>NC_044315.2:80105175-81305175 GCF_007474595.2 Lynx canadensis
GAGAGGGAGACACAGAATCGGAAACAGGCTCCAGGCTCCGAGCCATCAGCCCAGAGCCCGACGCGGGGCTCGAACTCACGGACCGCGAGATCGTGACCTGGCTGAAGTCGGACGCTTAACCGACTGCGCCACCCAGGCGCCCCAAGAATGGGTTCTTTTAAATATTCCTCTTTATGTACTTAAGATGATTCAACTTACTGAGTATTTTCACTCAAACTTTTTTATTTTTTATTTCTTTTTAGTTTATTTTTATTTATTTTGAGAGACAGAGCAAGCAGGAGAGGGGAAGAGAGAGAGGGAGACAGAACACCAAGCAGGCTCCATGCCGTCAGCACAGAGCCTGATGAGGTGTTCAAATTCACAAACCATGAGATCATGACCTGAACAGAAATAAAGAGTTGGACATTTAACCGACTGAGTCACCCAAGCGCCCCATTAACTTTTTGTATTTTTTAACCACTGATAGATAAGAAAGACTGCAGCTCCTTGGTATCTGAAATTATTATAGAATAGAGGAGGAACATAAGTGGTTAATTGTGTCAACAGACCCAGTGAAGCATTCTCTAGCAGAAAAAATGCAGGCAAGAATCTGCATACCTCAAGGTGTAATGAAGTACCTAAATGCATAGCAGGGGGAGAGTCTCATCTCTCCTTAGACACGCAGTGATTTTTGCAACAGGCTTCCAAGAAACAGCTCTGAGTGTCTAAAGAGCAGTTAATGTGTACTGGCAGGGAGCTTGTACTGTTGCTAAAATTATGGAGGTGACCTCCATCCTCGGTCACCTAATTAGCATCATCACCATCGCCATCATCTTTAATGGCAATTCAGAAAGCACTGCAGCATTCAATATACCCATTACTTCACCTGCCTTCTCTCCCTTTAGATAACTTCTAAAAGGGAATTTACTGGAAGAAGACTAAAGCTGTTTCGAACAGAAACACGGGAGACAAACATTGCTAGGTGCATTTTGTAATTTGGTTCACAATTTTCTATGTTAATGTGAAATTGAAATTCTATTCGTAAAAGAAGAGGATATTGAGAATAAACATGAGATTGTTTTCAAGTTAAAATTCAGCCTCTTGTATTAAGTTCTGTAATACGTCACTTCAAATTAAAAAAAAAAAATTTAAAAGGAGACTTGGTATCATTCTAAGAAAGGTCTTCCTTACCTCCAAATTATATTCATATTTTGCTGATTCTTTGTTTTTATAATGTAAAATTTAACCTTTAGTTTGTCAACTCTAGTTTTGTGTATGGTATAAATTTGGGAATTAATTTCATTCCCCCCCCCAAAGATAAAATCCATTGGTCTCAATACCATTAATTAGGTCATCCCACTTTTTTTCCCCCCAGAAATTAAGATTCCCTCTCTATTATACCTGACTCATCTGAATTGTAAACAGATTTGTCTGTCTGAATGAGGATAAATCCATTGTCATAGCGGAGTGGAATTTTTGTTGCTTTTGAAAAATGATCACATACAACTTCTAAATATACATATGAAACTGCATTTGGTCCTCCAGATAAATCTTTTGGTTGCATCTGTTTAAAAACAAAGTTAAAGAAGGAATATTATATAATAATCTTAAGATAATAAAAGCATTTATCTTTTAGGTAGCTATGAAAATAGTTGAATAACTGTTTATTTGTAACAAAAATTTTGTAAAATAAAACAGCAAATACAGAGGTGTTCCTGAAAAAATGTATTTCAGTTTCTTCTCAAATTTAGTTTGAAACAATTACTTCAAAAAATTATCCAGATTTAATGTCTGTTAAAAATGACAATCACTGAACAAAATTCAATTTTTAATAGAACATGTCTATTAAAGGGTGAGGAAAAGGGTTGTGGACATGTCTCTAATTTTCCTTGAACGTTGTTCACAAATCTGTTTGAAAAAACTTACTTGATTCAAATCCAAACTGAAAGTACAAAAAGCCTATGATAGGTATATACTTTAGGAGAAAATTAATTTTGTAGAACAAAGAGGTTAAAACGTTGTACATAATTCAGGAAAACAAATGTTCAAATTGTTCTCCGTTCACTTCTTTGAGTTTTTTAGATCAACAGAGTCAAATCTATGTCTATGTTTCTCTTCCTCTTATTTTTTTCCTCTGAATATATAAAATTTAAGTATTTAATTATTTCTTTCTGGTACAATTTATCCATGGAGGATACATTACAAGACTAGGTGCCTGAAGCTGTGGATAGTACAAACTCTATAAATATTGTTTTTTTTCCCTATACATAATACCTATGATAAAGTTTAGTATATAAATTAGGCACAGTAAGAGATTACCATAACTAATAATAAAATAGAATTATAACAATATACTGTAATAAATGTTATACACACGTGGTCTCTTTTTCTCTCAAAATATCTTACTGTACTATACTCACCCTTCTTGTAATGATGTGAGATGATAAAATGCCTATGTGACGGGATGAAGTGAGGTGAACGACGCAAACACATGACATAGTGTTAGACAACTATTGACCTGATGATACATCAGAAGAACGATCATCTGCTTCTGGACACCATGGTTCACCATGGTTAAGTCAAACCACAAAAAGTAAAACAGCTGATGGGGCAGGGGGGCACCACTGTATTTATCTTGAAATTTTTTAAGCAGGTATATGTGGTGGCTGATTTTGTTTTCACCTCATGTCATCAAATCTTTTCATATTAATAACCTTGATCTGCTTCATTCACACTTTTACATTTCTTTACATTGCCTGCAAATCAGAAGCAGATTCTTAACATTTCCCACTTACTTACGTGTATAAACATATGACACTTATCTCTTCTCAACTAGTAAATGCACTTAATAGTATGATGTAACACATTTTTATACCTACATGTAAAAAAGGATCAATGTGTGTTTTATAAAGAAACACTTGGCATATAAAAGAAACTATGATAAGAATACATACAGTTAAGTTTACAGAGCTTTGGAATTTATTTTCTGGAGACAAATTAACTTCGCCAAAAGAATATGTAAAACTTTTATCAGGATAACTTTTAATAGCAATGGTCACAGCAAATGAGTCCGTGTATCCATGAACTTGAATTACTACATTTTCAGAGGCTCCAACATAGAATACTTTAGGTGCTGAGACAACATACCTGTTGAAACAGTAAAATTACAGAGTCAGACTGTTAATAAAACATAATTTTTAAAAAACATTTC
Source organism: Lynx canadensis (assembly GCF_007474595.2). Taxonomy (NCBI): domain Eukaryota; kingdom Metazoa; phylum Chordata; class Mammalia; order Carnivora; family Felidae; genus Lynx; species Lynx canadensis. The sequence continues at coordinate 80,108,366 of NC_044315.2, forward strand.
ACTTAGGAGAATCAACTGAAATTAGCACTGTTTCTTATATTTAACAACATATATTTTATTTCTCAATGTTTTATTATCTATGATGAAGCCAGGATAGCTTCCTGAAAGTATCCAAAGGATGAGATTTCAAGGAGGCAGATCCAAGTGGTTTTGATCAGTTGCAGCCAGGGGGGGATGTAATAGAGTCCACTATAAGAAATGCAAATAGGGATCATGCTTCTGTCTTTTGAAGAACCTTTTTAAATCAAAATACCAATCAGTAAGTTACCCTTCCCCGGAGCAGAGGTAACAGCTTGGGAAAAATACAAAGTTTTTGAATACAAGTCATGTGGTGTTCACAAAGTACTCATACAGAAAACAGAGTAACGGCATTGGACAATAGAGAAAAGAAGAAGCTAACCTGGAGTTTTCAGAAGTAGAAAATTAATTTCATGTGGCAGTGATTGAGTTCTGTTTTCTATAAAAGCATAACCAAAACACGTTGCAAATGAAAATGGGATTTTTCACTTACGTTTGCTCTTGTGCCCAACTTTTTCCCAAGTAGAAAAAAATACAGACTACACTTAAAATGTCCATGCCTGGGGTAGCATTAAGCTGTTGACAACTTTCTGGAAATTGTCCTCCTTTTTGTGAACTCAGCTTGAAAATTTTGGTTAAATTAGTCTTCAGGTTAATTATTAACATTAGATAGTGGGATCACTGAGAAGGAAAGCTAAGAATTTAAATCATAACCTTTGGGGGCGCCTGGGTGGCGCAGTCGGTTAAGCGTCCGACTTCAGCCAGGTCACGATCTCGCGGTCCGTGAGTTCGAGCCCCGCGTCGGGCTCTGGGCTGATGGCTCAGAGCCTGGAGCCTGTTTCTGATTCTGTGTCTCCCTCTCTCTCTGCCCCTCCCCCGTTCATGCTCTGTCTCTCTCTGTCCCAAAAATAAATAAAACGTTGAGAAAAAAAATTAAAAAAAAAAATAAATCATAACCTTTGAATGTCTACAAGTAATTTTGGAATTTGAAATATAAAGCAGATATTGATGAGTAAAGCAGAAAAGACACCCAAATGGGAGTCTCTAGAAAAATGTGTCAAAGCTGGACACAGATACAAAATACTTGGAGGCTGCTCTGGTCTTGCACATTTTCTGGGTGTAGTAGATGCAGTTGATGTCATGACCAGATCCCCCTTACTGGGCTTGGTGTAACCATTCTTTAGATACCTTGAGTGCTGGCCGTTAAAGTTTCTCACTTGCCCCCTTCTCCAAGTAATTCACCTCAGCCATAGATGACAGCTTGTCCAGAAATGCTTGAGATGTTACATCCTCTGTCTGGGATTGGTTTATAGTCAATAACTGATTGATTCTGGGGGCACAACAGCCTACCTTCCTTGCTTCAAGGTGGGACAACTTCGTGGTAGCATCCATGCTACAGAGCACCCTGGTAGGGTCGGGGTGAAGCTAGACCTCAGCTGATACCACATCTTTGCTTAGTTCTTGCCCTGCCCTGTGCAGCTTCCCTTACTGCTTACAGGTTTCTCTTGAGAGAAGTCTTGTAATAAACTCACTTGCATGGAATGTCTCCCTGTCTCAGGCTCTACATTCTAATTTTAAGGAGCATGGGAAGGGACTATCATCCTGGATCTCAGGTAGAATGTCTCAGATATGGGAGTGGTTCTGAGGCTTCCATGGAATGGGTCTGGTTGAATGGGGCCCACGAGGTCTGTACGGATCCACTTTAGAGCAGGTCTAAAGTCCCAAGGCAGCTCCCCAAATGCTGAAATGTTCCCAGGGAACTCTAGGACTAGAAATGGCTCCTCAAGGTCGACAACCAGGGCATGGGCAAGGGAGCAATGAAGCTATTGCTGTCTTAGGCTTCCTTAAGTCTGCATTCAATTGCATGCATGGTCCCATCATGAACTGCAAGTCTCTAGGTATATTGGGTGGCTAGTAGTTAGGTTATTGGGTTTTGTAATTGCCTCTTCACTTGACTGTTTTTCTCTTTAGACTATAAGTTCCATGAGGACAGGTACTGGGTCTAACATATATAATGGGGATATACCCCAGAACTTATTACACTGTCCAAAGGATACTCAGACACTCAACAAGTTGTTGCCAAATGAATGAATGAAAAGGTGGGCCAAGGAAGATAAAGGCAGGCTGAGGGCAGGTTGTGGATGGCCCTGAATGCCAAGTTAATGAGCCTGGATTTCATTTTGTATGCAACAGGAAACAAAGAATTTCGACATTGCTTCTCTGACCCTGGGGATGTTGCCATCTCCTTATGACTTACTGTTCTTTGTTCCATGGAAATAATAGGTAGTACATTTTATGCAAAGTATTAGTGAAAATGTTCTCTAAGGTAAAATGCAAGCAGAAATTGATAAAATTCTGAGATGTCAAATGTTCATTCACAACAGCAACTTTAAAAACTGTTCTATCATAACAGTTTTAGATTTTGATAAGCAAGAGGTTTATAGCTGTAATGTTAGACTTTATACTTTTGTCGGGACTAATGGCCTTGTGTGAGTAGTTAATGAACTCTCTCATGAAGTGATGTTGCTGACATACATGTTGTTGCAACACATTTTTTTGAACAGGGGCCTGTAAGCTAATATTTAAACCATTGACTGAGTTCTAAACCATGTCAAGCAGGAGCAATGATAGGAAAATTAGTAAGCAACAATGTATTGAAAAGGATCATTTAGTGTAAAAAGACCTTAAGATTGTAGCTGCATAGATCCAGTCCAGAACATTTTCAAACGAACAGTGTCAAAAACACTCTCATCAGAGATGAGACTAATTTTAGGTTTGTTTTAATTTTTGGCCAACCATCTCAGTTACTGAAGCCATCTGAAAGGAAAAATCACTTTATTTCAAGGGCATATTTAATATATATCTTCTTCTCATATAGGTTCAAAATTTGGGCCACAAAAGGACAATCTGTGTTACTCGTTTTGTATTCAGTCCCATGCATGGACTCACATGATTACTAAGAAGGAACAAATACAATGACAAAGATCGGGAACGAAAAAAGTGTCAGGTCAAATTTCACACTATTATCACTTTTTTTTAAGCATTTTAAAATATATTTTTGAGAAACAGAGAGACAGAGCACGAACAGGGAAGGGGCAGAGAGAGAGGAGACACAGAATCTGAAGCAGACTCCAGGCTCTGAGCGGTCAGCACAGAGCCTGATGCAGGGCTCGAACCCATGAACCATGAGATCATGACCCGAACTGAAGTCGGACACTTGACTGATGCTTGACCAACTGACCCACCCAGGTGCCCCTATTATCAGTACTTCTTAAACCTAAATAGGCCACATACATTTAATATTCCCTAATACTGAAACTTTCAGAGTTTTCTCCCCCCAACCTCGTGATAAATGGGAAGAGAAATTACACAGGTGGAGCTATCTCAAGGCTTCTCAACCACAGCACTACTGACATTTTGGGCAGAGTGATTATAATGGGCAGCTGCCCTGTACATTGTAGGCTGTTTAGCAGCATGTCTGGCCTCCAATCCCACTAGATATCAGCAGAACCTTCTTCCTAGTCACGGCCACAAAATGTCCCCGACACTACCAAATGTCCCCTGATGGGAAGCAGGGCAAAATGGTCTCTGGTTGAGAATCACTAGATTGCTGTATGTTTTAGTATTTAAGGAGAGAATGAGGAAGGTACTTACTTGTGCCTCTATCAAAGATACAGGGGTGCCTGGGTGGCTCAGTTGGTTAAGCATCTGACTTGGGCTCAGGTCATAATCTCACGGTTTTTGAGTTCAAGCCCTGCATCGGGCTCTGTGCTGACAGCTCAGAGCCTGGAGCTTGCTTTGGATTCTGTCTCCCCCTCTCTCTGTCCCTCCCATGCTCATGCTCTCTCTCTCTCTCTCTCTCAATAATAAATAAACATTAAGAGAAAAAATTTTTTTAATAAAAAAAAAGATACATAATTCAGTAGGCTCTTCATTTGAGATATTTGGCTACTTTAAGCTACCATGGAAATCTGTAATTCCCTTAGTTTCTTCCACAAACAGGAATGTCATTATTTCATTTCTTAATTAAAAAAAAATTGTTTTAGAGAGAGAGAGTGCAAGCGGGAAGAGAGGCAGAGGGAGAAAGAGAATCTTAAGCAGGCTCCATGTTCAGTGTGGAGTCCAATGGGGGACTCGATTCCATGACTCTGGGATCATGACCTGAGCTGAAATCAAGAGTCAGACACTCAACTGACTGAGCCACCCAGGCACCACTGGAAAGTCATTATTTCAAAGACCACTGATGGCTTCCAAATTTATATCTCCAATTGATATCTGAATGTTGGAGTGCCCCAGGGTTTGGGCCCTTTTCTACTTTTATTTAAAAAAAATTTTTTTTTTTTAACATTTATTTATTTTTGAGACAGAGAGAGACAGCGCATGAACGGGGGAGGGTCAGAGAGAGGGAGACACAGAATCTGAAACAGTCTCCAGGCTCTGAGCTGTCAGCACAGAGCCTGACACGGGGCTCGAACTCACGGACCGCGAGATCATGACCTGAGCCGAAGTCGGCTGCTTAACCGACTGAGCCACCCAGGCGTCCCCCTTTTCTACTTTTTAATGTGCATTCACCCACTAAGCAATCTCATCCAATCACATGAATTTGAATACTGTCTACATACACCAATGCACTTAAATTTCATTCTCTGGACCACCCCCCTAAGCCCTAGAGTTGTATATCTAATTGCCTTACTTATAACCTACACTTGGATATCTAATTAGCATCTTAAACTTACTACATTCACAACAACTTTAAAGATCTCCTTGCTCTACAACAGAATATCAAAAAATTAGGACAGCTTCTAACATATATGATAAGGACTGAAACATTCAGAAAAAAAAAACTTGGAGGATATACAGGTTATGCAAAGTGAAGAAAACTATTCATCTACCCCCCCCAAAAAAAACCTCCCTTAATATACTCATAAAAAAAAGAGAAAATATTGCAATCATGAAGCAAGAACAGGATACCATAAAAAAGGAACATTCAGAGAACAAAATGAGCTCTTAGGTATTAAAAACATATAAGAGGGGCGCCTGGGTGGCGCAGTCAGTTAAGCGTCCGACTTCAGCCAGGTCACGATCTCGCGGTCCGTGAGTTCGAGCCCCGCGTCGGGCTCTGGGCTGATGGCTCAGAGCCTGGAGCCTGTTTCCGATTCTGTGTCTCCCTCTCTCTCTGCCCCTCCCCCGTTCATGCTCTGTCTCTCTCTGTCCCAAAAATAAATAAACGTTGAAAAAAAAAAATAAAAAAAAAAAAACCATATAAGAAACTTTGGAATATAAAGTTGAGTAAATCTTCAAAAAAGCAAAGAGATGGTAAATAGGAGAAAAAAGGATAAATTGATTAGGATAAGATAAAGAAGGATAAAATAAGAGGATTAGGAGGCCCAGCAGCTGAATAATGAGAAATGAGAGCTCCAGAAAGATAGGAGGGAGCTTATTATCAGTGAAATAATTTAGAAAATTTTCCAGAAAAGGATGGGAGTTGTCAGATTAGAAGATCCTTCCAAGGGCCAAGTAAAAAGATGAAAATATATTGATACCAAGGCACATCATCTGGAACTTTGGAGGCACTGAGGACAAGAAATAGATCCTAATAGTTTCCAAGGAAAGAGAGACAGACAGACAGAAAGACACAGAGAGAAATATGACATATAAAGGATTAAGAGTTAGAAGGATTAAGAAGGATTATGAGTTAGAATGGAGAATGGTCTGAACTTTCAATAGCCACAGGGAAGCAAGAAGACAATGGAGGGATACCTTCAAATTTCTAAAGGAAAATTATTTCTAGTTTCTACATTCAATCAAACCATCCATGAGGTGTTAAGGGTAGAATAAAGACATTTTCAGAAATGCAAGGCTTTAAAAAAAATTGCCTCCTATATGTCTGACTTCAATGTGCTAGGAGAATGTGCTCTACCAAATTAAGAGTATAAACCAAGAAAATAAAGATATGCAGGAGGTCCAATGCAGGCTTGAGGCAAAAGGATTTCTCAATGGGATAGTGAAGGGAAAGTCCAGGATGACAGCTATGCACAAGATGTACAGGAAATCCAAACACTTGTAGCAGTTGAGACTCAAGGGACAGATTTGTTGAGGATTTTCATCATCCAGATCCATGTTGCTGGTTTTTAAAATTTTTTTTTTAACATTTATTTATTTTGAGAGAGAGACACACACAGATAGAGCCTGAGCAGGGGAGGGGCAGAGAGAGAGGGAGACACAAAATCTGAAGCAGGCTCCAGGCTCTGAGCTGTCAACATGGAGCCTGACGCCGGGCTCGAACCACAAACTGCGAGATCATGACCTGAGCCAAAGTTGGACCCTCAACCGACTGAGCCACCCAGGTGCCCCCATTCTGTTCTTATATCATCTTTTTCACTTGAGGTCAGAATGCCCAGGTGAACCTGACCCAGATTCTTATTTGTACTTGGCTTGTTGCAATTTGTTCTGATGAAATTCCTACTCTCCATTCCTGATCTACACTACCCCCAACCAGATGCCCAAATGCAGTAACTTCTGTGCTTATCATAACTCACTACATTTACCATGTACACAGACACAGACATTCCCCAAAGTGGCTCTTTTTTTTTTTTTTTTTTTTTAATTTTTTTTTCAACGTTTTTTATTTATTTTTGGGACAGAGAGAGACAGAGCATGAATGGGGGAGGGGCAGAGAGAGAGGGAGACACAGAATCGGAAACAGGCTCCAGGCTCTGAGCCATCAGCCCAGAGCCTGACGCGGGGCTCGAACTCACGCACCGCGAGATCGTGACCTGGCTGAAGTCGGACGCTTAACCGACTGCGCCACCCAGGCGCCCCCCCAAAGTGGCTCTTGTAAATTCTCAAGAGATAAAACTGGGTTGTGACCCAGAAACTATTCACCTATCTACTCTAGGAATACTTCATCTACTAATGGCAATCCTGACTTTTCCTTAGTAACTATATTTGGCTTTCTATTCAGTTATTCAAAAGTAAACATTATACAAATTAAGGATAAACATACACCTGGTAAAACTATAATGAAAAGCAAGCAAATTATTCATATGCAAGGATTATTAATATAAAAGTCATCCTCTTTTGGGGAAGAGGATGGGACACCATATAAAGAATGGGTACATACAGGCACACAGAGAGCTTCTATTTCTTAACCTGGGTGCCCTATATGCAAGTATTCAATATGTTATTATTCTCCAAGCTATACTTATATGTTTTACAATCTCTTCTTTATTTATGATAAATATAGTAATAAATACCCTGCAAAAGAAAATTAAATAATGCATTAAGAGTGATGAGACTTCTGACACATCAAATTTAAGTGAAGAGTAAATATAACATACTTTACAAATATATATTTGTTTTTTCTTCTCAGCTTATTTAATAATCTTATATTTTATAAGGTAATAATTATGTTAAAGCATTGATGTGTTTGTAACATATATTTAGGCACGAAGTATAATAACAGCACAAAAAGGAGAAAGAGGAAAGCTTATGAGAACAACATTTTTATGTATCGGTACAGTTAGGTTAGCATAAATATGAAGTAGATTCAGATAAGTTATGGTAAGCCATAGAGAAATCATTAAGAAAATAACTTCTAGAGACACCTGGGTGGCTCAGTTGTTTAAGCATCTGACTCTTGATTTTGGCTCAGGTCATGAGATCAAGCCCTGTGTTGGGCTCTGTGCTGAAAGCAGGGAGCCTGCTTGGGATTCTCCCTGTCCCTCTCTCTCTGCCCCCTCCACTCGTGCTCCCGATCTCTCACTCAAAATAAATAAATAAACATTAAAAAAGAAAAGAAAATAACTTCTAAAAATAGAGTAAAATTACAGGAATTAAAACTAACACTAGAAAATAGTCATTTAATGTTTTAAAAAAAGCTGTAAGGGAGGAATAGAGAAACAAAAAATACATGATATATAGAAAACAAAAAGTAAAGTGGCAGATGTAAATTTAGATATATCAATAATCACATGAAATGTTAGTAGGTTAAATTACACAATCAAAGGGTAAAGATTGTCTGGCTGGATTTTTACAAAAACAAGACCCAACTATATGCTGTCTACAGGACACACTTTTGATTCAAAGATACAAATAGGTTTTGGGTAAAAAAAGATATATAACAGCAACCATAAGAAAACTGGAGTGACTATATCATATCAGACCAGGACATATGTATACAAGAAGCATTCTCCATTCTCTCATATGGTAGGCTATAAAACAAGCCTCAATAAATTTAAAAGAATTTAAATTACATAGAATACGTTCTCTGATCACAGTGGAGTGAAAGTAGACATTAATAACAAAAAAAATTGGGAATTCACAAATGTGTGGAAAATTTTTTTTTTTTTTTACAATTTTTTCATGTTTACTTATTTTTGAGAGAATGTGAGTGGGGGAGGAGCAGAGAGGGAGACACAGAATTTGAAGCAGGTTCCAGGCTCTGAGCTGTCAGCACAGAGTCTGACGTGGGACTGGAACCCACAAGCCGTGAGTTCATGACCTGAGCTGAAGTCGGACGCTTAACCGACTGAGCCACCCAGGCACCCCACAAATGTGTGGAAATTTAACAACACGTTCCTAAATAACGAATGGTTCAAAGAAAAAAAATCACAAAGGAAATTGGAAAATACTTTGAGATGAATAAAAATGAGGACAACATACCAAAATATATGGATGCAACAAAAGCAGTGCTTAGAGGAAATTCTGTAACTGTAAACATCTACATTAAAAAAGAAGATCTCAAATCAACAACCTAATCTCCATCTTAAGACAGAAGAGAAGAGAAAACTAAGTGCAAAGCAAGTAGAAGAAAGGAAAAAACACCAATTAGAGTTGGAATTCTAGAACAGGAAAACAATAGAGAAAGTCAAACCTAACCAAAAGTTGGTTCTTAAAAAAAAAAAAAAAAATCAACAAATTAGTCAAATCTTTAAGCTCTCCAAGAAAAAAGTATTGTCAGAGTTTTTTAATTTTTATTCACTAAATATTTTTATTCACTAAATTTTTATTCACTAAGATAATGAATAAAGAGGAGACATTATTCACAATATTCCATTAATGGAAAGGATTATAAGGGAATGCTATGTATAACTGTATGCTAACAGATGAAATAAAAAAACAGATGAAATAGAAAAGTTCCTAGAAATACATAAACTACTAAAATTGAAGAAGAGATAGACGATCAGGAAAGACCTATAATAAGTAAAGAAATTCAATTAGCAATTTAAAAACTACACACAAAGCCCAAGTCCAACGACTTCACTGGTGAATTTCTATCAAACATATAAAGAAGAATTAATGCCAATTCTTCTCAAACTCTTACTAAAAAATATAAGAGGAGTGAACACTTCCCAATTCATTCTATCAGATCAGTGTTACCCTGATACCCAAACCAAAGACATCATAGGAAAACTATAGAACAATATCACTTATACATATAAATGCAAAAATTCTCAACAATGCTACAAACTAAATACTACAAACTAAATTAAGCAGCATATAAAAAGGATTATAAGCCATGAGGAAGTGGGATTTATCCCAGGAATGTAAAGTTGGTTTAACATCCCAAAATTAATTAATGTAAAACACCAGAATGAAGAACAAAACCCATGGTCATCTCAACAGATGCAGAAGAAAACATTTGACAAATTCAATCCTCTCTCATGATTAAAAAAAAAAAAGTCAACAAGCTAGAAATAGAAGAAAACTTCCTCAACCTGATAACAGCATCTAAGAAAAATCCACACTTAACATAATATTTAAATGATGAAAGACTGAATGCTTTCCTCCTAAGATCAGGAAAAAGCACTTGCATTCAAAATTATACTGGAAGTTCTCATCAGGACAATTAGGTGAGAAAAATAAACAAAAGGCATCAATATTTAAAAGGAAGAAGTAAAACTATATCTATTTTCAAATGACATGATCTTGTATTAGAAAATCCTAAGGAATCCACTTAAAAAACAAACAAACAAACAAAAAACCATTAGAACTAACAAATCGGTTCAGCCAGGTTGTAGAACACTGGATCTATACGCAAATGTAGATTGTATTTCTATATAGCAGCAATGACTAAACTGAAATTAAGAAAACAGTTCCATTTATAATAGCATCAAAGAAAATAAAGTTACTTAGGAAAAAACCCAAAAGAAGTATAAGTTATACTCTGAAAACTATAAAACATGTTGAAAGAAATTTAAAAAAACCTAAATAAATGGAAAGACATCCCATGCTTATGAGTTGGAAGACTTCATATTGTTAAGATTGCAATATGCCCCAAACTGATCTACAGATTTAACACCTAATATGGCTCATCTGAGCCCCTTTGGCTGTGGCACCTAATTTATGGCTTTACTGCTCCAACTGTGCTCTAGCCCTGCTGATGAACTTCTGGTTTCCTCAAGTTGCTCTCTCAAATATCTTTGGTCCTCGCACAAGCTACCTATTCCTTTTGCCTTAGATGCTCATCTCAACTTTTTCATGTGGCTAACTTCCACAGGTTGTCCTCAGGTCTCAGCTTACAAACCCTATTTTCTAAGATATCTTCCTTGATCTACTCTGAAGAGGATAAATGCCTCTTTCTGTGTGTGCCTTTACGACCCATTCTTACTGATTTCAACACTTCCTATACAATTCTGCCAATCTCGTTTTATATTCTACTTGTCTGTATTGCCTTAATGAAATGTAGTCATATCTGGTAGGCAGGGCTGAGTCATATTTGCCATATTCATTGAACAGATGAATTGAGCAAATCGAAGAACTCACATGTTGATTTTGTCAAATGATGCTCCTTTCTTTGGCTTCCATCACCACCAAGAGTAGTGGTTCTCAGTCTTACCTGCACATCAGGATCATCTTGGGAGTTTTAAAAAATCTTGAGTCCTAGGTCATACCTTGGTCTGATTAAATCAAGGTCTCTGAATAGGGTGGGGTGGGCAGGCATTACCTCGGGTAATTAAATATGTAGCCAAAGCTAAGAACCACTGTACTAGAAGTAGATTCTCTTCTATGGGACCATCTTCTAAGATTAGTTTGGTCTCTTTTACTTTACTTTTTAGAGTATGAGCTGGAATCTAAGTGTCACCCTAAGTGAGGGCCATCTAAGGCATAATTACTAAGGAGGTCCTCAGAAGTCATTATAAGAGGAAGTTAAGAGGAGTTCAAGTTCCTGCATCAGTCTACATGGAGATGGGGAGAGGACTCTGACAATACATATTGTCATCCTGGCTTTCCTTGGGTTCAGCTTCAATAGGCCTATGCTTAAGTTCCCAGGAAACCCCAATAACAGGTTAGCTGAAATTGTTTAAGTCTCCATGGGGAATTGAGAGACAAGAAGAGCTCAGTAGTATGCTTTTGATTGGTTTTACATAGTAGTGATCAGCATTAACAATGAGAAAGAGTCAGTTATATCTGTTAAGGACATAAAAGGGAAAAAAAGAAATAATGACAAGAGGCCAGGACCTCTTGGTTCAGGAGACTCCTCCCTCAGTACAGAAGTACACTTATCATCAGACACCAACTCCCTCAGCACATATGCACTTTGGCAACAGAGTGGTATCTTTGGTTGATCAACAGCAGTGTGGCAACCATGAAGATGGTCTGCTTGGATTTCCCTTAAAGAAAGAACTTGCTGGGCGCATGGGTGGCTCAGTCAGTTAAGCGTCCGACTTTGGCTCAGGTCACGATCTCAAGGTTTGTGGGTTCGAATCCCGCGTCGAGCTCTGTGGTGATAGCTCAGATTGTGGAACCTGCTTCCGATTCTGTGTCTCCCTCTCTTTCTGGCCCTCCCCCCACTCCCAGCTCATGCTCTCGCGCTCTCTCTCTCAAAAATAAATAAACATAAAAAGAAAGAGCTTGCCATCCAGCTTCAAGGAGCATATTAGTTAACAGCTTCCAGTTGTCAATGCTTTCAAGACCCACATTAGCTTTCAAGCTGTGCTCTTCCCAGGCAGCCTTCAGCCAATGACTTAACACTAGAACCTGGCCATTTCTAGGTAAGAAAATAACTTTATCTTTTAAGACTGAAAGATGATAATGTTAACTGTAAATTGAAGGAGGTTAGCTAGAGGATATGACCAAACCCTGAGATTCTCTCTAGTTCTTACATTCTATAAATCTGTTGAAAAGAATCTGGGAAAGTTTTATATGAATAGTTAATCTTGCTCAACTCTGATTCACCTGGCAATACAAATACATTGTTTTCCTTCTTCTAGAAATTTGTTTCTAGTTCACTTCCTTTTCTGATGCTATCCTGAATTTATTCCCTTTTGCTGATATCTGTACACGATATTTTGAGACCAAGTGAATATGTTATTCCCCAACTGTCTTTCACGTAATGGTTTTAATACCTATTGATGATCTTTGAATCAAATATGTTGAGGGTGGCAAAATGGCAATTTGCTAACTTGAGCATTTCATCTATAGCTGGAATGCTTCTGAAAGAAAGTGTTTCCCTTTTGTAGAAATTCAAAATGTTAACTTACAAAAGCTTTAAAATAGGAAGTTACAGGAATTTAGAGCTTAAAATATTTCAAAGCTAGATACAAGCCAATAGTATTTGGAGGTTGTTTTGGTCTCAAATATTCTCTGGTCACATGGGAAAGCCACTCTAACCCTGAAGACGTAAATGATAGATAATAGTGTGGATTCAGGTGGTATGATTCAGAGACAGAGGAGTTCAGGATCTGCTTGAGTGGGTCTGGTTTGGACCTGAGCACAAAAAGCCTGTTACTGGCCTTTAGATCTGAGCTCACAGAGCAGGCCTCAAATTCTTCAAGTCTCGGTGTCTTTACCAACCTTGGCACTGGAAACAGCCCAAGGTTAACCTGGATGGGGTTGTTATAAATCACTGGATATTACAGGCCCTTCCCATTCTGGATTCAACCCATACACAAATTCACATTAGAACTTTAGTGGAACACCACCAAGTCTCTAATTCTATTCCATTGTCAGAGTGTCTTACTTTTCTGTATTTCCCACTAGATTGCAATCTTTTTGAGGGTAAAAACTATCTCGTTCACCACTGCATTCCCACAGATCTGGCACATAATAGGGTTTTAATATATATAGGAAAAATGAATAGAGAGGAAAGCCAAGGACAGATGAACAACAATAAAAACAAAAAATGAACCCACTACATTGAGACAAGATGATCAACAGTTTTGCAAACCAAGCCCAACGAATTTGGTATTTTGCAGACAGGTCTTGTACATTATTGTATAGAGTTAGGTTATTTTCACATATCAATATTCATAGGTGTCTAATGCAAAATTTGCATTTAGACAAAGTACATGATTTGTTTTTCTATTGCAAATTATACCTTACTCTGTGAGATTAAAAAAAACAAACAAGCATTTATTTAAAAATACATCCGTAATTTAGTTAACTTTCAAAAGTTATAGGCAGAAATGGCAGTAATGGAAGCTGCCATCCCTGTCTGATCAACTAGTCTGATTCTCCTCTAAAGCAAATATGCGAAATGATTAAACTGGGTTTCATAACATGAGGCAAGTTCAAACAAACAGAATAACTTTGCTATCATTGGGAAAGAACCGTGGGACAGCTAAGTCATTCTACCGTGGCTAATATTTGTATTGTAAATGCAACTCAGAAGAGAAACAACTTTTTCATGTTATCAGATAAATACATATTGGCGTGGAATGAATGAGTTACCCTCACTCCTTTCCAATTTTCACTCTTGCTTTAGGGAGGGAGGTTCCTGTAGCATGCTAAGAGAGGCAGTTAATATTCAAATTACCTAGAGAAATATTCAAATTTCCCCTCTGACATCTTCAAGGCCTAAGGTCTGTCCAACACCTTCATGCTAGACACTAGTAGAGGGTACTGTATCTGGTTGAAGGAGGAAAATTGGCAATAAGGGACTGGAGAGTACCCATCAAGGCTGACTGGATATGGACTGAGAGACTACCCACAGGAAAAGGAAAAGTGTTTCGCACCATCCTCTGGACTTTGTGTATATTTTTGGTGGCTACTGATAACATTGATAATGAACTATACCAGCACACCATGTGTTGATATTGGAACCCACCTGAATATCGTTGCAGACTGTGAGGCATAGCAGTGAGGTTACGCGATAAATCCAATTCTCTGGGGGAAAAGAAAAAGAAAGGCGTGTCAAAATAAACAAAACAAACAAACAAAATGACTGAACAGAAATTCAGCAACGTGCACGTTATTATTCCAAGATAATTTCAACCTAATTTCAATAAAAAAATGAATACCTCTTCCTCTTAAATTTAAAACCTGGAGCTTTCCAGGAATTTCACTTTTTCAACAACTCCAAGGGCTTCCTTCTGTGTTGCATAAATAGCGGGAGACAGGCGGGGGAAGCATCATTCATGAAAATGTGAAGGCAATAGTGCCCCCTGTTGGAAGTCACCTGAATTTCTTATTGAAGTGAATCCACCTGACTTGAAAAACTAGAAGGGTCCGGTGTGGCTTATAATATGGCTCCTCTTCCACCTTCTTCTTCTTCTTCTTCTTCTTTTTTTTTTTTTTTTTTAGCTTTTTCATTCCAGATTTTTGCATTAAATATAATGACCTACTTAACCAGCTGATTTTCAAGCTATGTTTTCCCTCCTCCTGGGGTTTGCACAAGCTGTCCCCCTTCGCCAAGCAAATTCTTCCCCCACTCTCCCACACCTTGACTAAATTCTTCTCCTCTTTCAGGCTCACCTCTTCCGGGAAACCTTTGCCTGGTAATAAAACAACGAAAACATACTGAGAACTTACTGTGGGACAGGCACTTTTCTAAGTTCTTTCACGGGCATTAACTTGTGTAATTATGAGGAAAACTGTAGGAAGTAGGTGTGATTATCCCATTTCGTGGAGGAGGAAACCGAGACACAGATGGGGGGAAATTTCTGAAAGTGTTACAAAGATGGACCATGAACTCTGAGGAAGGAAGAATCTGTGAGCGAATGCCTAAGAACTAGGGATGAGGGGCGGGGGGAAGGAGATCATAACGAAGTTAAAGATTATGCCGGGATGTTGGTCTTTTGCGCAAAGGAGATTCGAAGATTACGGTCAAAGAGAGGTAGTGACTGCACTGGAGATTTCTGGAGACGGTGCAGCCTCTGTTGGTGACACGGTTCAAGGTACAAGCAGGGGAGTGGGAGGCTGGGGGTGGGGGGGGGGAGGAAGGTGTTCTTGAGAATGTTTCCTAATTCACAATATCCGCCAAATTCTACTTAAATGAATGCTGAATGTATGTGGTGAAACGCAGCACTTTCAGGAAAGCCCTAACCCACGTCTCCTCAGAGGCTGCTTGCTTTTGCTTCTCGGTCCCCAACCGGAGGAATATTCTGCACAGCGCACGAGAACGTTCGCTGCCCGGTTTCCCGGGCCCGGCTCGCTCCCTGACTGGTCCCGGAAGGAGAGCCCTCGCCTGAGAAATAGGCCGCGCCAGGAGAAGCTGCGGCCAGCACCGAAAGGGCGGTTGCGCGGCGACTGCGCTAAGTCGGTCTCTCAGGTCGGCCTCCGGCTCAGCCCACCAGGAGCGTGTCCGAGGTCTGGCGTGAGGCAGCTGCGGCTTCGCCCCAGGAAAGGGAGATGGGCTGTCGGCGGCTGCAGCAGGAAAGCTCGCGTCCACAGGCAGCCAAGGACGCCAAAGCGCCCCGCGACCCAGGGCGCCACGGTTCGGGGCGGCAAAGGCGGCGGGAAGCCGTGCCCCGCCCACTCAACGGCCCCAGGAGAGGCGTGGCCACGGCAGGCCCCGCCTACACCGCGCGCGCGGCCCCTGGGCAACCGGCACAACACAACAAAATGGCCGCCGCATCGCTGGACGCCTGAAGGAAACAACCTGCGCGTCTCCCGCCCCGCCTCGTCCCGCGGGCCCGCTCGGATCGGCTCCTCGGCGGTGAGTGCCAGGCCGGGTCGAGGCCGTTCTCCGGCATCGGGCGGAGCGGTGGGGGCTGGCGACGAAGGCGGGAAGGCCTCGAGCGAGCGTGGGGTGGGACGGCTCGGGATGGATCCGGGGGCGGGGGCGTGTGCCTGGAAATTGGGATTGGATGAGAAGGAGGGGAGGGCCGGAACGGGCGTGGGGAGAAGGATGAAGGAGGGAGGTTTGGATGAGAAGTGAGAAGGTCACTGGTGGGGATGGGTGTGGGGGGCAGTTGGGAATGGAGAACCAGACTGCGGGGAGGTGTGGACGTTGGGTGCGGCTCCGAGAAGGATGGGGGTCCTGACACCAGGAGGAGGAGGAGGAGGAGGAGGGAGAGGCAGGGGTGTGCCAAGTGTCTGCGGGGAATGGCAGGGATAAAGGACGGTTTGGGTGTCCTTACGAGTGTCCTGGTATCCGACAGAATACAGTACGTGGAGAATGATGAAAGTTAGGGTATTGGGAAGAAATGTTGAAAGGAAAAGCAAATATTTTGTTGTATAATGGTTAAAGGATGGGTGAATCCTGATGTCAAAATTTGGGTTCAAGTCTTGGTTCTACCAACTTGTGTTACTTAACCCGCTCTGTGACTTTGGGCATGTACCTTAATCTTCCTGAGCATGTTTTCTCATTTGTAAAAATAACTGCTAATTACCTTAGAGTGTACAGTATGCGTCAAATTCAGCCCTAAGCCCTTCGCGTGTATTAACTAATTGAGAATTTAAAATAACCTGTATGAAGTGACCATCTTCATTTTAAAGTTGAAGAAACTGCGGACCAGAGAGATTAAGTAATTTGCCTAATGTCACACAGAAAATAGAGAAGCAGGATTTGAACTCCCGCTGTTTAGTTCCAGAATTCAAGCTCTTGATTCTCAATGACATACTGCCACTTGTAAATGAGATGAATAATTCTCACCTTATACACCATCTTTGAGAATTTAAATTTGCTAATGTCTTTAAGAGTGCTTAGCACTGTGCTCTTTTCATTCAACAAATATTTATTGTGCATGCAACAATAGAATCTCTGCTGTCTTGTAGCTTGGAAACAAGCAATAATCAAGTTGTGGCGCAAATGATCATTTAATTGTAATTGTGAGATGTTCTAAAGGAGACTACTTGGTGCAGGGACTGTATATAATAGGGAGATGTAATCCTTTTGTGCATCTTGAGTGTAGAAACCCTGCCTTCTCAGCATTATTTTCTGAGTCTCACAGTTCTTAGTGCATAAAAGTCACTCAATAAAACTGAGTTACTGAATAAATAAATTAATGGGAAGAGATGGGCAGCTTGTGTTTTAGGATACCTGAGTAGAATGGAGAGAGATAGGAGAAGAGAACCCGGGATGTTAACAGGGTGAAAAAGGACATGGAGCTCAGGGTGTTGGAAGGGAACGGCTAGTGTCCAAACAATCACATTGGGATGGAGAGGAATGGGTAGAGGTTTGGCTATTTTGTTGGGGGAGAATAATTTGAAGTCAGAGTATAATAATAGAGATTAGGATGTCAGGGTATTTGCTGAGATGAGTAATTTGGGGAGCCAAGATGGATATAGAAGCGTTGAGATAGGATGCTGGAAAGAACTGCAGAGGAAAAGAGGCTAATACAGCATTTGGGAATTGGGACAGTGTTTGTGGGGAAACTCGGCAATGAGAATGGGATGAAGTATGGGAGGCGGAGGCTGACAAGCACAGGAGTGGAGGATTGCCTTTGGAGAGGAGTGGGAATCAGCATATTTGAAAGGGCCAGAGAAAGTTAGAGTATTTAAGTGGGTCAATGTGCATGGGATGAAGTAGAATTGTAGGGAAAGTGCGGAGATGTGATTCAAGGGCTACAGGATGGAGAGGGATGTGGAGGTCAAGAAATGGGGATCAATGTTTGCATATTGAGGTGGGCTGGGAAGAAAGAGGGAGGGTTTGGGGGAGAATGGAAGTCTGTCTCATTTGGAGAAGATCAAACAAGATGGAAAGTTAGAAGTGCGAGGAAAGGCTGAATAGAGGGGGAGGTATGGTCTTTCCTAAGCTGTGTATCAGGGCAAGGGGGTGACAAGATGGATGGTGTTTTCTGACCTGGTCATTTGATTCTGATAATCCCATCATTCCAAGAACTTTCTCTTGCTGCTGCAGACCTCCTTCTGGGCCTTCGAAATATGCCTCCAGCTCTGGACTTGTTTTCCTTTCTCTTTATCCTGCCCCTTCACACATTCTAGCCCTGCCTCTAAGTGTCTTATTTCTCTGGCTTGGTCTTTATGGGATTGCAAACTACATCTAGGGTCAAACAGCATCCCCATCCCTCCCTTAAAATTGTAATTGACAATTTACTATGTCCGGGTGCTAGTCTCTGAAATAATGCCAGCTGCTCTCAAGCACAGCCTAGCTCACTATTACTGAGTTAGCTGTTTTATGAGATTGTAATACATATCTGTTGTTCGAATGTCCAAGTCTTACAGGAGCTATGGCGACCCAGAGAGGGGACCTGAGAATGCATTGTGACTTTGGAGCCACGTTACAATTCATAAAAGAAAGGAGTTGACCTAGATTTCCCAAATGCATTGTAAGATATTTTTTTTAAAACTATAAATGAGTAAAGGTTTTTCTGATCAGAGTTTTTCTGATCGCGAGAGGTAGCAGAGGACTTCATGATAGTCTAGTGAGGCCCAGAAGGTCTTAGTCCTTAGGATGTTATGAGGAGAATTCAGGATGGTTCAGTTCAATATTTTAAGAATTTAGAGAGAAGACTAAGATGTGGGATACAAAATAATTGCATTGCATAGAAATATAAGATGTGCTTTTTTTTTAACTGTTTATTTATTTTTGAGAGAGCACAAGTCGGGGAGGGGCAGAGAGAGGGGGACAGAAGATCCAAAGCAGGCTTTGTTCTGATAGACTGACAGCAGTAAGCCTGATGTGGGGCTTGAACCCACTAACTGCAGGATCATGACCTGAGCTGAAGTCGGACACGCAACTGACTGAGCCACCCAGGGGCCCCTAAGATGTGCTTTTTTTTTAGCCCCGAAACTCAAAAATCTATAAAGCATATCTCTGTAGCATGTGGCACACACTATTATTCTAATTATGTAATTTTCTATCATGTTACAGGATAGAGAAAGATACATAGAAGTGACAACTGGGCCCGCCCTGTTCCTCCCCTCTTTTATTTTTTTAATCTCTTGCCCTTATAAAAATTACATTTTAATTCAGGAATAAATACAATTTTTAACTAATTAGTTAATTAGTTTTTATCATTTTATTTTTAAAGCACATGCCTCTTAGCTGTCCTCAAGTTTGAACATACTAATCTTATTTAAGAAGAGAAGCCATTTCAGCTTATTACAGAACCAATAGTATTCCTAAGAGACTGGTTTCCGCGGCAGAGTAGTGTGATAGTAACACAAGTTTTTTGCCACACTTGTGAAATTAGGACCAAAAGCCTTGTCACTGGCATAACGAGCTGTTATGTGACTTGGAGGAGGCTTTTCTGAACCATATGGATAGTTTAACATGAAAAAATGAAAGAGAGGGGTGCCCACGTGGACCAGTGGGTTAAGCGTCTGACTGTAGCTCAGGTCATGATCTCATTCATGGTGCGAGAGTTCAAGCCTCACATCGGGCTCTCTGCTGTCAGCTGAGAGCCTGCTTCGGGTCCTCCGCCTCGCTCTCTCTCTGTCCCTCCCCTGCTCGTGCTCTCTCTCCGTCTCAAAAATAAATAAACATTAAAAAAAATGAAAGAGAAAGTAAAGACACATAGAAGTTTGTAGTTTAAAGTGAGCCAAACTATTGATATAAGGAAGTTGCCATATTGTAATATATAATTGTGAAATAATCACTTAAAAATTTTTTTTCATGTTTGTTTATTTTTGAAAGAGAGAGGGAGGGGGCAGAGAGAGAGGGAGACACAGAATCTGAAACAGGCTCCAGGCTCTGCACTGTTAGCACAGAGCCCTATGCGGGACTCGAACTCAGGAGATCGAACCGTGAGATCATGATCTGAGCCGAAGTCGGACGCTCAACAGACTGAGCCACCCAGGCACCCCAAAATAATCCCTTTTTAAAAACGAATGTAACAGGTTTTTTTTTTTTTCTCTCTTCAAACTAGTCACTTAAGAAACTAGATCATAAATAAGTTCAGTGATGCTGTTGTATTAAATTTTCTGTTTTTCCTCCAGGAATTGTTCTTACATTACATGTTATTCGTTGATCAAGGTCCTTTAGTGACATTTTTTCTGGTCTATTTCGTGTGAGGCACCATGCTAGGCTCTAGAGAGCAAATCAAACATCTAGACTCCAGAAAACTCACCAATATGACGCAGTAATGAAGACACAGGCTTTGGAATCAGATCAGGATTCAAGCCTTGGCTTAACTAATTAGTTCTGGGACTTTGAACAAATTACTTAACCTTTTAATCTTTATGGGGGGGATAATAACAGCTATTTCGTGGAATTGTATTTATTCCTTCTACTGTGATGATACATGTAAGAGCTTATCACAGTATTTGACACTTGGTAAAGTTAATGATCAAACTGGGAAAGGAAAAAGTTGTAGCTGAAGTAATGGGTCTGATTTTCTTGTGAGATGTATAAATTAATTCTGAAAGCAGGACCCAAAAAAGAATTCTAGAAATGTTTTTGCGTAAGATCAGCATTCCTAGAATGACTATATAGTCATTGAAAGGTGTCACATCTGCCAATTGTTGGTTAATTGATTGACTATATTAATGGCAGCTCTCTTTTACCTATATTGTGTATGTTCCAACCATTTAACAAATAAATTTCTTCATAATCCCAGCCTGTATAATAATACCCATATACTTCTGAAGGTTTTCACACATCAAACCGTTATAATATCTCTTTCTAATACCAATTTATGTAGCATTAACGTTTGAGCTGCCCCAAATCTTTGAATTGAAAACTACTTTTCTAAAAATTAATTTGTGTTTTGTCTTAATATTTTAAGAGGGGAGAGTAGGAGAGATTATGGATGTTGAATAAAAATAGGATCATTGTTAATGCACCCTTGCTCAGGGCCTGTCCATTTTATAAGATTTTTTTTGCCTAAAAGTTTGTCAAACTTAAAATTTTTGCAATGTTTTTAGAATGATTATACTTCTAAGAGCAATTGTGTATCATGACAATCTGTTTTGCATAAACCTAACCTTGCATAGTAGGAGTCTTGGGGTTGAGGACTAATATTGCTCAAGAAGATATCCTTTGCTGAAGTACTAAATATCATTTTGTCAGTTCCAAGTTCTTCATGAAGAATTCATTAGGTAAATATTACTTATCTGCTTTCTGCTAAGCTCTGTCCTAGGCCTGGAATAAATCAGTGAACAGTATCCCTACTTTCGTGGAACTTACATTCTACTAGGTTAATTATGTTATTTGTGTTACAAATTAGTTTGAGAGGAGAACTGATTCTCATGGTTACTACAGCTAGCATTGTGTTTGACCAGGTCATTTACTGTTCTGGGCCTTAATTTCCTTTTATGAAGAGTAAAGGGATTTGACTAAGGCCCCTTTCATCAATAAATGCTTCCATTCCTTCTGGAAGATCTGAACTTCAACAAAATTGATTTTGGGCAAGCAATAGAAGCCATGCGAGTTTGAAGTGATCAGATGTTTTTCAAATAGAATGAGACAAATGTGAATGAATATCTGAAGCATAATGTTTAACAAAGAAGGCAGATATAAAAGATATTCTATGATTTCATTTACATACAGCTCAAAAATAGTTTCCGGGGCACCTGGCTGGCTCAGTTGGTAGAGTGTGCAACTCTTGATCTTCGGGTTGTGAGT
Source organism: Lynx canadensis (assembly GCF_007474595.2). Classification (NCBI taxonomy): domain Eukaryota; kingdom Metazoa; phylum Chordata; class Mammalia; order Carnivora; family Felidae; genus Lynx; species Lynx canadensis. The sequence continues at coordinate 80,130,075 of NC_044315.2, forward strand.
TCAAGCCCCAGGTTGGGTCTAGGGATTACTCAAAAATCAAAATCTTTTTAAAAAATAGTTTAAAAAACCTCTGGCATTGGAAATCAGGATAGTGATTCCCCAGGTGTGGGGGTTAATGATTAGAAGGGGGCATGAGGAGGCTTCTGGGGTTCTGGTAATATTCTGTTTCTTGATCTGGATACTGGTTGTATTCAGTGTATAAAAATTCATGGAGCTGTACACTTATGTTTTGTGCATTGTTCTATATGGGAGGAAAATGGAGGAATGGGGGAAATGATAAATTCAGTTTGGACACGTTGAGTTACTAAGGCAATGAGATATCAAGGAGACAGTTGGGAATAGGAGTCTGGACCTCAAGAGAGAGGTTGGAATAAATATGAAAACATCAGTATAGAGGTGACACTGGGAGCCATGGGTGTGCATTAGATTGTGTAAAGTGAGATTAGAGAGAGTAGAAGAGACTTGAGGAGCTCTGACATTTGAGGATTGACTAGAGTGTGAACCAGCAAAGGAAGCCAAGGAGTGGCCACAGATGCAGGAGGATACCAGGAGAATGTGGTGTCCCAGAAGCGAAAGAAGAAACGTTATCAGGAGGAGAGAGTACTCATCAGTATGAAATACTGCTGGTTGCCAGATATTTCTACCTTCTTGCATTCTAGGACCTTTGTGGGTATGAGGGGTGTTGTGATTAGTTTGGCCCAACAGAGAACAGAAATGACAGGTAAAACTTCTGGGTGGAGCATGTGTCAATACAAGACCCTCTGAAAGTCTGCTTTTCCTTTGGCCAGGTGATCAGCAGTGTCTGAAGCAGTGTCTGCTTCCATCTGCCTGGAATAGTATGGATCCTGGCATCTATAGCCTCTGAGTTTCTAATGTTGTCACCTTAAAAACACTAGAAAGAGGGGCGTGCCTGGCTGGCTCAGTCATTAGAGCCTACAAGTCTTGAACTTGGGGTTGTGAGTTTGAGCCCCACTTAGGGCATAGAACTTACTTTAAAAATGCTAGAAATTAATAGTTTTGAGAACTCTAAAAAATTAACCTTATTAAATATGCTGAAAACTCTTACAGGTTTTGATGGACACCTGGCTTTATTCTTGCCATGAAGAAAGGTTCTCAGCAAAAATTTTCCAAAGCAAAGATGCCCCCATCACCGCGTTCTCCTAGTTCACCATCCCTCATGTCCAATATGAGATCTAGGTCACTTTCACCTTTAAGTGGATCTGAGACTCTGCCTTTTCATTTTGGAGGACAGTGGCATGAGCAAGGTGAGATCACAGATGAAAGCACTATGCTTCTGGACTACCAAGACCATAAAGGTAATGCTTTTTAATCTTAGGAATTTGAACACAGGGGCACCTGGGTGGCTCAATCGGTTAAGCGTCCAACTTTGGCTCAGGTCATGATCTCGCAGTTTGTGGGTTTGAGCCCCGTGTCGGGCTCTGTGCTGACAGCTCGGAGTCTGGAGCCTGTTTTGGGTTCTGTGTGTGTGTTGTCTCTCTCTGCCCCTCCCCTGCTCACGCTCTGTCTCTGTCTCAAAAAGAAATAATAAACACTAAAAAAAAAAAAAAAAAAAAAATTAAAGAATTTGAACACATACTCTTGAGTAGAGATGGAAAATACTGAACGTACCTTTTTGGTCCAAGTGAAATACGTATCTTGGTACTAACACGACCTATTGTTTATGCCGATGGAAAGTGTCTAAGGACAGTGGAGGATGAAGTCTTCTGGGTGAGGGTGAAGCTGTCTGAAAGCTGAGGGCAAAGGAGAAGGGAGCTTCCAGAAAGAGGAAGCTTTATTTCCTGTGGTGGGAGAGTGCCTTAGTGCTCATCTGCCAAATTTACCATCATCTTTGGTTAGAGGAAAAGCGTATGTGTTCACTTCAGAGTGGAGTGCCTTAATTCAGTGCAGAAATGTTATCCACCCTTGCACTATTCCAGTCTGCTTATTGACAGAGTGCCTGTCTGTGAACGGACTGATTTTCCTGTAAGGGACATGTAAATATTCCACCAAGGTTTTGTTTTTATTTCTTTCTTAAAGACAGTCTGTTAGTGTGGGAATCTGTTTTCAGATTTTTTTTCAACGAAACGATTTAATGTGACTAAATGTGAATGAAAACTATGTGATTTCTTTGTTAAGTCATGAAGTCATAGCTATCTATTTGATCGGTTTTTATTAATAAACCTTATCAGATCAGCAATTGAGTTCAGACTATACCCTTGCTGCCAGTTGGTACATTGCTGACTCTAATTTGATTAATATTTTAGAATATTAGTTTCTTTCCAAAGTAAAGGAAAATCATTTTATTTGGAACCAGAATAAACGTAATATTAACGTATTATAAACAGTCATAGGAAATCTTTGTCACACAGCCTGAATTGGGAACCCAGCATTAATTTTTTCTGACTCATAAAGAATTTTCTTTTTACAGCTGCTTTTGTAAAATGTAAGATGGCTTTAATAAACTTTGATAGCAATATGCAGGCTTAGGACAGGGTATGCAATCCATCACGTTAGTGCTTTATAAAATATGTGGTGTTATTCTCTATTTATAAGATTAACAAATTTGAGTTTCTCACCATTTAAGAAAAGATTTTTAAGAATTCCAGTGTTTCTCACAGACCAGTGGAATAGAATAGAGACTCCAGAATTGGACCCACAAATGTATGGCCAACTAATCTTTGACAAACCAGGGAAGAATATCCAATGGAAAAAAGACAGTCTCTTTAACAAATAGTGCTGGGAGAACTGGACAGCAACATGCAGAAGAATGAAACTAGACCACTTTCTTACACCATTCACAAAAATAAACTCAAAATGGATGAAGGGCCTGAATGTGATAGGAAACCATCAAAACCCTAGAGGAGAAAGCAGGAAAAAAACCTATCTGACCTCAGCCACAGCAATTTCTTACTCGACACATCTCCAAAGGCAAGGGAATTAAAAGCAAAAATGACCTATTGGGACCTCATCAAGATAAAAAGCTTCTGCACTGAAAAGGAAACAATCAACAAAACTAAAAGGCAACTGACAGAATGGGAAAAGTTATTTGCAAACATATGGGATAAAGGGCTAGTATCCAAAATCTATAAAGAACTCACCAAACTCCACACCTGAAAAATAAATAATCCAGTAAAGAAATGGGCAAAAGACATGAACAGACACTTTTCTAAAGAAGACATCCTGATGGTCAACAGGCACATGAAAAGATGCTCAACGTCACTCCTCATCAGGGAAATACAAATCAAAACCACACTCAGATATCACCTCACGCCAGTCAGAGTGGCCAAAATGAACAAATCAGGAGACTAAAGATGCTGGAGAGGATGTGGAGAAACGGGAACCCTCTTGCACTGTTGGTGGGAATGCAAATTGGTGCAGCTGCTCTGGAAAACAGTGTGGAGGTTCCTCAAAAATTGAAAATAGATCTACCTTATGACCCAGCAATAGCACTGCTAGGAATTTACCCAAGGGATACAGGAGTGTTGATACATAGGAGCACGTGTACCCCAATGTTTATAGCAGTGCTTTCAACAGTGGCCAAATTATGGAAAGAACCTAAATGTCCATCAACTGATGAATGGATAAAGAAATTGTGGTTTATATACAATGGAATACTACTTGGCAATGAGAAAGAATGAAATATGGCCTTTTGTAGCAACGTGGATGGAACTGGAGAGTGTTATGCTAAGTGAAATAAGTCAGGCAGAGAAAGACAGATACTGTATGTTTTCACTCCTATGTGGATCCTGAGAAACTTAACAGAAGACCATGGGGGAGGAGAAGGGGGAAAAAAAGTTATAGAGAGGGAAGGGGGCAAACCATAAGAGACTCTTAAATACTGAGAACAAACTGAGGGTTGATGGCAGGTGGGGGAGAGGGGAACGTGGATGATGTGCATTGAGGAGGGCACCTGTTGGGATGAGCACTGGGTGTTGTATGGAAACCAATTTGACAATAAATTATGTATATGTGTATATATATATATATATATATATATATACACACACACACACGATAAATTATGTAGACAATAATTATGTATATGTACACATATATGTATATATAAATATATATAGAAAGAATTCCAGTGTTTTTGAACTTTAGGTTGGAATTTAAAAAACAAACCCAGGTTAGTGCCAGTTTATTTAAAAAAAAAAAAAAGCTAACATCAAAATATTGCTGAAAACTTCAGTGCTGCATAATTATTAAAAGTGTAAGTTTTAGGGGTGCCTGGGTGGCTCAGTTGGTTGAGCAGTTGACTTCGACTCAGGTCATGATCTCACGGTTCCTGAGTTTAAGCCCCTTGTTGGGCTCTGTGCTGACAGCTCAGAGCCTGGAGCCTGCTTTGGATTTTGTCTCTGTCTCTCTCTCTCTCTCTGTCTCTTCCCCTCCCCCACTCTCTCTTGTCTCTCAAAAAAATGAATAAACGTTAAATTTTGCTTCAAGTGTATGTTTTAGATTCATCTGCCTGCATTCAAGCCTGGATTTGCACATCACTAGTTACAAGATCTTGAGCAAACTGTTATAATTTTTTAAAAATAAATAGATATAGTAATTTCTATTTCAAAAATTTGTCCTACAAATGAAATTTTGTAAGTGTAAAGCACTTAGCACAGCATGGTACATGGTTAATATTTAGTGACGTTATTATAGATGCTATATAATTATTATTATATAATGCTGTATAGAGTAACATTTAAACATTGCAATTAGCACTAACCAGCTGTTTTTATATTTGCATGGCTTAAAACAATTTTTTTTTGTTATATAACATCAAACTAATATGTTTTTCAGAAAATGTATGTCATCTACTGATGATGATCTGTTTCTCTAATTGCAGAAGCTGATTCACATGCAGGAGTCCGATATATTACAGAGGCCCTTGTTAAAAAACTTACTAAACAGGACAATTTGGCCTTGGTAAAATCTCTGAACCTTTCACTTGCTAAAGATGGTGGCAAGAAATTTAGGGTAAGTTATCAGCATTTCTAAATATGGGCATTGTTTTTAATTTTCCTGTGTTTTAAAACTGAAAATTAAAAGATTATATTAGATTTACAGTAACATCTCTTGCTAATTTGTAGCAGATATTGTATTGTTTCCAGTGAAAGTTCTGTCAGAACTATGACATTTTCACATTCATAAGCTGTTACTATTCTATACATTATTGGATTCTCTCTAGAGAAGTGATTGGCAAACTACAGCTTGTAAGGCCAAATCGGGCCTGCTGCCTATTTTTGTACATAAAATTTTATTGGAACACAGCCACACTCATTTATCATGAATAGTGTCTGTGGCTGTTTTTTATAAGGCCCAAATACTCATTACGTGGCTTTTTCCAAAAAAGCTTGTTGATCCCTGCTCTAGAGTGTTTACTGCTTTATTCATAAACTGTCCAATATGAACACATTGTAAAAGATGACTTAAATTTTTGAACTGGAAAATATGTAAACTTAGATGCCTATTACAATAGTCACAAAAATTAATTCCAGAAGGTTGAATATCTTAATGAGACCAAAGCAAAATCAACCCACAAAAATACCGTAACAGTATTAGGAAAGAATATAGGAGAATATATTTTAGAAGAGTCGGGAAAGCCCTTTAAGCAAACACCAGCCTTAATGCCACGTAGAAAAATATTGACAGACTTAGCTTGTGTAAAGATTAAAAACTGTTTAATGAGGGGCACCTGGGTGGCGCAGTCGGTTAAGCGTCCGACTTCAGCCAGGTCACGATCTCGCGGTCCATGAGTTCGAGCCCCGCGTCGGGCTCTGGGCTGATGGCTCGGAGCCTGGAGCCTGTTTCAGATTCTGTGTCTCCCTCTCTCTCTGCCCCTCCCCCATTCATGCTCTGTCTCTCTCTGTCCCAAAAATAAATAAAACGTTGAAGAAAAAAAAAAAAGTGTTTAATGAAAGGTACCTTTTAAAAAGTTAAAAGCAACAAACTGGCAGGGACTGTTTTCAACATCTGTAACAATACCCATATAATGTAAAGAGCTTCTACAATTTGGTAAGAGAGACAACTCAATGGAAAATGTGCAAAGGGTATGAACAAGGCATTCGCAAAAGTATTATAAATGACTAATACTGACATGAAAATGTATTCAACTTAATTAACATCAAATAAATATGAAATAAAATAAGAGTTTGGTACCATTTTCCATCTTGTGTGTCTAATGGACAAGAATCAAAAGGATTATTTCATGTTCAGAAAGGTGTGGGAAGTGCATATTATCATATGGTCTTAGTGGGACATACAGATTGGTGCTGCATTTTATAAAGACTGGTAGCATTTATCCAAATGTCAAATGTACTTATTTGATTCAGAAATTGAGTTTATATTTACTGAGTTTATACTTACTAACCCAGCAATTCTACTCCTCAATGTCTGTTGTACTTGATTTACATATACATTTATCCAAAAGTATATAGGCATGTTTATTAAGCATTATTTAAAATAGAAAAGTTGGAAATAACCAAATGTCAATAGGGGATTGGTTTTAAATGAATTATGATACAGTATAGCATGAAATACTACCAAGTTTTTTAGAAAATTGAGTTAGAACTCTATGTATTAACATGAGAAAATGTCCAGTGTATTTAATAGGGAAAAAAAGCAAGTTCTAAAACATCTTGTATAGTAAGATCTAAAAATTCTGTTTTTATATATGTGTATGTATGGATGTAAATGAATTGAAAGGTACAGATGTATTTCAACAGTGGCTACCTTTGATCAGTGGGATCTTTTACATGGGCCTGGGGACGTGATGAAGAGAGCTTCTTATGTTTCGTTTGAAATTTTCATTAGAATATATTTATGTATTACTTATGTAATTAAAAAGGAAACAGGAGAGGGCACCTGGGTGGCTCAGCTGTTGGCTCAATCCGACTCTTGATTTTGGCTCAGGTCATGATCTCATGGTCGTGGGATCAAGCCCCATGTAGGGCTCTGCACTGACAGTGCAGATTCTCTCTCCCACTGTCCCTATCCCCTTTCAAAATAAATAAATAAAAATTTTTAAAAAAGGAAAAAGGAGACATTCTGGAGTTTACAAGTTGCAAAAATGACACCAAAGTGGTAAATATTTACTGTATGCTTATTATATGCCAGGCATTGTGTTAGTCTATAGGAACACCATACACAGGTAAATAAGCTCGGTTTCTGATCTCTGGGAACATAGAGCTTCCTAGAAGAATGCCTAGCATTAAGAGGAGAAATAGTGAAGGGGAATCAGAGAAAGCACACAGAGGAGAGGCTGAAGGGGCTATGAGAACAGAAGATCTAAGAGTATGATGGAGAGAGGCCAATGGAGGGAGAACATCAAGCACGAACGGATGATAAATGTCACGGAATCATTAAATAGGACTAAAGCTTAGAAGAAGTCATTTGGATCTGGTGGTTAAAAAGTCCTTCTGTTTCTCAAACCAACCAAGTTCATTCTTTTAGGGCCTTTGTATTTTTTCTTTTTTACTCTGCCTGTTCACACAGCTGGCTTTTTGTTATTTAGGTCTCAGCTCAGTGTACATCCTCTGTGTGCCACCCAGTTGCAATTAACTCCCTTCTCAGTGACTCCTCATTCTTTCAGTCACCGAGTATTTATTCAGTGCCCATTATGTGCCAGGCATTTATGCTATCACAGTGAACACAGCAGACAGATCTGCCCTCTGGATGCCTTGCATGCTGTCATGTCACATTATCTTTCTTTTCGTGTGAATATGCTTCAACGTCTGAAAATGTTGTTTATTTCTTTACTGGCTTTCTCCGCGAATGAAAACAAGGACTTTGGTTTCCTTATTCAGCACTGTATTTCCAGTACCTAGAACAGTTCCTGGCACATAATCCATGTTTGAGAAATATGTGTAGAATGGATGAATGAATGGCAGTCTTAGAACTATTTGATTACCTAGTAAAGGCAGAAGATATACTGCCTTACCAATAGAGTAAGAGTAAATGGAAAGCAGAATGAACAAATGTACACAACTCTTATGAGGACATGGTCACAAATAAAGGAGATAAAATGATAGCTTGATAGGAAAACAGGTTCAGCGCGAGGTGATTTGCTTTATACAGAGGAGACTGAGCCTGTCAAAAAAAAGCTCCTGTAGCAGGGGGGATGGTCTAGTTCATTGGTATCCGGTATCCATTGCCTGGTGCTGTATCTGGTATGTAGTAACTGCATAATAGCTGTCTTTTGAATAGTGACTTTTCAAAAAACTTTATTTATTTTGAGAGAGAGAGAGATAGGGAGCCGGGGGATAGGGGGAGGGCAGAGAGAGAGAGAGAGAGAGAGAGAGAGAGACAGAGAGAATCCCAAGCAGGCTCCAAGCTGTCCATGCAGAGCCTGATGGGGGGCTCGAGCCCATGAACCTTGAGATCACGACCTGAGCCAAAATCAAGAGTTGGACACTCAACTGACCGAGCCACCCTGGTGCCTCTGAATAGTGACTTTTTAAATTTGATCCAGGAGAGATAGAGATTGAAGATGCAAGAGCATGGGGTGGGGGGAGGGGGGTAGATGAGATGATGCAAGAGTGTACGTACCTAGCTGAACTTTGAAGAAAGAAGGAGAAGAGGGAGAGGGATAGAAAAGTTGAGGTGGAATTCTTGGTGGACAGTCTTGAGTGTCTCAGTACATAGGAAGTGTTGTCTGTCGAAGGGCAAGGAAAGTTTGGGGAGAGCTGCTATTCCTGGTCAAAGGAATCCCATACCAAGGGATTGTCCAGGAGAGCCGTAAGGGTTTATTATTTTCTGGTGACTGATCAAAACAGCCCCTGATGCACATACATACACGGTGTACTTTATGTCAAAGAATCTGTTGTCTAAAGTATTCATTTGTTTCCAATTAGTATATCGAAAATTTGGAAAAATGTGTTAAACTTGAAGTACTGAATCTCAGCTATAATATAATAGGGAAGATTGAGAAGATGGACAAGCTGGTAAAATTACGTGAACTCAACTTATCATATAACAAAATCTGGTAAGTAAGTACTTCTTTAGGTAGCATTGCAGGGTTGTCTTTGTTAGAGAGATTAATGCCACTCACATTACTGAATTGAAAGAGTCCTTTGAAATAGCAGACACCTGGATCCTCATTCATTGCTAGCCTAGTGCTTCACATATAACTGCTTTTGTGTTTTGGCATTACTAAAGTGCAGAATAATATCTTTCTAGTGTTATCCAAGGAGATACATGAGTACCAAGTTTTATCTTAATTCTGTTTTTGACAGGAAGTTTTCACAGATAGAGTCTTTGATCCACTGCCTTACTACATTAAGAAAGTTGACAGGAAGCAGTGTTTTAACCCTATCATTTTGATCCTAAAGATATTCCAATGTGTTTTGATCCTATGTGTTTATCCTGAAGTTTTTTGTTTATTGCTCTAAGAAATACACTCTCAGTCATGTTTCCACTTCATAGTATATATTACTGTGAGAAAGAAACATAATAAAACTGGCAGTGGCAAAAAAATACACATAGAAAACCTGTTATAAACTAAAGGATGCAGTTGTCAAATCTTGAAAATCTTTATATACTTCGCCCTGTCTTAGACTTGGTAGATACAGGTGGCCAACAAAATAAAACAACTAACAGTGGCAGAGGCTCTAATACAGCAAAAATGGAATGGGGGAAAAAACCTGATTAATGAGTTAAATCCTTAACATAAGGTTTATATAAAAAATAATTGATCGTAATGAAAGCAATTTCAATAAAGTGAAAATGAAGATATAAAAGCTTGGAAATATTTGCCCATATAGAAAACTTACCAAGAAATTAATTTGACAATTCAGTTGGGAAAATGTTTCATCAGTGAAAATTCCTCAGTGTGAGTGATGCTTTATTGATTTAAATATTCTGACTGAAATATTTATGTTCATAAATACAGTGTTGTTTTAGGGAGGCCACAAGTTCAAAATGGCAGCCATATCTTGCTGGCATAGCGTGTGTGTGCTCTTGAGATTTTCAGCTCTCCTCTAGCTTCCCACTAGTACTTCTCACAGTGATTAGAATGCCACGGACAGACTCTTTTCTGTATTGTGGGATCCTAAAGTTTGATAGTAAGATACGTAGGATTCCTGACCCAGTAATGAAGAGTTGGCAGCTTAGCTGTTCTGATCAATTTCTTTTCAGCCACTTTTTGTTTGTTTCTCATTTATAAAAAGGGTTAACAAATTTTAATTACGAAAATTAACCCCACATAAAACCAAGGCAATTTATTCTAAACATACAAGGGAAGCACTGTATCATTATATTTACTAAATTTGATTTTATTTTTTCCAGCAAAATTGAAGGCATAGAAAATATGCATAATTTGCAAAAGCTAAACCTTGCAGGAAATGAAATTGAACATATCCCAATATGGTTAGGGAAGAAGTTAAAATCTTTGCGAATCCTCAATCTGAAAGGCAACAAGATATCATCGGTAAGTTATTCAGAGTAGCAAGGATGTTTTCCAAATTTTTAGACTTGTGGAAAAAAAAGTTAAAATCTAAGTTTTTTTTAAAAAAAATGAGATTTCTTCTTTCAAGGTTCTTGGTCCTGTGACCAGATATCGAATTCAGGCATAATCAAGGACTCTCCAAGGTAAATACATATAGGCCTTTCTGGTTGTGCAAAGTTCCATGGTAACTGAGAGTTGGCCTCTTAGGATTTCTGCATCTACTATTTCATTTGAGCCTCAGAAAACTTTTTTTAAGGAGGCAGGAAAGGGATTATTTTTATAATACTATCAGATAGTATAGTCTTTTTTCCATTTTTGGGTTGAGTCTGTTACCCAAAGCACACAACGTGGGCCAAAATCCAGGTCCCTGAATGTCAGGAACAGAACAAAATCCAGGTCACTGTTGTTTTTTTCAGACTTACAAATTAAGCTTGATTATAATGTCAGGTGTTGTAGAAGGTTAATCACTAGCTCTTTATATTAGAACAACTTTGTTATCATGGCTCACACAATCTGATAATCCTGTATATTTTTCTTTGGAGTATAATTTATTATTTTCTTCTGACATTTACACAGGTGTTCAATATGTATTTGTTAAGTAAAAACATTGATTTACTTAAATTTATATTAAAATGAGGAACAATCATGCCTAATTTGAAGAACATCAGTCATAGAATAGACAATAAAAGCTGTGCCTTCTGGGGCGCCTGGGTGGCTCAGTCAGTTAAGCTTCCAACTTCGGCTCAGGTCATGATCTCATGGCTTGTGAGTTCGAGCCCCGCGTGGGGCTCTGTGCTGACAGCTCAGAGCCTGGAGCCTCTTCAGATTCTGAGTCTTTCTTTCTCTCTCTCTCTCTCTGCTGCTCCCCTGCTCACACACTTTCTCTCTTTGTCTCTCAAAAATAAATAAACATTAAAAAAAAAAAAAGCTGTGCCTTCTAATATGGGTCTAGACCTGCCTTCTGTGACCTTGGAAAATCCCTTTATCTGCCTAAAACTCATTGTTTAAATTGGAAAAAAACCAAATTCTGCCCTGCCTTCTTTCCTTACCGGCGTGTTATGGGACTCAGATAAAATGATAGATGTGAAAATGCTTTAAAAACTTTAGAACACTAAATAACTCTTAGGGTTGTATTCCTTAAACCTTCACCAATGGAAGCCAATAATGATAATCAACATTTGTTTAATTGCGGTGCAATTCACATTGTCTATGCTTTTTTATTTCACCTTTTATAAAGTTGTGGTAAGATGACTCTGTGCCATTTCACTGCAACAGCCCAACAGCCTCAGAAGAGCCCAAGCCCTGTACTATGTTGCACAGCATCACTTTGGAGCTCTTGTGGCTCATGGAGTGATGGAAAGTGGGAGCCATGAATCTAAAATTTGCTAAAAATACTTCTCAAAGTAGTTGATTTTCAGATAGGATTTGGTGTCAGCTGATGTTAACAGGAAAATCATTCAATAAGTATTTATCATCATTTCTAATTTTGCATGACTTTTTCATCCCAGTTTATATTTGACATTGACATCAGTAAGAGTGATACACATTCACTTGTGAGAGGAGATTTATTTGTACTAGCTATTAAAAATAGTGTTTCTCAGAGTGCCTGGGTGGCTCAGTCAGTTAAGCATATGACTTTGGCTCAGGTCATAATCTCACGGCTTGTGGGTTCCAGCCCTACATCAGGCTCGGTGATGACAGTTCAGAGCCTGGAGCCTGCTTCAGATTCTGTCTCCCTCTTTCTCTGCTCCTTCCCTGCTCATGCTCACGCTCTCTCTCAAAAAATTAACAAACGTTAACAAATTTTTTTTTTTTTAATTTTTTTTTTTTTCCAACGTTTATTTATTTTTGGGACAGAGAGAGACAGAGCATGAACGGGGGAGGGGCAGAGAGAGAGGGAGACACAGAATCGGAAACAGGCTCCAGGCTCTGAGCCATCAGCCCAGAGCCCGATGCGGGGCTCGAACCCACAGACCGCGAGATCGTGACCTGGCTGAAGTCGGACGCTCAACCGACTGTGCCACCCAGGCGCCCCAACAAAATTTTTTTTTAAATAGTGTTTCTCAACCTTTTAAAATCCTCTTTGGATAAACATAAAAATCATACTTCAAAAATGTGAGTAGCCCTCCATATTCTTATTTATTTTAACTATCAGTTGTAACCGTTATCTGAAGATTTGCCAAAATCTTTTTTTATAGCCATTTATATTTTTGATGTGTTCAGTCAGTACAGTGAAAAGATACTAGGTTTTAAGTTACACAGACTGGAATTCAGATCCTGTTTTGTTCATTTGTAAGCTCTGAGCTTTGGGCAAGTTATTTAACTTCTTTGAACCTCAGTTTCTTCATCTCCAAAATTAAGGTGGTGTTTATATCATAGGTTATTGTGAGGAATCATAAATGAAATGGTATATGGAAAATGCCTAATACTCCTCTGATATACTCTAGATACTCAGATACTCCCTTTCTGTTCCTCCCTTTACACCAGTTTTGGATAATGGGTTCTATGCATAGGACCATGGGTACCTTGCCATGCTGATAGCAATTTTCTTGATTTCTTACTTCCTTGGGTATGTTTTTATTTTAAAATTAACTTATACTAATACTAATGTTATATATCATTTCAGCTCCAAGATGTAAGCAAGTTGAAACCACTTCAAGATTTGACTTCTCTGATCCTACTTGAAAATCCAGTTGTGGCCCTTCCTCATTACATCCAGTTTACCATTTTTCACCTTCGCTCATTAGAAAGTCTGGAAGGTCAGCCAGTAACTACTCAGGACAGACAGGAAGCTTTTGAGAGATTCAGTTTAGGTAAGGTGACATTTTTAAAAAACTAAATTTGGGTGGGGGAGGAATTTATTTGCAGGAGTTATCCAGAAAAATATATTGACGTATGAACTTTATAATGCTCTTACAATTTGCGTGGAAAATGCATCATAAATCAATTGACATCAACATCATTATACAACAATTGTACATTAACATTATTAAGACTTGGCAAATATTCATTGAGCATGTACTGTGAGCCAGGCACTGTGTCCGGCACCGAGGGTACAATGGTGAACAAGATATTGGTACTGGCCTTTAGGCAGCTTGTGTTGTAGTGGAAAAGACAGACAAAAAGCGAGCAAACTCAGGTAAAATAACAGAGGAGGACACGCTTTTGGGTAAAGTAATGTAAAGGTATGGCTCTCTGAGGAAGTGACCTGTAAGCAGAAGGCAGAGGCAGGAGAGGATTAGCCATGTAAACAAAGGCATTCAAGGAGAGGGACAGCTTGCTTGCACTCTCAGGCTGGAAAGACCCTGGTAAATTAAGGAACTGAAAGATCAGTACGACTGCAGAGTCGCTCAAGCAAAAGTTGGGAGAGATGAGGGGAGGCATGAGATGACACAGGGCCTTGGGGTTTGGATTTTATTTCAGGGGCAATGGGAAGCAATTGAGAATTTTTAGGCAGCAGTGGGACACAATCCAGTTTATATATTAATGATTATTTTTAGAGTACACTTAGCATGATGAGAGCATTGAGTAATGTGTAGAATTGTTGAATCACTGAATTGTATACCTGAAACTAATATAACACTGTACGTTAAGAATACTGGATGGGCGCCTGGGTGGCTCAGTTGGTTGAGCATCTGACTTCGGCTCGGGTCATGGTCTCAAGGTTCGTGAGTTCGAGTCCCGCATTGGGCTCTGTGCTGTTAGCGCAGATCCTGATTCAGATCCTCTGTCCTCCTCTCTCCCTGCCCCTCCCCTGCTCATGCTTGCTTTCTCTCTCTCATTCTCAAAAATAAATAAACATTAAAAAAAAATACTGGAACTAAAATTTTTTTTAAAGATGATTTTTAATGCAAGATGGAGATTGATTTAGAACAAGGCAAATGGAGATAAAAGGACTTGTTCAGAGGCTATTATGGTAATCTAGGCTAGAAATGGTGGCTTGTATTTAGGTGGTGGATGTGGAATAGACAGATCAGTTTTGGAGGTAGAAGTAGCAACATTTTCTAATGAATTGGATATTTCCCAGGCTTCTGGCTTAAGTAAGTGATTCGATTGGTGATATTGTACATAAAAAAGGGAGAATTCAGAATGCTGAGTTTGAATGGCTGTGAGACAACCAAGAAGAAGGTTGGAAATGTGCGTCTGAAGTTCAAAGAGATCTGTCCTAGAGATAATTGTTTGTCAGCATAACAGAATTTAATCCCACTGGAATTGATTGGCTCACTCAGACAGGCGTTGGGAGGAGCAAGAAGGTGAGCCACCTAAGGAGACTAAGAGAGGCCAACAAGGTAAGGAGAAACCCAGGAAGTAGTGGGTTGCAAAACCCCAAGATTTCATGAGAGGAAGTGGTCAGCTACGTTGAATGTTGCTAAGACATAAAGAGAAAATAAGATGAGCACAGAGAAGTGCTTTAGATGGGCAACATATAAGGAGTGGTTGGAAAAATGCTAGATTATATAGATCCAAGAGTGAATGGAAGGGAGACATTTGGGTGAATATTTGAAATTTTCTCCCATAATTTCTCTCTCCTAGTACCTAATAAATGATTTTTTAAATCATTTAAATTTAAATTTTTCAGTTAAAAAAATATATGTACTTACATATACATGTATATGTATATATACATATGTATATACATACATACGTATATATACATATATATACGTATATATATACATACATACATACATACATATATATATACATACATACATATATATATTTATTCACCTATAGCTTCCAGACCAGGAAATGGGCAGAACTGAATGCAGTAACCAAAGAAAGAAAGAGAATATTCAGGAGTGGAGTGGAGAGACAATCATGGCTCAATTCTTACAGCGCAAGATGGGATCAGAGAAAAAGAGGAAAGATTGTCTCTTGATAAGAGAGACACTTAATCAGAAGGGAGCAAAGATGTGTGCAGTTGTGGGTAGTTTTATTGCTTTGGTGGTAGGAAAATGAGAAAGTTCCCGGGGGGTGGGGTCTAAGTTTTCTCAGTGGAATATGAGGTCATCAGCTGAGAAAGAAAATGAAAGGAGTATGGGAGTCTTGAAAAGAAAGAGAAAGGTATGAAATAGTTATGTCAGAGCATTAGGAAATGAGTCTATGTTCTATCATTTGAAATTGATGTTAGTCCATTTTGACTTACGAAAAACAGCAGTTTCATATGGTTTGATCTCATGCTTGCGAAATAGGACACATTTTTATTTATTTATTTTATTTTAACTCCATATTTGTTACCCTGGAGTTTATGTTTTGGAATCATTGAAAATATAAATAATGCAAAGGAAAGTCGTCATATAAATACAGTTTTCGGGCAAATGTTTAAATTACTTATGAACATGACTTTGAATATTAATTAGGAGCCTTTAAGGCTCTTGGGATCCAGTAGTGAACCAGACACATGCAGTTTCTGCTTTTACAAAGGTTTAGTGGGAAAGGCCGACAGCCTAGCTATTTGATCACATCTTACAACTCATTGGGTGATGAAGGCCACAGCACAGATGCAGGGTAACCTAAGAGCATACCTAGGAAACATCACACCTGGGGAGAGGATCAAGTCAGAGCAGGCTTCTCAAAACATTTTCCAAAATCGAGACCTAGAGGATACAAAATAAGCCAGTAGGAAATAGAGGAAGAAAGTTCCAGGCAGAGGTGTGAATAAAAGCCCGCAGGTAAGAAGAGCCATCACAAATATGAAGGAGTAGAGTCACTTCAGAAAGGCTGCAGTGGGGTGGACTTGACAATGAGGCTGGAGAGGGACTTTGGGACCAAATCATGAAGAGCTTTGTCAGTTCTTCATGTAAGCGTTTTGGATCCTATTCTAAGCATAGTTGGAAGCCATTGAATGATTTTTAAGATCACACAGTATTTTACAAACATGCTTACGAATATGAAATAAAGTATTGCATGTATTTTAGTAGGAGACCTGGAAAAAACCCTCATTTACCAACATACCAATTGAATGAAATACTTGGAAGTAAAGTGTTACCTTTTAAAATTGTTATCCAAATGATAATGCCTTCTTACCTCTTAGTATAAATCACTTTCTAGCTCAAGATAGTCTTTTTTCCCCCAAAACCATAGTGAATAGTTTTCAAAGTAGAATTGTACCTATACTGTCGTAAGACTTCTTTTGCTATTATTTGAGATAGTCTTACCTTTATTCAAGTAGAAAATATAATGCTCAATAAACTATTACATTTGTGTTGGCAGAAGAGGTAGAGAGACTGGAAAGAGACCTGGAAAAGAAGACAACGGAAACTGAAGAGCTTCGGAGCGCACAGACAAGGTTCCTTGAGGAAATTAAAAGTCAAGATAAATTGAACAAATCACTGAAAGAGGAGGCCATGTTACAAAAACAGAGCTATGAGGAGCTGGAGAGTAACCTAAACACGAAAAATGAATTGGTAAGCCCATGTTTTACATTGCTTTGACTATGTTCTTTTGAGATAGAGAATTCTTTGTCCTTGGGTCTAAAAACAAAACTTCTTGGACATAAAATGGGGAAGGTGTGGTTTAACAGAAATTTGTGCAAAAGGTTTTACAAGTTGTAGGTAACTGTGTACTGTGTGAAATGGCTCCACAAAAGACGAATACTATCTTGGGCTGCATTATGTGAAGCTGGTATCCAAAACAGGAGGACGGTGAAGCCCCCCACTATGAGGAGTCAGACTGCCCCTAGATGTATGTATTTTGTTTTCAACAACAACATTGTTGGTGAGACTATACATTGGCAAAAACTTTTCAAATTGACAGGGGTGCCTGAGTGGCTCAGTCAGTTAAGCGTCTGACTTCAGCTCAGACTTCAGATGGGCTGTGCGCTGACAGGTCAGAGCCTGGAGCCTGCTTCAGATTCTGTGTCTCCCTCTCTCTCTGCCCCTCCCCTGCTTGTGCTCTGTCTCTTTCTCTCTCTCTCTCACAAGAGTAAATAAACATTTACTCTATGTGGATCCTGAGAAACTTAACAGAAGACCATGGGGGAGGGGAAGAAAAAAAAAATGGTTAGAGAGGGAGGGAGCCAAAACATAACAGACTCCTAAAAACTGAGAACAAACTGAGGGTTTATGGGGGGTGGGTGATGGGTATTGAGGGCACCTGTTGGGATGAGCACTGGGTGTTGTATGGAGACCAGTTTGACAATAAATTTCATAATAAAAATAAATAAATAAAACCAGGAGACTGAAAAATAAATAAATAAATAAAAAATTTAAAAAAGAAGGCAAATTGACAAAATTATCCAAATTTAAATGGACATGCCTATGTTCTACATATTGGAAATGTTACATATAATAGTTTTACAAATAATACACATTTCTAATGCATTTTGTAGAAATGGTAGCAAGAATGTATGAAGATATTATATATGTACCTATACACACACACACACACACACACACACACACACGTGGACATTTGCTACAATATTGTTTATATAAGTAGACTATTGAAAATAGCTAACCTGTTCCTCAGTGGATATGCATCTGGTAGAATACTCGTGTTGCTAAAATGAGGTAGGGCTGTATGTCCTGATATGGAAGTATGTCTAATACATATTGCTATGTGGAAAAAGCAGGCTGTGAAAGAGTAGATCAAGTATGATGCTATATAAGTAGTATGTATGATGGTACAAGTATATAATAGGGAAAAATGGTAACTCTTGACATTCTGGGGGGCGGAATTTTAAAGCACTTTCCAATTGCCATTTATGCACATCTATAATGTTTAAATTGTATATAATTTGGCCTTATGGTTGAAACAGGAATAAAAGATATTTTAAAAGAGATTTAGACAGATTAGATTTAGACAGCCTTATAGGGCACCTGGTTGGCTCAGTCAGTTGAGAGTCCAACTCTTGATTCGGCTCAGGTCATGATCTCAAGGTTCATGAGATCAAGCCCTGCATTGGGCTCTGTGCCAAGGGTGGAGCCTGCTTAGGATTCTCTCTCGGCCCCTCCCCAACTCTGTCTCTCTCAAAATAAATAAACTTTAAACAAACAAATAAAAACCAACAAAAAAAATAAAGGTCATTTAGTCCATCTCCCTATCTAATGTTTTTTCTCTTTTCTCTAAAACCTGAGCATATATGCCTGTTTTAGTGATAGCAATCACATTCCAGAGTTACCACATTTTATCGCAGGACAGCTATTAGAAATTTCTTCTTTATTACCAGATGAAAAACTGTTTTCTTATAATTCTATTTGCCATTTCTTAAATTTTTCTCTGGCACCTGGGTCAGTAACTCTAGTCCCTCTTCCATAAAACAGTCCTCTGACTCTCGAAGGTAATTTTCATCGCTCGCTAGATCTCCTCTTCTCCAGCTTGGACACCCCTGTTGCTTTGGCCATTCTTCACGGAACGTGGACTCAAGGCCTCTGAAGTCTCTGGGTCTGGCACCTTCTGATCATAAGTTCATGACCTAAGCTGAAATCAAGAGTTGGCCGCTTAACCGACTGAGCCACCCAGGCACCCCAGACTACATGACCTTTAAAGGCTTTTTCAACCCAGATAATTTGATTCTATAAAAAAAAAAAAATAGCTATTGCTTTTTTTTTTTCTTTTGGCCATTCATTTTTCTGCTCTGTGTATAACTTAGAGTATTTGATTTCTCATATAACTAGTAGAATCCTTGATACATTTATCTTTTTCTTGCACCACCCCCCTTTTCAAGATTGGCATGCTGGCTTGAATGACTTGATTTGTTGACAAGAATTCTGCTTACGCACTTAAAGTTTTTAGCAAGAAAAGTGTTTCCTCCTCTGTGTAGAGATGGAAATTATTTCTTCAAATCTGAATACTTGACTACCTCCTTCTTGAGCTCTTCTTTGCCTGAGAAAAAAGATGATACAGGGGCACCTGGCTGACTCATTCAGAAGAGCATGTGATTCTTGATTTTGGGGTTATGAGTTTGAGCCCCATGCTGGGTGTAGAGATTACTTTTGAAAAATCTTAAAAAAGAAAAAAAGAAAAGATGATATATACCAGGAGGACATCATGAGAGACATATGTGATATTAATAATCTGATAATTACCAGTAATTTTATACTATACACCTATCTGTTGCTCTCTATTTCATAATAGAGTAGATCGATGCCTAACCTAATCATTGGAAATTTTTGTGACGATCAGTTTTATTTTAGCAGTGCACTCTTTGGGCCACCACTTAGCATTTGTATTTAAAATGCAAATATAGGGGGGTGCTTGGGTGGCTCAGTTGGTTGAGTGTCCGATTTCAGCTCAGGTCACGATCTCAGTTGATGAGTTCGAGCCCCGCGTCGGGCTGTGTGCTGACAGCTCAGAGCCTGGAGCCTGCTTCCGATTCTGTGTCTCCCTCTCTGTCTGCCTCTCCCCCGCTCATGCTCTGTCTTTCTCTGTCTCAAAAATAAAGATAAACGTTAAAAAAATTAAAAAAAAATACAAATATAGGGGCACCTGGGTCTCTCAGTCAGTTGTGTCTGACTCTTGATTTCATCATCTCACAGTTTGTGAGTTCAAGCCCTGTTTTGGGCTCTATGCTGACAGCAAGGAGCCTGCATGGGATTCTCTCTCCCTCTTTCTCTGCCACTCTCCCATTAGCATGCGCACATGCACTCTCTCTCTTTCTCAAAATAAATAAATAAACTTAAAAACAAAAAACAAATATAGGGGCGCCTGCCTGGCTCAGTCAATAGAGCACATGACTCTTGATCTTGAGTTCATGAGTTCAAGCCCCACGTTGGGCATGTAGCCTACTTAAAAATAAAAAATAAACCTTAAAAATAAAATACATATGTAAAAAACAATACTTACTATGGTATGACTTTGACTTGATATTTATGAACATTTAATAAATTTTCCTGAGTTACTGATCTTTTTTATGTTTTGCTGTGAATAAATGTTTTGTTATTTGTCAACAGTTTTTGCTGGGCTTTTGTTCACTATTTTTGGCTAGAAGACATTGCTCTTATGATGTTATTTTTACCATTAAGCATTTAAAAACATATTTACATACAAAGTTATTATATATTTATCATAACAAATTTTGACAACACAAATGTATACAGTAGACAATGAAGGTTTCACTCTTTCTCTTCCCTATTCCCTGGATGTTAATATATATTCTTTTTGTTTTCTATGCTTATAAAATATTATATAATGTATATGTAATTGAATATATGTACCTCTAAATATCGTGTGATAAAAAGAAACTTCCTGTATTTTTGATTATGCATCTTATTCTTTACAAAACAATGTATATCATAGCTCTCCAAGTTAAAAAACATACCCACATGTGCATACACACGTACACACAAATCTATTTTTTTCAAAGTCTGTATTGTGTTCCATTATATGGGTACTCCATAATTTAACCTACACTTATTGATGAATATTTAGATTGCTTCCACTTTTTTATTAGAAACAATAATACAGAGAAAAATCCATGTGTGTATATTCCTATGCATTCATAATAGTAATTCCTTAGTATAAATCACTACAAGTTGGGGCATTTGACTGGCTCAGTTGGTAGAGCATGTGACTCTGAGTCTTGGGGTTATGAGTTCAAGAAAAAATTTAGGGGCACCTAGGTGGCTCAGTTGGTTGAACATCTGGCTCTTGATTTTGGTTCAGATCATGATCCCAGGGTTGTGGGATCAAGCACAGCATTGGGCTCCACACGGAGCGTGAAGCGTGCCTGAGATTCTCTCTCTTTCTCCCTCTGCCCATCTTCCCCACTCATTCTCTCTCTTTCTTTAATTTTAAAAAAATTAAAAGAAATCACAAGTGGAATTACTGTGTAATTTGCATCTTAAATTTTAGTAAACATTAAAAGCTTATAACAGCTTTATACTTCTACAGCAGTGAGTGAAAGAGCCTAATCCCCCACTTGATATTATTATTTTGAACGTGTAAATAGGATAGGAAAAAAGTAGAATGTCATTGCTTTAATTTCACTTTTGTTTAGTTGTTGGAGAGTTGAGTATTGCATACGTATTTGCCTGTTCTTCTTTCATTATTCCAAAAGACTATACTATGTTACAAAAAGAATTCTGGATCTTATTCTAAGAGCCTACTTTTGAAAAACACTTTCCATTATCTTCTGCAGACTATTTGGTGATAATATTTTCTCCAGTTGTGTAATGCTTTCCAGTTTCATAAAGTAATTCTTCAGGTAGTAGGTCAATTAGTCTATAAAAGAAATGTAGTGACAATGAAGTAAAACTTCTGGTGCCATTTAAACTATAATAGTCCCCTTCTCCTGCCACCAGCAAATATTAACTTTAATTAACTTTAATGTTAATATTACTCTTTGTCTTTTTGCAAGTCCTGCCAGCCTCACAGAGTCGTGAGGACCAAGTAAGGTAATACAGGTGAAAATAATTTGAGTTGAATTAATAGGTAATGGAAGGTGGTACATCTGTAACCTAGTCAGAATGATGGTAAAATGTGTCCATATAAGAATGGTGCAGGTTCTAATAACATTATGTTCCTAAGGTAAGTTTTCAGTAAAGAGCAGCTTCTATTTAACTACAGCTTAACTCCCTAAAGTTCTCCAGGTGATGGTCTCTGTCTGCTTTTTTCTCCTTTTAGCCCTTGTCTTGGTTTCTTGCAGAGCATTTTCTGCCGATTCTTTATTCTTCCTTAAAGGTAGTTCCTTCAGGGATGAATTGCACACTGTGTTTTTCATGGTTTGCATGATACCTTGTATTAATATGCTTATGTACATTTTAAGTGTTGAATCTGGCTTGCCTTCTCAAGAAATGTGCTTGTGTGTGTGTGTGTGTAATTTTTTTAATTGATGTTTACATAGGACTGTGAATTTGTGAAGGAAAGAATTTGTATCATTTTTCTTATTGGTAAATATGTTAACTGCAGTCAACTCTTGGTTATCCACAGCTAGTACCGTAACTAGCCTTACTTTCCAGGGCCTTAGACTCCTCATTTGCTCTCATTTATGCATTTCTTCAGCAGACATTTATTGAATGCTTACTAAATGCTACGCCTAGCTCTATAAGAGACACAAAGGTAATTTTAAGATGCACAGAGTATGTATCATTTGCCTGCAGAGACAAGTCCCTACATTGTCCATGGATCCCGTCACATTTGCCTTTGTTTGGGCCTTACTGCCAATGATCTTTCTTTGGGAAGAGAAGCCCAAGATTAGTTGATGCTGTTGGTTGTGAGTTGCCTTCTTGAGATTCAGGGACTTAAGAGCGAGCATTCAGTGAGAACATCAATGTGGGTAATGAGCTGAACACCCTGCAGCAGCAGACAGAGTGTTGAATTTGAAATCCAGGAGACTTGGAATTGAACTCTGCCTCTTCCACTACAAGTTGTGCGATTGGGCAAGTTATCTAGCCTCCTGGTGCAGCCTTTATCATCTCATAGGGTAGTTGTGAAGATTCAGTGAGACAGCACACGTAAAAAAGGCTTAGCACAGTGTCTCCCATACAGTGAGTACTTGATCAAGATTACCTGTTATCCCAGTTAGCCTTACTTCCATTTTGATGGATAATCAGGAGATGACTGTAAGCTAAATCCTGCACGACTTTGATTTCCTGGGCCTTGTAAAATGTTCCTGTCTGTTTATGTCTTATTCTCTTCAGCTTGCATTTTTATATTAATGATGTTTTTCTGCATGTTTTTGTCTGGTAACTACTATCAGACCCTGTCAAAACATAAAAAAGACAAAAATCACTTAGCGGACCTTTGAAATGAACTCACCGGATTGGTTTAGTAGAAAGGGGGCTCGTAGTGGTAGTTAATAAAATATTTAGCATCTGCCACTAATCTCATGTGTAACTTTTGACAAGTCAGCTCACCAATCTAGGACTCAATTTCTTTATTTATATTTCAGAGAATTAAATTGGATGATCTCTTTTCTTCTAGCTCTAAAAATTTCTAAGAATAAGTAAACTGTAATTATAGTAGAATTATTCTATTAAAAATGTAATATTACATATTGGGATCTGATTGACATTATTTACATCCTTTATCCTCTATTACAAAGAATAATGTTCAGAACACTGAGATACTACAGCAACAACAGTACAACAATTAAAACCAGTCTCTTAATTTCCTCCTTCTCACTCCTTCTTCTGATTCCTTTGTAATTAATCCCAAATATTATTTCCATCCATAATTTGAAGCTGCTATTAAAATTGTAGAGTAAGTTAAATAAATTAGTGTTAATTATTGGAAAGTCTGGAAGCAGGTACTTAATAGATTACATAAAAATAATTGATACAGAATTATTTTCACGTTTGGATAAAGCAAATTTAGATGAGTTTTTAAATCTTTATTCATTAAATCTTTATACCCTGAAATAGCATATAAACTTCAAAGGTCTTTTATGTGATCTCTTATGAAGTGGTAATTTTATATTGCATTCTTTATAATCCTTTAGAATGAAAACAAAATGCTGTGGGTGTTCTGCTATTTGCTGCGAGGTTTAAAACAATCTAATTATTAGCTATGATTAGAACTTGCCATACCATCATACTTGTATACTAACTTACTGACACTGTATGTTGTTTCATATCAAATTGGACCAATAGCTAAAACAGAAGACCATGGAACTAATGCGAGCGTGTCAAAAACAGTATGAGATGGAACAGGAATTGGCCTTTTATAAAATTGATGCCAAATTTGAGCCACTAAATTATTATCCATCAGAGGTGAGTTAAACTTCTTAGTAATCCACAGTTAAAGCCAGCAGGGAGTGGAGTGGGGGGAGGCAGATGGTGGAAAGAAATTTTCAAGGGACATTCTACTTTCAGAGTAAACATATTTTGCTTGAAACAGTGAATTTTTGGTTCAGTAAGTTAAAGCAGCCTCCAAAAAAGGTAAAAAGCCCCAAGGGAATCTGTGATTCCAATGAATATCATAATATTATTTCATAAAAAAGTCAATTATTATCACTTATTAGGTGGGGTTTTACTTACATATCAGCTAAGAAGCCAAAATAAAACACTGAAATTTCTGATTTGAGAGATTAAGCAATGCTAATAATCACATACCTGTAGGCAGTTCTTTAATCAACCAAGCTAAACCCACTCTTTGGGGATGGGAAGAGGAATACCTTGAGACCATTTTTTGTTTTAGTTCTTTTTTGGTATGTTAAGGGTAAGATAAAAAAAAAAAAAGTATATATTTTTTACCTGGCTGCTTAGAAGTTACTTATTAAACCATAAATCTTTATTTATTTTGCTTTTAGTATGTCGAAATTGATAAAACCCCAGATGAAAGTCCCTACATTGGCAAATCCAGATATAAGAGAAATATGTTCACTACAGAGAGTTACATTATTCCAAATGCCCAGACCATAAAGATCGTAAGGATGGAGCCAGATGAAGGGGAACAACTCAAAAATGAGCACGTGAACTTGAGAGCCCATACGCCACTGGACATAGAACTGGAAGACAAAGAAAAAAAAATAAGTGCAGGTTAACAAAAGTTATTTTAAATTCTTTAAAAATGTAAAAAGATTGGATATATAGGCGAATTTTGTTTTACAATTCTTTTGAGTAATCATGCTGAAGGTTACTGTAGTGTTGTTTACATGAAAAGCCTAAAACAAAAGTAGTAATTCATGGAGCAAATTATTTTTTAATAATTCCTGTTACGTTGAAGAATGGGGTTCTTGACAGTAATTTGGTGGCAGTATGTCCAGGGGATCCAAGAATGCTTAAATCTTGACCGGCCAGCAGGTCCTTCTCACCATTGGAGCTGCACACTCAAAGGCTAATTGGTCATAATTGTAGCAAGTACGCTTAACTGATTACTATACATGTAGCCAAAACCTAAAGCAGTACTTTGGATAAGCTGGATCAGTGCACCCTCCTCAGGCTTGGGCCTAAGACCAGCTTCTGACTCTTCCTAACCTGTCCCCAAACATCCGATTGAAAGGATCTTACCACTTCCTGGCAAGTCACAAAGAGGAAGAAGTCAATCCAAAAGGGTACTTAGAGACCCTGCTAATGGCAAACTCCACTTACTCGGTGGGCTTCATGGACACGGAAGCAGAAAGCAGAACTGAGTTTATGCATCCCCTTAGTAATTATGGTCCATGGTGGGGCTCTTTAACAATCCAGTGGAGTAGCTCATCTTTCCTTGGTTGGTAGCTAAATGGAAAACAGGGAAGGCCAGTAGAGAGGCTGACTGGGAGAGGGGAGAAGAGAGACCTGAGATACCCATCTTATACACTCTGTACAAAGTTCTGGAAGAGGAAAGCAGAAATAAATCAGATATTTGTGTAGACTAGCTTCAAGGGGCTCATGGTTTTATAGGAGGCAGTTTTATAGGAAGGGAAGGAGACAGAGAAATTAGAAGTTTGAGGTAGAGAGTAACTGATTGGAGATCACCCCCCCACCCCAAGCTGGAAGAGTGTTCAGTGGTGAATTTCTTGATTTTGAGCCCTATCATAAAGTAATTACCTCAAATACAGGCTTTTTGTTACAGCTTGAACTTAATTATAACTTAGTGACAAAGAAGTGTGTATCTATCAATAAAAACCTTATTTGCTCAAAAGAGTTTAGTATTGGACATAGCAAGTAAAGCCCCTTTAATGTTAAGAATTTTACAAATTATCAATTATAGTTCTATAGCCTGTGATGAAACTAGAGATTAACTGAGAGGAAAACTGTCATAAGAAATTACTTTTTTTTTAATTTCTGTGATCTAGAATGACAATTTAATTGGGAGGAGGTGGTTATTGTGAAGAAAAAAAATCTCATAGAAATTTGAGAATTCAAGATTTTTCTTGTGTCTGTCTGCATGGTTTTTAAATTTGCAGCGCAAACTCGACTATCAGAACTACATGATGAAATAGAAAAGGCAGAACAACAAATTTTAAGAGCTACTGAGGAATTTAAACAACTGGAAGAAGCGATACAGCTTAAAAAAGTATGTAAACGCAAAGTAGCAATGCAAGAGGAAATGCAAAATATTAAAGGTTTTCTCCCTTCATAACCACGTAAAACATTTTAAATCAGTGTTGCCTAATTAATTATGGTGTAACAATTTTCAGAGTCAGCTTTGGTTCTAGCATTTTCCAATTACATTTTCCTTCCACCCATGATCACATCCTGTTAGTGTTCTATAAAGTACGAAGAAGTAAATGACGTCTAATTTATGTAAAAATACGTGTTCGATAGGAAAGTGTCTCCTTTACCCAGGGAAGTTGCTGTTTCCTGTTGTATCTGTTGTAATCTGATTAAGCACTACCCACCTTTAAGATCCTGGGACCTAGGTTAAGAGTCAGAAGACATCTCTACTATACATGAACATTATCAAACACAAGCAGCAAAAATGTCAATGATATAAAGTATGGTGAACAAAAAGAAGTAATTAATACACTCTCGGAAAGTTTGTCATGCAGAAGTAAGCAGCTCAAACCCATGATGTGATTGCACAGGGAGAAACTTAAAAAGGAAGTATTTTGACAGTTTTTCAGTGTGTAAAAGGTTCCAGTTATTTGCAACTTGTAAAAAGCAGTATTTCAAAATTATGATGGTAACTGCATTCATACCACAGTAGGTAAGGCAAGAATGTGAAGTTCAAATTGTAGATTATTTTAAAAGATACACTATTGTGATTTTAAAATTATATACTAACTAGAAATTGATTCAAGTTTATTGGAAGCTTACTATATGCTAGTCCCTGTCTGGGCTGGGCCCAAAGTGATGAATAAAACAGGTATGTTTCCCTCCCACATGCATAGGAAATAGGTAATGAACAGTAGAAAAAAAAAAAAAAGGAAAAAAAAATAATATAGTTAACAATGTGTTATAGTAACAAAATAGAAAATTAGGAGAGGCAGTAAAAAAGACATAATTTAGATTGTGAGGACCACAGAGGCCTCTCTGAGGAGGTGACATTTAAGCTGAAACCCAAAGGATGACAAGGAGCCAGCGAGGCAGAGTTAGGGGGTCAGGTATTCCAGGCAGAAGTGAGAGTGTGCACAAAGACCTTGACACTAGAGATTGCTCCGTGGAGTGAGGGAGAGTGTTCTGGAAGATGAGGGTAAAGAGTACATAACCGGTTTCACAGGCTGTGGTAAGGGGTTTGGATTTTATTCGGAATGGAATGGGAAGCTTTTGAAGGACTTTAGGAAGTTAGAATGGCTAATCCTATTTGTGTTATTGTGAGGTCACTCTGGTTACTGCATGAGAGCAAAATGGGGTGAGGGAAATGGAAAGAATGGGGATGTGTCCCATGTCTCAGGGGGCTGTTGTTGAGTACAGGCAAGAGATGACAATGGTTTGGACCAGGAAGGTGACGGTGGATGCGGAGAGAATGCACACTGATTGTCAGCAAAATGTAGCAGTGAACTGATCAGACTTCAAAATGCATTGGAAGTGGGACCTGAGGTGAAGGGAGCCATCAAGAAGGAGCTTACTAATTAAAAAAGAATGTTTTATAATAAATGTTGGCCAGAGCTTATATAGATTGATAGATGTAAATAATGTATATAATGTTGAAATACATGGATGCTTATAAAATGTGCTTGAAAAAAATTATTTTAAATGAGTACATATAAGCCTACATTTTTCATTACACTATTAATTTAGATGACATGCTAGTAACAAGGGTAAGGGCGAAGTCAATTACCATTAATGTTATGGTTATTATTAATAATTTACAAGTTGCTTATACTGAATGACAACTTCGTTTTTACCTATTATGAGTTTTCATAAACTTTTATAAAGTGAGATTTTCCTCATGTAATAAGCATAAAAGCATAAGATGAATGGAATGCCTAGATGACTTTTACATTAACTTTTATTTAAAAAACTGGTAGAGCACAGAATACCTTTTAGAATTTTAGAAATCATCGTCTTTAAATTTGTAAATCACTGTTGCTATCCTCTGTTAATTCTGTTTTGGGGTGTGTGGGGGGATTAGATTTCAGAAGCAGAGAAAGATCTTCTTTTCAAGCAGTTGGGTAGTAGGATACAACTTCTCAATAAGTTACGCCAAGAAGTTGTGGATCTCGAAACACAGATGGAAAAGCAAAGGCAAGAAATTGCTGAAAAGCAGAATGAGATCAAGGACCTGCAAATAGCCCTAGATAGCCTGGATTCCAGAGACCCAAAACATGTAAGCAAATGGAGAGATTTTGGCTTGTTTTATGGGTTCTAGAATATCATTCCATCTAGAAATTATGTCTCTTCATTTTAGCCCCAGAGTTCTTTCTGAAAGTCTTTGAGTTTGATGCACAGATTTGAGTGATATATATGTTTATGGATGTGTGTGTCTGTCATTATATATGTGGTTGTGTATTTTATACCTGTGTGTGTGTGTGTGTGTGTGTGTGTGTGTGTATGTGTGTGTGTCTATCACTGTGTTGAAAACAAAACCTAAGGCTTGAAGGAGATAGCTTTTAATAGAATGATAGATGCATGGTACTTATTTTTTTAAGTGACTGAGTTTCGTTGTATTTCAAATCAAGAGAAACCTGCTGCAAGGTGCTGTCCAAACCTTTACCCTTTCTCTTTTCTTGCCTTATTTTCTTAAGAACAAGGTGGTGAGATGGAAGAGTTGAAAAGGGCCCAGAATCCTTTTTCTACCTCTTTAATCCTTTATGCAAATATTCTAAAGCTATTTGTTTCATATTGTTTTGTTTCTTCCTTAAAAAAGGAAACATTTTTCTAGAGTGTGTCCTCCTATGTGGCCGTAGGTGGGCAGGTGGCTGCAGGATGGAGTTAAGTTGTCTCTGTCTTGAGAAGTCTTAGTAATAGCTTACATTTTGCCCAGTATTGGTAAAAAAGGAAGTAAAAAAAAATTCCTGCATATTTTACTGGTATGCTTTGAATAATAATGTTATATTTTAAAGGAAGTTTCAAATCTCTGGATTAAGAGATATCATAGAATTTGACATGGTAAGAACAATACACTGTAATTACTTTCAATATTTGTTATTTATCCTTTTAAACATTTTAATAAAATATCATAGATAATTTTGAGAAGAGGTAACCTTATCATTCACAGACATAAGGTGTTTTCTAACAAAAGCCTAAGACTAGTAAAATTGAAAGTAAAAGAGGACTTAATTATTTTAAAGAATTTTCCTTACGCGAAAAAATTGTAGATTTTCCAGTAATATGTCATATGGTCAATAATATATATATTTTAAGTTTATGTATTTTTGAGAGAGAGTAGGGGAGGGGGAGAGAGGATCCAAAGCAGTCTCTGCACTGGCAGCACAAAGTCTGACATGGGGCTTGCACCCACAAATGTGAGGTCATGACCTGAGCCAAAATCATGAATCAGATGCCCAACCAACTGAGACACCCAGGCTCCTTTTTGGTATCGTTAAAGCTACTTAGTTTTTAAGGTTACAGCTTTAAACAAAGCACCAGAGGATGTCTCTTTTTAATTTGTTCACCCTGAGGGAGCGTCTTTTTTCTGATTTGCACAAAGTCACCTTCTTGGCTAGGTTTAGGCTCCTCACATTCTACAAAATATAAACATTTTAGCAAGAGGGAAGGAATCAGGAGTGGGATCCCAGCATACTTTTCTATAGGTGTGGATAGACTTTTATCCACTTGAGTTTTATTATCTAAGCAGATAGAGTATTTTTCTATGTAGCAAATAGAATTTAAAAGTAAAAGTTTTTGAGAGATTAGAAAACAGTATGTCAGTCTGCGATTGGTGGAAAACAAATATATTAAGTGCCAATGATGTTTTCCATTATGCTGGGGTTTTTTGCATATACTGGTGAGGAACTTTCTCACAGCGTCCATATGGTTGAGGACATTTTTTAAAATTTTGCATAAGATGAAAGTGTGATTTTAAAAGATGAAATGATTTCCTAAAATCACCTTTTTAGGAAGAGGCTGAGCCCATGCTTTGCTACTACAATGACCCTTTCCCCACAAAGGAACTAATGGTGTACAGGGATTAATTATTTTTAAAATTAGCTAAGAGCCAAACCTAGGCAAGTTTTCAACAAACGAAAGCTTTTAACTAGGTTTCTAAAGGAAAAAATACTATTTAAAAATCAAATCCCATTTTAGCTATAAAAAACAAAAAACAAAAACAAAAAACAACTTCATATGTAGAGGCACAAACACCACAGCAGCAAACATAATAAAGGAAGATTTGTGTTGTTCTTCCCTACCTGGCAATGCCCTGTGGAAGCAAAAGGTAACTGACTGACTTGTTCTCTAGGGAATTAGCCTGTAGTAATCTGTTGCAAAGGCTGTGCGTGATTGGTCCTCGGAAGCTTCCTGTGTTGTGATTTAAAGCACGGAGGGTGGGGCCTGCCCGCAGAGGCTGCTCGTGATTGGATGGGTTGGGCTGCCGCTCACTCTCCGCCAAGAATGTGGTTTGAAGCCCTGGGAAGTTACTGAGACTCCAAGCCGATGACAAAAATGTGGCTGTCAGAGAGGGAAGTACACGTGAATTTGAAAACAGCCTTAGAAAGTGTTCCGCCCACAGTTTCCCTGTTCTCAACGGCTCAGTTCTAACAGGACAAATGTTAAGTTAAGGTATGATCCTTTTCTCTCTCTCTGTGCAAAAGACTCGAAAGGAGGAGGAGTCAGAGATGTAAGTTCCTGTTTTTATAACTCTTGTGAGCGCCACAGTTGTGAAAATCGCAGAATCTACTTTTGCTCCCATGTGTTTAATGCAAATCATTGGCATATTGAGCTTTTTTGGGTTTTTTGCCCTGCGTGTAAAGAGATTTCAGTGGAATTTTTAATGGTGAATTTTAAAGGTTTATTAAGAGAGACATGAATGCAGGAGGTTTTTGTTTTTGTTTTAATTCTTTCTTGAGCCATACAAATTCTAAATGTACTTAGAATTTAAGCTGTTATCTGCACTTACCTTTCCAGAAAGATTTCAGATTAGTGTTAGGAGGGCAGAGAAAGAAAAGTTTTGAAAATTCCACCAAGTTTCTATTAGTCAAACAAAAACCTTCTGACCAGGCTCTCATTCACTTGTTCCTTAAAAATGAAGAGACTTTTCTTTCTTGGCTTTGGTGGCAGCAGACATCTAAAATTGAGAAATGTTCTTTTATAATCAAATGGGTATTAGCCGTGAGAGCCTGGGAGTTGGCTCTTCGGCCTGTGATGCACTTCTTTCTCCTGCTAACGTTCTCTTGGTTTATTGTTCTGTTCCTCTGATCCCGTGGGGGCAAACCGGAGCCCTGAGGGTGTCAGTGAGAGGGCAAAGGTTCTCTGGAGAATTATTTTGTCTCCACATGAACAGTTGCCTCTAAGGAAGACCTGGGCAAGTCGTTGGTACATCTGAGATTCCGTTTTCACATGTAAAAAGAGGGGTTAAACCAGACATTGATTCTCAGTTGTTTTTTCTTCCCTGAGCCCACCTGGAAGTACAATCCAGTTTTCAGTTGACAGTAGCTCCCTAATGCAGTGGCTCTGGGGTGTGAGTGGCTGTGTGAATATGGGAAAACTCAGTTTTCCACCAGGGGCATATGTCTTGGTAGAGGAGTGTGCCTCCGTGTGGCCCTCCATCTTGACAGTGACTGGGCTGAATGGTGGAGGTCTCAGCTACCAGTGTATCGAACCTAAAAATCATGTGTTTCTTTGTCTAAGGAATCAAAAATACACTTGAATTCTAAGTAAGTATTTCTTCCATGTCTCTGTTTCTCCCTAAGAAACCTTTTTTTTAAAAGTGTGTTTAATGTGCTTTTCTGATTAAAAAGGTATTGTCTATTACAAAATGTTTAGTACTAAAAATATTCATTAAAAAAATATGTAATCCTTCCACCCAGATATAATTCTTGTTAACATTTTAGAATACACTCATTTTCTATGGCTATACTGAGTATAAAAATCAGTTAACATTTTGGAAACCAATTTTAATTGGTTTTTAATGCCCTGCAGAGAATATTGAGCTTGACTACATTACCTCGTGGCTGTACCCTTGGAAAAATAATTTAATCTCCTTGATTTTCAATTTGCATATCTGTACAATGGAGGTGATTTTCAGATCAAGTTATCATGAGGTTTAAATGAAAACCACTGTGTGAAAACAACACAAGGCCTGACAGAAATAGACTCAAAATGTTACATTTTATTTTCCATTCTGCCTTTAGAAATGGTAAGCATTATTATTTTTTTTAAGAGTATAAGGAACTCAGGACTTTGTTAATTTTTTTTTTCAATTCAGTGCCATATGAAGGCTCAGAAAAGAGGTAAAGAACAACAACTTGACATCATGAACAAGCAGTACAAACAACTTGAAAGCCGTTTGGATGAGATACTTTCTAGAATTGCCAAAGAGACTGAAGAGATTAAGGACCTTGAACAACAGCTTACTGAAGGTGAGAATTTAAGTAAGATTTAAGGTAAATCAGTTCTAGTATTAATAAAAGACAAGTGACACTCAGGCAGGCATTAATCCTGATATGCCTCAGTTGTTCGTACTAGTGTTTGATAGGGAAATATTTGCAGAGTACCCAAAATACTTGTTTCATCAAAGTAAAAAGTAAAAAAAAAAAAATTCAATTTTAGTTTTGTTGTATTGATTCCTAGTGAGTCAGGTCATTGCATTCAGTAGGCTAGAAGCCAGTGTATAATCATGGTAAGCTGGGGCATGTCGCTCTCTTTCAAAGCATATAATCCTTTCAGGAACAAAGAGCCCATTGACACCAGGGCATTCAGTTTCTAGTTATAAGGAGAGTATGGGAAGAATTTAGGACCTACATTTGCAATGCAGATTGAGATTGTGACTTTGCCATAATGGTGGGAAAGGAAGATAATATAGGTTGTAGTAGTGTAAAACGATCCCAATCCCCGTTTTGCCATTATCAGCTGTGTGGCCTGGGACAAGTTATTTCTGTCTCAGTCATTAGTTGTTGGCAAGATTAAACGAGGTAGTGTTCGTAAAGTGCCTGGCACATGGTAAGCACCCAGTATATGATTTGGTTGGTGGTTTTTTTTTTTTTTTTAATTTTTTTTTTTCAACGTTTATTTATTTTTGGGACAGAGAGAGACAGAGCATGAACAGGGGAGGGGCAGAGAGAGAGGGAGACACAGAATCAGAAACAGGCTCCAGGCTCTGAGCCATCAGCCCAGAGCCTGACGCGGGGCTCGAACTCACGGACTGCGAGATCGTGACCTGGCTGAAGTCGGACGCTTAACCGACTGCGCCACCCAGGCGCCCCGGTTTGTTTTTTTTTTTTTTTTTTACAAGTCTTCAAGTTACATGTTTATGCTGCCGGTCTTGGATTAGTCGTCTATGTTGAGTGGTTTTGTTTTGTGTATCTAGCGGCAAGAACTCACAGTGTTGCTGCACATTTTTCATTATTTTATTTGGAAATTTATTTAGAAAAGTTTACTTTCATTATTTTATTTTAAACTTTTTATAGCCTGAATTGAGCATTTTATAAGCAATACCCACTGAATATACTGTTTTTATTGTGTAGCTACTTAGTAGTCCTGTACTGTAGACCAGAGAGGGGAAAAACTATCATTATATCTTGAAAAAGAAAAAATGAGATAGTACACCATTTACAATTTCATTCTTAGCCAGTAACAAATAACTAAGGAGACTAAATGCTGTAGTTCTGTATCTTGAAAGCATTTTCTTGTATACATTGTCACCTTCCCTTTTTCCATTTTGCTTAGGACAAATAGCAGCAAATGAAGCCCTGAAGAAGGATTTAGAGAGTGTCATCAGTGGGTTACAAGAATACCTGGAGACTATCAAAGGCCAGGCAACCCAGGCCCAGAATGAGTGCAAAAAGCTACAGGATGAGAAAGAGACATTGCTCCAGAGATTGAGTGAGGTCGAGCAGGAAAGGGACCAACTGGAAATAGTTGCCATAGATGCAGAAAATATGAGGAAGGTATGATTTGTTTCTTCTTACCTGTTTCCTGAGCCTCAGAAGTAGGTGACGTCCAAATTAAGATAGCTAAGGAAGTTAGCAGCTGTGCAATCTGAAGTGACAAAAAGTCGCAGTGGCTATTTAGTGGGGCTCCCCCCCCCAGGTGTGACACACTTGGAATCATTATTTTTCCTTTACTAAGAAAAGGAAGGTTATTTTAGCTGAATTTCTATCCCTGAAATGTGTTATCCCATAACTCTAAACACTGCGAAATTGTAGCTGTTACATTAGCTGTATTAAGTGGTTGTTATTTGTACAGCAAAATTAAGCACAACATAATTTTCTTGTTCATAATTTTAACTATTTACCAAACAAGAGGCCGTGTTGTAAACTCTACCCTTCTATACCTGGCTTGTTGCCATTCATTTGGAGATTTCACTTGATCTGTTTTAGTTGTTTGACAAACTTTATCTTGCATGAGAACCCATATTCCCAAATTTCATCCCTCGTAGGGTTTGTGCTGGAAGTTTGAGGTCATATATGCAACATTATGAAATTTCTCAGGCAGATAAAAATGTTAAAAATTGTTTTTAATACCATGCACTCACAACTCAGCTTAAGAAATGAAACTACGGATATATTCGAAACCCTGTGTGTACCTCCTTACAGAGGTAACAGAATCTTGATATATTTATTTCCCTGCATCTCTCTTTTATTATATATAAAGTCATCCATAAGCAATATGTAGCATTGTTTTGCACAATTTTAAGATTTATGTAAAAGATATCATAGTGTACATATTCTTTGGTCACTTTTGTCTTCCTTCCTATTTATGTTTTGGGAAATTATACACGTTGATACATATAGCTCTGCTTTGCTTATTTTTGTGAGGGTATATAGCATTCCGTTGTAGGTAGCTACCACAAAGTTATTGCCTATCCGTTCTCCTCTTGGAGGACATTTAGGTGGTTTCTGGTCTTTTGCTAGTACAATGTTGAGCGTAACATCCTTGCACACAATCTTGAGCATGGGGACTATGTTCACATTGGAACTGTGAGTCAGAGGGTATGTGCCTGCTCAACTTCATTACATGTCAAATTACCATCCATAGTGATTCGATCAGTTTCCACTCCAACCAGCAA
Organism: Lynx canadensis; assembly: GCF_007474595.2. Taxonomy (NCBI): domain Eukaryota; kingdom Metazoa; phylum Chordata; class Mammalia; order Carnivora; family Felidae; genus Lynx; species Lynx canadensis. Next base: position 80,165,431 of record NC_044315.2, read on the forward strand.
TGCGAGGGCCACCACTATACCACATCCTTGCTAACACCTTAGTGTTGTCCAACTTTTATTTTTTAAGCTTTTATTTTGAAATAATTTTAAATTCACAAGAGAATTGCAAGAATAATCCACATAACTCACTGTACCCCGCATTCAGAGTCCTCAATGAATATTTTGCTACATCTGCTTTCTCTTCTTCTCATATATAATTTTTACATACTTTTATATGAATTTTTTTCTAACCATCTGAGAATTAGTTGTAGACCTCATCCTCCTTAGCTTCTAAATATTTCATCGTGTATTTCCTAGGAACAGGGACATTTTCTAACATAGAATATCTAAGGGAATAATTATCACATTCAGGAAATTTAACATTTTGTCAGTTTTATTGTTTGCCAGCCTGCTGAATTTGAAATGGTATCTTTTTATTATGAAAATTTTACATTTATAAGGAAAGTTGAGAGAATAGTTCAGCGAATATCTATATGCTCTCCCAGACTCAAAAAATATTTTGCTGTATTTGGTTTTTTTTCCCCTGAGTTATTTGAAAGTTGGCAAACATCATGACATCGTCCCTTAAGTACATATCTCTTAAAAATCAGGACATTTTCTTACATCACTACGATACCATTATTACACCTGGAAAAATTAACAATAATTCCCTAATATCATCTAATATCTGAACCACGTTCAGATTTTGCCAGTTGTACCGAGAATGCCTTTTACAGCTGTGTGTGTAAATGTATGTGTAGAAATGAGGCCAGTGGTCCCATAGGGTGTCCCACATTCTGAATTTGTCTGCTGTTTTCTCGTGGTTTGTTCAGCTTGTTCCCCTATGCTCTAAATAAACTAGTATCTTGTTTTAACTGCATTTTCCCTTGAATACTGGAGAGACTGGGCACCTTCCATTTGTTAATTTGCTACTCAGCTTTCCTCTTCAGTGAATTCCCTATTCATGTTTTGTGTCCATTTTTTCTCCTGGATTGTCTGTCTTTTTCTTAATGATTTGTAGGAATTCTCTAAATATTCTGGACCTTTGTTGGTTATATATGGAGTTTGCATTTTGAACAAGCAACTCAAATAATTCAGACCTCCCCGAGAAGCTCTTCTGTGGAAGTTCTCATCACAAGAGCCTCCTCTTTAATCCAGAATCGTTTGATCCAATTCTTCGAGATCCCAAATAAATAGGTGAAAGCTGTAATGTTTAATCATAAAAAACAGACGGGCTAACATGAATCAGAACTGTGGTACGCCAATCAGTATGTATTTCTGTTGTCAGTACTCACTCGAGTTACTCTGTCATCCTTAATATTAGCGCTAGTCCCATTTTGTTCTTGTAATAAGTGAACATGCTGTGGTTTAATAGAAGAGGGTGCGGGCTTTGGAGTCAGAGATCTGGGTTCATATCCTGTCTTTTTAACTGCGCAGCCCTGTGCAGTTTACTTACATGTTCGTTCTGTCCTCTTCTGTGAAATGAGGATAATGCCGTGCCTTCCACGGTTACCGTGAAGGTTCAACAGAATACACGTGAAAGCATTTATTCCAGTGTCTGATGGAGAATAGGCCTAACATTTTATACCCCTCTCTTCTTACATATTCAGGCACATTTAAAGTATCACACAGATGGTTACTTTGGAAAACATGTTGGTAGCTTACTGATTTTTCTGATTACATTTAGTCAGGACTTTGGTTTCCAGCCTGGATAAGCACAGCCTGTGGCTTCATTGTATTGTTAATGAGGGCTTTCTGTGCCAGGCCAGCATTGGCTGGCCATTTGGTTCACAGGGCTCAGGTTACTTATGATGGCTTGCGGATGCTTAGGCAGAACAGAGGGTTCCATAAACATACCGAATCCTTACAGGAGCTCGCAGAACTGGAGAGTGCCCTCCAGGAGCAGCATGAGGTGAATGTATCCCTGCAGCAGACCCAGGGAGATCTCAGTGCCTATGAGGCTGAGCTAGAGGCTCAGCTGAAAATACGGGATGCTGAAGCCAGCCAGCTCAAGGAGGAGTTGGAAAAACTTAGAAGGTTCAGCCAGGTAAGCAGCAGCATAAAGCCATCTAGAATCCAAGCCCTGTGGTCTTAGCATACCAGCCTTTCTTTAATTAAATGCAAGATTAAAGACTTTGTAATGTACTGTATATGGAATGATGGGAAGAGTATACATTTTTGGAGTCAGATACTCTGAGTTCAGATACTACCTCTGTGAACCCCTGTGTGAGCATGCAGATCACGTCATAGCTCTTGAGTCTCTGAAAAATGCCTCCTTGTCTGTAAAAGGGGTTATAGTGAGGATAAGGGAAATACTGGGCACCAGAGCACCTTGTTCTATGTTATTTTGCTACTTTCTATTTGGGTTGGATGAAGTATCTACTAGTTTATATTGTACTTGCAAATTAGAGAAATAATTATTCACCCAAGAACCGCTTACTGATTGGCCTTTGAGGGCCAGGTGCTGTAGATGCTGCAGTGACCAGCACAGACACAGTCACTGTCCCTGTGGAGCTGACAGTGCAGTAGGTGACACGGGTGTGGGAGAAAGAAAGGGATAGCAGGGGAGGGGTGGTCAGGGAAGTCTGCCCTAGAGAAACTCACTGAAAGGGTGAGTTGGATTTTGCTGTGCAGAGGCAGCGGGGGTGCAAAGGGAAGGGGTAAGGGACAAATGGTCTAGGCAGAGGCAAGGAGAGGGAGCACAGTGCATTTGAAGTGCTGAAAGTATGGCTCTTGGATGCCAGGAGCAAGAAGAAGAGTAGGCAGGAATGTGAGAGACCAAGGCAGAGAGGCAGACAGGGGCCAGTTACAGTGTATTCTTACTCAGATTAAAAATGTCATTTTCTTCAGCTGTTAGTCACATAGGCTGCATCTTTCGCCAGGAAGCCCATCGCGACCTTCCTCTTGTGCCTGCTGGAAATCTGGGTTCAGGATCCTGCTTTGGTTTTCCTATAGCCTGTGCTCAGTTAAAACATTTTATCATGTGTCTGATAATCATCTGTTCAGACTGTCTGTCTCTCTTGCTAGACCCAGAGCACAGTGAATACCCAGATTGTATATGCTTGTTTCTCTTTTCTCAGTGCCTGGTCACGAAGGGGGTCAGTGTGCACTTATTGGATGAAAATGACATAAAATAAGATCGTTTAAATCCCAGGAATGTATGTAAAATAGCATTCGTGTGATTAGAAAAGGAAAAAGAAAAAGTCATGCTTATTATAGTAATTATGTTAATTTGTATCCCTTTACTTATCAGATATCAAAACCACTTGGCAATTGTCAGGATTATATTTCTCAAGAGTACCAAGGTTTACAAAACTACAGTTGATAAGATCAGAGTGCAAAAATAGGAAGCTGGGGGAAAACAATTAAAATGCCAGAATAAATACAGATTTCTAAATAATGGTAAATAAAATGGCATCTCATTTCAAATAAAAAATAAATTCTCTTAAGTTTTCAAGCCAGCCTTTACTAGTTTAAGATCTATTCTCTGTTGTATTTCCATTGTCCTTTTTTTCCCCCTCGTGAGTCTTGACAAAAGTGTTATAGCAGCCTAGCCTTTTCACAGATTTACTGGGTATTGAAAGGGACTCTTCCCTTCTTGAAATCAGCACTGCCAGAATTGGTCTTCAAGCCATATGTTGAGGGTACGGAGCGTAGCAGTCTCTCCCTGACCCACAGATCTCTAATTGGTGTACTTTAGCTCTATGAAGTCACTTGAGATGCTTGTTAAATGCAGATTCCTGGGCCCTGTCCTCGAGCTTCTGGCCCATTGAGTCTGAGAGGTAGTCTGGGCATCTGCATTTTTCACAAGCACACCAAGTGATTTTTGATGAGGACCACAGTTTGAGAAATACTGGTCTGAGGAAAAGAGGAGCAGTTGCTGTTGAATCACTCACAGAACTCTCAAAGGTAGGTCCTTGGGCCCAGCGCTGAGATTCTAATTTGGTATATCTGGGCTGAGCCCCTTGTGATGTCTACTCTTAAGTGTTAATAGTTGAAGGAGACATGTGAAAAAGATGAACTTGGGCTTTGAAATCTGAGCGTACGGACATAAAATGGAGTTACTATGAAACCATAGCTAGCAAGGAATTGTGCGTGTCTGTAAATTTATTTATGGCTTTTTAGATTGAAAAAGCTGTTGCTGTTTTATGTTTTCATATCGTTTGCTTCCCACGGCAATAGTTAGAACAGTCGGCCCTTCAAGCAGAACTTGAGAAGGAAAAGCAAGCCCTCAGGAATGCCCTCAGAAAAGCCCAGCTCTCCGAAGGAAAAGACCAAGAAAACAACGAGCTCCGCACACAACTTAAACAGCTGCAGGTAGAGACGCGTTCGTCCAGGGTGCATTCTCACGTAGGACACCCTAAGGTGTTGCTGCCTGTAGTCAGACCCTTAACAGCCTGTGCCAACATGTTGTAGGCTACGTGAATTATTAGAAGAGAAGAATTCTGGGTGGGACAGTACCAGAGCCTCTGTCCTCTCGTGAGCCTGTCGTTGTAAAATTATGAACATGCGCATCTTTTGTGTTGTGGTGGTGATGTGAAGAGACGGAGACAGTGTCAGGAGTAAAGAGCCAGTGCTGTGGAGACTCACGGGTGACAGCCATACCTTGCGTTGCTCTGAGAAGCAGATTTGTCACCAGACGGAGCTAAAAGGATCAGATGGGTGCATTCTTCTTCCCCTGAAATATCTTTGTGATTATCCAGGAATGTAGCTAGAGTGGGCTGCAGAACTTCTTAACTGTAAACAGTGTTCACAGTCGCCTTCTCAGAAAGGGTTCTACTAAAAATGCAGTCGTTTTACATCTGTGGGGGTTTGCCTTGGCGGAATGTCTTTACTGCTACTGTCACAATAATCTGCCCGACAGACTGCCAGAGAAGCAGGTGGACAGGATTTTGCAGACAATTAAACTCTCTGAGAGGGCACAGATGTCTGAGTGAACAAGTACCTGGATCAACACTCAGGTCTCCAAGTCCGAGAGGCCAAGGGCCACTTGGCTGACTGACAGGACAGGTGTCCTACTTCACCAGAAATAAAGGCGCAGAGTTGCCAAGGTCTTAAGGGAGGCTTCCAGGCAGGGGGGGTTTGTGACAAATAAGCCTGAACAGCTCACCCACATTCTCTCCCTTCTTTCAGGGCCTTGGATATTTTTTCCTTAAAGTTTAGGGAAATGTAACCTAGAATTTAATTTTTACCTCTCTCAGTTTAATTTCTGAAACAAGTATCAGAAAAGATGTGTGCATTTTCATTCTCGTTTGAGTTGTGTGTGTGTTGGCTGCTCAATAGATTATTTTTTTATATTTACCATGGAAATTTTTGAATCACAAAAATAGAATAGTCTTATGTCCTTTTGTTTACCCTGCTGAAACAGTTCCCGGCATTCTGCCATTCTTGTTTTAGTTAGTCCCCTTTTATATTTTTTGGCTGGAACACTTCAAAAGAAAATCTCATACATCTTTATTTCACCCACATACTTCAGCATACGTCGCTTCAAGGGACTAAAATGTGTTCTTCGGGGGCCTTCTCCTCCAAGGTAGAAACCGAAGTCAGCTTTCCAGACACTAGCCCATGCTGTGAGACTACCTTAGTTAAAACTAGGTCCTTGGCCTACTAACCTCTTGATAACAGAGTTCAAGTTAAACTCACTCTGCATTTGTCTTTGTCAGACAATCATTTAGTTGCAGTGAACCAGAACCTACTAACACTAGCTCAAGAAAGGAGACAGAGCTGCTCTATCAGTCAGTCTTTCAGGAACTACATGGCTCTCTCATTCTCCTCTGTCTCTGTGGGTATTGTATTTGGCCCAGCGTTGACTCCAGCCCTAAGCTGACATACCTTTACAAGGCCAGCTTTTACAGACTTGACGATGTACTGGATCTTGGTTCAAATTTTGGAGAGAGTGAGAACTTGTTTCCTGGCTAGTCTGTGGATTGTTTGGCCTTTGGTTTGATCACCTGTGCCCAGGATTAGACAGTAGTAGAAATACGGGCACCTCAGGGCAATGTTCAGGACAGTTTACAGATAACAGACTCCAGATGGGACAGGCAGTTAACATGTTCATTGCAATCCTGAATTCTCCATTTTGGTTAAGAGTGTTTCACTGAGTTTGAAGTAAATCACTTCAGGGCAATACAATCAATGTCTTAGGATGTAGAACAATTTTTCTTTACAATTTAGGGTGATTTTTAACAGTTTTCTTTTACTTTCTTTCACTCAGTTTGTCACCAGACTGAGCTAACAGGGTCAGATTGGTGCATTCTTCTTCCCCTGAAATATCTTTGTAATTATCCAGGAATTTAACGAGAGTGGGTTGCACTCTAGTGCAACCCCTTTCAAGGGGCATTGTATGAATTTAATTCTTGGATCCACATATGTTTGTTTGTTAGTAGTGAAAATATGCTGGCATGTAACAGATACTCCCACAGAGAATTATATAAGCTATCAGAGAAGCTTTAGTATTAGAGGTTTCAGTTTTTAGTTGCTTGGCAGAGAATTATGGGAAAGTTATTGGTTTTGTTTTTTGTTTTTTTTGGTTTTGTTTTTTAACTTTGAATTGTGGACATTTCAAACACATACAAAAGTAGAATACTAAAATGACTCCTCATATACATATTACCCATCTTCAACAGTTAGCAACCCGTGGCCAGTGTTACTCCATCCATAATGCCTGCCATACCCCAACCCTCCCACTTGTTCACACACTGAATTATTTTGAAGTAAATCTGAAAATCTTACTTTATCTGTAAATACTGTACAGAGCCTTAAAAAAGAAAAAAAAACATAAACATACCTCTTTATATCTTAAAATTTTAAGAATTCCCTAACATCAAATTTTAAGATTATCTGTTTTTACAAGTGTTTGTTGGAACCAAGATCCAAATAAAGTGCACACATTGCATTTGGTTGACTTGGTTCTTAAGTCTCTTGTAGTCTATAGATGTCCTCCTCCTTTCCCCCTTTATGTTTTAAAGAAAACCAGGGGCACCTGGGTGGCTTAGTCGGTTAAGCGTCCAACTTTGGCTCAGGTCATGATCTCACAGTCCGTGGCTTCAAGCCCTGTGTCGGGCCCTGTGCTGACAACTCAGAGCCTGGAGCCTGCTTCAGATTCTGTGTCTCCCTCTCTCTCTGCTGCTCATACTCTCAATCTCTCTCTCTCTCTCTCTCTCTCTCTCTCTCTCTCTCTCTCTCTCAAAGATAAATAAAGATTTAAAAAAATTTAAAAATAAAGAAAGAAAACCAGGTCTTTGTCCCTTGGAGTTTTGCATCCTAGATTTTGCTGGTAGCATCTTTTATGGTATTGATTAACATGTTCTTAAACAGAGGCTTATTTAGATTCATCTTAGTTACTTCTCAGCAAGAACATAGGTACTTGCTTTCGTATCACATCAGGAAACATCCTAATGCCTGGTTCTGTCTTTTGTGACTTTAGGTTGATCAGTAGATTCAGATACTGTCAGCCCAAGTAGAAAGGGTTTTTAAAAAAAATTGGTAAAGGGGGTGGAATAAAACTATCATATGACAAGTAATACAGGCTGTGTATGCGGATGTGCATGTATTTTAATTTCTTTTGGTAACTTTTACCACCCCATTATACCACCATCCATAGGATGACAATGACCTGTTAAAACAGCAACTTAAAGATTTCCAGAATCACCTTAACCATGTGGTTGATGGTTTGATTCGTCCAGAAGACGTGGCAGCTCGCGTGGATGAGCTAAGGAAAAAACTGAAGTCAGGAGCCGGGGAAATGAGGTAATGGAAAATTGGGATGGGACCTCCTGGTGTTAAGATTGCCAAGTTATGAATGTGAGGTTCATATGGACTCACCTTCCTAAGTTACGCTAATGGCTGATGTCTTTTGTAAGGTTTCCCAAGTCATATTTCCATGATTGAGACACAAGATTGCTTCATTCAAATTGCCTGTCACTGATTTTTTTACATTTTAAATCTTTCTTACTTTTAGGTATTCTTTAATTTAAATTAAATCATTTAAATTAATTTATTAATTTAATTAATTAATTTAATTTAATTAAAACAAGTTTTAAGAGTAACTCTTGAAAGTTCATTGCATGTGGTCAGGAAGTAGAGCCACATTATGCATTTTATTTTATTTTATTTTATTTTTTTTCAACGTTTATTTATTTTTAGGACAGAGAGAGACAGAGCATGAATGGGGGAGGGGCAGAGAGAGAGGGAGACACAGAATCGGAAACAGGCTCCAGGCTCTGAGCCATCAGCCCAGAGCCTGACGCGGGGCTCGAACTCCCGGACCGCGAGATCGTGACCTGGCTGAAGTCGGACGCTTAACCGACTGCGCCACCCAGGCGCCCCCACATTATGCATTTTAAATAGAAAATCAATTTCAGAAGAAAGCCAAGGTGCATTTAAATATATGAAGGGGACATTTATTCTTTGAGCAAGCATTGTTAGCCTGCTAGGAGCCTGTGTTTTCGGAGTGACAGCAGTCATTGGCTAAAACATTGATTCGCACTTAGGAGATGCTCAGTTGCTCTGTGTGCTGATTCCCGGTCACTGTTCCACGCAGCTCCTTTTAGTCCCGCACTGATGTTACCAACACAGTTTGCACCCAGTGTCTGGCATGAGAAAGAAGAGGTCACATACCATCTTTTTTCCCCCCTTACCAGAATCCATACTCCTTCAGATGTCTTAGGGAAAAGTCTTGCTGATTTGCAGAAACAGTTCAGTGAAATCCTTGCACGCTCCCAGTGGGAAAGACAGGAAGCACAAGTGAGAGAGAGAAAACTCCAGGAAGAAATGGCTCTGCAACAAGAGAAACTGGTGAACGGACAAGAGGAGTTCAGGCATGCCTGCGAGAGAGCCCTGGAAGCGAGAGTAAGAAAGGGGCCTAGGCAGCTGGAGGGAAGCGTTTGGCCAGTACTCCTGTTTTTCAACAAATTATAGTGCTTCCTTCCTCGCGTAAATACAGTATAATTACTGTTATTTTCACTCTTAACCAGTCAGACTGCGTGCGACTAAAATTCAGCCCTGAATATGGTTACTGATATCAGTCAGGCTTCTTTGTGGCTGTGTTTTCCTTGTTCTGGAAGCAAGTGAGAAATGTTTCTGAACCTGTGGGTAAACAATACCATATTGCTAGGGTGCAGTATGATGCCAGAATCTGATTTTTCTGGATGTAATTATTTTAATGATGAGGCAAACATTAAAATGGATCCTAGAGAACATTCAAGATAAAACCGCCCCCTGTAACTCATTAGTACAAAATGTCATTACGCTCTTTAGTAAAATGAAATGTAGTTCTCTAAGAAGTTTATATTCTGCTTAAAAAATCATCTTCAAAACTTGATTTTCTCACAGATTAGTTTCGATAAGAGGCAGCACGAAGCGAGAATCCAACAGTTGGAGAATGAAATTCACTATTTGCAAGAAAATCTAAAAAGTATGGAGGAAATCCAAGGCCTTACAGATCTCCAACTTCAGGAAGCTGATGAAGAGAAGGAGAGAATTCTGGCCCAACTCCAGGAGTTAGAGAAAAAGGTGGGGAAGACTAGGGGAGTGTGCCATCTGTGTCCCTGTGCCTGGACCCTGCCCCCGGGGAGCAGGCCCACTGTCGCCTCCGGCAGCATTGCTGGCTCAGGGGAACTGGACCCAGGGGAACCCGGGATGCGTTGTGGTTGAATCAAGGGCCCGAGACACGGTGGTGCCATGGTAGATGAAAACGAGAGAGCTGGCGTGCGAGGAGTGACTTTAGACTCTTGAGTGCCGTTGGCAGGAGTTTGCCTCCTCAGAAATCCTGTGCACAGTTGGACACATCCACGGGAAATTAGTTTTTAACTCCTCATCTTCCTAATCCTGCGGCCTCTCTTTGAGCTTCTCCATCCCCCCTCAGCCATCTCCTCCCGTGGTCACATCGTCGACCTTGTCCAGTTGAGAAATTGTGCCCACCCCCTCTGCAGTCCCGAACCACAGCACCCCGCTCTGTCTCTCTCACTGCGCCCCCACACTGACGATTTCTCAGCCTCCCTCACAGTTCCAGGGCATCAGCCCCACCTTTTCTGTCTGTTAGGCTTTCCTGGCCGTATACCTTGTCGTCCAATTTAAATTCCATGGTCCACCACTATAGCCGTTTTTGCAAAAGTCCTCAAATCCCTTGTCCTTTTCCGTCTCACTTACCTGACAAAACTGTAGCCAAAAGCTTTCTTTAGGCGGGTGCCCATGCTAAGCATTCCTGCAGAAAAACAGCAGCCACCAGGCGTAGTGGTATCACTGTCACCTCTTGGTCATCAGCCTCAAATGGGCAGTATTCCCCTTCTCTCTGGGAAGTTCACTGTCCTACGCCTCACCGTTTCATACCTTGTCACTCCCCACACCTCCCTTCTCCCTTCTCCCAGCTTCAATGACGTGCTTCGTACTTCACTGAGAACCCTTCAGTTCCCAAGTCCTGTTCAGTCCACCCCCAAAATACATCTGGAATATGGGTCCTTTTTTTCTTCTCGGATGCCACCACCCCATCCAGCCATTACTTCTCGTCTGGACAGCTGGTGTGGCCACCTGACAGTTCTCCCACTCCCACTGATGACCCTGCTCCACAGAGCAGCCAACATGCTCTTTAAAAACATAAATTAAGGGGCACCTGGGTGTCTCAGTCAGTTGAGACAGTGTGGAGCCTGCTTGGGAGCCTCTCTCTTTCTGCCCCTAACCCCCTCCCCCAAATAAATAAATAAACTTTAAAACACTAACATGCGGGGGCGCCTGGGTGGCGCAGTCGGTTAAGCGTCCGACTTCAGCCAGGTCACGATCTCGCGGTCCGTGAGTTCGAGCCCCGCGTCGGGCTCTGGGCTGATGGCTCGGAGCCTGGAGCCTGTTTCCGATTCTGTGTCTCCCTCTCTCTCTGCCCCTCCCCTGTTCATGCTCTGTCTCTCTCTGTCCCAAAAATAAATAAAAAACGTTGAAAAAAAAAATTAAAAAAAAAAAAATAAAACACTAACATGAATTGGCTCTTGTCAGCCCCCCTCATTTCTGCTTTCTTCAGCAACTTCTGTTGTTATAAAAAAAAGACCCAAATTCTTAAGCCTATAAGGCCCAGCATGATTTGCCTCTCCTTAGCTCCCTCTTATTATCACCATGCTCCTTCCTTCATTTCCTCAAAAATACTAAGTTCTCCTGACCTTCCCGCATGTCATTCCCTCTCCTGGACCACATTCTTCCACCCTCCTCTCTGACTGCTCCCTCCCTACCAATCTAGGTCTCTCCCACAGTCTCTCAAATAGTACTTCATTCTGTCCCTTGATAGCACTGACCACCATTTTGGGTTATATGTTTTTCTGAGTATTTGTTTAATATCCATCTCTCATAAGCTCTTTGAGGCAAGTCTGTTTTATTTATCGCTGTATGCCCAGTGCCTGACCCAGTGATCCCAAGGGACTGGTCTATCACTTGGTGATGGTGCCAGGAAATGTTTTTCCAATGAATGAGTGAATCTATGATCACTGAGGTCCTTTTATAACGTTTTTTTTTTATGTTTATTTATTTTTTAATTTTAATGTTTTTATTTATTTTTGAAGGAGAGAGAGAGACAGAGCATGAGCGGGGAGGAGCAGAGAGAGAGGGAGACACAGAATTCGAAGCAGGCTCCAGGTTCCCAGCTGTCAGCACAGAGCCCAATGCGGGGCTCGAACTCAAACTATGAGATCATGACCTGACCCGAAGTCAGATGCTCAACCAACTGAGCCACCTGGGAGCCCCTTTAATGTTTACTTTTGAGAGAAAGAGAGAGAGAGAGAGAGAGAGAGAGAGAGAGAGAGAGACCGTGAGTAGGTGAAGGGCAGAGAGAGAGGGAGACACAGAATCTGAAGCAGGCTCCAGGCTCTGAGCTGTCTGCACAGTGTCCAACGCAAGGCTCAAACCCATGAACCGTGAGATCATGACCTGACCCAAAATTGGGCACTCAGCAGACTGAGCCACCCAGGCGACCCTATGATCACTGAGGTTCTTGACTAAGAAGACTGATTTCCTTCTAAGTTTACCATACAGTTTTGAGTTGGTTTTATTTATTCATTCACTCAGTGAATATGGAACACCTACTTTGTACCGTGTATTATTTTTTTTAAGTTTGTTTACTTTTGAGAGATCATAAGCCAGGGAGAGGCAGAGAGAGGGAGAGAGAGAACCCCAAGCAGGCTCCATGCCACCAGTGCGGAACCCAATGCCAGGCTCGATCCTACGAACTGTGAGATCAGACCTGAGCCAAAATCAAGAGTCAGACGCTCAACCGACTGAGCCACCCAGGCACCCCTGTACCATGTATTATTATTCTAGGCACAGACCATGCAGCAGTGAATGGAGTCCCTGCCCTCACGGAGCTTATGTCTTAATTCATCGTTACCAAATGACTCATCTGTTTGTTTAATGTTTCTTTCACTTTAGAAGAAACTTGAAGATGCCAAATCTCAGGAGCAGCTTCTCGGCTTAGACAGAGAATTAAAGAAACTAAAGAAAGCCGTGGCCGCCTCTGATAAGCTGGCCACAGCTGAGCTCACCATTGCCAAAGACCAGCTCAGGTCCCTTCATGGAACTGTTATGAAAATTAACCAAGAGCGAGCAGAGGTGAGTCCACACGTGCAGAACAAGTTTCCACGGTGCTGCTGCTGTCCCCAAACCATAGCTGCTTGTATCACTGCTCTTATAGGCTTTGGCTGATTTATAAACCACCGTAAAGTTGTCTGTTCCCCTTCAGACCGAAGATTGTATTTCTCCAGTCGCAGCCCTGCCATGGGTCCTGCCCTCTACTGAGCCCTGACGAGAACCATCAAATGAAACATACCATCCCCACCTCAAGGTGTAGAGCTCCGCTTAGGGAGGTAGCTGCCCATACACACCTGAACTAAGGTTTTAAAGGCTTGCCACAGAATCTTTCTGAACCCCAGACTTTTCATCTTGTGCAGTCAGATAATATGTGACCTACAGGACTGTTTTGCCTCCTGACTGAGATGGTATCTGTTAACGGTTTTAAAGGGTACAAATGCTCATGAGATTAGGACAGCAGATCATAGAGAAAATGTAATGATGAGAGTCCAGAGAGACCTCAGTCGTGGAAGGCTGTAGAACAGTGAAGAAAAAGCTAGCCCTTGCTCTTTCAGATGCAGCCCCCTGCTCACGTGGCCCCCATAGAGGGGCGGAGCAGGCTGCCAAGTGATGGGAATAGCACAGGATGAGGTGGGACCAGGCGCCACGCACACATAGGGTGGCCAGGCAGGCAGTCGGACGAAAACAGAGGAGTCCGTCTGAGGGGCAGAAAGAAATGAAGACGACAACACGTGATGGCAGTGCTGCCTTTCTCATACCTCTGTCCCAGCAGGAGTTGCAGGAGACGGAGAAGTTCAGCAGACAGGCAGCGCAGGCGGCCAAGGATCTGACCCGAGCAGAAGCTGAGATTGAACTCCTGCAGAACCTTCTCAGAGATAAAGAGGAGCAGGTCAGTGCTGGTACCCTGACACCTTCCCCTTATTGGTCCTATATCAGCTCCCGAGAGACAATATTATTGGAAATATAGTCAGTAGTTCATCAGCACTTTGTCGTCTACCACGTGTCAGGCAGAGTGCAATTTAAATACAAGGAGTAATGCGTTTTCCTCATTAGTAAAGTGTAGGTAAAAGTTCTGGATTTACTAAATCAAATTGCAGGGTGCATGTGGGAAAGAATATTCGTTGGCAATTTTGTGTATGTGATTTTTTAAATAGTTTCGACTTGAGATGGAGAAAGTAGATGTAGGCCCTGGAGTAGCAAACTCACACGTGCTGGAGATGGAGAAACTGAATGAGACGATGGAGAGGCAAAGGACAGAGATCGCAAGGCTGCGGAATTTACTAGACCTCACCGGGGCTGGTAAAGTATTGGGCTTTGATTTTTTTTCATTGTTTTGGGTTTTTTTTGTTAAAAACATTTATTTTTGAAAGAGAGAATGTGAGCAGGGGAGGGGAAGGGTGAGGGGGACAGAGGATCCCAAGCAGGCTCTGCACTAACAGCAGAGATCCCGATGTGGGGCTCGAGCTCATGAACTGAACTGTGAGATCGTGACCTGAGCCAAAGTCGGACACTTAGCTGACTGAGCCACCCAAGGGTCCCTAGGCTTTGACTTTGGTAGTGGTTTTATAGTTCTAATGTCAGATCATTTTTAAAAAAAAATCATCTTGTTTGTTTTTCACCTTAGCAATTTATTTAGCTCTGATAGATCAATTCCATGCTTGATTTCCAGAGCTGTGATAATTAGCTTAATGAATAAAAGCAAAGAATTTAAACATTTTATGTAAGTGAGGTATTAAGAAACTTGATTACAATGAGACAAGAAATTTTGAATTTTCAAAAGAAATAATGTTTACGAATCTGTTTGTTTTCTTTCTCTGCCTCCCTTTATAAATGAACAACAGAAGGGTACGTCTATCCTCTTTGAGTGTTAGCAAAAACTTATTACCATGGGAGAGGCTGCAAAGTCAACTCTGAGGAGCCAAAATCATTGGCTGTCATGGAATCACTTGTGTAGGTTGAGAGGAGGGAAGTACATGATTTCATGCCCAACTTCACAGAATGGCTTTCCTTTGCAGGTAACAAAGGAAGCTTTGAAAATGTTTTGGAAGAAATTGCTGAACTTCGACGTGAAGTTTCTCATCAGAACGATTACATCAGCAGCATGGCAGATCCTTTCAGAAGACGAGGCTACTGGTACTTTATGCCACCACCATCATCATCAAAAGTAGGAAGTCTGTGATGCTGGGAATGTGTACTGAATTTTCTTGAAGGAAGTGTGACCATGTTCTCTTCCCCTAGTTTGTGAGCAGATGTCAAGAACAATATGTCTAGACTAAGCCATGCATTGAGGTTCTTAAGTGTGTTTGATATGTGAGATGAAAATAGGACCTTCTCAAGGAATATTGCCATTGCCCATTGATGCTCCGGTGGTATGTTGTGGGTCCCTGATAGCAGATCCTGCAAGGGGATAAGGTGACTTGAGCCCAGAGAGCCTGTTGGAAATGGGTATAGAACGATGCAGAGGCTGATAGAGAACTGAACACCTGGATTTTATTTGATTTTAACCAGCATTTCATTCTGTATTTGCTGAAATGTAGGTCAGGTACTAGATGGAGCGGGCACCATGAGGAATGGTCAAGCCCTTGCTCTCAAAGGCTCATGCACTGGTGGGGAGACAGGGACACCAGGGCAGTTACAAACAGGGGCATGCATGTGACAAAAGACTTGACCTGTGTGCTCTATTACACAGAAGTGTTAGGGATTCCTCTCATTGGGGAAGTTCAGGAAGGAAGGCTTCACACAAAGCCATGAAGTCAGCACTTAGCTGTCAAGGGATGGGCTTTTAGGAGGGAAGAGATGTGTGGAAGGGGAGAGTTGGTTTAGCTATGGTGAGTGGTCTTGTGGGGCTGGAGGGTTGGCTGGCAATGGTGAAAGGTGAGTCTGGAAAAGTAGTTTGGGCTCATGTTTTTTGCATAGGGGCTCAAAATGTCTCGCACTGACTTGTGGAGGCCTCAGGGATTTAGGACATGTATAATATAATCAGAGCTGTAGTTTAAGGACAATAACTGGGCTGACTGTGGAGGCCTGATTTGCGGTGGATAAACTCGGGGAGGAGGGAGCAGGGTGCTGTTTGAACTCATTCCGTGAGGGACAGAAGCTGGGGCTAGAGCAGTAGAGCTGGAGGAGAAGAGGTGTCACTGAGAGGGTGTTCAGGAAACAAACTGGTCAGGGCATGGGTCTTGAACGTGGGACGTGAGGAGAGAACGGTAAGCAGCCTGCATCCAGAGCAGAGGGACTGGGTGACATCCTGCTACGATCAGCTGACAGGCAACCGTCAAGGAGAAGTAAGTGGCTATGACAAGTTAGGATCCAGCGCTGCGTAGAGTCAACCAGAGTCTACATCTAAACCTGCTTGACAACCAGGGCTGGAGGTAGAAGCTGTGTAGATATTCGACATTGTAACATTGTAAGGCCAAGCTGGGCAAGGGTTCGAAAGGTAGACCTATTTATGACTGGGAAGGAGGGAGAGTTAGGAGAGTAGAGCTTTTCAACCATGCCAGGCTCCCAGGATAGTAAGAGACTGATCTCCCAAATGGCCTTGAAAATTCACTTGTTTCCTTTGCCTTCATCCGTGGGCCATCAAGGACAAGGCAAAAGAGGAGAAACCACCAGGAAAGAGGAGTACTGGAGAAGAGAGGCTGACACTCAGGCAGTTTACCTGACTGTGTAATCATGTCTCACTTCTCTGTGAAAAATGAGAATTGTGATCTGTGGAAAGAAACCAGTTCATTCTCAACTTTGCCACATCTCAACTTTGTTCTAGACTTTGGCATTTCTCCAACTCAGCCTTTTCATTTCTAATAGTGGGCTTTGCTGTCATTTATTTCAGGTTTCCAGCTATAGTTCCCAGGCCACCAAAGACTCTGGTGTAGGCCTAAAGTACACAGCCTCAACTCCTGTTAGAAAACCATGTCGCGGATGGCAGGATGGAAAGGAGGAGAGTGGGCCTCCACCTGTCTCAGGATACTGGGTTTATTCTCCCATCAGGAGTGGGTTACATAAATCGTTTTCAAATAGAGGTAAGTTAAATCACATAAGCGAAGTTGCATTTCTTTTATTCGTTTCCTGAAATCCATAAGACTGAGTCCAGGCTCCTTAGCTTGGTCTGCAAGGCCTTCTGCTGTGATCTTGGCCAGTGACCTCCTGTCTTACCTCCCATCACTGTTCTGCACATCAGTCCTACCCAGTTGCCTAAGATAGTCGCAGCATGCCATGTTCCTCCAGCCTCCATGCTTTAAACCCTCTCTTTAGGATGTCCTTCTCCTTCCTCTTCCAAACCTACTGCTGCTCGACTTTCAGCAAGACTCAGGCCCTCAAACACCACTCCTTTAGGGAGACTTCCTCCATCTTGCCTTACCCAGGCACACTGAGCGGCTTTTTCACCTGTGCTCCTGGAGCATGGCAGGTGCGTACATCCTTGTATCATGACATTGATTAGCTTGACTAAAATGAAATGTTCTAGGTCCATCTTCAAAAGCTCCAGGAGGAAGAGTCAATCAGACTTGGGGTAAATCCTCGCTCTTTGACCAAGCAGCTGTGTGATCCTAGGCAAATTATCTAGCTGCTCTTAGACTGTGAAGCCATAAAATGGGAATGTCCCCTTCTGAGAATTTCTTTATTCAAGAGCTACTTATTGAGTGCCTGCTGTGTGCTAGGTTGTCTGTCATCCGTGATAGACAAACATAGACCTGCTTATAGGGGAGGCGAGTAAGGAAGCCAGCACCTTGGAGAGTGCCGTGCATCATGGCACCCATAGACACTGCGAGCCTTGGTGTCTCAGCACACATCTCCGCTTCTCTATCTTTATGCAGCCTGAGGCAGACACCCAAATGGTTGCCGAATAAATGAATGAATAAAGACAGAAAAAAGCAACTCAACACACAGGCATAAGAAACACTCAACTATCAGCCTCTGAAAATAATACGAATCCCTATTTTGACCTTTTCACAGAATTTTACTCCCAGTTCTTGGAGATCTTGTCCTAAATGCTCCTGTTCTCTACTAAACTTGTTTACCCAATAAGCCATGTGGGTAAAATACTCTTCTGTTTATTTCTGTCAAGATGCAGACAGTGGAGGAGATAGTCAGGAAGAGAGTGAGCTGGATGACCACGAGGAACGCCCATTCGTGCCTCCTTCTGGATACATGATGTACACTGTGTTTCCCGATGGTTCTCCTGTTCCCCAGGGCATGGCCCTGTACGCACCACCTCCTCCCCTGCCCAACAACAGCCAGCCTCTCAGCCCTGGCACTGTTGTTTATGGCCCACCTCCTGCTGGAGCCCCCATCGTGTATGGGCCTCCGCCCCCCAACTTCTCTGTCCCCCTCATCCCTGTGGGGGTGCTGCATTGCAACGTCCCGGAACACCATAACTTGGTAAGTGGAGAGACATGAGACCCCCGTCTACCCCGCTACCATGGGAGACTGAATAAGGTTATGTATGTGATGATTTGACCTACTTATGAAGGGATTATGTCCCAAAGTATGTTCGTAAAGTTGATGTTTAGAATGGAGCAAGCGTTCTCTTACTAAAATATCCTTCTGTATGGGAGTTACGGCACCAGGCCAGACCACAAGCTTGGTTTAACCACTTTATAGCAAAAATACTTTCAGTCCAGAAATTAACCATTTTTGGAGAGCTTATTGTATATTTTTCTATTGACAAGTATGATACTAATGTGTACATACAGGAGTGTTCACGTAGTGGGGACTGTACTTGTACACGCATGTGTATGTGTGTGTGCACGCATACACATGGATGTGCTTTGTGTATTCACACGTAGGAGCAGTATATAGCAAGGTTGTGATGGGGATTATCTCTGGGTGGTAAGATTCATGATTCTTTTTTTCTTTTCATAATTCTTATTGTGCACACATTTCATATTCTCTTTTTCCCACTTAACATTACAAACATTTCCCTGTGGTTTTACAGATGTTTTTAAGCAGTATTTTAATGATTGCATAACATTTCTCTATTTGTAGGCATGTAGTTGACTCAACTGTGTAAATTTTTAGTGTATTTCATATTCTTTTCTAAGGCTACATTTCAAGAAATGATTACTTCCTAATCACCAGCTTATTTTGTAAACTTATGGTTCTAAAGAATTAAAATGCATGACAAACTCCTCCTTCAAACTCAAGATGCCTAGAGCTCTTTCTGTTTTCCTTTTCCTCCCAGAAGGTTAAGAGGAAGACAAGGACTAGGACCCCTGAGTGCCGGGCAGTAGGTCAGACTAGTTGCAGAGGGCCTGTGTGTGCTCACGTGGTTGGAACGATAGTCCCTCCCGTTGCCCTGCAGTGTCTCAGCGCATGTGTGTTTACGGCAGCGCCGTCAGCTCGGCCTGTCATCACCTCTCGGGCTGGTTCCTTTACCCACCAGCCGTCCCCAGCTGTTCTGTAGTTTCTCACATGCCCTCTTATACCTCCGTGCATTAGCACGTGTTATTTCTTCAGGTTAGGTCTTCCCCATTTCACTTATTCTTCAAAACCCAGGCAAAACCCTCTCCCTCTGGGCAGCCTTCCAGGAAACTCCCCTCCCTGTGCCTAGAGAGAGACCCCTGTGTCCGTCTCTTCTGCTACTTGCTGAACTCTGGAGGCAGAGATTATCCATAAGGGGTGCTTGGTGAATGTGTATCAACCATAGTTGGACTGATGGAAAAATTAAAAGCTCTGTTAGTTCATCAGTTTCATCTGTGGCATGTGAAAAAAATTGGCCTGACTTGATTTTTCGTTTTCATACTGAAGTCTAGAAGCTACCATCATTTTCACGTCATAGGTAGCACTTTAAGCACAGTCGATTGCAGCTTTTGGCAGGAAAGAAGAGAAACATCAAGTGATGTTTCTCAGTATTGCATTTTTTTTTCTTTGTTCAGGAGAATGAAGTTTCTAGATTAGAAGACATCATGCAGCATTTAAAATCAGAGAAACAGGAGCAGTGCACGAGAGCATCCAAGCGGCAGTCGGTGAAAGAATTGGAAGAGCTGCATCGTAATATTGATGGTCTCTTGCAAGAGAAGAAAGACTTACAGCATGAAGTAGAAGAATTACATGATACCATCCAGAAACATAAACAGCGAAAGTAACTATGATTATTAGCTATTTCACTTTTATAGTTCTGATAAACATGACATTGGCCTATTAAGGTAACCTGAATCGGTGTTGTCCAGTTGAACTTTCTGTGACCTTGGCAATGCTGTCGATCCATGCCATCCGAAACGGTAATCACCAGCCACGTGTGCCGATTGAGCACTTGAAGTGTGGCTAATGGAACTGAGGAATAGAGTTTAAATTAAAGTTGTAGCCACAGGTGACTCCCAAGTTGCACAGGGCAAGTCCAAGTTCTCTTGGCCTGTAATCCAAATGAGCTCTTCTTGTGGCCCCTCTTGGAGAATGGCATAACCCTCCGCCCTCCCCAGTTACTCTGGCTAAAAACAAGCCGGGTGTATGCAGCTCCGCTTTCCTCGCTTTCCCAAACCTCCAGTTGGTCTCCGGGTCCTACAACTGTACACAAAGAGCTGTCAAACTGGTCCCCTTCTTTCATCTCCACCGCCCTGGCCTTTCATCGTCTCCGCCCAGGTCGTCGTAATAGCTTCTACTTTGGCCTCTCGTGTCTAGGCTCTGTCTCCATTCTACCCTGAACGTGGCTACAGATCCGAGCTAGCCACTCTCCCATGTGACTCAGTCCCGTCAGAATGCACACCACCCTCTGGATCTGAACCTGCCTGCCTGTCTTATCCTTCTCTCCTACACGCAGTGTTTGTTCAGGCCCTACCTGCTTTTCTGTGGTTTCCCCCAACACCACATTCTCCCCTGCCTCTCCACCTTTGCACATACTGTCCTAGCCTAAAATGGTTTCCCTGCCCCCTGCCTAACTCCACCCTGTCTATCCAGAGAAAGGTCAGAGATCCCCTTTTATACAAAGCCTTCCTCATCTCTGGCTCCCACAGTTCGGGTTGGCAACCTTGGGTATAGTACTGTTCACACCGTGTTGTAAGGAGCCCAGGAGGGCGGTGGCTGGGCCTCTTTGTGCCCCAGCATCTGGCATAGGGTCCGTTAATGAAGGCAGTATCTGCTGAGAGGGCCAGGTGGGTAGAAGCCCATCTTGTGCAGTGGTTCAGGAGTTATGACGGTCCCCAGCTTTTGTCGTGTCAGCCAGACTGGCCCAGGCACCAGGGTTGCAGGGAGATCGGTGGAGATCCCAGGGGTGAATGAGCTATGGTCTCTGCCTTCTAGGAGCACACCTGTGACTGGCCGGTAGACCTGGCAGGGAAAAGCCAGGGTCACACTGAGAGAAGATGGGGAATAAATGTGTGAGCGTTTGGGGCACCTCGGTGGCTCAGTCGGTTGGGCGTCCGACTTGGCTCAGGTCATGATCTCGCAGTTCATGAGTTTGAGCCCCATGTTGGGCTCTGTGCTGACAGCTCGGAGCCTGGAGCCTACTTCAGGTTCTGTGTCTCCCTCTCCCTCTCTGCTCCTCCCCCACTCACGCTTTGTCTCTCTCTCTCAAAAATAAATAAAGCTTAAAAAGAAATTTAAAAAAATGTGTAAGCGTTTCAAGGATGGTTGCTTCTCTTACTTTTGTAGGCATGTGGTGGGGAGAGGTTAAAGTGAGATTTTTTTGAGGGAGGATGGTAGGGCAGTGGGGTAACCACTTCTTTTCCTAGTTATAAAAGTAAAATAAATGCTTACTTTAAGGAGTTTGGATAACACGAAAATATCCGAAGAAAGGATATGTTTGCCTTCATTTAAAGAGAAACGTGTTAAATGTTGATGAATTTATTTTCATGTTTTCCTGTCATAGTTTCGTTTTCAAAGAATTTTGACATGTTAGCCTTGAGTTAGTGACTTCCGTGTCTTGCTTTCTGATTTGTCAAATACCGTTACTATCGTTGTATCATTGAACAGTAAATCACAAAATTAGGAAGTCTTTGGGATGGTTGGTGAGCTGCGACTAGCAAGATAGATTTAGGGGAATGGATGATTATTATGGTGGTGGTTGGCTTTCTTTTTATACCACAGGAGAATAGAAATGTCAACATTGTCTTGACCCAATTGCTGACAAAAAAAATAATAATCAAAAAAGATAAAACAGTTGCATCGTACTTTGTATGCATTGTGCACTTACTGTCAGCAGCGTACCATGTTGAATAAAAGGGTAAACCTAGGCCTTGAACATGGTCAAATGTAAATGTCTCTTCCAGCCCTTCTCATATGAGAGTAGAAAATCATCGTACATCTTTTTATCAGACTACAAGTGTCTGTATCGTCTACATTTGAAGACTCTTAATATGTTTGTATACGATTTTTTTAGAGACTTCCTTGATGGAAATGTCGAGAGTCTTATGAACGAACTAGAAATAGAGAAGTCACTCAAACACCATGAAGATATCGTGGATGAAATTGAGTGCATCGAAAAGACCCTTATGAAACGTCGAGCAGAACTCAGGGAAGCTGACCGGCTGCTGGCGGAGGCCGAAAGTGAACTTTCACGCACGAAGGAGAAAGTATGTTCTGCTGTGGTTTGGGGTGAGGCAGCTCACTGCCCGTGGCATGAAGGACTAGAAAGAAATCGTGATAAGAACATGGTCACCCAAGGTGGACAGTTGGGTTCCAGGCTGCACGCTGCTAGTTAAGGAGCTGTGAGAATTCGGGCAAGCCACCTGACTCCCCAGCTTTGCTCCCCTCACCTATCAGTTCAGGCAAAGAATACTTAGGCTGTTCAGGAAGACTTAAGAGCTGCTGAAATCATTCCATTCCTAACACACCCTACTTCCTAATCCTGTGTGTGTCTTTAAATTACTTGGGCTCTGATATCTCTCTGTATTAAATAGGTCAATGCTAGATTCATCTAAAAGCAACAGTGGATCTCAGAAGACTTCTTCCTGGTATTACTTCGTTCTCCAAGTTCATGATAGAAAATCAAGCATTTTTTGGTCTGAGGTAGTGTTCTTGTGACTACAATACAGAAAGAAATGGAGGAAGAAAAGGAGCCCCTACTCTGTTGGGCCCCTACTCTGACCACACATTGGCTATTTTATAAATACTGCTTCGTTAACCTTTCCTGGCAACCCTGTAAGATGGTGGTTAGCCCAGTTCACTGGTGGAGCTCAGAGAAGCTGGTAGCTGGCCCAGGGCCACACAGCTCAATTTCTGCCTCACCAAGAGAGCTTTTTTTTTTTTAATGTTTTATTTATTTTTGAGAGAGAGACAGAGACAAAGCATGAGCAGGGGGAGGGGCAGAGAGAGAGAGAGAGAGAGAGAGAGCGAGATACAGAATCCAAAGCAGGTTCCAGGCTCTGAGTTGTCAGCACAGAGCCAGACCTAGGGCTCAAACCCACGAACCATGAGATCATAACCTGAGCTGAAGCTGGTCGCTTAACCAACTGTGCCACCCAGGCACCCCACCCAAGAGCTTTCTTAGTTTGAGGAGAATTCCAGGGTAAAAAAGTCCCATACCCACATGGAGCATCTCAGAAACTATTTTTATGTTATTTCAACATGGATGGATTTAAATGAATAGAAATCTGTAACCCGGGAACTGAAACAAAGGATTTATTAAAGATATTCTGTGAGTGATGGCTTTAATAAGAATGGAAAAACATCCTGGTGTCTTTTCAGATGATCAACTGATCATGTTCCTTCTGTCACATGTCAGACGATTGTGAGATAACAGAGGCGTGAGCAGGACTAGAGAAAACTTTATCACTGGTATATAAAAGAATATTGATACCAGTAGTAGGCAGAAATAGTAAGTGAACTGAGGCTAGTAAGCTCTTCCCCTTTTGTCCTCCCAAAATGATTCAGGGAGGCAGCTTGCTAAGGAGGAAGAGCGAGGGAGAAGGTGGTGCATTTTGTGAGAAAGATGCCAGACATGTTAAAACCTAACATAGAAAGAGATAGAAAACTACTTAGAAATGTGACTTTCTGAAGCACGTAGTGCGTTTTGTCCAGTGCTTTGCTGATGAAACTGACAGAAACCAGGGATCTGGAATGGAAGGAAGTGTGGTGAGCTATCTAGCTGTTTGGGAGCTCGCCAGCCTTCTTGCATCCACACGGAGATGTACTGGACTAGTTTAACAAGCCTGGGACTTTGGTGCAGCTGCACAGCTTGAGTCTTTGGCCCGAAGGGGAGTCACTGTTCAACGAAGTGCAAAGCAAGCACTATTTTTGGACCTTTGGTGGCATTGTCTTAAACCTCTTATTTTAGACAGAAAAAGGAAACCAAGTTGATTAAAAAAAAAAAAAAAAATCTGTTTTCGAAAAGAAAAAAAAAGGAAACCAAGTTGATTAAAAAAAAAAAATCTGTTTTCGAAAAGAAAAAAAAGGAAACCAAGGTGATTAAAAAAAAAAAAATCTGTTCTCGAAAAGAAAAAAAAAAAGTAATCTCTTTCTGACAAATCCTGTACAGGAGGAGTTTTAAGTACTTTGACAAAAGTACTTAATGTTTGTGTTTCTCAGACATTATTAATTCATCTTTAAATGAAGGAGGTTTTATTTAACACGATCAGATCTAGAGTACAGTAATAATCTCTGTGAAGGAGGGACTGTTGGTAAAATCAGCTTGTTGTCACTTAATTGTGGAGATATTTTTAATTGAATAAGATAGCATAATAGTATACAGATTATTTTTAAGTAAAAGATCATTCACAGTGTCACCACCCTCAAGTGACTATTTCTTTTTGCAGAGCCTTTCTGTCTTTGCAGACACAGATCTAATTGCACATAGTTGCCCTTAGAGTGCCATTTTAAATTTGTTTTTTTCAGCCAACATAATACCATTAACATTCTTCCATGTTGCTATATTGTCATCTTAAAGGCTACACAGTACTCCATTGTGTTGATGCTTTATCACTTAATCACTTGTCAAGTTGTATTTCAGTACACAATGAGCATTTTTATGTAGTCATTTTTTTTACTTCTGAATTCTCTTCTGAGAGTTGGAGAGTCAAAGTGAATGCACATTTTTATCAGTCTTTCTGTATGGCCTTGTCGATTTTCCTAAGAGGTGCAAAAAGAATGTGGTAACTGAATCGCTTCTAATGACAGTGTCTTTTTTAGACAAAAGATGCCGTTGAGAAGTTCACTGATGCCAAGAGAAATCTATTGCAAATCGAAAAAGATGCTGAGGAGTTAGAAAGGAGAGCCCAGGAAACTGCTGTTAACCTTGTCAAAGCTGACCAGCAGCTCAGGTAGGTGGAGTCCCTCTTGGCTATTGATGTATTCAGGGAGATCAATGACAAGTTCGGGGCTAAGGGAGTAGTAATCGCCTTAAGATAAATAATGCAGGCTAAGTCTAAGCGGCCTTGGAGAGTAAAGCAGTGTGTTGTAGATTACTCGAGGCTGACGCAAAGGGTTTGGAGCAGCACAAAATGGAGCAAGAAGAAACTTTGAAAGAAATAAACAAAGTTGTTGCAGCCAAAGACTCCGACTTCCAGTGCCTGAACAAGAAGAAGGAAGTACTGACCGCAGAGTAAGTACAGCCTCTGGGGGGCCCAAGGGGCTTGTGCTGGAAGACCGCTCTTGGGATTCAGCCTTCCTTCAGATCTGCTCCAGTGCTGCTGGTGTTTGTAGGCTGCAGAAATTGCAGAAGGACATCGAGGCCGCACAACACAATGAGGATCACCACCTGCACGTCCTGAAAGAGTCAGAGACCCTCCTGCAGGCCAAGAAAGCTGAGCTGGAAAAGCTGAAAAGCCAGGTATGGCAACCGATGCCTTGGAAAAGCAGTTCATGCTGCTTTGAAACCTACGTTTCTGTTACGATTATAAAAAGTAATACATGTTTGATTGTAGAAAAGACTGGAAAATACAAAATAAGATATAAAGCATAAATGAGGCTCTGTATCCTAGTGATTAAGAGTAGAGTCCAACCCAAATTTGAATCGCAACTCAGTAGAACAAATAGAATATATTACTGAGTAAAAGAAGTGGGTCTAAAAATGGGATACACCCCTCAGTTGGCTGAGTGTCCGACTTTGGCTCAGGTCATGATCTTGCGGTTTGTGAGTTCCAGCCCCACGTTGGGCTCTGTGCTGACAGCGTGGAGCCCAGAGCCTGCTTCGGATTCTGTGTCTTCCTCTCTCTCTGCCCCTCCCCTGCTCACGCTCTGTATCTCTCTCATAAATCTAAATAAACACTAAAAAAAAAAAAAAATAACGTTTTTTAATAAAAAAAAAAACCAAACAGGATGCACCCTAAGATAATTTATGCTAAATGTGTTTATGAACACTCGTGCTTATATTTTTGGTCTGTATCAAAGCACAAAAGCAGTCATCTGATAAGGGGAGATAAATATTTTCTATTTTCTTCCTTTTGCACATCTGCATTTTCTGTTTTTTATATAAAATGTGTACTATTCTTAAAGTTGACATTTTTAAATTTACAAAATGAATAAATTTAAAAAATCCCTGCCTGACTTCCATTGCCAAGGTAATGGAATAAGGTATATAGACACACAAGTATTTTGAAAACCATAACCTGAGGGATATTCCTTATTATCATCTTGTTGTTTTTGCTATGATTTGATGGATATGCTTTTATGTATGCGAACTCAAGATCTTTATTAGGCATTTGATGCCTGTACCCCCAGCCTGGCCCTCCTGACTCCTGCAGCTGGGATAATTACAGTTAGGCTAGCCCCTGATTTCCCCACTACCGTTAGCTGGACTGAATATTCTCCATCACAGCAAGCACGAAGGTTGTCAAGCTTTGCATTCTTCCCTTTTCTTGAACACAGGTATCCGATCAGCAGCAAGAACTGGCCGTCTTGGACAGGGAGTTAGGGCATAAAAAGGAAGAGCTGCGTCTACTCCAGGGAAGCATGGTCCAGGCCAAAGCTGACCTCCAGGAGGCGCTGAGACTGGGAGAAACCGAAGTAACTGAGAAGTGCAATCATATTAGGGTGTGTTCTTTACTAGTTTTCTTAAGAATCCAAGGGTGATGTTCTAGGTTTATCTTAACATATTTTAATTAGTTTTCTCTCCAAATGCAGCTCTAAATTCCTGAATCGTGAACCCTCTGTAACATCAGTTTGATGTACTGTTCTGTATCCAGGCTGTGGCTGCATGGATAGCTCTCCCGTAGTATTTTCTGGACATACCCAAGGTTCTCGGCCTCTGTGCCTTTCTCATACCATTTCTTCTCCAGGAATTTCCTTTTTGGGAATGTCCAGATCCTAGCCATTTTTCCTGGTTCAGCTGCATGCCACTAAGTTGACTTTCCTGACTTTTCCTTTACCTTGGAAGGAATTTCTCTCTTCTGAGTTTGGAGGCACTCTGCAGGTTTCCTAGGGCATCAGAGCCTTTCATGACCATGTTTATGCTCCTTGCTGATTTCCCCCAAGGTGCTCAGCCTCTTGAGGGCAGGAGATGTATCAGAGTCAGCCTTTTCTTTCTATAACACATTGCCTTGCACATAGTAAGTACTGTTTATACATTTTAAATGAAGACGATATGTGACTTCCTTACTTCCATTATACAGAAATATGTTAGTGGAAAATAAAATACAGTGCTGTTCTTGACATAAAAGGCAAAATTAAACTTGTTTCCGAATTGGAGTTTTTGTGAAATGAGATAGTTAATAACAAAACTGTTCTCAGTATAATTTCCATTCATAATTTTGTGGAGGGGAGTTGACTTTTTTTTTTTTTTTTTTTTTTTGGCACAGGAAGTAAAATCTCTTCTGGAAGAACTGAGTTTTCAGAAAGGAGAACTCAATGTCCAGATTAGTGAAAAAAAAACTCAACTTGCACTCATAAAGCAGGAAATTGAAAAAGAGGAAGAAAATCTTCAGGTAGTTTTAGGGCAGATGTCTAAACATAAAACTGGTAAGTTTAAAGGAAAACAATCATATAAAGTCAGAGTTTGGAAAAGTGTTTTTTCCAGATCACAGGAAAAATATGAATAGTGAAATAAACTTCTTTTAAAGATATGAAGGAAAGCAGTATGATAAAAGGAATACAATATTTTTTGTCATTCAAATCGATAAAGTTTATTTAAAAGCTAAATAGTCCTGATCATTGCTGACCAGAGCGTGGGGAAGGAAGAGCACTTATAGGCTGTTGATAGAAAAATAAATTGGACCAACCCCCCAGTGTTTCAGGACTGAAAATTCATACCTGTTAAACCATTTAGCTCAGTTCTAGTTTCTGAGGGCAAGCATTCATGCACGTTGCAGCAATATTGGATTTATTTATTTATTTATGTAGTGAGTAAGTATTTCCTTGCTTCACAAATTAAGCTGGCTGAGTTGACTACTTACAGCAAAATTTATAATGACAAAATTTGGAACCATGGCCAATTTAAAAGCTATATTTCAAACATTGAAGGGCATGCAAAAATGCCGATGGGAAGACTGAAAAAATAGATAAAAACTGAATATAGAGTGGAGTCCCAAGTTATTTTGAAAATCTGTGTGGTACGTGTGCGTGTGTGTGTGCACGCTCCTGGAAGGAAAGGTGTCAGGATGCTGTCGTCGTAGTGATCATATTTGGATAGTGGGATAATGATGGGTTTTCTTTTTTTTTTTCTTTTTACTCTTTTCTTGAAATTTTCTATGGTGACCAAATATTTTTTTAATCAGAAAAAAGTTAATACTTAAAAATCTATATTTTAAAATATAAAAAATTATTATCTGAATCTCAACTTACATATTTTGAAGTTTTTCCTATTTTTTTTTTAAATTCATTTAGATGGAGCACTTGCTCGTAGAACTAGATCTTTGTTATGTTTTGGGGTTAAAATTTTTAAACAAAATTTAACAAATTAATGTTTAACAAGATTTTAAAGAATTGTTTTAAGTTAAAATACAGTTAGCTCCAGTAATTCACACAACAGATATGTTTTGATGACCTATTGTTTCTTGTATCCATAGCACTATTTTCTGTTTCAGTTTGTAAGTGCTGTGAACTTCATTTAACAGCATGGACCATGTTCTGTTCCTCTTAGAACTAAAGAATATTCTGGACATGCTGCAACTTGAAAGCAAGGAGCTGCAAGGTTTGAAGCTACAACATGAGCAAAAGTTGTCCGAGTTAGAGAAGACTCAGGTCGAAGTGCTGGAGGTAATAAACAAAGCCGTTTTACCCCTAGCCAACTGCAGTCTTCCTCGGTGGGCACATGTTGAGTCCCCTTTTATCTGACTTAGGAGAGACTGGAGTTAGAGAATCTGCAGCAGACAGCCCTGCAACGGAAAGGGGAAATTGAGTGGCAGAAGCAGGTCCTCGAGAGGGACAGACGGGAAATAGAGCGGATAACTGCCGAGACCCGAGTGCTACAGTCGTGTGTTGAGTCTTTGAGCAAAGAAAAGGAAGATCTCGAAGAAAAATGTGACAGCTGGGAAAAGAAGTTGGCACAGAGCAAACGGTAAGAGCAAAAACCAGTAAGCTTGCAAGATCTCTTCTTGAAGGCTGAAGCATGATAAACACACTATTTTAAAAAGAGTGGAAAATAGAGAAAAGGAAAAAAAAAAATACCCCACGAACTCAGTGTCACAATACAATTCATCAATACCATTTCTGGGGGAATTTCCTTTTAGGCTTTTTTCCCCCCAAAGCACTTTTTTAAATAACCTGTGTGTGTGTGTTTAAGGAAAATAATGGATGCTGGAAGATATAAATAAATGGAGAGAGATACCTGTTTGTGGGTAGAAAGACAGTATAGTTAAGATTCCATTCTCCTCAAATTGATCTTTAGATTCAAAATAATCAAAATTGCAACATGCTTTTAAAATAGAAATTGAGAGTCTGCTTCTGAAATTCGTGTGGAAATGCAAAGATTGGATGTGGAATAGAATCTAAAACTTTTTAGATATGACACCAAAACTTTGAAAAAGAACAAATGTTCAGAGCTTAACACTGCCCTATTTCAAGACCCCACATACAGCTGTGGTGACCAAAATACTGTCGTACTGGTAGAAAGATAGACAAAGCAGTCCGTGGAACAGAACAGAAAGTCCAGAAGTAAACGCACGAATGTGTGGACAACCAATTTTGACTAAGATGCAAAGGCATCATCTTCAGTAGAGAAAAGGCAGACTTTTCAAAAACTGTTGCTGAACCAATTGTATATCGAAAACCCCAAAAATGAACTTCAGTCCACACCCATGCTATAAATAGAAATTATCCCCAAAAGGACCATAAATATCAATGTGAAACCTAAATATAAAACTTTTAGGAGAACACAGGGAAAACACCTTGGTGACCTCGGGTTAGGCAGGATTTCCTAGATGTGACCCCAAAAGCATGATCCATAAAAGAATAAATTGGTAAAATTGGGCTTCATCAGAATTTGAAACTTCAAAAGACACTGTTAAGACAATGAAAAGACCTGTCCCAGCCTAGGAGAAGAACCTTTGCAACATGTATTCGATAAAGGAGTTGTACTCAGGGCCGCCTTCGGGGCTCAGGCCAGTAAGCGTCCGACTCTTTTTTTTTTTTTTTTTTTTTAATTTTTTTTTTTTTTTCAACGTTTATTTATTTTTGGGACAGAGAGAGACAGAGCATGAACGGGGGAGGGGCAGAGAGAGAGGGAGACACAGAATCGGAAACAGGCTCCAGGCTCTGAGCCATCAGCCCAGAGCCTGACGCGGGGCTCAAACTCACGGACCGCGAGATCGTGACCTGGCTGAAGTCGGATGCTTAACCGACTGCGCCACCCAGGCGCCCCAGCGTCCGACTCTTGATTTCAGCTCAGGTCATGATCTCAGGGTTCGTGAGTTCCAACCCCACATCTCACTTCACCCTGGCAGTGCAGAGCCTGCTTAGAATTCTCTCTCTCTCTCCCTCTCTCTCCGCACCTACTTGTGCGCACTTGTTCTGTTTCAAAAAAAAAAAAAAAAAAACCCTTTCCTCTTAAAAAAAAAAGAAGTACTTGTACCCAGAACATATACCTTAAAGAGCTGTAATTAGAAAACGAACAACCCAGTTTTTTTAAAGGGGCAAAAGACTTGAAAAGACATTTTACTTAAGATGAATGGGTGGCCGGGGCGCCTGGGTGGCGCAGTCGGTTAAGCGTCCGACTTCAGCCAGGTCACGATCTCGCGGTCTGTGAGTTCGAGCCCCGCGTCAGGCTCTGGGCTGATGGCTCAGAGCCTGGAGCCTGTTTCCGATTCTATGTCTCCCTCTCTCTCTGCCCCTCCCCCGTTCATGCTCTGTCTCTCTCTGTCCCAAAAATAAATAAACGTTGAAAAAAAAAAAAAAAAATTTTAAATAAAAAAAAAAAAAAAGATGAATGGGTGGCAAATAAACACATAAAAAGATGCTCAACATCATTAACCATTAGGAAAGTCCAAATTCTTAAAGTTTTATTTATTTTGAGAGAGAGAGCGAGCGAGCTTGTGCACAAGCGGGGGAGGGGCAGAGAGAAGGAGAGACAGAATCCCAAGCAGGCTCCGCACCATCAGCGCAGAGCCTGATGTGGATCTCAAACTCATCAACTGTGACATCATGACCTGAGCTGAGATCAAGAGTCGGGGGGTGCCTGGGTGATTCAGTCGGTGCAACGTCCAACTCCTGAATTTATGAGTTCATAAAACTCATGAGTTTGAACCCCACATCGGCTCTGGGCTGTGAGTACAGAGTCTGCTTGGGATTTGTGCTCTCTCTCTCTCTCTCTCTCTGTCCCTTCCCTGAGTGTGCTCTCCCTCTCTCTCTGTCTCAAAATAAATACATAAACAAAAAAAGAAAAAATTAAAAAAAAGACGCTTAACCAACTGCACCACGCAGGCCCCGCAGAAAATGCAAATTAAAACCACAATGAGATATCATTACACACCTATTAGAAGGGCTAAAATTAAACACTGACCATACCAAATGTTCGCGTATGAATTTTCATACACAGTTGCTGGGAGTGTAAATTGTTAGGGCACTTCGGAGCATGGTTCGGCAGTTATTTTGGAAACTAACACCTACCGGAAGAGCTAGCCATTCCACTCCTAGATTGTTCTTCAGAAGTGAAAGTGTACGTTTATACAAAGAGTGACAGGCATTGATGTTCATGGCAGCTTTATTTGCAACAGCCCAAACTTGGAAACAACCTAAAAGTCCCATCAGCTGGTGAATGCATAGACCGATTCCAGTATACCCATCCCTGGGAATACCGTGTAGCAATGGAAAGGGAATGCGGTGTTGCTTACACACAACAACATGAATGACTCAAAGCGACTACGCTCAGGGGGAGAAGCCAGACAAAAGCGAGCCCCTACTGTAGGACTCCATTTACGTAAAAGAAGTTATGCTCATGCCCGTCTGTCTTTTGGACAAATCCTATTACATGCACAATCGTGTTTCCTGCTTTCTCACTGATGAGAAGCTAGCGATCTGTTTTAATCACCAGACTTTTGGAATTCTGAGTGCTGTCCATGTTTTTATCCCTGGTGTTTATAAAGCTTCAGTTTAGAGAGTCCCTTTTCCAAAAATCTCCTGTTTGGAAAGCAGAAAACAAGACATCTTTTGAAAAGGAGTTGAAGAGCCTTCGGTTTCGTTAAGATTTATGATCATTCGTAGTCCGTAACTACCCCGTGAGGGCAGAACACTCTTCCTCGGTTGTGTCTTGTGCGTGCTTGAACATTTTACGCTTCATAGTCTGACTTACTCTGCTTGGACGGTAGGGTTTTGGCAGCTGCAGAAGAGAATAGCAAAATGGAGCAGGCAAACTTAGAGAAGCTGGAATCGGATGTCAGAAACTTGCAGCAGGGGCTGGACCGACTGCACAGAGAGAAGCTCTCACTGCACAAAGACATGGCAGCCACGCAGCAGCAGCTCCGAGGTAGGCGGCCGCGTGGTGGGAGAGACGAGCCTCTTTCCTGCTCTGGCTGCTGCTTTTCATTGTCTGCTTTTCTTATTCTAGAAATAACTCCTTGCTAATGGGCATGGGGTTTATTTTAGAAGTGACAAAAATGTTCTAAAATAGATGGTGGTGGTGTTTGCACGACTCCGTGAATGTACTTGAAGCCACTGAATTGCATAAACAGGTGAAAGGCGTGGTGTGTGGATTCTGTCTCAATAGAGCCGCTTAAAAAATTAGTTGATGTTCCTGAAAGAACAATTTAAAAACATAGGTAAAAAAAATGAAATAAACACTCTCAGAGGGAATTCCTGTTGACAGGTTGGTGAATATCTTTCCAGATTTTTTCCTTGGGCTGTGGGTGTGTGATTAAAAAAAAAAAAAAAAATGCAGATAATGCCTTTATTACCAAATCTTTGTAAATATTCATGATTAGGAGAAGTTACTAAGTAATCCTGGCTAACAACATGCTTGTTAAGCACTTACTCTTAGACGTGATGCAGTTCTTTGATATGCATTTTTTTCATTTAATCCTGGTAACATTTTTGTGAGACAGAAACTATTTCACCCATTTATAGATGAGGAAAGCTTAGTTTCCTTGTGACTTAAGTGAGAAGTGGCTTACAGCTAGTAAGTGACAAAGCCAGTATAGATATAAAACCTGTTCCCAAATTGTCTCCCTTTAAGGGTGTATCAAATTTACATTTCTGTCCACATTGTAGAAGGTACTCATTTCCGAGCCATGCACGTCATCAGTGCTAGGCATTGTCTAGAAACTGTTTTTATTGTGAGGTTTCGAACATGTAAGTCTTTATAAACCTGAGCGCCATGCCCAGGTGTATGTGCCGCACATGTCACTCTTTCTTCTGACCTTTTAGTAAGATGACACGGTATAAGCCATACATTTAACAGGTAAGTTTATGTTCACCTCCACTTTCTTTGGGGGGCCGATGGGGATTTGGAAAATGCATACGAATGTATTCGTTTTATGTAAATATTATTTCTATAGAAAAACAAGAAGCAGTAAACTCACTACAGAAAGAACTAGCTGATGTCCAAGACCATCTGAACCTAGCCAAACAGGTAAGCTCCGTAACAAATGCGATCTTCTAGTAGTGTCCTGAAGGCATGCAGACCACTGGTTCAAATAACAAACAAATCAAGTAGGTTGGTTCCTTGTCACGCCAGCAGGTCCCAGCGGGCCTTCATATGACAAAGACATACATACACACACCTTTTGGTGCAGAGCAGTGATTTTCTCATTTATTTTAAGTTTCACTCAAAGGTTATAAGTAAGGTGGGAAGCTAGACCAGAGCCCAACCCTTCAGCAGCCCCTCTGGGGGCTTTAGGCACCAGATGGACCATCTCTTATCCATGACACAGACAAGGCCCCCAAAGGCTGGGCTTAGACGCGGTCATTCATTGAGCTGCACGGTAACTGCCACCTGCAGGGAATCTGGGCATCCGTCTTATCAGATGTTCGTTGAGAGTTGTTCTTGACCCTTCTACTTCTGACAGTCTTCTTAAAGGTAACTGAGTGTTGTCCTGTGAGAACAGTGTGTGATTTAAGTTTCAGAGAACCTCAGGCAAGTTCTGGGCTTCGGTTTTCACTGTGTAGATTAGGAGTTTGATTAGACGTCTAAATCCTTCCATCTACCTTAAGGATTCTGTGTTTCTAAGATATAGAAAACTTCAAATCAAAGTATCCCATCTTTAAAAAATTCTTACACAGGCTCTAATGAGTATTTTCTGTGTTATTAGAAATGGAACTTTTTTTCTTTTTTTTAATTTTTTTTTTTTTTTTTCAACGTTTATTTATTTTTGGGACAGAGAGAGACAGAGCATGAACGGGGGAGGGGCAGAGAGAGAGGGAGACACAGAATCAGAAACAGGCTCCAGGCTCCGAGCCATCAGCCCAGAGCCCGACGCGGGGCTCGAACTCACGGACCGCGAGATCGTGACCTGGCTGAAGTCGGACGCTTAACCGACTGCGCCACCCAGGCGCCCCAACTTTTTTTCAATTTGAGGGGCGCCCGGATGGCGCAGTCAGTTGCGCGTCCAGCTCTTGATCTCGGCTCAGGTCATGCTCTCACAGTTGGTGAGATCGAGCCCCATGTCAGGCTCTGTGCTCACAGCACAGGGCCTGCTTGGGATTCTCTCTCCTTCCTTTTCTCTCTGCCCCTCCCCCACTCGTGCTCTTTCTTTCTCTTTCTCTTTCCCTCTCAAATAAACATTTTTAAAAGAAATGTTTAATTTGGATTCCTGGCAGAAAGAAGAAGTTACTGTTTTCTTGAGTTTTTCAACCCACATAAATATTTCAAATAGTAACAAAACCATGACTTTAGGTTCATTTTCAATAGGAATTAAGGCTTATTCACAGCTCTCCTTAATCTTCTTAGCAATCTTGTGAGGTGGGTGTTGTTTATTCCCGCCTCAGTGACTAAGCAACTAAAGTTCAGAAGAACTGGGTCTCTTAGGTTTCAGCGTCTTCTGTCGTGTTACTCTTGAGACACTAAACAGAGGAAACCTGATGATTAAGTTGCACTTCGGGGGCCTTAAATAAGTTTGTTGAGGTAATAGAGGACATGGGACTTCTGAGATGCTTCTCACATCGTCAGACTTGACCGATGCCAGGAGGGGCACTGGCCAGCCCTGGAACGGATGGATGGCTTTGTTAGTAGCTTCCGTTTGTTCTGTCACACGAAGGACCTGCTTGACATCGCCGAGCAGAAGGACGTGCTGCTCAGCGAGCAGACCAGGCTCCAGAAGGACGTCGAGGAATGGAGGAAGAAGCTCGAAGACTGCCAGAAAGAAGGGGAGACAAAGCAACAACAGCTTCAAGTGCTTCAGACGGAGATTGAAGAAACCAAGGCGAAGCTAGCCCAACAAGAAACGGTACTGCACATCTATGGCGTGACAGAAAAGGACACGCTTTGTCACTCGGGTGTTTTCTCCCCAGGCGGGAGCTATGAGGGGTCCCCCGTAGGACTAACTTCCCTTCACTGCTCTGTGTAACCGGGGAGGGTTTCACACCAGCACTTTGGCTCTCTTGGCATTAATATTTGTGGACCATCAAGACCGCAGAACATCGCTCCCGGAAGGAATCTTGATGGCCACATGCCATTTGCTGCGTGAACCCCCGCCTCACGTGCCAGCCAAATAGTTTTCCAGCCCCCGCTGTCTGTCACTGTGGGGTGTTTTCTGCTTTCTCTTGGACTTGAAAATACCTAGCGCCCATGAAGTTTCCCTCACCTGGGACACCTGTGTCTGTTATTTTATGACTAAGGTTATTCTCTGTTAAGATGTTTCAGAGACTCCAGCAAGAGACAGAATGTGAAGAAAAGAAGTTAGAAGCCAGTAAGGCGACTCTGAAGGAGCAGCAGCAAGAGCTGGAAAAGGAATTAACGCAGCAGAAGAGCAAGCTGGACCAGGTGCTCACAAAGGTGTTGGTGGCGGAGGAGCGTGTCAGGGCTTTGCAGGAAGAGGAGAGGTGGAGTGAGACCCTGGAGAAAGCGCTCTCCCAGACCAGTACGTATTCCCCAACGTGGCGGTCTGGCAAAGTGTGTCGGGGAGACCCGAGCCTGGCCCCGGCCCGGCAGGGCATCGGGAGGAGCGCGGCAGGAAGGAGATGCGCCCTCCCCTCCCCCGGGGTCCTGCCGGCCCTGTGAGAGAGGACACGGGGCACTTGTCTCTGTGGAGACGGGGTTTGACCCTGAGGCTGTCGGGTCTTTCTACTTGACCACGTTGCCTTCTTCCAGAATGCTGCCTCCAGGAAGAGCGACGTTCAGGCAGAGAGGTGCCAGAAGGCACTTGATCTCAAGGCCTTCTGTGAAGCAGTACGTTGTTTTGAGCTTTGGGAACAGTGTTCCATTTCATCTCAACCAATCAGAAAACAGTATCAACAGTTCCACTTCTGTCTCAGTTTGACATAGTGAATGGTACCAAAATACAGGTGTTCGTTTTTGGGGCTGTCGGCGCTCTCCTGAGCCATATTTCAGTCAAGATGGAAGTCCAGGGTGAATCACTGTTCCCACATCAATGAGTGATTCTGTTCTTAGGCTTCAGGGTTTAGTAATGTTCAGAAAACTTTGCTGTCCCCGAGTGAACTCAGTGAAAGGGTTATTAGTCCTTTTTCCCCAGCAACTCTTGATACACGCAGACCCAGCCATTTCATCATGACAACGAAACTTCCCAGATGTGCTGCACCTGACCACACCAGACGTGTGAAAAGTAAAACCTGGACAGGGTGTTACTCCAAAGAGTATGATTAGGAAAACCTATTTTATTTATTTAAAAAAATTTTTTTTAATGTTTATTTTTGAGAGAGAGGGAGAGAGGGAGACGCAGAATCTGAAGCAGGCTCCAGGCTCTGAGCTTGTCAGCACAGAGCCCGACGCGGGGCTCGAACCCACGGACTGTGAGATCACGACCTGAGCCGAAGTCGGCCGCTTCACCGGTTGAACCACCCAGGTGCCCCAGAAAAATCTATTTTGAACGTCAGTGTTTTTCGTAAACATTATTTACGGAGTACTCACTAGGCACTTCGCGTTCGCATACACAATTCCTGTTAAACGCCAGGAAGTAGGCGCCTCCCGTATAGGGCAAGGCTCGTGCTGCTCCAGATCCCATGTTCTTTGCACCGCGCTGCCTCCCGTGAAGGAGAAGCACTGGTGCACCTCCGTGCAGGTTTATAAGAAGCATTTCGGCCGTCTGTTCCAGGCCTCCTGCGCCTCAGGACCGCTGTATTCTCACTGCTCTCAGACACCCAAAGGGAAGACAGTAGCTGTCTGTCACTTCGGGATCCGGCCCTCCAGGACCCAGTGATGTCAGGAGGCACCTTCATCTGGGCTCTGATGTGGGTCAGGGGGGAGTTGGCAGACTCCGTGATGCCTGAGCGGGTGACATGGCGTTACGCAACCCGCCCACGGCCAGCCCGGGGCCTCTGGCTAAACTACTCAAAATGCTCGTTTCAGAACGACAGCTTTCGGAACGGGAGCAGCAGCTAACGGAAAGGTCAAGTGAGCTACTGACTCTCCAGAAAGAGGCGGACTCTATGAGGGCAGACTTCAGCCTCTTGCGGAACCAGTTCTTGACAGAAAGGAAGAAAGCCGAGAAGCAGGTCGCCAGCCTGAAGGAAGCACTTCAGGTCCAGCGGAGCCAGCTGGAGAAGAACCTTCTGGTGAGTCCCCTCGGCCCTGGCAGCTGTCGCGGAATTCGCGCCCTTAAATCCTTCGACTAAAAACTGCTTCGGTGTAGGCAAAATCAGTGACCTGTCAACCCGGTCCCTAACCCGACTGTTGTTTCTGGTGTGTCTGTGCCTGATTTGAGCTTGAAGCTGATGGTGTCTTGCCTGAGTCTGAGCCGCCAGCCCTACAGGAGCCCGGCCGGCTGGAAAGATGGTCACGTGAGCAGACAGTGTCGCCACAAAGCAGAGAGCGTCCTCCGCAAGGGAGCCCCTGCCTGCGCCTCCACCCGCAGGGGCTGGAGAGGGTTCTGGGGGAGGAGGGCTTCTTCTGGAGACATCTCCGCCCCGCTGCAGTCAGCACTCACGGATCTCATCCTGCCCTTTTCAGTCAGCCTTCGCTTTAATTCATCATCGTCCTGAAACCAAGGAGTTCAGTCTCCCGGGCTTTTATCCCTAAAATACATTGAGGATAAAAATTTGGGGAGGTCCAAAACAGCTCACGGTGGGTGGAGGCAGATGGGCAGGAGTAGAGACTGTCACGGGAATGGACTTTTCTGACACCGCCTGAAGGAAATCGAGGTCACCCTGTTGAGTGAACGGGTGTGTTGCTCCCCAGAGGGTGCTGTATACACTGACAACTAGCGATTCGGCGACGTGATTGCAAAGATCTGGGCATCTAAATTTTCATCCTCCGGATGACTCTGTGATGAGGTAGTACCGTGCTCGTCACAGACAGTTAACGGAGGGGGAGAAACGGAAAGTAACGTGTTGTCACGGGTAGCGTTGCAGACGCAGAATTCCGACCGTGGGCTAACAGGCTCGGCCCGCGTATGGACCCCCAGCTCTGCCACAGCTGCTGAAGAAGGCAGGTGGCATTATCCCCACTTGACAGCTGGAGCCCAGATGGGAAGTGTCAGAACTAGTGGGCGTGTAAGGCCGTGATGCACGCACGCGTCCACGTGCCGGACCCCGGGGTCATTTTCCTCCTCCCGTGCCAGGAGCAAAAGCAGGAGAACAGCTGCATGCAGAAGGAAATGGCAACAATCGAGCAGGTGGCCCAGGACAACCACGAGCGGGCCAGGCGCCTGATGAAGGAGCTCAGCCAGATGCAGCGCGAGTACGTGGATCTCAGGAAACAGGTGCGCGCCCGGACCCCACGGGCCGGCCGGGCAGACGACGCTCGCTGGGCTTGCTCACTCCCCGCGGGGCTCAGGTTTTTTTTCTTAAATAGCTCTTTGAATAGGAGCATTTCTTTGTGCAAGTTGTAAAAAGCCGATTCTGAGAATGTCCTTTAAATCAAATCTTTTTTTTCTAGTCTTAAAATTGAGAAATGCTCCTCTACAAGAAAAAAGCATTCGTTCAAAATGTACTTCTAAAATCCCCTTAAGTGCGGCAGGCTTCTTCTGTTAGTTTTTGAAAGGAAAGTGGCAGTTCTTCAGCATGAAATTTTATCACGTCCCAACGAACTGTGTTGAAATGTTAGATTTTCTGCCAGAAACAAGTCTATGGGACCCAGATCCCCAGGCAAGAAGGAATGACCCCAGGAGAAAGCTCTGCCATCCTGTAATGTAACCAGGCTGAGAGCCGTTTACGCCGAGAGTGGGAGAGCTTAATTCTGCAGATGGAAAGTTCCAGACATATTTGATGCATTAAATAGTTCAGTTCCGTGTAAGTCCCAGACCTTACCCAATGGTATCTGACTCTCGCTCTTTAGATGACACACCAAAAAGATTTGGAGAGAAGACAAATGGAAATCAGTGAGGCGATGAGATCACTTAAATGTGAGGTGAAGGATGAAATCAGAACCAGCCTGAAGAATCTCAACCAGTTTCTTCCAGAACTACCAGCAGATCTGGAGGCTATTTGGGAAAGGAATGAAAACCTAGAGGGAGGGTTGGAAAGCTTGAAAGAAAACTTCCCATTCACCGTGAGTGAGAGACCATCACCTTTTGAAGAAAAACTGAATTTTTCCCAGATTCACATAATGGTAAGGTTTATCCCACTCATCTCTGGACTCTGAAGAAGGATGATTTTCTTCCCACCTCCTCCTCCCCCCCCCCCCCCCCCCAGTTAAACTGAAAACCAGAATGGGGCTGGGGGAGGGTGGGAGGAGAGAAAGGCTAGTGGTGTTTGGGACTCTGATGTTTCCCCGTCTCTGAAAAAGGATGAACACTGGCGTGGAGAGGCACTCCGAGAGAAACTGCGTCACCGTGAAGATCGACTCAAGGTTGCCCTTTATTATTTTTTATTTCTCTTTTATTTTTTTATTTTAGAGAGAGCATGCACGTGTGCAAGTGGGGGAGGGGCAGAGGGCGAAAGGGAGAGAATATTAAGCAGGCTCCACGCTCAGCACAGAGCCCCATGCAGGGCTCAATCCCACGACCCTGGAATCATGACCTGAGCTGAAATCAAGAGTCGGACGCTTTGCTGACTGAACTACCCATGCGCCCTGCAAAGTCCCCCTTTGAAACAATATGGTAGGAGACCCTTGGTGTGTTGAGGACAGTAGGGGAAATTGCTCACCTGCATGCACTGCTGTCATTCCCTCTGTTACGGCACCAGCAGTTTTCTAGATCGCATGGTCGAGGCTCAGAGAAGTTGGCATCGCACAGTCAGTACAGTATTGAAAACCATGAACTGTGGTGTTCGGCCCAGTGTTCTTAACCTGTGTAGTGCTGCTTTGCCTCAGCTCCAACTGACAGAACCCGAGTACTTGGGACAGAAAGTGGAGATGCAGTGATGAACCGGAACGGGCTCACAGGCCAGTGGTTGGGGTAAAGACTGGGACTACTGGAAAAGTAGGCTTGGGTGTCAGACGGGAAGTTGTTAGGCTCAGAACACGCGGAGCCTGAAGGCCTGCGAGCCAACCAGGGCCGCTCTCTCCCTGGGTAGCTGCAGAGTCTGGGATTTAGCGGTCACTGTTGACCTAACGATTTGGGGGTGAAGGGTATAGGTGGGAGTTGGAAAGTGGGAGGGGGATAGAATGAGAGGACAGGATGTGTCTTTGGAGAATGGCTACACGTACAGCATGGCTGAGGAGGAGCCGTGAACCATGTTGAGGGAGTGGAGGCCCTTGATGTGCGATAGCCTCCAGTCACGTGTGGCTGTTTAAATGTAAACGAGTTATAATTAAATCAGGTTAAAAATCGAGTGCTTCAGTTGTCACATTTTTAGTGACTCAGTAGCCACCTGTGGCTAGTGCTAACGCTTTTGGACAGCACAGATACAGAACATTCCCGTCATCACAGAAAGTTGTGTTAGAACTCACAGAAAGTTGTGTTAGAACTGCCGTAGCCTTGGAGAGAATCATTTTGAAGAAACAGCACAGGGGCAAGTCGCAAAGTAGTGTGGGGCTGAGGATTGAATATACTGTGAGAGACACCGAAGATATCACGTATAAACCCATCTTCTGCTAAGTCTGGGCGGAAAAGAGAGAGTCGAGGTAGTCATTTAATGGGGAGGCCAGGGGTGCAGGAATCCTAAGCATTGTTACGGTGGAGAGAACAGGCCGAGCAAGAGGCCCAGGTCGGGGTGCCTGGGTGACTCAGTGAAGCGCCTGACTCTTAATTGTGGCTCAGGTCATGATCCCAGGGTCGTGGGACTGAGCCCCACTTGGGGCTGAGTGCTGGGCACAGAGCCTGCTTAAGATTCTCTCTCTCCCCCTGCCCCTCCCCCGCCTCTCTCAAAATAAACAAACATTAAAAAAAAAAAAAAAAAAGGCCCAGTTAATGACAACGCGGAATGGTCCGAGTTTTCCGCACCCTGAGAGTAGCCACCAGCATCCTCCTGGATTTCTTTTTTTTCTTGAGGACAAGAGCATTTTCAACAGCCATTCCTACTTTAGAATCGTCAGATTTGCCTATCGGTGTTAAGATGAGGCTACTGATCGTTCATGTACGTTGCTTCTGTGTAAAACCCTAAATTTCACCGTGACACTTTCAGGCCCAGCTTCGACACTGTATGTCCAAGCAAGCAGAAGTGTTAATTAAGGGGAAGCGGCAGACAGAGGGCACTTTACACAGCCTGAGGAGACAGGTCGATGCTCTGGGGGAATTGGTCACCAGCACCTCTGGAGACTCCACGGCGTCACCCAGTCTGTCTCAGACAGAGTCTTCCCTTGCTGAGGACTCTCAACCTGGACCGAGCCAGGTAAGAGGAGGCTCTGTTCTACACATGGGAAGTCTCTGAACGCTTTGGGGGGCCACAATCTACACAGAGGAGACTCAGAACATAAATGCCACCTTCAAGTGTCTGGAAAACTTGTCTTACGGAAGACTTGCTTTTTTTAAATGGTCCCTGAGAAAACTGGAATCGGTTGGTTGGGAGACAGAAAGAGGGTAAGGTGATGGCTTCGGGAACAGCCTAGAACTCGAGACTATCAGGGACGTAGTGAATCCTTTGCTGTGCTCCACCGGTGGATTCCCTTGTTCTCTGCTCCGTCAGTAGAGCATTCAGGCTGTGAGGCCAGTCCGGGTCCTGGTTTAGCTGGTCTGTCTCCCTCTCTCGTGGGGAAGAATGACTGGCGTGTGCCTACTCCGCCTCCTCAGCAAAAGTCTGAACTCAGGCCTCTTAGCGCAGGGTCTTTAGAACCCCCGAAGTTCACGAAGGCATTGTGTGTGAGACGAGGTTATTCATAGTTGAGGAGGACCGTGAAACACACTCATGGAATTAGTAAATAGTGACCCAGAGATAGGGAACGGCTCCCACTTTTGAGCACCTACTGTGTGCATGTACGAAGCACTTTACACATATCATCTCATGTAGCCTTTGCCTCCTAGGAGATAACCTCCTATCTGTAGATAAAGGAGTTGTGCACAATGAAAAATGTCCTGGCAAAAGACAGAACCAGGACTTCAGGGCTCATCTGTCACCACTGCAGAGCAGTATATAGCATGGCTGTGCCTCAAGGAACATTCAGAAGCAGTTGCCTCTCTCGTAGGCACATAGCTCTGCAGCAGCAAAGCAAGATTTGAACAGGATTCCCTTAACACCTGTGGTGGGACCAAGTCGGGTACAGGCCAGAACCAGAACCATCATGGGCCTCGGGCAGCCTTAAGAGTGCCGGAGGCACCGGCTGTTGGAAAGAAGGCGGCTTAGAGGGAAGACAGCCCACGGCAGAGGTTGAGTGCATCGGGGTTTAAGTGAAGAGTTCAACTGTCAGCTCACAGTGGTGGCCCCAGGGGTTGAGGTGCTCTGAATTCAAATTCAGGAGAGTAACAAGTGTTAGAGGAGGGGGGCGGGGGGAAGACTGTCAGAATTATTTTGGAGTCTGGGGTCGTAATCCAGGTGTGTGGGAGGAAAGCCTGAACGGAGTTGGAGTTAGGGGCTGGCTTCTGAGCCCAGTGTTTTCATCTCCCTTTGCAGAGCTCCTTCCAGGTTCTACAGGGTCCGTCACAATTTCTGGACAGTTACCGACACTGATGCCATTCCCAGCTCCCGGCCCATGGGGGTACGTATTACAGAGTTCTTTTAACTACCACTTCCAGTTGGAGGACCTTCAATTCTGTCTTATACAGTCTTAAGCTTTTCCCTTTACCCTTGGGTAATTTTACACAGTGGTTCATCTCAAAACATTTTTCCAAAGAGGTACTCAAGTATGTCTTTTACCTGTTAGCCATGGTGCCGTCACTTGGTTCTGTTAATACTTTGGT
This sequence comes from Lynx canadensis, assembly GCF_007474595.2. NCBI lineage: Eukaryota > Metazoa > Chordata > Mammalia > Carnivora > Felidae > Lynx > Lynx canadensis. The sequence goes on from NC_044315.2 coordinate 80,208,588, forward strand.
TACTGTTGCAAGAATTCCTCCCTTTTGTCTTAACTGCAGGAAGAGAACTGTTCAGCCAGATGCGGAAACCTGAGGAAATACCTTCTCTACCTCACTTCGTAACTGGAGTGCCGCTTGGTTTTTATCAAGATCCAGTGAACTCAGATGCTGCACCTCCACTGTAGCTTACCCCACCTGTATCGTTAAATGCCAGGGTTTTTGTAAATCACATGTACATATGGGAATCGTTGTGTACAACTTAAACCAGGGTCCTAGATGGCTGAGGGTTTTGGTTTTTTTTTTTATCTTTGAATGTGTTGCCATAAAACTACCGCTGATTGTAATTGCAAATTGTAAGCTATAAACTGGTGAAATTATAGCTACGTAGAGAAAAAAACAATGTACTCAAGCCCTTCATTTATAGTGTCAAATTTTATTTTTGGATTTTGCTTAAAATCTATTTTCATATGAAAATAAAAGATAAAATAGTCTGTCATGTGACTTTACATTTCGTAGATCTACAGTAAAGCCGTCAAATTTGTATCTTAACTCCAAGAAAACGGCCATCTTCCAAATGGTTTTCCATCTTTTGCCTGAAGTATGTTGTATCTGTCAATGAACATACACCATATGGAAATCTATTATAAAACTACACTTCGGGTGCTTTTTCTCAACCAAAAATATTCTTTGGTGGAAAATTAGCAGAATCTGACCCAGTGGTAAATTCAAATTGTGTTCAGACTTTTAAGGTTTTGAACTACTATAATTAATGGCTCGACTCCATGATCTACAAATACATCATTTCAGAACAAGAATAGCAACTCCTGTCACAAAAAACCACGTGGCAACAGAATCAGCCTCATGGTTAGGTGAAGTACGAAACTACAGGTTACAGATGAGGTTTTAAAATACTGCCAAGGACTATTTTCTAGGCCCGTAGACAGCTTCTGAACCAGAACAGTACAGAACAGTGCAGTGCAGTAACCCCTCACCACTCACAGAGGTTTGTTATGCCCACGGTGTTTGGCCAGACCTGGACCAGTAAGATATGGGATAGACATAATTACAATAAAGATAATGAAAGTGGCATAAAATCTATTAACACTCAGAAAGTTCTAAAAGGCATCTACTTCCAAAATAAAAATGGATTTGGTGGTGTCTTTTGTAATTACATTCTTGTTTCATTTTCACAAGTCTTCGCAAAATGCTTTGAAGTCAGGCCTCTGCACAATTCTACTGAAATCCTTCAGGGACACATTTTCCCATTCTTCTTTCTAAACTGCCACGTGAACCCTCTCTATTCCCATGTTCTTCGGTTTAAGAAGGAGTGAATTGAACCACACACCTTTCTAAAAAGATCACACTTGAAACAATGGATATGTGAGCAAGAGTTCTCAAAACTACAGTCTGGAATTAGGTGAGGTAATCAATGTATGAAGCCAAACACCTGGTTCCAAAAGACAGCTTTCCAAAGAAACTTTACTACCTCTAGTAGGACATGAACATCACCACCAGAAATTTTTTTTTTTTTTTTTTTAATCGAGGTTACTGCATCAAACACTTTATTATCCCTGAAAAACACCTGAATATTGTACTGGAAAGTCTAACCCATAAAGAGTACTGAGCACCAAGTACTCATCAAGAGGGGCTCCTCATAGGTGCACAGTTAACAACCCAGAGAACCGGGTGACCACAGAGGTAGTGAGCTCTCCTGGATTAAAGATTAAAAGAACTTCACTCTCTCTACTTGCCCAGTGTCTGGCACACGTGTGTTACAATATGACAATTTGCTCTTCTGTTTTTGAGCACCCAAGTTTATTATAGGTGGTTACACATGCAAATAACAGAATTTGGCCCCAAGTACAGTCAAGGGAGAACACTATCAGGCGCCAAGGGTGCCGATCTCACGCTGAAAAAAGTCAACTTAAACACTGCAAGTGTGATCTGAACACAAGAATAAAAGTGTAGGTCAATTACTAAGCGATGTGGATTTATACGCTATATACACAGACTTCTCTTTATACAAGGACAGTTCTGCAATAAAAACTGACAGCTTCTGCCAGATAACTGTTTGCCTGAAGAAAATACGAAATCCTATTGTAATTCAGAAAATAATGCAAACCATTTTAATTTAATCTAGATACAGGTACTTTATTTACAAATATTTAGATTAATAGCATTTTGTTACATCAAATGAAGAGTACAGCAGTCTGAATAAATCCTGTCACAAAAACAATAAGACCCACTGTAACTAACTTTGGGAATCAGGGTATTGCACCTAAACAAGCCACAGTCTTTAGTTTGTGATTGCTACCTTATATCCCAATGGGTGGTTGGTTGGTTTTGTTTTTGAAAATATATACACACACCAGCAGGTCATGGTCCCTGGGCAAGTCCCTTGTGAAGCAACAGGGTAAGCAAAATGGGTCACTTTTAGGTCTTTAACAGAATATACCAATCTACTCCAGGAATCTTGTTTTTAAAAAAGTTCAACGAAGACAAAAATAAAGATGAGTCCACAAATTAACCCAATCCTATTTTCTGCACATTCCAGTTTTGGCTTTTATTTAACATTGACTATACAATACTCCAGTACTACCACATGTTTACAACCCAGAAAGTCATATTTTTTATTTTTACTTTAGTGTCTGTAAAGAGGGATTTAAAATGTGTATTTTAAACACAGCAGGTGAGCTGAGTGATTTTAGATAATACACTAAGGTTTACCTATCCTACTTCAAATAACCTCAATTCTCAGTCTGAACCATAAACTCCATCAGAAATCAATCAAAAGAAGTAAAGAACCTGGTGAAACAGAAGTTTGTTGTCCAAAGAGATCGTTTCCCTTGCAACACAGTATTCTTTCAGTGGCCAAACCACCCAGTGCAAAGTAATAACTTACTTCGGATCGGATCGGTGCAAACACTGGCGCAAACACTGAAACACCGTTAGAAACACTTTCCCTTTTACAAAACAATTTATGCCCCCATGACATAAAATAGCCCCTTATACTAAGAACACAAGGGATACCTTAAATTATCTCACTGTAGTGTTAAAAATGCACAATTTAAAATCCCTTAACAGCAGACCTGCGGTTCTGACTGTCCGGTCCACAATCTCACCATTCCAAGAAGATAAAGGTATAAAAGCTTAAAATGTGCAATAATAAACCCAGCCTTTTTTCTTTTTCTATACAGTAAGGCAAGAAATGCAGCCTGTAATGCAAAACGTTTACAAAGAGAAAAGCAGGTTAGCACATTGTCGATTGCACAAGAACAGTTAAGAAAATCAGCAGGTAAGCCACGGTGCAAAGATGGAACAGAATCTGCTAGTGTTAATCCTCTCGTGCTAGGAGCTCCTTCCAGCATTGTGTCCCCAAACACTGCCAGCACCAGAGGGTGAAGCCAGTATTACCTGTGAACTGCAGTTGTGTCTATTTCCTTGTGTGAAATGGAAGGGAGTAACATGGTCACATATAGGTCATACTGTACAAACTGGTATTTTATACTGTTCCAATGCCAGTAATCAATTTATTTTCTTCATTAAAATAATATACACAGAATGTATTGTTAGTTCGGTTCCTTCAAATTTTATACATATTTACTTTCTGCTAAAGAGAAAAGGATAAAATGGTGTAAAAAAAAAAAGATAAAGCTATTAATTAAGCACGAGAAAAGATAAGTGGATATTTCCCTGTGCAAGGCTAAGACAGAAGCAAACCTCCACGAGAAAAATGCCACCCACACGACAGAAAATTTATCCAACGAAAACAAAACAAAAGCAGTTATAGAGCCCATTCTCTATCATCAGAAGTCATTTCACAGCAATAAACTTACTGGTTACAACAGACATACTTGAACAGTTAAAGATGGGGAGAAAGGCTTAAGATATCATCAAATTAAACCATACAGTAAGACAAAGCCTTGCCAAAAAGAGGGAAGGATAAAAATCATTTAAGTCCAGCATCAGTGCTCAGTTTAAATCATGTACTGGTGACATACCTATCACGAGGACGATCAAGGGGGAAAAAAAAGTCTAGATTTACCATGCAGGAGAGATTTATTACTCTACTTGCCTTTGATAACCTGATTACACCTAGTTGTTTAGCAGTTTAGTATTGTGTTAAACTGTTTTTACAACAGAGTTGTTTTTTCCTTTTTTTTTTTTTTTTTTTTAATTAAACCCAGTAAGATGTACAGAAGACAATGAGGCAGTAAAAAGTACTGCTTCCAACAGACAGGTGAAAGGTCACACGGGAGCTACGGCAAAGAGGTCACTAGCAGCCGCAGCCTTCTCTCTGGGGTTGGGGTTCACTGGTTAGCCGGCCTCCCTGCGGGGCTGAAGGCTTGTGTTGTACACCGGACTCAGCAGCATTCAGATCCAGGCTTCCATCCTGAATGTTCTGATAGATTTTCTTGGCAGCTTCAAGGAAAGCATCTTCTACATTCTCTCCCCTGAGAGGCAATCGACAACTTTATTCAAGAATCACAGCTCTCCACGAAAGATTAGACATGATGCACTTTTGCTAACCTTTAGTCAACTGCCATGATGTCTTCAACTTAGCCACTGTCATCTAACAAGAGATTACCAAAGACTGAGCTAAGGAGAGCAATGTGGGGAAATAATTTCTGTGGAAAAGCACGTGAACGTGGTACCAAGAGCTGTTTCTACAAGCCCCAACTGGGTAACAGGGTACGTTCTAATCATTAAAATGTTATACACTAATATATAATGAAAATGAAGAGCCAGTTTTGTAACTGTGAGAAGGCATTCCAAACACAAACATCTCAAAACATGCAGAACAGGATTCCAGGATTTGTATGGTCTGATTAGCCAAGCACCAACTATACTGTTTTTATCATGTGATGGTGATATATTCATGCTCGGCTATGTTCACACTTCAGTTCTCTTAATACTAACAATACAGATGGCACTGAACAAAGGGGCTAGCTTCTCACCAGCAAGAGATGTTTGACTTAATAAATGAAGATGGGAGGCCTGGGGTTCAATAATGGACACGGAGTAACAATCAGAAAATTAATTATGCTTCTAATTATTCTTAGACATTGTTTCCTTAGGTCATGCTTTTTAATCAGCAGTATTAAATGAACAGATTAACCAAGCTTGAGTCTAAGATGCCAAACTCAACCTCAGTTGTGAAAGTCAAACGCTTTTGAAATGCTAACACAACTTCATTTATTAACCTGGATTACCTACGGGAATAATCAAGGTACAATCTTTTAGGCAAAGTTAACAAAAAATATTACTTTTAAATGTGAAACAGGAAACAAAGGGATGTGTGCTTACTATTCTTCCCACCATAAGCGTTATTACATGCAAATATATTAGAATCCATTTTCCATATGTGTGGTTCTACTTTGAGAAGTTTGAATGTAATTAAACATAACTGAAAATGATTAATTTTAGCCATACGTACGTTTTTGCACTTGCTTCAAGGAACAATAAGCCTAAAAATAAAATTCAGACTTATGATTAAGACATTTCAAATTAACTCAAAAGGGGATTATCTTCAATAACACTTGAATAAAACTTTCCCATGAATAAAAGCTTCCCATCAGCTATCAGTACTCCTATCATAGTATTTTATGAAACAACACATGTTAGCTTGAGATGGCGGGGAATATTGATATTTGTTATTAAATATCTGCACTACCCCCAACATGGAAAACACGAATGTCAAATAGAAACATTTTATTTCCTCACTCTGGAAATGTAAGCAGTTGCCATTAAAAAAAAAAAAAAAAAAAAAAAGTCACATAATCTGCAGTATCAAAATCCCACCCTTCCTTAGAAATTCTACGTGTGAACCAAAACCACCATTAAAAATCTTAAAAGAAACCCACCATTTTCTTCAGCAAACTGTTTGGCTTCTTCATATGTTACATCTCTCTGGGCCTCCAAATCTGCTTTATTTCCTATGAGAATTATTACCTAATTTGTGACCAAAAGAAAGACATCTTAAAATAAAAGCAACCATTTAAATCAACCATTAAATTTCTGAAATCCAAAAACCTTGACAGAAAAAACACAGGGGCCTAAAAAGGACACCCAAGTACCAGCAATCTCATCTAGCAGACACATATGAAAAATCATTAAGTCAGTACTATTATCAGGGATCTCAGCAATTATCTAGGCCACGGGCTGACAAACTGTCTATAAAGGGCAAAGAGTAGATTTTTCAGGTGTGCAAGCCATTCAAAAACAAAACAGTCCATGAGGCACAACTGGTCTAGGCCAAAGGTTATGACTTATCTGAGTAAGCTTACTAAAGGGGTCACGGACAAGCTCCCAGGGATCTGCGAATGCGTTGAAATTAAGCACAGAATGTTGTCAACAAGTACATTCCCTGGAAGAGAATGCTCAAGGTTTTCATCAGATTTTCTAAAGTTTGTAGGACCCTCAAAAAGTTAAACTACTAGTTCAACTCCTTCAGGCTATAGGTAAGGAAATCAATGCTCAAATAAGGCAAAGGAATTTGTCAACGTTTACTCAGTGAGTCAGGGGGAGGAAGATATTAGAACCAAGGCAGAAAACCCAAACTGTGACCTTCAAAAACTGTCCTTACACTAGCTAGCCCTAGGCAGGACTACATTTGTAGCAAATGATAACAAATGTCTGTGTTCTGTGGGGAACAGTGGTGGTGGGAAGAGGGAGTGGGGGGACACATATGCAGACAAGTTCAAATCCAAGGCAAAATACACACACTTATCTATACTCAGTTTGGAATCATTTATACAGGTGAAGTCAGGCCAAAGTTAAAGGCAGCTCTGAAAAGCTCTAAGAAAAAAGTCTACAGCCTTGGAAACAGAGCTTTGATCGTTATGGTGCTTTGGGAGGGCGGGGAGGCATTTATGGATAAACTGTCTCTGTCCATATATAACCTTATTTCATACTAACGAGTGATCCCCCCTTCCTTTCCCTTCCAAACAGATGTGGTAATCCAGATGCAGACAGGAATGGATGGTTTCAACCAAAAGTGATTTCCACCATTAACTTTTTCTCATGTGACACTGCAGCACCTGGCTCTCCTGTTTCTAAAACACGATGTCTAACGAACTGAAGAACCACTGTGATCTGAATGTAAACCTTGAGCAAGAACACTTAAGCAGTGTAACAAATGTGAGCATTTTTCAATCAGTGTGGACAAGGGCCCACTAAAGAGGGAAAGATTTTCATATGGAGTCAGTCTTTTAAAGAATAAGGTAAGAACACTTAAAAAAGGAAATCAGCTTAAAAAAAAAAAAAAAACAAGGCTGATAAAGTCATGGTGGCCTAATACAGAGCCATCATAAGACAAGTACTCAAAACAAGAAATGTTTTGTATGTCAACTATATTTCAGTTAAAAAAAAAAACAAAAAAAAAAACCAGGGTGCGGCACCTGGGTGGCTCAGTCGATTAAACCTCTGACTCTTGATTTCAGCTCAGGCCAGGATCTCATGGCTCATGAGTTCAAGCCCCACATCGGGCTCTGCACTAACAGCCATGGAGCCTGCTTGGGATTCTCTCCCCTCTCTCTGCCCCTCCCCTGCACATGCGCGCGCGCGCTCTCTCTCTCTCTCTCTCCCTCTCTCTCTCAAAATAAATAAACTTAAAAACAAACAAAAAAAAAAAACCACACCAGGGTGCCTGGGTGGCTCAGTCAGTTAAGCATCCAACTCTTGATTTTGGCTAAGGTCATGACCTCACTCAGAGTCTGGGAGATGGAGCCCTGTGTCAGGCTCTGTACTAACAGTGCAGGGCCTGCTTGGGGTCCTCTCTCTGCCCCTCCCCAGCTCATGTACCTACATATGCATGTGTGTGTGCTCTCTAATATTTAAAAAAAAAATTGAACTGCACACCTTAAATGGGTAATTATGCTAATTTTATCTCAGTAAAGCTGTTTTTAAAAATAAAAGATAATTCAAGAAATTATTTTAAATGCTAGCTGAATGGAAACGCTGCCTCCTCTCCCAATTCCTTAAGAAGTTCCAAGCCGTGCTTTACCTATCATCCTGAAAGGAGACATGAAAGTAGCATGCTAACAAGACAGAGATACAAAATATACCAGACAAGATGGGAAGGTATGGAACTCCATACAGAAATTGAAGGCAACTTTATAGAAAATGTAACATTTGAGCTGGACCTTAAGAGATTTTCTTTTGTAGGGGAGCAAATTTGCCACCTCAAGATAGGCCTCTTTGGAATATTAATTATCTTAAGCTAGTTTATTTTTAAGAAACACCAGACAGAGGTAAAGCTCTGAAAACGCAAAGTTACCCTTTACCTTAAGAGACATTTACACTTAGAAAAATCTCCATTTGTAAGGGTATTTCCCTCTCAGTACCAGGGAGAGGGTACCGACTCAACCTCCAGAAACTTTTAACAACTCTGTCAATTTATTTCTTAGACCAACCAGAAGAATCTTGAAAGGTAGAGCAAAGTTTTTCCTCCATTAACACTTTCTTCTGAAGATGTGGTAAAATTTAAAGAGGCATAAATAAGACAGGAAAGACATGCCTAACTTGTCATTATACTCCTCTAAGAACCCTCTACAATGAGGTTTTTTTTTTTTCTTTTTAACATTTTTCTTGAAATAACTATAGGAAGCTTACAAAAGTAGAGATTCTAAAGACCCTTCACCAAGCTTCCTCAACAGTAGCATCTTACAGACTTTCAAAACCAGGGAAGTGACACTGGTGCACTCAATTTCACCATCTGTACACTCTCATGTGTGTGCACAGTTCTATGCAATTTTATTGCAGGTACAGATCTGTGTCACCACTATCAGGATACAGAACTGTTCCATCACTACAAAGGAAATTCTCTGTGCTGCCCTTTTTATAGTCATCCCACACCACTCATAGCCTTCACCCCCATCTGTTAACTCCTGGCAACAATTCTGTCTTTTTGAGAGTGTTTTATAAATGGAGTCATTCAAAATGTAATTTTTTAAATTGACTTTTTTCACTCAGCATAATGTCCTTGAGAGCCATCTAAATTGCTATATGCATCAATAGTTCATTCCTTTGTTTCACTGAGGAGTATTCTGTAGTATGAATACACCAGATGGATTAACCACTCACCTACTGATGGCCATCTAGGTTGTTTCCCATTATTGTAAATAAAGCTGTTATGAACATTTATCTATAGCTTTGTATGTATACCTACAGTGGGTTTAAAATGATAATTGATATGAAAATTCCAGGCACAGTCCTTGACATAAAAGGCAAATGACATTAACTTTCAGTTCCACCAATTGCTTGCTGTTCCTTGATTAAAAAAAAAAAAAAAAGCCAATCTTACCACTGATAACAAAGCCAAGTAAGACACAGGCCTTATTCTGAAGAAGCTCAGAGTCAGTCACAGCTCACGGCCTTTCCTCACCTGTTCCTGGAAGCCTTATTCACCTCTACAGTCCCAGTTCAAACATCACTTTCTCTGTAAAGCTGGATTCTCCAGACAGCACTGCTTATCTGGAGCACTTCCAGTAACACACACACCAGTTGCTCCAACTCCTATTTCACTCTGCTTTTCAGCACAGTTAAACACATACGCACAGCTATCTCCTTACTAGACCATAACATTCCGTGGGCCAAGATGCACCTTTATCTTTGGCTACTACAGAGTCTAGCCTGGTAGTTGGCCTTTAAAATCTCAGCATCTTCTCACTCTGGCTAAGAAGCTAATTTTTATTTTCATTTTAAAAAGAAAAAAATTTTTTTACAGTGCCTGGGTGACTCAGTCAGATAAGCATCTGACTCTTGATTTCAGCTCAGGTCATGATCCCAGGGTCATGAGATTGAGACCGAGTCAGACTCCACACCCAGTGGTTAAGATTCTCTCTCCTTTTCCCTCGGCCCCTCCCCAGCTCATGTTCTCTTTCAAAAAAAGTTTTTTTAATTTGCAGTTTGAAAATATAGCACAATAATGCTTACTTTTTGAATTTACTTTTTAATATTTAAGTATAGTTGAGATTTTTTTGGTAAAAAAATTTTTTTAATTAAAAAACTAATTTTTTAAAGCATGTAGAACTCTTTTATCTTTAATTGAAATTTTACTGAGATAATTGTAGATTCATAAGCAGTTGTTAAGAAATAATAGAGATCCAGAAACAAAGAAGATGAAATGTAACAGAGGAACATAGCGGAAGGGAAAAAAAATTAAGGTAAAACCAGAGAGAGAGGCAAATACTTAAGAGGCTCTTAACTATAGAGAACAAACTGAGGGTTGATGGAGGGAGGTGGATGGAGATGGGCTAGATGGGTGATGGGCACTAAGGCACTTGTTAAGAGCACTGGGTGTTGTATGTAAGTGACGATCCATTGAATTCTACACCTGAAATCAATACTATACTATAAGTCAACTAATTTGAATTTAAATAAAATCTTGGGGACAAAAAAAAAGAAAAAATAGAGACCCTTTATATTTTTCCCAGTTTCTTCTAATGGTAAGATTTTATGAAACAAATGCACATCCCTTTCAAAGTGATTGTTTCAGATTTCATAGTCTCCACCTCACAGGAGGTCACCACTCCATTCATAACATTTTTTTTTTTTAACCACAAACATGAACAAAAACCAAGTATAAATACAAAACCTAGAGTAATTACTACTGAAAAAAAAAGGTTAACTTCTCTTTAATTAATTTAAAAATAAAATATTCTCTCATTCTTAGTACTCAAATACAAAAATCCTATTAACAAATAACTTTCCTTTCAGGGTTAGTGTAGTTCTCAAATTTTCTGTAGAACAAAGGTTATTCAACTTACAGTATTTGGATTGGTGAGATTCCTTGCATCTGTCAACCAGCTGCTTAAGTGGTTATATGTACTTCTTCTGCAAAAATTAAAGTTTACGTGTATGACTACCACATACAATTGCCATTTCAATTTTTTAAAAACAAACTTCAATAAATATTTAAAATATTCACTTTTATCAAAATCTGTTGAATGTAAACACATATTTTCCAAAAATCTAGCCTAAACCTATTATTTTCAAATAAATAAACAATAATCCAACAACTTTCTAATTACATTTCAGGAGTAAACTGCTTGCATTTAAAAGTACATTCATAAAGCACACCAATAGGCAAGCAAGGAACAACACAGAAAATTAATGAAAACAATTCTGAACCCAGAATTTACAATCTGAAGTAAAAACTAAGATTATTTTTAAATCATCCAGATTTTCGACCACAAAATGGAGACATAGCACCAAAATGTCTCACAAATGGTGTATGTTCAGTGGCAAACATGTTTGCATGTGTCTTTTTCAAATTAGAAACCAAGACAGTCACACTATAGACAGATACAAAATTCACCTTTCCTTAAAGAGAAAGTTGAATACGACAGCATAAAAACTGGCTTTAGGGGTGCCTGGATGGCTCAGTCGGTTAAGCATCTGACTTCGGCTCAGGTCGTGATCTCACAGTTTGTTAAGTTCAAGCCCTGTGTCATCAGGCTCTGTGCTGTCAACTCAGAGCCTGGAGCCTGCTTCGGATTCTGTGTCTCCCTCTCTCTCTGCCCCTCCCCTGCTTGTGCTCTCTCTCTGTCTCTCAAAAATTAATAAAAACATTAAGAAAATTTTAAAACAAACGTGGCCTTAAAAAGGCACTTAATACATCTGACTGGAAATTGAAGTCCCTAGATATCAGAGCAAATTTATTCTAACTCTGTACTCTTATTTACCCAGCAGCAAAATCATTTTGGGATCCAGACTGCCTTATTTCTCCACTTTCTCCAAGCATTAGTTTAGAAACTCATAGGCTCATTTGCCCTAGCCAAACAGGCCTGAAGAGAGCAAGCAAATTTAAATAATATACAATATTAAATACAGTATAGTATTAATATTTCTCAGACTCTACCGAAAGGATCAAATAAAATTTTGAAGGTTAAAAATGTTTCGGATTGGGGGCACCTGGGTGGCTCAGTCGGCTAAGTGTCCAACTTCAGCTCAGGTCATGTTCTCACGGTTTGTGGGTTCGAGCCCCGCGTCAGGCTCTGTGCCAACAGCTCAGAGCCTGGAGGCTGCTTCAGATTCTGTCTCCCTCTCTCTCTGCCCCTCCCTCACACTCTGTCTCTCTCTCTCTCAAAAATAAATATTAGAAAAGACTTTTTTTAAAAAGGGGTTTCTGATTTAAATACATTCACAGAACTTTAATCCATCCTACTCATTTAACAGGTAAGTAAACAGAAGCCCCACAAAGATCCAAATGATTTCAGAGCCAGGCCTTGAACCCTTTGCACACACACTGTCCTCAAAGTGTTTCAAATTTAGCCTTGTGAATATATTCCATCATCTCCAGCTGTCAGTACCTATATAAAGTTGGAATATTCCAAACACTTAATCCTTTCCCAGTGGACACTGAAAAGGAGTCCTAAGATTCTCTTTTTACTGTGCTAAATCATGTTACACACAAATCACCACCTAACTGTAAAAAAAAAAAAAAAATAAAATAAAATCAAATAAACAAAAGTAACATTTTCCTGATGTTTTATAATTTTCTAATGGTCAAATATTTTTAAAAAGCACAAGCCATATCACTTTACTCTTCAGTATTTGCAGCATTGACATACTTTGCTTTTACACATAAATTTATCCTACTTTGTGCACAAAAACTCAAATAGCACAAATACAAAAGTATTTATACTGATTTTAGTAAATTTTAAAATGTCAAAGCTGGCAGCAACAGTGAATTACAAACTGCCATTACTTTGGTAAACAGAAATCTACACATCCTTTTTAAGTATACAGATCACGTAAACTTTAGTTTTAGTAATTATTTTATTAACTTAAATTCACAATTTCAAATCTATAAATACAGCAGCATCAGAATATTCATTAATTAGTGGTAATAGTGCTAAAAAAAAAAAAAAAAAGTGCAACTATATCCCTAACTTTGGCATGGATGTTAAATGACATATCAAACAACTGATATAGCCAAAAAAATTGCCATGATAAGCTATGTTATCAATTTAGAAAAGTATCATGTAACAATTATAGTTAATGCCAAGAATAAAAAATATTACTAAAGCAGGAACTTTCAAGTTTGCAAAATGTCAAGGATTAACGCTACTATGAAATGTAGCATATGAAAAACACGGGTGTAAAGCCTGAAGTACTTTTTTTCAATAATACTTTTATTGGGATATGAACATACCATAAAGCTCATCCTTTTAAAGTATACAATGTATCAGTTTTTAGTATATATTCCAAAGTTGTGCAACAATCACCAGTATCTAATCCTACAACATTTTTATCACTCCCAAAAGAAACTCCGTACCCATCAGCATTCACTCTCTGTCCCTGGCAATCTACTTTCTGTCTCTATGAATTGGCCTATTCTGGATCTTTCATATAAATGGAATCATACATGTGGCCTTTTATGTCTGACTGCTTTCACTTAGCAAAATGTTTTCCAGACTCATCCACCTTATGGCATATATGGGAGTTTCTTTTCTTTTAATGGTTGAATTATGCTCCATTGCATGAATATACCCATTTGTCTATCTCTTCCTTAGTTGATGGGCATTTGGGCAGTTTCCAGCCAAAGTACTTTTGATGACTTGAACAGACACATATTCTACCAAAAGTAGTTACTATGCTTAAAAGCAAACATGTATCAAATCATCACTTTGTAGATCTTAAACTTACACAATGTTATGTGTCAACTATATTATCAGTAAAGCTCAAGGGGGAAAAACACAAGCACACACAAAATAAAACCAACTACATTACAGATTGATAACTCTAAGCACATATCAGCACATTTAAATTGATTAATAATGAATAGAGTTTTTAATTATGCAAAGTCTTCGGGAATGCACCCCTCATAAGGGTGTCTTGTAGAGATGGCCAGGTTCTTTAATATTCTTCCCACAAAACTATTTACTTATCATGTTACCAGTTCCTGGCTATAAAGAAAAGCATTAAGGCTATTTCACTCCTTTTGCCCTGAGATCACCCAACTCTAGAACTCAATGAACTTCAAGCACTGTAATTATAATCAGCCGCTATCTTCATTCTAAGTCCACATTTCCCAGTGTGTTCCTCAATAAAATAAGCTTAGGAAACACCAAACTAAATTAAGTTAAAGAATTTTTCTGCAGAACTTCTCAGGGTGCTAACATGTTAATGTGCGCTGTATTGTGACTCTTCAAGAGCAAACATACAAAGCATTTCTCAAAAGGAAATATGCTTGAAAGTCTAATTATCATTTGGCCCCACTCACCCATCCCTACCTCCTCTCAAAAAAATAAGACAAGAGTCACAATGCTTTAAACTGGCACTCTGTGGGGCGCCTGGGGGCTCAGTTGGTTAAGCGTCCGACTCTTGGTTTTGGCTCAGGTCGTGGTCTCCCGGTTCATGAGACTGAGCCCGGCACTGGGCTCGGAGCTGACAGTGCAGAGCCTGCTTGGGATTCTCTCTCTCCCTCCCCTGTTCACACACTCTTTAAATAAACAAATAAACTTAAAAAAAAATAATAATAAACTGGCACTCTGCGTTAATATGAAAGGTGATCCAGTTCATTTGCTAGCTTAGCACAGTTTAATGAAGTAGCCCAATTTTCCATGTTTTTCTCAACCCAAATAGGGTCCAGCTTTGTTATGTTGTATCAAGTGCTTTCAGTTTCCAGAAAGCCAAGCTGAAATAAACTTAATCTTGCTGCATGTGGTATTGCAAACCATTTCAAAAAAGAATTTTAGAGCAAAAAAGAATTTAAGTGAACGAACAATTAAATACCTCAAACACCTTCAGATGCAAGCATAAGAACTTTTTATAACCTACCATGTTGGATTAGCAAAACTACTTAATTTCTTCCCTGACCTTACTTTGAAAAAGTGTGTTTAACACTAGAGACTGAACAGAGTAACTCAAGACTCGCTTGCTTTCTACTGAAGTGAAAAGAACAAAGTTTGGTATAAAATATTATTTCACCTCAAATAATTGAACAGATGCTGCTTTTCAGAATAGTATTCTTCTATTAGCTCCACCAGCATCTCCTAAAGTTTTTCTTCAGTCATATCCACTTTCAGAAAAGGAAATCAACATGTTACATACATCAAGTCTTATACAACAATTTAGAGAAGAAACCATAAAGCCCAAATAAGCTCATGTATAGGCACACAAGCACAAACTAAAGAATGCCTACATCGATAAAAAAGGAGACCACGCTGCCTAAAGTAGACTTCTTTTTTCAAGTACGAAGTTTGAAAAACTATGAATCTCTTACCTAGTGATATCATACACCATAAGCGCTCCCGCAGCTCCTCTGTAGTAGCTCCGTGTAACAGCCCTAAACCTCTCCTGTCCTGCTGTATCCCAAATCTGCAGTTTGATTTTTTGGCCACTAACTTCAATTATTCTTGTACCAAATTCAACACCAATTGTGTGAGGACAATCAGCCATAACTGTTAGAGAGGAAAAGAAATAGAATATAATATTCCAACTTCCAGAAAGCTTCAGATTAAGACCAGCAGAAAAAAATCCACTGGATAATCAAATGACTTATTAAGGCTTGTAGGCTATGAATGGACTCAAGCTAGCGCTGAAAAAAAATTAACAAAAACCCAGAGGTCAAAGAAATCTGACTGGACTAAAACAGAGGTGAGCAAACTTCTATAAAGAACCAAATAGGGGGACCTGGGTGGCTGAGTCGGTTAAGTGTTCAACTCCTGGTTTCGGCTCAGGTCATCATCTCAGGGCTTCGTGGGTTTGAGCCCAGTACTGGGCTCTGTGCTGGCAGTGTGGAGCCTGCTTGGGATTCTCTCTCTGCCCCTCCTCCACTTGCACCATCTCTCTCTCTCTCTCTCTCTCTAATAAATAAACTTTTTTTTTTTAAAAAAAAAAGGACCAAATAATAAATACTTAAGTTTTGTAGGCCAAAAGGTCTGTCACAACTACTCAACTCTGCTGCAGAAGCACAAAAAGCAGCCAGAGACAGTAAGTAGAATGAGCATGGTTGTGGAAATAAAACCTTATTTACAAAAACAGGCAGTGACTGGATTTTGCCCACAGGCTACTGTTTGCTAACCCCTGGACTAAAAGAATCTGCAAATTAAAAATAAAGATTTTAATAAGTTCTTCATAATATCAACATTATACTATTTAGACTTCTGATAATCATTACATATAACAAACCAATCAATGGTTTTAAGACTCTAGGAGTTGTTGGTCAAATTTTTATCCTGGAAAATACTATCGATATCTCAAAGAAAAACACATTTAACATATACTTACAATCATATATTGGCAGGTTATATATGTCTAATCCAGTAGGACAAGCTTATTAGTCCTTTCCTTATAATTAGGCCACTGAAAACCTAAACCCACTACTCTGCGGTACAAGTACACACAGACTGCTGGAGCTTTCACAAAATGTTACATTAAGCAAAAACAAAACAAAACAAAACAAGCCATAAAAATAATTTCAACTATATGGAAACAATTTCAACTACATTCAGCCTATCAGTTACATAAAATAAGATGGTCTCTTCCTCTACCACCCAAGACAGAATTGTACTTCAAATATTAATAAACCAGTCCTGGATACAGAAAGAATTTTATTTAAATATCTCCAATCTATTATTTAGTTGACAAATGATATATGCAGCAAATTTCTAATAATTTCTAAAATGGTGAAGTCACAGAAAAGATTATTTAAATCTGACACTGTAATATACATTTTAAAAAATTTCCTACCATCAAAACAAACTAAACAAGAAACTCAAATTATATATGGTATATAAAAATCAACACTCTGTACATGCAGGTGTATTTCACTATATATACACCTATTTAAATTCACTCTCTAAAGA
This sequence comes from Lynx canadensis, assembly GCF_007474595.2. Lineage (NCBI taxonomy): Eukaryota > Metazoa > Chordata > Mammalia > Carnivora > Felidae > Lynx > Lynx canadensis. Next base: position 80,225,384 of record NC_044315.2, read on the forward strand.
AATGTTGTATTTAAATGCATATAGTGAAAATGGCACTTTTTGAAAAGTAGGAAAGTGACAATAAAGCATGTATTAATGTTTTACCTTATATATTGAACTTACATTTTTTTTCTGTAAATTGATGAAGTAAGCAAGATTTTCCTACTCCCATGTCCCCTGTTTCAAAGAAAAATTTCAAGTGGCAATTACATACTCAGTTTTATACTCTTATAATTATATACAATGATTGTTATATCCCCTACCATATCACATCACAAATTTCTGGGACATTTGAAGTTTTATTTCCCTAATATATAATGAGTCTGAAAGATCATACAGGTCACTTTTCAATGTGATGTACAGACTGATGATTCCTAACCTTCAGTATGATAGAACTGAAGTTATAAATTATGTTAGTTAATAACCATCAGATAGGAAGTGCTTTCTAACAGAGAAACTATTGTAAGAACATTTTCTACTTTGAGCTGTTTCAAAGTTTTGTATTGTTTTTTTCCCTTAATCCATGCATTAAAGCAAAAGACTTCTGGGAGTAAACAGGGCAGCATATAACTAGCAGAAATAAAAAATTCTAGAAGTCTGATGGACTAGATCTCGTATTTTCTCATATTCCTTGTATTTCTTATAGAATTCCACAAAAGAAAAGCATGTACACTACATGAAAACCACAACAGAACAGATGCCATCTCCAACTGTAAAATAGCAATTTAACCTTTGGCGAAGAAAAGTGTTACAATACAATCACACATGATCAACATGTGACAATCAGTACAATCGTCTAATATATAAAGTATATGTACTTTCAACTGAGCTCTTACAACTATACTTGGGTAAATAGCATTGTGTTTTAATTTGAGCAATATCTTGAAACTTAATGGAAAAACTACCAATATCATATTATATATATTACACAATTACTCTGAATCAGTGTTCTCTATCACTTTTTGGAATCCAGGGGGCTCCAAGGGCTTTCATGATATTTTTGGAAAGTTATCAGTACTCCTAGCAAATCTGTCCCATTTCCAGGATTAACAGCTTTCAGGCAGTCCTCAAGAACAATCAACATCAGTTCAAAAGGTACCCACCACTGTACTATAGAAGTATCCATGGCCACAATGCAAAAAGTATATTACTGCAAAAATAAATGTTATTAAAGGAGCTTGAATTTTGCAGTGAAAAAAATCATACACTTCTTCTGGAGTGGTATCTTAAGTTTTAGTATATAAATATTTTATACATTGACTTTCTTTGCAGAACAAGAGTATAAGTTAAGTAGGGGACGCCTGGGTGGCGCAGTCGGTTAAGCGTCCGACTTCAGCCAGGTCACGATCTCGCGGTCTGTGAGTTCGAGCCCCGCGTCGGGCTCTGGGCTGATGGCTCAGAGCCTGGAGCCTGTTTCCGATTCTGTGTCTCCCTCTCTCTCTGCCCCTCCCCGTTCATGCTCTGTCTCTCTCTGTCCCAAAAATAAATAAACGTTGAAAAAAAAAAATTAAAAAAAAAAAAAAAAAAAAAAGAGTATAAGTTAAGTAAACTTACCGATAATAATATATTTAAAGATGTAAGAGTAGTTGTATGGTGCAGTTGCCATGGTGGCACTAAAAACAAAGAAAAGTGTGTTACTGCAGAAGGCAAGTATACACAAGTTACCCAGTTGACCGCTGCTAGCCTTTAAAGATATATAAAATACAGCATATGATTATAAACAAAATGTATGCATGCATACATTTCTCAAATTGACCAAATGCATAAATTCTCTTGGACGAATATTAACATTCTCACATACTATCCATAGAAATATTAAGAAACCATTATATCAGAACAATTCCAGTATCTCACTGTAGGAAACATCCAATAACAAAATTTCAAACAAGGAAATCTTTATAAACTTAAGTTAAATATCACTGTAGGGGCGCCTGGTTGGCTCAGTCCATTAAGCATCTGACTCTTGATTTCGGTTCAGGTCGCATCTCACAGTCCTGAGAGCCCCACTTCAGGAAGCCTGCTTGGGATTCTCCCTCTCTTTCTGCCCCTCCCCTGCTAATGCTTCCTCTCTCTCTCTCAAAATAAATAAACTTTACAAAATCCTTATTTTTTAGGAACAGTCCTCCCTCCTCTTTGAAGTCCCCACTCGTCAAATGATCAAATGAATTACTGATGTCCAACTTGTTCAGGACTCTGATTTCACAACAGAATGTTATAGAAAGTAACCACTAACTTATAAACATAAAATAACCCTTTTTAAAACTCTACTTTAAATCATGGTTAGCATAGCTTCCAAAGAAAGACCAATCATATGATTTCCAAACCAAATTACTGCCAGGATTAGATAAAACCACATGAAACTGTTGTTCTTGTATTTTTTAAAAAGTCATTTATTTTGCAGTTTTATATGGCTCAACCTAATACAGAATTTGAAGATTATGTCTCAAATGCCTACTACATACTACTCTAGAAGCTGAAATAATGGCATAAAATACCACTTACGTTTATAAAAATTGGCAAGTTTATGTATTAGAAAATATATTTTTTTTTAACATTTATTTATTTTTGTGAGACAAAGAGAGACAGAATGCAAGTGGGGGAGGGGCAGAGAGAGAGGGAGACACAGAATCTGAAACAGGCTCCAGGCTCTGAGCTGTCAGCACACAGCCCGATGCGGGGCTTGAACCCACGAACCGTGAGATCATGACCTAACAAGGCGGGCGCTTAACTGACTGAGCCACCCAGGCGCCCCTGTATTAGAAAATATTTCTAAAGATCACAGCCTATTCTTTACCTTCAGATAGACTTAACCTAAATAATTCTAATTTCTTTCTACTTTAATAACTTTAAGAAAAACCTCTCCAATTTATTCAAATGAATGCCTTGAATGTGTCAGACACAGTGCTAGGTGTTAGAAACAAGAAGTAAATTCTAATACTGGTAATGATTTCCTGTAACATTTATTCTCAAACCAGTTTTCAGCTTAAGGAAAAGATAAAAAATTATACATACACACACTTATAAATATTTGACCCCATTTCTAAAATTTTAATTTCCAGTATTTTTTAATCTGACTTTACTGCCATGGTCAATTGTCACATTATATAAGACATTTGTAGAAGTTCAATTACTAAAACTAACAAAATTACTATATAATAAAATTTAACATGTAGAAAAAATATTTAAAATAAGTATATAACTGCTATCAGGGAAGAGAAAAAAGTTCATTACAGTAAAGTATCAGACAATCAGGACACAGTAGAGTCTTCTCAATGAGCTGGAAGGATTATTTTAACAAAAGTGGATGCCCTGCTACCCATTCCAGCTTGATGTGTTGTAACATTTTTATAATCAGTCTTCAACATCACTGAAAACTCCCTTAACCAGTTCGTACAGGAAGGGAGTTTTTCTAGTTAGATTAACTGATTCTGAACATAATAATTTGTTTCCCTTTTTCCAGACAATGGGGACTCAAAACTTTTAAGAATGAACTTGGTTGGTCCTGAGGCTAAAATTGGTGTGGATTATTCACCAGATCCCAAACACAAGGAAGAAAATATTCTTTCACAATAAAAATGATATTTAAAGGTTATTAACTTCTTCACCTGTATTCTTCCCAGAACCCTGTAATTAACTTCTAACTTCCTTTTTAAGCTCCTCTTTTCCCATTCAAACTTGGGGAAAAGTAATCATTTAGTCACCTTGAAATTACTGTCTTTCATGTTCTTACCTTTCTGATTTTCCTATTTCCCTTCCCTCTTCTTACTGAAACTTGTAGCTATATATACTTTGCTGCCTTCCATTATATTATGTTGAAACCAAGGCCTCTAACAATCCTAATATCTTCTTGAAATGTTCTAAAGTCTAATCAGGAAATTATAAACCAATTCCAGTTGTATTAATTTGTGTGCGTGCTAGTTATCACACAAGCATTCATTAATTATCTATACAATGACCAATTTTCAAAACATTTTTACAAAATATCAAGCATTAATTAGCACACACTATTCCCAAATAAAAGAGAATGACCACTATTTCACAGTGAATACCAGTGCCCTGTCTTTACCCCACCACACAATTTTCTGGTTCAACTTTCTTAAAAATGACCCAAAAAGCAGAGTTAAAAAAGGAAAGCTACTCAAACTTAGTAATTTCAGTAGACAATGAAGGCAGAAAATATCTACAACTGTAGTCACTAACATAACAGATCCTCCCTTTCTTATTATAAGCTAAGATACTACCTAGGTTTAAACATAATGTTATGCATAACATTCACTCAAAATTATGTATTTATAGTAGAATTATATTCAAGTGGTCTCCTTTTAAATATTAGCCATACTTAATATGATTTTTAAAAAGTATTTTTCAACATCATTTCTTGCACATGGAATGAGACATACCACTGTTAAGGTGAAGAATGTACTTTTTAAAGTAACTTTGGAAGGGGAAACAAGTTTTTTTCTTATTACTTAAGGATTCTTTTGCTTTACTCAAAAGTCAAAAACTGGTGGTCCAGTTCAAACACTGAGAACATGAGTTCATTCAACACTATAATCTCCACTAATTAAAAAACCTTAAAATACTCTGTAACTTGTACACAGCTACTGATGTGATTAAATGCACTTCTTTCCATGTGTTACAAAAGCATGTGAATAAAGTTCATATGAAGATAAGCTCTCATTCAATGCCTTTGATTTCCTTAAGAGTAGTACTACGTTCAGGGGCATCTGAGTGGTTTAGTCAGTTAGGTGTCCCAACTTCAGCTCAGGTCGTGATCTCATGGTTTGTGAGTTCAAGCCCAGCATCAGGCTGTCTGCTTTCAGAACAGAGCCTGCTTTGGATCCTCTGTCCAGCTCTCTCTCTGCTCCTCCCCTGCTTGCACTCTCTAAAATAAACATTAAAAAAAAAAAAAAAAAAAGTACTATACTGAGACAACAAGCATCATTAAATACAGGTGAATAACTTCTAAACTAATAACAAATTTAACTGTTACATTACCATTTATTAGGCACTTAATATGTGCCAGGCAATGTTTTAAACGCTTTACATTCAATCTCAATTAATCTTTACTACTACACTCTTATAAAACATCTATAATCCTCATTTTATAGATCAAGACTCAATAGGTAAGTAACATGCCCAGGTCACAAAGCTAAGTGGTCAAGTCTATACTGAACCTGAGACTGTTTTGACTGCAGAGAACCCCCTCTAACCACTACACCATCCCACCTCCTCCATAGTTATGAGATGCACCATGAAACCCTTCTGTGATACTTAGGAAGACCTATCTTTTTCAGTTCACTCACTTGGTTCTAATTTAATACTCTAAGTAGTACTAAAAAAATTATATTCAGAGGATGCATTGTAACCAGGATTTGTAGATATGGATAAATGATAACACTAATTCAAATTATATCTACTTACAAAAAAGTTTCTGAAATTAACATTCGCTGGGAGTAAACCATGGGATGATCAGGACTATGTTTCCCTACTTTGTCTTAATATAATTCTTACTTAATTCTCACAACTCTGCAGAGTCATTATCATTATTAGGTTTATGTAAAAACTGAAAAAATTGAGGTTTGGAGAAATTCACTGATTTGGCTACTGCTACAAAGTTAGTAAAATGGCAGAGCTGGAATCTGAATTCAGGCCCGATTCCAAAGAACATGATTTTCTCTAAGGTAGCTATGTAGACTGATAAAATAAAATCAAAAACTCAAAAGAAAAATGGAGGATAATTACAATAAATATTTAGGGTCATAGTTTCACTATCAGCTCATCTAAAATTTAGCTCTGAGCTTCCTGGCTGTCAAGAGAAAGGATTAATAAGTGCACATTAAGCACTGATGATTGTTGTTTGGCCCCTTTTAAATATTAACTATGCTTAATACTGCTTTAACAAAAGATTTCCCTAGATTAACATCATCTCTTGAACAAGAAAAACATATCACCATTAAAGTAAGGAATATATTTAAAAATGGGGTATGCTACTGCATAAAACTATGCAGAGTGTTTTTCACCTAACAAAATCATTGATCTATTTCCAGGCCAATACACAGAGATCTATCTAAATGGTTACTAAGTGCATACTAAAACTAATCATTGTTGCCCCCCCAAATAAAATTGCATGGTCTCCATACAGTTAATCAAACATCTCTCCAAATAAGGTTATACAGACATATAAATGACTGGATTTGAAATATGCTGGTAGATGGGAAGGTTAGGTACTTTTCATACACTCAGCTTATGGAAGTATGAATTACCACATTTTGGGGGAAGTAATCAATATATTTTAAAATCTTAAAGATAATCCAAATCCCCCTTTGACCAAGAAGTAGCCTACAGATACAAAATCTTCAGTCCATAAGGTTATAGGTCCAAGGGCATTTAATGCAGCATTTTTACAGAAAAAAAAAACACCACCAAAAACCAAAAACCAAAAACCCAAAAAACAAAACCTGGAGACAATCTATACTCCTATCAACAGGGAAATGATTAAATAGAGTACATCTGTATTATGAAATAATATGCATTTAGTTTAAAAACCATTTATATATATATATACGTATTATTAACCTGAAAACATATCCATGATTTTAAGTGAAAAAAAGTTGGCAGAATTTTATGCAATAGCATACACACATACACACATACACACACTCTCTCTCTCTCTCTCTCAATCCTGTATACAGGTAATATGGAAGGATACACACCAAATTGTGAAAAATGAATACTTGGATTTAGAGCAGAAAAAGGATAGAAATTATTAACTTTATATATGCCTGGACTAACAGTACGAGCATGTACTATATTCACTAGTAATGTTCTAAAGTATTCAAAGTAGAGACAATAAAAAACTATGAAATATTTAAGACATTTTAATATATAATTCTAATACAAAATAAATTAAAGACTAAACAGAACCAAAAAACTTCCCTTTCACAACACTTTCAACATTATTTCCACATTTACAATATGGGGAACATCATATGAAGTCAATCATATGATCATCCTCAAAAACCAGACAAAAACCACTCCCTCCAATAATCGACAGTAATTTTCCCATTTTGTTTTTTTTTTTTTTTTAAATAGCTTGGCTTTTTTTTACCGTGTTAACTTATGCACTATGTCTGACTAATCCTTTCACAACTGCTATATAGCTATTTTATTCTACTCCTTAGAACATGTTACCGTATAATTTTTACATAACTTATTCAAGACAACACAGGCCAAAAACAACCCACAAAATATTCCAGGTGATTTATATTCTGATCTGCATTGTTAAAATTAGTTAAGCCTGTTTTGTGTGTGTGTGTGTGTGTGTGTGTGTGTGTGTGTGTGTTTTACATGCAAGACATTTTGTTTAAATACCAGAGCCAAGATAGACTGCTTTTGTGATTCCAATACAGAAATATTTGTTGATCATCTACTAAGCACAAAGCCTTGGGACTAGGCTTGGACAATATAGTAATGATCACAAAAATCATTGTTCCTTGCCTTCATGAAACTTAAGAACAGAAGCAGTCTGATTTGTTTACAAGCCCTCTAACATGGAATGCTACTTGATCTGTCAGACAAGTGGACCCAAAACTTGGGCAGTTAATCTAATAATCTAACCTAACCAGTGAGAGTGGTCAATTTCCTTTCCTCAACAGTAATGCAATCTCTGAAAATAACCCACCCATTTGTAACATCCACTTAAAAAAACTCACTTTGGACAAGATATTTAACGTCATACTTGTATTAGGAACTAGATCCCTTACTGTGTCAAGAAAAAGACAAAATTTTCCAGTTAATTATGATGGTATGCTATGAATAAGAAGTACTCCAATACTGCACCTCTGTTCACAGAATGAAAGTACTTAAAAGGGCAAAACACTAAAACCCTGTACTTACTACTAGAGTTAAAAGTTTAGTAATAGCAAAAAAATTACTGATGAAATATGATGTCTGAAACTTGCTTCAAAATAATTTGGTGGAGAGGGTATAGGTGTATATAGATCAACAAGACTGATCACTGTTAACACTGGCTGATGGGTAGGAGAAGGTTCAGTATATCACTCTCTTTTGTACATGTTTAAAGCTATCTAGAACATAAAGTTTTTTAAAAGTACAGTCTCTGATACTTCTATTTGTACACTGCTGTCTCCAACCATGCCTGACATTTTTAACCACACAAAAATGTTTCATGCTTTAAAAAAAAATAAAAAATCTCTCAGTTGCCCTAGTTTTAATATATTTGCCTTAACCAAAAGTTTCCCCTAATAGTACAAAATCTTACTAAGATTATGCAAAAATATTTAATACTGATAAAGATTAATTTTAAGAACACTCCAAATTCTGTCGCACAGTTCAAGTATGCCACAACAATAAAGTTTAACATGAAATTTAAAAAGCAAAAACTTTTTAAAAGGTAGCTTTAATTTCAAGGAATTTTTTTAGGTTATTAGAATCTAAAGGGATCTTACCTCTTTACAATAACTGCCATTTATTGAATGCCTAATATACGCCAGCTACTTTATACACAATCTCTAATCCTAAAAATTCTTTTTACAGGTAAGGAAACCAACTAAGAGTTGATATATCCACAGTCCCACACTACCAAAGGGAAAATGAAGATTCAGGCCCAGGTCTAACTGGACAACTCTCTGATTTAATTGAATCAACAAATATTAAACAACCACTACATGCCTGGCACTGTTACAATGGAGCACCTACTATATGCCAGGCAAGGTGCTAAGGGTTTCTAATCCCATTTAATCCTCGGAACAGCTCTAAAATGTAGGTACAACTATCCCCTGTATAGATAAGGGCACTGACTCTGAGAGGCTAAGTCAATTCCTTAAGGTCACTCAACTAGAAAGCGGCAGTATTAGTGTAGAAACCCTCCAAAACTCTTAACCACCACATGCCTCGAGGCATGCACGAATAAAAGGGCCTAAGCAGAACTGTGGAAAAAAATACAGGCAAGTGTTGGGGGAAGGAGTGGGAGCTGGATTACTGCAAGGTCAAGTCTGTCTCCAATAACCACATACAAATAAAAGGCGGTTGTGACAGTAACAAAATGAGCAGTAAACTCTGCAAGAGTTCAGGTGAGCTCTGACACTTGTGTGGGACCACCAGAAAAGCACTCGGCCTCCGGGAACCCCAGTTTCGTCTTCAAATATACAATGAAAACCTTGCCATCTCCCCTCTGGAGTTGGGAGAATGAGGACTGGCAGTGGAGGAGTGACACTACAGACTTCCAGTTATAAAGAAGTCGTCAGTTGTCATCCAGTGCAAACGTAGGGAAAGAGGAATTAAGCTGTGGGTACATTTAACGTGGCCATGCCTGTAACCCTAGCCTAACTTGAGGGTAGTGGAGAAACACCAGGCACAGTGCAGGCAGAGGCCAGTCGGTAGGAAGCATCCTGAACCAACCGGTCACATCGTAACTTCAAGCCTCAGTTTCCTCCCTTGCAAATGAAGATAACTTTGCTTATCACCACGGGCTACTCGAAGAAAACCCTGTGGGAAGACACCTGGGCTGCACCCGGCACACGGTAAGGTGCCAACCATCAAAACAAACGCTGGCTTCGCCGTTTTTCCTTCCATTCTCAAAATGCCAAAACTTTTTTGGTCTTCTCCACCGCTTCTCCATGCTCCCTAAGCTCGAGGCCTCGGAAGGTGTCCGGGGCCTTACAGGGCCTCACCCCAACCAGGACCTCGCAAGCATAAGACCCCTTCCCCAGCCCAAGTGCACGGTCTACCCACATCGACAAGGACACCGGGGCTAGTCCAAGATGCCGGCGAGGCTGCGAGGTGCTGCCTTTTGTACTCCGGGCAGACGCGGCCTCCGGGACGGGGAATGCCACGTCTGGGCTCGTGGGCTGCGAGGCGGCGCTGCCCGCGTGGATAAATACCGCGGGGGTGGTCCGCCAGAGCGGCAGCGGGGAGAGGGGCCTGCGGGAGGTGCGTGTGTGCCCGGTCCGGTCGAGGAGGCGGGGAAGGCGCGGCCGAACACACCCTTCCCCGCACGCCCCGCAGCTCTCGGCTGGGCGGGGAGGACCAGAGGCTCGGGCGGACGCAGCGCAGGGACACCCCCCGCCCCCGCACGGGAGTCCCGTCGGGCCGGGCGCCGAGGTGCCCGGCGCCGACCCCGGGCTCGCCGCGGCCTGGCAGGGCCGGCCCTGCGGCGCCACCCGCCCGCCGCCCTGCTCGCAGTCGTCCGCATCCCGGCCCCCGGCGAGCCGGGCGAGGAGGCCTCGGCCGGACGGACACTGCGGAAGGCCCGCGTTACCTGGGGGGTTGCTGGTGGCTGGGCAGCTTTCCGGGCGGGAGGGGGGCGTCAGGACGATGAAGAGGAGTGCGGGCGCAGCTGGAGAGGAGCAGGGGCGATCGGCCGAGGCCCCGGCAGCTAGCGGGCTGGCCGAGGAGGTGCAGACGCACTGGCAGCAGTAGCGGTGGCAGCGGCGACTGCTCCTGCGGCTCCCTCAGGATCTTCCTCGGGCAGGTCCAAGATGGCGGCGCTCCCTGCACAGGGTTTCCTGTCACCCTCGCAATGGGCCGGACCACAAAAGAAGGCGGGGAGGGGGGGGGGGAGAATGCGCGCGCAGCTGGCGGAGCCCCGGAAGAGGGTGGCCGGGGCCTGGCTTCCCTAGCCACGCCCCTTCCTCAGCCCTTCCCTCTGGACTTGTCGCGCCGCCGCCGAGGCCCGCCCCACTGACCGTGGCGCCTCAAGGGGCGGAGGAAAGCGCTTCCGCGCAAGCGCATTCGCGTGCTCTCGCCTTCTAGAGAAGTTACTGCGCAGGTTCGCGTGGAACCTACGGAGAGACCAGTAGGTCTTGGAGGGCTAGGTTTGTCACTTTTCTGGACTTTTTACAATTTTTAATGCCACCGACTACTACTTACTGGACGCATGTGGTACACCGGCCACAATGCTAACCATACAATTACAGCGTTCACTCAACGTGTATGTATTGAACGATTCCTACGTAGCAGTGAGCACTTTGGTCCCTAACCAGGTCCCAGGTACCTATCCCCATTTTATCGATGGCGAAACTGAGGTTCACGTTGATCAAGTCACTGGTCCCAAGATCATGCGACTAGAACGTGGGCGCTTCCTATTCTGTTTCACCTTTGTCTTTTTAACCTCTCTTTTAGGATTCCTTTGATGGGAGCAGAGAAATTGTTACCACATTTTCCACAATTTGACCACCGCTTCCCACTCTCCAACTTGGTTTGCTATTCTCCCCTTCCCAGAAAGTTTAGCGCACTTCGCAAGGCCGCGTTATGACTTTCGTGGAACCGCGACACATTGGCCTTGTGTTTGTGGAGGTGGGTAGATAGGTAGGTAGATAGATAACATATACATATGTATATTTATGTACAAACATGCGTATTCTTATATAGCTCACATTTTACAACTAAATTGGTATAGAGATGAATATATCAATGTTGTACAGCAAAACATTTTCTTTGACCTACAAGTTCATCTTTTTTTTCCCCTGACTTTTAAAAGCACTTAAAACATTTTTGTGGGCACCGTGCCTGTTGTAGCTAATGGATAAGACTGCCCTGTCTCAGTCACCCAAAATGAAGTTCAAGCTCTCTCTAGACACCGAAGAGCTTTCATAAGCTATCTTTGCTACAGACAAGTGAGATTTCTTTGGGAAAGTGCATGACAGTTTACAAACCTCTTATTTTCAGAAAGACCTGTGTGCGAATACCTCATTTTCATCTTACGAATGGCCCACCATTGGGCATGTCACTTGATTTCTCAGATCCTCAATCTTTTCTGCAAAATAAGGATAATGATACCTATCACACATGGGTCCTTTTGAAAATTAAGTGAGGTAATATGTACAAAATGCTTGACATATAAATATTTAATACATAGGAATGGCTATTATGTGATAATCCAATATAAGGTAATATTGGAATCTCTTCTAGCCCTGTAGGTCTATGCTTCTATTCCTATATTCTTTTTTTCCCCTGTATTCTTTAACTCCAATAAGTATAGTTTGTTTGCGGTCACAATTTAACATCTCTGAAATCAAGAAATTCGCCTATGCCAAGTAAATATGAAAGCTGTGGACGAATTGCCTTTACTTGTCCAACTGTGAGCTTAGGTCTGGCTAGAGAGTTTCTATATATCCAATTGTCACCTGAATTGAAAACTTCATGTATAGCAAATGGTTAGGAAATGCTTCTGGAATAAATGATTGCTCAGAGGCAGGGGAATGAAAGAGATGACCTTGAAAAAAATAATACCTAGGTTTCCATGTGCCATGCAGTGTTCTAAGCAGTTTCCTTGTATTGATGATTTGAGTTGGCAACCAAATTATAAGGTAGAGAGGACCATCATCCCCATTTTATTTATATTTTAGTTTTTTATTTTTATTTGTTGTCTCCCATTTTAAAGATAAGAAAACTGAGATCCAGAGAAGTAGAGTAACTCGCCTGAAGCCACAACTAGGAAGTGACAGACCCAGGACTTGAATCCAGACAGCCTGGCTCCCAAGACCATTCTCTGCCTCTCCTCCCCGTCTTGGCCCCTGGGGGAATTTGCGTGCAGTCCCTCTGTGAAGTAGGAACTGACCTAGGAATCATGTATACTTTCTTATTTAATCCCTGCAACATCCCCATGAAGTCAGTACTATATTCACCCCATCTTATGAATGATAAAACTGTGTGTCATACAGGTCAGAAACTATAAAATACATAAATATTGGTAGTGCTGGGACTTGAACTCAGGCACATATAACTTCAGAGCACCCATTCCTAAGCCCCATTCTAGACTTCATCCCTTATTTCCACTTGTTAGCAGCTTAAGTGTAGATTCCTTTTATTTTTTTAATGTTTATTTAATTTTGAAGGAGAGAGAGAGCATGAGTGGGGGAGGGTTGGGGGGGGGAGAGATTGAGAGAGAGAGAAAGAGAATCCAAAGCAGTCTCCAGGCTCTGGATTGTCAGCACAGAGCCTGACACAGGTTCGAACTCAGGTGAGAACATGACCTGAGCCAGTGGGCCCCATTAAGTATAGATTTCTAACTGTTACTTAAGTCTGTGTGGAAGAGGTTACCCTGGATGCAGCATTGAAGAGAAACGTTGTGAATGTAATGTGTCTATTACATGCTAAGCAATACAATTAAAGACTATAGATATTGTCAATTCTTGTAATAAATCACAATTTTCAAAGGAGAGGTGTATGTGACCAACTGCAGCATAATTAGAGCTGTCCATTGGATGCCTGTCTATTAGGGTTCCTAGTTAACTTTTTTCTTTAAGGCTGCTTATATGAAAAGAGATATGTACACAAAATATTGGTTACAGCACTGTTTGTAAAAGACTAGAGACAAACTATCACTAGAGAGCTGTTATAATAAATTTTTTAATGTTTTTATTTATTATTGAGACAGAGAGAGAGCATGAGTGGGGGAGGGGCAGAGAGAGAGGGAGACACAGAATCCGAAGCAGGCTCCAGGCTCCGAGCTGTCAGCACAAAGCCCGACGCGGGGCTTGAACTCACAGACTGTGAGATGATGACCTGAGCCGAAGTCAGACGTTCAACCGACTAAGCCACCCAGGCGCCCCTAATAAATTTTAATACATCCATATTGTGTAATATATGCAGCAATTAAAAGACTGAGGCACATAGTATGTCCTGATATGGAACTATCTTTAAGGAATACTTCAAGTGAAAAAAATAAGAAAAGCAAATAGTATGCCAACATTCATTAAACTATAAAAGAAAGGGGAGAGGCACCTGGGTGGCTGAGTCGGTTAAGCTTCTGGCTCTTGGTTTTGGCTTAGGTCACAATCTCATGAACCATGAGGTGGAACTCCACATGGGGCTCTGTGCTGACAGTGCACAGCCTGCTTGGGATATTCTCTCTCTCTCTCTCTCTCTCTCTCTCTCTATGTGTGTGTGTGTGTGTGTGGGTGGGTGTGGCTCACCCACTCACACTTGCTCTCTCTCTCCCTCTCTCCCAAAATAAATGAATGGACACCTTTTTTTTAAGGGAGGGGGAAATATATATATATTTGTGTAAATGGACACTGAGAGGGATTTTTCCTACTGTCCTGAAACTGCTGCTGAGGCCCAAATCTAAAAATCAAAAAGTACATAAGGTACCCACCGCCAGTTACTGGAACTAGCTGTCTTCCAGGAGGACATTTAAAGAGCCATTGGTTGGAGAAACCAGCCCTTCCACCAAGCCCTATCTCCACTCCGATACACCCCACCCATTCTCCATGCCCATCCCTTCTCCCCACAGATAAACCATCACCACTAATCAGTGGAAAGAATAGAGAGTTGACAGGGGAGTCAGCCTTTGGGAGAGTGGTGTTCTGGAAAGAGACGTATCCCTTCCTGCTCTCCATGGGGGGATTATATCCCTTCCTAGAAGCAAGGGAACAGGGCTCCCAGGGAATCACTAGTGAAGACTAGGTGTGCCTATAGGAAGAGGAGACTGGCAACTCCCCAGTAGCTATTTGAGCATCAGACTTACTGATATGCTCTATGCTGTTGCATTTCTGGCAAAGGAAAACACATGAGAGAGACCACATGGCAAGGGGCTTTGGATGGTATGGTGGAGGGCTCTAGATAGGGAGGGACTGAAACTGTCCCACCAACCCATACATACCTTGACTTTTCAGTCCTAGATTGGAGCACAGCAAAGAGATGTTCATCATCGGCATGTGGTGTAAATGACACAAGCTGGTGGTCAGCTGGAAGATACAGCAAATGTACAAGGGGCTACCTATTCCTAGGGAGAGAGAATTGGGATCACTCCAGGTACTGATTCTTTGTCATCTCTACCCATTCTTGTTTCATTTCTCCCTGTTTATATTTGTATAGTTTTTTAATAAAAATCGATGTTTTCCTAGTCTTTATCTTTCTCCAGAGCCTAAAATTTTGAAGTTATTTTCGGATCTATCTATTGTGCTTATTTAAACCAAATTAGTTCATCTCCTAATTGGTTTTATAGGCTTAATTACATTGGTTAATTTTGCTCATGCATTTTAGAATTTTTGTTCCTAGTCTTAGGTTATATATTTTTTCCCTCTCTCTCGGTCTCTCTGTCTGTCTGTCTGTCTCTCTCCACTCACCCCGTTTTGTCCAGTGGTTTTGGAGTTGCCATAAATCTAGAACCAGATACTAAAATTTTGGTGTTCTAGTTCCTGGATGATATTGAAGACATAGCAAAACCAAAACAATCTGTACTCTGAATTTTATTTAAGAACCTAATTTTTAAGTGCATTTTTAAGTGTAGTTGGTTAATCTCCAGTGATATGTAATTCAATTAAGTAAAAACAAACAAATAAAAAATACTACATCAACCAAAGAAGAAATAGCAATTGATGTACTTAAAAATTTAGCAGATTGACAGAGAAGTCATAATCAAGCGCATGAGACTTTTTAGTCTCTGGATATGAAAAAGGATTCGATGCAAATTCATGATACAAAAGAAGAAAATAATGCATAAATGTAAGGATGAGTACATGATATACTCAATTGGAAAAGAAGTGTTTTGACCATTAAAATAGTCCCCCCTCCAACGTAGCCATGGATCTTATACCAGTCCCCCCAAACTGTAATCCTCTGGCATCACAGTTTATTAGGGCATGACTTCTCTTAACAACCACAGCAGAATTACCTAAGGTGAAAAGTATACTTAAACTCCTCAGGAAAGCTCCACACTAGAGACTGTTCATTGTTTCTTAGTTTTCCTCTGGTGTCAGATCTGATGGCCATCTCTTTGGCTGACCACCAAAAGAAGTGAGTGGTTTAGATTTAGAGGCCATGTTACGTGAAAAAAATGTGCATCTCTCTTTTTTTTTTTTTAATTTTTTTTCAACGTTTTTTTTATTTATTTTGGGACAGAGAGAGTACAGAGCATGAACGGGGGAGGGGCAGAGAGAGAGGGAGACACAGAATCGGAAACAGGCTCCAGGCTCTGAGCCATCAGCCCAGAGCCTGACGCGGGGCTCGAACTCCCGGACCGCGAGATCGTGACCTGGCTGAAGTCGGACGCTTAACTGACTGCGCCACCCAGGCGCCCCAGCATCTCTCTTTTTTTTTAAAAATGTTTCTTTATTTTTGACAGACACAGAGAGACAGAACATGAGTGGGGGAGGGGCAGAGAGAGAGGGAGACACAGAATCCAAAGCAGGCTCCAGGCTCCGAGCTATCAGCACAGAGCTCGATGTGGGGCTGAAACCCATGAACCATGAGATCATGACCTGAGCTGAAGTCTGACACTCAACCAGCTGAACCACCCAGGCGCCCCTAAAAAATGTGCATCTTTCAACTTTAGAATCACACTTACTATGGCAAATGACCACACCATGAGATCTACAGGATAAACTGAAATCTACTAAGAAAATAGCAGATTTGGCTCTTTTATCACATGCAAAATAGTATGATTTTCTTTATTGCTCTGTTGACCTTTTACATTTAGTTGAAATAATGTAGGTTAAAAGCGTGTGTGATGTGACACAAGTGTATCAAACTGATGGTGACTGTCACCACGGTACAAATATGGCAGGTGCTGTCAAGAACTGAGATTTTACCTTAGTTGCAAGCTAATAATTTAGCCTAATGCAGTTTCCTGGATAGAAGCAGAAGACGCAAAAAGACGCAAAACCTCTGGGTCAGAGACAAAAGACTGCATTATTCACAACAGTTCGTGCAACACATACATCAACACTTTTGCCTCAGTTCTTGGCTGTCTGAACACACAATATGTTACGGGAAGGGAACTCTGAGCTTAGGGAAACCAAATCTTTCCTAGTGGAGAGTGAGCATTTCTGTCCTTTACTCTGAAGGGAAACTCTATTTTTGAAGGCTCTTTGGTATATAAACATCCTTGAAAAAATAGTCTGGGAGGGACACCTGGGTGACTCAGTCCGTTAAGCGTCCGACTTCGGCTCGGGTCATGGTCTCACGGCCCTGTGTCCGGTTCTGTGCTGACAGCTCAGAGCCCGGAGCCTGCTTCGGATTCTGTGTCTCCTTTTCTCTCTGTTGCTCCTCTGCTCTCTCTCTCTCAAAAATAAATAAAGATTAAAAAAAGAAAAGAAAAAAATAGTCTGGGACAAATGATAGTCCTTGTGCTCACAAAGTGTGCGGAAACAACAAGAGACCCATGGAGGGTCGGCTTCCAATGGGGGCAAGATTTCATTGTGTTGTACAATATTTGGTGAGTGTGTAGTATGCTGCGGATGAAAGAATATGGTTTTAAGAAGCATGGTGACTGTAGCTCCACTTCCAGCAAACATTTTATTAGTTACCTGACATTAGTCAAATTACTTCTCAGATCCTAAACTACAAAATGGAATAATAAATGTACCCCAATGGAATTGTTGTCTAGGTCAACTGAGAAAGTGTAACTGAAAGTACCAGGCACAGTTATCTAGAATATTCCAAGCATCCAACAGATGCTCTATCCTTCTATCTTTCCCTTATTCACTGATTCCCTCATACATGTGAATCAGGCGCCAGAGCCTTACACCCCTCCTCGAAATCGGGAAGCAACTTCTTGGGCCCCTACCTGTGTTAGTTAGGATACATGGGTTCAGATGCTGTAACTATGGGACCAAAAAATGATAGAGGCTTTCACAAGGTAGAAGTTTACTCCTCTCTCACATAAAAGTTTGGATAGGTAGTCTAGGGGTGATATGGCAGGTTTCAGGTGGCAATTTTTAAGCTCTTCCTTGGTTATTGCACTGCTACCCCCAAAACATAGCTTCCACCATCATGTCCCATTCCAGCCAGTAGAGGAGAGAAAAAGAAGTGGATAGAAAGTGCCTTCTCTTTCACGTATGATACAGAAGTTGTGCTCATCACTTCTACTCACATGGCATTGATGAGTCACGTGGCCACACCTAAATGCAAGGGACATTGGGAAATCTAGTCTTTATTCTGGGGAGGACTATTATTAATAGAGGGAGAAAAGAACAGATACTGAGAAACCACTAGCCATTTCTGCCACACTGCCCTTTGCCTAAGAGGGGGCAGGCAATAGCGCTCGAAGGCCCGAGGAAGTTGGAGTTCTACTCTGAAGCCACCAAGATAAGGATTGGAACTAGCAGCAGACCATGAAACTCTCCCACCAGTGTAATTCCCTCAGGCTATGCCATGTGGGCTCTCTGAGGGACTCTGAGTAAATAGCATCCTGATTACTTTGCCTGAGTTCTGAACAGGTTGGGGAAGAAAACAAAAAGATCGCCTTTACTAGTGATAAGAAGCCAGGCTGGCAAAGAAGCTTTCAGAGCTGGTAGCTGAAGGGCACCACTAATAATGAATCCCAGACCTGGGCTGCAAAGACTAGGACAGCTCCCACTGCTAAAGGGGGGCAGAGCCCCAGGAGCGGCTCCCTCCCCGTAAGAAGGACAATGTTGAATAGGCACGACCAGGTGTTTTCAAATTTATCAAAAGAGCCGTTCCTCATCTATGCAGGAATGGATAAAGCAGGGAGAGGAAGCAGGAAATGAGGTTAGAAAAAAACCCTTCCAATTGAAACCCAGACTGGAGAAAAGGGGTTCCCCTCTACCGTCTATGGTGAACAAAGAGCGAGGCTTAGAAACAGCAGAAGAAGCAACCATAACAGAACCAACAACTACAAGAAGGACCCAAACTGACAGGTCAGAAATTACCCAACACCATAATTGGATTTGAGCCCCAGCCTGGCCTCTTAGGAGCTGTGTGCCTTTGGATAAGTTCCATGAGGTCTCTAATTCTTCATTTCCTTGCCTCCAAAATGAGGAAATCGTAGTATCTAATTCCTCTGGTGGTTGTGAAGAGAAAATGAGGTAAAGCATGCCAAGCTCTTAGCAGAGTGCCTGGTATGAAGAAGCCCACGGGAAACAGTAGCTGCAATTACATTTCTGAGGGCCCATCAATAGCTCCTGAAGCAGTCTCTCCATGTCTGTTGGGAAAGAAAAACACCTTTATCTGCTGTCACAGCATTCAACTGAGATCAGAAGAGTTTCTGCAGAATAATAAAAGTAATTGGGAGAGGGAAAGACAACGGGACAAATGGGAGAACAAGACTCCTGTAGGTTCAGCTGATCAGAGAGACTGGCTGGAATAGGGTCCAGGGCAAAGGGTTGGGCCTTCCCTTTTCCATTCCTGCTGTGCCACCCCAAACACACACATTTTGGGAAGGGGTTGAGAGGGGATAGGGCCCACATATTTGAACCTCCCTCGTACACTGTGAGGTCTAATTAGGTTGTCTCTGACCCTGTCAATTCCCTCCTTAAACACTCCCTCCCCCCCCCCCAAACCTTCACATAGCAGTTAATGTTTTAAGTTTTTTTTAATGGATGGTACTTCTGTTTAAAACTTTAAAGTCTGCTGGATAAGGGAATCTGAGGTTTCAGAAGTTCTGTGTTCTCTTCCCAAGAAAGCTATGAGAGCCAAGCTATGAGAGGCTGCCAGGTGATCACACATCACAGTTAACAGGGCATTCGCTCATCAGTGATTCACTCTTCAGTGACTAATGATTGTACTTGGACTTGAGCTCCTCTCTCCTCCTGTCCATCGGAGCCCCTCAGGGCCCCCATCCTGTTTTTCTGCTCAGCCTCGAATACTGGCAGACCAGAAAGGGTCTATGGATGCCTTTTGAGCCAAGCCTCCATTATGCAGAAGGGAAAACAGAGATCTGAGATGTTAACTGACTTGGTCAGCAGTTGCTCAGCAAGCCAGTTTAGACCTATGATGAAAAACCAGACTGGATTCCTAATCTATTGCTTTTCTAACACTTAAATTCCAACTCTGTAGCCTATTAGCTCTTAGATTTGGGCAAGGTTTTGAATCTCTCTGGGCCTTAGTTTCCTCGTCTGTAAAATAGGTATATGGTACCCCATATTGGATTGTTGTGAAGGTTAGGAATATATCTAAAATCCCTCTCCACCATAACCTGCCCCCCTTATTCCCATCCTTCTTGGGTGGCCATAATGTCAGGTCCCTCCTGGAGGAGATCCCTGCAGACTCCAAGCTTAAATCTGGGCACTGCTGCTGATTTCCCTGGGAGAAGAGGGACTAGCACTTCAGTATAGGTGAGGACTTAGTTATTTTAGAATCCCCAAAACACAGCATCTGTGACACAAATGAAACTTTTGAGAGCAGATAGACATAATTTTAATGAACTGTTAGGCTTAAAAGTCTTCATCTCTCATTCTTTGGTCTTGCTAAAGATCCTTTTCTTCTCCAGATATTGGAAAGAAAACAGGGAAAAGGGAACGTGAAGGAAAAATTCTTTCTTGCCTTCGAATGTATTCTGGGTTTTACAGGTTTAATGTCTGACCTCCCTCACTGTGAACTAAGGAGGAAAAGTACGTTTGTGTTACTGCTTTATACCTGATACAAGATGTAAAACAGAATGTATGTACAAGATGTAAAAACAGAAACAACAAATGATCTGTTTCATCGATAAATGAATACAGGGCAGCTGGGCTTCCCTAAGTGAAGGGTGCCTTCAAACAGTCTCTGGATTTTTTTTTTTAAGTTTATTGTATTATTTGATGCCTTCAAACAATCTTTGTTTTTTAAGCATATTTAGTTTTGGGAGAGAGAGAGAGGTAGGGGAGGGGCACAGAGAGAGGGAGAGAGAGAGAATTCCCAAGCAGGCTCTGCATTCTCAGCCTGTAGCTGGACGCGGGGCTTGAACCCCGGAATAGCGAGATAATGACCTGAGCTGAAGTCAAGAGTCAGATGCTTAACCCACTGAGCCACCCAGGCGCCTCCAAACAGTCTCTGTTTTAGGACAATAGCTGGAGTTGCTGGTTTTCAAATCTATTAGGACAACTACTTCCTGCTTCCGGGATTCCTACATCTATTCTGGTACCGAAATGAAAAAGCTGGCAGAACGGAGCATTTCAGACATGCTCCACAAGAGGGTGTAACAGGCCCATGCCAGGCCAGCTCCCCAGTCAGAACTCCTGGGCTTTGGTCAGTGGTCCCAGTTGTGTTGCACAGATCTGGTTTGGCAGTTGTATGTCCTTGGGCCTCTGTTTTAGTTCCTCTCTTTTCCGAACTCAGGAGGAAGTGCAGAAGCTTTGAGAGTCAAGTGTACTCGGATTAAAATCCTGGCTTTGTCTGTCATTTGTGGAGACATTGGCCAATGAGTTAGCATCCTGAGCTATTGTATTAGTGATCGGTAACTTCTTCCCAAGGCTGGGGAATCACAGAAAAATAGACTCTTGGTGCAAGAAGGGACCTTCGAGATTGGCCAGTAGAATCCCCACATTTCACATATGGGGAAACTGAGGCCCAGGCTAGACCAGAACCCAAGACTCTGAACACTTGAGCCTATGCTTTCCATGCTATACCCAGCTTCCCCCTTCAAAAACACATCAAGCATTACAGCATTCATCAATGAACAAATGAATGAAAGGTAAACAACCCCTTAACTAACAAGTCTGCGCCTTTGTAGAGCAAGGGCTGTGGATCCAGACAGAAGCATGGAATGGAGTGCTACATCCATCTCAGCTTCAGTGGTGACTAACTTGAGCAAGTTACTTGCCCTTTGGTACCTCACTTTCCTCATCGCAACAGGGGAGAGGGGAAATAATTGGGGATAATGATAATACCTAGCTCAAAGGTATTGTGAGGATTCAGTGAGCTCACACATTAAGTGCTCAGCTCAGTGCCTGGCACCTAGTAGGCAATGGGGCAGTGTCACTTCTTATCATCTAAGCCATGTAACCTTTCTGAGCCTCAGTGTTCTCATCTGTAGCATGAGGTTTTATATAATGTTGTGAGGAGGATTAAGTGGTTGAATCTTTCCTTGCCTCTTTTAGCTTCTGATGGTGGCTGTCAATCCTTGCTCTTGCTTGGCTTCAAGGTACATTGTTCCGATCTCTGCTTCTGTCATCAGCCACATGGCATTTTTCCGCTGGTGTTTCTGTGTCCCTTGTCTCTGCTTATAAGGACACAGTTCATGTTGGATGAAGGGCCTCTCTTGCTCCAGCATGACCTCGTCTTAATTGCATCTGCGAAGACTCTATTTCCAAATTAGGTCAAATTCACAGGTACTAAGGGTTAGGACTATTTCAACATACCTGATGTGGGACACAATTCAAGCCACAATGCCCATTAAAAGATTTTCAAAAAACTCTGAAATTTTACGAGTTCTTCCAATTTATTAATAATATTTATAATTTATGTATAAGTTAACATAATTACAATTAATTTTATTTTGTTGGTCTGTATAAATTAATGTTATTTATTATAGATATTATATAAATTCAAATTCTGTTAATAAATTATTGATTAAATTATTTAAATCAAGTAGTTATAATTTGTGAACTGTTAGAACAGTTAATTAATTAAAAAAAAAAAAACGAGGTGTGTCAAACAAAGCATTTCTGTGGATCTGAAAGGTGCTCGGACCGTCACTTTTCAACCCCCGGTTCATGGACTGTCAGAGTGGTCTTCCCACAAAGCAAATATGATGCTGTTACTCCCTCCATGATGGCCAATAGCCAACAAATGGCCCCTTCCAAAGAACACTTTCAGCTACATCTCCCCAGTCCTCTTATAAAGCCTGTGCTCAGGTGTGGCTCCCCCGTCTTAACCTGACCCAGGACAGATCTTCACTGCCAGACCTTTACTTACGTGTTTCCTCCAGAAATAGTCCCCATCTTTCCCATCCCCCCTCCAACCACCAACATACCCCCAAGTTCCTTCTGCTACACATCATTCAAGGCCCAGCTCAAAAGCCACTTCCTCTGTGAAACCTGCCAGACTCAATTCTGTCCCCCCACCCCCAGCTCCATGTATTTGCAGTACCTCATTTGTGCATTTGCAGTACATCCCCCAGTTTTCCCAGTATCATAGTGAGGTTCTACCATTAGCTGCTTCTCCCACAAGGCTAGAACGCCTGGAAGTCAGGAACTTACTTTGGTCATTGTATTAATTTGCTGGGACTGTGACAAAAATTCTTTGCTTGAGCTAACTTTGGTCACCCTCCTGGACCTTCTCTTAGACCCATCTGTGCATTTTGCTATAAAATCCAGTTTTAGTAAGAACCCTACTAAGTCATTTTAGCAAGAACCCCCAACTCTTGATACCTGATCACCCTCACCGTCCAATCAGGTTCCTCATCCTCCACCATCCATTGAGTGATGTCTCAACACTGGGCCTGTCTTCAATTAAAATCCTGTTAGGTTGATATAGCCAGTAGCCCCCCTAATCCCTGTTGTTTCCTCTTAGTAAATTTCCATCCCCTGACCCCACGCTACTCCCTGGCTACAAATTCCTACTAGCCCGTGGTGTGCTTGGAGTTGAGCCCATCTCTCTCCCCCATTGTAAAATCCCATCACAGCCCCTATACCTAACACTAGTCCAGAATAAAGGCTTCCTTACCATCCTGAACAAGTGTTACTGAATTTTTTTTTTCATTTACAGATGCCATAACAAATATCACAGATTGGGTGGCTTAAACAACAGAAATTTATTTTCTCACAATTCTGGAGGCTGAAAGTCCAAGACCAAGATGTCTGGGGGTTGGTTTCTTCTGAGGCCTCACTCCTCAGCTTGCTGATGGCCGTCTTCTCCCTGTGTCTTCACGTGGTCTTCCCTGTGTGTGTCTCTGGGTCCCAAATTTCCTCTGCCTATAAGGAGGCTAGTCGTGTTTGATTAGGGCCCATCCTGATGACCTCGTGTTGGCTTCATTACCTCTTAAAAACCTTATCTCCAGATACAGCCACATTCTCAGGTACTGATGTTAGGGCTATCATCATATGATTTGGGGATGGAACACAATTCGGCTCATGACCGTCATTTTTAATTTTTTAATAAGCCAAATAATATAGAAACTTATTATTACTACTACCTCAAACAATACAGGTAAAGCTAAAGTCCCCTGTTTCCCTACCTGACTCCACCCAATCATTAACACTGCTATCAGATCTATTTCTAAGCCTCTGTACGTATGGATGCATATACACGAAGATATAACTTTGCTGTTTTTTTCTTTTACGTAAACAAGATCATATTGTCCATTTTGTTTTTGCAAATCTCCTTCTCTTTCTTCTTCTTCTTCTTCTTCTTCTTCTTCTTCTTCTTCTTCTTCTCCTTCTCCTCTTTTTTTTCTTCTTCTCCTCCTCCTCCTCCTCCTCCTCCTCCTCCTCCTTCTCCTTCTCCTTCTCCTTCTTCGTATGTATCTATCCCATTGCTGCCCTGCCCCAGGGCTTAAGCATGTTCAGGCATTTGTTGAAATATTGAAAAGAATGAAAGCATGGAGTGTAATTTTGCTATGAATTTTCTGGCAGTCACCTAATATTATAGTCTCATTTTCCTTGTGTGTAAAGTGGAGGACAATAACTATAATACTCATCTCCTCGTTGTTTGGCTATTAGTAGTTATCCGTCACCTTATTTATTTTTGTTTTTATTTGTTTATTTTTTTAAGTAGGCTTCACGCCCAACAAGGAGCCCAATGTGGGGCCCAACATGGGGCCTGAACTCACAACCCTGAGATCAAGACCCAAGCTAAGATCAAGAGTCGGACGCTCAACCAACTGAGCCATCCAGGTGCACCAGTTATCCTTCACTTTAATACTCAGCCAGTATTGTCCAAACACCTGTCCTGAATGACCATCAGAGGTCCAGTATCCTTATTCAGTTTTACTTCCTTGACATTTCTTCCAACCCAGGGAACGCTTTAATTTTCCACAAATCCATCCTAGTAGGTTGCTAATTTCTGTTGACCAGGCAGCTCATCTGCTGGCCTGTCTGCAGCTGTTCTCTCCGCTCTTCTTTTGCCCAAAGACCCAGACTACTAACTCAGTTCCCCAAAGAGCATACCTAACACTGCAAGGTTTAGCTTAAGGAATTTTACCAATGCCTTCCTGATAGCATCATTATCATCCTCATTATTATCACCATTATTATCTCTCAGAGAAGCCTCTGGATTCACTTCTGCCAACATTTCCCTTTCACAGGTGAGGAATCAGGCATTCAGAGAGGGTGAGGGACACAAAGGCATTAAGTCACTGAACCACATTGTGCGATAGTCATTCTATTTTCCATTATCTTCCATTTCCTCTGAATAAATCAGGAAAGCCTCCTGGAGTATCTAATATCCTTGTAAAAGTTCTCTAACACGTGCTAGTCTCCCTTTCTAACAAGAGAGCAGGCAACAGTATCTAGCTAGAGTTTAATCACACTGTTTTGTTTTCCTTGTATTTATTTTTATGGAAATGATGATTTCCCATTGATGTAACCTCATAAATGTCTTTATTATTGAAAGTGAGTAGACTTACAGAAAAATATTAAGTGAACAGTGATGTAGGTAGTCCATTGAAATGGCAAAATTGTGCAATTTGGGGCCTCAAGGCTAGGGAACACTGCACATAACAATGAGGAACTTAAGACCGGATGCCAGAATCCATGGCCTGGCCTGGCCTGGCCTCCTCAGTCCCCAGGAAGGGGGATGGCGCCTCTCTCCCCAGTTCCTGGCAGGGACCACAAGGAGAGGCCCCTTGACCCAGCCGAGCTCCAGCCCCAAGAAGAGCCAATTCCAGACCCACCAGGAGCTCAGCCTTTCCTTTATGCTGCCTTATTGTCCCACAGGGCTCCATTTCAAGGGAGATCTCCGTCTCTCTTCATGTAACAAAAGTCCCCAGCACTGTTTTTCCTCAAACAAAAAAAGTGCAGTCCGTTTTCTCTTCCAGTGTAATTAAAATGGCAGGCAGCTTTGCAATGGCAATTTATTAAAGGTCTGTAAAGTGTTCAGTCACAAGAGTAGCCTCCCTTTCCTGGCCCAGCCACCAGATGGGGGAGGGGTGTGCTAACAGCTCCCTCCCCCCCCCCGCCCCATTCTGTGAGAAGACTTTTCCTAAAGCACAGCCCTGACCTTGGCCCTGGCTTGTTCTGTTCAACGTGCCTGCTTCTCTTGGGCTAGTCTTCTTGGCTTAGCATTGGAGGCCCCTCACAGTCAACCCACTATAGTGAGTAGAAGCTCATTGGGCCAGAACTTGGGATTCTGGGGTTCTAGTGCTAGAGTGACTCCTAATTTGCTCTGTGACCTCTGCTGTTTCCTTCCCCTCTCCAGGCTTGTTTTCATTTCAGTAGTAGGAAGGGATCAGAGTCTCCTCCAGGGCTGACTTTCTGTTTCTGTGGCTGGAGCCTGAATTAATTGACCAGCTCAAGATCAAAGAGGCTGAAAGAGCCAGCACTGAAGTCCAAGCCTCAGACTTGACCACCCCCAGCCCAGTCACTAAGAAGACTTTGAGGCTTTGCCCCTTGAGATTGTTCTGGGCCTGAGTGCCCTATGTCAGGAAAAACAGGTCTGCTGGTAATTAAACTGGGCTCCCCACTTCCCAAGGGGTTTCCTTACCTAAATAACCAAACACAGAGCCCTAGAGAGTGAGGAAGCTGCTCACACTTGACCTCTTTTAACTCTCTCTCATCCCATCCCAAATGACTGGTTCCAGCAGGAGAGTTTTCTGTTATGTCTTTTAAAAAGGAGAATGTTTTTGGGGCGTCTGGGTGGCTCAGTCGGTTAAACATCCGATTTCGGCTTGGGTCATGACCTCACGGTTTATGAGTTAGAGCCCCACGTTGGGCTCTGTGCTGACAGCTTGGAGCCTGGGGCCTGCTTCGGATTCTGTGTCCCCCTCTCTCTCTGGCCCTTCCCCTCTTGAGCTCTGTCTCTCTCTCCCTCTCAAAAATAAATAAACATTAAAAAAAAAAACAAACAAAACTATGTTATTTAAAAAAAATGAAAACTATGTAATTAAAAAAAAGGAGAATGTTTTTGTTTTGTTTTTTTTTTAACTTGTCATAAAACAGATGTTCAGCATGAAAATTTTTGGACAGTATAGAAATGTACAAAGAAGAGAGTCAAAGTCAACTGAAATTGAGTAAAACCTTGGATTGCAAGTAACTTGTTCTGCGAGTGTTCCGCAAGACGGGCAAACATTTCTAATAAATTTTAACTTAATAAACAAGCGATGTCTTGCAATACAAGTAGTACAAACAGGTAGTATGTGGTACTGAATGTCACATGATCACAGCTGAGCCAATAGTTCTTCTCTCTCTTCTCTCTCTTGCTGCGAGATTGTGGGTGATGTCTCCCATGCTCAGATGCTCGGTCTCAGGCTATGGTGTTTGGCAGAAATCAGTGATTTTTCAGAACGTTGGAAGGGGTGCCCACAACTGGCACTAGTGTATTTTTTGTAACTTCAGAGCACCTATGGACGGTCCTTTGCTTTTCCATAGAAGGATAAGCTTAGGAATGCTTTGCTTCATTCTAAGTCATTGGATAGGTTCCTTGTTAAAGTTGCACGAAAAGAAGAAGATTCCATTGAGCCAATAGAGAGCAGTGATTCCATTGGTGACAGTGAAAGTCATCCTACACAATAACCCTCCTCTCTCTTGTCTCCCTCACACCAGCCACGAAGGTTTTCAAAGGGAAGTGCAGGTTAATTTATTTTTCTTTATATTTTGTATTTTCTTTATTATATTACAGTATTGCGATAATTTTTGTATGAATATTTTTGGGTTGTGGAACAAATCATCTGAGTTTCCATGATTTCTTCTGGGGAAATTTGTTTTGATATTCAAGTGCTTTGGCTTATAAGCATGTTTCCGGAACAATTTATGCTCGTGAACCAAGGTTTTACTGTATTATTTACCTACCCCTGCTCAAGGTATTCTTTTTTTTTCCAAGATTTTATTTTTAAGTAATCTCTATATCCAATGGGGAGCTCGAACTTACAACCCCTGAGATCAAGAGTCACACGCTCCACTGACAGCCAGCCAGGCACCCGCCTGAGATAGTCTTCATAAACATTTTTATGTTCATCCTTCTTGGCTTTCTCTAAGGAATATAAAGACATGTATCTCTATAGTGAAGATAGGATCATACTAGAAACACTGTTACAATTTTTAAAAAGTCAATATCGTGACTTGCTTACAAACATAAAATGAACACTTGTCAAAGGTTGTAATTTTTTTAAAGATTTTATTTTTAAGTAATCTCTACATTGAACATGGGCCTCGAGCTTAAAACCCTGAGATCAAGCATTGCATGCTCTACTGATTGAGCCAGCCAGGTGCCCCTGTCAAAGATTGTATTTAACAGTAATTAATGAAAGAACCAATAATAAACTAAAGCCAGTTCAAAGGAGAATCAGATCTATCTATATCTAGATCTATACATAAATTTGCCAATAGATGCAGAGTCAGTTATTATCTTTAGAGCAATAAAGTGGTGTTTGAAATCATCTCTTAAAATTGTACATTTTCAGGCCAAGATCAATTTGCATTTCTGTGGGCAAGAATAGTTCACATTACCGTAACTTTTCTGAAATTTGCAGGGTTGTGAAATAGCCTAGTCAAAGACAGTGAAAGACTTAGACCCCTGTAGAATCAAGTATAGCATCCAATATTCCATTGAAAGGACACTCAGTAAACTTCCAAATGTTCACCTAAATGTATATTATGGTTATAATAGCTCATATTTTGGGGGTGCTTACTATGTGCCAGGCACAGAGATATGAGTATTATCTTATTTAATCCTCACAAGAAGACTGTGAGGTAGACTCCATCGTCACTCCATTTTTACTAATGAGAAAGATACAGAGAGGTTAAGTAACTTGCACGATGTCACATAGCTAGGAAGTGGGGAAGCCAGAATTCAACCCCCTGTTAAAGAACAAAAGTTCAAGTTAATTTTAAAGATCTAATTAGCTTTATGAATCGATTTGTGAATTGGGCAGCATCCCATCTAGCAAGTAGAGGGCAGCTCAAAGGGCTACAGAAAGGGACAGCTTTTTATTTGATGATGATTATTTTTTAATGTTTATTTTTGAAAGAGTGTACAAACAGGGGATGGGCAGAGAGAGAGGGAGCCAGAAAACCTGAAGCAGGCTCCACACTGTCAGCACAGAGCCCAACACGGGGCTAGAACCCACAAACTGTGGGATCATGACTCAACTGACTGATCCACCCAGGCACCCCAAAAGGGAAAGGTTTTTAAAGACAGGGCAAGGAAATCATAACAGGAGAAAGGATTATTTTGGGTGAGGTCACCTTCCTTTGGGGGACAAAAGGGTCTTAATGGGTGGATTATCTCATCTCCCTTTGGGGACTGGAGAGGGCCCATGTGACAGATCAACTTATTGGTGCTGAGCATATTGCTAACTGACCTCTGAAAACTATCTCTGGGGGAGGTTGAGACTGCAATTAGGTTAGCTACTGAGCCCCAGTTTGGTGACATGGCCTAGCGTAACCGACTCTCTTTTGGACGTGTGGTTTTCTTTTTAACACCCCTAACTATGACATTATATCATCATTTATCCAACTTTTGATTGATGCATATTTGGGTTGTTTCCAGTTTTCTTTTTTTTTCAATGATGAACGTTTCAGAAAATATCTTTATGTCATCCTCTACTTTTCAGAATTCCTCGAAGTGGACTAGCTGTGTTCAAGGACGTGTGCATTTTACCCTCAATAAATGTGGCCAACATGCCCTCCTCCAAAAAGCAGAATCAATTTACACTCCCATTAGCAGCCAGCTTAGCAGAGTTTATTTTCCCACATCTTTGCCAACAGTGAGTAAGTACATCAATCTTTTCAGTGTTTGCCTGATAGATTACAAAAAAAAAAAAAGATTTCTTGGTGTTATTTTAATTAACACTTCTTCTTAAGGCAAGAGTTTTTCAGGACTCTTTTAGATGAATAATTGTCAATGCCAGAGATTACTTTGTACCCTCTCTCTTTGCCCTGTAGGGCAGATATTTAAACTGAGCAAGGTGCCCAGTGGGGAAAGGAACTGTGCAAGGCCATCCTGTGAGTTAGGGGCAGAACTGGGGCTCTCCTCAGAGTGTTCTGAATTCTTTCAGAAATAAATAGAGCCTTTCTTTTGAGCCTCTCTGACACCAGTGTTGTTTTTAGTCTGAATACCAGAGGGAGTAACGGGGACCCATCAGAAGTAAGCCCTTTGGATTAGTCCATCAATGGAGGTGATATAATTAGCTAGGCCATGTGAAAAAGAGAAAACTGAATTTGCTACCTTATCACCAATGGACCAAACACTTAAATGTTTAAAAAAATGTTTTTAAGATAAAATCAATAAATAAGTAGACTTTAGGAAAAATATGAGTAAATCCGTTCTATGATTTATAAAACAAATCACAAAGGTTTAACAAATTTGATTACTAAATGCTTTAAAACATGTGGCAAAACCTCCACAAATGAGTTTGAAAGACAAAAGGATACTGTGCACAAGATCCCACTTGTTAAAACAAAAAACACACATCAGAAATTACTTAGGCACATACCAATTGTTAGACCAATAAGACTGAAAAGGATAACGCCTGTGAACATGCTTTGCACAAAGGCAATTTTCCCCAATGTAGGCATGGTTGTTAGGACTGTTATCGTGATCTTTCTGGTTTCCAGTGATGGGGCCAAAATCTGTGCAAAAGCGTCAGACAGGGGTGCAGGTATGAATCTAATGGGAGTCCTCTGTGCTTCCTGGATTTTGATGTCTGTGTCTTTCCCCACGTTAGGAAAGTTTTCCACTATGATTTGCTCACATAACCCTTCTACCCCTATTTCTCTCTCTTCCTCCTCTGGGACCCCTATGAGTCTGATGTTGTTCCTTTTTAATGAGCCACTGACTTCTCTAATTCTTAAATCATGCTCTTTTGCCTTAATCTCCCTCTTTTTTCTGCTTCATTATTCTCCGTAATTTGTTCTCTATATCACTGATTCTTTGTTCTGCCTCATCCATCCTTGCCACCGTGGCATCCATTCATGATTGCAGCTCAGTTATGGCATTTTTAATTTCATCCTAACTAGTTTTTACTTCTTGTATCTTTGCAGAAAGGGATTCTAATCTATTTTCAACTCCAGCTAGTATTCTTATTATTGTGATTCTAAATTCTGGTTCAGACATCTTGCTTGTACCTGTGTTGGTTAAGTCCCTGGCTGTCGTTTCTTCTTTCTCTTTCTTTTGGGGTGAATTCCTTCGTTTCATCATTTTGAAGGGAGAAAAGGATTTAATGAGGTAGAAAAATTTTTTTAAAAATTAAAGTTAAAAAATATTAAAATTAAAAAAATGAAACACACACACAAAATTGAATAAATGATGCTAGATCCTAAGTGCGTTTTGGTATGGGCGTTTAAAGTGCTTGATAGATTAGAGAAAAAAGGGGAAAGAAGAAAAAAAAAGGAAATTGTTTGAAAATTTGAGAAAATGAATACACTGAAGTAGACTAAAATGAAATGATGGAAGTAAAATAGAATTTGAAAAAATTTACACAAAAGTAAAAAAAAAAGCACAAAAATTAAAAATATTTTTAATAAAAATTGAAAATAAAAATGAATTTTTTCTCTTTCTGTATTCAAGAAAAAGAAAAGAAATGAAAAGGAGAAAGAAAGAAAAAAGAAAATTAAATAGATGGACCTAACAGACTGACACATGACCGAAATTACTTCGTTTTCCCCTAGAAGTCATACTATGAAGTGCTTTATAGTCCATAAACTAACCAGGCGGTGAGACTTCTGTTGAACAGCGAGGTTGGCCCAGTTGGGCGGGGCTTAGTGTAACAGCTTCATTCTCCACTAGATGGCGCTGCTAGCCTACTGGGGTGGATTGTTGTGGCGCTTGTAGGTGCATACGAGCGTGCGCGGGAGTGTTGAAAATGGCATCACCCAGCTACTCAGTCTCTAGTATCGGAACTCTGTTCTCCCCGATCAGCAATTGCACATCTGTCCTTTGTCTTCAGTTTTCGTCCACTCCCAGCTTTTTACACTGTCCGTGACCAAGCCCCAGGTAGTACCTCTCTCCTGAGTTTTGTCTCAGATGTAGCTGTTTTCCGCGGCCCCTTACTTCTGAGGGATTGCGGCTTTGACCCATTCACCCCTCTAGGGGAGGGTCTCACTGAGCAATGGCTGGGTGCTGGCTGCACCCAGGAACGTTTGTGGGACCATGCTGCTGTCAAAGCCCAGAGACTACGGCTGGGTGCCAGCCCACCCCAGAAAAAGTTCGCTAGATGGTGTAACAGCAGGATTTCAGGGATTATGGAAAATTACAACACACATCTGGCACCAGGCTTCACTCTTAACGACCTTTTTCCAGCACCAGCGAATGTGGCCTTTCTCTGGGGTCTGCTGGGCCCAGGTGGCCTCAACAGTCTCTACCAAATGTCCTTCCAGCAGTGGAGCTGCTTCTCCCCATGTGGCCCGAGAACCTCCCGGACCCCACTCTGCTTCTGGGGATTCGCCCTTGCCACCAGAGCACTGCCAGGTATCAAGCTGTGGAGTTGCAGACTCTGCACTCCCCCTGTTTACAGTCTTCATGGAATTTAAACCCTCTCCTTTCTCCTTTCTCCCTTTTAAGTTCAGTCCCTGTGGCTGTTTCCAATTTTCCACTTTCTCTCCAGCTGCTTTTGGGGAGGGGTGCTTTTCTTGTGTTCTTCCCACCATCTCTGTCCTCTCTCCACATGCAAAAGCACCACCCTGCCCTCCATGGCTTCTCTCTCCCCAAGATCACCTCTCCACGCCATGTACCTGCTGAGTTCTGTGGTTCAGGTTGTGCAGGTTGTTGTATTAATCCTCAGATCAGTTTTCTAGGTGTGCAGGATGGGTTAGTGTTGGTCTGGCTGTTTTTCATGGACGTGAGACACACAGAAAACTTCCATGCTGTTCCGCCATGTTGGCTTCCTCTACAAGGGTGCAGGTATGAAGGGGACTATGGGGGTGTCTTTGAAAATAACCACGCTAGGTTTGAATCCTGGCTTTGCTGGCATTTGCCAGTCCTTT
Organism: Lynx canadensis; assembly: GCF_007474595.2. Lineage (NCBI taxonomy): Eukaryota > Metazoa > Chordata > Mammalia > Carnivora > Felidae > Lynx > Lynx canadensis. The sequence continues at coordinate 80,258,131 of NC_044315.2, forward strand.
GGCAAGATATGTAGCATCCAAATCCTCATCTCCTCATTTGTAAAATGGGGGTGGTGATACCCACATCTCACAGTATCTTTGAGGAAGCAAAGGAATCAATAAGATGATGGATGTGGACTGCCTGGCACAGAGCCTGGCATTTATTAGACAGTTAAAAAAATGTGTGTTCCCTTTCCATTCTCTTCTCTGAGAACCCACAGGGATTTCCAAGACTCCTCATTCATTCAACAATGTCTATTTCATACTACGCATGCTGGGCACCGTGCAGGTGCTAGGGAGACCATTGTGAATGTGAGAGAGGCAGTTCTTGGTCTCTTGGAGTTTATAGTCTAATGATGTTGGACACAGAACAGATACTTTTGCAAAAATGAATTATTTACAACTGAAGCAGAGCTATGAGGAAAAGAAACCCAGAATGCAGCAGGAGCCTTGAGAAAGCTGAGGAAAGGCCTCTGAGGAAGGGATCTGAGGCACAGGGGAAGCAGCATCAGTTAGAGTGAGGAGAGCCCTAAAACGCCCTGAGCAAGGTGGACCCGGGTTACCTGGAGAAACCAAAGGAAGGCCAATGTGACTGGAGTTTGGGCAGGGCATTCCCAGCTGGAGAATTTTGATTCTCACATTCCAGACAGAAGTTCATCCCTGTATTGGTCTGGACATTCTATGACCAGGAACTCAATACTTATGTAAGCTGGTCCATCTGGGCGATGGTTGGTGCCCCTAAAAACTCAGGTGCAACCTGTTGGCTACTGTATCATTGCATCCAGGAAGCAGACCACTGGCGCCAACTACTTGCTCTTAACCTGAAGCGATCAGTCACTCCTTCACCGAGCCTCACTTGTCCTCTCTGGACAAATGTTGTAGTCACCTGCTCTTCTGTCTTCCTCCATGGTCTTATAAGCTCCCCATCAGAAAAGAATGTGTCTTTTTCCTCCCTCTGTCCGCAGCTCCTAGCACAGACTTTGCACATATGAGGTGCTGCTGAGTGTATGTTTGTTGAATGGATAATAAGCGATGCTTTGCAAAGATTTGGTTGTTTGTTCTTAAGTAACTATTACCCCCAATACTAGCTGTGTTTTATTGAACATCTACTGTGTGCCAGGCCCATTATTAATGTTAGCTCATCAAATAGCTTTTTAGGGACTGTCACTATTTTGTCTCCATTTTCCCCTCAGCTTTATATTTTAAGAAATTCAGATAAACAGAGAAGTTGGGAGAACTGTACAGTAAACCCCCACTTCATGTAGGTTCACCAATTTTCCCATAGCTGCTTTATCCCTGTGTGCATGTACACACACACACACACACACACACACACACACTCACTTTTCCCCTGAACCATTTAAAAGCTACTGATGTGAAAACTCTTCACTCCTGAAATCTTCAGCATGTCTCCTACGAACAAAAACACTTCTCTCCACCATTATGATGTCACTGTCACACTCAACAAATACAAGATTGATAATACCTAAAAATAGTCCATGTTTGAATTTCTCCAGTCGGCCTGATTACATCCTTTATAGCTTTTTAGTTTTCATCTAGAAGTATAGAAAGCATTTAATTGCGATGTCTCTTTAGTCTCCATTAACCTGGAACAATTCTCCCCACTTCTGGCAGGGGGGCAGGTGGTCTTTCACGTGTTTGCCATTTCTGAAGAGTCTAGGACAGTTGTTTTAGAAAATGTCCCGCAATTTAGGCTCGTCTAGTATCGCCTCATTATTTGATCAAGTTATACATCTTTGGGCAAAAATGCTATTCAGATGATGCCATGTTTTCCTAGGGCATCGCATCAGAAGGCACATGTTGTCATGTGTGCCGTTGGTAGTGATGCTGAACTCGATCACTTGTGTGAGATCGTAGAAAATAGATATTAGTCTCTGCCCTTGGTTCCTGGAACAGGGCTCCTGAACCCCTTGTAATGTCCTTTTTCTAAAAAAATTTATTTAAATCCAAGTTAGTTAACATATAGTATGGTGATGGTTTCGGGAGTAGAATTTAGTGATTCATCACTTACATATAACACCCAGTGCTCATCCCAACAAGTGCCCTCGTTAATGCCCCTTGCCCATTTAGCCCATCCCCCCACCCAACACCTTTCCAGCAACCCTCCATTGGTTCTCTGTATTTAAGAGTCTGTTAAGAGTTTGCCTCCCCTTGTAATTTCCTAAGTTATTGGAGCACTAGGATCGTGTTTTGTTCTAGTATTTGGTCTTTCACCCCAGGTCCTGACACTGAGCTCCTGAAACTCTTGTGATTTTCCTAGGGTGATAGGAGTGTCTTTTGCTCTAATGGTGGGCTCCTGGATGGCTCTTGGATGAGGGCTGGTCACCTGAAAGACAAAGCCATGATTAGATGTTTTGAGCTTTCAGCCCTGCCTCTCACTCCCTCTTGAGAAGAGAGAAGGGTCGGAAATGCAGTTAATGATCAATCATGCCTAGGTGATGAAGCCTCTACAGAAGTCCCCAGAGTATGGGGTTCAGAGTGCCTCCAGGTTTTCCAACACATCCACACATGGAGGATGACATATCCCAACTCCATGGCGACAGGAGCTCCTGTGCTCAGGACCCCTCCCAGAGCTCACCCTATGGATGTCCATTTGGCTGTTCCATATCCTTCATCGTAGCTTGTCATAAACTGGTTAACACAAGTGTTTCCCTGAGTTCTGTGAGAAGCTCTAGCAAATTAATTGACACTGAGGATGGGGTTATGGGAGCTTTTAATTTGTTGCCAAATTGGACAGAAGTTGTGGGTAACCTGGGGACCTACTGCTTATGATTGGCATCAAAGTAGGGTGGGAGCAGTCTTGTGGGACTGGGCCCTTAATCTGGGATCTGATCTATCTCCAGATAGATAGTGTTAGAGTTGAGTTAAATCATAGGATACCCAACAGGTGTTACAGAGAATTTCTGGTGTGGACCACCCCACTCCTGCCTCAACCACACATTTGAAGTGTCAGAAGTGAAGTGTTGTGTGTGAGTCATAAAGGAGACACACCGGACTGAGCTGAGTTTTTCTTATACAACTTGGTTAGGGTGGTGTCCACCAGATGTCTTCACTGTAAAGGTACATTTTCTCTTTGTAATTAATAAGTGGTATCTGGGGAGATACTTTAAGACTGTATGAGTATTTTGTTCCCCCAACAGCTTTTCACATCCATGAATGATCTTACCTGAATCGATTATTACTATGGTGATTGCAAAATGATGATTTTCTAATTTCTTTTACATTTATTAGCTGACAGTCTTCTCTGTAGCAGAGCTCTCTCTCCATTCTTCTTTTTTTTTTTTTTTTTTTGATTGGAGTGTAGTTATGCACTCATGGATTACCTTTTTTTTTTTATGGAATGCTTTCTGAATTTGCATGTTATCCTTGTGAAGGGCCATCTAATCTTCCCTGTATCATCCAATTTTAGTAGATGTGATGCTGAAGTGAACACTGGATTATTTTTTAATTTAATATATAGCGATCCTTTATCACCATTGTTCATTTTGATGTTCAACTTGTCCCAGATTTGACCAGCGGGAGATGCTTTAAGCCAGGTTTTGTGTGCTTTAATGCGTCTCCAGTAGCTTTGAGCACTTCTTTGCTCTCTGGCACAACAAGATATTCTAGGTTTACTTTTACCCTTACTCTAAATAGCAGAAAAAGGAGGCCCAGAGAAGTAAAATGGCTTGCTGCCTCACGGTATTTGTGAGATCCTAATCAAGCTCAGGACTTTAAATTCCAAATTTCTAGGAAAGTATTAAGCTGATGGGCCAGCCTTTCCTGTAGTGCAGAAGGGACCTTATCAAGACATGTAGATCCCCAAACCAGCTGAATCTTTAGCTGACTGCACTCAGAGATTGCCTAATAAGATGAAAACATTTGGATTATAACTTTGAACTTAGACAATTAGCAACAGATTCCCAGGATATTTTTTTGATTGAGGAAGTTATAATTTGGGGGGAAAGAGCACAGGTTTTGGATTCCAAAAGAACCAAGTTTTCCTTTAAAACCCAGGAAGGTTCTGCCCTTGTATTTGTCTTTGGGCAAGTTACTTCACCACGTTGAATCCCAGGCTCTTCCATCTGTAAAATGGGTTCATTCATAGAAACTTCTTAGTCTAGTGTCTGATACATGTTAAGTGTTCAATAAATGAAAGCTACTTTACCAACAAGACTGTTATTATTAAAATCTGAGAAAATTCTGTTATTCCGAATTCTGTTATTCTGGGTTAAGGTGATAGAAAAAGCAATGGATTTGGATTTGGATTTAGATTTTGAAGATCTTACTCCCTCTCTGTGACCTTAGACAACTCTTGTCCTCATAAATGAATTTCATTTTCCTCACTTGTAAATCAGGGCTCATGGTCCCTCCCCTAAAACTTCACGGCATCACTCACCAGATTTCATGAGCACTTACTATATGCAGAATAATCAGAATCTTAACATTAAAAGCAAAAGGTAAACATCACTGTACCCCTCCTTTAACACATGATTGATTGGCAGGTTCAGAGCCACTGAGCAGGGATTCTGTCTCGCTCTCTCAGACATGCCTTCTTTCCTTTACATCACAGTGTTCACAAGAGCAAGTAAGAGCTAATATGACAGTGTTCCGTAAAGCTGCAGCACGCTCTAAAGGTGATAGAGTATAATCAGCAGTATAATTACATTCCTTCCATGGAAAACATCATTGGGAGGAGAGCAGGAGACTTCGGGTATTTTTTTTTCTTCTTGTCTATCTTCAAGATAATTTGTGAGGGTCTTAGGTTGGTGTTATCTACCAGGGGCCCTTACACTTCAAACAATAACTGGCTGAAGGTAGCAGAGATTCGAGGCAGTCCAGAAGCAAATACCTCAACTGAGAACACCGATAAGAAAAGCTCTTTGAAACTGTAGTTTATCTAGGATACCATTTCTTTTTTGTTTGCTTTTTTTAATTTGCTTTTTATTATTTTTAAAAATTGTATTAATTTTTAAATTTTAATTCCAATATAGTTAACATACAGTGTTATGTTAGTTTCAGATGTACCATATAGGGATTCAACAGTTCCATACATGACTCAGTGTACTCTTTAATCCCTATCGCCTGTTTCACCCATCCCTCCACCCACCTCCTCTCTGATAATTATCAGTTTCTTCCATACAGTTAAGAGCCTGTTTCTAGATTTGTATTTTTCCTCTTTTTTTTTTTTTTTGGTTTGTTTTGTTTCTTAAATTCCACTATGAGTGAAATCGTGGTATTTGTTTTTCTCTGACTGACTCATTTTGCTTGGCATTATATCCTCTGGATCCATCCATGTTGTTGCAAATGGCAAGATTCATTCTTTTCTATGGCTGAGTACTATTCCATATATATATATATATGCATACCACATCTTCTTTATCCATTCATCTCTCGATGGACACCTGAACTGCTTCCATAATTTGACTATTGTAAATAATGCTGCAATAAACATAAGGGTGCATTTATCCTTTTGAATTAGTGTTTTTGTATTCTTTGGGTAAATACCCAGTAGTGGAATTACTGGATCATTAGTAGTTCTATTTTTGATTTTTTGAGGAACCACCATACTGTCTTCCAGAGTGGTTACACCAGTTTGCGTTCCTACCAACAGTGCTCAAGGGTTTATTTTTCTTTACATCCTTGCCAACACTTGCTGTTTCTTGTGTTTTTTGTGTTAGCCATTTTGATAAGTGTGAGGTGATATCTCATTGTAGTTTTTGATTTGCATTTTCTTCATGGCAAGTGATGTTAAGCATCTTTTTATGTGTCTCTTGGCCATCTGTATGTTGTCTTTGGAGAAATGTCTGTTCATGTCTTCTGACCGTTTTTTAATTGCATTACAATAAAACCTTGGTTTGCAAGCATAATTTGGTCCAGAAGCATGCTTGTAACTCAAAGCAATTGTATATCAAAGCAAATTTCCCCATAAGAAATCATGGAAACTCTGATGATTTGTTCCACAACCCCAAAATATTAACATAAAAATGGTTACAATGCTGTAACATAATACAAAATAATAAAGAACACACAAAATATAAAGAAAAAGAAACAAATGAACCTGCCCTTCCCTTTGAAAACCTTCATGGCTGGTGTGAGGGAGACAAGAGAGAAGAGGGTTATTGTGTAGGACGACTTTCACTGTCACCAATGGAATCACTGCTCTCTATTGGCTCAATGGAATCTTTCTTTTTGTGCAACTTTAACAAGACACCTATCCATTGACACTTGCTTTTGTCTCTTTTTGAGGATCTTGTGGAAATGTGATATTGCATTGTCATTAAACAGATTCATTGCTCGCACTGCTATAGCCTTATTCGGGTGGTGCTTTCCTACAAAACTTTGCACTCTTTCCCACATTTTACACATCTTTCTAATCTCATTTGAAGTGAGGGATTCCCCCGCCATTTTCTTCTCCTTCTCTGCAGACGAGATCTCCTCCATAACCTCTTGATGTTGCTCGAGATGCAGACCCATCAGTATGTCGGTGGTCAACTCCTGCCCATGTTCCTCCACCAGCTCTTCAATATCAGCCGTATTCACCTCCAGTCCCATGGTCTTCCCCAAGGACACAGTTTCATTGACAACTAGCAGCTCCTATTCATGAGCAAGCCCTCTAAGCCATGTCTAAGAACACAATCAGGCCACAGCTTTCTCCAAGCAGAATTGAGGGTTCTCTTGGTGACCCTATAGCAGGCTTTATCCATGATCTTGAGGCAATTCACGATGTGGAAATGATTTTTCCAAAACTCTCAGAGTTAGGTTTGTTCCTTTGGTCACCTTGAAGCGTCGCTGAAATAGTGCTTTTGTGTAAAGCTTTTTAAAATTCGAAGTGACGTGCTGATCCATGGGCTGGAGGATTGGAGCAGTGTTGGAGGAAGGAACTTGATCTTAATGAATTCAAATTCCTCCAGTAAGTAGTCCTCAAAGCCTGGAGGATGAACAAGAGCATTATCCATAACCAGCCAGGCTTTGAGTGGCAGATTCTCTTCTAAAGTGTATTTCTTCACTGCAGGACCGAAAACTTTGTTGATCCTTTCAACAAACAAGATACGAGTGACCCAAGCCTTGCTGTGGGGCTTCCACAGAACATTTAACTGGCTCTTCTGCACCTTGCATTTCCCGAAGGCTCCTGGATTCTCAGAATGATACATGAGCAGGGGCTTGACTTTGAAACCCCCGCTTGCATTAGCGCAAACGGGAGTGTTTCATGGGCTTGTGATCGGGCATTGCATTCTCTTCTTCTGTAATGTAGGTCCTCTTTGGCATCTCTTTCCAAAAAAGCCCCGTATCATTGCGTTTAAAAACTTGCTCCGGCAGGTAACACTCGGAAACCATAAGCTTCTGGAACTCAGAAGTGAACGCCTCAGCTGCCTTAGCATCCCAACTCACAGCCTCTCTGTGCCACAAACCCTATGGATGCCCCCTCTTCTCTTTTTTTTTATTTTTTTTATTTTTTTTTTCAACGTTTATTTATTTTTGGGACAGAGAGAGACAGAGCATGAACGGGGGAGGGGCAGAGAGAGAGGGAGACACAGAATCGGAAACAGGCTCCAGGCTCTGAGCCATCAGCCCAGAGCCTGATGCGGGGCTCGAACTCACGGACCGCGAGATCGTGACCTGGCTGAAGTCGGACGCTTAACCGACTGCGCCACCCAGGCGCCCCAGCCCCCTCTTCTCTTAAAGTTATCAAACCATCCTCTGCTTGCCTTGAAGTCTTCTTCTTTTTCTGTTGACGTACCTGGCAGTTTACTTACGTCAGTGTACAAGGCCTTTGCCTTCTCTCAGATAAAGTTCTCGGTCACAGTATTACCTGCTAGTTGCTTCTCATTTATTCAAAACACAGGCAACTTTTTTACATCTTCCAGAACACATGGCCATTGTTTTGATATTCTCATGACTCCTTTTGCTGCATCTATCCCCCTTCTTCTTTCTTCTTTAATACTATGCAAATGGTCAACATAGACTTCTTTTAAAATCTTGCACTTGCATACCTGTTGATACTTCTCCATGACTTCCTTCTTACCTTCCACCATAGTCATCTCCGTCTTCTTACTACTTTTCTTTTCAACCTTTTTCTGCATGGGGGCCATTGTATACACTCACATCAATGTTGACTGCAGTACAGTATTAATGAACTCTTGCCATAGACTGTATTTAATGTAACTGGTAATAAGGCAGCAGAGAAAGGGGTCTATATCTAAAGGCAGCCTGACCTAGAATGAAGCAAAGCATTCCTAAGCTTTCTCTTCTACGGAAAAGCAAAGGACTGTCCAGAGGTGCTTTGAAGTGGCAAAAAATACACTAGTACCAATTGTGGGCACCTTCCAATGTTCTGAAAAATCAACGATTTCTGCCAAACAGCACAGTCTGAGACTGAGCATCCAACTATGGGAGACAATCACACACAATCCTGCAGCAAGATATAGGTAGGTAGGTAGATAGATAGAAGAAAAAATATTGGCTTAGCTGTGATCATGTGACCTTTGACATCACATACTACTTGTATTGAATGACATTGCTCATTGATCAAGTTAAAATTTATTAGAAATGTTTGCTTGTCTTGCAGAACACTCACAGAACAAGTTACTTGCAATCCAAGGTTTTACTGTATTTGGTTTTTTGTGTTGAGTTATATAAGTTCTTTATATATTTTGGATACTAATCCTTTATTGGATATGCCATTTTTTTAAAAGTGCATTCACTTATTTGGAGGCAGAGAAAGAAGGCAAGCAGGGGAGGGACAGAGAGCGAGGGAGGGAGAGAGAATCCCAAGCAGGTTCCGAGCTGCCAGTGCAGAGCCCTGTGCAAGGCTCTAACTAACAAATTGCAAGATCATGACCTGAGCCAAAACCAAGAGTCGGATGCTTAACTGACTGAGCCACCCAGGCACCCCTTGGATATGTCACTTGTAAATATCTTCTCCCATTCAGTAGGTTGTCTTTTAGTTTTGTTGATTGTTTCCTTCACTGTGCACAAGCTTTTTATGTCGTTATTTAGGACACTGTTTTGAAGAAGAAAGAGGATGAGGATGAGGATGAGGAGAAACAACCCTAAAATCCAAACCCAGTAACTTCAGTGAGTGTCAGACTTCTGGCCAATTCAACTGAGAGCTAGAAAGTGGGGAGGCAAAGTGATCAAAAAGGCTGGCCGATGTCATCACTCTGGGTGGCCGTGCACCCAGATATCAATTCTACTACATTAGATAGGAAAGGCTACTGGGAGACTATGAACAGTACCTGCCCACCTCTGTGTCCTGAAAAGAGAGAGACACAGGGAAATAGTCTCACATATGGGATACTGGCTCAAAGCATGGATCACTTCCACAGGACAGCAAGCAGTGGATACCAGTGGATCCTGGGAGCCATCCTAGTGCTGTATAAGGCCAGCTGTTCCTGGATCATGGGCAGAGCCCATTAGGCACACAGTGAATCCTGCGGGCATTAGGCCATTGCCACTTTTGCTGTGAAGTGAATTCCTTAGCAAGAGGCTATGCTGTGTCGTACCATGACAGAGTGAAAAGCTTTCTGTAAGCCCATGGGCTGTGGTGCTGGCAGAGGCAAAAAAAAAAAAAAAAAAAAAAAAAAAAAAAAAAAAAAAAAAAAAAAAAAAAAAAAAAAAAAGCACAGGAAAAGCAAATCCAAATAAAAAATAAATATAAAGTATTTCTGTGAGGACAATTTACTTGCTCCAGATGGAGTTAGTTACCGGCAGAGCAACAGCCAGACATACGAGGGAAAGTGTTAGCTTCCTTCTTTGGGAGAGGGAGGTGCATAGGAAACACTGCAGACAGAAGACTGTTAGCGGGTTCAGATTGTCCGGATCCTCTGAGACCTCCAGACACCTGCATCTTTTCATAAAAGAAACCTGGCAAAGTCATGTGGTCAGCCAACACTGAACGACTTCTCGAATCCAACAACTTCTCGAATCAGAATTTGGCGTCCAGCCATCTCAAGCCCATGGCTTCAGTGAAAGATTCTTCACTCGGCCACAGAAAAGCCCTGAAATTTCAGTCTGTGCCCCGTAGCATGCATCTCAAGACTTGAGCCTCCCATTGTCTCAGTTGAAGATACCTAATGTCCTCAGAAGCAGTCATCTTACTGGTTGTATTATCTTTCCTCTCCCTTTTAGGTTGCTGAGAATTTGACTTCAGCTTTGTAAAAAGTCCCAAGAGAAAAAAACAAATCTGGATACTTTATAGAAGTGAACTCACACGGTAAAAAAAAAAAAAAAAAAAAAAAGTCCCAAGAGACCAAAAGAGATTCTTTTGGTGATCACTGTTCCATGAGCTACTCCTAGTTCCCATACGGGAATATGGTCAGGATCCCAGTGCCTTGCATCTCAGCTCAATGACCATGGATCTGTTAGAGGTAGAGCTAAGTTTTTAATAAAAGACAATCTAGGGGCACCTGGGTGGCTCAGTCGGTTAAGCATCTGACTCTTGCTTTCGGCTCAGGTCATGATCTTACGGTTCATGGGTTCAAACCCCACGTCACTCTCTTCCCTGACAGCTTGGAACCTGCTTGGGAGTCTGTCTCCTTCTGTCTCTGCCCTTCCCCTGCTTTCTCTCTATCTCTCTCTCAAAATAAATAAAAATAAACTTTAAAAAAAAGTTTAAAAAAATGACAAAATGCCTAAAAAGAAAAAAAAAGACAAACTAGAGTGGCCTGCTTTCCCTTGAGGTGAGTTATCCAGGGCAACAGCAACCTCTCCTCCTTTGCTGCACAATCTTCGTGGCATCACAGGTTTTCTTCTGCACAGATGAAGCCCTCGCATCTGGGTTCTAGTTGGCAATAAAGGAGACAAGAGTGGAGGAGTCTTGCTGGATATCTTAGAACTCAGACCCAGGAGTGGCCAGCGTCACTCTCACTTATCTTTCCGCCGGGGAGAAGTCAGATACGTGGCCACCCTGACCACAAGGGAAGCTGGCAGAGATGATCTAGTGGGACAGGCTTATGCCTGGCCATAAGGCTACTTGTAGGCAAAAGAGGGGAGAAGCATTTTGGTGAACAGCTAGCAATCTGCTATATACATCATTCAAAATAGTGCATATTTCCTTGAGGGTCGGTATTAGTTTCCACGGGCTGCCAGAACAAAGTACCACAAACTCAGTGGCTTAAAACAAGAGAAACATATTGTCTCACATTCTGGAGGCCAGAACTCTGAAATCCACCCTGTTGACTGGGTCACGCTCCCTCTAAAGGTGCAGGGAAAGAACTGTTTTTCATGTCTCTTTCCTAACTTCTGGTCACTTTCAGGAGGTTATTTTTGTTTGTTTGTTTTGTTTTGTTTTGTTTTGTAGATAGGTGCATCACTCCAATTCTGTCTCTTTTTTTGTTTTGTTTTGTTTTAATTTTTTTTTCAACGTTTATTTATTTTTGGGACAGAGAGAGACAGAGCATGAACGGGGGAGGGGCAGAGAGAGAGGGAGACACAGAATCGGAAACAGGCTCCAGGCTCTGAGCCATCAGCCCAGAGCCTGACGCGGGGCTCGAACTCACAGACCGCAAGATCGTGACCTGGCTGAAGTCAGACGCTTAACCGACTGCGCCACCCAGGCGCCCCTCCAATTCTGTCTTGGTATGGCCTTTTCTCTATGTGTCTCTACATTGTCTTCTTTTTATATGTGTCCTAACTTCCTCTTTTTTTTTTTTGAGAAATGTTAAATATTCTTTATTTAATATTACACATAAACCACACTAAAATGTCTTTAATTAAGCAAAAGGCAACATTTTAAATGCAGGAGATTTTATTTAATTAATTAATTAATTAATTAATTATTTTTCCCCTACAGCATTGCCTGTGAAATGCAGGAGATTTTAATTAAATTGACATAGTTAAGACCAAAAAGGTTAAGTGGACATTGTCAGCTATCTTGCCTTTAACAGGCTAACAAACATAACTTGAAATACATCCGAGTCTTGCTGTTCTGAGACAGTGAAGGGATTTCCTCAGTATTTAAATATATTAATATAACCAGTCATATAAATCTAAATATAAAACCAATCTCCTGTAAGTTTAGAGATGGCATTTACCATCTCTGTCAAAAGCTGAACGTTACTAATCAATTCCAATCATATTTTTCGAAGGGGAAAACAATGATAGCACTTGCTGAACCAGAATTACTGTCAAAGTTCAAAAAGCTAATTATATGCATGTAACCACAAGCCAATATTATTTAAATAAGGACTGTCCAAAAGAAATATTCTGTCAGGTGTTCATGATCTGAATTCTGGGTATGAGATCAATTTAAACAAGTCATGAGACATTTTTGTTCTGTAATCAATAAGGCAAAGGCTAACTATTACTCCTTAGTGGCTTTTTTGAGATAAGCTATCTAGTCTGCTCTTTCCCTTGCCTTCTTAATGCCAGCAAAGATAATTTTTGTTTCAGGGATGTGCTTCTTGGGATTCTCCAAATACTCCATCAGTGTCTCCTCTCCCCAGGAGGTGCCTTTGTTCTGGTTGGCATCCATGTAAGAAAATCCAGGGGTTTGACCTGCCTTCCACCCAAATAAACCATGGAGATTTGGCCCAGTCTTGTGCTTGCCTCCCTTTTCTGCGTCATGGCGCTGGGCACACTTCTGAACAAAAATCTTGCCCTGCTCAACGTCACCCATTTTTTTTTAATTAAAAAAAATTTTTTTATATTTATTTGTTTTTGAGAGAGAGATGAAGTGCGAGTGGGAGAAGGGCAGGGAGAGAGTGGGAGACACAGAATCCAAAGCAGGCTTCAGGCTCTGAGCTGTCAGCACAGAGCCCAATGTGAGGCTTGAACTCGTGAACCAAGATCATGACCTGAGCAAAAGTCTGATGCCCAACCAACTAAGCCACCCAGGCAATCTAACGTCACCCATTTTTAAATTGCTCTTTGGTCGCGCATGAAACGAAGGTGTCTGCTCACAAGCTAGATGCCCCACTCTCTCAATTTCCTCTTTTTTAGGAACCAGTCATTGGATTAGGGCTTACCTTATGACCTTATTTTAACTTGATTGCCTCTTTGAGACCCTATTTCCAAATAAGATTACTTTTGAAGGTACTAGGGTTAGACTTCAACATATCTTTTTTTTTTTTTTTTTGGTGGGAGGGCTCAGAGCACACAATTCAACCCATAACAGGAAAAATTGTCTGCAACCGACCTTTGGACACTGATATCTGTATCATTTGTAACAGAAGCACACCTAAGAAAACAAAGAGAACGTATTGGAAGGGTATTGGGTAGCTCCTGGAACCAAAGGAGAATTTGAACAAGCAGGCTTTGGGAACAGTAGAAATCTGGGCAGCTCCAGGAAAAAACACAGGGATGTCTCTTTAGGGCCTGCCTTCCAGATGACTCCGCTCCAGTGTCCTTCTGGCCAAGTGCCCCTTCTCTCAAGACACAAATGCCTGGAAGAGTCAGTTGGGTCAGCCTGTGGTGGAACCAGGGACTCTTTAGGGGTTTGTGAATTGGATGTGATAGACAGTCCTGCCATGATCCCTGTGGGAGGGGCAGTTCCCCAAAAGAAAGAGAAGGGCAGCTTCTATCAGAGATGGGGGGAAGGATGTGTTGTGCAGGCAAAAAACCACAGCTGTTTGCTACACATTGTAATTTATTTGAGAAAGATATTTCAGCTCAGGCAGTTACATTTCTAAGTATATTGGCACTTAAAGGAGCCATTTAGTCATCTGGAAAATGCAGGGCTGTGGAAAAATGCAGTGTCACGTGGTAAAAGGAGCATTTGTGGTGGAGTCAGGAGAACAGGTTTTTGGTTTTTGTTTTTAATAATTTGCAAGTGGAATAGCTCTACCCTGACAAGATCAAGAAAAGCTCTTGGAAACAACAAGAATGTTCAACCAAGTATCAAGTTACTAAATGGAAATAAAAACCATATAATACAAATCAATTTGAAAAAAGGCATAACAGAACCGAAACCGTTATTCAAATCAGCTACCAAGGCAGTTTGTAAAGGAAAAACTCATCAAAAGTGCAAAGGGTTCTCTGTTAAGAAAAAAAAAAAAAAGACACTGGATTCTACTTTCAGGCATAAAAAATGAAGGATGGGAAGACTTGAGATTATAAAGATGTCATTTCTCACTGAGTTGATTTATGCAGTGTAAAAATCTCAGCTAAAAAAAAAAAAATCACCTCAGCCAATCAGAATCTTAATTACGTTTTTAAACTTGAAAACGAGAGTCTAAAATTCCTAGGAAAATGTCAGGCCCTCATTGCCAACAAGCTTCCTCCCAAGGAACAGGGCCCAAGTTTTGATTCTGACTCTACCACTGAATGATCTGTGAGACTTTGAGCAAGTATATATATAACCTTTTGGCGTCTTATTTTCCTCAACTGTGAAGTGCAATAATTATATTTTCCTGCTTCACAGAGCTGTAGTAAGGATCACGTGAAAGAAAGTATTTGAAAGAGTTTTATAAACTGTAAGGCACTCTTCGTGTTATAACTGTGATTTTTTTTTTATTCCCCCAACAATGTTGGGTAAGTGCAAAAATCACAACTCCTCTTTTTTGCAAAAAACCAAACACCTTTTCTCTTATTAAACTCAGTTACATGATGATTCATAAATGCTGATTTCCGTGGAAGGGAGAGAAAAGCTAATGGGCGTTGCTGTTGTGCTAGAGGGAGCAAGCGTTCACTTGGCCGCTCATGGGTCCTGTGAGCCCAACAAGATGTTTATGCCTCCCAGTGGCCCCCTCTTCTCCATCCCTCCATCCCGAGTTCATTTCCCATTGGTAGAATGGAAGGTTTTGGACTTCATGGGGTTTGAGAGAAAAAAAACTTTGGAGTCTTTACAGATCTCAGTTTGAACCCTGGTGCCAGCATGTACCTTAGATAAGTCACCCTTTCTTTTCCTGGGTTTCAAAATCTATCAGATGGGGATGATAATATTTACTTCACCAAGAAGACTCGAGAATTAAATGTGATAATAAATACAAAGTGCCTGAAGCGTGGTAAATGCTTGATAAGTGGTAGCTCTTGTACTTGCCATAATGTTAATAATAGATATAAATTAATAAATATAAATTTTATTATTATTACTACCTCTAAGGGCCTGTGCAGCTCTGAAAGTCTAGGATAATATGTCAGAGCAAAGCTAAAACAGGGAGAAAACAGAAGATTCCCTTAATAGGACTTGAGTTAGTATTGCAAGTGGGACATTCTTCTGGAAGACAGGCTGTGTTCACAGGGCCTTATATAACCTTGGTGACTCACTACCAGAGCTTAGCTCAGCCTTGCCTCCTCTGAAAAAAGGGGAGAGAGGAGGGCAAAGCCATATGGTCTTGGACAGAGGAAGGCCCTGGTTGGGAGGCTGCAGCCGATGGTCCCTCAGAGAGTCTACTCTAACCAGATTTTTATTTTTATTTTTTATTTAATTTGTTCTCATGTCTATTTATTTTGAAGGACAGAGAGAGAGAGAGTGCATGCATGTGCACACACACACGAGGAGAGGAGGGGCAGAGAGAGAGGGAGAGAAAGAATCCCAAGCAGGCTCCACGCTGTCAGCAAAGAGCATAATGCAGGGCTCGCTCTCATGATCTCATGAGATCATGACCTGAGCTGAAGCCAAGAGTTGGACATTTACCCGACTGAGCCACCCGGGTGCCTAACTAGATTTTTAAATTCTTATAAAACGTGTATTTAATTGAGGGGTTTTCTTTTTCTGCAAATAATTTTTTAAAAGATGTTTGTTATGTGTTATGTTATGTTATGTTATGTTATGTTATGTTATGTTATGTTATGTTATGTTATGAAGGCTTCATGCCCAGCTCAGGGCCTAATGCAGGGCCCAAACTCATGACCATAAGATCAAGACCTGAGCTGAGATCAAGAGTTGGATGCCCAACTGACTAAGCCACCCAGGTGCCCCAAGATTTTATTTTTAAGTAATCTCTACACCAAACGTGGGGCTCGAATTCACAACCCCAAGATCAAGAGTCAGATGCTCCACTGACTGTGCCCCTTCTGCAAATAACTTTTGAGGTAGGCACTATTGGTGGCCAATCCAAAGCTACAGCCCTCTACTTCTCTGAGGGCAGAACCCTGATATTGGTCAGGATCAGGCAGCTGTGTGGGTCAGGAGAGAATGCTGCAGCCTCAGGCCAAGGAGTAGGAGGAAGGTTGACTATTCTTGCCAGTGATTGGTTTGAGAATGGCCACGTGACACAATTTGGGCCAATGCGATATGAGGGGATGCCTGTCCTGGGGCTTCCAGGAAAGTTTTCCTCATTCTTAAATGAAGGACACCCCTACACTTTTGGTGTAGTGTAATCCCTGTGGAGGGTGTATTAGTCTCCAATTGCTATGGTAACAAATTACCACAAACTTGGTGACTTTAAACAACACAAATTATCCTCTTAAGAGTTCTGGGAGTCAGAAGTCTCGCTGGGCTGAAACCAAGGCATTGACAGGTGCTCTGCTCCCTCTGGAGGGTCCGGGGCGGGGGGAAGGATTCTCTTTCCTTGTCTTTTCCACCTTCTGGAGCTTCATTCCTTGAATTCCTTGGGACATCGCCCCTTCCTCCATCTTCACGGCCAGGAATGTAGCAGATCTCTCTCTGCTGTTTTCATGTGGCCTTCGCCATGGTAAAACCTCCCTCTGCCTCTCTTATAAGGATACTTAGGACTGCATTTAGGGCTTACCTGCATCAGCCAGGATTCTCTCCTTATCTCGAGATTCCTAGTGCATCTGCAAAATCCTGTTTGCCTTGTAAGGTGACATCCAGAGATTTCTGGAATTAGGACACAAATATCTGCGGGAGCCATTAATCATTCTACCATAAACAGGATTTGGGCAGCAATTAACAAAGTTACCTGTGCACTGTTTTTATTTTTTTTTTTTTTAAATTTTTTTCAACGTTTTTTATTTATTTTTTGGGACAGAGAGAGACAGAGCATGAACGGGGGAGGGGCAGAGAGAGAGGGAGACACAGAATCGGAAACAGGCTCCAGGCTCTGAGCCTTCAGCCCAGAGCCCGACACGGGGCTCGAACTCCCGGACCGCGAGATCGTGACCTGGCTGAAGTCGGACGCTTAACCGACTGCGCCACCCAGGCGCCCCGATCCTGTGCACTGTTTTTAAAGTCAGGTTTATTGAGGTATGGTTTACATTTAAAATTAACTCTTTAGAGTGTAGAGTTCTGAGCTTTGACAAACACATAACTACGCAATTACCACCACAGACAAAATGTACAGCAGTTCCATCAATCTAAGAAATTCCTATGTGGTGCCCCTTCGTGGTCAAACCATCCCCTGGCCTCAGCTCCTGGCAATCACTGATCTACTCTCTGTCCCTATAGTATTGCCTTTTAGAGAACGTCATATAAATGGAATCACGGAGTATGTAGCTTTTTAAATCTGGCTTCTTTCTCTTAAAATAATGCATTGGAAATACATCTATGTTGTGATGTATCAGTAGTTTGTTCTTTTTATTGCTGGGTGGCATTCGGTTGTAGAGATGTATTACAATTTACCCATCAGGTGAAAGACACTTGAGTTGTTTCCAATATTCGGCAGTTATGAATAAAGCCTCTATAAATGTTCAGATATTGACATGGTTTCTGCGAATATAAATTTTCGTTTCTCTTGAGTAAATGTATAGGAAAGAAACTGCTGGGTTGTATTAGAAATGTATATTAAACTTCATAAGGGATTGCCAAAGTGTTTTTCAAAGCAGCTATGCTTTTGTACTCCTGTTAGTGATGTATGAGAGTTCCAGGTGCTCCACATCCTCATCAGCATTTGGTATTGTCATTGTTTCTCTCCTAATTTTAATCGTTCTGACAGGTTGCACAGCGATAAAGCAATCCCACTTCTAGAAATCTATCACAGGGATGCCCCGGCAAAAATGCGAAAAGATGTTCATACAAGGCTATCCATGCAGCTCTGTTTGTAAGTGCGACAGACTGAAAACAATCCAAAAGCCCATCAATAGAAGACTAATTGAATAAACTGTGGTACCTCCCCCAAATGGAGTATTATGGAGCTGTACCAAGGAGTAAGAAAATTCTCTATGATTATGGTGTGATGTCCAGGGTATTATATATATACATATTATATATATATATATATATATATATATATATATATATACACACACACACACACACACACACACATATATTTATGTATATACATATACATATATAAATGTATATATAATGTATATAATGTATTTTATATGTTTTTTAATGTTTATTCATTTTTGAAAGACACAGTGTGAGCAGGGGAGGGGCAGAGAGAGTGGGAGACAGAAATCTGAAGCAGGTTCTAGGTTCTGAGCTGTCAGCGCAGAGCCTGATGCAGGGCTCGAACCCATGAACTGTGACATCATGACCTGAGCCGAAGCTGGATGCTTCACCGACTGAGCAACTCAGACCCCCCTCCGGGATATATTTTTAATAAAATGAGAAATGTAGAAAATAAGGTATAGAGTATGTAATCATTTAACTACAAATAAAAGAAGAAGCTATAAAAATTTAATACAACACTACAATAGCAGAGAGAGAGACTAGAGAGGATAAGGTAGAATCCAGACTTTTAAAACCTTGTTTTGTAGATTTAACTATGGAGCCCTGTAAGTATTTTATATAAATTATAAACAAAATTAAATTAACGAAAACAATCCTTAGAAATTGAAAGTAAAATGAAATAAAGATGATCCTCCTTTGTACATTCAGTGGATGACATAACCACACAGAATGACTTTGAGTGACTTTTTTTTTTAAGTTTATTTATTTATTTTGAGAGAGAGAGAGAGAAAGCGTGAGTAGGGGAGGGGCAGAGAGAGAGGGAGAGCGAGAGAATCCTAAGCAGGCTCCGCATTCTCAGCCTGGAGCCTGATGCGGGGCTCGAACCCAGTAATGGTGGGATCGTGACCTGAGCTGAAGTCGGACGCTTAACTGACCAAGCCACCGAGGCACCCCTGAGGGACTTTAAATCACCATCCCTAAAGGGATATATCCAAAGATGGAAAGACGTACATGTTATGGGATTAAAAGTAAGTAATTACATCTGTGTCCTTCAAAACTGAGACATTTGACTTAGAGATACAGATTAGGATTGGTGAGGCTGAGTGAAAACTATAGTTCTGCATTTCAGTTGGAATTATCAGTATGAACATCCCATACCTTTTATCTTTGGAAAATAATATATATTTCCTTGCTATAACAACTAAAAAGAATTAACAAAATAACGCATTTGGGTTTTTTTTAAATTTTTATGAATATACTTTATTGTCAAATTGGCTTACATATAACACCCCAGTGCTCATTCCAACAGGTGCCCTCCTCAATGCCCATCACCCACTTTCCCCTCTCTCCCACCGCCCCCCCCCATCTACCCTCAGTTTGTTCTCTGTATGTAAGAGTCTCTTACCGTTTGCCTCCCTCCCTCTCTGTTTGTAATTATTTTTCCCCCATGGCCTTCTGTCAAGTTTCTCAAGATCCACATATGAGTGAAAACATATGATAACTGTCCTTCTCTAACTGACTTATTTCACTCAACATAATAAAAATAACACATTTTGAAGACAATCAGGGAAAAGGAGCCCTTTTGCAGATTTGATGGCACTGGGAAATGATTGTCAATATTTTTAGCTGTGATTATGATATTGTGATTACTTTTTAAAAAGGAACTTGTATCTTTTAGGCATATATTCTGAGATATTACAGAAGAAGTAATGCAATGTCTAGGATTTGCCTTGAAATAATCTGAAAGGAGGGAAAAGGCATGTGAATGTGTAGATGATACGGGGTGACCGTGCTGTGATAGCTGTGAGAGCTGGCTGATGAGTATGTTGGAGTCATTATACAACTCTTTCTATTCTTAAGTGACTTAATGTTTTTCATACTATAGTAGAGTATTTGTAAAAAAAAGTTATATGAAAAAGTGTGAATATTGTGTGAGGATGTGATGCTTGGAGCTGCTGCATACATCTTGTGACCATAAGCATACAAGCCTGAAGTCAGAAGCATCCAAATTGATAGATATTTCATTTGTGTAAGTTCACACTTGTTAAACTGGCTAATTATAAAGCTAGTTAGTGAGGAAATGAGGTATTCTTGATGGATACAAGTATTGAAATTTTTTGCAGTGTATGTACATGAGATTTCTTCTTTGGTTGCAACTAATAGACACGTTAGCTTAGCTTAGGCAAGATTTGGAGATTTATTCTGGGCATTCAGGGCTGTCTCCTGGAATTCTAGTACAGAAATACCACTGAGAGTCGTAAGAAACATATATAAAGTTCAAAATATAAAGTCCGGCAGTATTCTTTCTCCATCTCATATCTCACTGCTCTATCTTGTTGCAGACCAGCTTTCTTCATTTTCCAGTCAACGTCACAGAACATATGCGCATCCGTAGTTTCTGGTTTTACACACCTAAGTTCAGTCATCCAGACAGAGGCTGATTTTTGTCCCCTGGACCCTGTTCCAAAAATTCTGGAGGAAGGGATTGATCAGTCTAGAAGCTGGGGCTGTCCTATCCAAGGACAAGGGCCTACTTCTAGGTTAGTCATGGTCAGGGTCCAAGGTGTGTGCAAAATGACTGATCTGATGGTTTCTGTGGTATTCATGTGAATGGAGTGGGTGGGAAGAACAATTCCCCGAGATGCGGGGGTGGGAAGCAACTGGGCAGACAGACGAAAGATATCGGGCTGAGTCAGGCCAGATCATGAAGTTTAGAGTGGGTTCAGAGATGGGTGAGAATGATGACTTGGAGAGGCTTTATTCTGGGAAAAGCAAATGAGCGGTGCAGAAGCCATGCGTGGGACAAGGATACAGGTGAGGAGACTTGGCTCCCTGCTGCCCCTCAGTCCTCAAAGAGGCAAGCTCAAGTTCAGTGGTCAGTATAGTCCCTAAGGGGTTAGGAAGCAGCCAGGCCAGAGGTGCCCAGGCCAACCCTCGGGGCAAAGGCTGTGCCAGCACTCGAGCATCCATTTACTCCCACGTGAGAGAACCCTTGCCACACCACTGCCCAACATTTGTCCCACATTGTTCTATTTCTTACCATGCCATGAGACCTAAACAGGCCGCACCTGGTCTACTAGACAAGTGCAGCACGACAGCTGCAATCTTCCATCCGTGCAGCTTCTAATCCCATCCCTCCCACCTTCTATTTCGGTTACATGGTATTGAGAAAATCCTGATTCACATGGATAAGTAGTTGCAAACTGAAGCAGTTTTTCATCCCCTCCCACGGCAGCCTCCCGCTGAAGCCACTCTCCAATGAAACTCATCCAGAGCCTTGCATGAGAAGTAAGAAGACATCTTCTGACATCACTAGTAATGGCTAACGGTTGTCGATAACTCCTTGCTCTTCATCAAAATCAGGAGGCCCCAAGATTTAAGGAGTACAAAAAAGTATCCCAAATTGAATAACGTTATCAAGTTTACTCACTCCTTACACTGTGATCCTAAAGAATCTCAATGTCAGCACCGTTCGACCTTCACAAGATTCTGGCAATGAGAAAGTGTAACTAAATCTACCTCACTGCCCCCCTGACTCCTGCCCCTGCAAGGGAGCCCAGACCAACAAAGGCGGTTCACTAAGACTGCAGTCTTAGTTAGGAGAACAAATACTACACGATGGCCAGTTAATAATAAGGAATTTTTGCATAGAAATAACATAAAGCGCTTCCACATTCTTTTCTTGATTTGGTCTCCAACAGGCCCTTGAGTTGGTACGATAGGTGTTATTTTATAAAGGAGGAAACGGAGTCTCAGAGAAGTGCCATAACCTGTCCAAGCTGCTGACAGATAGAGGAGAAAGCAAGTGTAACTTCAAGTCCTTGGTTTTTCCTTAATCCTTTCTTCCCCTTCCTTCCTTCCTCCCTTCCATCCCACTCCCTCCCTCCCTCCTCCCTTCCCTTTCCTCCCCTTCCCTTTTCCCTTCCCTCTCCCTGCTTCTCCCTCCCTCTCTCCCTACATCCTTCCGTGAGGATCTCTGGATTCCTACTAGGACTTAGGCCCTAGGGTTAGAACTGGGGATTTGAAGATAAATGAGATGGAGTGAGTGTTTTGAAAGAGAGCAGAGGAGACAGATGTCTCCAGAGCTAAAAATAGACACAATGTGGTGTCACCACAGAGGGAGGGAAGATACTTAACTGGACCTTGAAGGGTAAGTAGCATCACCAGGCAGAGGTAATGGAAATGGGAAGGGCACCCTGGGCAGAGGGAACAGAGAGAGTAGATGCTTGAGAAGATATAAAAGCGCTGAGTGCTGGTGAGGAGGCCATGGGGGAGAAGTGCAGGCGTCCAGGGGAGGAGAGCAAGTGAAGGTGCTGCTGGGCCAAGCAGGGCCTTGAAGGCTGTGCTGGGAAGTTTTTAAGCAGGGAAATGACAGGATTACACGCTGTTTAAAGAAAGATCATTTGGAAGCCCTGGTTGGGTGGACGATTTGGAGGACGAAGTGAAACCAGGAGGCTCGGAGACCAGTTAAGAGGCGGTTGCAACAGTTCAGACCAAAGATGATAAGGTAAGATCTGAGGCGATGAAGACGGGAGTAGGGGGGCTATTTCACAAGAGATTTAGGAGGTGCAGTAACTATGAAGTGGCCTCTGCCATTTTAGTTCTTTCCGAAATTCTGTGTCTTTATCATTTGTTCTTTTCAGAAGATCTATTTATATGCTATCACTCTCTGGAGCAAGTTTCTCAAGAATGGTTCTCCCCTTTTCCTGGTTTTAGGTGGGCAGCAGTGGCCTTTTCTTCCCAGGCCCTATTTTGTGGTGCCTGGTTCCTCCATGAAGAAGGTCAGGGTGAGAAAGAGCCCCAGTATGCGGTGGGGGCGGGGTGGGGGGAGCTTTCCACCGCGGTCACCCATGATCAGGCCAGGTGGGCACGTGCTCATGCTGGGCCAATTAGAGTCTTTCTCCAGGGTGTTGAAATTGGATCAAAGAAGCCAGCTGCTGCTTTCTGGAAAGGAGTTGGCAACTAGGTACCTGTTGGTTGATGGTTCAAGTGGTGGTTTTCTGAGAAGGAGAAAAAGCTGGTTTTCAGTGAGTGAGAATAATGAAGCCTATGCCTGGAGAGAAACAGAGACAAAGGAAGAGAGGGCTGTGTGTGTTCTCCCAGCACTTGGAGACCTGCTTCCCCCTGATCCTGAAGTCCACAGGTTTCCACCCTTGGCTTCCCTTTGGCTCGAGCTAGCTCCCGGCAATATTAACCACACCCAAAGGGACTTCAGGACTTTTGTCTACAGACGCTATTACAATGATCAAATCTTCTGGAAGTGCCTTTGTGTTTGTACACTTTACTCTCTAAGTACTTCCCTTTTTTGCTCATCACTGTTGTTTGTTTTTTAGAGTAAACTTTTTAATTGAAGGATAGCATACATGTAGACAATGTTCCTTTTTAAAAGACCCATCTGTAATCATTTCTTAATTCATTATTCAAAATTAAGTATAGGACAGATTGGTCAATTCTCCCCAAAACATTTACTAGAAAATTTCCCAGTGTTGATAGATAATGGAGGAGTGGAGATAAATAAGGTTTAGTCTATATCATCCAGAGTTCACAACCTATTGGGGGTGGGTGGATGGGTGTGGAGAAAGACATACAATTAAATTATTGTCTGAAAAGTTCTAAACGCAAAGCATTTATTCAACAAATATTTGTCTAGTGCCCATGATGTACCAGGCACTGTGAAACATGCCAGGAAGTCAGTCCCATGGACCCTAAGTGCTAATGGAAGTATATGAAAATAGATGTGGCAGAACTGAAAAGGGTCAATTAACTGTATTCCTGAGGGATCAGGAATGGAGAAGGTAACCTCTGAGCTGAGCTTAAAAGGAGAAGTAGAATGTTGGCAGATGAGGAAGATAGAAAAGGGGCATTTCATGTTCAGGAACCAGCATAGTAAGCAAAGGTATGGGGGTGCCCTGGTTCAAGGACATAACCGAGGAGCTGAGAGAAAATTCCTGCCACCACAGGTGGATTATGAGTTGGGAAGACAGAAGTGTCAGGAAATGAGGCTGGGGGCAGTCCTGGGAATAGGTCACAAAGAGAGTCTTGAATGCTAGGTATGACAGAGATGTTTACCGCTCCACAGATACTCATTTCCTCCCCACATTTCCCAGTCTTCTTGCACTTGGAGGGAACCACATGACTAGGTTCACCAATGGGCTGTAAATGGAGGTCACACATGTCAGTTCTGGGCTCAAGTATAAAAAAAGCAAGTTCTCCCTTAGTTCCCTGTGTTGCCACAGTGACCGGAGGAGGCTGCATGTCCCAAGTGGTGGCCTCTCTGTTGGTCTAGGTTCTCAGATGATTATGCAGAGCACATGTGTGGGACATGTACCATGAGCAAGAAATAAACTTTTATCGTGTGAAGTCATTGTGATTTGGGGTTAATTTGTTACTGCAGCCCAAGTTAGCCTATCCTGACTCCCCAGGCTGAGAACCCTAGAGGTAGAAAGCAGCCTTTAGAAGGCTATAAGCTAGTGAGTAGCACCGTCAGATCTGCTGCTATCCACATGGCCCCTATCCATGTGAAACCCACAATGTCACTGTCCCATCTCAGGAGGGATGGAGATCATCCAGTTCAGCTCCCACTTTTCTCCTTCCCCCCTCCCCCCACCTGAGTATAGACGCCCAGAGCTTTCTTGTCACCACACCACTGAGTCCAGGGTCTCATTCCTTGCTTTGGGCTTATAGGTTTTGTCCTGGGGCATTATGTAGGTATCTGTCACCTGGATAAATGGAGCAGGTTCAGGCTGACATCATATGGTATGGGTGGGCATCTCTCCAACTGGGCAGGCATCCAGTGAGTTACTGATGCTAACAGAGTGACCCATCCACCAGCTGCCCACAAAGGAACAATGTGTATAGGCTAACTTGGTGCAGGCACCTTGAGGTTCTCCCTCTGGTCATGGTTGAGCGATCTGAGGCAATAATGCCTCCACTCTCGCTCTGTTCCTCGATGCTCAAACAGTGTCCCTTGAAGCCTTCTTTGCTAGTTCCATTCACCTGCCTCAGTTGAGCTTTGGGTCCTCTTCCCTTTTGGTAAACTGCCCCAGATCAGCTCTCAGACCAGTTTGGTCCTTATGGCAAACCTCCCCATCACTTTGCTCACCTCCAACCCTCTGCCCTTCTGGTTTAGAGAAAAATCTTTCTTTCTTCTTTTGGTCTCCTCCACAGTACTTCCTTCTTTCTCTATTCCAGTTCCTGTTCTCTAGTTCTTTAGCAGATGACTTGGTGACCTAGTAAATCTAGAGTCTGGATCATCAGCAATTAATACAAACAGACCAAGAAAGAGAAAGAAAAGATTTCCCTTTTCTTAAGGATAGGGAAGATTCAACACTCAAGCTGCAGAATAAGTGAGAGAAAATAGTTCTGGGCAAAGAAAAGCTCAGCTATACACTGTCTTGGTTTTAAACCAGTTTGAGGCTTCACATCCTGCCACATCCACAGTAGCAAGATTTGGGTCCCCCTAAAACCCGAGTCACTGGTCCTAAAGGCCTTCAGCCTTGTGCCATCATGGGGAGCTGTCTCAGCCCTGGAGGACCATTCTTATCTCCTGTTCTTATTAAGTCCCTCCTCTTTCCTTTTCTTTCCCCCAATTCCCAGTGCCCCAAACTCCAGTTTCCTTGGGTAAAGAATTGCTTCAAATCAGAGCTACCTCTTCACCCAGAGAGGTCATCCTTTACTATTGGATGGTTTTAACCTTTCCCCTCCAGACTGGGCTCCAGGCTTTGGTTTGCACAGCCAGGAGGTCCTGAGACCTGAGAAAGCTTTTTCCCAACATGCAAGCAATTTTCTGCAGGAGGTGAGTTCTTCTATCTCTGGCAAAAAGCATATATAGCAATATTTTTCTGTCTCACAACTTGTGTTTTCTTTCTGTTATTGTTATTACTTTGAATGGATGATACATTTACATGGTTTAAAATTCAAAGGCAACAAAGGGTATACACAGAAAAATCTCCTCTCTGCCCCATCTACCAGCCACCAGAACTCTCCCCAGAGGCAACCCGTGTTACCAGTTTCTGATGTATCCTTACAAAGTACTTTATACAAGTGCAAGCAGACCCATATATCTCTTCTCTCTTCTTTATTATTCTTCACACACACATGCTGGCATTCCATACATGTTGATTTGCACCTTGTTTTTTTCACTTAAACATATAGATAGAGGGGCACCTGGGTGGCTCAGTCGGTTGAGCATCTGACTTCAGCTCAGGTAATGATCTCACGGTTTGTGAGTTTGAGCCCCACACCGGGCTTTGTGCTGACACCCAGGAGGCTGCTTGGGATTCTCTGACTCCCTCTCTCTCTCTGTCCCTCCCCCGCTTGCACTCGTTCTCTCTCTCAAAAATAAACATTAAAAAAAAATTTTTTAAAAACATTTAATCCTTACACCAGCTCTCTACATAAGGCACTATTATTTCCAATTTACAGCGGAGAAAACTGAGATCAAAGATGACAAGTAGCCTGCTGAAGGTGGCATAACAAGGAAGTGTCAGAGCCAGGGTTCCATGGAGGTGTGTGACTCCAGAACGTTCCTCTCCCCCGACTAGAGAGCCTCCTCCTATTAGCCTGCTGAACTGTTGAGAGCCCTGGGGAGGTGTCATTGGAGAGGAAGTGATTACAGTTGGTTATGGGTGAGGCTCAGGAGATGATATGATTTTTTTCAGAGGAAATATAAAGAATATATCGCAACAGGGAAAAATGTTTGCTACATGATATGAGGGGGTGGGGGAAAGCTGTGTTTGTGATTGTTTAGATGTGGTGATCACAGCTATGTAAAAATGGAAATACTTGTGGGTGTGCTGACTTCCCATCCAGAAAATTCTAGGACGTCTTGGGTTTACGTTTCTGATTGTTGTCAGTCCTATATCAGTTGCTATGCTCTGACTTTAGAAAAGTTGGGGAAATATGGCTACTTTCTTTTAAAGACCATGTTGAAGACATTTAAGTAGTTACTGTATTTGTAATGCCATGAGCACTTAAACATGTATATATTATGGAACAAATGCTGTGATTTGGGGGTACAGTAAGTAATATATATTTTGGTCTTTGTCCCTGGCTCCTAGACAGAGATCTGAAAACCTTTGTAATTTCCTAAGCGATAAAGGTGCTGGGAACATCTTTTGTTCTAATATTTGGTCTTTGACCCTAGTTTCTGACACAGGGCTCCCGAATCCCTTGGAATTTCCTGGTCGATAGGAGCATCTATTGTTCTACTGAGGAGACCCTTGTGGGGGTTCCTGGAGAGCTTCAGATGGTTCTGGTCACCAGAAAGACCAAGCCATGATTAGAAGCTTGAACTTTCAGCCCAAATCCCCCATCCCCTGGGAAGGGGAGAAGGACTGAGACTGAGTTAATAATTGATGGTGCCCACACGATAAGGCCTCCATAAAAATCCCTGAGCTGTGGGGTTCAGAGGGCTTACAGTTTGCCGAACACAGAGAGGTGTTGGGAGGTTAGTGCCTCTGGAGGGCACGGCTCCTCGCTCTTTCCTCCACACTCTGCTCCCTGCATGCCTCCACCTGCTGTCCCTGAGTTGTATCCTTTATAATACACTGGTAACCGAGTAAGTCCATTGTTTTCCTGAGTTCTGTGAGCTGTTCTAGCAAGTTATCGAACCTGAGAAGGGGGTAATGGGAACCCTTGATTTATAGCCTGGTGGGTCAGAAGTCCTGGAGGCATCCGCTTGCGATTGGCATCCAAAGTGGGGTGCAGACAGCTTTGTGGAACCGAACCTTAACCTGTGGGGGGCTTTGATGCTGTCTCCAGATATACAGTGTCAGAACAGAACTGAATTGTAGGATACCCTACTGGCATCACAGAATTGGTCAGTGTGGGGGGAAAAAAACCCTCACATTTGGTTTCAGAAGTAAATTTCTGTGTGAGTCGTAGAGAAGAAACAGTAGTTTCCCTTTACACACACACACACACACACACACACACACACACACACACATCACTGTTGTTACAGGGAATAAAGTTGTTTTAAAATATGAAACTTGGAAAAACTAAGTGTGATATTTGATACAAATCTGGAAGGTTAAGGAAGCAGACATTTTAAGAGGGTATCTTAGCCTTACTAATTACTGTAAATTGATATCAATGTCTTGCCTATTCATTAAGAGGCTACTCCAGTCATTGGATTTCTGTGGTGATTGTTTTTTAAAGGTTAGCCTTGACCGACTCCATTATAATTTTTTTTCCAACAGTACCAGTGAACAGAATCGAGAGAGGAGCCTTATATTTATTTCAAACAGTGAAAGTAACAGCTGTCAAATGGTTGTTTCAGAAAGGTTGTTTGGAATTCCTTTATTTGATCACTTGTTCATCCCGCCTTCATGTTAGTTTTTTACAAGTCATTTCACTCATTCATTCACTCATTCCACATTTACTGATCTATTGTGTGCCAAGTTCTGTGCTGGGCACTAAGAGCAAACGGCCAATGAGATTTGGCCCCTGCCCACGAGGGATTCGCTGGTAGCACTAGAAACATAAACAGATGATTGTAACACAGTGTGGTAAGTGCCATTTCAGTTCAATCCAGTAAGTGCGTATTGAGGGTCTGTTCTGTCCAGGTTGCTGTGCTGGACACTTTCATAGGCAGTAGAGAATGAACAATCTGGCCCTGCCTTCAGGGAGCTCACAGTCTAGTGGCGGGGGGTGGTGGGGGGGAACAGTAAACAAACCAGTGACTAAATCATTACAAATAACCATCATTTATAAGGGGATTAAGCAGGGTTCTTGGATGAAGAATAACAGAACAGGGGAACCTATTTCTGCATTATTTTCTAGTTAGTGCTGTGATGGACGCATCACAGGGAACTGTGGGAGCAGGGAAGGGCAGCTAATGTGAAATAACCTGGAGCAGTCATGGAAGGCTTTGCAAAGGAGCTTCCCCCGAAACTGAACCTGAACATACAGGGAAGGATTAAACAGGGGCAAAGGTCAAGATGGGCCATCCCAAGAGAGAGAACTGGGGTACAAGCGCGTGGAGGTGTCAAGGTGACAGAGAGTAGGATCTGCTGGGAGATCAGCAGGTGATTCAGTGGCAGGTGGGAGGGGACGAGATACAGCTGGAGAGATAAGGCAAGGCCAGATCATGTGTGGCCACCAGTGCCAGGCTGAAGCAACTTATCTGGATGGTGATAAAATGCAAAGCCTGCCGAGCCATGGCCCTTCGCACATAAGCTTCCCGTAGCTTCTCATGGGTTCCATAAAATGAGGCCGATTGTATTTTACGCCATGTATATTTTGAGAGAGGTGTCATAGGTTTCTTGCTGAACATTTAACTGGCTTTTTTTTTTTTTCCTTTTTTCATCTCTAGAGAAAGAGGAACTTAAAAGTCTTGGGATAATTCACCTTTTACTGCCTGAAGGTTGCTCCCTCTCATCTCTGAAGGGGGACATGGGAGGCACTTGGAGACCAAAAAAAGAGGGAGATTTGGAGTCCTTGAGGGCGGATATGCTTACAAATTGTGAGGTGGAGACTGGCAGGCCAGGACCCTGGAGAATGGCCATGTCAGAAACTTGAGTGCAGCGTCTGGGCTAAGCAGTGAGGGAGCTGGACTGCTCATGGAGGCCCCTGGCACCTGCCCAGGGACCTGGGTCTGAGGGGCATCTGTCTGAGGTTGGGGCTAAAACGGCAAGACTGTGCACCAGGGAAAAAGCAAAACTCCAGGTTGCCAGCTTGCTGTGGGTGTGGGCTGACCCTCTCCGTGCTGGGACGCGTCAGCCTTGGAGTTTGGGAACAAAGAAGAAAAGAAAAGCCCCATCAGGGAAACTTTGAGCTTCTTGTTCATCAGGCATTGGGTTTCTCAAGTCTGTGGCTTTGATTTGAAAAACAAGGTGGTTCAGTCAGTTAAGCTGCCGACTCTTGATTTCAGCTCAGGTCATGATCTCACGGTTCAAGAGCTCAAGCCCTGCATCAGGCTCTGTACTCACTGTGCAGAGCCTGCTTCAGATCCTCTGTCTCCCTCTTTCTGGCCCTCTCCCGCTCCCGCTCTCTCTCTCAAAAACAAATAAATGTTTAAAAAAAAAACTTTTTTTTTAAAGGAAAAGAATTGAAATGATTGCATTTGCACTGTGAGCATCTGAAGACATTCGTACAAATTGCAGCCATAAGGTAAGACAAGCTACAGTGGCTTGACCTAAAGACTAACTGGTGAAGGACAGTTTGCTAGATCTTATGAGACAGATGTCCTCTGGATCTCCCTGGGGCCAGTGCAGCAGAAGCAGGGGCCAAAAAATGCCTGGTTTTGTGAGCCAGCTATAACACCGCCTAGAGGTGGTTACTTCTACTGTCCCAGTTTGCAGATGGCATAACGGAGGCTCCGAGAAGTGAGTGGCTTGCCCTGGATCATCCTGCAAGAAAGAGGCAGGACAGGGTGTGGACTCAGGTATCCTAATTCCCCCAGGCGAGTCTATTTGGACTCCAGCAAAGTGCTGCTAATGCAGCATCCGTGGTGAGAAAGGGGAAGAGGAGAGGGAGGAAGAGAGGGATGGGGGAAGAAAAAGAGAAGCACTGGGAGAAAGGAAAGGAAGAGGAGCCGAGCGGAGGACCCAGAACAACTTTTGACTAAAACCTTAATCCAATCAGCTATTCTAAGTGGTATGTATGTATGTGTTTATTTATATTTTTGTTTCTCCAAATTCCAAAGAGGGCAACGCTTTGCTGTCCTGATTGTGTTTCCACTACCACTTGCTACCCAAGATGCAGCACAACATTATTAAAAAAAAAAAAAAAAGCCCATTGTTCCGTGTTGTGATAATATAATTCTCTGTAAACGGTGCAGTCCAGTGGACAAAGTACTGCACTCTCCCACCCCACTGGTGACCTGCGGGGACAGCTGAATGCCTTCTGGTCCGCTGAGCCCAGAAGAGTGGGGCTGGGCTTTCAGAAACAGCTGGGCCGATTCATCTAGAACAAAAGCCAGCTCTTCCTGCTAAATCCCTGGCAGGCACGGGCTGTGGGGCCAGCGGGCCCTTGTCCCCTTCCGTGGAAACTTCTTCTTGAGCCGGCTCCAACAGTGTCAGTCTCCTGCACGAGAGCCTTCGACAACTTCCCAGCGGCCCCATGCCTTCTGGGCTGGCACGCTGTCGGTCCCACGCGGGAGATGGTGGCCTTGGAGTGAAATCTCAGTTCTCGTTCCATCTGTGCCATCTCCCAGCTGTGCAACATAAACAAGTGACGTCACCTCTCTGAGCCTCCGTTTCCCCGTCTCTGATCTGGGAGTGAGTATAGTTTCAGTCCGGGGAACTTGCTGTCAGATTTGAAGGATAGGATGCCTAGAACAGGCCCCTATGAATACTGCTGTCCTCCTGCTGCCTGGCTTCATTTCATTTTCCCACAACTCTTGGAGGTGGACACAGTTACCAGATGAAGAAACTGAGGCCCAGAGAAGTGTCCTCCAAGGCCTGGCTCATCTGCTTCTTTGTAAGCCTTCTTGGACCCTGTCTGTGTCCCCCAGCCTCATTCCATCCCCTCCCAAGCTTTCTCTGTCTTAGTCTTTATAACAGCCTATTGTAATTGTCGGTTTCCTTGGCCACAGGCCCTGCAAGGGTTGAGTCTATGGCTGATTCATCTCCATGCCCTTAGCCATAAGCGCAGGGCTCGGCACATAACTAGTACTCAGAAAAGCAGTAAGTAAATAATAAGTAAGGAAAAAACACAGACCATGCACTTCTTCTGTGGGTACATAAAAGAATATAAAAATAGCACTGCCTCAAAGATTTTTTTTTTTTTTTTGGTGTGTGCACATTAGGGGCTTTATGAATTCTTATTTCTAAAGCACAGCAGTTTATAATCTTTCTTAAAATAGGTCTACATTTCTTAAACAACTCCAAATACCTTCCATATAAATAAATAGTGAGTTGTTACAAAACATTATAGGAAGTGTACAGGGAAGGGCCCAACATCAGGCCCTAACACTGTCAAGATGAAATTAAGTAATCCCTGATCCTCAATGAGAGGCCTGGGAGAAGCCTCGCCTTCCCCCTGACTCCCTTCACCTTGGCTATAGAAAGAACCCGGGCTTGGGGTACCTGGGTGGCTTAGTTGGTTGAGCGTCTGACTTTGGCTCAGGTCATGATCTCACGGCTCGTGAGTCTGAACCCCGCATCAGGCTCTGTGCTGATAGCTCAGAGCCTGGAACCTGCTTCAGATTCTGGGTCTTTTTCCCTCTCTGCCCCTCTCCCACGCATGCTGTCTCTCTCTCTCTCTCTCTCAAAAATAAAAAGAAACATTAAAAAAAAAAGTTAAAAAAAAAAAAAAAAGAACCTGGGCTTTGGAGACATACCTGGATTTGGATTCCAGTTCTATCACTCGCCCAGCTGTGGAAACATAAGCAGGTTACTTTTCTGAGCCTGTTTATGTATTTGAAAACTTGAAGACTATACCTAACTTGGAGGTAGTTGTAAGGCTTAATTGATGTAATAAATTGGCATGATAACATGGCCAGGAAGCACTCAAAATGTGGCAGTTATAATTACAGTTTTAGTTTTTATTATCCCACTGTCATAGGGCCAGCTGTGTGTAGCTGTGGACAGGCTGTGTTTAACAACCAGCTGTCAAAATTCCTGGAAATTTACCGGCAGCTCTTGTGAGCTGATTGAAGCTAGTTCTAGCACATCACTGAAGGTGCCCAGACTCCCACCCGTCTTCCAGGCCTGTCTTCCTCTGACCTCCACACCTTTGCTTATTCTGTGCCCAGAGCAGAAGATTCCAGCCCATTCCTCACCTCCAATCTTATTCTTTCTATCCTTTCAAGGCCAACTGAATCCTCCTGCCCAGCGACACTGTCTTCTCTGCCTGGTTTCCCTCCCCCTTTCTCTCCATCTACAGGTTATAGTGGGAGCAGCCAGGTTTGTGCAATATGACCCTGTCTCTGTGGCTAGAGTCAACTGGATAAAGGGTAGGCATCCGACCCAAGTTAGCATGTGGGCCACAAACAAAGATTCCGGTTCCCTGCTGGTAAAAGCCATTTTGTGGAAAGCAGAGATGCTTGTCCGTTTTGAAAACAGATGGGCAGAGATGGACAATGGAGCCAAAGCCCTTTCCAGGTAGCCTTTGTACTCGGGCCTGCATCTGGCCTGACCCCAAGGCCCAGCTGCATCCCTGTTCCAAGGCTCCTTGGGACATTGCAGGATCACCTAAGAGCATCTCTTCAATTAATCTTTTGCACAAAATCCTGATCTTATGCTCTGCTTCTAGGAACCTGCTGTAAGGCATTCGATGCTCAATAAATGCTTGTCCTAATAACTTATTTTTCTGAGGCCAGCTTCAGGAGAGCTCTGTATCCAAAAGAGCCCCAGTAGATCCCCAAGTCTTCCCCAGCCAGCCCAGCCTTCTCCTCTCTGAGTTTCTCCACACCGATTTACCCACATCCCTCAAGCCATTTAATGAGGGTCTCACTGGCTTTCTCTGTGGAAGATGGTCCCCTCAAAATGGTGGTCTTGGCCTTCAGAGATGGCCGGTTCCCACAGGCCCAGTTAATTAAACATAATCATCATAACCCAAACTTTAATTCCAAATTCTGGTAGTCCTGTTTGGTTTTTGTGTCTACTCCTAATACAGTCAACTGTGTGTGGGGTGGGGTGGGGTTTATGGTACAAACACAGGTGCCAAGGGAGGGCCACTCCTGTGGGTGGGGAGAGGCATTCTCACAAAGGGGAGCAACACCTCCAAATTACCGTGTAGCCTGTGTGTGGCCTTTGTTTCCCCCACCCTCACTCCTGGGTGGGGGGAGGTAGGTCTTCTGGCAAAAGGATACATCCAACTTCCACCATGAGAGGGGGTCCATATTGTCAAGAACGAGAAGCCATTCACTCTGAAGGTGAGGGTCCAGGGCAGAAAAGGCCTTACTGATGCCTGTAGGCGGTGGGTACCCAGTGGGGAGAGGAGTACAAACAGAAGTCTAGAGAGAAATGAGAAGATACCAACACAGAGGAGACTTCTTAGCACCCATGCGAGGCCAACTTGGCCCTGACTAAAAGGTCAGGCCAAGATCTATCCTGCCCAGCTATGAAACACACGTGTTGATGTATGCAAAGCAAAGCACTAGGAACTTGCTTGTCCCTCCAGTAGAAGTTACCATCGTTGTCCTCATCACCATTATTTTTAATTCTTTCTGGCAGCAGCTTATGCTCACGTGTCTCTCCAGTAAGTAGAACCATCACAGGGTTGTGTGTGAAAGCCTCTACTCCACTGGCCTCAGTTTCCCCATTTCTAAAGCGAGAGCCTGGTCCAGATGTTCCCAGATGTTTCCTGCATCTCAATCTGATGTTCTCCAGTTCTGTGGAGACACAGATTCAGAGGTTTGCCTTTCTTTGCTGGAGAGAAGCTGCTAGGGTTGAAAATGATATGTTGGATAAACCCAAGGCATGTGTATGAGAGGGATTATAATCAAAGAGCTCAGAGCTGAATCGTGGGTCTCTGCCTTTCTCCCCACCCGGCGCACAGGCGGCCACAGGCAGCCTCTGAAAAAAGCGGAGAGTGGCGGAGAGAGGGGGTGAGCCTCTCTGTGGGGTGGGCACCCTGCTTCAGTCCTTAGAGAAAGTGGAGCTGAGTAGAGTTTCCCTAGCCAGGAAAGGTGGCAGTAGATGTGGGGGGGGGGGGGATGTGGGTGGGGAGCTGAGGATGAAAGTCAGGAGCACAAGGGAAGCCCAGAACATG
This sequence comes from Lynx canadensis, assembly GCF_007474595.2. Classification (NCBI taxonomy): domain Eukaryota; kingdom Metazoa; phylum Chordata; class Mammalia; order Carnivora; family Felidae; genus Lynx; species Lynx canadensis. Next base: position 80,292,734 of record NC_044315.2, read on the forward strand.
GCCTGAGGTGTTCAAGGAATGGTTCCTGTAATTACTAGAGTTGCAGAAGGGAGTGGGGAAGGAAGAGCTGAGCCGGGATTCCCCAGGCCCTGTGGCTTCCCTGGCTGCCACTCCGTGGAAAAACCAGAAAAAAAAAAAACAAACAAACCAGGAAGTGAGTATGGTGTTCTTGCCTTCTCTGCTACTTAAACACCAGCTCTTCCTGCTCTGATCCCCAGAACCTGGAAGGTACTGACTTGGTACATTTTCCCTTGTGTCAGAGGGAGGTTTGACCCAGCTGAACATGGGGCCGCCCCCAGCCCCTAGGCTGGCAATGGACATCTTGAGTCGTCTGGTCCGGTTTCCTGGTGTGGGAGTCCTCCCACTTGGAGGCACAGGGCAACTCAGGCAAGAGGCCTGAGAACCCACGTTCGCAGCGGGCCTGTTGGAAGGGAAGGCCGCCCTGTGCCCTGTGCCATCACACACGCCTGTCTCTCAAATCCACGTGAGAAGCTGCTGAGGTGAAGAAAACATTAACATTTGTTCAAAAGTGACCTCGCACTCATCTTTTTGACAACGAGGATGTTCTGGATCACGGAAAAGAACGTCTGCCCTCACACTGATAAGAACGACCATTTGTGGAGAAGCCACAGTACCTGCCCTTGTGCTCAGTCTTTCTTTCCCTGCGTCTTCCCAACAGCCCCACGAGGAGGCAATCATTATATCCATTTCACAAGGGACGAAGTGACACTTCAATAATGTTGCTGTCACTTGCCCAAAGTTACAGGCCTGCTGAGTGTCAGCAGTTCCAAACAAGGCCTTATGATTCCAAAGGCCCTCAAGATTCTTTTTGAAGGTTCTGTTTGAAGGACAGGGATGCACTTGGCATTTCTTGTTCTTTCATTCTGAATGAAGTTGGGAAACGTTCTCCTTTCTTTCAGTGGGTCTAGCAGCTGCTTGCACATCTCCCTTCTTTTGCTGGTGGCCCATCTCAGGCTCTCCTGCAGGGGGCTTTGCCTCCTGAAGTCGGCACTCCCAGAAGCTGAAATCTGCCTGGTTGATCCCAGCTGAGCAAGGCGCGCCGCCCATCCCAGCCTCTTTGGCCCCAGCCCAGCCCAGGAGCTACTACTCTGGGTCTCTTCCCCCCGGCTCCCGACGACCCCCAACCTCCTGGAGATCTCCCCGCGGTGCCCCGAAACTCCGTTTATTCCCGGGAAGGCGGGGTGCGGTTGTCTTCCTCGCGCGGATGTAGCGAGGGGGTTTGGCAAAGTAGTGCAGACCGCCCGGGACGAATGCAAGTCTGCAGCCGGAGTCGCCGTCTGCCCAGCTGCCTGCGTGGGGGGGCCGGCGCTCCTCCCCCACTCCCACCCCCCCCCCACCCCGCCCCGGCCCCGCCGCCCCGCCCCGAGGGCGGCTCCCGCCCGCGCCCGGCCCACCGCGTCCGAACGGGCGCACAGCCCCCGCTCCGCCGCCCGGAACCAGCTGAGCACAGCTGGACCCTGCAGCCGTCGTCGCCAGCGCCTCCGCAGCAGGTAAGGGAGGGGGGCGGCCACGGCCCCGGCCCCGGACGTCTTGGGGATCCCGGGCATCTGGGTCCTTCTCGCTCCCCTCTAGGTCGGAGCTCGTCCCGGCAGCGGGGCATCGCTGGAGAAGGGCTTCCTCCCTCACCCTGCTGGTCTCCCAGGGAACCAAGAAGGGTTGGATTAGGGGGGCTAGGGCCGGGGAGGAGGGAGGCCGGGCCTCCACCTACAGGCCCCGCTGTGCTGCAAGCACCTGAGCTAACCTTGACCCCGCCCCCGCGGGTGAGGGACCTGGGCTCAGGGTCACCCCGGCGCTCGGGCACTCGGTGTATCCGACCCGGGCTTGCAGGTGGCCGCGCGTCTGCGTTTTGGGCGGTGGCTCCGCCGGAGAGTGTGCTCGGCGGCGGAACCTCGACTCCAAGGTAATAATGCCTTCGCCTGCTCTCCCCGGGCGACGAGGAGCCCTCCGCCTCCTTCCTCTTTTTGGGCCCAGGTCTGTTAGAAACTTCTTCCTTGTACTCGCCGTCTGAAATCTGCTTGCAGTTGTTAACCTGACGGTGCCTTGTCCTCCTCGGCCCTGCAATGTACGCTGGTTTCTCTGACTCACACGGAAAACTTCGTTCAGAGTTGAAGACAGTGATTGGAGTCTCCCTTTCTCCCTGGGTCCCCATCTCTTCTGGGGGCTGATCACCACCCAGAATCTGGTCACAGCAGTGTCCCCCTGGCCCAGTGCAGGCCGGCTGCTCTGGGCGGTTGTCAAGGGCAAGTTTTTGGAAGGCACGGGGAGACTTTGGGTGGGGAGGGGCCATTGGTTTCCTTTGTGGCCCTCTATGTGCCCAGGCATACACTCTTTATCCCGCCTTTATACCTTCCACAGAGCAGAGAGGGCATCTTTAAAACAGCCAGCACTCCAAAGAGCCAAAGGCATTCAAGGGCTGTTCTGGGGGTGACTCCGGCTTTGTGGAAGTGGGGGCCCTGGGGAGGAGCCTGTGGTTTTGTTTGGCTCCTGGAGACTTTTCAAACACTTAATCCTGTAGGTCCTGTTCTCCCAGGACCACATTTCTGACCAGGGCACTGGGACCTCTTGCTGCACCCCTTTGCAGTGACCATAGCTTGCTGGAGTGTCGCCTCAACCCCATTCCACAGCTGAGACAACCGCAGGGCTCAGAAAGTTTGTGATGGGCTCACAGTCACACGGTGACAAAAGGGCAGGGCTAGGACCCAGTTCCAGTTGGCCTTTAAGCTGAGTCCTTCTAGCTGGTGGAGCTTTTCACTCTTTCTTGAGTGTTCCATTCATTAAGACATCCTCTCCCCTCCCCATCCCCACACTTGGGGGTGCTGGTTGGTGTTTCTAGGGGATGTTAAGGGGAAGAGGCTTGGGCCTCTGAGAGAAGGAAGGGTGGGATGGGGGGACAGGCAGCATCCAACTCCCTTGAAATTCCACTTTCCTTTCTGAGGCCTTGCTATTTATAAATGCCAGGAAAATTGTAAACAGCCGGGGAGCTTGGGTTGGCACCCGGGGGCAGTTACACGGCAGCAAAGAAGGTTTCCGTGTGAATCAGGGAAGGGAACTTTACTCCAGAATTTTCCATAGTTTTTTTTTTTTTATTACGAACTAACACAAACCTAGGAAAGCAGGCAGCTCCCGGGAGCTGGGGGGGGGGGGGAGGGAGGGGTTTGCCTCTCATGGCATTTCCTTCCTGCCCTCCTTCCTCAATTCAACACTTTTCTGGGCCTGTGTCCTATACCTTGCCCTGTGAAGGCCCAAGACCCTCGAGGAGGACAAAGTTCTCTGTCCTCAAGATACTTCTCATCCATAGCGGTTGACACAATCATGTGATACCGAGAGTTATTTCAGTCCATAAAGGGGCGACTAAGAATGTTTGGGCGACCCAGTCCTCAGAAATCAGTAACAGGTTCCCAGGAGTTAAAGGAGTCGAGGGAAAAGACATTCTAAGAAACAGGAATAGCTTGTGCAAAGGTACTGAGGTTTCTTGAGCCATCCATGGCTAGAATAGCAGTGAAGGAAGGGTGCAGCTGTGGGGGTTGAGACTGTAAATAAAGATTGTAAACTGAGGGTTTGGACTTTATCCTGAAGGCAATGAAGAGCTGAGAAAGGTTTTCGACCACAGCAATTGATAAAAACTCTCACTGATCTGGTCGTTGATGTAGGGGATGCACTGGAAGGGGCAAACTGGAGGCAGGGGGAGCCTGAAGAGGCTGTTGCATGGTCCAGGGTAAAGACAGTGCAGGTCTGAACCAGAGCAGTGGCCACCATGACAGATCAGAGTTGCAGATTCTGGAAACCCAGCTGGAGGTCTTGGAACCCTCTCTAAATTTCATCTGAAAGCAGACGATAGGCTGATAGCTACCGGACGAGGCTGCTAAATTATTATTTATTTTTTTGCAGTGTTGTTTCTCTTCTATTTTATTATTTTTAAAGCAGAAAAAAAATAGCACTGAAGATTCAAACACAGAGAAGAGTATAGTGTAAGCTTCATCCCTCCAGCCCCCGTTCTTTCCCCAGAGGCAGCCACACGTGCACTTTGCCAAGCTATTATGAGCAAGAGCTGTTGACCGGATGCCTTTACACTTCTCAGCCATCCGGTGCACTAGGTCACTTCTCCCTACTCCTGTGTGTAGTTTGGGTCTTTCTTGAGAAGTTGCCAGGTAGGTCCCTGAGATGATGTCTTCATGATCTGTATTCCTTTGCTGAGGCACTGATCTCTGGTTTTCTTCAAGCAGACTTTACAGTCTGTAACTACAGCCTCTGAGTGTGTATATTTGCTTATTAGAAACCGAGAGAAGTCAGAAGCATTGACTTGGGAGTGGAGCTGCAGCCTTGGTTCTTCGGAGTGACCTGTGGCAACGCCTGGCTCTTTGGACCTCAGTTTCCTCATCTGTAAAATGGGGAGGGGGGAGGTGGCGTTGGTTGGCATGATAATAATAATACACATTTTAGTGTACCAGCTGCTGGAACATTAATTACTTCCTTGATTCCTCGCAACTGTTCCTCTTAGGTACTACTGTTTTCCCCTTTTACAGATGAGGTACCCGAGCCTAAATAATGTGTCTCGAGTTTCGTTGTTAAAGATAATGGGCGCCAGGATTCTGGAGTTTTGACTACAGAGCTCTTAATCCCTGCACTCATTGTTATCCTGAAGTTTCCTTGTAGTCCTGACATTATGAGCACTGCTGGGGGCTTCGCTGTGGCTGTGACAAGGGATCTGGGTCAGTGCACACAGCTTGGGGCGCTCAGCCCTGCAGCAGAGAGGCCTGAAGAACCTCCCGGTACTGTTTGGAAATTCATCCTTTTCTGTACTATCAACAGGACTCCAGAGCATAGGTCAGTCTCCCTTCCGTTTCAGGGAATCAAGGCTCTGAGAGAACACAAGATCACTTGTCCTAGGTCACTCGGTGAGTTGGGGTCCCAGCCAGGGCCATCTCCCCTTTGGCAGAAGCAAGCAGGGAAAAGCAGATCCCAGGAATTATGCATTTTTGCAGGGAGGGAAAGGGAGAGACCCGCGTTTAGGCAGCTGGGGTATGTTAAACAAAAATACCTCCTCCCTTTCAACTCAGTGAACTTGTGTCATATTTCAGCCTGATGTGGTTTGTGAATTTGTAGACCACAGGCAGGCTGGGTTCCTGCTGCTCTCTGGCTTCCCCTTCCCTGTCCCCTTCCCCCACTCATGCTCCCCTACCATAGGCCTGCTCTCCCCTGTCCTGCCCGGGACCACATCAACAATTTGAGGGCAGCGCAGAGAAAATCAGCAGGCGTGGTGAGCGAGGCTGGGCAGCAGAAGGCCCGGACTTGGGTCCTGGTTTTGTCACTGGCAAAGTACTGAGTGACTTGTGCCCCCGTGTCCACCTTGTGCTAGAGGGGTGGGCAGGATAACATCAAGCTTTCCTGGCTCTGATGGGCTCTGAGTCAGAAGGCTTTGTGCTCAGTGCACAAACGTGCACCTCCAAGTGAGTCCATAGCCTGTTATGTTTAACCTACTCCAGTGCTAGCTGGGGATCCAGCTGTTCATGAATTTGGTCTTCGCGGACTGAATTGGTTGCCCCATATTGCAGATAAACAAGTTAAGGCCCAAGATTCATTTAAGTATCTTATTCCCTGTTCTACAAGCAATAAGAATCATGGCCACCGTATGGAGCATGCTTGCTGTGTTCACTGTCTTGTTTAATCTTTTAACAGCCCTATTGTGGAGGAGATACTGACTCCATTTCACAGATGAGGAAACTGAGGCTCAGCCTAGAGAGATGAAATGATTTACCTTCTTTTCTTTGAGCCTCACAATAGCCCTGGGGTTGTCATGATGGGCTCCACTTTGTAGATAAGGAAAGTGAAGTGTGGAGACGTGAGCTCCCAGGGGCCACGTGGCCATCTAGCCTCCTTCCCGGCCTCCCCATCCTCGTCCCTCCTGTCCTGCCTCAGAGAGACCCTCTACACCTCTTTCACCCAATGCTCAGATTAAGGGATAACAGCATCCCAGACGCTGGCTCTTCCGCAGGGGGCTCCAGAAATGGTTTCAGTCATAGATTCTCTCCGGGAACTTCGCTGAAGGGGCCACGCCAGTGGGGGTGGATTTATTTATTCTGCTAAATTCACTTAAGCAAATAGTGCTATTACTTTCCCGCCTCTACAAGGATAACATCTGGGTCTGGCTTATTTACCAGGCATGGGAGAGACGGTATATGTGAGCCTTCCGGGTGGGGTCCGACCCTTACTGTAAGCGCCACGGCGAGGCTGGGCCCTCAGTGGACACAGTAAACACTAGTTAACTTTTTGGGAGTGGCGAAGTGGGATGGGCGGTATACCCATAGGAAACGGGGTATTTCTTCCAAGGACTTCCCCTCCCTTCTTTTTCTAATTATAATGAATACTTATGATAGGAAATTTAGAAAGTAAAATTAAAAAAAAGAACTGTCCATAATTCTGCCAATGTGAGATAATCACTGCTAACATTTGGGGGCATTTCCTTCCCGATATTTTCAGCACTTTTTTTTTTTTTTTTACCCCTACATAATGGTGGTCATACCACATTTATAATTTTTCTATTCTGACTTCTTTTTTTTTCTTCAGCATTGCGACAGACATATTTTCTCATGTTATTAAGGACTGTAAATTTAATTTGTAAAAGAGTTTGAGAAGTAGTCTCTACCTAAGTAGAGAAATGCGCGTTTATTTAAAATCTTTTATTCCAATAGTCTAGGGGATTGAAGAAATGAAATAATGTATTTGATTTGCAAAAAAAAAAAAAAAAAGTTTTAATTATTATTATTTTTTTAATGTTTATTTATTTATTTTGAGAGAGAGAGAGAGACAGTGTGTGTGTGCAAGCAGGGGAGGGGCAGAGAGAGAGGGAGGGAGAGAGAGAGAGAATCCCAAGCAGGCTCCGCGCTGTTAGCCCAGAGTGCAACATGGGGCTTGTTTTCACCAATGGTGACATCATGACCTGAGCCGAAATCAAGAGTCAGACCCTTAACCGACTGAGCCACCCGTGCACCCCAGAGACAGAAATTGATTGTCGTAAAGCACACAGCCAAAATGAGTTCAGTTGTTAAACCCAATGCCTGGGAAGATTAAACAGCCTGACCATGGCCAGACCCCTAGTTTTCCTTGGCAGTGTCTTCTTGGGAAAGTCATTTCCCTCTCTGACTGGTCTCCCCCCAGTGGGAAATGGAGAATGGCACCTTCTCCGGTTCTCCTGGTTCTACCTTTCTGCCAGTTGAAGGTTTGATTTCATGACCCAATGGCAGGTCTTGGTCTGTCGATTGTGCTTCCCAAATAGGGTGCTTTTTGAGCTCCCTGGTGCAGAGGGTAGGTCAGAGACTTAATCCTCTGACATGAAGAGAGATGTCTTTAAACCCTTTCTTTTGGGGCGCTGGGGTGGCTCAGTCGGTTAAGCGGCCGACTTCGGCTCAGGTCATGATCTCGCGGTCCGTGAGTTCGAGCCCCGAGTCGGGCTCTGTGCTGACAGCTCAGAGCCTGGAGCCTGTTTTGGATTCTGTGTCTCCCTCTCTCTGACCCTCCCCCATTCATGCTCTGTTTCTCTCTGTCTCAAAAATAAATAAACGTTAAAAAAAATAAAATAAACCCTTTCTTTCCTCAAGGAAAGGGTTGTATTAACAATAATGTATGTGGACACGAAAGATGTTCTAGCAGATCTCAAGCTTTTTGTGAACACGAATCACCTGGGGATTTTGTGAAAATGCAGATTCTGGTTCGTTAGGTCTGGGGTGGGGCCTGAGGCTCTGCGTTTCTCGTAGGATCCCAGGTTCTCGTAGGATCCCAGGTAGTGCAGAAGTTGCTACAGAGTTAACACTTTGCCGAGTAAGATTCTAAATCCCGTATTAAGAGCCCAGACTAGAGCCTAGATCTTTGAGATTCTTCCTACCCATAGTATTTGCCTCCCTCTTCTGTTCCCAACATGGAGCCAGACGGTTTAGTCCACAGCTATGAGTTTCTAGAATCTGAACAGTCCTTGACATATTTTGCTGCCTAATTGCAGAGCGAGGTAGGGGCCTTCTTTAGGAAAGAGCGACTCAGCAGGAAACCATCTGAACCAGGAGAAACACAGCTGAAGGACCTATCATTTGTCTTAAACATTTCCAGCAGAAGTTTTTATACTTAAGATTATAGACATTCTTCTCTCATGTCTGTAGGCTGCAAACCACAGCCTCTGGGAGGCCCCAGCCTGTTTTTGTATGCCTCTGAGCTAAGAATGGTTTTTACATTGTAAAAGTTTGTTAAAAAAAAAAAAAAAGACACCCTGAAAACCCAAACAAAACAAAACAAAACTCAAACCTAAAACCAAACAAGGAAGAATATGCAACAGACAAGGTATGTGGCCTGCAAAGCGGAACATATTTACTAACATATTTACAGTGAAAATTTGCTAACCCCTGATCTAGAGTAATCAAAGCTTTATATATATATATATATATATATATATATATATATATATATATTTTTTTTTTTTTTTTTTTTTTTGTATGCATGAGGCCAAGCCTTAATGCTTGAAATTTAACAAGACCAAGATGCCTGGAGGCAGCCTGACTTTGTGGGAACTGCACAGACATCTTGTGTGACCCTCAGCCCATGGTTTCACCTCTCTGAGCTTGTATCCTTCCTTCACAAAATAGGAACCATGATACCTGCCTGGCCGAGTATCATGGGGATGAGACATGAATGTATGTAAAGAGTCTGATACTTGGTAGGTGCACGGAAAATAACTGTTGTCATTGGGGTGGCCATTTGAACCCTTCTGGGATTACTAGACAGATATCATGTTTCTCCCACCAAATCTGAAACAGTCCTCCCAATATGCCGGGAGCAGTCTTTTAGGAGAAAAACACCTCTGGCTTCAGCTCCCCCCTGCCCCCCCCAAACCCCACCCCCAGGGCCAAAAGCTCCTCTTTAGCCACCTTAGACAAATGGGCTTCCTGGTGACTTACAATTTCACTAATAGTGAACTGTCTACACGAAGGTCAGCCTTTCCTGGGGTGGGCAGCTCTAACCTTCTGTGCCTTCTCCCTCTCTGAGATATAATCGAGCACAGGCGCCCCCAGGGCCCCAGGCTGGGATGGTGAGTGCTGGAAAGAAACATCTCTCTTTATGGCTCCCTCTGGAGCATGTGGGCGGTGGACTAGAGTCAGTGGTTTGTGGACCTTGTTTTTAAGTTGCTGCAGCCTTAAGGTCCAGAACGGAAAATAGTCTAACTTGGAGCTCGCTGGAGTTAATTCTAAACCCAGCCAAATTTGCAACCCTGGGGCTCCCAGTGTCCCCAGCCTGGGAAAGAGTGTAATGCTCTTTTTGCCCATAGATGGCAGCACCTGTACTCTCAGCATCTGTGAACGTGTGCATGTGCATGAGTATATGTCTACGCACGTGTGCACACGTGTGTATATGCACATAGCTTCTTCCTTCGGTGCCTCTTGAGCTATGGTGGCCTCGGCCTTAGGCTAGGTACTCGGATCCATGGGAGCAGATCTTAGTCTAACGGGGAAGGCTGACTCGGAAAGGGACCGTAAGTAATACAGTGTGACAAGGAAGAGTAGAGGCCTGTGGGAGCTCCAAGGAGCTCACCCTCACGGGGGAGGGGAGGTTATAGCAGACTTCCTGGAGGAAAGCTGGGCTTGATCATGAGCGGAAGGAGAAGTGACGAACAGGGATGGAAGAGGGTTCTAGAACAGAGGAGACTCTGTGTGAAGATTACAAGAGGACTTGGGGCAGAGTGCGGCTTCGCCTGGCTGGAGCTTGGAGGGGTGTGGGTGGAAGACAGGAACTAAAGAGGCTGAAGCTCAGGGGACTGGCAGCGACAGATCATGAAGGGCGTTGAAAAGTTCGCTGAGGATCTTGGACTTGATCGGGGGGTGGGGGGCTCTAAGAGGACCATGGAAGAGTCTGAGCAGAGGAGTGGTGTGGTCTGGGCTTGCACCGTAGGGGAGAGAGGAGGTGGGGGGACCGGTCGGGAAGCAAGCACTGTAGTCACCCAGATGAGAGAGTGGTCGTGGCGCCTGGACCAGGATGTTGGCGGTGGGGGTGGGGACAAGACGATGCATCTGAGTAGAGCCGGCAGGACAGGGCCGGGCGAGGTGGTGTGGGAGGCATGAGTGCCAGAGCAGGGGAGGTTGAGGAGGGTGCTGCCCTGGGGTCTGGCCTGGCCCAGCATGTGGATGGTGGATGGTGGTGCTATTGCTGAGATGGGGAGCACCAGGGGGAGGAGCAAGTTACATTCAGGAACAAACGTAGTGCCACCAGTGAGGGTGAGGGTGTGATCTGGAGGTGTGTAGAAGAAAAGGGGGAGCGGATTTCGAAGGCTTATCCTCACACAGAATGAACAGAAAGTGAGAGGTCAGTAGTCATTTGCAGGAACACAGCCCAACCCAACTCTGCTTTGATCGATCCGTGTGGATGGAACCAGGCACCTTCAGGTGGAACTCTCTGAGGAAGGCCACAGAGGTGGCACTGTGGGGCCCCGAGAAGCACCCAGCCTCTTTTTCGGATGCCCTGCCTTGCTTATGTCTGCCGCTCACAATGCAGAAATACACCAGGAATGCCTGGGCCGTTGGCCGTCAGCTGAGAACAGGGCTCATTTGTGTCTTAATCCCTGGAGCCTGTAGGGCGCCCCACTGCATTTGGGATCTTGGACTCTGTCCTTGGCTTGGAGCAGCTGGTTTGGGCAGAGAAATTTTCCAGGGCAGGCGGGAGCCAGGTTGCTTAGCTGCCCCCCTGAATGTAGATGCCTGGGGCTCTGGGGCGTTGGGGAAGGGTGAAGATCCAGTTTGTCCCTGAAAGGCGGGGGCCCAAAGGGCTGGGCTGCACCATCCACTGTGGGGCCAGTCTTGGCTGGTCCTTTGTTCAGTCTTCTAGCACATATACTCACTGCTTTTGCTGTTTGCCAGCTCATGTGCGGGGCTTCAAAGACCAAGCTGTCTGGCAGGGCTCACAGCCTGGTAGGAGAGAAAGACCTATTGCCAGATAATGATAATATGGTCTTACAATAGTAGACCACGTAAACAGCTTGGGTTCCCAAGTTGCACAAGTACAGAATGAGAAAAATATAATTTCTAAAAAAAGGCTTAGGGATTTAATTAAGTATCAGAGTAAACCTATGTACCGTACAAAACCCTTGACGTATTCTATCTCATTTAATCCTTATGATAGCCTATGGAATAAGTTCTGACCTAATCCTTCTTTTTACAGAGAAGAAATCTGAGACTCAGGGTGAAGTAACCTGATCAAGTTACACAGTTAGTTAAATGAGGGGTCATTTTGTCTAACTCCAGAATCCTGAACCACAGCTCTGACATTGACCCTAAGCAGAATTCAGACATGCCCTGGTGTTTGCCTACATGCAGATGGCATTTTAGGTTGGATGAACAGAGGCATGATATCTGGAATGATGGAGGTGAGAGTCTGCTTGCCCTGCCCTGGAGAGAGCTTGCCTGAATGTCAAATTCTGGGTCTTGTGCTGGCAGTAGGCACAAGGTTCATTTGGAGCTGACTGGGGAAGGTGAGGAGAGAGGGAACCAGACACCTCATCTCAGGAAAAGCTGGAGGAAAGGGGGTATGCAACTTGTACAAGACCTGGGGGGCCCAAGATCACTGTCTTTGTCTCTAAGGAGCCATTGGGAAACGGGGTGACAGACCTCTTCTGGGTAATCCGAGCGGATAGAGCTCGGACCAGCAGGTCAAAGCCATAGGGAGAGAGACTTTAGCTCATCCTAACAACAGTTCTTTCAACCAGCCAAACTCTTCAACAGATGCTCTTACGGCCTTGGCAGGAAGTGAGTTCCCCGTTGCTTGAGCTGTGCAAGCAGGGGCTGTGTGATTGTGGGTGGGGGGTTCTGGGGATGAGTAGAAGTATCAGATGTGGATTTGACCAGATGACCTGGAGCACCTGACCTTGAGATTCTTGGCCCCTTGTTTACAGGTCGTGCTGATAACCCCCCTTGTACATCAGTGCTTCTGCCGTGGTCCCAGCACCTCTGCCGGGAGCAGCCGTCTTCCCCCTCACAGCCCTGCAAGGTAGGTACAGTAGTGCAGACACCCCTGAGTCCTCCTAAGCCCAGCTCTGGCTGCCCAGGGGAGTCTGGAGGGGACAGTGGAAGCAGCCGCTGCTCACCACAGTGGATTCAGAGGGAGTCCCTGAGGTTTCTCTGGTAAAGCTCGGAGCACATTTCTGCCCATTGCCTCATTTGCTCCTCACCGGCGAGGGCGGGATCCTGTGGGGAAGAGACAAGGAAGGGCTGGGCTGGACGCCAGGGCACCTGGGCCCTATCCTGGCTGTGCTACTTCTCACAGTGTGGCTGGAGGAAAGTCGCTTTCCCTCTCAGGGCCTCTGTCAGCTCTTCCGTGAGAGGGTGGATTCCCTGGAGGTACAGGAATTCTCCCCGGAGGCTTTGGAGAGGTGAGAACATGCGGGGGCGTGGCTGCCAAGCCTCCAGCTTGTTGACCGTAAGAGGCGGACGCAAGCTGTGTGAGTCACAGGGCAGGTGGATGAGTCATCCCCACCTGGGACAGCTGGCAGGGTGGGGCCCACCTGACTATCAGATTCACTGACCCCCCCTCCCCCCCCCCCCCACCCCACCCCAGGAGGCTGCCATGCAGAGTTCTGGGCTGGAAGCAAGAGACCCACTTCATGACCCAGCTTGGGCCTCCGTTTCTCCCCCCATAAAATGGGTGTATTGGTCTCCCACCCACCCACCTAACAAGGTTGTCATGAGGACTGTAGAAGCTTATAGATGCTAACGCTTTGTGAACTGTGAAATGGGAAGGATCACGGCTAGGGGGAAAGCCCAGCTTCCAATGCGGCAGCAGAGGTGAATTTCCAATAGCAACGGTCTGGAGAGCCTGGAAAACACCCGTCCAGCTCATGACATCACCCTTGGTGGCCAAAAGGAGAAGGGGCTGAATGACTCCAGGGTTTACTCATCTGCTGTGACCCAGCTGGCTTTGGGGGGGGGGTGCAGGGACAGTCGTCACTGCTGTTCCTCTTTCCCAGAGCTTAGATACGACTGCCTTTTGATGGTCTCCTGAATGCTTTGTCCACGAAGCCTGGGATTGCTAGAAGGCCTGCTAGGCCCAGAGAAGGGACTTGGCTCACTTCAGCTGCACCTTAAGGGTTCTGCAGATGAAGGGCCAGCCCTGAGGCTGCCCAGAAAGGAGGGATCTGGGGCCTGTCTTGGTTCTGATGCTTCTGCTTTTGAAACTGAGGCCTGACAGCTCCCAAAACTGAATTGCCCCAAGTGATCTGTCACCAAAAAGAGTGTTAGGCCATGCCAGTGCCTTTGGCAACAGTGACAGAGGGACCTGTCTCCTGCTCTCCCCACTTCTGCAGACCGAGCAGGGCCAGACCGGCTCAGGCCCAGCTGCGTACCTGTTAACTAAGAGCTTTGCTACCCTGCCCCCTTCACTGCTGTCCCCTGGCAGTGTGCCCCCGCCTCATGCCCCCCTCCGCTGAACTCTGGTTCAGCCAGGGTGGCCCCAGTGACCTCCTACTTGTCAAAATCCGGTGGCACTTCTTCAGGTCTCCCCGTACCACCTCTCTGGTTACCTTCTTCTGGAAGCACTCTCTCCTTGTTGCTCCTGGGAGGCTGCCCCGCTCAGTTTATCTCCCTACTTCTCTGATCTTCTTAGTCGGGGCCCAGTTTTCCTGCATCCAATGTTCACCTGGATTCTAACCACCTTCTGGTCTTGAGTTACGCATATAGGTTCATTTGTTCATTCACTCATTCATTCAACCGTGTGTGCGTCGACAGATGCTTGGCCCGGAACTGGTGTTGGAGAATCAGCAAAGAACAAGATTTTCCCATCCTTCATGGACCGTACTGTCTTGGGTCTGATAGTCAGCCGGTATACACGTAACAGATCCAGCCTTTCTTCAGCTGAGGAGGAAGTGACAGGGGTTATGAGAGCGCATGGAGTTGGTGGGCGTGGTGGCATTTTGTCCGGACACATGACTGAGGCCTCCCCGAGAAAGCCCAGACCTGGACAGGGGGCCGCAGGTGGCTGCGTGAGCAGGGGAGGGAGCCCCCAGGCAGAGGGACAGCATTTGCATGTGGAGTCGTTGAGGAACTGGAAGAAAGCCTGGCTGCAGAAGGAACTGGAGGCCAGGCAGCATCTGGGCATGCAGGCCCTCAAGGGCCAGAGTTTGGACTTTATCCTAAACCACTGGGGCGCCACTGAAAGTTTTAAAGCAGGAGAGAGGACCTGCCCAGATTGCATGATTAGAAGGAGCCCTCGAAAGAGCTGGCTCCAGTTCCCACTCTGATGCGTCCTGAGGGTGTAATTTTTGTCTCTTCCACAGCGTGGTGTCCTGACCCTGTGCCTCAGTCAAGGCTTTGAGGCTTGGTGTTGGTCTGTCCTGGGAAATGTGCCCTTTTCAGCATTCTCTCTGCTCTTTGCAACTTTTCATTTACCCAGCCAACCCTTGCTGAGCTTCTGTGCTGCAGAGGGGAGGTGAATCGGACCCCACCCTGCACTTGGAGACCCAGATTTGCGGCGGCTGAGGCCTGGAGTGCACTGGGAGAAATGCCAGGGCCTCCAGGAGCCAGAGAGGGCTTCTCCTACTCTGTGCCAGGCACCGGGCTGAGGGGGCACTTGGACATTCTGGGCAAGGGACTCGCGTGGGCAACGGCCACCTGGAGCCACTGTGCGTAGGGACTAGTGAACCGTGTAGCTAAAGCAGGAATGTGGGGCTGAGGTGGGGAGTGGCCGGAGGTGCAGGGTCTCCGTCCTCTGGATGCCGGGGAGACGTGGACAGGTTTTGAGCTGAAGAGTGATTTGAACATTGGGATTTGAGAGCAGGCGAGAGGTGGGGAGGAGGGCAGACGGGAGGGGCAACATCGTAAACTGGTCGGAGAGAATGAGTGTCACTGGGCAAAGCCTTGTCACTCCCACGGTAAAACACTCTTCCCCTCTTTGTCCCCTGCCTTTGTTGGGTTATGTCCCTGTTGGTCGGCACACCTGAGCCGCTGGCACCCATCTCACTGCAGCACCGAGTGTGGTTACATCCTGGGCTCCAGAGACAACGGGTCTGAGCCTGAAACATCACTCTGGCCCCGACTTGCTAGTCACATCTCTTAATCCCTCAGCCTCAGTTTACTCATCTGTGAGATGGGGAAAGGGGGGTTGTTGAGGATTAACTGAGTGGGGAATAAAGTTCCAAGCATATGCCTGGTGCAGGCTGACAGCCTCTGTTATCTTTACTTCCCTGTCGGTTGATAACAGCCCCATCCATGTTGTAATCTGCCCCTTGGGGGTCCTGTGTGGCCACAAATCTGTAATCATCCCACCAGCATCTTTATCTTATGGCTGAGGAATTTGGGGCCCAGAGAGAGAGAGTGACTCATCTAAGGTCACCCAGCCTTTCAGTGACAGGGCAAAGACCTGTTCATTTCTCCCTTTTGCAATTCTCCTTTTTTTTTTTAATGCTGATAATTGAAAAAAATTCCCAAGTCAACTGGAGAAGAGGCAACAATGGGATGGACATTTGGGTGGGTAGGGTAGGGGGTCTCCCAGATATTTCCAGGGAGTATCCTGACTAGAAGGGCCCTAAGAAAATCATCCAACCACCCTAGTTACGTTTGGGGAAATTGAGGCCCAGAGAGAGGTAGTGGCTTGCTCAGGGTCCCCAGAGTAGGGAGCAGAGAAGGGGTCACAAGGGCCACTGCCAGGAATCAGCAGGAGTTGGGTGGGCTCTTCTCCCTAACCCACTGCCTCTTGTTTAAGAAAGTGAATTAAAGCATGAAACAATGGTTTCCTGAGGAAGTTTTGGGTTTTAATGTGCCAATGTGTCAAGGACCATTTCCGGAACTGCGTGTGCCCATGTGATGCCTGTGGAGTTGGGCCTGGCACAGCTATTTCAGACTAAGCCACGGGGTCCTATTTATAGGCCTGCGCGATTAGGTCGATGTGGTCGGGAGAGGCTCGCCTACCCTCTGCCCAGCCTGGCGATGGCCGAGGAAGAGGCCCTTGGGGGAGACTCTGACCCATGGGTGAGTGGCAAGGGATCTGGGGTGGTCCCCGAAGCCTGCTCAGAGGAGGGGCTCCAGGTAGGCCTCAGGGGAAGTCCTACTCCTGACCCCCCGTGTCAGCGGCCAGCCAGGCCCTCTGCAGAGATGACACCAGCTCTGATCCTGTTCTCCCTCCTGCCTGGGAGCAGGCCAGGACTCCTGGCACTCGGGCCCTTTCCCCAGCCATGCCCCTCAAGTGTTTGCCTTGCTCTGTGTGGGTCACACCTCCCAGCCTTTGGCTTTGCTGTTCCTTCCTCCTGACTTGCCTGGTGGTTCCCAGCTCCCAAAGACAAACCTCCCTTCGTTCTTCAAGGCTCTGCACAAACGTTCCTCCTCCTTGTCTGGTTAGGCCCTGGATGCTCCCTGCCTTGTGCTCCCACTGCCCAGAGCCATTTGAGTGACTACCCAAGTTCCTGTGTGCTCCCCACGGGGCCGGGAGGTCCTGAAACAAGGCCTGACACAGTAAGGAGAGATGCGTTTGTAGCTGAGAACCTACTATGGCCTTTCACCTTATTTTTGTTGAGATGTGAACTGCATGCCAACACATGCAGGAGGTATGCTTTACAGGGGTGTAGGAGTGAGAGCAAGACTTCAGAGTTAGATAGCCCTAGATCCAGACCCTGCCCTGTACTTCCTAACTATGTGACCTGGGACTGAACCCCTCTGAGCCTTAGTTTCCCTGCCTGTAAAATGGGCATGATGCTAGCCATGGGTTTTGGGGAAGCATTACATAAGAAAAAGCTTACAAAAACTTATCATGTTGTGGGGTCCATAATAAGCTTCTACGTGCAGTAGTAGGTGCTATTTCCAGGTGGGGAAACTGAGGCTCAGAGCAGGGAAGTGCCTTCTGTAGGGTCCCACACAAATCAGTGGCCAGTAGGAGAGACCAAGTCTTTGTGGGGTCCTGGTCTCTCCCTCCACCCTGTGTTCTTCTCTCCTCCCTCTCTTAGCCTCCTGGGCTTATTCTGTTCCGCAGATCAGGGGAGGCTTTGTTTGGGGATTGTTTTTCCTAAGAAGTTTCCTCTGTGGTGCCACAGGATGACTCAGACCCCTGAGTCACCAGGAGGCTGAGGGCCAGGGAGGAGGAGGGAAACAGAGAAAGGACAGGGAAGGGGGCCCCAATTTCAGCGCTGGCTTCCCCACTGCTTGATTGACTGGGTCTGACAAGTCCCCTCTCCCGCCTGTGAAAGAAGATGCTGGGCTTTGATGAGTGGCTCCCAGTCCAGGCTAAGTCTCAGAATCCCAGGTGCCTGGGCCCCACCCTGACCTACACACCCAGAGGCTGGGCGTGGGGCCTGGGAATCCACGGGTTCTGGAGCTCCCTAAGGGATTCTGCTGCACACCTGGGCTGCAGAGGTGTTTGGGAACCTCCCCGTTCAAGGCTATTCCCGGCTGGGCCTCAGAGAGGTTGCTTAGCCTCTGTGACCGTCTGTACTCACTTTTTTGCTGCACGTTTTGGCAGAATGGTGCATAGGAAGTGCATGAGCTTTAAAAAGAACAACAATAACAACAGCAGCAGCAGCAGCAGCTTTTTGGAAGTATAATTCCTGCAAGTTGTCAAAGTAATTTACATACACATAACTCACCTGTTCTAATGAATTCAGTGAGTTGTAGTAAATTTACAGAGCTCTGTCACCATCACCACAATGCAGTTAGACAGTATTTTCATCACCCCTGATCATCCCTAAGTGATGCCTGTCTCCACACCCACCCCACTAGCCCACCCACCCCACTAGCCCACACCCACCCCATCTACTTTCTGTCCCTTTGAGTGCCCAGACGTGTGTGCCCCTCCAGGTTCACTCTTTCTAGCTATGTGACCTCATGCAGATTACTGCCCCTCTCTGAGCCTTGGATGTCTCCTCCACAGGAGAGGGGATAATCCTATCCTTCTTGTAGCTTATTGTTTGAATTTCGCTGATGTGGTGGGATGTCTGATGCATCGTGTGAGCCAGGCATGTGGGAGCCTGGCACGCAGTATACAGGGGGCAGTACAGGTACCTGGGTGTGCTTATAACAATGTTCACAAACATTGTATTGACTCACTTTGTGCCACGTGCTGGGCTTAGCATTTTAAATGCATGATCTCTTTTCACGCCCGCCACAACTCTTACTAGGTGAGCGTTCGTATCATTTTTATTTCGTAGCCAAAGTTGCTGAGGCACCGACTATGGAGGTAACTTCTCTCAGTCAAATAGGCAACAGTCGGAAGGGCTGGGAGTCTGGCCTCCTTAATCATTACACTAGAGATGGGAATCGCGGAGTGGGGGACACCATTCACGGACTTAGCGCAAGGTTTGTGGCACACACTTTCAAGGGACAGGACCTGGTGTTTCGAAAGCTGGTATGTAGAGCAGAGGGCATCAGACAACTGTGTGACCTGGTGTATGGAGCATGATGTAAGGTGTAAGTGACATGGGACGCAGCGCATGGAACGCGCATCAGGGGGCGCACGCAGGACAAGGTATGAGGACCACAGGTCTGGTATGGGGCACGGAGAACATGGTGTACAGGGTGCTGGGACATAGGGCTTGAGACGTAGCAATGGAGCAGGCTCCTGGGTCACGGAGGGACCCTTTCCGTGTCAGTGCCTGGGGCTCCGGCACGAAGCAGCAGGAGCCAATTGTGTCTTCTCACAAAGGCCTGTCTGTTTTTTGCCTCCTGCTTCCTGTCTCTTTGGATGCCAGAGAGTGGGAGTGTCCGGGAGGAGTGGGGCCCAGGGTACCCCCTACCACCCTGTGAGCTCAGACGGGGGTCAAGGCTGGGGACCGAGTCCCTGGCTCAGAAAGAGCCTGCCGGGCCCCCGCTTCTTTCAGAGGCAGCTGTGAGCACCAACGTTGGCTGGGCCAGACCCCAGTGATTTTCCTCTAAGCCACCCTCCCTCCTGCTTCCCCCTCTGGCTGCCGCTGCTGGCTGCAAGCACGTCTGCATTCCGGGGACTTAGGAGAGAGCACGCACAGCTGCTGGGGCTGAGAAGCAGATAGCCACCAGCTGCTGTGGGAGGGCAAGGAGAGGCTGCAGGTGCCTGGAGGGCGGCTCCAGGCTAGCACTTCCTGAGCCCCCTGGCGCCTGGCGCTCACCGCCTTATCTTGTCTGGTCTGCACTGGAGCCCCAAAAGCCTGATGAGGAGCCCGAGGCTCCGAGAGGCAAGGTCACACAGAGGCAGAGCTGAGGCTAGACCCCAACTCTTCTAGAGGCCGGAAATTGGCATCTAGAGGCACGTTTAGGTGGCCCAGAGGGTGTTGCTGGAGGAGTCAGTGGGTGACAAGGCTGAAAGAGCATGGAGGGCCTGAAAGGCCACGCTTGGGGGTCCCGACTTCCAGTCCGCGCTGGGGGCCATGGAAGGGTCTTGAGTAAGCAGTGATGCGATCTCTATGGATAATGGCAGCGAGGAAGCTGGTGTAGTGGTTCCCGAGGACAGATGGAGACCCTGACCTAGCACAGTCCTGGGATGTGAGGTTGGGAAGTAGGGTGTGGGGTTGTGAGGCACAGAGTGTGTAGGGTGGAGCACGTCAGCTCTGGCTTCAGCCCTCCTGTCGTGTCCTGGTGGGATGACTGTGGTTAGGCCACAGTGTCACCGAGGGTTCCCGGAGCCCCCAGAGGGACAGATGCCTGCAGGGTGATGCTGGTCACTGGGCAGGTGCCTGGATGCAGGTGAAGCCCGGAGAGAAGACAGCACCCATTCCGGAGCCCGACTGTGCCGGCCATTGGGTAGTATGTGCTGAATCTTGTTTAATTCTTCCAGCTGGTTGTGATTATTTTCTGGGCTGGAAAAGGAACAAAAGCATTCCACTATTATACCTCTGCTTATGTTTAAGAGGGGAAAGTATTTAAAAAAAAAAAAAACCCCACAAAACTGTTACAATTAAAAGGATTAGTAGCAACAAAAAATATCTTTGCATCTCTGGAAGTTCTATGGTGGGTAAAAGTTTGAGCTAAATTGCAAAGAATCTCTCATCATGCTATGGGCTTAGGAATTTTTCCATAACTGACTTTGACTAGGATCAGGTTTTGGCAAGCCTGTGAGATCATCTGACCACTCTGTACTCAAGGACATAGGCTCAGAGAGGTTGAGTCACTTGCTCAGGGTCACCAGATGATGAGTGATAGGACTGGGATCAGATGGTGACTCCAGAGCCCTTGTTCTTTCTGGTGAGGGCAGACCAGAAAAGAGGGCAGGGTGTCATGAGGAGAGACTCATGGCGGCTGGAAGGCAAGGTGGGCTCTTTAGGTGCTGGCTGGAGGAGGCCCTCTCCTGAGATGCCTCCCCATCCCTGGCATCAGCAACCATTCTGGGTCTCTGGGCCTTGGCTGGGCCCCCCAGCCCTCTCCTGTTTTGCATGGAAGGACACAGAGGTAGAGGTCGAGGGTGGATATGCGGCCGGTGAGCTGTGTGTATACGGGGCCTGGACATAGGCCGGCAGTTTGTCTTTGGATGTTACGGTTATTGAACACCTGCTGCATGCCAAGCCTGGTGCCAGGGGCTCCTTCAATCCTCCCAGACACCTTACAGGGTAGGAATCATCACCCCATTTTATAGAGGAGGAAACTGAAGCACTGAAGAAAGGCCATGTTCCCAAGTGCCCTTGTGGTGGAGATCTGGGCTGTTCAGACTCACACTGGGCATTGCCCTGTGCTCTGTTCAATACGAGGGTGTACAGTCTTCACCCTGCTGGTCATTCTTGGTGTCCTGAGCTCATGAGGGCTTGGCCTCCGCTCACGGACTCTGTCATCTCTCCTCTGCCCCACACCTGCCGCATTTGTGTTTCTTGAGAGTTCTGCCTGCAGGATGTAGACTGATACCCAGGTGGATAGGCTCGTGCTTCTTGCCTGAGCCCAGCGCATGGAAGTCTTGGCTGTGGCTGGCTGTGCGAGGCTCAGGGACAAAGGAGGGCTTCGTTTGGAGCCTGCAGCAGAAGGGACATGTCACTATCTTCTGATGTCCTGTTGTCATTGTTCCCAGCATGATTATTAGCCTAGGGAGCTTCTAACGTGCCTGGTGGATTGTGGTGCAAGATCAACTTGACCCACAGACTTGGCCAAATGCACAAACATTATTTGCCTTTGCCATTTCTTTCAGAATCCTAGATCCCAGGGCCCGAAGGGTCCTTAGAGATGGGTTGGTTCATTTGTCACCTGAGTCCCCTTGGCTGGGTCACCACCGGGCGGCTCATTACTTCTCCAGAAGAGGAGGAAAGAAAGTGGCGTTTTTGAACATGAGTTTTATGCTGGGCATGGTCTTAGAATCTTCCACATTTATGCTCGCATTCAGTCCCCTCCACTTGCCTTTGAGAAAGGTATTTTTACCCCTATTTTATATATAAGGAACTTCAGTCTCAGAGAGACACCTACCCATGCCACCAGCACACAATGACCAAAGCGTTTTTTAATAGCTGCCTACTGCATGCCCAACACTTCACTCAGCCTTGAGTGTATCTTACCTTACTGAATTCTCACAGCAACCCTAGGAAGGAGGTATTATAATCCCCATTTTACAGATGAGGAAATTGAGGCCCGGAGAGCAGAAGCCACTCGCTCAAAGGCACACAGCTAGGAAGTGCTAGGTCAGGGATTCAAACCCAGATTTTCCTGGCAGGTGCTCTTTCCACAGTCATGCACATGGTTTTTCTCCCTCTTGGAAAGCCCTTCCTCTGTGGAGCAGGGGGCTGCCTCCCATGGCTTCTGCTCATTCTGGCTCTGGTTTGGGCCTCACAGGCCCTGCCTCCCCAGAGGTTTGCAGATGGAGACCGTGTCTGTGTCTTCTACTGGGCCCCATGGCTACAATGCCTGCAGTTGGGCCCTCTTTGTCCTGCTGCACATTTGTGTTTGTGCCCGGGTCTCCCCTATTGGTGGGCTGTGGAGTGCCAAAGGGGCTGGGATACAGTTTTTGTCACTGTTTACAACCCCAGCCGCTGGCCTGCCAAGCCTCCCAGGGCCAGCTCCTCCCCTGGGGAAGGGGAGACAGACTGAGAAGTGGACCCTGGCAGGAAGGATGCTGGGCCACGGCCGTGGCCAAATCTGGCTGCTTCCAGGGCACGGGGTCAGGAAGTGGTGCGGCCAGGCCCCCTCTAAATGTCCCGTCTTGGTTCTCAGCACTAGGTGGGGTTACCTCCGGAAGCTGGAAAAGGGCCAGTGGCTTCAGTCCCTGAGATCGTTGGTCTCTTGGAGGTGGCGTCAGCCAAGCCCTACTGGCCGTCTCCCCAACAGCTGTCCACACCCGTGGTAGACTGGGCCAAGGCAGAGGTTCAGCTGGTTCTTCCAGGGAGCTCTATCCTGTCACGGGCTCAGGCTTCAGCTCTGGACCTGGGAGTCGAGAGCTGGGTTCTAGGTCTGCCCTGCCAGGTACTTGCTGTGTGACTCTGAGAAGTGACAGTCTTGTCCTTGGAGTCATTGTCTACGAAGAGGATGGACTAATGAACATGGCTGCTCACGAGTCCTTCTCTGCGTAACTCGCGCCAGCATTCTGGCTCCAGAGCTCCCAACCATTCTGAACCGGGCCTCCTATCCCTATTTACAGACCCAACGCTCAGAGGGAAAGTAACCTTTCCCAGGTCACACAGCTCAACTCAAGAGGCTGTCAAACCTGTAAGCTTTCTCCTGCACCGCACCCCCACACTGCTCGCACATGATGTCTCCATGCTGAACAGAGGCCTCTGTGCAAAGAAACCAGGCAGTTCAGGGAGAAGGATGCTGACTTTGCGGGGGGCTCTTCCTGTGTGTCAGGCCTCTGGGCTTCCTCGATTCTCTGTGAGCCAGGTGTTATCCTCCCATTTTATAGATAAGGAAGCTGAGGCCCTAATCACAGGAGCTGAGTTTCCCAGGTTCTGAAATGCATGTTCTTTCAAGGCCACAGGCTCCCCACACCTCACGGAGGCCCTGCTCAGTTTCACTGGGTTTTATAACTGGCCTCTCTGTTTACTGACTATTGTCCCAATTAGCAAAATCCTGGGCCAGAGGGGTGGGTGTTCCCAGGAGGACCCAGAGAACAGCAGTGAGCCAGAAAGCAAACAAGCTCCAAGTGAGGGCTTCCCAGGAGTGGCCGGCTGCCTGAGAAATCAAGAACAACAGTGTTTGGGGTGAAGAGAAAAGAACAGGGTGGCGTCTTCCAGGCCCGGCCAAGGCCTTTTGTACACAGTGGCCGGGGGCGGAGGGCGAGGCCGCCTCCTCCAGTCTCTGGTAGCTGCCCTGGGAGGCCCAGAGAGACAGGAAGACCAGCTTGAGGTCACACAGGGAGCAGGGCCAAGCTAGTTGAGGGGGGTCTAGCGACAGGGGAGGGACATGGTTGTATAACTCCTTCCTGCGGAAGACACTGAAAAGCTGCCTACTGTGTGCGCGGCTCCGGGCAGGAACCAGGAACACCCAAGATCAAAGGTCAAAGGGACGTGTGAGTTCCAGAGGAGAGCAGGGACTAGGACATGTGCTCTCCGGACAAGTGGTGGCAGAGCCAGGCTACCTCCCGAGTCAGAGAAACCAGGCCCGACCCGAGTGTCTATGAGTGGCAGAGTCCGTCTGCTCAGTGGCCACAGCCCGGGGGTCGTCCTAGGACATGCCTTTGTCCTGGGTACTCATACAGGTGTGCGGGGGGCCTAGCAGGCTTTCCTGTGCCCCCCTGCCCCAGCCTGGGAGGTGTGTGAGGAGGGGGACGAGGTTGACTGCCTCAGAGATTGCTGGCTGTCGGAGCTGGCCTGGCCTTGATTGGCTTAGCGACTGCGGGGGTCACTGCCGATCCCTGCCTAGGCTGGATGGTGCCTGGAGGGTTCTGCCTCGTCTCCCCAGACAGCGCTTGGGGATTAGAGCCAGCCTGACGTGTGTTTGAGTCTCAGCGGTGCCTCTCTCCAGCTGAGTGGCCCTGAGCAAGTGACTGAAACTCGCGGAGTCTGTTTCCCCATCTGTGACGTGGGAACTTCAATGCCTGTTTCCTCTGGTTGCTGTGAGGAGACTCCATATTGGACCCCGCCTGCCTTTCCTCCCTCTCTTCTCCCAGAGATGTCTGGACCCAGAGGTGAGATGGCATGCTGCCATCGGTGATGGTGGTGCCTCCCTCTGCAGCTTAGGGGCCCTGGACCGTCTGAATGAGAGGGTCCTGTGGAGGTGAGCTGGTCCAATGCCCCCATTTCACAGATGGGAACACTGAGGCTCACAGATGTGTAGGTTCAGGATATGGTTGCACAGACAGTTTCCGGGAATGCTGTCGCCAGGAAGGCATCTTTAGAGCATGCTGCCCCAGTGCATAGGGCATATGGAGACTCGAGGCCCAGACAGGGACAGCGACTTATGCAAAGTCATCCAAGAAGTCAGTGGCAGAAGCAGGTCTAGCACTTGGGCCTCTTCATTTTTACCTAGGGGTCTTTCTTTTGCACTGAGATCCCCCACTGTCCTGAACTCATACATCGTCTTCCAGGCAGGGAGCAGTGTGAGACCATATTGCCCCATCACAGCCCACACACATCACTGCCCTGTAGCAAGAGTTTCCAGGCTGCGGGCTCCCCAGAGGCTGGGGCCAGGGTCTCTTCACCAGGTCTCCAGTGCTGAGGACCCAGGCTCCAGAGCTGTAGGGCCTTGGTAATCAGTAACCTGGGGGCCAGGGACCCTGGGCTGGTAGTCGGTGACCCCCCGGGGCCAAGGCCAAGCCACAGCAGCCCTCTGTGAATCACCAACTGGCCAGGTCAGGGCTACTCTTCCAGAAGGGACCGCTCAGCTGGGCCAGCTGCCAACTCACTTTCACTCTGGGGGCTGGGATGATGAGATTTCTTCTCCCTTTGTCTTTTCTGAACTGTCCAATGAGTGGGCATTACTTTAAGTATATTTTCAGTGGTATTATTTCTTTTTTAAAAGAAACAAAAACTATCATGGATACATACCTGGAAATAGTTTTAAACCCTACAGCTAGTTTTATTTTCAGGTGAGTAGATTGAGGTGTAACTTCTATACGGTAACAATTTACCCATTGTGAGTGTTTAGGAGTCCGATTTTTAGTAGATTTTTCTGTTGTGCGATCATCACCATTATCTAGGGTTGGAATGTTTTCATCACCCTTAGGTGTCCTCCCAGGCTGACTGCAGTGACTCCAGCCTCAGGCAGGCACAGTAGGATTTGCAAGTGGAAGTCTCCCCCTTGGTCTGTCCCCTTTCAAGCACACTGCCTTGACAGTTTAGTGTTTACCCTCCTTGACTTTTGAAGGATGCATGCAAAAACCACCACCCTTATAAAAAAGAGGCGAGGAGTCATACGATAGTCCTCGTACAATTTGCTTCCTTTTGCGCTTAGAGGTCTCTCTCTGCTTACTGTGTGCCTACTGTGTGCCAGGCACAATCAGAGCTAGCTCATTCTTTTTTCACAGCTGCAGAGTGGTCTATTGTATGGCCGCTCCATAATTTATTTAACCGGGACATTTGGGTCCTTTCCAGTTTTCTTCGAACAATGCTTCAGTGAACATCCTTGCACGTATATTTTGGTGTTTCTCTGTAAGGAATACTGAAGGAAGTGGGACTTCTGTGGCCTTGTGTCTTTCGAATTCACAGAGCTAAATTGCTATGCAGAGAGGTGAAACCGGTTTATGCTTACGTGGAGAGCATCTGGGAACTGGGGGAGGTTTATAATCCTCCAAATCCCCAGGGAGAGGGAAGAGCCCTGAATTCAGCCTCTGCAGGCCAGGGCCTAGGCACACAGCCCTGAGCCCTCGGGCATCTCTCCGTGGCTCCCCGCAGACACTGGGATAAGTTGCAGACTCTTGTGGGGCTCCAGGGCCCCTGTGACCCTTGCCAGCCTCTCATCTCCTCTTGTTCCCTGTGTCTCAGACTGGACCCCTACGTACTCACTGGATGTGGCCTGTGTTTGCTTGTCCTTTGCCCAGGCTGTCCCCTCCCCTAGAATGTCTTTTATTCTCAATCTGCCTCCTCCTTGCTCTTTGAGGCCTGGGGCACAAGTCCTTTTTTTCTTTCATGAAGTCTAGTAATCCCTACAGTCTGAATTGCCTTCTCTCTGTGTGTTCCCTTAGCTCTTTATCTGACCTACAGACCCCCTTAAGTGGGAGGAAGTTGTGGGTGGTACAGGGTAAACTTCAGCCTGATTCAATAGAAACTGGGCTCCATTGGGAGCTGGGATAGGTGACCATAGCTTTGCAGGAATGGGGACAGGAGCTCCCGTTTACCTAGTTGCAGGCCAGGCCCTTTTCATACACACAGACTGATTTAATCCTCAGTAACTACTGTACCCATTTAGTAGATGAGGAGACTGAGGCATGAAGTACCTTACACACAGTAGAGGCGGGGATCAAACCCAGGTCTCCAGCTCCCCAGTTCTCTTCCTCTCGTTGCACTAGGCTATTAGGAGAGAGGAAGGGAAGAGAATCTGGAAACAGAGAAGTGGGTCCAGCAGAGTTGGGGGAGGGAAGAGAGAGGGGTTGGTGGAGGTGGGAAGCAGGCCTGCGTGAGTCAGAATAGCACTTGTCTGAACCCAATGATTGGGTGCCTCTAGCGGGACAGTGAAGGGGTGGGAAGGGAGCCTGGGAGTGGGGAAGAGACTTGAATCCTTGCCTTCCCCCCCCCTCCCCAGGGGAGCCAACAGATAAGACCTTAAAGTGAAAAAAGAACCCTCTGGGCCTCCTCCCCAAAAACCCATAAAACAAACAAACAAACCCTCAGAACCACCACCACCAACGACAAGAACCAATAAGGGCTTGTTATTTAAGACGTGAAGGTGAGCCCTGCAAGCATCAGCCAGCCCAGAGCGGGTAGATAGAAGTGGTCGTTTCTGGGGAGCAGTGAGTGGGGTTGACGGGGAACAACTTTGTACAAATAGGTGACTGTAGGTTGTGATAAAAAGAAACACTTTTTAAAAGAAGGAAACAAGGGCGGTCTCAAGTAGAGTAGTGTGTGCAATCTCAGGACTGGAGAGCTCTACCCAGCCCCCGGGAGTCTTGCTTGCTCCCCGGTGCAGTGAAGGCAAGCCCCCCGCCCTCCTGCCCCCAGCTAGGCGCAGCTGCAGGCGGCCTAGGTGGGCCTCTCCCCCAGACTGCCTGGGTTCAAATCTGGGCTGTACTTTTCCTAGTTGTGCGCAAGTTGCTTGACCACCCTGCACTCGGTTTTCCCCTCTGTAAAGTGGGGCTGTTCATAGGACCTGCTCTGTAAAGGATGTTGTGAGGTGCTGGCCTTCATATGTGTGGAAAGCGTTCACAAAATAGAAGTTCCTGTTATCGTTTTACTGGAGATGTTAGGGGCAGAGAGGGGAGGGGGCTCGTGTGGGGCACACAGGAGGCCGAGCTGGGTTCCCCGCCTTTGGTGCCTGCACGCACCCATGTAGTGTGCATTGCGTGGGCGCCTGCTGAATTCCCTGGGCCGGTTGCTTCGTTGCCGCCCCGGAGCAGGAGTGAAGGGGCAGCCACGCCCGGTTGGGTCGGTCCGGGTTGAATCCCTCATGTCTCCAACCGCCCGGCCAAATCCCCGCCCCTCCGGGGCCCCGCGCCCTCCCTGAGGGGCGGTCCCGGCTTGAGTGGGAAGGGCAGGCGGCTATAAAGGGTCGGTGGCCCGGGGATCGCGGCTGCGGGCTGGGGTCTTCTGCCGCCGTCGCTGCCATGGCGCCGCACCACTCCGTACCTGCGCTGCTCTGCGCGCTGGTCCTGGCGCTGTGCGCGCTGTCGCCGCTGGCTCGCGCGGCCACCGCGTCGCGGGGGGCGTCCCAGGCAAGGGCGTCCCAGGGGCGGGTGCCCGAGGCGCGGGTGAGTGCCCGGGGGGCCCGGGGCTCCCGGAGTAACTCTCTATTGTAAGTTCTTGCAGATACAGCGCTAGGAAAAGGGGAGTAATTCAGGTCTAGAATGGAAAAACTGTTTTGTTGCTTTGTAAGTATCTCTTGCTGCTTCCGGGGCTCCGGTGGAAGGGGGTGGGAGCCTCAGGGGGCCTGGCTGTTTCCCTCCCTAGAGGCTAACCTCACCTTGGCCGGATTTCTTGTTCCCCTCCTGACTGCTCCTTTTCCTGGTCTAATTTCTCTTTCTGCCTGCCTGATTTCTCTCCCCTCTTCTGATTTCTGATTTCATTTCAGATACCTCTTTCTTGTCTGATTTCTCTCTCCCTGTCCAGGATTTCCCCCCTCTTTCTTGTATGATCTCACTTCTGCCTGCTTATGCTCATTCCTATTATTTCTTCTCCCTTCTCTGTTGTCTCTTCTGTCCTGTCTGGTTTCTCCTCCTCTCTCCTGTTTTCCCTTTGTATTTCTCCACCCCTCTGCCTGAGTTCCCCCCATCTGGTTTCTCTTAGATCCGTCCTCCGGCCCGAGGTGACCTGTGCCTGCTGATTTCTGCCCTCCAGCTCCAGGCTAACCATCCTGCCTCTGCCCCATCTCTAGCCCCTGTGCATGTCTGATGTCCTTCCCCCGATCCTTGACCGCCTCCTCTCCAACAGGCTCCTGCAGACCCCGGCTGCGTCCTCTCCACCTTTTCCAAGAAATGGAATTTGGGGGTGGGACGTTGGGGGGGCAGGAGGGAGGAGGCAGACAGCGCAGGAGGCCACTTGGGCTCAGTCATCTAGGCCCTTCTTGGGAGGGTGATGGGGACATGGATGGGGTATGGGAAATCTTCCAAAGAGCAAAAGCAAAAGGCTGTGTGACCGTGGGCCACTACCCTCCCCCATTTGGGCCTCAATTTCCCTATCTGCAGAATGGGGTTGCATAATGAGCTGAGGACCCTTCTAGTTCTAGGAGCCACTGAGGTGTTGGAAGGGAACCCACTGAACCCCTGGGGACCCCCAGATTTACCCTTGCCATGTGAGGGGGTCTCCCTTTCGTTCCAGAGCTTATGCTCTTGGGGCTTACAGCAGTTCCCTGTGCCGCTTCCTAGCTGGCGGTCCTTGGCAGAGTCACATCACCTCTCCGTGCCTCAGCTGTCCCATCCAATTGGCACTAAGAAGGGAGGGGAGAAGAGAGGTAGAGCCCTCTGTCCCTGCATCACTGGTGAGCTGAGTAGGCGAGACAGACTCTGGTCAAGGACAGGGTTTGGAGCCTAAACTCCGCCCTGTTTGCTCCCTGGCTCACAGAGACGGGGGGGGTAGACTCGCCTCAGGGGTGGGGAGATTCAGAGGCTCAAGTGAGATGCTCTTGGGGCTGGAAACCACCCTCCCTCGTGCCCCGGGGTCTCTCCCCACCAAGGCTCCTGCCCCCACTCAGGCCATGCCTGTCTCTTGCAGCCCAGCAGCATGGTGGTGGAGCACCCTGAGTTCCTCAAGGCAGGGAAGGAGCCCGGCCTGCAGATCTGGCGTGTGGAGAAGTTCGACCTGGTGCCCGTGCCCCCCAACCTTTATGGAGACTTCTTCACAGGCGACGCCTATGTCATCCTGAAGACGGTGCAGCTGAGGAATGGCAACTTGCAGTATGACCTCCACTACTGGCTGGGTGAGGCCACCCCTTCCCCGTAAAGCACAGACCTTGAGGCACAGGCCCCCAGGAGGACTTAGTGACTGCTGAGCATCGAGCGTGTGCCTGCCCCTTGGCTAGACATTGCGGGTCTGGAAACACTAGAGCCCGCCTGCCCCCGTTCAGACCCCAGCTCTGCCCTTTGGCGGGCCACTCAGTGCCTCTGGAAAGGGCACACCCTACCTCCCGGGAGTGTCTTGAGGGTTAGACAGGTTACCGTGGCACTCAGAGCTGGGCTGACCTGGGGCCCCCGGACCCCCTCCACACTTCCCTGGTCCAGCTCCAGCCACACCCCGGTTTGCCCTGCAGAGTCAGGAGCCTGGAGCCCCTGCTCTGCTCCGGGACACGGTAAGTCCCCCCCCATCTCCGCACCTCACTTTGTTAATCTGTGAACTGAGCCACTGCTCCCAGGCCTGACTTCATGTGTAGAGGTCTGAGAGGGAGTGCAGGGGAACGAGTGAGAGGTGAGTGTAGGAGGATGTGTCAGAGCTGAGAGGGCTCTTGGACACTCGTGGAGTCCGGCCTCCCGCCGCCCCCTTATACAGATGGGTTAACTGAGTCCCAAAGAAGGTAGGGGCTTGCCCAGCTTCTACAGCCAGGCCTGGACAGTGCTGGGGGCTCAGGACTCCTCCTCCTTGGGAGGCTGGGTCCACTTTCGGGAAGCCAGGCTCATGCTGCTCTGACGCCCCCTAGGCAATGAGTGCAGCCAGGACGAGAGCGGGGCAGCCGCCATCTTCACCGTGCAGCTGGACGACTACCTGAATGGTCGAGCCGTGCAGCACCGTGAGGTCCAGGGCTTCGAGTCAGCCACTTTCCTGGGCTACTTCAAGTCTGGCCTCAAGTACAAGGTAGGTCTTGGATGCACCAATGGCAGAGTTTGCTCAGGCCCATCCATCTTCCAGCCTTGTAGGTTGGGGTGGCAGACAGGTCAGAGCTCGGCTTTTGGAGTTGGCTAGCCCTGGGTTTGAATCCTGGGCCTTCCTAGCTGTGTGACCTTAGACAAATTACACTCCTTCTCTGAGCTTCTGATTTCTTATCTTAAAATGGAGAGAAGAAAATGTGTCACTTCACAGGATTGTCTTCCTAGCCCCAGCAGTGAGGGGTGGGCCATGGGTGGACATCCAGCCGCTTGCTTCCCCAGGGCAAGGCCCAGTCCTGCTCCCGGACCTCTCAGTTCGTAGGTCCTGCCAACAGAAGGCCCCATATTGGGTATTTGAAAGGGCAGCCTTGACTTCATTCCTCATTATGTTCATTAGAATCCTCTTTGACCTTGAACTCTGAAGAGTCTGAACCCACACAGCCCTTACTCCCAATCCTCGGCCAGGTGGGGCTGAGCAAAACCAAGCTAGGAGCCCTGAGAGGCTCTGCCCTACTGTGCTGTGTGACAAGCAAGCCACTTGGCCTCTCCGAGCCTCCTTTCCTCTCTGGATGCATGAGAGCCAGTGGTACCAGCCCTTCAGGCCTGGAGACAGGATTTGGTGAAGGGTGGCTGGGAAATACCGTGCACAGGGCTGGCACCTTGGAAGCGCTCAGGGAAAGGTGTGGTTTTACAAAGCCGGGGTTGTCTTCGATCAGGATAGGGAGGGGATCACGAGCTTTGGTAGCCAGACAGGCCTTAATGTCAGAGTGCAAAAATCTTATTTTAAGGTAGGGAGGGAAACTGAGGCACAGAGCGGTTAAGCAACTGGCCCAGGGTCAACCAGCAAGTCAGTCCTAGAGGCAGGACCAGAGCCAAGATCTTCTGACTCCCAGCATTCTTTCCACTACACCAACCTGCCTCTCGTGAGCCAGGGTCTGTCATAGGGGTGAAGCCCTGTCTGTGCTGTTGATGTGCTGTGTGACCTTAGAGAAGTCATTGCCCCCGTCAGGGCCTTAGGGTCCTCTGTGCCAACTGGGTGGTATTTGGGGGTCTGAGCAGGAGTCTGCTCAGGTGAGGCGCAGGGGACTGGACAATGGGAAAGCACGCTGCGACCGAGATAGCAAAGAGTAGGGTGTGTTCTGGGAACAGGGACTCAGGCCCCGGCTGGGTGGAGCTAGGCTGGATGCCCCGGTGCCTATCCAGCGCCCCCTGTTGGCCAGTTTCTCCGTACCCACAGCTCCTCCTACTGAGCTGACCTGCTCCCCCTTCTTCCTATAGCCCTTTAGGAGGCTTTGGTACCTTAAAAAAGAGGTGAGAAGCTTGGGACCCAGACCCCGGAGCTGGAGAAGAACCTGGCCTTTCTGTAGTTCTTGGAACAGGAAGTGGAAAGAGCACTTGACCAGGAGTCAGGGAGATTGAGGTTCAGGCCCCAAGGCTACCCCCTCTAACTGCTGTGAGGCTTTGGGCCGGTCGCGTGCCTCTGCGTGTATGCTCTCGCACATTTATCAAGCCCTTGTAACAGCAGTGCCTGCTTGTTGTTGCTGTTGTGTGGACACAGCAGCTTAACTTCGGGACAAGGTTAGCAGCTTCCGCAGCTGGTAGGTGACGGAGCTGGGACTCAGTGTGAAGCGCCCAGCACAGAACTGGCTCACAGTGGACGCTCTGAACTCCCTGCTCCCTGATCTTAGTGCAGACGGGGCCTAGGAATCTGCATGTGTAGCAAGCATCCGCTACCCTCTGGTGCGTTTTCCAGGATGTTCTTGGACCATATTCTGCCAAATGCTCTGTGGGGTGAGTTCCTGGCCCGGCCCTGGATTTGGGACTTCAGTCCTGAAAGGCCCAGGCTCCTCCTGGTGGAAATGGGAGGTCCAAGGCCAGTCCTGTTTGCTGCCTTCTGCAAGTCCTCCAGCTGCCCCCGCACTTGGCAGGCCCAAGCTTCCTGGCCTGGAGCCCTCATCAATTATAGATCCCTAAGGAGCAGACTTTGTTACGCAAGACTTGTTCCTGTGAAAGCCTGCTCCTCAGAACCAGTTCTGTCCTCGGGGTGTGAGGAGGGGCACGGAGGGGACAGGAGGGCCTAGAAAGGGCTGTCATATGTCATAGGCCCTGGCCCCTCTGGTTCTGCAACCCCCCTACCCTGAAAACTTTCGCAATTTTCAGAATCTGGCGATCTCTCCTCCTCCTCCTCTGCCTCTCAGATAGAACCCTAGAGACCCCTCATGGCTGGGTGATTTGAAACCCTTTGTTCAAACAAAACCTGGGCTGGGCTGAGTCATAGAAGCCCCTGGCCCCACAGAATCAGTTGAGTCCTTCCTGGACTCCCTCCCATTTCTTAGATAAGTAACCTAGAGTCCAAGAGAGGGAGGGGACCAGCCCCAATCCGTACATTTTTCTTTGTCTTATAAACTGTTTGACATTAAAAAAAAAATGTAAATCTGTATAGCTTTTTTTTCTTCTTCTGATTATAAGAGTAATACAAGCTTATTTTTTTTAATTTTTTTTTCAACATTTTTTATTTATTTTTGGGACAGAGAGAGACAGAGCATGAACGGGGGAGGGGCAGAGAGAGAGGGAGACACAGAATCGGAAACAGGCTCCAGGCTCTGAGCCATCAGCCCAGAGCCCGACACGAGGCTCGAACCCACGGACCGCGAGATCGTGACCTGGCTGAAGTCGGACGCTTAACCGACTGCGCCACCCAGGCGCCCCAATACAAGCTTATTGAAAAATGTCAAACATTATAGAAAGACAGGTTTTAGAAAGTATAAGTCCCCTGTGGTTTTACTTTTAGAGATATACACCAAGTGATGGATAATACTTTTCACTCTATGTGTGAATGAATAGCCGTGTAGATTCATGTATACATAGGGAACTCTGTCTATCCATCTGTCATCTATATAGCATCACTTTAACTTGGAAAGTGACTTTTAGGACCATTTATCCTGTTGAATTTTGTTCAAATAATGTGATGCCAATCTCTGCCCACCGAATGACTAGGCCATAGAAAGCAATAATCACTTCTAAAGAGTATAGTGAAAATTTCCATCCCCTGCAGTTGTAGACCCACTAATGCCTTCCAAGATCTTGCTTTTATCTTTTTGTTAACGTTTCCAAGTCTAATTTCCTAGGATGGTAAGGTTAGAGGAGTTAATTAATCAGGAGATTCATGTCCACAATCATGAGACATCAAGCATTCTTTTCCTTTATAAATTCACAGAGAGTTTATTTATTGTTTTAAAAATGTTTATTTATTTTTGAGAGAGAGAGAGGAAGAGAGAACGTGAGTGGGGGAGGGGCAGAGAGAGAGGATCCCAAGTGGGCTCTCCACTGACAGCAGAGAGCCCGATGCAGGCCTCGAACTCATAAACCGTGAGATCATGACCTGAGCCAAAGTCGGATGCTTTAACCGACTGAGCCAGCCAGGTGCCCCCAAAGAGTTTATTGAAACCAAAATTTATGACCTAAAACAGCCCTTTTCCTTTTTATTTTATTTTTTTTAACATTTATTTATTTTTGAGAGAGAGAGAGAGAGAGTAGGGGAAGGGCAGAGAAACAGGGAGACAGAGAATCCCAAGCAGGCTCCATGCCACCAGTGCAGAACCTACTGTGGGGCTCGAACCCACAGACTGTGAGTTCATGACCTGAGCCAAAATCAGAGTCTGGACTCGCCACGCCACAGTCCTTTTCCTTTTTTAAAAAAATGTTTCTGTAAGTAAAAGGCACACTTGAACAAGTGAAATAGTTTGGAAACATAAAAAAGAATTAAGGGCCTTTCTCTTCCTCCGCGTCCGCATTTTCTTGTCTCTGAGGAATCCGTGGTAAAGGTTGGTGTGTCCTTTTAACACTTTCTGGAGAAGTTGTTCAGATCCACTGTCTCTGTGCCTCCAGCTGTACCAAGTCCTTGGGTCAGGGCTGTCCACGGACACTCAGGCGTTCCTGGGCTGGCAGACAGGCGAGGCTGGGTCCCTGGCGGACGAACTTGGGAGTAAAACCAGCACTGCCACTCACTAGCTGAGACCCTGGGCGCAGAGTTGAACCTCTTTGTGCCTCAGTTTTCTTGTCTCACCTTCTTGAAGTGGGGTAATGAGAGCCCCTACCTCAAGGGCTTGTTGTGAGGATTGAATTGCATGTCTGTAAAGCAGGTGCCTCAGCCCCCCTGACATGGGCTCGCGGCGTGGCAGCCTCTGCGGTCATTACCGCGTGAACGTCGGGTTTGCATCTTTATCCTCAGCTGCCCTTCCTCACCTGCTCCCCAGCAAGAGGACCCTTGAAGCAGAGGAAGGAAAGGCTCCGTGAATCCCTCCCTGGTAGCCCTGCTCAGCCCAAGGGGATCCTCTTGAGAGGCCTCATGCTGGTACCAAGAAAGGACACCAGAGGGCGCTTCACTCACAACAACAAAACCCAGCTTGCTTCTTGAAGGCCTGTGCTCTGAGCAGTGGCTTGTTTCTGCCTCCGGTCCTGGGTGACCGTAGTTACCTTTGCTCTAAGAAAACCTGATTTGGGGTCAATAATGTTGGTATTTTAGACGTAGTCACACCTGGGTTTGAATCCCAGTTCTGACATTAACTAGCTGTGAGCTCTTGGGCAAGTCCCTTCACTTCTGGACTCTACTTTCCTCATCTGTAAGATCGGGTTGACTGACACCTTCCTCACGGAAGATGCAGGCAAGATGCCCAGCACAGGGGGCATGGCATTGTGATTTCAGACACACTTTTGATATTGCTTACTGTGTGTAGACATAGTAAGAGCCCAGTTGAAACTCGCTCCCTTTGTCCACCTGCCCTCGTGGAGTCTGTGCAGCAAGTCAGACCTCAAAATGTCAAATCAGACACCTCAAAGGGAGGTGGCAGAGAGGGGCCACATTGCTGGCCTTAGTGGGAGCCCTTCTCGCTCCACCCCGTGACACGTGGAGCCAGGCTGGGAACGGGAGGCGGGGTTTCAAGCCTTAGCGTTACCACACATGAGCTGACTGTCCTTGAGTCAGTCGCTTCACAGCTTTGGGCTTCAGTTTACCGCGAATAAAATAGGAAGCCCCCTTAAGGACCTTCTCGACTCTGACTTGTCATCCTGGGGGTAGGGACTGCTCACGAGAAAGCCAGCGATTTTCCTTGGCATTTCCTGAGCCGAGGGCTGTTCTGACCGCTGTAGGGCAGCCTTCCTGAAGGCCCCTTCCCTGGGACTTGGTGATGACTGCAGAGGGTGGCAGAATAGGGACTTACGTCCTCATTTCAGAAAGGAGAGGACTGAGGCTCAGAGAGGGATAGAGACTTACCCAGAGTCACCCAGCACTGTTGTGGCAGGGCAAGGACTTGACCCTGAGGTTGTACTTTACCCACAACTGTCTCTGAAAGCATAGCCGGGGGTTCCTTCTGTAGATGGAGGGAGAACTGGGTGTGGGTCGGGAGCCATCTTCCTGGAGAGCCTTGAAGGATGGGAAAGCTTGGGGTTAGCATTTCTCAAAATGTTTTGCAGAACACTTGAGCTGTAGGCAGGATGTGGTAGAGAAGGCAGTTCTTGATTCCATAAGGTAGGGAAACACCGTATGAAGCCAAAGGGAAACCTATTTATTTACCCTGGGACTTCTCAGAGCCTTTATTATGCTGATGTGCATTGTGTAAGGCAGTAAGAAGCATTCCCTGAGCTTCTTTGATCATGGAACCCTTTCCTTGCAGAATAACCTGGAAGACCAAAGTTCCTTAGAACATCCCTTAGGAAATGCAGTTCGTCAGTGTTTTGAGAAAGGAATGTCTGTAGCTTTTTGGTCCAGGCAAGTGACCCCCGGGGTCTTTGTTAGCGGAGTGAGTATGAGATTCAGAGGGGTGGCAGTAAGCACAATCTGACCAGGGAATCTGCTGGAAGGCTACTGGTCGACAGGCCAGAATCTCCTTCATTTCACCCCTCTCCCCTGCCCCCATATCTGCTTCCCTGGACCCTTTGCCCTGGACTGACACTGTCTCCTTGACCCCACAGAAAGGAGGCGTGGCATCAGGATTCAAACACGTGGTGCCCAATGAGGTGGTGGTGCAGAGACTCTTCCAGGTCAAAGGGCGGCGTGTGGTCCGTGCCACCGAGGTGCCTGTGTCCTGGGAGAGCTTCAACAATGGCGACTGCTTCATCTTGGACCTGGGCAACGTGAGTCCTGCCCTGCCCTTTCCCAGGGGCCACTGAGATGCTTCTGGCCTGGCCAGGCCTGATTCTGGGGAGGTGGACGCACTGATGCGAACGCGGACAGAGACGTGGGAAGGGCAGGCCCCAGGGACATCAGCTCCTGCGTTCACACGTGTTCTGTGCGCGAGTCAGACACACCTGCAGGGACTTGAGTACAGATGTGCCCAGCACGCATAGACTCGCGTGTGTAGACCCAAGCCCACCACACACAGGCGCACAGACCTCGTGCGCAGCATCCTCCAGCTTCGATTGGCATACGGGTTCCCTGACGTCTTGCGTTCACACGCCCATTTCACGTACCTCTTGACATATGGTCACTTACAAATGCAGGCACGTGCGAAAACTGTCGGCTCTTGCCCACCAGGCCTGGGCACGCCCCGTGATGAGTGCCTACACACATCGACTTGGGTGTGTGTCACATGTGTAGTTGTACACGCGCAGCTGCATATGGCCACGTGTGCGGGATGCACTTACCCCAGCCCGGTTTACAGATGTGGGATGCTGTATACACGTTCCTGACACCCGTGTGCACTCAGACCTGCAAGTGGGCGTGGCCAGACATTCTACCCCGACCTCCTAGGTACACGTGCTGTAATGTCCATGCCAGTGTTGGGAGATACATTTTGTGTAAGCTTTTTATTAGAGCCTAATAGGTACACAAAAGTGTGTGCGAATCCTGAGTGCACAGCTCGGTGGGTGTCTCGAAGTGAATACACCTGTGTAACCGACACCCGGGTTAAGAAACAGAACATCATCAACCCGTAGAAGGGCCCTCCTGTGCTCTTCCGGTCCCTTCAATCCCGCGGGTAGCCATCATCCTGAACTCTCTGGAATTACGTGGCTCCAGTAGTTTCTGAACTTTGCGTGCATGGAATCATTCTTTCTTGCGTCCGCTGCCTTTTGATCAACACTCCATTTCTGAGATCTGTCCATATGGCGTTTGGTTATAGATGGTTCATTCTCCTTGCTGTGTAAGATTTCACTGGGCTGATGTGCCCCAATAACGCTTTTATTGTTTATGTGTCTAGTCGTTTCTGGTTTGAGGCTCCTGCAGGTTGTGCTCCCCAGAGTGTTCTCGCACAGGCCATTCAGTGCACACGCAAATGCCCTTCTTTCGGGTGTACCTCTGGGAAAGGTACTGCGGGGTCACAGATAGCAGTCTGTGGAGCTTTGGTAGCCAAAGCCAAATGGTTTTCCAAGGCGGTTGTGCCAACTCCCGCTCCCACCGGCAGGCAGACGGGTTTATACACGTTGTATGTGTAGTTGAACCTGTGAGAAAGCACATATTCCAAGCTGCACACTCACATATCCTGGTGCACACAGATCGCGCCCAGTGTGCCCGGCCGTGTGCCCGGCCGTGCTCCAGCGGCTGCATCTGGGCATGCAGAGAACGAGGTGAGCTTACACACGCCCCACAGTCTCCTCCGTGTCATTGGGCCGGGCTTAAGTGAAGGCTGGGGCACTGCCTGACACAGGGTCCCCGTCTCACAGGACATCTACCAGTGGTGTGGCTCCAACAGCAACCGATTCGAGAGGCTGAAGGCCACGCAGGTGTCCAAGGGCATCCGGGACAACGAGCGGAGTGGCCGGGCCCGAGTGCATGTGTCGGAGGAGGGCGCTGAGCCCGAGGCGATGCTCCAGGTACCCATGGCCACATCCCAGGGGTGCGGGGTGGGGCCGAGCATAGAGGCGGGATGCTCATTCTTTCCCCTCCATTGGTTAGGCAGTTGTGAGGTGAATTTGTTTTTCCACTGAGCTGGAACTCGTCGGGAGGTGGGGAAGAGCAACTTCCCTGACAAATCCCAGACTCTCCTGACAGGTGGGGCTGGAATCCCAGGGCCTGGTGCATGCTGGGGTTGTGAGCCACACCCTCTCGCTGGGAGGGCCAGGTCTTTCCAGGGAGCTGAGGAGGAGGGTGGTGGCGGTGAGAACAATCCCCGTGCTGGAGCCTGATCAGAAAGAGACAACTGACCCAAGCCCCTCTCTCCTCTTCTGATCATTCCTAGTGACTTATGGTCCATTTAGGCAACTGCAGGATGGCTTTGCCAGCCATCGTGCTTTGAGGACGTGTCAATGGAGGCAGAGTTGACCAGGATGAGGAGGAGACCATGAGCTCTGTTCCATGCCTTTTTCTTCCTACTTGTCTGGGGGCATTTGAGTTCCAGTTTTTGGGAAGAGTAGAAGATAATTATTATGGGGAGGAGCCTGGATACCAACTATGGCTTGGAAGGGGCTGTAGCTGGGGCTGCTGAGTCTGGTGGTGTAGCCCAGACGGAGGAGTAAAAATAGACTGAGAAGTCACAGGGATACAGGTTCAAATTCTGAATTAGCTACCTCATAGCTGTGCGTACAAGTTACCCCATCTCTCTGGACTTCAGCTGCCTCTTCTATAAAATGAGAGCGATAATCTGTGCCTCCTAGCATGGGTGTGGGGATTAAGTGGGATCATTTGAAGGCATGTGGTGGAAGGTGTTTGCCGTTCTTAGAGAGCCGGGGAGGAAATGGTAGAATAAATTTCTGAAAGACTGTCCTGAGGCGGAGGAGTGGGGTGTTCTCACGGAGCTCCTGCAGACAGGGCAACAGGGAGGGAAGGACTTGCCAGGCAGGTCTGGTTGAGATCCGCACACCAGAGACGTAGGAAGAGATACAGGACGTCCTCAGAGGAGGCTCTACCCTAAGTGGAGGGTCCCGGTGGATGCCGAGTGGTCCTTGCCTGCCGGGAGAGGGAGCTCTCTCAGGAACCCAAGCCCCTCGCTGCGGGAGGGGGCTGCCAGGAGCTCACGGCCACCCTTTCTTCCGTGTCTCATCTCCTACAGGTGCTGGGCCCTAAGCCGACCCTGCCTGCAGGTGCAGAGGACACAGCCAAGGAGGATGCAGCCAACCGCAAGCTGGCCAAGCTCTACAAGGTGAGTCTCAGCTGCTCTGTTCCCTGCGTGTGGGGTCAGGACGGGGAAGCAGCTCCTGGCCATGGGACCCTGAGCAAAGCGCCCTCCATCAGGGGCTCGGCTTCCGCACGTCTCCGGTGGGTGCCCATCTATTCCCTTTGCCTTCCTGCACTGAGAATAAGAGAATTTGATCAACCGTGGACACACTTACGTCCTGCTCTTCTGTGGGGTCTTGGGCAACACATATCCCTTCTCTGGGTCTCAGTTTCCTCATCTGTCAGTTAGGGAGAAGGGCGGTAAGGTCAACTTGGCAGGATTTCTAGGGAGTCCACAGAGAAAACTGGGGGGAAAATGTTTTAGGAAAATACTTGGGAAAATACTACAGAAATGGCCACACATGCGTGTGTAGTTATTTCATTTAGAATTTGTTTCTTGTGATCTTTGTTATATGTGTGTATTTTTTATTTTAGAGAAAGAGAGAGAGTTCACATGAGTTGGGGAGAGGGGCAGAGGGAGAGAGAGAGAATCTTAAGCAGGCTGCATGCTCAGCACAGAGCTCGACGCAGGGCTCGATGCCACCACCCGGGATCATGACCTGAACCCAAACCAAGAGTCGGACGCTCCACTGACTGAACCACCCAGGCCCCCCTGTATTTTGTGATTTTTAAAACTCAGGCTGATCTTGAGCTAAGGAACTCTGGCTTCAGGGCAAGAGCTCTGGGGGAAAGCCCAGCCTACGCCATGATGCTCATGTTGCGCCCTCAGCTTATTTTGGTAAAAGAACAACAGAATGGGGTACAGATTCCTATCACCTTCGAAGAATAACCACACTGGTTTTTACTCTGATTATAAAGTAATGTATGTTCATTGAAAAAAGTAGCAATACTCCAGAACATAAAAAGAAATGCAATTCCACTGGTTTAAGATAAGTACCATTTTTAAAATGTTTTAATTATAAAAGTAACAATACTCAAGTTTTAAAAAAATCAGCCTCTCCTGCACCCTTTTTAAGGTTACCATGGTTACACGGTGACCGTTTTAGTGAAAGAAAGTCCAGATTACATCTTTTTGTATCTAATTACACACTTTTCCATCTCTATTTGGTATAAATGAATCCAAATTATTCACGCTTTCCTGTGACCTTCTTCTTCCCTCTCAGCGTGGTCAGGAATATCTTTCTACAACCGAAATCTAGATGCCCTTGGCTAGTGGCTCTGTTGTGTGCTATTTTATGAAGGTTAAGAATTTCAACAGACCCCCTAAGTGATGGATGTTAGGATGTGTCCACCTTTCCTGATTGCAGACGGTCCCTCTTTGTACACTTGTACTGAGTATGGCCTTAGAACAAATTCCCAGACGTGGATTATTAGGTCAAAGCCTGAAGACGATGTCAGTGATTGAAAATACCAGTTCCGGAGTCAGATCGCCTGGCTTTGAATCCCGGGTCTGCCTTCTAGCTGTGTAGTTACTTAGCCTCTCTGTGTTCTGGTGTCCTTGTGAATAAAATGGGGATATTAGTAGAGGTTTCACAGGGCTGTTGGAAGGATTAAAGGAGTTCTAAAATGACATAAGTTATTAAATTATACAAATTGTTCAGAGCAGTGCCTGGCAGGTAGGAAGCACTCAGTAAGGATAGAACATTTGTTCCTTAAGGTTCTGAATAGCATATTACTAAACAGCACTCTGGAAGGGCTCCCGAATTACCCTCACCACGAGTCTGAAAGTACCTGCTTACCCAGAATTTTGTCAGCACGGGGTATTGCCAATTTTGTCTTTGAGTTTTGGCTAGTGTGGTACACTTTGATGAATTTAGTGAAAAAATTTTATTTTGAAATAAATGTAGGGTGTACAGAAGAATTGCAAAGAAAGGATAGAGGGTTCCCACATTCCCTTTAACCAGCGTCTCCTTAACATCTTAACATAACCAGAGACGTTTGTCAAAACTAAGAAATTCACACTGGTTCGGTCCCGTTAACTAAACTACAGACTTTCTTCAGGTTTCCCCCATTTCTCATTCCCGATTCCAATCCGGGATGCCACATTTCATCCGCATCCACATCTTTTATTTCCTTTTGGTTTGTTTGTTTTCTACTAATGAGATTGACTGTCTCCTCGGCCAGTTATACAATTCTTCTCCCATGCCACCTGCACGCCTGAATTTTACATCCCCCCTGCCTTCCCTTCCGTGTGCAGTTTCTATGTTACACGTGGGTGTAGGTTACAGATGTGGTTGTGGCAAAGCAGGATGTGCCTCAGATCTTGGGGACACAAGTCCAGGTGTTACTCTGGGGTGTCATGGGGGGGAGGGGGCAGTTGGGATGTAGACCGACCAGTGTGTCAGCTGGGGGGGGGGGGGGCGCCACCTGGGAAGGCCCAAGCGGTGGGAGTCGCTCACGTTCCGGACCTCCTGTCCCTGGTCCCCTCAGGTCTCCAATGGCGCGGGCACCATGTCGGTCTCCCTTGTGGCTGATGAGAACCCCTTCGCCCAGGGGGCTTTGAGGTCAGAGGACTGCTTCATCCTGGACCATGGCAGAGATGGGAAAATCTTTGTCTGGAAAGGTACGGACGACAGGAAAAGGTTGCTAACCAACTCCTAGCCCCTTGGGTGGGAGGTCCCGCAGCCGTGGCAGGGCAGGGTCGGTGGTGCAGGCACCCTGGGGCATGGTA
The DNA here is from genome assembly GCF_007474595.2 of Lynx canadensis. Taxonomy (NCBI): domain Eukaryota; kingdom Metazoa; phylum Chordata; class Mammalia; order Carnivora; family Felidae; genus Lynx; species Lynx canadensis. Next base: position 80,334,739 of record NC_044315.2, read on the forward strand.
GGCTCCTGAATAGAAAATGAATCTTGTTCTGAAGCCCTGGCTTTGCGACTGACTTGCTCTGTGATCTTGGGCACTTCACTCACCCTCTCTGGGCCTCCGATTTCCCATTTGGGCTAAAACCAGTGTTTCCCGCGTATGTTCTAAAACCAGTTCTCTCAGAGGTTAATTGGCATCATGTAAAAAAAAAAAAAGTACAGGTCTGTGGTCAGATAAGTTTATGGGCAACACTGGGTTAAATAATGTCACCAGGCTTGTTTACTGCAGGACTTTGAAGAGCCTTTAACCTGCTAATGTATGTTGGTTGGGGCTTTTCATGAAGGTGATCTGGCTTCTGTTTAGGAAACGCTGTGCTAGGGGACTGATGGTGAGAGGCTCTTGGAAAACATTGGCCCAGATGCTTCTGAGAGGACCCCTTGGCATCTTCCTCCAGTGTTCTCTTAGTCCAGAGGAAGAGGGCAGAAGGGGGAGGGAGGCAATAGGTACACAGAGAAGGGCAGAGAGGGAGAGAGAGACTGAGCACTCAGGGCTGTCGTCATCGTCATTATCATCTGGGCCCCTCAGCCTTGCCAATAAGAAGGCTGGGAACTGTGGGCTGGCACGTGCTGGCCAGGAGCCGTGCAGGCATGGGGAGGCTCTCCGGGTTGGGGCAGACTTCAGACGGTGGGGAGGGAGGGGGCCCTCGTGGTGGACACATGGCCTAGGGGAGAGAAGGGGGCTCGAGGGTATGGGGTGTAGGCTACAGAGTTGAAGGGGCAGAGTCTGAGTCGCGGCTTTTCCACTTGCTGTGTGGCCTTGGTCAAGTCACCTGACCTCTCTAAGACCCCGGTTTCCTTATATATAAATGGGGCATGATAATAATGACCTTTATCACAAACGGCCGTTGTGTGGATTAAGCGAACGCAGCTGTGTACATTTCAGAGCACAAAATACACGCTCAGTAAACGGACCAAAACGGTTGTTACAGTGAGTGTTGTCAGCCAGGACCCCCAGCTGGAATCCCAGGAGTTCTAGGAGCGGTCATCTCTGGGGGTCTCTGGCCTTGGCTGTCCACAGCCTAAGAGGAATAGGGAGGGAGGTTCACCTGCTGCTTCCCCTGGACTATTGGACATTAGGGCACAGCACTCACCCCGGGCCCCTCACCCCCTCCATCTGCCGACAGGCAAGCAGGCCAACACGGAGGAGAGGAAGGCCGCCCTCAAGACGGCCTCCGACTTCATCTCCAAGATGGACTACCCCAGGCAGACCCAGGTGAGCTAGAGCCGGACAGCACAGTGAGGATGGGTCCATTTTGGGTGGGGAAGGGCCGGGGTCGGGTAGGTGTCCCACCCCAGTGGGCGCTGGGTGTCCGGGTCTCCCCCGAGGACCTCTGTTGGGCGGCCCCTGTCCTCCGGGCACCTGAGCCCAGCCACAGCCTGCTCTTCCTTCCCCTTTCCAGGTCTCTGTCCTTCCCGAGGGTGGTGAGACCCCGCTGTTCAAGCAGTTCTTCAAGAACTGGCGGGACCCAGACCAGACGGACGGCCCAGGCTTGGCCTACCTCTCCAGCCACATTGCCAACGTGGAGCGCGTGCCTTTCGATGCTGCCACCCTGCACACTTCCGCTGCCATGGCGGCCCAGCACGGCATGGATGACGACGGCAGGGGCCAGAAACAGGTGCCTGGGGGCGGGGCGTGGCGGAGGGCATCCAGGCCCCTTCCGTGCTGCCTCCTGGGCACTTCTAGCTCGTGCGTTGCCTCCTGCTCTCCTGAGGACGTTTCCCTGTGAGGTTTGGACCCTGGTTTTGGTGGATGGGATTCCTTTGCCTTGGTCCATTTTCATAGCCAACATACCCTAAGCACCTGCTGTTTGCCCGGCCCCGTACCATGTGTCTCGTACCTCACCCTGCCAGCGAGGAGTGCCTGGTCTAAGCACAGCCATGGCTAATTGTGGAAGATTGGAAGCCAGCACACAGATTATGGGAACAGAGGAAGGACAAGGGGGGCAGGGTGGTTGCAGAGAAGGGGACCCTTCGGTTGGGCCTCAGAGGATAAGTAGAAGTTTGCTGCCAGGGGGGAAGAATGGTGGGTATTCCAGGCAGGAAGCTGCCCCCAAGAGCCTGGGGCTTGACTGCTTTCTCGAGGAGGGGCCTTGAACGCCAGGTCCAAGGCTGTGGACTTGATCCTGTAACCAGTGGGTGCTAGTGAGGGTTTTTTCTTTTTTTTGCTTCGAAAGCAGAATTGCGACAAGCTCAGTTCTGTGCTTTTGAAACTTGCTGTGAAAATGGATTCGAGGTGGGAAAAATGAAGGTTGAGACTCCTCAACCTGAGGAGACTGTTATAATAGTTTAGGTGAGAGAAGACAGCCTTGACCCCAGGAAGGTCACAGTGAAAAGATGGAGAGGTGGGGGCTGCAGTCCTGAGATGTTTATGAAGTAGAGTTTGCTGCAGGCAACCGTGTTCTGCATGATAGAAACAGCAGAAGTGTTCATTTTTACTTATTACTTATTACGATAATAAGTTATTGGTATTATTATTACTTGTTCATTCATTCATTCCTCCAGTGGGGAAGGAAAGACACAGTGGACATGTTCAGGGTGGGCAGTATGGAATCAGCTCCAGCAGCCCGGCTGTGTGACCTCAGATGAGTCACTTAACCTCTTTGAGCCTCACTTTCCTTGCCTGTAAAATGGGGCTTAATCCCACTCCTTCGCCTAGAATTTTCAAGGTCGGGAGGTTCTTCTTGGTCTTGGAGGGCTCAGTGTCTCTGCAACACCACCAGGTGGCGCTGCAGGGCCTCATGCCGGCTTGGAAAAACTGTCACTGGGAGCTCTGCTAAGAGATCATTCGGAGGTCACCCAGGGATGGCCCTGCTTCTGGAGTGATCTGTAAAATCCAGATGACTCAATAATCATACAGTGAACGGTATTATTAGCAATGACAACGATAACAATTCTGATAATAAGAGTGGCTGCCGTCTGCACGGCCGTCACCCTGTGCCGGGCACTGTGCGAGATTTTCATGAATAAACTCACCTGATCCTTGCGACACCTCCAGGTAGGCACTCGCAGTGTTACGCTCACTAAAAGCACATTCTGAATACCGCCATGCAGCTACCGGTCCCTGTGCTGATCGCTCTGGTGGTGGGGGGTGGGGGGAGAACTACAGGGTCAGGTGGCGGTATGGTATAAGGATCCAGGGCAAGAGACCTGGGGGTTTGAATCCTAGCGGGTCAGGGATTGGGGCAAATTATTTAACTTTCAGTCTGAGCCCAAGTGGAGCCACGTATAAAAAGCTCATCCCGTAGTGTAACCGTGACCTGTCACACCACGGTTTCCCCACTGGCCTGAGTTGGGGGGTGGGGATGCCACACCGTGTCTGAGCCCAGCCTTGCCTTGGCAGATCTGGAGAATTGAAGGCTCCAACAAAGTGCCTGTGGACCCCGCCACGTACGGGCAGTTCTACGGTGGGGACAGCTACATCATTCTGTACAACTACCGTCATGGTGGCCGGCAGGGACAGATCATCTACAACTGGTGAGGCTGTGGGCCATTGCTATGGGCAGAGTGTGGGGGTCACTGGCTGGGCCCTGGGCACAGCATGGGGCTGAGAGGGCTGAGGGGAGCCTGAGTCTGTGTGGGCCACGCTGTTAGGAGAGGCTCCTCTCTGTAGGGCAACACCACCTGTCTTATTTCTTGAAACAGCTTTTAAACTATTGTTCCAGAAATACTACATGTCCATTGTAGGAGATGCAGTGAATACGGAGAAACACACAGAAAATCTCTCCCACAATTGCACATTAAGTACTGTAATGCATTTTCTAATTGAAAATTATTTTACTTCCTTTAAAATGGGTACCTCATTCACATAATTCAAAATCAAGACAGAATAACGAGGTATCTATTGAGAAATCTTGTTCCCACCCCCCCCTTCACCCCATTCTCCAACCTCTGCCCCTCCGTGAGTAACTGTTTCCATCAGTTTCTTATATATTCTTCCAGTAATTGTTCATGCAAACATGACTGTATTCTTAGTTTCCTCCCTTCCTTACTCAAAGGATAGCATACTGTGTATATGGTCCTGCACTTTGCTTTTTTTGTTTAATACTTCCTGGGGATCAATCTATGTCAGCACATAGAATGCTTCCTTGCCTTTTTTTTTCTACAGCTGCATAATATTCCACTGTGTGGCTACACTGTAGCCTGTTTAACAAATTCCCTGCTAATGCACACTTGGATTGCTTCCAGTCTTTTGCTATTCCCAGTATTGCTGTGATTAGTGACCTTAAACAAACATCATTTTAAATGTGTAGGGAGGGGCTCCTGGGTGGCTCAGTCAGTTGGGCTTCCGACCTCAGCTCAGGTCATGATCTCACGGCTTGTGAGTTCAAGCCCTGCATCGGGCTCTGTGGTGATGGCTCAGAGCCTGGAGCCTGCTTCGAGTTCTGTGACTTGCTTTCTCGGCCCCTCCCCCATCTGTGCATACCCTTTCTCTCTCTGTCTCTGTCTCTTTCTCTTTCTCTCTCAAAAATAAACATTAAAAAAACAAATAAGTATGTAGAGAAATGTCTGTAGGGTAGGCTCCCAGAAGTGGGATTGCTGGATCAAAGAGTAAATGTGCTCGTCATTGTGATACGTGGTGCCCATTTTCCCTAGATGCGCTTTGTAGCATTTTGTGTTCCTAACAGCAACGAGCAAGACAGCCTCACTGATGGACTGTGTTCTCAAACTTTTATCTCCCTTATGGTTTACAAAATGGTATCTCAGTAGATTAAAAAAAATTTTTTTTAAGTTTTTTTAAAAAAAATGTTTATTTTTGTTTTTTTTTTTTTTTAATTTTTTTTTTCAACGTTTATTTATTTTTGGGACAGAGAGAGACAGAGCATGAATGGGAGAGGGGCAGAGAGAGAGGGAGATACAGAATCGGAAACAGGCTCCAGGCTCTGAGCCATCAGCCCAGAGCCCGACGTGGGGCTCGAACTCACGGACCGCGAGATCGTGACCTGGCTGAAGTCGGACGCTTAACCGACTGCGCCACCCAGGCGCCCCAAAAAATGTTTATTTTTTGGGAGAGAGAGCGTGAGCAGTGCAGGGACAGAAAGAGAGGGGGACAGAGGATCCGAAGCGGGCTCTGTGCTGACAGCAGTGAGCCTGATGTGGGGCTCAAACCCACGAACCATGAGATAGTGACATGAGCCAAAGCTGGACACTCAACCGACTGAGCCACCCAGCTGCCCCATCAGTATATTTTTAACTTGTATTTCTCTTACTGTACAGTCTCAACACTTCTTGATGATTGTTGGATTTCTTCCTCTTTAAGCTTTTTGTTTTGAAATAATTTTGGGTTTCCCAAAATGTTGCAAATATGGTACAGACAGTTCCATGAACCTATTACACATCTCCCTCGATTACCTAACCATAGCACAATGATCCAAACCAGGAAATTAACATTGGTATGATTCTACTTACCAATCTGTAGACCTTATTTTGACTTCACCAGTTGCCCCACCAATGTCCGTTTTCTGGTCTAGGATCTAACTCAGGATCCCACCTGGCACTTAGCCATCGTGACTTGTTCGTGGCATTTAATCACCATGTCTTAATCTGTGACAGCTCCTCAGTCTTCACTTTTCTTTCATAACCTTAACTGCTTTGGGAGTGTGCCGGTCAGTTGTTTTGCAGAATGCCTCTCAATTCAACAACTTCAGACTTTTAAAAGCAGCTTAAAGGAGGGGCGCCTGGGTGGCTCAGCTGAGTAAGTGGTCTGACTCTTGATTTCGGCTCAGGTCATGATCTCAGGGTCGTGAGATTGAGCCCCGAGTTGGGCTCTGTGCGTGGAGTCTGTTTAAGATTCTCTCTCTCTTTCTCTCTCCGCATCTCTCCCACTCAATCACATGTGCACTCTCTCTCTAAAAACAAAACAAGGCAGCTTAAAGAAAAATTTTTTTTGACTAGGTAACACTTACACATGGTACAGAATTCAGAAGGCATTTTTTGCAAATGGTAGCTGCATCACACATTGATTTATCATATTTTGCTTGCTTATACAGATAACACATGTCAGTTGCAGGAAATTGGGACAGTATAGGAAGAGATGGGTCAGAAAACCAAAGCCGCCTTCCCCAATCTCCCCTCTCAGGGCAATCACCATGGGCCTTTTGGAGGACATCTGCACAGACCTCTCTGTGCAGATTCACATGCAGCTAAGTCCCGATGTCTTTTCCTGCAAATGGGCTCGTGTTGCACTCTGACCTGCCTCTCCCCCCATGAGAATTGTCCCGGCCGCCTTTCTACATCTTGGCCTCTCAGAGCACCTTCTCTTGTGGCTGCCCAGCCCGGGATGAACCAGCCGGTCCCCGTGGGGGCACATTTAGGATAAGGAAGACCCTTGCCTTTGCTCAGGTCTCAGAAGAAGGCAAAGTGCTGAGCTGGGGGTGTGGCACATTGGTTTGGTTCCTGGCACTGGTTGCTCGTGAGAAAATCCCTTTCCCTCTCAGTTTCATTACCTGTAATGTGGAGATTTGTGGGTTTCTCAGGCCCAGGGCAAAGGAGACACTCTGGGTTCTGTGCAAACCTCGGTGCTGAGTATCACTTCCTCTTCCAGGCAGGGCGCCCAGTCCACGCAGGATGAGGTCGCCGCATCTGCCATCCTGACCGCCCAGCTGGATGAGGAGCTAGGAGGGACCCCTGTCCAGGTGAGGCCAGCCCAGTGTCCCACTGGGCCACACCCTGCATCTTGTCCATCTGGTCACTCCTCTCTCTGACTGTCCATCCTCCCATCCCGCAAACATTTACGTGGGGCTCCCCGTGTGCCCGACAGCATCCGCAGCCGTGAACACGCAGGTCCTGCCCCTCTGCTGATGCAGTTTATGGTCTTGGGGGGAGAAAGATGCTCGGCAGACACTCAGGCAAATGCGACATGGAGACAGTAGCAGTAGAGGCAGTGTGGCAGCACAGTCAGAGGGGGGATGTGGAGCTGGCCTGCTTGGGCTTGAATCCTGTCTCACCTCTGGGCGACCATGGACAGGTTGCTCAGCCTCTCTATGCCTGTGTATTCTCTGAGTATCCTCTCTCTGCCACAGGATTGCCGTGTGTACGAAGAGTTCATGTTAGTAAAGCATTTATAGAGCATGCCTGGCCCATAATAGCCCCCTTACACGTATATGTTAAGTGTAAGAACATAGAGATCCCAGGCAGGATCTAACTGGATTAGACAAAAGGACCTCCTTCGGAAGATACTTTTCTGTTGGGACCTGACGGACGAGAAAGATTTGGGCAGGCACATTTCAGGCAGAGGGAAGGATATATGCAAAGGCCCTGAGGTGGAAGGGAGCATTGAGTGTTAGAACAAAGGACGGAGTGGTGCCATGATAGAAATCTGGAGAGGTGCTCGGAGGGGCCAGACCACCGGAAGCCATAGTGAGGAATTTGACCTTAACCCTGGAAACAAAGGGATATTGCTACATAATAAATGTGATATGAAGGGATTTATGGGTTTAAAAGGTTGCTCTGTCTATGCAAGAGGGGTCTCTCCATATCTAGAAGGCTCTATTCTCATCACTCTGCTGTCTTTTCTGCCCTGGACTGACGTCACCATTCTGGAAGAATGTCCACGAACAACCCATGTGCTTCCATTTAAGGGAACATTTGCAAACATGGGTTCTCTTGGTTCTTGGACTAGAGTCAGGGTCAGCAAGGCAGGTCCTCATGGGAGGGGACAGCAGCTGAGGCAGTGCCCGGGGGACCTGCGGCCATGGGGCCGTCTCCAGCTTTCCTGGAGCTCCCGTTTCTCTGCCCAGACCCTGTGTGCTGCAGGGCCGTGCTTCATCCCACAGGAGACACCAGCGTGATGGCCTTGTCTGGGGGAGGGGCCCAGGCCAGGGTGGCTGGGGTAGGGGTTGAACACAGAAGCACTGTCGCCCCCACTCTCCTTTCTTGACTTGCTCTCGTATCTCACTGCCAGAGCCGCGTGGTCCAAGGCAAGGAGCCTGCCCACCTCATGAGCCTGTTTGGCGGAAAGCCCATGATCATCTACAAGGGCGGCACCTCCCGTGAGGGTGGGCAGACGGCCCCTGCCAGTACCCGCCTCTTCCAGGTCCGGGCCAGCAGCTCTGGAGCCACAAGAGCCGTTGAGGTAATGCCCTGGCCCTGGACCTCCGGAAGGTTTCGCCTACCTGAAACCCCCCAGACTCGATGGGCAGATCTCCGGGCACAGGACTGGGTGGGGTGGGGGCAGGAGTTAAGAGGCATCTTATTGCACCTTCCCTGCCCTGGGAAGCAGAATTGTATGTCTTAGACTTCCTCTTGTTTCGAGGATGCCCGGAGCCCCTTGCATACCTGCCATCATGGGAAGCTCACTACCTAACAGTCCATTCTTCACCGTCTGGACACTTCCTGATTGTATTCCAGACGGCTCCTATCCCTTTTATGATGGAAGGTGCAGACCTGAAGGTACAGGATGGTCTGAACAGCCTAGAGGAGAATGGGGCTATCTCACCTCCTTTGTGCTGGGCACTCAACTTCTGTTAATGTAGCCCAGAATTCTAGAATTACCTTGACGAGCCCCAGTGCATTAGTGAATCATGGGAGTGAATCAACTAAGCCCCTCTTTGTCCAATGTGCCCTCAGTTGTGATGGGTATATTCTTCCAAGTGTCCACCTAAGAGCTGGTCCTGCTGCAGGGTCTCCTGGGAAGTAAGGAGGGGACTGAGGACTTTTTGTCTGGTTTCTGATTAATCGGACTCTGCCTTCCCAGATAATTCCTAAAGCTGGTGCACTGAACTCCAATGATGCCTTTGTCCTGAAAACCCCCTCGGCCGCCTACCTGTGGGTGGGGGCAGGAGCCAGCGACGCAGAGAAGACAGGAGCCCAGGAGCTGCTCAGGGTACTTCGGGCCCAACCTGTGCAGGTGGCAGAAGGCAGCGAGCCAGGTAGGAGCTGGGGGCATCGGGGCCTGCTGCTTGCTGAGGACTGTGGCTGTTAGATCTCCCTCCCTCCTTTCTGCTTTTGGGGGGGGCGCTCCTTACTCCTGCCTTTCTCCGTACCTGTCCCCTTTTGTGTGTTCAACAAAAGCAGGTGGGCTTAAAGTGAGGGCTATGGTCAGCGAGAGGGAGGCCCTCCAGGAGTTAAGAGAAAGCAGAGCTCAGTCTGGGCTGGGGCATTCGGGGAAGGCTGCTGGAGGAGGTGGTCACTTGCGAGGAGGCCTTGAAAAACAGGCAGAGTAACAGCCTCATGGGGGCAGAGTCTCTCCTAACTTTTAGAATTTCTGTGGGCAGAAATGCCAAAGCCTGCTGTGTTTTTCAGAATACAGGTAGGAACATCTTTGTGCCAGCCCTCACTCAGTCTTTCTGCTATGCCTTTGAGTCTATGCCTTCCCGCTGATGCTTAGTAGAAATGGGGAAGAGTAGCTGTGCTTTCCGAGATGATGGACATATTCATACCCGCCATGTCCAATTTGGTGGCCACTAGTCACATGTGGCTAATGAGCACTTGAAATACGAATGCTGGGAATTAATGAGACCGAGGAACTGAATGCTTGTTTTTCATTTTAGTGAACTTAAATAGCTACATGTGGACAAAGCAGGTGTAGTGGAAAAAATAGGGGGTTAGAGTCAGATAGATTTGTATCCTGCCTTTACTCCTTGTTAGCTGTGTGATGTTGGGTGAGTTGCTTAACCTCTCTGAGCCGCAGTTACCTTGTTTGTGGAGCGGGAATAATTATCCCCATCCTGCAGTGCTGTCGTCATTCCTGGCTGTGTGTTGTGCCAAGTCTGCCCTCTCTGGGCCCCTGTTTCATCACCTTGAAATTCCCTCAGGCCCCTTCCCAGTTGCCCCCCTCCGCCCCCCCTCCCCCCTGCCATCCCCACCGGGATTTGAAGGCAGAGGGTGGATTGAGAGCAGTCAGCCGTGCTAGGGCAGGGTTTATCGTGGGGTCTGATGAGAAGGGCTGGCGGGAGGCGGTATCTGTTGGCAACTGGCGCGGCCTCCCCCCCTCACAGACAGCTTCTGGGAGGCGCTGGGCGGGAAGGCCGCCTACCGCACATCCCCGCGACTGAAGGACAAGAAGATGGACGCCCACCCTCCTCGCCTCTTTGCCTGCTCCAACAAGATCGGCCGTTTTGTGGTGAGCCCCGACGGAGGTCTCTGCCTCTGCTTACCCACTGGGAGGCGGGCTTGCAAGGCGTGTGGCGTCAGCAGCAGGGCAGGGAGAAGCCCTTGACGCAGGGCAGGGAGGAGGGATCCCCTGCCGGCTGGAGCACAGTGAGCCCGCCCAGGGGAAGGAAGACCTCTGGATCACCGGTGTGCTTTCGTTAACCCTTCTGTTCCTTCCCAGATCGAAGAGGTTCCTGGCGAGCTTATGCAGGAAGACCTGGCCACAGATGACGTCATGCTCCTGGACACCTGGGACCAGGTGGGTGGAGGACAGAAGGCGTAGGCTGTTTGGGATGAGGGAGGTGCTAGACTGCAGCTCTTAGATCAGTTGCCAGAAGGGCTTAAAAGAGCCAGATGTTGCTGGAAAGGTCCCTGAGGTGTTGCGAGGCACTTTCCCTTTCTGGGCCTCCATTTCCCCATCTGCAAAATGGGAGTGATGGGACCTACCTTGCCTAATTCTACGAGGTGAGGTGTAGATAAGATCACCTTGCACACTGTGAAGCACCATATAGATGCAAATCGGATGGCCAGCGTTCTCTCCTGGGCCTTAGGGCAGTGTGAACTCCTCCCTTAAATCTATTGGTAGAGAAACTTGAACTTAGCATATCATATGCGGGCATAAACAGTCTACAGAGGGTTACCTGGGCATTTCGAAGGGCATCTCCTTCTGTTTTAGAGGGCTCTGAGCTCTCTCTGCTTCACCTCCTGGGGAAGGCTGTTGTGTAGGACTGGTAGGAATGGTGGTGCCATTCCTTCAGTCGACCAGTATTAACTGAGCACCTGCTTTGTGCCAGACACTGCTCTAGATGCTAGGAAGAGAGCAGTAAATAAAGTAGACATTCCCCTGCCCTCACAGGGCTTCACATTCTCTGGGGGGATGGCAGTCGATAACCCTTCCTGTCAGAGTTATCAAAATTACAGATGGCAGCCACGAAGACATAAGGCTCCCCTCTGTCTCTTCTTCTGGGGATGCCCGGTTAGAAGATCAATACCAGAATGTTTGTAGCTTGAGCCATCCAGCTGCTGTCGTCGATGGCTCCTCTGGCCACCTAATCTATTCATTCATCCGTTTCTTCATTCACTCAGCCCACATTTAGTACACACCAGTGTCTTCCAGGAAAAAATGCTGGAATCCTACAATGAGCAAAGTAGACACAGTACCTGCCGTGAAGGGGCTTCTAGTTTAGCAGGGAACACGTTTGTAAATAAGTAAGAGAAAGACTGGTATTTTATTATCTGATATCATCTGGTCAATGACAGGGGCTCTTTAAAATATTTAAAAAAAAATTTTTTTTAACATTTATTCATTTTCAAGAGAGGGACAGAGTGCAAGCAGGGGAGGGGCAGAGAGAGAGGGAGACATAGAATCGGAAGCAGCCTCCAGGCCCTGAGCTGTCAGCACAGAGCCTGATGTGGGACTCAAACCCATGAACCATGAGATCGTGACCTGAGCTGAAGTCGACGCTTAACCAGCTGAGCCACCCGGCGCCCCTTTAAGATATCTTAGATACACCTAAAAATTGTTGTATTACACGACTTGTATTAAGGCTCACAACGGTGGTAGTGGTGGTAACTTGTTTTTATTCCAAGCCTTAGACCCGTGCGGCCCAGAGCAGACTCAGTGCCTGTTTGGTGTGAGCATATGTTTGGCTGCTCATTGGTTGAGCAAACAAATGCCAGAGAGGGATAATTCATGAACTTCTAGAGAAGGGTCTCAAACTCATTGGTTAAGCAATGTTAGCAATGTAAGCAATGTTAGCAATTGGTTAGCAATGTGAGGGGGCTGGGGTGGGGGGACACGGCGTGGCTGGTCCTGAGGCAAACTGGAAATGCTGGTCTAAATCGGCGGTGGGGGTGGGGGCAGGGGTGCTGCCACTCAGCCTCATCCACATGAGCGTGAAGGCCCGTGGTCGCCAGATCCTCCAAGTTTTCAAGAGAACGCGGAATTCTAGATTTTAACGCAAGCTGGTAACTAAACTTGGCTACACGGGCATTATAGACCAAGCTGTGGTGGTGGGTGGGCCAAGAAAGCGTGTGTGAAGGTCACCAGTTTGCAAGCTCTGTTCCAAGTCCTTCCAGTCCTGGTCTGTGGGCCGTGTCCGTTCCCGGCTGGGCCCCAGGAGCCTCCCCATTCTTCTCCAGCGGTGCGTGTGGGCAGCGCCCTCATGTACACTTTTCGTTTCACGCCTCACTCCAGGTCTTTGTCTGGGTTGGAAAGGATTCTCAAGAAGAGGAAAAGACAGAAGCCCTGAGCTCTGGTGAGGACCACGTGTGCCTGTGGGGCTCTTTCCTGCGGTGCAGTGGGAACAGCTTCCCGCATGGGTCTGGGAGTTCGTGACAGCGGGGTGGCACTTCCTCATCCGTGGTCAGCCCCTCGGGAGCCCTGCCTGGGGCACTGGAAGAGCAGATCGGCTCCTACAGAAAGCTTCAGGTCATGCCAGGGAAAGGCTACTCTAAGTTTGCCCAAGGACCCAACTTGTCAGGGTTTGGATGTCGGAAAGCAGATCTCTGGTAGCTGACCAGATCTGACTTGGGACGCAGAACCCTCAAGCTGGTTTGTTAATATCTTCCAATAGGGGAGAGCAAGAGAGCAAAGTGATACAAACTTTGTGAAGCAGGGAGTTAAACCGTGACCCCGGGCCCTTCCTGCGTTCCTGGTGGGCAGGGTGGTCGGGGAGCCATGTGCGGTCATTGCTAAGGGATGCTAGCGTCTAGTGCAGGGACTGGCCATCAGAGACACTAGGACCAAAAGCCATCGTAGGCAGCTTCTGCCCTGAACCACCTCTCTCTGGTGAAGGACGCACGAAGCATTCCTGGGGTTTTCTTTTCCTGCATGTGTGTCTGCAGCTAAGCGGTATATTGAGACGGACCCAGCTAATCGCGACAGGAGGACCCCCATCACCATCGTGAAGCAAGGCTTTGAACCTCCCTCCTTCGTGGGCTGGTTCCTCGGCTGGGATGACAGCTACTGGTCTGTGGATCCCTTGGACAGGGCCATGGCTGAGCTGGCTGCCTGAGGACAGGCAGGCCCCCCCCCCTGTCACCGGTCAGTGCCTTTTTATAACAGTCCATCCTTCAGAGACCTTACAGAGAGCAGGGCCACTCTGGTGTGTGTGTGTTTTTACAGTAGCCAAAAACAGCCATGCAGAAATTCAGGGTCCTTGTACAATTGTCTCAAGTATCTGTCCTTTTGGAAATTGAATCCAATAAAAGCTTTTTGAAGTGTGCTAGCCTGTCGTGGCTCAATATGTCTCGGTAATTATTCTGGGAATTCCCAGGGAGGGGCCTGGCATGTGCCTGTGAGCCGGTGGCTAAGCTTCCTTCACTCTGTGTGAATCCTGGACCTCCGAGAAGCAGGTGCCAGGATGAGGTGGGATGCACCCAGGTGGCCCCAGGGGAACTGCCTGTGTGAAAGGAAATCGGGAGGAAACCGGGGAACTGAGGGAGCCGCTGGACTGAGGTGCACGTCTGACCCCAAGTGAAGGAGAAGAGGGAGAAGGTTGGGCAGAAGCCGTCCCAGATGGCCGTGCCGTCCAGGAAAGTTTGGCAAAGCTTTCAGGGAATGCTTGAACCAAAGTAAAAAAATAAAAAATGAAAATAAGAAAACTCTTTTTTAATGGTATGTGGTATGGTCCCACTTTTCTTTTTTTGTTATTTTTTAAATTATATGTATATATTTTAATTTACATCCAAGTTAGCATATAGTGCAACAATGATTTCAGGTGTAGATTCCTTAGTGCCCCTTAACCCATTTAGCCCATCCCCCCCTCCCACAACCCCTCCAGTAACCCTCGGTTTGTTCTCCATATTTATGAATCACGTAATATATGTGTCCCCCTCCCTGTTTTTGTATTATTTTTGTTTCCCTTCCCTTATGTTCATCTGTTCTGTGTCTTAAAGTCCTCATAGGAGCGAAGTCATATGATATTTGTCTTTCTTTGACTAATTTCGCTGAGCTTAATACCCTCCAGTTCCATCCACGTAGTTGCAAATGGCAAGGTTTCATTCTTTTTGATTGCCGAGTAATACTCCATTGTATATATGCCACATCCTCTTTATCCATTCATCCATCGATGGACATTTGGGCTCTTTCCATACTTTGGCTATTGTTGATAGTGCTGCTATAAACATGGGGGTGCATGTGTCCCTTTGAAAGAGCACACCAGTATCCCTTGGATAAATGCCTAGTAGTGCAATTGCTGGGTCGTAGGGTAGTTCTATTTTTAATTTTTTGAGGAACCTCCATAGTGTTTTCCAGAGTGCCTGCACCAGTTTGCATTCCCACCAACAATGAAAAAGAGATCCTCTTTCTCCGCATCCTCGCCAACATCTGTTGTTGCCTGAGTTGTTAATGTTAGCCATTCTGACAGATGTGAGGTGGTATCTCATTGTGGTTTTGATTTGTATTTCCCTGATGATGAGGGATGTGGAGCATTTTTTCATGTGTCGGTTGGCCATCTGGATGTCTTCTTTGGAGAAGTGTCTATTCATGTCTTTTGCCCATTTCTTCACTGGATTATTTGGTTTTTGGGTGTTGAGTTTGATAAGTTCTTTATAGATTTTGGATACTAATCCTTTATCTAATACGTCATTTGCAGTTATCTTCTCCCATTCTGTCGGTTGCCTTTTAGTTTTGCCGATTGTTTCTTTTGCTGTGCAGAAGCTTTTTATCTTGACGTCCCAATAGTTCATTTTTGCTTTGGTTTCCCTTGCCTCCAGAGACGTGTTGAGTAAGAAGTTGCTGTGGCCAAGGTCACAGAGGTTTTTGCCTGCTTTCTCCTTGAGGATTTTGATGGCTTCCTGTCTTACATTGAGGTCTTTCATCCATTTTGAGTTTATTTTGGGGTATGGTGTAAGAAAGTGGTCCAGGTTCATTCTTCTGCATGTTGCTGTTGAGTTTTCCCAGCACCACTTGCTGAAGAGACTGTCTTTATTCCATTGGATATTCTTTCCTGCTTTGTCAAAGATTAGTTGGCCATCCATTTGTGGGTCCATTTGTGGGTTCGCTATTCTGTTCCATTGATCTGAGTGTCTGTGTTTGTGTGAGTACCATACTGTCTTAATGATTACAGCTTTGTAACACAGCTTGAAGTCTGGGATTGTGATGCCTCCAGCTTTGGTTTTCTTTTTCAAGATTTCTTTGGCTATTCGGGGTCTTTTCTGGTTCCATACAAATTTTAGGACTGTTTGTTCTAGCTCTGTGAAGAATGCTAGTGTTACTTTGATAGGGATTGCGTTGAATACATAGATTGCTTTGGGTAGTATCGACATTTTAACAATATTTGTTCTTCCTCTCCAGGAGCATGGAATCTTTTTCCATTTCTTTGTGTCTTCCTCAATTTCTTTCATAAACTTTCTATAGTTTTCAGTGTGTGGGTTTTTCACCTCTTTGGTTAGATTTATTCCTAGGTATTTTCTGGTTTTTGGTGTACTTTTTATCATGGTAAATGATACATAATAATCATTTTGACTATTTCTTTTTTTTTTAATTTTTTTTTCAACGTTTATTTATTTTTGGGACAGAGAGAGACAGAGCATGAACGGGGGAGGGGCAGAGAGAGAGGGAGACACAGAATCGGAAGCAGGCTCCAGGCTCTGAGCCATCAGCCCAGAGCCCGATGCGGGGCTCGAACTCACGGACCGCGAGATCGTGACCTGGCTGAAGTCGGACGCTTAACCGACTGCACCACCCAGGCGCCCCCATTTTGACTATTTCTAAGCGGCATGCAGTGTCATTACATACATCTACAGTGTTGTGGAGTCAGCACCATTTATTTATTTTGAGAGAGAGAGTGCCAGCAGGGGAGGGGCAGAGAGACAAAGAGGGAGAGAACCCCAAGCAGGCTCAGCGCTGTCAGCGCAGAGCCCAATGGGAGCTCGAACTCATGAACCGTGAGATCATGACCTGAGCCGAAAGCAAGAGCCGGCCGCCTAACCGACTGAGCCACCCGGGGCCCCTTTGCTCCTTGTAACCTTTATTTGACTTTCTGTCTCTATGGATTTGCCTTTTCTCATACAGTATTTGTCCTCTGTGTCGGGCTTATTTCACTTAGCATAATGTTTTCTCAAGATTCATACATGTTATAGCAAATATCAAAATTTCCTTTTTGTGGCCGAATAATACTCCATTGTGCATATACACATTTTGCTTAACCATTCATCCAGCGGCGGGGACTCAGGTCGTTTCCACCTTTTGGCTATTGTGAACCAGGCTGCTGTGAACACTGGGGCACAAACAGCTCTTTGATTCAAAGAGTTTTTGAGCCACAGTCCAATCGGCCCGTGAAGGCGCTGTGTGCCTCCCAGGAGCAGGTACAGCGTGTCTTGTCTCCCCACTGCATTCAGTCGTCGGGAGGTGTGGCTTTGGTGCACCTGTGGGGACCAGCACTCAAAGCCAGCAGCTGGGGCCCTTAGTCATTTATAGTCCCCTGCAGTAGAAGTCTGGGCAAGGCGCGTCCTCACAGTTGCCATACCCTGTAACTAATCTGCCTACACCTCCCTGGCTTCCCCTGTATTCCGTTGAGTCATGCTGCTGCCCCGAACTCTTTGCAGAAATCTGCTCCTGCAGTTACCGTCATGAGAGGTGCCCCTGAATGCTCCCAAAGTTGTGGGAGAGGGACTTCCTCTGTGCCCCGCTTTGTGCCCCCAGGACCCTGAATCTCTGTTCATATTCAGGGCGTCACAAAGTCCCTCTTAGCCTTTCCCGCAAACTTCTCCTAAACCTTTTCTCCATGGATGTTCCAACCGGAGCAAGGAACTGCTGCGGGACAGACCCCCTTTCCTCCCCTCTGGTCTTCTGGTCTTTTCTCATGTTGCCCCTGCTTTTGTTCTGCACCACCTCCCCCAACCCGATCTCCAACCGTAACAGAGACTGCCATGCATAGGACTGTAGAACAGAAGTCAGTGTGAAGGTGTAGATGCTGGGAAGGGTGTGCACGTGTGTTTACACTGCTATTTCCAAAGCTGCTGATCACTCGGATTGCCCAGGGAGCTTTTTATGCCCCAGGGGCCCTATGTCTAGAGATTGTGATTCACTGCAGAGGTGACGAGGGGAGAGGAGAAGGAATTTTCCAGGTGAGACATGGGGGCCGGAGGGGCAGGGAGTCATCTCAGAGTGTGCAGCAAGTACAGAGGGGGTCGTGGGGGAGCAGGTGGGGAGTGCTAGGCCTCACATTGTGAGAGGTAGGCCGGGCCCACCTCAACTGCCACGCTGAGAGATTTGGACGGGATCCTGTAACTCCCACCTCACTTACCCCAAAGGGTTACTTGCAGTCAAAGCAATCACTTTGACAGATGCAAAGTCCTGGGACAAAAGCAGCATTTACAGCCTAGAGCTTCCAAGGGCCTTCCCTCAAGGCAGACGGAGTCCTGTCTGGACAAGCCAGCTCCCCTCCTGCAAACCTGTGGGAGGTCAAATTGCAGGGGACCTACCCCTGAATTCTTCATTTCTTCTACTGGCACGCAAGGTGGTTTATTAGCCAATTTCAGTTTATTGGTGGCTGTGGCCTCATAACTCTACAGTGCTCCGAAAAAGGAAGTTGCCCGGGGCAAGAGTTGCTCGGACTTCATATTTTTCTCTCGAAGTTCAACCACGTAGTTTCTCCTAACAACTTTCTCCCCCCAAAACATGACCTTGGATTTTGTCGTCTACCATATAGAAGTCATCGTGAGGCGCCATGACAGGCGACGAAGAGGCCGGCCTGGGCTTGGATCCTGTGTCTGACTTTGGGCTGGTCAATAGGTACCTGTTGTGTGCCTTGGGCCAGGCAGCCTGCAAGGCACTGGAGCTGTAACAGACCACGGGGTGACAGAAGTGAGTTCCTGTCCTGCTTGGATTCGGGCAAAGGGTGATTAAACTAGCAAAGGATTCAGGGTGTCCATGGATCTCGAACTCCCCAGGGAAAATATATGGGCAGGTGCTCCAGAAGGGGCCTAGGCAAGAAAGACGGCAGTTGGGCAACTTTAACCTCTCCGCATTTTTTGGCCCACATAAAGCACACCGAGAAGCCAATGCATCCAGCCCGGGACCGGAGGATCACATGTGCCATTTCTGAAAAATGAAACCCACAGACACTAAATCCAGGCAGAAACAGACTCTCACCCAAAGAAAATGAGTAAAAGTGCACACTTTATTATGTACAGCATTGGAAAGGGAGGCCACGTGGAGAACACTCTTGCACCAGCGCTCATCCTAGACCCCTTTTATGCTTCCTCCCTCTCAAGCAATTTAATCCCAACCTATTGGGCTATGAATCCACAAGGCAGAGAGGCGAAGACTGGTATCTGGAAATAGGGACACTCAAAGGAGCAGAAAGCACTGTTACTCTAAGCCTGAGAAGAGGTTTTCAGCCAGGATATGGGGCTGTTTCCTGGTCCTCACTGGTCGAGGGTGAGTCACCGCACGAAAGAGAGAAAATCATTAGTTAAAAAATTATAAATAGAAACGTAACTTGAGTTCCAAGGCAAAATGCTCCATATACATGTAATAAACTCAGCTGGGAACATGGATGCACGGTTCAAGGTTTTCTAAAATAAGCTTGGAAATGGGCGATCGGGGAGGGGACATTCATAGTCTGGGACAGACAGAGGGATGCAGCTAAGGACCAATATGAAGGGTGGCTCTGGGTAAGGAAGCTGCCATTCCCAAGACCTCTCTAGGTGAACTCAGAGCCACGAGGAGGAAGTGGTTTAAGTGTCACCAGCCAGGTTGTCGGACCAACAGGAAGAATGCCAGGTTGCTCAGACTCCACGGGCATTTGCAAAATTCACACGCATTTGCAAAAGGCTTCCTACCATTGTGGAACAAGGAACTGGGTAGGAGGGGCTGCCCACTTCCTCTCTGGGCACTGACCACACGTGATAGAAAAGGAGGACTCCATCTATATATCTTAAGTCTGACAGTGTGTTCCCAAGCTCATTGGTTATTATGTGCCCAATATATTGTGAATTCCTCATAATATTTAATGAATGGGCCTGGTAACCAAGGTATTTCACAGTGTCCGATAGTTAATAGCATGCAGACAATAAGAGAGAATTGCTTTACCTATTTTTTAGAAAAAAGGATTAGTCCTTAAGCCATTCAAATGGGTATACAAAGAATTGTGTATAGAACTTAGAGAACATTTTATTTAAAAATCAGAACTATTTAGAACCTGATATATGAAAATAGGCAAAAGTGAGGAAAAAGCACTTTTGTGACAAGTATTTAGCTGGTTTGAAAGACCACAGAGGAATCACTGAGTCATAAAGAGGCTAAAAGAAGTTTAAAAGAAAGAGAGAACTATTCTTATTATTCTTAAAGGATCTTTGTGATAGTAGATTCAGAAGTCTTTCAAGGGTTAAGATCATCTTTTTCACCGACCTTGACCATTTCCTCCAGTGTTGACAGGTATAGGCACGAAAATGCCAACTCTCAAGTGAGGATTATTTTGAAACGTGGTCTGGGCTTAGAAAGTAAACGGATGGTAGGAACGTTTCCTTAAGATTCCCCGGAGGTAAGGCACATATGGCCCAGAGGAGCTGGTTGTAGCCTAAGGTCACTGCTTTCTGCAAAGCATTTGTCCAGCCAGGGTGTCCTGTTTCCTTGCCTTTGGTCTGGCTGCAGAATGACCCAGGGAAAGTCAAAAGAAGGGGGATTTAGCCTATTACCTAATGATCTAAACGTATGAACTTTAAATATTTTAAAAGAGTTAAGAAATGATCGAAATGATCTTACAGATCACCAATTGCCAACCCCCTCCCCACATCCCGTCTCTTTCTCAGTATTTACAAGCTAACAATCCTCATCTGTATCTGTGGCTAGGATCACTACACATTCTAAGCACCTCGCAGTCAACGTACGGAATAGGAAAGGAAGGAATAGTCAAGGTCCCGCCCTACTCGCTCCTTACAGGTTAAAGGCTGATTTGGTCCCCACTCTACCCTGGAAGGGAAGGGCGCGTCTCTGCGTTGGCCTCTGTGGCTCACTTCTTTGCCCCCACGATGCCTTGCAGCATGTCTATGGGCAGGGGGAAGACGATCGTGGAGTTTTTCTCAGCAGCAATGGTGGTCAGTGTCTGGAGGTACCGCAGCTGAAGGGCCGCGGGAGACTCAGTGATGACCATGGAGGCTTCTTTCAGAGCCCTGGATGCGTTCATTTCTCCCTCGGCTGCAATGACCTGTGGAACAGGAGGAGGGAGAGGTCAGACTGGAGAAAATACAGGTGTCAAGGGGCAGTCTTCAAACCAGGGTGTGCACACAAAGCCTTCTCCAGGAATGCGCCAGAATAGTTTTAAGGAAATCCATTTCCGGTTACCCCATTTCCATACGTCCTTTTTCCTATGTCTGATTTGCCTATGTGCCTGAGATCGAGACATCGTCTCTTACTGTGGCTTTTCTTGCATGCTTCAGGGGACCGAACAGAGGGGCAACTCAAAATAGGGGTTGAACTAGTGAATGGACACAAATCCTTTTGCAAGTCACATGAATTTCCAGTTATTTATTGATTGAGAGAGAGAGAGAGAGAGAGAGAGAGAGGGAGAATCTTAAGCAGGCTCTACACCCAGCCCAGTGCCCAACACGGGGCTTGATCTCAAGACTGTGAGATCATGACCTGAGCCAAAATCAAGAATCAGTCGCTCAACCGACTGAGCCACCCAGGCGTTCAATTTCCAGTTGTTTGATTTTAAAGAAAGGACAGAGGACCTTATGGAACTGAAAGCTGATGACCATTAAACATATTTTTATTTTTTTTAATTTTTTTTTTCAACGTTTATTTATTTTTGGGACAGAGAGAGACAGAGCATGAACGGGGGAGGGGCAGAGAGAGAGGGAGACACAGAATCGGAAACAGGCTCCAGGCTCTGAGCCATCAGCCCAGAGCCTGACGCGGGGCTCGAACTCATGCACCTCGAGATCGTGACCTGGCTGAAGTCGGACGCTTAACCGACTGCGCCACCCAGGCGCCCCGAAACATATTTTTAAATGAAAGATCACTGTATGATTTTTAACACGTAATTCAGAAACAGTATGAAGGACTGCATGGCATGACTTTAAACACATTTCCACCTACTTATTTATGTAAACAAAAGTTCTCAGTCCTTAGAGGTACAAAAATGAAAAGTTAACACTAGAACTGATGTTTAATCTTGTCTCATTCTGGCAATACGTGACAGCCAGCTAGCTGCAAACACAGGAATTCTTTATCTTGTTAAGATAAGCATTTCTAGTTAAAGAAAAAAATTATTTGGGAGAAATTCTGAAACATTTAAATGCCTTATTTGTAGTCACAGGAAATGTTTAAAATATTAATTTTAACTTCAGTACTAGGGATGCCTGGGTGGCTCAGTCAGTTAAGCATCCGACTCTTGATTTCGGCTCAGGTCATGATCTCAACGGTTGGTGGGCCTGAGCCCCATCAAGGGCTTTGTGATGACGGCAAGGGGCCTGCTGGGATTCTCTCTCTCCCTCTCTACCCCTCCCCTGAACGTGCTCACTCTCTCTCTCTCTCAAAATAAATAAACTTAAAAAAAAAAAACCCACTTCAATACTAAATGTGTTGCGGTAGGAGTAATAAAGTAATTCATGACAAAATATATTGTATTAGGAAAAGACTCCATGAGGAGGCAGAGTGGAAATACAAGTCCAAGGAGAAAAGAAAAGGGACAATGAAACATGCCTATTGAAAGAGCTTATTTACGTATTTTAAACAGATGATGGAATCATTATGTTGTTTGAATTTCACTGGATACATTGAAATGAGTGATGTGAAGTTTTAATTAATTAATTAATTTTTTTAAAGTTTATATTTATTTTTCTAGTAATCTCTGTACCCAACCTGGGGCTCAAACTCATGACCCCAAGATCAGGAGTTGCGTGTTCCTCCAACCGGGCCAGCCAGGTGCCCCAGTCGGTTAAGCATCTGACTCTTGATTTCGGCTCAGGTCACGATCTCACAATTCGTGAGTTTGAGCCCCACGTTGGGCTCCTTGCTGACAGCGCAGAGCCTGCTTGGGATTCTCTCTCTCTCTCTCTCTCTCTCTCTCTCTCTTTCCCGCTCTCTCTGCCCCTCCCCTGCTCACTCTCTCTCTCAAAAATCAACATTTAAAATAAAATAAAATAAAATGTCAATATTTAAAACATGTCAGATTATATGCTTAGCTAAGTATATAAATTCAAATGAAAATTTTCACATGTCTACTTAAAATGTGTGATGGGACATATAGTTTGTCTAAATTCCTCTTGAGGTTACACGGGCATAAAAGTGTGAACATCACTGGGGTCGGGGGGGAAAGCAGGGGCTTTGGAGTGGGACAGGCTTGTACTCAAATTCCAAACCTAACCCTCACCAGCTGAGTGTCCTCAGAGAGGTTATTTAACATTCTGAGCTCTGGTTTCTTACTCTTAAAACGGGATAGTAGCTGCCTTTTAGGGCCATTGTGAGGAAGACAGAAAGGTACATTAAGTGTGAAATGTATAAACGGAGGCTATCGTATAGGAAAGTCAAGACCTGGTTTTTGAATCCAGCTATGCCTTAATGTATAAAGGATTCAGAAGCCAATCAAGGCGGTGAGTTACTCTTACTCCATAATCCTAGAAGAGGGCGTGAAGATACCATGCTCACTAAGCTTAATGGTGCAGTTCCAACTGGGTTGTTTTCACAGGGATCTCAAAATATTCATGGTTCATAATACTCCCATGAATATCCGAGTTGAACACGATAGTCTCACGACCAGTGGAGTTTCATTCACTTCTAGAATAAATGTTGGGAGCCGCCGAGGGGTCAAGCCCTGTGCAGTAGCTAGGGAAGAGAGTGGACCCCCTTGCCTCCTTCGGCTCCCGGTCAAGCAGGGGAGATAGACATGGGAACGGATCACTTCACTCCAGTGTGAGAAATGTAGACAGACAGGTACAAGGCACAGGGCCAGCACTCAGCAAAGCAGGCTTTGCAGAACACGCGCTGATGAGATTATGGAAGTTGAATAGGACAGGATGAAAGCTTTGTCGTTTGGCCACAGATGAAGAAGAATACTTCAGGCAGCACACACGTCAAGGTACCAAGGTTTTAAAAAGCTGGTATATTCCAGAAAAATCTAAGTGGCCGAATGCAGTGTGAGGCAGAGGAGAGGCTGGGGTGTTTCGTCTGCAGTCTGGAGGCAGAGGGAAGCTGCTGAACAGTTTTGAGCAAGGAACCTCATCAGATCCAGTTGGAGAAAACACACGGACAGACGTCAGAGGATGGATGAGAAGAGGAGACACTGAGAGCTGCTAACAGGACGGCCTCAGAGTGACTGGTGCGACTGGCTGGTAATGGGGATGTGGGGTTGGAGGGGGAAACGGGCCGGGGGCGGTGCTTTTCAGGACAGTCAGCAGTTTGGAGGCTGGCTGGGTACGGGGAGGAAGAGGAACAGAGGCTGAGCCGTGGGTTTCTAGGTTTCGGTTGCCTGGGGGGTGCCATTAGGTGAGACGGGTGATACAGGGTATGGTGTCACCAAGAGAAGGCACTCAGTTTAGAGGATAAAAACCTCAGTTTGTCAAGATACCCAGAACGTCCTACCTAGGTCTGTGAGAGGGGGCACTCCAGGTGCCCTCAAAAAGATGCACGTAACCGTGTGCTCCAAGGCAAACCCTGTACGTACGGAATGCAAAACAAGCTCCTGCCCGAGAACGGCAGGCTCTGGCTTTTTCCACGTCATCTCAGAGGTCCAATTAGGCACTTTGTTTTTGGTCTGGCGATGGACCGGCTGCAGAGATATCTAATCTCCCACTACTGTCAATATACGAGCTCTTGGCCGAGAAGCCAGACCCACCAGACTAGGCACACGGGCTGTTAACAGGAAAGCTGGTCTGAGGACGCTGCCCAAGATGTGAAGGCAGTAACCACCGGCTCGGTCTGAACACAGGCCACGTAGATGCCATGAATCGGCCCTCAGAAGGCAAAGCAAGATGCCTGTGGTGGTGTGGGGCTTCTGCCAATGCCCAGCAACCCCATGTTGATCCCCATGTTTACAGACCGTCCCTTGACAACCAGCCATTTTCAGGTCTGTGAGGTTGGTACTGTTGTCTCCTTCTGTAGCCCAGGCGGGCTGGCCCGCGAAGGGCAGAGAAAGGGGATCTGCATCCCTATACTCCACCTTCTCAATGAATAGAGGAGGAGACCCAGGAATGTGCGCCCGAAAGCACGTGGCAGGCATTTTTCTGAGAGTTATGAGCGAGGAAATCAGGATGGATGCAAGTGTAAAAGGTATCACATTTCAAGTCATTAAGAGCTGGTCTAAAACATTGAAAAAGAGGTTCGACTAACATACGGTGTCAAGCTTGTGGGAGAATCTTTTGTGCCTGGCTCCTTTCTCTCAAACCATGTTTGCCAGCACTTTCATGTTCATTCTCTTCGGGGCATGGTGTTCCTTCGTGTGAACGAAGCACACTTTATGCATTCAACCACAAGGGACATGTGGGCAGTTTCCAGGTTGAGGTAATACAAAGTGCTGCTGTGAACATTCTAGTACACGCCTTGTGTGTTTTGGTAAACACACAAGTGCGTTTCTGTTGGATACACACTGCCAGACAGTTTTCCAAAATGGTGTTACCAAATCTGTGGTCTCACTGACAAAACAGGAGTATGAGTTCTTCCCTCGTCCACACTTGGCTCTTTTCTTTTTAGCCATCCCGGTAGATGTCTAGTGTGGCATCTGCTTGTGATTTGAATTTGCATTTCCCTGATGGCTATGTAACGGAAATTCCTTCAGAGAGGAATTTCTCTCTGAAGGCTCTTAATCTATTGGCTCTCTTACCCTTTTCTTTCACAATTTATTTGTTGAAGAAATGGACTCCCTACTTTCCATGAGAACCTGACTGTACCATTTTGAATATATAAGCCTTATGGTTGTTGCAGGGTTACTGTGTTTTACAAAAAGGATAGACTCCTTGTGATTCGATGTGTTCACCCTAATCTTAAAGACAGATACTGCCCAGGTCCACGAGACTGTTCCAGACGATCCCTACAGTCTCATCCAGGTGGAGCACAGTCATTCAGAATTCTAACCGGCTTCCTTCGTCTCTTCCCATGGTTATAAGGACTTCTCTTTCCTAACTGGTGAAAGCACTTGCCCAAGGGGCTTAGTCCGTCATGGAAAGCCCAGAGGAGCCAGAGGGGAATTCTGATTTCCACTGCCACTAATCGACCGTGTGACCTTGAGGAAAATCACATGAATTTTCTGGGCTCAATCTTTTCATCTGAATAGTGGGATGGCAAATAAGTTTCATTTTTAGGGCCAAGGCCAAGCAGTTGAGGACTGTTACCTGAAGGGCAACAGACGGGTTCTGAGGTCAAGCCTAAGCTCAGCGGAAAACAGTGCTGTGCTTGCTTCCCGGCAGGGGAATAGGAGGGTGCAGGGGCAGCCTCTGGACCAGGTTATCTGTCAGCCTCAGAAGATAATCTCTAAGGACCCTTCAGGCCCTGACATTCTAAGTAGTCTCTTCAGTATGGCTTGGAATGGGGCTGTCGGTTAATGACGTAATCTAGATAAAAGCGATTCCTGTTTTTCAAAATACCAGCTCGATTATAGTAGGGCGTATTTAATGTTACCAGAAATACCACTGAGTCTTCTCAATGTGATGGCAGTACTGGAGGTGCCACAGAATTACCAGGTTGCCCTCATGAGCATCAATTATCACATTAGGAAAAGCTAACAATTCTGGTTAGTAGAAAATTCTGGGTATAGTGTCAAATGAGCTGCTGTTCTATTTGATGCTGGCTAAGAAATTATAGTCCCCAATGTGTGGCTTAAAGGGCATCCTACTAGAAGGGCACGGCTCTGTGCTTAGTCAATTATCACCAGCTACTACTATTTTCTTTCTTTAAAAAAAATTTTTTTATGTTTATTTATTTTTGAGGCGGGGGGAGGGGCAGAGAGAGAGGGAGCCACAGAATCCAAAGCAGACTCCAGTCTCTGAGCTGTCAGCACGGGGCCCCACGTGGGGCTCAAACTCATGAACTGTAAGATCGTGACCCGAGCTGAAGTTGGACGGTTAACCGACTGAGCCACCCAGGTGCCCTTATTACTATTTCCTAACAACAACAATGGATTGGTCTGCCCCTTGTGTCTTGGGAGATCTGTCAAGTCCACAGCAACCCCTCCGATGAAGACTGGCCCTCTTCCTTCACCCATTCACAGGCAAAGCGCTGTGGAACTTAATATTTGAGTTTGCCCTTTTTTTAAAAAAAGTGTTCTTAATGTTTGTTTATTTTTGAGAGAGAGAGAGAGAGCGCCAGGAGGGCAGAGAGAGAAAGAGACAGAGTCCGAAGTAGTAGGCTCTGAGCCATCAGCACAGAGCCTGACGTGGGGCTCGAACCCACAAACCGTGAGATCATGACCTGAGCTGAAGTCAGACGCTTAACTGACTGAGCCACCCAGGCACCCCCTGAATTTGCCCTTTTGACCAAACTTTGGCCAAAGAGAATCTCTCTGCTATGAATCTGGAATCAAGGCGGGTCTGTCCCCTTTAGTGTTCAGCTGAGGGAGGTGTGTGAACTTGAGAGTTGACTCTGCCCTCCAGCTGTCAGCAGTGAGATGAGGCCCAGGAGATGGAATGATTAGCTCCCTTTGGTCTTGACCACACTGCAGTCCCTGGCTCCATTCCTGATGGGACTTGACTCTACTTCCCATCCTTGGGTTTGGCGAGATATCCCTGTGTCCTTATGAATTAGCTCCAGAGACCCTCTTTCCTAGGTTAGATTAATAGATATTTCCTCAACCCTTCTCCTATGGGGCACGCACCCATGTGGGCTCAAGAAGCAGGCAGGGATGGTGACGACAAGAAGGAGGGGGAAAAGCAGACATGAGAGGAGTGAAAAAAAGAAGAGGACAGAGAGGAAGAGGGAACAGTAAGAAGGAAGAAGGTCCTGAGAAAAGAGAGAATGAAAGAGAAGACAAAAAAATAGGCAAGGATTAGCTCAGGCCATGATCTCATGGTTCGTGAGTTCAAGCCCTGCGTTGGGTTCCACGCTGCTTGGGATTCTCTCTCTCTCCCTCTCTCTCTACCCCTATCCCGCATGCACTGTCACTCTCTCTCTCAAAATAAATAAACTTCAAAAACGAAGACAGGGAAGGAACAAATGGTAGGCACATGGACCGGACTATCCACTTGCTCTAAGCCAGAACTGTTCCTTTGTCCTTAGTGGGGGACTCGGAGCATGAAGTATAAGACATGGCAGGGCGGGGGGGGCGGGACATGCAGTCACAGAAGAATGACATGGCTCTATACACACTGATGGGCTCACAGGATGATGTTAAGTGAAAGGATCAAGGAACAGAACGATACGTGGGTGTGACCATGCTTACGCAAAATAAGCCGGCAATCTAACACCCTAGTCAA
This sequence comes from Lynx canadensis, assembly GCF_007474595.2. Classification (NCBI taxonomy): domain Eukaryota; kingdom Metazoa; phylum Chordata; class Mammalia; order Carnivora; family Felidae; genus Lynx; species Lynx canadensis. The sequence continues at coordinate 80,362,218 of NC_044315.2, forward strand.
ATAAAACCCCGGTGTATATACTAAACTGTCATGAGCGGTGGCCCCTTGGGGGGGGCTTGTGGCTTGAAGTGATAGGGAGGCTTTCAACTTGGCTAAACCCGTTAAGATTATTTCCATTTTTTATAACAACCATGCTTTCCTTAAAAAGAAAACTCGACAGGCAAAGCAAACTGAAAGAAAAAAAGAGAAAGAAAGAAAAGAAAAGAGAAAAACAAAGGAAAAGAAAAGAAAAAAGAAAAGAAAGAAAAGAAAAGAAAAGAAAAGAAAAGAAAGAAAAGGAAAGGAAAGGAAAGAAAAGAAAAGGAAAGGAAAGAAAAGGAAAGGGAGGTTACCTTGGCTCGGGCCTCCCGAGATGCCTCCGCCTCTGCAGCCATCGCCCTCTGGAGCTGTACAGGCAGCTTCACGTCCTTAATTTCCACGCGCTCCACCTTTATTCCCCAGTCGTCCGTGGCGTCATCCAGGGTACACTGTCAGGAAGAGAGAAGGCAAGCCAGGAATGCTCAGCCCAGCCCAGAGGCCTACGGTAGAGCACTGGGGTCTAGAGCAGACAGGGCGCTGGGGGAGAGCCGGGAGAGAGCTTACTTCTCCTGCGCTGGATGGAAGGCTGAGCTAGGGGGCTGGGTCCCAGGGAGCTGATCCTGATTCTATTCCTAAGAAGCTCATGCAGAGGTTGGCAAACTTTTCCTACAAGGGCCAGACAGTGATCGTTTGCTTTCAGTGTCTGTTGCAACTGTGAACTGTGCCGATGTAGGTCAAAAACAGCTGTGGGTAATACCTAAGCCAATGGGAGTGGCTGTATCCCAATAAAACTTTACTGATAGAAACAGGTGGCCAGCTGGCTCCTGATCTAATATGACTCCACGTAAGCCACATTACTTCCTCCTGCTTCAACTCGGTCCCTTTACCATGGGTGGAATGAAATCCTACTTCCTGTCTCATATGGTGGCTGTGGACATCAGGTAAGGTCACAGATTCTACACACCATGACACTGATACAAGTAACAAGATCTCAGGTTAGAGTGCTTTATCTTTGTTGAGCAAGTCAGGTTTAATTTGTAATCTATTACCCAAGTAAGACTGGAAAGCATAGGAGTTCCAAGGGAAGTCATGGGACCCACACGAGAATTTAACAATACCTGCACTGTCTTGCAACACGGCCTCTGGATTATTATGCTAAAGAAAAAGGTTAATGACTAGTTCTCGGGAAACAAAACAAAACTACACTGAAGGGAATAAAAAAAAAAAAAGATGCATGCATCTGAGCTATTAACCCATGAGCTTTCTGTGTGAAAAATATTCTCTTCCACCAAATCAAGTTTGAGAAAACCTTTCTACGAAGGGAAGAAGGCAGGCCAGTGATCCCCCAGTTGGAATGAGTAAAAAGCTGTCAAACAACCAATGACCCTTTGCTTCATCTTTTGATTTCTGGTGGGTATCAGCCGCGGCACACGCCTCACCTGCATGTTGTGTGCAATTTCTTCCCTGTCAGACAGGATCTGAGAGAGGTTCTTGGTGCCCAGAACGTTCCTCAGAGTCGTTTGTGCCAAAAGACGGGTTGCGGAGTCGGCGTTGGTGATATTTGCCACGGCCAGAGTTGCGTTCTGAACGCGGTAATAGACCACGCCATCCACACTAATGGTCACGGAATCCTTAGTGAGGATCTGTAACAGAAAGGGAGCGATTGCACACCGGCCGACCAACTCCTTCTTTAAGATGACTGCAAGGAATGTTGTTCTATGGAACATCTTGAACACTGGCCGATTTTCTTTAGTAAGCCCTATCGACTCAATGTCTGTGTTCCCTCATAATTCAGACGCGGAGGCCTCAGCCCCAACATGATGGCATTAGGAGGCGGGGCCTTTGGGACGCCCATCAGGTCACGAGGGTTGAACCCTCACGGCCATCTAGGATCTAGGAAGTGGACACTCCTCAGCCCCCGAGTCCAGCCTCCAGGACTGTAAGAAATCGTGCTGCTCCTGGGCCACGAATCTGCGGGGTTTGGTTGGAGCAGCCCGGATGGACTAAGACAACAGAGCGTCAGGAAGTGGAGTGTGTATTTAGAATTTTAATAAAATACATTCACTTATTCCTTAATTCCATTAATTCATTCAGTTAGTCAACAAATACTGAGATACCGCTCAGCAGCAGGCACTGTTCCTTCAAAGCGGATGGGGAATGAAGGGAGACTTTATGGGACAAAGGAAGGACACTTGTAGGTGGCCGGGGTGGTGTGTGAGCTGTGTCTTCAAGGAAGAAATAACATTTTTTTTTTTTAATTTTTAAATTAGAAAATTTTTTTTATTTTATAAAATTGTTTTAATGTTTATTTATTTTTGAGAGAGAGACAGAACGTGAGCAGGCGAGGGGCAGAGAGAGAGGGAGACGCAGAATCTGAAGCGGGCTCCAGGGTCCGAGCTGTCGGCACAGAGCCCGACGTGGGGCTCGAACTCACGAACCGTGAGATCATGACCTGAGCCGAAGTTGGATGCTTAACCGACTGAGCCACCCAGGCACCCTTTACATTTTTTATTTCATAGAGATAGAGAGAGAGAGAGTATGAGCAGGGGAGAGAGGTGGAGGGCAGGGGGAGGGAGAGAGAGAGAGAGAGAGAGAGAGAATCCCAAGCAGGCCCCACACTCAGTGCCTATGCAGGGCTCGATCTCACGACCCTGGAATCGAGCCAAAATCATGAGACGGACGCTCAACTGACTGAGCCACCCAGGCAACCTGAAATAACAATTTTCTGAGGGTGGCATGAGAGCATCCAAGGCAGAGACAATAATGCATGAAATGGCACAGAGCCATGGCACAGCCTAGGTTTGCTGAGCTATATATATATAAGTAGCACAGCATTGCTAGAACAAAAAGTGAATGGGGGACGTTGTTATAGGGGGAGATCAGGGTACAGACCCACTTTGTAGCACGCTCCATGAAGATGCTTACAAGCACAGAATTTGCCAATGCTCCTTCCTACCACCTTCAGGGCAGCGCCTTAGTTTGGTGTAGGCGTCCTCTGACTGCTGGCCCTTTGGCCTCACTCCGCCCCACGCCCTCCTGCACACCCTACACAGGACAAGGTGTGCGTCCCACATGCGCCACGTTGCATGTCCCAGGGCCTTCGTGCAGGTGTCCCCTCTGCTTGGATGTCCTCTCCCCTCTCTCCCGCATGCCATGAGACTGGCACATTGTTACTCATCACTCAAGACACAGCTCAAGTGTCTTCTCCTCTGTGAACCTTGCCAGACGGGGCAGACTTAAACACTTTCCCCTTTGCGCTTGGCAAAGCGCTTTGCAAATACTGCCCCTTTGCAGCGGCCAGTATTGCTGACCTACATCACTGCTTCTCTGCTGGACTAGGCGTTTCTTTTTTTTTTCAAATTTTTTTTTTTCAATTTTTTTTTTCAACGTTTTTTATTTATTTTTGGGACAGAGAGAGACAGAGCATGAACGGGCGAGGGGCAGAGAGAGAGGAAGACACAGAATCGGAAACAGGCTCCAGGCTCCGAGCCATCAGCCCAGAGCCCGACGCGGGGCTCGAACTCACGGACCGCGAGATCGTGACCTGGCTGAAGTCGGACGCTCAACCGACTGCGCCACCCAGGCGCCCCTGAAAATCGCTGTCTTAAGAGGATAAAAAAAATACCATTTTCTTTCTCATTAATTTTTTTTTTTATAATAATTTTTTTTTTCAACGTTTCTTTATTTTTGGGACAGAGAGAGACAGAGCATGAACGGGCGAGGGGCAGAGAGAGAGGGAGACACAGAATCGGAAACAGGCTCCAGGCTCCGAGCCATCAGCCCAGAGCCCGACGCGGGGCTCGAACTCCCGGACCGCGAGATCGTGACCTGGCTGACGTCGGACGCTTAACCGACTGCGCCACCCAGGCGCCCCTGGACTAGGCGTTTCTTGAGAGTAGTCTGTCTTTGTATCGCAAGCACTGGCAGAGGGATGGATCCACGGCAGGGGGTGAATAAATGAGAGATGACCTGAAACGTGATCCTGGGAATTTAGTGATTGGTGCCGGGGCTCTACCCTGCTTCGCTTTGTGACCCTAGTGAGGCTCTTAAACTGCTCGACCTAGAGATTCCTCATTTGTGAGATGGGGCTAATTACACTGCCCAATTCTGTGCAAGTTTCTTTGAAGATCTGGTAAGATGTTTGTGAATGAAGCTCTTTGGAAAGTGTAAAGGGGGGAGTCTGCGTACCTCTGTCTGTTAAGCTCCCGATTCGATTTTGGCTCAGGTCATGATCTCAAGGTTCAGGAGTCCGGGCCCCGCCTCGGTCTCTGGGCTGACAGCTCTGGAGCCTGCTTGGAATTCTTTCTTTCTTTCTTTCTTTCTTTCTTTCTTTCTTTCTTTCTTTCTCTCTCTCTCTCTCCCCCCACCCCTCTCTCTCTCTGCCCCTCCCCTGCTCTCTCTCTCAATCAAAAATAAATACATAAACTTACAAAAAAAAAAAGGGTAAGAGCTATGTAAATGGCAAGTGATAACAACTAACGGTATTATATGGCTGTTTAGTCCCTGCTAGGCAGGAAAGCGGTAATCCTTTTGCTGACAATCTAAAAATACTTCTAATAGTATATTACCATCTTGCATGAAAATTAATCAGTTCCCATGATGTGATGGGAAAATGTGTATCATTTCTAAACCATTTCTTGCCCTCGTGACTCTGCCACAGCCAGAGCTTTCTAAAGCTGCCGCCTCTCTTCCTACTGTTTATTGTAGGCAGAGTATTTATCTTCCTTCACATGAAGTTCACAGGGGATCGGAAAAAGGACTGCTCGCCAAGTTCCAATCTGCTCTGCATTCAGCAGCTCACAGGAGACAAGACAGCAGCTGGAAGGCAGAAGCTTACAGCAAGCCGGCCAGCTGCCCGTGATGTTTACGGAGGAAAATGCCAGGACTCCCAGCTACCCTGAAAGGGGCTCCTTCTGAGAGCCGATCTTCCCTGAGACATGGGAATCCGTGCAGAGAATACAGCACAGCTCCCAGCCTTGTTCTGGTGGGTAAAAGCGATTCCTGGTGTTCCTACGTACGTGTGGATTACAAAGTCTGACCTCACCCACTACTTGGATCAGTACCAGCAAGGAGGTTCCTGGGCTGGTTTCTGGATTTGGGAAAAAGAGAAAGCAACGTGGCCGGGCTCCACCGCCCTGCTGAGTAGCTGGCCTTTGGCCAGGAGACACTTGACATATTCTTCTATCCCTCCCTTCATCCTACTTTCAGGCTTTCTGTCTGCAAAGGTTAGGATGCCTCCCTGAACATGTGGACCAGGCTGGCTATCACTAGGTCACGGGCCAGGATGGAGCTAATGTGGATTGCATTCCGCATGCAGCGGTGGGAGAAGCATGAGGCGAGGCCCCCAAAAAGCTAGATATTGGTCTGGCTCTGCCACTGTGGCCTAGAGGGATCCCTTTGCCCCACGGCAGCTACAAGCTTTCCAGGGATTCTGCTGTGAGTTTCAACCGTGATATTACTTGCGAAACAGTTTGAAACAGCATGAAGTAGTTACTGTTCTAAAACATTATAGGCTTTATCTAAAATGCCGAATGAGCAGTTCCTAATTTTTGGGCTTCTAACCAATTAATCTAGAGTATAATCAAGAACCTTAAGAAGAAAAAGGTTAGAGAGGGAGGGAGCCAAACCATAAGAGACTCTTAAAAACTGAGAACAAACTGAGGGTTGATGGGGGGTGGGCGGGAGGGGCGGGTGGGTGATGGGTATTGAGGAGGGCACCTGTTGGGATAAGCACTGGGTGATGTATGGAAACCAATTTGACAATAAATTTCATTAAAAAAAAAAACCTTAAGAAGAATATTGTACCAAGCTGGATTTTCTTTTTTTTTTTTTTAATGTCTTATTTTTGAGAGACAGAGTGTATGCGAGTAGGGGAGGGGAAGAGAGAGAGAGGGAGACATGGAATCCGAAGCAGGCTCCAGGCTCTGAGCTGTCAGCACAGAGCCCGACGCGGGGCTCGAACCCGTGACCTGTGAGATCATGACCTGAGCCGAAGTCAGTTGCTTACCCGACTGAGCCACTCAGGTGCCCCCTAAGCTGGATTTTCTATCAGAAACCAGCAGCAGAGAAATGTGGTAGTAAAAGTGATGACAAGTATGAAAAGCTAACATTACACTTGAGTTAACATTGTGTTACACTTCGTAGTAAGAAGCAGTTACATAGCACTTACTAACTTATCAGCCCCTGTTCTAAGCACTCTACACCTAACATCTCACGTAGTCCCCACGAGAACGTTATAAAGTAGGTCCTACTGTTACAACCTCTATTTCACAGCTGAGGAAACTAAGGCACAGAGAAGTTGAGGAACTTGCTCAAAGTCACACAGCTGGAAAACGGTGACGGCCGACAGGCTCTCCACCTGTGCTCTCACCGCTCTCCTCTGCCTCTCTCATTGCTAAGTACTTTCACATGTGACATCTGTTACTCATGGCAAAAGACAACCTTACCTCCTGAGGGGGGATGTCAAATGAAATCGTTCTCATGTCCACTTTGATGAAGCTGTCCGTGCACGGCAGAATAAAAAATAAACCTGCAACAAAGAAACACAGAATGTCACGGAGAGACGCCAGCGCCGAATCCGTTCACCGTCAGAGAATCCACTTAGGCAACTGAAAGAAGCCAGTTCGTCTCTGTGCCTGAGCCAGACGCCAGGAATGCTATCCTCTTGCTTACTTCCCCCACCAAACTGTTGCCACTGAGGCCTGTGATTTCATTTCCTTACTCCACTGTCACTGGCCGTCTTGTTTTCACTTAGACCAATGCAATCCTTCCCAAATCTTTCTGTATCTTTCGGTTTCTCTCCTATGGCCCGTTTTCTCAGCCACAAGCACAAGTCTTTCCTGAACTGCAAAGCCCTGAACCCGTCACACAAGGTCCAGCCCAACCTGCCCAGGCCCCTCTGCAGCCCTTCTCCCGTCCTCGTGCTCTATGCTCTTGCTGGGCTGTTCCCTGCCGTTCCCTGGGTCTGCCGTGCCCCCTTCTACATCGCTCCGCGCCTGTTGCCGTTTCTGCGGGGAACACCTCCCCTCTGGCTAACACCTCTCCAGGCCTCAAGACTCAGCCGAGATGTCACCTTCAGCCCAGATGGTCTCCTCCTACTAATTCGGGTCAGTTACTTGTCTCTGGGTTTCCACAGCTATCTGCAATTACTTGATCCTAATACTTATCACACGGGGTTGTAACTGTTTTCCTTTTTGGTGTCCATTAGACAGCAAGATCCTCGAGGGCACAAACTATATTTTAGTCTCCCTTGAATTCCCAGAGCCTGGAATGCAGTAGGGGCTTAAGTGAAGTTTGCCAAAAGCGATGACTGAAAGCCTTTAGCGTAATAGGAATTCTCATGCTCAGACTTCCATGGGTGCCGCTATTCTTGGCCTAAAATAATGTTATCAGCTTGGATGGGAAGGGGAGGGGAGCTAAGGGAAGGAAAGGGTGATTGTGGCAAGACTGGCTCGTGCCACTCCTATTGTTACACATGCACTCTTTTCTAAGCCAACAGAGAAAGGGCCCTTGGAAGGGAATTCACATCAACAGGAGGAAGAATTCCAGTCTCCAGACAACCACCCAGAACCCTTATACTGACCAGGTCCTTTGGCTCCTCCTTGTAAAATGCGACCCAATCTAAAGATGATGGCTCTTTCATATTCTTTTATGATCTAGGTTAAAAACACAAATAATAATAATTTAACATGAGGAGTGCAAATATTTATATCCACTATTTATTTATACACAGCTTCTTTTTTTTTAAGTTTGTTTATTTTGAGAGAGAACGAGCACAAGTAGGAGAGGGCTAGAGACAGGGAGAGAGAAAATCCTAAGCAGGCTCTGCACCATCAACTTGGAGCCTGATGTGGGGCTTGAATTCACGAACTGTGAGATCATGACCTGAGCTAAAACCAGCAGTTGGATGCTTATCTGACAGATCTACCTAGGTGCCCCAACATAAACAGCTTCTCAAATATGTATTTCTGCCCTAAACAGATTAGATGCCTCTATTTTGTTTTTTTTCTCTAAAATCCAGATAGCATCAGGGTGCCTGGGTGGCTCAGTTGGAAGGGCATGGGACCCTTAATCTTGAGGTCATGAGTTTGAGCCCCACGTCGGGTGTAGAGGTTACTTAAATACATAAAACTTAAATAAATAAATACATAAATACATAAATAAATAAATGGAGTTCCTGGGTGGCTCCGTTGGTTAAACATCTGACTCTTGATTTTGGCTCAGGTCATGATCTCACAGTGCATGGGTTTGAGCCCCATGTCGGGCTCTGTGCTGGGATACTCTCTCTCTCCCTCTCTCTCTCAAAAATAAATACACATTAAAAAAAAATTAAAAATAAATAAATAAAATCCAAACAGTATCTATAAATCACATGTCCAATATTTTATTACCCCCACCAAGCATGATATGTATTTACTATTTTTTTAAGTTATTATAAAAGCAATACATATTCATGGTATAAAATTTGGGAAGTATAGAATAGTATACAGGAGCAAATCCATAACTTCACTCCTTAGCTGTTAACATCATCATTCAGTTACTCATGCGTTGTGAATACAGAAAAAAAAAGAAAAGAAAGAAAGAAAAAAACTAAATTCCCCATAGTTTGTCTCCTGATATCTTAAATCATAACAATAAACTTATCTGAAAATTATAGAGCATATTTTATCTCTTTAGGAATATGTAAATGATAGTCATTTGTCACAGTATTAATAACTTCATGGAAAAAATAACCAGCATTTAGGGGGCATTTACCATGTGCCAGGCATTGGGATACACATGTTTAGATACATTATTTTAATCCTAACATTGGCCCTAGGAAGTGGGTGTTGTTACTTCCTCCCATTTCACAGGAAGGAAACACGGCAAAGGTCACACGGTGAACAATGGAGCCAGCAACCAAACCTCGGCCTCCTGAATCTGGACAGGAGCGTCCCACATCCCAAACTGCGATGGTGAGCCTTACTTTTGTTTTGGCAGTGGGAGAGCTTGAACATACCCACGTGTTTTGGGGGGTTTTTTTTTGAGAGCGAGAGAGTGAGCTGGAAAGGGGCAGAGAGAGAGGAGGACAGAGAACCTGAAGAGGGCTCTGTGCTGACAGGATGACAGCAGCAAAGACCGATGTGGGGCTCGAACTCCCGGACCTTGAGATCATGACCTGAGCTGAAGTTGGATGCTCAACCGACTGAGCCACCCAGGCGCCCCGATGGTGATCCTTACTATAGGTATTTCTTACCTATAAGAAAGACCGCCTGAAAAGAAGTTATAAAGTTCCATCACAATAGACTAGAGTGAATCTTCTAAAGGAGTCATGAAGGAAAAAGAACTACAGGCCAGCAGGTGTCTGTCTCTTTTACACACACACACACACACACACACACACACACACACACAAAGGGGGTTTATGTAGTTAGGGCTTGACCCCTTTCCAGACGCAAGTAAAATATTCTTTACCTTTATGCACATCCATACTGATATTGGGAAGGTTATAACTGTGAACAAGAACGAGACAGCCACCAAAATCCAGCCACAAGGTCCAAGGCCCGTATTAGGGCTATCTGTGAAAACAAAAAATATACAACTCTTATCATGGTGATTAGCACACTCCGACCAACCTCAGCCTCTGTTCACTGAACACACTTATGCTTGGAGTTTGGAGCTGGTTTACATGGATTTTCCCATGCAATCCTTACAACAACGCTGAAGTGCAGGGTGCTACTTTTTCTTTTTTTTAAGTTTATTTATTTTGAGAGAGAGAGAGAATCAGAGCACCCGAGTGGGGGAGGGGCAGAGAGAGAGGGAGAGAGAAAATCCTAAGTAGGCTCCGTGCTGCCAGTGCAGAGCCTGATGTGGGGCTCGAACACAAGAACCACATGATCTTGACCTGAGCCCAAATCAAGAGTTAGATGCTTACCTGATTACCTGACTGAGCCACCCACATGCCCCGGTGCTACTTTTTCTAATCTCCTTAACATGACAAAGGCTGTCTATGTTATTTTCTATCCTGCAGATATTTATTAGGCACCTAATATTTATTAGGGTTCGTGCTTTGCACTGAAGGGGTAAAAGGGAGTAAGACCCAATCCCGGCTATCAGGCAAGTTCAGCAGGCAGGACAGACAAACAGATCGTTATAACACTGGGTGGTGAGTGCAGACATAGAGCACTCTGTTCAGAACATTTTGAAAACACGGAATAGGGGTAACTCACACCGGTGGGACAGAGTGGGGCTTGGATGGGTAGACAGTTTTCCTCTCACTTTTCTAATTGTTTCCTTTCCTGTAACACGAAATAGCTTTTCGTCTTGTTATAAAGGTAATACATGCCCTGCTGCAAGAAATTCAGAAAAGTATGGAAAAGAAGGGGAAACGTACTCAATCCACACATGGTGAGTATGTTTCCAAACCTTTCTCTTGTACACATGCATTTTATGAGTAAATAAAATGTGTAACCTATTTTTCTCCCTTCTATTATTCTCACCTCCTTTTTCAGCCTTTGTTGCTATGCACCTGTGCTTTTTTTTAGCAGCTATACTTGCACAAACTTTAAAAAGTCCAAAAGTTCTAGAAGACTACTACAAAAAGAGGGCAGTCCCCTGCTTACCTCTTTCAGCTTTTCTTTCCTCAAAGGCAGCTGCTCTGTTGGCAGAGTATTTTGGTATACACTCCATGTTTCTAAATAACATGCTGATTTTGTTCCTTGTGGCTCTCTTCGTTTTGAGCATTACTTATTGACTTTCCACTGTGGAAGGGGATTTAGCTTTTCCTCCGCCCATAAATATACCCATCCTTCTAATTACATCGTAATTTTTGTATGGTCATTACAGCATTTTATATTTCATGTATACGTCAATGCGATTCAAAGCTAAGCCACGCAGGGACATCTAATTCATTTTTCTGTACCACACAACTTTTTGTTTTTCTTCACTGTCTTGCTTTTTCCCTTTGCTTAGGATTTTTTTTAAAGTTTATTTTATTTATTTATTTTGAGAGGGAGAGAGCAGGAGAGGCGCAGAGAGAGAGAAAGAATCCCAAGCAGGCTCTGCATTGTCAGCACAGAGCCCGATGCGGGGTTCGAACTCACGAACCATGAGATCACGACCTGAGCTGAAATCAAGTCGGACACTTACCTGACGGAGACACCCAGGCCACCCCTCACCTTTGCTTAGTTTTTAATGTACTCACTGATTCAGCCTCAAACCGCTCATCAATGATCTCAATCTCCTCTCTCAAGGTCAGGTACTCTACCAATTTCATCCTCCAAGAGAGTCTTTTTTGGAGCCATGTCTGGACTTGCTCTCTTGGGTGTTGTGAACAGCTGTCCCAGTGACTGGCTTTCACTACCATCCTGGGAAACCCCTTTCACTTCCTGGCTTGTGTTTTTCCACTTTCTGTACCCAGAATCTTCCTCATTTTTAGTTTGTTTTTCTTCTTTGTGGAGGGCAGAGGGACTTTGAAGGCCAAGGGATACTATCACTTTTCTTATCAACCACTGAAAGCATCTGTTCTATTTCTAGGAGCTGTTTTAATAACGAGAGGGAGATTGGCAACAGGCAAGAGGCAGACCAGGGACCTGTTACGGCTCAGAAGGGCAAAGATGACAGTGAGACGGGCCTTTGAACAAATGGTGGGCCAAGAAATAAGCAGAGTTCAGGCTGAGACCTTAGGAGAGAAGAGACACAAGACGGCATCCAGGTCAAGTGCTCTGAAACACAGAATGAAAGACCAGGAATACACATTATATATTCTTTGTAGTTTTCTGATTCTGTGTCATAGTGGGAGATAAACAAACATCCTATGCATACTTGAATAAAAGTGCTCTAAGTTAATCTCCTGGAAGTTTCTAAGTTAAAATTTGTGGGGTCGTAGACATATTCACCGAGAGGATACGCCAAGCTCAAGGCCACAATGCTGCCTGTGCAGAAGGCTCCATCAGGCATTATCACAACTCTCAATAATCAGAGTGGCCATTTTTAGGTGGTTTGTTATAGGCACTGTATTCAATTACTTTAGATGTGTATCTCATTGTACTCTTTCCAAGCCCTGTGAAGTTATGTATTTTTAAAAAATATTAAAAAAAATTTTTTTAACGTTTATTTATTTTTGAGACAGAGAGAGACAGAGCATGAACGGGGGAGGGGCAGAGAGAGAGGGAGACACAGAATCGGAAGCAGGCTCCAGGCTCTGAGCCGTCAGCCCAGAGCCCGACGCGGGGCTCGAACTCACGGACCGTGAGATTGTGACCTGAGCTGAAGTCGGACGCTTAACCGACTGAGCCACCCAGGCGCCCCTTAAAAAATATTTTTAATGTTTTATTTATTGTTTTTGAGAGAGACAGACACAGGGTGCAAGTGGGGGAGGGGCGGAGAGAGGTGGAGACACAGAATCTGAAGCTGGCTCCAGGCTCTGAGCTGTCAGCACAGAGCCCGACACGGGGTTCAAACCCACAAACTGCGAGATCATGACCTGAGCCGAAGTCAGTTGTGCAACCGACTAAGCCAGCCAGGCGCCCCTAAGATATTGTTTAATGTATGTTTGTTTGTTTGTTTATTTTGAGAGAGAGAGAGAGAGAGAGAGAGCGCGCGCAAGCAGGGGAGGGACAGAGTGAGAGACAGAGTCCCAAGCAGGCTCTGAGCTGTCAGCACAGAGCCCAACATGGGTCTGGAACTCACCAACCACAAGATCATGACCTGAGCCGGAATCAAGAGTTGGATGCTCAACCGATTGAACCACCCAGGCGCCCCTGAAGTTAAGTATTTTTAATTTCATTTTACAAAGGAGGTAACTGAAAGAACAAAGCTTTCCCAAGGACACATGAGGGGGGAAGATCTGGGATTCAAACATAGGACATCTTGCTCCAGAGCTCCTGTTCTAAGTCCATTCACTCCTTTGGTCCTTTGACTCTGAATTAAAAAAAAAAATCAAAAAGAATTCTGGGGCTCCTGCATGGCTCAGTCGGTTAAGTGTCTGACTTTGGCTCAGGTCATGATCTCACAGTTTGTGAATTTGAGCCCCACGTCGGGCTCTGTGCTGACAGCTCAGAGCCTGGAACCTGCTTCGGATTTTGTGTCTCCCTCTCTCTGACCCTCCCCACTTGCACTCTGTGTGTCTCTCTCTCTCTCAGAAATAAACATTAAAAAAAATTTTTTTAAATAATAAAAAAAAATCCTCATCAAAGACATTTTTGTGTCTGGAGCACTTTCTCAAGAGAGTATGCAAACTTGGAAAGCATGGTAGGAGTTCTGAGAATGAAATCTGATGTCCCTACAGAGGAAGGCCTCTTAATTCCAGCTGTGCCTATTTATAGCAAAATGGTCTCAAGGTTCTCTGCCAGGCTCAGGTCTAGGTTTCCAAAGTGAAATGGATTGCAAATAAGGAACACACTAGCCAAATACTTCTCTGACAGCATTTGGTGCTTTCTAAAATACTGCCCCAAACCTCCTATCTCCAGGCAAAGTACAAACCTCTGCATCCTGAATATATAAGACTAGAAACTTTTGGAAGGATGGGATGTTTATTCTTATTCTCGCCCAGTCTTTTTGTATGTGCGTGTGTGCATGCACTCTGTTTCTGTCGTGACATTATTCTTGAAATCCTCAAATGAATATACGAGATTACAAACCAAGAGCGGTAAGAAATGAAGTGCGTATCTGGAAAACTGGACTTGGACTTTCACATTTCAAAGGCTCAGCCAGAAGTAATCCATGTAGGGGCACCTGGGTGGCTCCGTTGGCTAAGCGCCTGACTCTTGATCCCAGCTCCCGTCATGATCTCACTGTTCGTGAGTTCGAGCCCTGTGTGGGGCTCTAAGCTGGCAGTGCAGGAGCCTGCTTGGGATTCTCTCTCTCCCTCTCTGCCCCTCCCCTGCTCACTCTCACTCAAAATAAATAAACTTTGAAAAATCAATAAAAAATAATCTCTTTATACGCTGGGGAAATGGCACCATTTCAGATTATTCTGGTGCCTCTCGAACTATCTTATTCTCAACCCTTGAAATTCTTCCTTATCTGGTTATAGCTCATAAAGGTACATAGTCACATTCCTCAGAGAGGTGAGGCTTATCCTTCACCAAGGTACTAACGAGTTCTTAGTCATCTACCGTTCACGGGCCAAAGAGGAATAGAAATTCTCAGTTACTCCCCCAAATTTCATGAAATTCATTTCCTTCAAGTTCCTCATTCATTAGCTTGAAGACTGAATACCTCCCAGCCGTAGGAGGTAAAAGATAAATGATGAGCAGTCAGTATTCCTGAGATATTTTGGTTGATATACTTGTTGGTACTTGGCTGGGTGGGAATACTCATAAAGATTGGTGACCCCATGACACTTGGTTGTAAATACTACTTGGCCATAGTTTTTATCTTTTCTTTTACTACAAAACTCTTCTGAAAACTGCATTAAAGTAATTTTTGTAATCTTTATTTATTTTTGAGAGGGGGGAGGGGCAAAGAGAAAGGGGGACTGAGGATCCGAAGCAGGCTCCGTGCCAACCGCAGCGAGCCTGATGTGGGGCTCGAACCCACAACCCACATGAACCCAACGGTGAGATCACGACCTGAGCTGAAGTTGGATGCTCAACTGACTGAGCCACCCAGGTGCCCCAAAATAAAATTTTAACTAATCAAAGCAAGGTTTTGAAAATGGATATAAGTTTATACATCAACACTGTTTAACTGAATATTCAAATGGGGCTTATCTCCAGGGGACTAACATGAATTTTTAAAAACATAATTTTTTTCTCTTATTTTAAAAGAAAAATTATCTATACCTTCATTTTCTCTAGATGGCGATTATTTTCTACCTTGCTATTTGTCTTTTAAACCTTTCTTATCTGCTTTTTTTAAAAAATAAAATAAAATAAAATAATGGTATACATAATTATTTTAAACCTGCTTTCCCCCCAATTGTGAGTATCTTTTCATGTCAGTACATATTCTTTATTATTAAAGGTTGAATAATATTCCATTGTTCCATCTAATGAACAATTAGGTTCCAATTTTCTCAAATAGAAACTTGCTGCAATGCATATATGCTTAGCAAAACTTCCATGCATCCTTCCTGTGTAAACGAATTTTGTTGAAAAGATAAAATCACACAGTTCTTAAATTTTTCTCATTCTGGAGGTATATTTTATAATTAATAATAATAACCATTTGTTGAATGTTTATCACATGTCGGCCACAAGCAGGTTCCTCACATACCTTCTTTCTAACATTTACAAAAATTTGTAAAGTAGGTATGAAATACTCCTCCTGGACTCCCAAAGTAATAAAAGCAAAAGACTTTCTGGGAAGAGACAGAAGGAAACAAACAAAATCACGAAACAAACAAACAAAAGTTGCACAGTAATTTTTGTTGGGTTGGCTCCCAAAAAAGCAGTAAAATAATCTTTTCAAGAGGATGACGCAGGCATAATTTCAGAGCACTCCATGTTGTTAATGATGCTGTATCAGCTGATTCACTTTAAGATCTACTGAACTTGGCATTGCTGGAGATCGTGTGGATTAATAATAAATTCCATTTATCTTTGATATTTTATTCTAAAGTTCAAAAGATTAGATGTCCTCTTCAGGGAAAGGCCAGAAAAGTCTTCCACAATATCTGAAAATCTAACTCAGGGTCATTTGTATCATTATACACAAAAAAGAAAAGAACCAGCCCAAGGATTGTTGCAATGCCTGAAAAGCAGCATTTCAAGGACAATCTTTTCCTTCCCCTTTCCCGGAATGCAAGAGAAACACTTCACTTCGTGTTGTCAAATGCCAAGAACAGTGCAGTTTGGGTGGGGAGAGACAAGAGGGCTAGGCGTTTGGCCTCAAAAACACATACTAACAGCATGGTCTTAACAGCACTTTTTTAAGGGGCAACAGTTGGTGGAAATGAAAGGTCTGGGCAATTTTTCATTTTTCTTAAAAGCATAAATATTCAGGATATAAGTGTTCTTTTTGGCCACCACTATCCCCCACCAGAGATTCTACATCAGGATTTGCCACACTTTTCTGTAAAGGACCAGAAACGTTAGGCTTTGTAGGCCATAAGGTCTGTTGCAATTACTGTGCACCACAGAAGCAGTCACAGGCAACATGCCCATGGGTGGGCAGGCTGTGCTCAAGTGAAACTCATGGATATGGAAATCTGAATCTCATATAATTTTCATGGATAACAAAATATTCTCCTTTTAAAAAAAAAACAGTTTATTTATTTTAAGAGAGAGAGAGAGAAAGCGCGCGCGCACGCATGCAGGGGAGCGACAGAGAGAGGGAGAGACAGAATCCCTGAGCAGGCTCCGTACCATTAGTGCAGGCTCGATCTCTAGAACTGTGAGATCATGACCTGAGCCGAGATCAAGAATCAGATGCTCAACTGACTGCACCACCAAGGTGCCCCAATATTCTCCTTTTTTGAAAAAACCACTTATAAATTTTTTTTTAATGTTTATTTATTTTTGAGAGAGACAAAGACAGAATGCGAGTGGGTTGGGGCAGAGAGAGGGGGGGGCACAGAATCCGAAGCAGGCTCCAGGCTCCGAGCTGTCAGCACAGAGCCTGACGCGGGGCTTGAACTCAAAGCTGTGAGATCATGACCTGAGCTGAAGTCGGACGCTCAACCGACTGAGCCACCCAGGCACCCCTGAAAAAAACCACTTAAAAATATAAAAACTATTCTTAGCTTGTGGGCTATGGCCCACAGGCAATAGCCAGGCAATCAGCCTGGCAATCAAAAACAGGCAATCAGCCAGATCTGGTCCACAGGCTATATGGCCCGTCCCTGGTCCAAGTCCTACAGCTAAGTATTTGAGGAGAACATCATGAGTTAAATAATAGATTTGATCTTTCAGGTTTTCAAGTAAGGCTACAGTTTTCATTCAGATCCTCTGTTTCTCTCTCCTTTGTTTTGAAACAAGGGCTTTAAAAGACTTGATGAAGTAAAAATTCAAGGTAGGCCAAACAGGCCAAAGGGCAGGGAAATATGCAAATGTCAATATAAGACATATTTCATTAATGATGACATATACCGATTAATCAAAATTTTACTACGACTGAGTTTTTCAAATGCCTGGAATTTACAAAGAAAGACAAAGAAGGGAAGGAAACCACAGAAGAAAAGGACAAGAAGAGAAATGGAAGAAAATAAAGTGAAGAAAAAACAAAAATGAAGGCAGCACTCTACAGAGAGAAACATTACACCAGGTGGGGTGGGAGAGGGGCAGAGCTTAGCACACAATAGGGGCTCAATAAATTCATGTTAAAGAAACAATGGTATTTAGTTGGAGGCTTTCAAAGCAAAGGAGTGCACACACTGTAACCCGCCTTTCAAATGATTATTTTAATTACAGTTCTTCGAATGCCCTAATCCTGAAGCCTCTAGGGAAGAAATTATTCTCTGGGCCAGAGTGGCTACAGGCCAGATGATATCAAGTTAAGAGCCATGACTGGAGATCCTACTTTTTCTTCCTTATTATAAACCATCCATGGCTACAAATACTGGATGAAAAGAACCGACACGGGGGCGCCTGTGTGGCTCAGTCAGTTAAGTGTCCTACTCTTCGCTTCGGTTCAGGTCATGATTTCACGGTCTGTGGGATGGAGCCCTGCTTTGGGCTGCGTGCATACAGAGCAGAGCCTGCTTGGGATCCTCTCTTCCTGTCTCTCTCAAAATAAATAAATAAACATAAAAAACAAAAACAAAAACAAAAAAGAACCAATACTGGTGAACCATTATGGGATCTGAATCACAGATCTTAAACTGTATTTACCATGAGATATTAGAAAAAGGGAATGGACAATTCCTTTTAAGAAAGATTTCCAGTACAAGTTGAAATAAAGGGAGTCTTTTGCTTCGCTCAAAAAAGAGTAAGGAACTTAAATATGTGTAAATATTTTATTTCCCAAGCATCTTGGGGATTTTCTGTAGCTTTCCTTCATTTGACTATTTCCAGCCATAAAGCAGGAGGAAAAAGAGGTTGAGTGTCATGAATAATTTTAAATTTGAACCTTCTGAGTCTTAAATAGGGCCCCCCCCCCTCCTAATTGCCTATTACACTTCACCCTCTCTAAAAAGGTGAGGGCGCCTGGCTGGCTCAGTAGGGTAGAGCGTGCGACTCTTGATCCCAGGGTCATGAGTTCAAGCTCCACATTGGACGTGGCGCCTATTTAAAAAAAAAAAAAAAAAAAAATCACATTTATAATTATTCTTTTCAAGGTCCATCTTCTTCACAGATTTTGGTCTTCTTAAAACAGTATAGCATGATGGCTTCAAAGCTGCCTTTGCCACTTATTAGCTGTGTGATTTTGTGAAAGTATCTGACTTCTCTGTACTTCAGTCTACTTGCTTAAAAACAGAGCTAATAAGAGTACCTCCTCAGAGGGTTATCGTGAAGAGTAAATGAGCTAATACAATAGACATCTAGAGCATAACAGGTACTCAAAAAACATTTGTCAAGTAAATAATTGCTGAATGCGCTGAGGGATTCCGCTGTTTCTTCGGGGGAAAGGAAAGCCTTTACATGAGACAAACTTGATCTACACGTTAGCAGACAAGACCCAAGAATACAGTGTAGACCATCCTCTGTCCCAAAGCAGTTGTCAGAATGAATACGTGTGACCTGAATATGGCCCACAGCTGGCAAGATAAAAACAGTCATTTCCAGAAAAACTGGAGAGAAAAACAATTTCATAATGGTATTAAGTTAATTACATTTAGACTAGTCCTGAGATCTATTAAGAGAACAAAATGCTCCTACTTCTGCTGTTGTTTTGGTTGTTTTTCCCAGCTCCTTTTCTTGGACATCTTAAAAGCATCTAGAATTAAGTTTTTCCCATAAAAGTCTTTGGAGGGCAACATCATTTTAACTACAGAGTGAGAAACCAGGGGCTCCTGGCTCGCTCAGTCAGCAGAACATTGAAACTCTTGATCTTGGGGTCATGAATTCAAGCTCCACACTGGGCATAGAGCTTACGTTAAAAACAAAATGGGGAAGAGTTGCATAAGGAAACTAAATCGTAAGGTTCCCCGTTCTCAACTGAGGCCAAAAAGCTAAGCAGCGGCTAAGAGTTCAGGATTTGGGTGTCAGATTCCAATTCTACCACTAACTTTTCTCACCAGAAAAAGGAGGGAAAAGAACACTCATCCCATATAAAAACGTAAAGTGCTTGACACTCAGGCCGTACTCACTAAATAGCAGCTGTTATTTTTATCACAACTTTCAGATCACACTGATACAGCTTACAGGAATAAACTTTTTAGTAAGTGAATTGCCTTCTGGGACCTGCACACCCCAAAGAAAATACCAAGGCTAACAATCTGCCTGGGGACTCTGTCTCTGGAGGAGAAACAGACCACATTTGGGCAGGTAAATCAGAGCTCTAAGCTTTCTTGGACCATCTTTCATACATACCACTCTTTGTCCATAAATTTTAACTTCCTGCATAATTACCAGGTTTTCTGAACAGTCACTGTTAAATTTTCTCATTTGATTCTTGAAACCTTGGGAGACAGTTACTGTGGTAAGATTATGCCCAAGACAGAGATGAGGAATTGACTCCAGAGGCTGAGACTTGCCCAAGGTGACCCAGGTAGCAAGGGATGATATTGAGAGCTCAGTTCAGATCCTTGAATTCTGAATTCCACTCCCATTTCACTACACTATGCCATCGTACCATAAGTGCATTCACAACTGGGCAAGGTTGGTATAATTTTTATTGTGTGATATTTTGCAACAGATACTTTACCGCTCACATCTTCAAAGGCTAATCTACGGAAATGGCAGGCCAAATGCTTGGGGTTTAAGTTTCTTTACTAGGCCCGGAAGACAGACAACGATTCAGAAAGAATGGGGGAAGGAGAATTGACACATACTTCCTTTTTGCTATTGACTATAATTTCTACCTTTTCTCTTTCCACACTTCACAATGTATTATCATGGCAACCCAATATATATACATGTATCTACACACACACACACGCCAGCTTTAGTAGACTCGGTCACTGGTTTGAGTTAATTTATGACCATTGATGGTTTAACTCGGCTTAATTATTAAAGAAGTTACAAAGTTCTCCCCAATCTGATCAGCTGTAACAACTGAAATAAACAAATAAGTCCCTTGATTCTGCTTATGTTCAGGCATTCTCCCAAAGGGATATATTCTGTTGACACGTCTCTTAATTATAATAATACATTTCTTTGTGATCCACCTGCATTATTTCATTACAAAGTGAATGCACTGGCTTTAAGAAAAAGTAATCTTGCCCTGGGTTTGGTCACATTTACATTCCTAAGACTAATTGTCAGCAAAATCATAACAGGATAGAGTTTGGGCTTTTATATTCCACTGTTTCCTTCAGAAGCAGCCTTCTGGGGATGTCTTATTCAAGAGGTCTGTATTGAAGCTAGGCTCTTCCGGGCTTTCTTTGTTCTCCCTCACCTTTAGTGAAGCGCTGGTGTTTGACAAGGTCCTCTGTTCAGGTACACATTTAAAATTTTTTTAATGTTTATTTTTGGAGAGAGACAGAGCAAGTGGAGGAGGGGCAGAGAGAGAGGGAGACGCAGAATGCAAAGCAGGCTCCAGGCTCTGAGCTGTCAGCACAGAGCCCGACGTGTGGCTTGAACTCACAGCCATGAGATCATGACCTTAGCTGAAATGGGACACTTAACCCGACTGAGCCACCCAGGTGCTCCTGTTTGGGTACACATTTTGGAGGTAGCTCTAGGATAGGGAAAATCGTTTGGAGAAATCACAGAGCCCAGGTTTGAAACCCTAGCTCTGAATCACACACATGTGTGATTTTCCTACTCTGAGCCCTGGTTTTCTTGCTGTAAAATGGTGGATAATGTCTTCCTTGTGGAGTCGTTAAGAGGATTGCAATTAGATAATGTTTGTAAAGCACTTAGGCTGTGTTTGACACATGGCAAGCACTCAATCAAATCTTTTTAATAAATTCTAGTAATGGCTTTTGTACCTGTGTTTACACACACACACACACACACACACACACGCACATATGTATTTATATTTACATATATATATATATATATATATATTAAAAAGGCAACCTAGACTATGCAAAATTTTTTTGGTGTGTATAACTTTCTGAGGAGTTTTCATTAGATTCCGAAAAACATTTCTGTCTTAAAAAAAGAAAAGTTAATCATAGAACCAAGAAAAAGAAATTAGAAATGGAAACTAGTCCGTGACGATGAAAAACAACTAAAAAAGGGGGATATGAAGTATAAATAAAAGTCACGTGTATTCCCAAAGAACCTCTATAAACAGATATCTCGCTGCAGTTTCACCAAACTGCTAAAACTGTCCTCACAGTCCTTCTGTCTCCCACCAGAAGGTCAGGGCACAGAGGAAGGGATCCCACCCACCTTCCTATCTAGGAAAAGACAACCAGCTATGAAAGAGGTGGACAGCAAGTTGTAGAGTCAAACTCAGATTTAAAATATGGCTCCATTACTTATCAACTATGTGACTCTGAAGTAACAACCTCTTTGGGAGTATCAGTTTCTTCAAATACAGCCTTCCTGTTACACTACTGATTTGGGAAGATAACTCTCCGAGGTGCTTAGCAGAGGAAAGTGAGGGATAATTCTGTCGATGCTCCTGGGAAGGATCACCGGGCAGAGGAAATGGGACTTAAATTAGATGGGTGGACAAGGCTGGCTTTACAAATAATCAGAATAAGTTAAGTCCATTACAGTGTTCTCTGTGGGGTGCTGGAAAAGCCCACCCAGCCCCCTAAACTGTCTTTCACCATGTCATCCTGCCTGAAATTCCATCCTTAGAAATAATTCCTTCGGATTGCTATGAGCCAGCTCCAGGGAGGGAACCAGCACCCCTGGAGGTTTGTCACCTCTGTTGGAACCCCCACCCCCAAGGAGTTAGCCAATAAAGGTTCAAGGTGACACCCCTCTCAAGAGTATTAGTTCCTTCACAGGGGAACAAGATTGAGCCACTCAAGACAGGGAAGGCCCCAGTAGGGTGGGGGTACTTATGAGTTCCTTGTGAGAAACAAAAGCCGCAAAGGCGAGGTCCCCAGGACAACTGGAGTAAAGAGGGGGCAAGATAGGGCAGAAAGTGAAGCTGGAAAGAGAGGGGAAGAATGTCAAAAAGAGACTTTCTTTTCTTTGCAAATATAGCAAATGTATGTGAGGGGTTAGGGGAAAATCTCACAGGTCGGTCTTGCTTCTTGATATGAAATTGGCCAGGGGTGGGGCTGGGGGAGCAGGAGTTCCTTCCAGCTCCGGAGAAGGGGGGCTCACTCATGGGGTTAGCCGAAGGCTGGCTGGAGGAGATGACCTCCGAGGGGTGGGAAGGAAAGGGGAGTCGGGAGACAGGAGACGCGGGATCCTGAGTGTGGGGTGCAGATTTGCGCCCCGGCTTCACCACCCGCTGGCCCCGAGTCACTTAGGCATTTCCTTGCCCGCATGCGTGCCACGAGATAATGAACGCAAAGCGCCGGCACAGGGCCAGGCATCTGGCAACCGCTGGAGCACTCGAGCCTCTGCTATGGCTTTGGTATTGGAAACGTGCCCTGCAGTGGGTGCATCCTCTGTGTGCCAGGCACGCCGCTGTGCACTCTGCACCCTAACATCCCTAAACCTGACCCCCAGCCCGCGAAGCAGGGTTCGCTATTCTCAGCGTCACCGAAGCTTAAAGCAACGGTCGCACGGCTTAAAGCGGCGGAGACGAGCCTGGGACTCCCAGGCTGGGTCTCGTTCGCGAGGGAAAGGTTGGGGGGGGCGGCGGGGGCGGCGGAGACGGCGCGGGGCTCACCCCTGAAGGAGTCGGGGAGCCTCCGGGCTTCGGCATCCCCTGTGTGCCGCTTCTCAGACATGCTGCCGGAGCCGCAGACGCCGTTCTCCCGTCCTGGTCGCCGAAGCTGGAGCCGCAGCCGCGAAGAATGCCCGGCAGAGACCCGGGGACAAGACCCAGGCTGCAATCCCGCCCCCGCGGGACTGGCCAATCCAAGCTCAGTACGGAAGAGGCCACGCCCCCGCGCCCCGCCCGTCTTCCCTCCCCTCCCGCGCAGCGGCGGAGTGGGTGCCTCCCACGCGGTCCGTGGACTGAGGGGCGTGGTGTGAGGGGCGCGCCGGCTGCGGGCTGGGGTCCCGGCCCAGGGGCGGCACCGGAAGGGAGGGGAGGGCGGCGCAGAGCGCGGGGCGGTGGCTGGAGATATTGGGGAGGGGGCTGAGTTGGGGGGAGCCTGAGGAAAAGGGGCCAACGGGGGGAGAGCAGCCCTCTGGGCAGAAGAGTTAGAGGAAAATGGCGCCCTCCCTGGCCGGGTGGGGTCCGCGTGGAGGCGAGGAGGCGGAGGGGCCCGGGTGTGGCGGAGAGGACGAGGTGCGAGGGGCAGGAACCGACCCGACGCCCTGGAGCCGGAGGGAGTGAATCTCAGGGAGGTGCGTTTATTCCACAGGCTGTAGAACACGTGGCCCGCGCCCAGTGGCGGGCTCGTGGTGGTGGGGTAGGGTGGGCGAGGGGCAGACGCGGTGCCCGCGCTCTTGGAGCTTATAGGCCGGCGGCGGGACGGGCCGCAAACAAGTAAACTAACCAGCTCTTTACACGAGCGAAGAATGCGGCGAAGGGACCGAGGTACTCGGAGAATAGCAGAGGGCGTCTGCTTGGTTAGGGAGTGCAGGGAAGGCCTCTCCGTAAAGAGGGGACATTGAGGTGTGACCTGAATTTGAGACGGGGGGCGGGCGTCAGGCAGGGTTGGAGGTCAGAAAGGAAACCCCAGGCACAGCAGCTGCAGGGGTGTTCCCAGGCTCAAGTTTTGTGTTGGGTGGCGGCTGAAACCTTCCACTCGAAAACCAGGCTGTGTTTCTCCGTGACTTGTCCTGATGCCAGACGGTCAAAGAACATGGATGTACACAAGAAGGTGCACTTTTAAAAACCATTTTATTTTGAAATAAACATATCACAAGTTGCAGGGAGTGTACGGAGAGGTTGTATGTACTCTCTCTATCCACTTTCCTCCAATGGTTACACCTTACTTACTTACCTGGTAGGTATCAGAGTATGGAAATTGACAGTGGCACAAGGTGTGTGTGTGTGTGTGTGTGTGTGTGTGTGTGTGTGTGTGTGTGTAGTTCTGTGCCTTTCTATCCCGTGCTTAGATATGTGTATCCACCACTGCAACCAAGTTCCAGAGCTATGCCATCACCACCAAGATGTCCCTTGTGAGGAGTACATTTTTCTTCTTTTTAGTCTGCTCAGTATCGGGTTGCTTCATACCCAACGCTTGTGGTATTTGGTTAATATGAAATGGTAGACTTTCTGATCTTAGGTCTGGAGGCTTGTGGCTGTCAGGATGGAAGGTGAAGCAGGCAGGGTTCTAACAGGTTGTTAAGACAGGGGCTGATCCTCTTTGCCAGTATGTGATCAAAGCCTGATGCAGAGCTGTAAAGTTGACTTCCGGTCACATATGGGCAAAGAACTCTTTGTATTTTCCTGGGTGTGGAGCACAGCTTGTGCAGTCGTTTGGTTTATAAGGCTCCTGGTGAAGATAAGGAGGGGAGTACAGTAATTAATGATCCGTCCTCTCTAAATCATCCTTGAGAAAATCCACAGCTTCATTTTTTCCATTCTGCAATGAATAAGCCCCAGAGGCATGTACTTCCTGTTTATGATGTGGTTCCCAGGAAAAAGGAGCAAACGCACCAGTAGCTGACGAATCGCTTCAGTAAAGGAGGGCTTGATTACAAATTGCATATCATGAAAAACCAGCTTTCATTTTGCTGGAAAAGAAAATGTTTCCAAATGATTTGGATGTTTTGTACTCCTACTTGCTCTCTTTGCTCAAGTCTCAAAGCAATCCCAACAGCATGACTCCTGGAGAATTAGAAAAGAGACTTCTCCCTTTGGGACAAAGACTTTGATAAACACTTGTTGGCTAGGGTTTCAGATTGCATCAGTTCAGGGAACTCATTCCAGGCCCCAGACCAAGAACAAGCTTTGACTTGATTTCTAAATTGCTTTCAGGATGATATTTCCAGATCTTGATTTTAAAATGCCAAATTTTGCTTGCCCATGAAACTGGTGTATTCTGGTTTTCTCACGTGTATTCCTGTAAAAATGTATTAATTAAATATACTTTAAAAATAAATATCATCCTCTTCCTTTGGGAGAATTTTTAATGCTAAATTTTCTTCCAGTAATGATTAGAAGTTAGAATGGTTTTTGAGAACTTTATGTTGTAAAAATGGCTTATAAGAACTTATATAAAATTAAAAATAATTGGAAGAGAGAGTTATCTACAATCTTATCTCTAACAGAACTATTATAATTTCGGTGAATTTTTTGCTCTAGCAGTTGCTTAAAGGATATCTGCATGTAAGTTAAAATCATGTTTCCATGATTCTTTTATGTTTTATTTTGCTCTTATTTCCCTAGCATATTTAGGGAACCAAATTAAGTATTGATTGATGGTGATAGTGATGATATTAAGACATGGATTTGGTTTAAAGAAATACATGCACCATGAAGCCATGTAATTGAATAAGTCAGAAGGAAATTTAGTCTGTCTTTTTCCTGTGTCCACTCAAGAAATGCTTTAATAACAACAGGAGAATCATTGTTTATTTTTTTCCTTTAAATTGTGAATCCAGGCCGTTCTCAATGCCGTTAGTGACATCAGCCAGCCAAATACTTTTGAGGGAACATCAATACCAACAAGTTACATCTGTTTGTGGCATTTTCCTCAGGATGGGACTAACAAGTTTGATCTGTTTGTCTATGTGGATTAATTCACATTTATTGTATTACAGCAACATTTTAATCTTATTAGCTCTTCTCTTTAGGAAATTACTCCTGGAATTGAATCATACCAAGAATTTCACCAGAGGATTTTATACATTTGGGCTGTGGCAGCAGACCAATTAAACCACAGAGCTGGTAAGAGCAGCGAGAGTCCAGGTTCTCAGGTCTTAGGAGTATAAGAAGCATTACTGAAACATTGATGGTATTTAATAGAGCATCTATAGGAAGGCTTTTATTACTCTGCTTTATTTATTAAGAAGCTCATTTAGCAAATATTTGTTGAGCACCTATTATGTGCCAGGCATCGCTCTAGGTACTTGGGATACATCAATGAACAAAAAAAGATGAAAAATCCTATCCTCCTGGAGCTTACATTCTAGTATTCCTTTCTAATTTTATTAGTTTGCTAGGGCTTACACAACAAGGTACCACAGGCTGGATGGCTTAAATAACAGTTTATTTTTCTTACAGGTCTAGAAGTGAGAAGTCCAAGATCAAGAGTGAGCAGAGTTGGTTTCTTCTAAGGAGCCTGAGGGAAGAATCTGTTCCAGGTCTCTCTCCTTGACTTTTAGGTGGCCGTCTCCTCCTGTGTCTTCACACTGTCTCTTCTCTGTATGTGTCTATGACCACATTTACTCTTCTTACAAGGATGCCAGTCATCTGGATTAGGGCCCACCCTAATGATCTCATTTTGCCTTAAGTACCTCTTTCAAGACCTTGTCTTCAAATACAGTCACATTCTGAGGTTCTGGGGGTTAGGATTTCAACATATGAATTTTAGGGGGATAGCCCATAATATCCCATATGACTATAGCGATCCAAATTTTTGTCTTTCTCATATCCACATCTCTGAGATATTCAGAACCGTTTATGTTTCCCTGCAAAATGTGTCCAGGTGACCTGTAATTATGAGCAATTATTTTTCTGGACATGATATATTTTTAGTAAATATTAAAAGGAAAGTTCTTCGTTCAGAAGGATGTCTCTACTTGAAATGTTGTTCCATCTAGCCCGTAGTCTACTATTTTGGCAAAGATATAAATAGAATAAAGAGGGACTATGTTGAAGAAGGGGTTTGACAGGTTATTGTTTGGAGGTTACTAGGATTCATGGTAAAAAAAACTTTTTTCAAACACTGTATATGAGGGAAAAGAGAGGCCTATATAATGACATTATTTTTGGTAATTCAAGGAATACCATTACCATCATTTACCATCCCCACTAGTTACTAATTATTATTATCCTGTGAGGAAACAGAGGGTTTACTCACTTGCCCAAGGTCTCACAGATTGTAGCTGGTGTCTGCCCCAAGTCTATATGACTCCATAGTTTAAACTCTTAACGGTTCAGAATAATAAAAAGAAACAAAAAGACTAAAATGTTCCTTACACATACACTTCTGAGGAGGCGATATATCTAAGTATACATAAATGAGTACTCCGGTTTGCCTTCAATCTTAATATATACTTATATCTTGAAATGATACTTTTTGTTCAGTGTTTGTATCATTGTTGATTTCCTGTGTCAAATGCATCTGTCTGTCTTAGACATTGAAGTTATAAAGGATAAAACCCACGACCAGGTCAGTATTTTATAGTTTATTTCATTGTATATCTTGAATTACATTGAAAATTTTAAATAACTGTTTAAAAGTTTGGCGTTTTTCTTATAATTTTATTTATTATTATTTTTAAAATATGATTTATTGTCAAGTTGGCGAACATACAGTGTATTGTCAAGTGGGGGTAGATTCCTGTGATTCATCGCTTACATACGACACACTGCTCATCCCAACAAGTGCCCTCTTCAATCTCCATCACCCATTTCCCCCTCCCCCCCCATCAACCTTCAGTTTGCTCTCTGTATTTAAGAGTCTCATGGTTTGCCTCCCTCTCTGAAACTGTTTATTTCCCCTTCCCTTCCCCCATGGTCTTAAGTTTCTCAAGTTCCACATATGAGTGAAAACATTATATCTGTGTTTCTCTGACTGACTTAATACCCTCCAGTTCTATCCACATTGTTGTAAATGGCAGGATTTTATTCTTTCTCATTGTCAGGTAGTGTTCCATTGTATACATAAACCACATTTTCTTTATCCATTCATCAGTTGATGGACCTTTGGGCCCTTTCCATAATTTGGCTATTGTTGAAAGCGCTGCTATAAACATTGAGGTACATGTGCCCCTATGAATCAGCACTCCTGTGTCCTTTGGATAAATTCCTAGTAGTGCTATTGCTGGGTCATAGGGCAGTTCTATTTTTAATTTTTTGAGGAACGCCCACTCTGTTTTCCAGTGCGACTGCACCAGTTTGCATTCCCACCAACAGTGCAAGAGGGTTCCCATTTCTCCACATCCGCACCAGCATCTGTTGTTTCATGAGTTGTCATTTTTGGCCACTCTGACCAGTGTGAGGTGGTATCTCAGTGTGGTTTTGATTTGTATTTCCCCGATGATGAGTGACGTTGAGCATCTTTTCATGTGTCTGTTGGCCATCTGGATGTCTTTTTGAAAAAGTGTCTATTCATGTCTTTTGCCCATTTCTTCACTGGATTATTTGTTTTTTGGGTGTTGGGTTTGGTTCTTTATAGATTATGGATTCTAACACTTTATCCGATATGTCATTTGCAAATATCTTTTCCCATTCTGTCAGTTGCCTTTTAGTTTTGCTGATTGTTTCCTTCGCTGTGCAGAAGCTTTTTATCTTGATGAGGTCCCAGTAGTTCATTTTTGCTTTTATTTCCCTTGCCTTCAGAGACGTGTCAAGCAAGAAATTGCTGCGGCTGAGGTCAAAGAGGTTGTTGCCTGTTTTCTCCGCTAGGGTTTTGATGGTCTCCTGTCTCACGCTTAGGTCTTCCACCCATTTTGAGTTTATTTTTGTGTATGCTGTAAGAAAGTGGTCCAGTTTCATTCTCCTGCATGTTGCTGTCCAGTTCTCCCAGCACCATTTGCTAAAGAAACTTTTTTCCATTGGATGCTCTTTCCTGCTTTATCAAAGATCAGTTGGCCATTCATTTGTGAGTCCACTTCTGGGTTCTCTATTCTATTCCATTGGTCTGTGTCTCTGGTTTTATGCCAGTACCATGCTGTCTTGATGATTACAGCTTTGTAGTAGAGGCTAAAGTCCAGGATTGTGATTTCTCTCACTTTGGTTTTCTTTTTCAACATTACTTTGGCTATTCAGGGTCTTTCGTGGTTTCATACAAATTTTAGGATTGTTTGTTCTAGCTTTGAGAAGAATGCCGGTGCAGTTGTTATTGTTATTGTATTGAATGTGTAGATTGCTTTGGGTAGTATTGTTAAAATGTCAATATTTTAACAATATTTGTTCTTCCAATCCATGAGCATGGAATATTTTTCTGTTTCTTTGTGTCTTCTTCAGTTTCTTTTATAAGTTTTCTATAGTTTTCAGCATACAGATCTTTTACATCTTTGGTTAGGTTTATTCCTAGGTATTTTATGGTTCTTGGTGCAATTGTGAATGGGACTGATTTCTTGATTTCTCTTTCTGTTGCTTCATTATTGGTGTATAGAAATGCAACCGATTTCTGTAAATTGATTTTGTATCCTGCGACTTTGCTGAATTCATGTATCAGTTCTAGCATCTTTTTGGTGGAGTCTTTTGGGTTTTCCATGTAGAGTATCATGTCATCTGTGAAAAGTGAAAGTTTGACTTCTTCTTTGCCAATTTGGATGCCTTTTATTTCATTTTGTTGTCTGATTGCTGAGGCTAGGACTTCCAACGCTATGTTAAACAACAGTGGTGAGAGTGGACATCACTGTCATGTTCCTGATCTCAGGGGGAAGGCTCTCAGTTTTTCCCCATTGAGGATGATATTAGCTGTGGACTTTTCATATATGGCTTTTATGATATTAAGGTATGTTCCTTCTATCCCAACTGTCTTGAGGGTTTTTATTAAGAAAGGATGCTGTATTTTGTCAACTTCTTTTTCTGCATCTATTGACAGGGTCATATGGTTCTTATCCTTTCTTCTGTTAATGTGATGTATCACATTGATTTGTGAATATTGAACCAGCTTTGCAGCCCAGGAATGAATCCCACTTGATTATGGTGAATAATTGTTTTAATATACTGTTGAATTCGATTTGCTAGTATCTTGTTGAGAATTTTTGCATCCATGTTCATCGGGGATATTGGCGTGTAATTCACCTTTTTTTGTGGGGTCTCTGTCTGGTTTGGGAATCAAGGTAATGCTGGCTTCATAGAATGAGTCCAGAAGTTTTCCTCCCGTTTCTATTTTTTGGAGCAGCTTGAGAAAGATAGGTGTTAACTCTGCTTTAAACATCTGGTAGAATTCCCCTGGGAAGCCATCTGGACCAGGACTCTTATTTGTTGGGAGATTTTTGATAACTGTTTCAGTTTCTTTGCTGGTTATGGGTCTGTTCAGATTTTCTATTTCTTCCCGTTTGAGTGTTGGTAATGTGTGTGTGTGTGTGTCTAGGAAGATGTCCATTTCTTCTAGATTGTCTAGTTTGTTGGCATATAATTTTTCATAGTATTCTCTGATAATTGCTTGTATTTCTGTGGTGTTGGTTGTGATCTGTTCTCTTTCATTCATGATTTTATCTGTTTGGGTCCTCTCTCTTTTCTTTTTGAGAAGTCTGGCTAGAAGTTTATCAATTTTGTTTATTTTTTCAAAAACCCAAGCCTTAGGTTCATTGATCTGTTCTACTGGTTTTTTTTGGGGGGGGGGGTGGATTCTATATTGTTTATTTCTGCTCTAATCTTTATTATTTCTCTTCCGCTGCCCTTGGGGTTTCTTTGCTGTTCTGCTTCTAGTTCCTTTAGGTGTGCTGTTAGATTTCGTATCTGGGACTATTCTTGTTTCTTGAGATAGGCCAAGGGGGCACCTGGGTGGCTCAGTCAGTTGCGCATCTGACTTCAGCTCAGGTCATGACCTCACAGTTTGTGAGTTCGAGCCCCAGAGCCTGCTTGGGTCCTCTGTCTCCCTCACTCTCTGCCCCTCCCCTGTGAGTGCTCTCTCTATGTCTCTCTCAAAATTAAATAAACATTTCTTGAGATAGGACTGGATTGTAATGTATTTTCCTCTTAGGACTGCCTTTGCTGCATTCCAAGGGTTTGGACTGTCATGTTTTCATTTTCATTTGCTTCTATATATTTTTTAATTTCTTCTTTAATTGCCTGGTTGACCCATTCATTCTTTAGTAGGATATTCTTTAACCTCCATGCATTTGGAGGTTTTCCAAACTTTTTCTTGTGGTTGATTTCAAGTTTCATAGCATTGTGATCTGAAAATATGCTTGGTATGATCTCTTTTGTATTTATTGAAGGCTGTTTTGTGACCCAGTATGTGATCTGCCTTGGAGAATGTTCCATTTGCACTTAAGAAGAATGTTGATTCTGCTGCTTTTGGATGAAAAGTTCTGAATATACCTGTCAAGTCCACCTGGTCCAATGTGTCATTCAGGGCCATTGCTTCTTTATAGATTTTCTGTGTAGATAATCTGTCCGTTGTTGTAAGTGGAGTTTTAAAGTCACCTGCAATTACCATATTCTTATCAGTAAGATTGTTTATGTTTGTGATTAATTGATTTATATATTTGGGTGCTCCCAAATTGGGGCATAAACATTTATAACTGTTAGTTCTTCCTGATGGATAGACCCTGCAATTATTATATAATGCCCTTCTTCATCTCTTGTTAGAGCCTTTAGTTTACAGTCTAGTTTGTTTGATACAAGTATGGCTACTGCAGCTTTCTTTTAATATCCAGTAGCATGATAGATAGTTCTCCATCCCCTCACTTTCAATCTGAAGGTGTCCTCAGGTCTAAAATGGGTCTCTTGTAGACAGTATAAAGATGGATCTTGGTTTTTTTATCCATTCTGATACCCTGTGTCTTTTGATTGGAGTATTTAGTCCATTTCCGTTCAGCGTTATTATTGAAAGATATGGATTTAGTGTCGTGTTATCTGTAGCCTTCATGCTTGTGGTGATGTCTCTGGTTTTTTGTAGTTTTGCAACATTCCACTCACAGAGTGCCTCTTAGGATCTCTTGCAGGGCTGTTTTAGCTCCTTCAGTTTTTGTTTGTCTTCTATTCTGAAAGATAGGCTTGCTGGATAAAGGATTCTTGGCTGCATATTTTTCCTGTTCATCACATTGAATATTTCCTGCCACTCCTTTCTGGCCTGCCAAGTTTCAGTGGACAGGTCTGCTACTACCCTTATGTGTCTACCCTTGTAGGTTAAGGCCCACTTGTCTCTAGCTGCTTTCAGAATTCTCTCTGTATCTTTCTATTTTGCCAGTTTCACTATGATATGCCATGGAGAAGACCTATTCCTGTTACGTCTGAAGGGAGTTCTCTGTCCCTCCTGGATTTGGATGTGTGCTTCCTTCCCCAGATTAGGGAAGTTCTCAGCTATACTTTGTTCAAGTGAACTTTCTGCCCCTTTCTCTCTTCTTCTTCTGGAACTCCTATCATACAGATATTATTCCATTTCATTGAGTCACTTAGTTCTCTAATTCTCCCCTCATGGTCTAGTATTTTTTTATCTCTCTTTTTCTCGGCTTCATCATTTTCCATAATTTTATCTTCTATTTCACTTATTCTTTCCTCTGCCTCTTCCATCCTTGTGGTCACTGCATCTAGTTTATTTTGCACCTCATTTACAACATTTCTTAATTCATTTTGACTATTTTTTAGTTCCTTGATCTCTGCAGCAATAGATTCTCTGCTGTCATCTATGCATTTTTCAAGCTCAGCGATTAATCTTATGACTATTATAAGTCATAAGACTTGATCAGATATTATCTGTTTGATTTTGATCAAAATATATATGATCAGATATATCTGTTTGCAGCATTTCTTTAGCTGTCATTTCTTTGTGTAATTTCTTTTGAGGAGAATTCTTCCATTTTGTCATTTTGGCTAGTAATCTGTCCCTTATGTGTTTTAATAATTGTGTCTTGCACCTGTGAGCACTACTATATTAAAAAGGGGTCATACACTGCCCCAGAGCCTGGCCCTCCAGGAAGTGTTTTTGGAGTGTGTTACATGCTCTCTGTTGTTGTGACTCTGGTTGCTTTATCTCCCTACTCATATTGATGTTTTGGACCCTGCACCAGGTGTGCTTTGATTTGTTCATTGAAGTAACTTTGGAAAAAAATTTTAAAAAAGAGGGTGGTTGGGGCGCCTGGGTGGCGCAGTCGGTTAAGCGTCCGACTTCAGCCAGGTCACGATCTCGCGGTCCGTGAGTTCGAGCCCCGCGTCAGGCTCTGGGCTGATGGCTCAGAGCCTGGAGCCTGTTTCGGATTCTGTGTCTCCCTCTCTCTCTGCCCCTCCCCTGTTCATGTTCTGTCTCTCTCTGTCCCAAAAATAAATAAACGTTGAAAAAAAAAAATTAAAAAAAAAAAAAAAAGAGGGTGGTGGTGGTAGAAGAAGCCTTATCTCATACAAAGAGAGAAATGACAGGGGTGGGGAAAAGGAAAAGAAAAGAAAATTGAAAGGCAGAGAAACTATATGGCTTAATCCAGAGAGAGAAGAAAATAAAGAAGATGGAGATACAGAAGAGGTATAAAGAGAATACAAAAGAGGTATAAAAAGAATAGATTAAATATGTCTGCTTAAACAAACCAACAACCAGAATAACCAGACTACAGAAGGGAAGAAATAAGAGGAAGAAAAAGAAGAAAACAATACACACACACACACACACACACACACACTACCAATTGACCAAGAATTAATTACATCAGAAAATGCAAAACCGCTGGCTGCACTGGTCTGAAGGAGGGGCTGTCTGGCTCAGTCAGTGTCAGTCTTGCTCCCGCAGATACACAGTTACCAGGCACAAGGGGTGTGGTTTGGTGTGGATGGGTCCCGCCTCCATGGTAGCCCCTTGTCTCTTCCTTGAAGCCCCACCTTGTTGGTGATGGGGAGAAAAATGACAACACCCCAGTCTCTCCTCCCCAGACCGGTGTCCCAACCCACTCTGTTCAGGCCATCTTCATTGTGCTGCTGGGTGCTAGGGGACCGTTTTTTTCCACTCCACCGCACCTCCCAGGCGCTCAGCTGGGATTCAAACCCTGATGTCTTAAAGGATCCTGATCCCATGCTGCAGTTCTGGGGTAGAGCCACTCCACTCAGCCAGCTGACGAAGGGTCTCTGGCTGGCACGCGAGCAGGGTCTTTTGTCCTTGGAGCAGCTCTTTGCCATCTTCCCATAGCACTCACGGGAGGGGATTGCTTTCTCTGACTGTGGACTGCACCTCTGAGCTAGGTACCGAGCCCGGGGCTGGCCCTCTCCCTCTCCAGGCACAGGAACAGGGCCACCTGCCAGTCCAGAGAAAGCCCCGCAGTTAGAAATTGAATCTTTCTCTGTTTTTTTCTGTTCCCCGTCTGTGGTTTTTTTCTTGTCCAAATAGAACCCTACACTTCCACAGCCTCTCTTTCTCTTCCTTTTGTCTCTCCACAGAAGGGGCTCCCTCTCCTCCATTCCTATGCTGCCCATTTTATCTTTTCCTAGTGCAGCCACACACCTATGGTCCACTAAGTTGTCCCCGTGGGCCCCTGGAGACATCTCTGTCACTCTGCATCCCAGACACTTGGAATTCCAAGTCCTCTGGTCTCAACACCGCTGTGGTTGAGGGACGAGGGATCTTTGGGTCCCCCTACTTCTCTGCCATATTGATCGGATCTGTTCTCATAATTTTAAAGAATAATTTTGTTTTTCATTTGTATATGATGACTAGGGCAGGTAAATTGCCTGGAGACATCAGGCAAGGCTTCTGTGGAAAGCCGAGTTTAGTGGAATAAATACAAGTTAGAAAAGGATACTTCAAGAATGCAGAAAAGCCCTGTACATGCATGGATATATGACAGAGCTTGATATTTTGGGGGAAAATGCAAGTAGTAAGGTACACAGGAAGTTGAGCAATGAGAGATGACCATGGACTAAATGGTACATGCCAAACTTAGAAGACAAACATGAAGCCTCTGGAAGATCTTAACAAGCGGGGTGGAATGAACCCTTCCTACCAAAGGTCATGTAATAGACCATCTAAATAGGCCTATAATTATTAAAGAAATGGAATCGATAATGAATAATCTAAAACGGAAAGCACAGGCCCAGATGGGTTCACTGGGGAATTCTGCCAAACATTTAAGAAAGAAATTACACCAATTCTCTACAATCTCTTCCAGAAGATAGAAGCAGAGGGAATACTTTCTAACTTATTCTATGAGGCTAGCATTATTCTAACACCAAAATCAAAGACATTATTAAAAAAAACTACAGAACAATATCTCTCATGAACATAAAGTCTTCAAGTGTAAAGGTCTTCCACAAAATATTAGCAAATCAACCCCCAGAAGGTATAAAAAAATTATATACTGATTCATGTAAAACGGTTCAACATTTGGAAGTCAGTTAATGTGATCCATCATGTCAACAGACTTAAGAAAAATCACATGGTTATATCAATAGATGCGGAAAAATTATTTGACAAAACCCAATACTCATTCCTCATAAAAAGTCTTAGTAAACCAGGAATTGAGGAGAACTTCCTCAACTTAGTAAAGAACATGTACAAAAACTTACAGTGAACGGCATGCTTAATGGTGGGAAACTTGAAGCATTCCTGCTAAGATCAGGAACAGGGCAAGGATGACTTCCTCACCACTCCTTTTCAGCATCGTACTGGCAGTCCCAGATAATGGAATAAGACAAGCAGAGGAAGTAAAAGTATCCAGATTGGGAAGAGAGAAAATAAAACTCTGTTTGCAGAAGACATTATTGTCTACGTAGAAAATCTATACTTGCACGCCTATGTTATTGCATAAGGAAGCAAAAGAAAAGGGGAAGTTACATAAATAAATAAAAGACCCAGAGCAAATAGTTTCACATTAAATATGGTATTACCTTGTTGTAGTTTTATCAGCTAATATATGAACATAAGGTTATTGAAATATATCAATCCCAGTATATCATTTGTGACTAGCTGAGCATAAAATATTTTTCACTACCTGTGAAGTCTTTTTTTCTTGGACCTTCAGACATAATGGCCTTGAAGCTGCTGAATGCAATTATTAAATCATTGGGAATTTTATGGGTGGTATTTGTTAGTACACTGTATCTTTATTTTTAAAAACCTATTTTAAGAAGTCAGCAATGGTCATTTCAATATTGGCCGTTCAGTAATGCAAGGATAGTAATGTAGAAGTTGA
Source organism: Lynx canadensis (assembly GCF_007474595.2). NCBI lineage: Eukaryota > Metazoa > Chordata > Mammalia > Carnivora > Felidae > Lynx > Lynx canadensis. Next base: position 80,398,202 of record NC_044315.2, read on the forward strand.
TTATTGTATCTGTGTTACCTATCTTTGTTCAGTACTGAATTCACGTAGGTCATGACAAATATTTTTTTTCCGTGTTGACTAGTGTTCGTTTATAGAAGAGGCCAAGGAGTGGCATATTTGCTACTAAAAAATAATAGCTATCATATTTTAAATACCTGCTATATGCCAGGAATCATGTTAATTGCTTTACCCAATTATCTCCTTTAATCCTTATGAAAACACAGCCTAGTAGCTCTCAACCCATTCTAAACGGAGGAAACTGAGATTCAAAGAAGTCAAGTAACTTGGTCAAGGTCACATGGAGGAGCAGTATGAGTAGTGGTTAAGAGCACAGGCTTTGTGGCTCTATTGCCTGCATTAGATTTCTTACTCTGCCATTTCCTAGCTCTGTGATCTTGGGCAACTTACTTAACTTCTTTAAATTTCATGTTTCTCATCTGTAAAATGGAAATAAAATAATCCATGTAGTATTCTCAGCTCAGTGTCTGGTATATAGTAAGTACTTCAAAAGTGTTAGCAGTTATTAAAGGAATTGTATGTTACACAGACATGCATTAATTTTATTATTAGAACAAAAAAGTGACACCACAGGTTTAAACTTAGGTCTCTCTGACCCTAAAGCTCCCTCATTTCCCTCAATTTAACACCATTTCTGTAAATGTTTAGAGATGGAACTCATTCTCTTTCAGTTGCTTAGATTCTGTGAAAAAAAAAAAAAAAGATTTGCCAGTTTATAAGTCAGGATGGAGTAGATTATGTTGCATTAATAAACAAGTTTCATATATTTAAAAAAAATATCTTCACATTTTATTTATTTATTCCTTCATTCATTTTTACATAAATTCTATGCCCAACATGGGGCTTCATTCAACTCATGACCCTAAGATCATTAGTCACATGCTCTACCAACTGAGCCAGCCAGGTGCCCTGAACAATTTTCATATTTTAATGATTTATCGTAAAAATTATTTCTTATTCCCATTTCATGTCCTACATGAGATGACAGGGGCTTTTCATCATAGTCCCCTAAGGATCTTGGCAGATGGAGGCTCCGTCTTGACGTGTCTCCACCATCACCAAGCCAGGGAAAAGGTTATGTAGCGATTTGTGCCCTGTCTCTTGAAGACGTCTGCTTGGAAGTGACACATGCCACTGCTGCTTCTATTTCATTGGCCAAGCCAGTATCATGGCCGGAACTAACTTTAAGTGGACAGGGGAAAGTATAGTTTTCTGGGTTCAGGGAAGAGGAGAACAGACATCAGTGAGCAGCATTAATGACTACTATACCAATAATTTGAACTCTAACTTCCTGATTTGATACTGATCTTTTCCATTTCTAAACCTGCCCCCATCTCTTCTTCTGTGTATAAATTCTTCAGTAAAAGCTTAAATATAGTTTTCAAAAAATGCCTCTCTTAGAGAGGCCCCACCCAAGGACTAGTGAATTGAAATATCGAAGAGTCAAACTCTGGATGCGTGTATTTTGAGAAACCTTCCCAGATGGTTCTGGTTTGCTCCCTGTTGTGACTATGCAGTTGTAAACTCATATTCATTTTCAGGGGTTACTCTTACAACAGATGGGAGGTGAAAACAGCTCTGAGACAGAGTTGAAAGGAGTGGAAAGAAGAAGGCATCAGGACAAAAATTATAAGTCAATCCCGCAAGGTTCTCAGCTCAGGCTTAACTGTGTTCACCGCAGAAGTCCATGTATCTTGGGCAAGCCTAGATGACTCCAGCGTTTCATGTATGTAAGGGAATACCAATCCTCATTGAAAAAGACCTACCTCATAATAAATCAAGGGAGACTTTACCCCTGCCCCAACTTTTTATTGAAAAAAGTTCAATCATATGGAAGGTTGAATGCATTGACCCACTACTTAATTCAACCAGCACTAGCATTTTGCTATATTTGTTTCATTTGCTAATTTTTTGATATCCACTGGTAAATGTTGCCTGAATCAATTATTTTATTGAAGGGCAGGGTTTGCCAAACAGTGATTTTCTGATTTTATTATTCCGTGTATGTTTATTATCTAGCATTCTTCAATAAAGAAGAGCTTTCCTTTATCAACTGGAGATGAATTAAGTTTTTCCTAAAAAGGCAGAGTAAATGCTTTCTTCTTTAAAATAAGGAAGATTTTTCAGGAGACTATATTTGATTTAAGGACACTCAGCCAGCACTGTAGTAGACAGATGATTTGAGTATAGCAGAAGCGTATGCATATAGTTCTGCGCCCAACTGTCAGACTCAGAATGGTAAAACATGGTGAGCTGCAGCGAAAAATGGTGTAGAAATGATAGTGGCTGTATCACTGAAAACAGAAGTCAGCAGCATTAGTGGCAAGGCTTTGCAAGTGTCAAAGGACAGGACCCACGGCACACACGGCGGTGGTTCCGTGAGCGCACCAGTCCCAGTTGGTGAGTCCCAGTGGCTGTAGTGCCATCAGTGTGCTTGGCAGCACGCCACTGTTTTGTTCATTAGCACTGGCAGGGAAGGTCACCAGCAGAGGAGCAAAATAGTGCCAACCAGAGGGTAACCAAGAGGATTTTTCTGTAGAGCATCCATGAAGCAGAGAGACTGGAGCTCTTAACGCGCGTGAAGAGGCAGAATCTGTGGCAGAGACGTGTCGGGCTGGTGTGATCGGAGAAGAAGTGCTGCATCTTACCAAGAACAGATCACACTGAAGAAAGGATCCTTTTCAGGCAAAGGAAACTCAAAGGAGAATGTGACGTCGGGAGTTGGAAAGTGATATACGGTGATGGCAAGTGGCTCAGGTTGAAAGAGATTTCGAAGATACTAGTTGACTCGGTGAGGGAGCCAGGGGAGCTACAATGGTTGAGGAGTCAGTTCTGTGATCACAAATAGGATGCATCTCTCCATTTCTTCAAGGCTTCTTCTACGCACTGCCTTGTGGTTTTTTCTGGTAGACCCTCAGATTCAAGTAAAGATAAATCCACATTCTGTTCCTGATAGAATTTACATCCCCTGAAAAGTTAAAATGGTCTAAATACGAAGTTTAATTTTAATCTGTACTGAACGTAGGAGTTGTGGTTACTACAAGTTAGCCAAACCATATAGAGCAATTAAGGAAATAATGATTGCTTTTTTTCCCTTTCCCTTTTAGCTTTTTTTTTTTAAATATAAGAACAAAGTAACTATTTTTGTTACTGCACATTTCCTCTAAACATTGGTTTCTTGATGGAGAAAAGGAGACTTTTTCTACCGGAAGAGAAGCAGTTGAGAATTATTTCTGTGTTTAGTTCTGTTTTTACTATTTATTAACCAAATGTGCATACACCACAAGGAAAATGAAAAGGCAAGCCATGCACTAAATCATGGCAAACAATCTGCATTGTAATTTGCATGTCATAAAATTAAGGGGTAATTTTACACAAATTTCCTCAAAAAGCAATGAATTTAAATTATTCTTAGAATTCAACAACGTGATTATAATGCAGTGTAGTTGAACTTTTACCTTTTTTAATTGTAAAAGCTACCATATTTTTATAGAGTGGCAATACAATAAGTAATAAAAGTGTTCGGTCGTGTCAGTGATTTTTTTTCCCCCTTGAGTGAGGCTAATCCATTTCATGTTCCATAGGCACTCACTGAACCATTCCTAGCTCTATTAAAAGGTAATTTATTCAAGTGTTGAAATCATCACAAGATTTTTCTGAGCATTCTAGACCTTCCAAAGTGGCAGAAAGTTCGTTGTTGCCTCAGCAGTATCAGTCAGAGCATTGGGTGTGCACAGTTTTGTGACCACAAAGAAAGTGAGCAGTGTGGTAGTTGTATTCAGCAGAGTTCCTGTTTGAAAGACGCCTTCTCTCTGAGTCCTTCCTGTAAACCTTAATTTAGAAACAGATGAACCATAGCACTAACTGGAGAGCAGGGGGTGAGGTGTGGAAACAAGAGAAAAGGATGTTTTATTCTAAGTTTTGAAGCAACCCTAGGCAGTTTGCAAAGTGGGCCATTTTGTCCTTGACATCCTGTCCCTGCTCTTCCCCGCTTTTCCTCTACTTCATAGTGCAGTGGTGCTAACTTACCCTAATCATCACATTGCCCCAATCCAGCCAAGCATGTTTTCTGCCTCCAAAGCTCTCTTTGCACCAGAATTACCTACATTCCTCTCCCGGAGAGTCTCTGATATTCGAAAAATTCATTGAATTGAAATTTCATTGAATTGATTTGCCCTAACAAGTCTATGGATTATTAATAGCCAACCTCCTAACATTTTCAGATATAATTATTATTTTTGTGAAAAATACCCACTCACACCTAATTAGTTTAAATTTGAAGAAATTTCTTTTATTATAATGATGTATAAAGTTATATAAGCAGTTTCCAAAAAGGGCGTTTTTGGTGAGGGGAGGGGTGAAAGCAGTTTGTTTATCTCCTGGAAGACCGGTTCTACATGTGTTAGCAACCTAAGCTGTTCCAGCTTTTCCACAGCCTTGCATTCCTATGCATATAAGCCTGTGTGTTTTCAAGCTCTCAGTTATTTCACCCTTGATGATGGTAGTGAGGATGTTGGTTTTACTGTAGGAGTTGTTTGAGTTCTTTCCTATACCTTGGTTACAAGTTTGCTAAGTGCCTTTGTTACTAGGTTTCTGTCTTTTTTAAAAGTAATCTCTACATTCAGCGTGGGGCTCGAACCTACAAACCTGAGATCAAGATAGGTTTCTGTCCTGAATGACTCAGTCAAGGAAAAACAGAGGAAGAAAAACATGTAATAAGCACTATAATGAAGTGTCTTAGAGGCATTGAAATTTGGCTTTATTAATTTGCTCAGTAAATATTAACTAGATGCCTACTATGTGTCATGAATAGCCTAAGTCCTGGGGATATAGTGAAAACAGACATGGTTCCTCCATGGAGCTTACCGTCTAATGGTTCCAGACAGTGGATTGCAGGTAACACGTCTTCAGGGAAATAGTAATTACATAGAGATCAGGCAAGAGGCAGAGACTTCCTTTCATATTTCATGATGGTAAAGTGGCATTTCATACTATGAAATGACAAAATAGCTAATCAAGTTATCTTGTGTGGTATTGGACTGTGTACTCACTGAGGAGGAAGTTCTGGGGAACCAGATGACTTTTGCCATAGAGCAATTTAAAAGGGAAGAGGAGTGATTGAACCATGAACTTTAATGACGTGGGATGATATAAAGCAAGCAGGTGACGTACTCAGCTGGCAAAAATATTGCCTTAGTGGAATGACTGTCAGAATTTTATGAGATAGTGTTGAAAAAAATCTCGTACGGTCATAGGGTTTTCAGAGGTATCTGAAAACCAAATTCAGAGATTGATTCCATGGTTTAGTAAATTATGTTAGTACATGAATTCACATACTTTGCCAAGTATTTTTTTTTAATTTTTTTTAACATTTATTTATTTTTGAGACAGAGAGAGACAGAGCATGAACGGGGGAGGGGCAGAGAGAGAGGGAGACACAGAATCGGAAGCAGGCTCTAGGTTCCGAGCCATCATCCCAGAGCCCAACGCGGGGCTCGAACTCACGGACCACGAGACCGTGACCTGAGCTGAAGTCGGACGCTTAACCGACTGAGCCAACCAGGCGCCCCGCCAAGTATTTTATATGAATGTTGGGTTAAACCCGCGTGGGGAAGAGATGGGTCTTGACAAATGGAATAGTGATACATGACAGAAACCAAGGCTTAGAGAACCCCCAAACTCCTAGGTTTATCTAAAACAGTTCTCAATTGTGGCACATCCATAGTTGAGTGTTACATCCACAAAAATTATACGAGGATGCTCACTTATGCCATGAAAATATGAGAATATTTGCAGGGATGGATTTGAGGGTTCTTGACCAAGAAAATGGAAATGGAATTTTTAGATGAAGCCAAATTAATTGATAAGATCACACTTGTCACTGTGGTTGCCTGGGTAGCCAGCTATAGTTCTAACAGTGTACTGAGCTGGTTAATCCCCACAACACTGAAAAGCTGGGAATAATTTGGGCCAAAAGAAGGGATAAAAAATTTTAGGGGATAGCAGTGTGGGTTTAGATCTGTCATGCAATCTGTCCCTGGACCCCTCAGAGGTGCCCTAATGTATTCGAGAAGACTCTCAGTTTAATTTTGCCACAAGGAATGGATTAGTGAAGGAAGTATCAGAATCTTTAAAAAGCACTTGACTGGCTGCCTTTTCTAGGCTGAGAATGCTGATGGATAGGGCCACATAATCTCAGTAGGGGTGGCAGAGTCCTATGACACAGAGGAACAAGTAGAGGGCATGGTCATCCCATAGCAAGGTAAATGCGAGGATCAAATCTCAGGGGAATCTTACCATAGTGAGCTTATGAAAATTTATTTTTGATTGTAGGGGCTATATGTGACTATTTTATATTGCTAAAAATTAAAACAAAATAAAGAGAATTTAAAAAATAAGAATCCGTAAGATATGAATAAGAAAATAGATAAAAAGCAAAGCCTCCCTAGATGCCTCCCTCTAGTGCCTCTCACTTTCGTGAAATGCTCAGCAGAAATTCTCCACTGCAGAAGAGGTTCTTGATACTAAGACGTTCAAGATGGCTCACTCTGTAAATGCAGGTTCTCTTTTGTCTCCAGCCAGCCCCGTGCTTGCTGAAGGGACTTGTCAACACAGTGGCCATGGTGTCAGTGGTAGAGGCTATGCATGGGCTTCAACAACTTGGACTTTCTGTCTCCAAGGCTGCCCTGGTCCATGCGATGGCTGAGGGCTCAGGTGGCCAGCAACAGCGACCAGTTCGGACTTCTGGACTTAGCATTACACCTCCAGGCACCTTGCCAGTTCTCTGCTGGCAAATATGTTATGGTGGATCTCTTCCATCGTGGGGAGTGGAGAGCAGTAATTTTAGATCTTATGTAATGACTTCCTTTATGATAGCTGAGGGTCATCTCTCATCCTGCCATCCTCTCTGCTTCCGTTCTGTATCCTTTCAACATAACTTCTGATTGAGTCAGTATTCAGTATTTACACAATACCTATGCAAATATTATGCAGAGTCAAGCATCATAATATATTATGATCATATTTCTTATTTTGTGCTTTTCCTGAGGTTAAAAATTGCTCATTTAATTTTTTTTTCTTGTCTTTCTTTGTGCCAGTTACTGATTTAAATTGCCTTTCAGTATAATTTTATGTGTCCCAGGATAAATACTAATGGAGACCTACACACCACATGTCTAAATGTTCAAAAGCTGTAAATCAAACTACTAAATAAAATCTCTTTTCTTCTCTAGACTTGACATATATACCTTTACAACAAAACAAAATTATCTCAAGCTGTGGTTTTTGAGATAATGATGCCTGTGAATTATTAGACAACTGAATTTTAATTTTTATTGCAAATGTCTGTGTTAGTGATGTTTGGGTAAGTAGTAAAGGCTTGCCAAACGAATAAATCATTATGTTCTTTTCTATAAATTTTGTTTTTCTTAATTTCAGCAAAATGTTACCCTGAAACTTCACATAAAATTTGATTTATTGACAATAATGCTATATTAGACCTTTCTTGAGTTATGGTAGACCTTACTAATTTTTCTTTTAAAACATTCAAGATAATCTATTAAAACTAAAAGATAAGATTCTGACTATAATCAACAAGTATATAAATTTTAAATACAATGTTTTTTAAAGCTGGAATTTTCAATGTAATATTTTGACATTTTAATTAAATCATATTAAACATTTTATAAAAGTAAAACTAATTCTTGGGGCGCCTGGCTGGCTCAGTCAGAAGAGCATGCAACTGTTCATCTCAGGGTCATGACTTTGAGCCCGACGTGGGGTAAATAGATCACTGAAATGAAAAAAAAGTAAAACTAATTACAATTCTAGAATTAGTATCCATCAGTATAAAATATGAATACTTGCTTGCCACATATTACTTCTAGACATATGCACAGATGTAAGAATAATATGAATTATGTAGTATTATTTAAAATTACAAAATGTTTCTCAGCTGTGTAACAGTGTTGAATAGTATGCTAATTAGCATTCTATTAGAACGCTATTAGAATTCTCCAAATGGAATCCAAAATGAGATTTAAAAAAAAAAAAGGATGTTCTACCCTCCGAGACTTTAATATTCAAGTATCTATTTCATTCATGCTCTCAGAGAGGAAGGATTTGTCATACTAGATAATTCGTATTTTCTTTTACCAAAGTGCTTCTGCTGTGCAAACTCTCTCTGTAGCAGAGTGTGTCTCTGACAGCAGAAGCACAGCCCACACACCTACATTGCATTCAGGGACAGTCATCTTTTATTTTGAGCAGAAAGGAGGATAAGAGCAAGAGAAGTGGAGAAGCATCTCCCTGAGCCTAAATGGAGTTAGTGTCACAAAATGAAATATCTAAGGTTATAGATTGCACTGTGGCAGCACTGAGTGCTGGGTGTTGAGTGATAACGGTACCCATGTATTCCTTCATCAGTGTTTGCTCCCTCTCTCTCTCTCCCTCTCTCTTTGATATGTAGGACCTCTACCCTGTGGGGCTCCGATGCCTGGTTCTAAGGCGTATTGGGTCTTAGCATTAAGTATGCACATACTTAGGGGCACCTGGGTGGCTCAGTCGGTTGAGTGACCGACTTCGGCTCAGGTCATGATCTCATGGTTTGTGAGTTCAGGCCCTGCGTCAGGGTCTGTGCTGACAGCTCGGAACCTGGAGCCTGCTTCAGATTCTGTCTCTCTCTCTCTCTCTCTCTCTCTCTCTCTCTCTGTCTCTCTGCCCCTCCCCCACTCATGCTCTGTTTCTCTCTGTCTCAGAAATAAATAAACATTAAAAATTTGTTTAATCTTTAAAATAAATAAATAAATAAATAAATAAATAAAATTTAAAATTAAAAAAAATCTTTAAAAAGTACGCACATACTTAGGTCATACTCCTGTTTTCTAGTAGGATACTTCTTCCCACAGCTGTTCTGTCCTTCTCCATTCACCAGTTCTAGTCTTCTGCAGGAGTAGTTACCAGTGCAGGAAGGGAATGCGAGCTCTATCTCATTTCCTGATTTTTGTATTTTAAAATCTTTTTATTTGGAAATAATTTTAGATTTACAAAAAAGTTGCAAAGACAGTATGGAGTTCCTGTATATTGTTCCCAAGGCTTCTCATGTTAACGTCTCTTATGATCAAGCTGCACTTACCAAAACAGAAATTAACGTGAGGATAATAGTGTTAACTAAACCACAGACTTTATTTGGATTTCACCCGTTTTTCCATGATGCCCTTTTTCTGTTTCAGGATATCAGATTGCATTCAGTCATCGTGTTCCATTCGTCTCCATTCTGCGACCATTGTTTGATCTTTCCTGACCATAACAGTTTCAAAGAGTGCTGGTCAGGTATTTTGTAGGCTGTCCCTCAGTTTGGGTTTGCCTGCTGGTTGGGTTTGCTGTGGCTACATCGGGAATACGGATTTGGGGGAAGACTACCACACAGACAAACTGCCCTTTTCACTGCATCATATTAGGGGTACATGGCATCAATATGACTTAGGATTGGTGATGTTAACCTTAAGCGTTTGGCTAGGGTAGTATCTCGGGTTTCTCTACTTACTGTTTCTCTTTACATGCACTGTTCTTTAGAAGAGAGTCATTAAATCCAGTTCACACTCGAGGTCGGGGCGGGGGGGGGGGGCTGTATTTTAAAACTGCATTCTATCAATGCTTATCTAATATCCCTTTTTACCTCCCACTTCCAAAAGTCCACTCTGTTCCTGAGCAAAGCTTTGGAAGATTCTGTGATACATTTCAGTTCAGTTCTTGGCTTTCTGCACTATATCCCAAGTCACTTGTCTGCATCCCGGCTTCCAAAATTTTGTTGCTATTGTCTCCTCTCCTCTTTGTATTTACGGTTTTATGGGCTTTGAAAAAATCCCTTTACGGTAGTTTTAGTGAGCTTTCAGAGGAAGTGACATTGAATTAGTATGTTCCATCTGCCATCTTTATCTGGCAGCCTTGGGGGAAACATTTTTTAATCATCAAAATTGACATTTAATCTGTTTGGATTTGCCATTTCTATTTGTTATAATTCTACCATTAATATAATCCATGAAATCACTGAATGCTTTTTTTGGTATCATTGTGGTATCATTGTTGCATTTCATGAAACACTGTGATCCGTCACGAAACTCAGTTCGAGGCACCTGGGTGGCTCAGTTGGTTAAGGGTCCAACTTCTCCTCAGGTCATGATCTCACGGTTTGTGGGTTTGAGCCCTGCATCAGATTCTGTGTCTCCCTGACTCTCTGCCCCTCCTCTGTTCACATTCTGTCTCTCTGTCTCTCTCAAAAATAAATAAACATTAAAAAAAGAAGAAGAAGAAGAAAGAGACTCAGTTCACAGCTAGAGAAGTAAGGCTTCTAATGTTGGTTGGCATGATTGGCCCTGATTATCAAAGGTAAATTAGGGTTACTGCTGTAAAGCCAGGCTTATGCAGAGTATGGAATGCTTCTTTTAACATGCCCAGTTATTAAATCTAACAAAAAACAAGACAGACTTGGATACCTCAGGAATCTAAGTTTGAGTTATTCAACTTGGCAAAGAACCTTAACTGGCTTATGCTAGCCAAGGGCAACCAAAACTTGAATGGGTAGAGGAAGGGAGTTAAAATACCCACAATGGCTTCTTTAACAGTAGCAGAAATGAGGACTGGAGTCCTTTGCTGTCTTTCTTTTCCTCTCCCTGGTCTTTCATCTTTATGTTTCTAGAACAGTGTTAGGTTTACAGCACAATTGAGAGGAAGGTACAGAGATTTCCCACATATTCCCTACCCCCACACATGCATAGCCTCCCCCAATCACTAGAATGGTACATTTTTATTTTAATTAATTAATCAATAAATCAATCAATTAATTACCAAGGATGCACCCATACTGACATATCATAATCACCCAAAGTCCGTAGTTTGCCTCAGGGTTCACTTTTGGTGTTGTACATTTCATGGGTTTGGACAAATGTGTAATGACATATGTCTATCATTATAATATCGTAGAGAGTATTTTCACTGCCCTAAAAATCCTCTGTGCTCTGCCTGTTTATCCCTCCTCCAATCCCTTGACAACCACTGATCTTTTTATTGTCTCCATAGTTTTGCCTTTTTCGGAATGTCATCGAGTTGAAATCATACAGTATATAGTCTTTGTTCATCTTTTACTTTCCTACGGTTTTAAAACAAAGTATTTTGATATTGGTTTTGCTTATCATTTAGCGACTAGGTTGCACTTGTTTCTTTTTTTATGCATTTTTATAGTTTCTGTTACTTTTTCTATTGGTAATGTGACTCTATGGCTCAAAAGCCAAACAACACAGAGTGTATACTAAGAATACTCCCTCCTACCTCTGTCTACCTTGTTCTCCTTCACCCTACCCACTGTAAGTAACCACTTGTATTACTTTTGTGTGTGTGTTTCTTTATGCGAGTACAAACTTATATTCTTATTCTTTCTCTTCTTACACAAAAGATAACACACGGCTTCTATTCCGTGCTCTCTTCACTGAATAATTTGTGTTCGTTCATAGGGGTTTTCCTTGTTCTTTTTCACAGCTCTGTAGATGTCCCAGTATTTATTTAACCAGTTCCCTTACAGAAAGTGATGTGTTTGTTTCTCAATTTTGGCTTTGCAAACAATCCTGCAGTGAATAACCTTTTACAAACCTCATTTTGTAAGTGTGTAGATATATTTTTAGATAAATTCCCAGAAGGGAGAAAGTTTTAGAATATTGATAGCATTATAATGGATGGGATTATACATTACAATGTATAGCATTATAACGTATGGGAGTGGGATTAGTGGTCATCTGTTTTAATAGTCAGGGACAACCAGGAAAATAGCAACCGTGTTTTAGTATTTACAACAGAGAAAATATAATACAAGGAAATGGCTACCCTATAGAACTGAGCACCTAACTGAGAAAATGAAGCAACTCAAAGGTTAGTAACAGTGGAAGAACCACTGCTTGTATCCCAGAGAGACAAAAGTGAGAAAGCTGTGTTACTGAATCCCGGAGCTGGGGCTCATCTGTTGGAGGTTAGGACCTCAAAGACCTGTCTAGTGAGTACTGGGGCCCCTAAGGAGTTACAGTCCCTGCCAGAGAAGTGCCTGAGATAGAAGAGAGAGGGAGAGGGGCGCCTGGCTGGCCCAGTCAGTTGAGCGTCCAACTCTTGATCTTGGCTCAGGTCATGATCTGGCAGTTCGTGGGTTCGAGCCCCGCATCAGGCTCTCTACTGACAGTGTGGAGCCTGCTTGGGATTCTCTGTCTCTGTCTCTGTCTCTCTCTCAGCCTTGCCATCTCAAAATAAATAAACTTAAAAGGAGAGAGAGAAAGGGAGACTGGCTTAGCCCTTCTTGCCCTTTTCCTCTAGTCCTTCAGAAACCAGCTGATAGTGAGCCTGGGCACCACAATTGAGAGAAGTCAGCACCCCCATCATACATTGCAGAGCACCAGAGGGACAGACATGAATTTGAGGGCAAATGGACTCAGCATCTATATAGCCCACCCTTTTTACTACTTAGCATTTAAGTTCACTCTTCTACTCCTGTTCAATACTTTCCTCCTACTGCCTGTCATACAAAGACACTCTCTCCTTCTCCCCAAAGAAGAAGAGAGGCTCAGAATCCCATTAGTCATCGTATCCTTCTCAAGTTCAGGATCTACTGGTGTTCCTCATTCCTCTCCAGAGAGTCCAGAGGTGAGTTTTTGTGGCCTGGTGACCTATGAACAAAATTGTAAATTAAGTTCCACCCATACTCCATACAAAACTGTAAAGGGGAGGGGAAAAACATACAAATCATTGTTTAATATGTACGTGACAAAAACATGCCTTAATGATATAGTCTTTGTTGCTGTAAAAAGTCCTAGCTGGTCATAGGTCATAGTCAATATTTATCGTTTCCCTTTTCTACCACTTATTTCATATTTCCTTTGTTTTTAGCTAGCGCTGCAGGTGGTTAGGGTTCTTTACTTAGCAGGGTGACTGTATTGGTCAGGATATGTTCAGGACAACAGAAAACACACCTTGGCATTTCAACAGAATTTAATATAGGCAATTTGTTAAGCAGTTTTGGAGAACTGAAAAGGCAAAGAAGGAGATACTGAGCTTAACCCAGAGAGAGGAACTCCAGGATGAAGCTGTGCTCTAGGCTTGGGGAGACAACAGGAAGCTCCAAGGAGGGGCCCTCAGGCTGCTGGGCAGGGGCTATGGCCTAACTGTCACTGATGTCTTTGATTAGGCATGCTGAGGCTGGTTGTAGAAGTGCCTCCCCAAAAGTTGAGTGTTATCATCGCTAACCACTTGTCAGGAAAGGAGTGCTTTCCTTTTCCCGCCTCCTGCCTTGCAGAATTGAACAGCCAGTCGACTGACAACATAGACGTAGAGTTCTCATAATCCCACCCCTGGCATTGCAAAGCAGAACGTAAAAGTAGGTTTGGACTGAGAGGCAATGGTTTAATGACTGGGACAGCTCATGATGTTGCCTACTCCATAGCCATTTACAACTTCCTACATATATTTCAACTTCTGAGGCAGCAATTACAAATTCCAGCCATTTCTTTGACAAAATCCAACTATCCTTTGTAGAAGTAGGCCCTCTCACCTTTTTCTCCAAAAAGGAAGGGTCCCAAATGCCATGACATTAATCTCTGGATGATGTGAATTACTCAAGTTCAGTGGGAATCCCTCTTGAATATTCTGTAACCTAAAAATGAAATTGTAAAGCTAACCACTGCCATTAATTCTTGAAATTACAATGGGAAAGGAGAAGGGAAAAAAACTAGTTAATATATACCAAAATACATAAACACACACATACGTACACACACATTAAGCAAAGAAGAAAAGAATGTCCAGATATTAGTCCTTTTCTCTATCTGGTCATGAGCCTGTAATTGATGTTTATAACTTCCTTCCTCAAGCCCTAATTCATTTCATCTTCCCTTTGCTCTGAGACAGCGCCTATACTGGGTGATGTGAACCAAAGCTTCATTTCTGAAGGCTCTGAATCTTCAGTGGTCCTGTCTCTTCTTGATCACTGTAGTTTTCCACTAACTTTTACAGTGAGCACGTCGAGGGGAAAATGAATATAGGTGACACAAAGGAGACAGAATGGACAGACTAGGTGATGACCCCGTGTGAAACAGGAAGAGAGAATAAAAATCTACATGTGTGCTAAAAATTTTGCACTCATGTGACAGTTTTGATCTGAGTTTGAAGGGAGAGCAGACAGATCTGTCGTCTGTAAAGTTACCAACTGTCCTAGTTTACCCCGGATGGAGGGATTTCCTGGAACCAGAGACTTCCTATGCTAAAACTGGGAAAGTCCCTGGCAACCTGGACAAGTCGGTCACCCTGGCCTGGTATGAACTGGCAGGGCAGATTAGTGACAGCAGCTTCTGGGCAGGAACACTGAGTCGCGTCACCTTGTGGGATAACCAGTCCTTAGGGAGTGAGCAGTCAAGAAGCCTTAAACTTGGCCGGGTAAGAGGCCATTAGTAGTTCAGGGAAACAGTGATTCTTAGTAATCCCCTGGTAGCTGTCATTCAAACCATCCCTAACCCATAGACCCCATGGGTCCAATGTGGGCTCTAGGGGGAAAGAGGAGGTGGGAGTAAAATCTGTGAAATCTACCTGAGTGTAACCTAGAGGAGACAGATTCTTTCTCTCCACAGACCACCCTATAGCTCTGGAAACTTGAGGGCTTTAGTGAGTGGTGACTTCAATTGAAGATAGGTTGGGGATTGAAAGGGATGGTGGTGAGGAACTGGGTAACATGTATTGACATGTTCTGTACTAGCACATATGGAAGAACTGAAATGCAGAATAACATTTATGCAGGTGGGGCATACATCAGTGAAATTTGAATTATTACAGCAAACAACAGCAACGGCCTGGGAAGTGGGGAAGCCAGAGGAAACACTGGCTTTTCTGGAAAGGATGGGTTGATTAGGGTTACTTTCCTTGTAATATTTCGCCATCTAGTGTTAGTTTTAATGTACTTCTTTTGTCCTAGTTCTAACTAATGAAAAGAAAGCAGATGAACTAAGAATCTGAGAACAGTTTCCAAAGTCATCACTCATTTGTCTGTTTTTTCATTTAACAAATACTGATTGAATACTCTCTATATGCAAATTACTTTTCTAGGGATTGAAATTAAAGCTGTGACAAAAGCCCTGAATTTATGGAAGCTTCATTCTTGTGAGAATAAAGACAATGAATAAGTAAAATTGTATCATATGCTATATAGCTATAAACATGAAGGAGAAAAAAATAAATAAAGGAAGAATTAAGTTAAACATTTTGTGGGCATAGGTCTATAATTTTAAATCAGGTGGTCAGGGAGGCCTCTGAGTAAAAAACAGATAGTGAGATAGCATTTCAGGCAGAGGAAATAGTCAGTGCAAAAGCCCTGAGGTGGAAACATGCCTGGCGAGTTCAAGGAACAGCGAGAAGGAACACACAGAGATAGAAGGGGAGAGTATTAGGAGATAAGAGCCTTTAAGGATCACAGTAAGTACTATCACATTTATTTTGAGATTGGAAATCATAACAGAGTTTCGAGCAGGGACATGGTCTCATGTACCATTTTAATAGGATCCCCTGGCTGCTGTGTTAAGAACAGATTGGAAGGAGGCAGGGGCAGAAGCAGGGAGGGCAGTAAGATGCTATTTTAATAATCCAGGTGAGAGATTACAGCTTGAGCCAGAGGGCTGACACTGAAGGAATGGAGTGGGTGTGAGGTTGTTGATGCCTGTTTTGCTTTGCCCTACCCCAAGACTCTAGGACTTATTCAGGAAAATAAGGAAAAGGAAGGAAGGGGACACTTGTAGGTTTTTAATTCACCTGGAATTGGTTTCTGTGTTAGGTGAGAGAGAGCACAGTTTCCTTTTTTCCAGAGGAATATTCTGTTTTCCCAGCACCATTTACTGAAAAGATCATCTTTTTTTTTTTCAAATAACCATGCCTGTCATGTATGAAGTGTTCATTTATATCTTGCATATAAAGTCATTGCATATCTTAGTTGTGTTCCACTGATTTGTCAATTTCTTTAACAATATTAGGATGTCTTAATTATTATTATTTTTTTTACTTTATAATCAGTCTTAATATTTGATACAGCAGGACCTCTCAGCTTATTTTTTTTTAATTTTTTTAAATGTTTATTTATTTCTGAGGCAGAGAGAGACAGAGCGTGAGTGGGGAAGGGGCAGACACAGAGAGGGAGACACAGAATCCGAAGCAGGCTCCAGGCTCCGAGCTGTCAGCACAGAGCCCGACATGGGGCTTGAACTCACACACCGCGGGATCATGACCTGAGCTGAAGCTGGACGCTCAACCGACTGAGCCACCCGGGTGCCCCAACAGCTTTTTTTTTTTTTTTTTAAGTGTTTTGGATATTCTTGGTCCTTAAAGTTTCCATAAAGTTTTAAGTGGGCTTGTCAAATTCTAAAAACAACAACAATAACAACAACAACACCTCAAAACCAAAAGCAACAAACTAAACCAGTTGGGAATTTTAATTAGTATTGATTTGAATTGGCAAATGGTTTTTGAGTGAATTGACATTTTTAGCCCTATCAAGTCTTCCAATTCACCATTTATTTTAGTCTATTTAGTGTCTTTCAATAGATACAGAGGTGTTGCATATCTTTTGGTAGGTTTATTTCTAAATACTCGATTTTTTATGCTCTTGTAAAAAGACATCTTTTAGCAATTTATCGTTGGTATTTGGAAATGCAGTTGATTGTGGTATAGTAATTCTTCATCTAGAAATTTTACTAAATGCTCTTATTAATTCTACTGGCTCATCTTTTGGAGGGAGGTTTCTATGTACATAATATAGCATCTGTAGATAATTATACCTTTTATTTGTTTTCCTTGACCTTCATGTACTGGCTGGAATCTCTAGCACAACGCAGCACAGAAGTAGTGATATCAAGAAACCTTTCATTGCTCTTTTCAGAGGAAAAGCTTCCAACATTCAACATTGAGCAAACGGTAAGTTTACTTTGGTTTTTAATAGATATTCTTGATTGGATTAAGGAAATTACAATTTTTTTTGGAAAGTTTTAAATAAAGTCATGAATGAGTGTTGACTTTTATCAAAAGCTTTTTAAAAATTTACATCTATGTAGAAATGCTATGATTTTCCCCCTGCTTTTATTTTTTAATGTGGTAGATCTCACTGTTTGATTTCCTAATGCTAAACTGACCTTATATTCCTGGGATAAATCTACCTTGGTCATGATGGATTATCTTTTAATATATTTCTCAATTTGGGTTCCTAGAATTTTCTTTAACACTTTTTGCATTTATGTCTATGAAGGAGATTGGCCTGTAACTTTCGTTGTCTCTGTCAACTCAAGGAAGTCCGATAGCACTGTCAGGTTTTGGTTTCAGAGTTTGCCAGCTTCCTAAAGGGACTTGATCAATCTCTCTCTTTTTGCCATTCCAGAGTTTGTGTAATTATGGCATTATTTCTTCTTTGAATTTGCTGGAGCACACATCAGAGCTTGGAGTTATTTTTAATATTAATTAATTTGTCTTAACTTTATTAAGATATAGTTCACAAATCAGAGAGTTTACCCATTTCAAGCATACAACTCAATGGCTTTTTAGTATAGTTACAAATATGTGGAACCATCACTACAGTCACCTCTAGAACATTTTCATCACCACAAAGGGAGGCCATGTACCCTTTAGCTGTCAGCCCTTGTGCCTCTGTAAAACCCCAGCCCTAAGCTACCAGTGACCTATCTTCTGTCTTATATGTGTGCCTATTCTGGACATCTCATGTAAATGGAATCGTATGATAGGCAGTCTTTTGTAACTGGCTTCTTTCACTTACGATAACATTTTCAAGTTCATCCATGCTAGAGCAGGTATCTGTCCTTCATTCCGGTAATGGCTGAAAAATATTCTGTGTGTGTGTGTGTGTGTGTGTGTGTGTGCGCGTGCACGCGTGTGCATAAACCACATTCCATTTATTGTTCATCCACTGATGGACATTTGGGTTGTTTTCACTTTTTGGCTATTCTGAATAGTGCTGCTATGAACATTCATGTACAAGTTTTTGTGTGAACACCTGTTTTCAGTTCTTTTGGATATATACCCAGGAGTGGAGTTTCTGGGCCATATGGTAATTCTATATGTAACTTTTTGAGGAATTGCTACAATGTTTTCCATAGCAGCTGCACAATTTTACATTCTCAGAGCAATGTACAAGGGTCCTGACTTCTCCACACTCTTTTTGACAATCATTCTATTCCATCTTTTAAAATTACAGCTATCCTAGTGGGTGTGAAGTTATATTTCAGTGTTTGGAATTTCATTTCTTCAATGACAAATGATATGAAGCATGTTTTCATGTGCTTATTGGCCACTTGTATATACAGTTTTAGAAAAATACCCATTCCATTTTTAAATTGGGTTGCTTGTCCTTTTTTTTTTTTTTTTGAGCTGTAAAAATTGTTTAAAAAAATTTTTTTTAATGTTTGTTTATTTTTGAGAGAGAGACAGAGACAGATAGAACACGAGTGGGGGAGGGGTAGAGAGAGGAAGCGAGACAGAGAATCCTAAGCAGGTTTCAAGCTCTGAGCTGTCAGCACAGAGCCTGATGTGGGACTTGAACTCACAAACCTTGAGATCATGACCTGAGCTGAAGTTGGTCGCCCAACCGACTAAGCCACCCAGGTGCCCCAAGCCATAAGAATTCTTTATATAGGTAAGTCTAGATACTAGACTTCACAGATAAATGATCTGCAAATATTTTTTTCCCATTCTGTGGTTGTCCTTTCGCTTTCTTGATCATGTCCTTTGATGTACAAGTTTTGTACTTTGGTGAAGTTCAATTTATTTTTTCTTTTGCTTGTGTTTTTCGTGTCATACATAGAAAACCATTGCCAAATCCAAGGCCATAATTTGTCCCTATGTTTCCTTCTAAGAATTTTGTAGTTTTAGTTCTTACATTTATTTATTTTTTTTAGTTTATTTATTTATTTTGAGAGACCGAGCACAAGCAGGGGAGGGGCAGAGAGAGAGGGAGAGAGAAAATCCCAAGCAGGCTCCACACTGTCAGCACAAATCCTGATGTGGGGCTCAAACCCACGAATCATGAGATCATGACCTGAGCCGAAACCAGGAGTCAGATGCTTAACCGACTGAGCTACCCAGGTGCCCCTAGCTTTTCCATTTAGATTTTTGATCCATTTTGAGTTAACTTTTGTTAATGGTATGAGGTAAGGGCCTATTTTCTTAATGTTACATATTTTTTTAAATTTTAATTCCAGTATCATGAACATACTGTGTTATATAGGTTTCAAGCGTGCAATATGGTGATTCAACAATTCTGTACATGACTCAATGTACATATAAGTGTACTCTTAATCCCTTTCACATTCCTCCCAGGGCCCAGTTATTTTTGAGGAACAACTCGTTTCCCTTCTCTACTCAATTTCTTTAAGATATTTTATTTTTCTGTTTCTTCTTGTGTCCTTTGCAATTTTATATTTTTCTTTAACAATTTACATTTCTTCCATATATTCAAATTTATTAGAAATGTTTGTTTCATGGTATCCTTTTATTATATTTGAAATATCTGTATTGGTAATGTCTCTCTTCTTATTTATGACACTGGATATTTGTGTTTTCTCTTTTTTTTCTTGTCTAACTTTGTGAGTGTCACTTTTATTACTCTTTTTAAATAGAAATTGCTACCTCAGTTAAGAAATAGAACGTTGACAATCTTTCTTCTAAGGTACTGGTGGTGTTTTAGATTTTATCATAGATAGTGACTATACGTATATATTATATGTATAAATAATATATATTATTTCTTTGAAATATATTCATTTTGTATAGTCTTTGGTAGGGGCAATAGATTTCATAACTTAAAAGCTTTAAAGGCTACAGCAAAGATTAACATGAAGCTCTAAAGCTTTGTTTAACGTACTGAGTGAAAACTTTTGAACTACAGGAGACAGAGGTCACTCAGAGTTTTTCAATAAAGTCATTTTTTAAATTATATTTCACACATAAAAATGTAAAGGCTGTTATAATGAACACCCTAGTACTGATAACCAAGCTTAGGAAATAAAACATTTCACATACCGATGAAATATACTGTGTGTCCCTTTCTGATTGCATTTCCTTTCTATCACCAAATCACAAATTTGGTGATTGTCTTTGCAATTCATGTTTTTATATTTTTGCCTATATGTATATATCCCTAAGCAGTATGTACTGTTACTTTGCATTCTGTAAAGTGAAATATAAATGATAGTACACGGTATGTGTTCTCCCACGGATAGTTTTTGCTAAATATTATTCATTTAATAAACATTTTTGCTGAAGTTTTCTATTTTTTTAATTTCTTTTGAGATAATTTGGAATTGCTTGTTGAAGCTTTTTTTTTTTAAGTGATCTCCGTGCCTAACGTGGGGCTCATACTCCCAACCCTGAGATCTAGAGTCGTGTGCTCCACCAACTGAGCCAGCCAGGCACCCGTTGAAGCATTTTTTATGATGTCTGCTCTAAAATCCTTGTCCGATAATTCCAGCATCCGATTTACCTCTATATTGGCATCAGCTGATTACCTTTTCTTATTTGGGTTGTGGCTTTTCTTGTCCTTGGTATGAATTTGTTTTTTTTTTTTTTTTTTGTATCCTGGAAATTTTGAATATTAAGTTTTGAAATCCTGGATCCTCTTTAAGTCTTTATTTAAGCAGGCAGTCACCCTGTTTATGTTTGGTGCACAGTCCCTGGCTTTCTTTTCTGGGCTATGGTTCCAATGATAACATAGAATTCAGAGCCTATATAGTGCTGTTCTTCCCCCCCACACACCCATTTTAAGTTTATTTATTTATTTTGAAAGAGGCAGAGACAGTACGAGTGGAGCAGGAGCAGAGAGAGAGAGGGAGAGAGAGGGAGAGAGAGACTCCCAAGCAGGCTCCACACTGCCAGCATAGAACTTGATGCAGGGCTCAAACTCATGAAATTGTGAGATCATGACCTGAGCTGAAACCAAAAGTCAGACGCTTAAATGACTGAGCCATCCAGGTGCCCCAGCTCTGGCCCATTTCATTCACCTGGCACCATCAGGGCTCCTGCTTGATTGTGCAGGTGCCGTCTGTAGGGTGGAGGGTACTTCCCCAGGCAGGTCCTGCTAAGGGGAATGTGGGAGATACTAGGCTAAGGGGCTGTGGGTGCTTCCCTGAGCCTGCTCTCCGAGCCACCCAATGCCTGCCTCATCGCTGCTGTATTGTCTGAGGGAGTGGAAGGTGCTTTCCTGGGCTCCTCAGTGCCTCCGGGTGGTGGGTGGAGGATGCTGGGCATGTGGGACAGGGTGTTGTTTTCCAGGACCTTCTCTCTAGGTCATCTGGTGCTGATAAGCTTCTTATTCTATCTCTGTCAGTGCCCCTGAGGGAGAGAAGCATGCACCTAGGCCTCCTTCTGCCTCTGGTGGTAGTGGTGGGGGTCATCTTTCACTGGGTGGAGGCCAGGAGATGCTGGAATGGGTCTCCCTCTACTGCTCTGTGGAGGGCCAGGAGACACTGGGCCTCTCAGTGCTTCTGGGAGGAATTCTCTGCCTGCTCTTTGCGGGTGCTGCTGGTGTAGATAGAGTAGGCCAGCCAGATATGGCGTGGAGATGGGGTTCCCCACTAAGTCTCTGATGAGCTGTCTCTTTCCTGGGCCTTCAGCCAGAAAAAAGCTGGCTTTTCCTACAGCTTTTTCTGTCTATGCTTTTGGTGGTTCTGAGCTGTGTGCCTTTCCAGTGCCCACTCTGAGGTACATGGGAGAGGAAAGAAATCTCAGGGAATGGGGCATTGCTTCTCAAGTCCCAAGGTCCCTAGCCAATCTGCTATCTTCCCTCTACCTCTCAGAATCCTCTTATGGTTGTCTGTAATTATTTCCAGGAGTTTTTAGTTGTATTTGGAGGTGAATAACAGGGAAAAGTGGGTCTATGTCTCTTGTCTAGGACCAAAAGTCTCAAAGAGAGAAGCCCATTTTATTTTATAGTTCTTTCCTCAATCCCCCTCTCCTCTCACATTTTACTACAAACAGCAAGAAGAAAGCTTAGAAGTCTCTTTATATCACCAAGCTCATGGGTACACATTCTGTTTTCCATATAACTGGTGTAGGCAGTGTTGTCACAAAGATCCCCCTTCCTCCAGTTTCCAGAAATATGTTCCTCACTTCCTTTTGAGCTGCCCCTGGCAGTGTCCTCCAAGTCCAGATTTCTATCAACCATCTGTTCAAAGCAATTCAGGCTTTCTCTATCATGCTCTAAAAAATCCTTCCGGCTTCCACCCACTGCCCAATTCCAAAACCACTCCAATTGTAGGTATTTTTTATGTCACCACCCCACTTTCAAGTGCAAAATCTGTATGAGTTAGCTATTTATCCATAACAAATTAAAACAACGTAACTTAAAGCAGCACATGTTCATTATCTCTCAATGTCTGTGGTCCAGGAATCTGGGCATGACTTAGCTGGATCTTCTACTTGTGGCTCTCTCACAAGGCTGCAACCAAGGTGTTGGCCGGAGATAAGGTCTCATCTGAAGACTCAACTAGGGAAAGATCTTTCAAGCTCATGTACGTGGTTGTTGGCAGCATGTACTTCCTTGAGGGTTGGACTGACTATTCTGGCTATTGCCTCACTTCCTTTCTGGCTATTGTCTGAGGACGGCCCTCAGTTCCTTGTTGTGAGGATTCTCCAACATTTCAACTTGCTTAGTCAAAGGCAGTAATAAATAGAGTCAGCTAGTAAGACAGAGGTGACAATCTGATGTAACCTAATCATGAAAGTGATAGTCCATTACCTTTGTCATATTCTATTGGTTAGAAGCAAGTCACTATATTCAGCTCATACTGAAGGTAAGGGTGGTAGGGGGTGGGTTATTGGGGACCATCGTAAGATCTGCCTGCCATAGTTGTTATCAATATTACTTACCGGGGCACCTGGATGGCTCAGTCGGTTAAGTGTCCAACTGCAGCTCAGGTCACGATCTCATGGTTTGTGAGTTTGGAGCCCCACATCGGCCTCTGTGCTATTAGATCATCTGTCTCTCTCTCTCTCTCTCTCTCTCTCTCTCTCTCTCTCTCTGCCCCTCCCTACTCATGCACGTGCACTTTCTCACTCTCAAAAATAAACATTTAAAAATTACTTTAAAAATATTCCTTTATAATTTTAGTGTTCTTTAAAATATTTTTTAATGTTTATTTATTTTGAGAGAGAGAAAGACAGCATGAGTGGGGAAGTGACAGAGAGAGGGAGACACAGAATCTGAAACAGGCTCCAGGCTCTGAGCTGTCAGCACAGAACCTGATGTGGGGCTCGAACTTAGGAACTGCAAGATCATGACCTGAGTGGAAGTTGGACACTTAACCACTGATCCACCCAGGTGCCCCAATTTTAGTGTTTTAATAGCCAATAATCTTTATCTTTTATAGAACACTTACTAAACCTTAGTTTTTAACCAACAAAAAAGGATTAAAATAATAACTTATTGTGACTTTAGAACCTCCAGTTATTATAACTATGCTATAATGCTTCATTCATTTGTGGAAACATGTTGATGTGACTACATAGTAAAGGTTCTTCTGAGGTAGTTGCTTCCTTTCTTGAACCACTACGGCAGTTTGGCCATGTCTTCCTTATGTTTTAGCACTTCTAAATTTCCAAAAGAGATATTTATAGTTTTGTCTCCCCTGCTGGACTGTAGGCTGCTTGAGGTAAATTTTATAAAATGTATAAGTCTCTCTATATATATCTTAACATTTTTTCTATCCCTGACTGCTCCTAAAAGAATATATTTACCATGGAGTTAAGTTGATAGCTCTTTACAAAAGAGTCCCTGGGGCTCCCGGGTGGCCCAGTTAGTTGAGTGTCTAACTCCTGATTTCGGCTCAGGTCATGATCCCAGGGTCGTGGGATCAAGCACCTCATCAGACTCTGCTGAGCATGGAGCCTGCTTGGGATTCTCTCTCTCTTTCCTTCTGCCCCTCTCCCCCACTTGCGCACTCTCTCTCTCTCAAATATAAATAAATAAATAAATAAATAAATAAATAAATAAATAAATTCCTGTAGCATTAAAAACCATGCACCCAACATCATTGCAACCATAAAAGTAAGATATGTGTTTGGTAGAATGTCTCTAGTTCACCTAAGTTCCATCAGATACTAGACAGATTAAATGCTAATTGAGAATACTTACAAGCACTGTATCTCCCAACACTGAAAAACAGAGTTTTTAATGAGTGAGTTGATGAATATTTTTTCCCTTTACATATTTCCCTTTGACATTGTGTGTGTGCGTGCGTGTGTGTGTGTGTGTGTGTGTGTACACGTGTATCTATCTATCCATCCATCCATCCATCTTTATTTTCTGAACCAGGAGAGTCTGGTGTGTTTCTTCATTTTGTGCCTCCAAAAGTATGTCCACATTATTTATAATATGTAGCTAATAACACCACTGTGCATTAATATTAAATTAACATCCATTTATTCTTACTCCAATTTAGGTAGATTTAGATGGTTTAAAACTGCAAGGAGAAAAACAATTTATTTTGGAAGATTGCACATTTTTGTAAGTTTCCAAAAACACGGAGACGTTTAATGTTTCGTAGTTGAGGAATTATTGTGATTCACTTATTAATCCATAAACCCAATGATACAACCATCAAATGCTCTTTGAATGCCATGCTATCTTCACATGTTTAATTTGTGGGGGAGTTCTAAAATTTGGATCCCAATTGTATTCTGGTGATAACAACTTAGTGGGTTTATTGATAAACAAATATTTGTTTAAATAATGTTCATATATGCTCTTGAGTCCATTTCTGTTGTCACTGGTAACTCCTTTTTGATATTCTTTAATGAAGGCTAAAACCTCACGGGGTGTGCCACCAAAAACTGCACTCTGGTAATAGAAATCTCCCTCTCCAAAAGGGATGAAAGCTGCTGATTTAGGTCTTCTCTCATAGGGGAAATTTTCAGCATGTCTAAAATACCACCAAGCATGGAGTTGAGCTACAGACTCGCCCAGGGTTTCCACCCCAAAGTCATTCTCGAAGATCTGGTTTACAGTCATACTGAAGAGAAAGTCGACTTCATGTTGGATATGTTCTATGATGTACATATCCAAGTTTTTCATGTATATGTGATTGAAGTCTTTCCACACATGTTGTTTGAGTACAGTACATAGTTTAAATGTTCGAAGGGGCCCCAACTCTATGGGAGGTAGTTTGGAGAAGTCATCCATCAAGATGTAAAAGATAACATTGTAGCCAATCATGAAGTGCTTATTAGCAGACTGGAGGAACTGTTCCAGGTACTGATCCACAAACCTGTGAAACACGGAAGACCAAACATTCACTTTGCTAAAACTCATCAGGAGAAGACATGTCACTTAAACATGCAGGAGAACATTGTTGCTAAAGAACTACCAGTAGGTAGGTGGGTAGAAATTGCATTTAGAGCTTAACTGTGTTGGTTAGCGACAGAGGGTGTAGTGAGGTTGGGGAGCGGGGGCTGAGAAAAGCCATAAAATTTATTGAGAAGAAAGGAAAAGTGAGCTAAATGGATATTAATAGAAAGATTCCAAGTCGTGTTAAGAAAGCAGCCATGGCTGGAGAAAATAACCACTACAAATAATTATGCAGACCAGCCAGAAATCATGATTAGGGTTAATTATGAGTGGCTGTTTGGATGTAGAGAGTTCACGGGTGCTTATCCATATGTTTCCAAAATAAAAAAGGATGAATGTTAGTAAGCACCTACTTTCCAGTAGCAAATACAGCCAAGCCTATGGTAATGTTCAGCCTTTTGTAATACTTTTCCAGGACTTGTCTGTTGTAAGTTCCTTCCCAGATGATCGGTGCAAACCAATCAGTTGTCGTTTTCACATCAGGACGTTTTCTGTTGAACAAACAAGAAAAATGATTAAGAGAGTACCACTTATTAGGACAGCAAATGTTGTTCTCCAAGTGATAGTAGCCAATCATTATAAAGTACTTAACTATGTGCCAGGCATGGTGATTAAGTGCTTTACACTATTTATTTAATCCTTGCAATGTCCTATAATATAAATTCCATCATTATCTCTATTTTTCATTATGAAGAAACTTGGGCGCAGATTGGTTGAGTAAATTACTTAGTGTCACACAGCTAATAAATGGCAGAATCAGGATTCATAATCAGCCAGTTGGCTTTCCGAATCTGTGCTTTGGTCATTATACCAAACTGCCTTTTGAGGGGCGCATGGCCAGCTCAGTCAGTAGAGCATGGAGTTGTAGGTTTGAGCCCCATGTTGGGTGTAGAGATCACAAAAAAACCTTGCCTTTTGAGTCCAGGGATTTTTTTCCTTGAGCTCTGACTATAGCTTAAACCGAGAGCTCATTGTCTGAACATTTCTCTGATTATTGCCTAAAACAAAAAGCACTACTGTCTGCTTATGTCTTCCTTTCTTTTTACCCCTTTCTCATCTTTCTCTTCCTTTTTCTTTTCCTAGAGTACCTTCTTTCTACCCTTCCTAATGCTGAAGGCCCATCAGTGCAACCTGGAAGAAAATAAGATTAGTCCAAAAAGGGAGATGATATTACATTTGCTTCTAATAATAACAAAATAACAGCAGAAGCAGAATTAGGAATAATAAACAACCCCCAAAAAAACAAAATAAAGAAACAAAAGTAATAATAAACAGTTTGGTTGGAGGGAGGACATTAAACTATTTAAGCAAATTAAGGCCAGGGTGCCTGGGTGGCTCAGTAGGTTAAGCTTTCAACTTCAGCTCAGGTCATGATCTCATGGTTTGTGGGTTCGAGACCCACATCAGGCTGTGTGCTGACAGCTCAGAGCCTGGATCCTGCTTCACATTCTGTATCTCGCTCTCTCTCTCTGCCCCTCCCCTGCTCATGCTCTCTCTCTCTCTCTCAAAAATAAATAAATGTTAAAGTTTTTTTTTTTAATTTTTTTTTCAACGTTTATTTATTTTTGGGACAGAGAGAGACAGAGCATGAACGGGGGAGGGGCAGAGAGAGAGGGAGACACAGAATCGGAAACAGGCTCCAGGCTCCGAGCCATCAGCCCAGAGCCTGACGCGGGGCTCGAACTCACGGACCGCGAGATCGTGACCTGGCTGAAGTCGGACGCTTAACCGACTGCGCCACCCAGGCGCCCCTTTAATTTTTAATAAAAATAAAAATCAAGCAACTTAAGGCCTTCATTTTGGAAGGAATTGAACACAAAGTGTGAAGCCATTTTGCTTTTGGTAATTACAGGTTTTAATTACAAATCTAGACCCGGACAAGGGTAGAATTTGGCAACCCTTAATAGTACATTAATAATAATAACAAAATTCTTGAAAAGTACCCCCTTTTACTATTTTAAGGATTTTTCAAACTTACACATTTATTTGCTTTTTTTTTAATACATTTACTTTTAAACCCTTCTTATACTTAGAATTTACGGCCATACACTTGTATTTGACTCAAAAGTCTCAGACTCCACTTTAATATTGGACAGATGTACCCTTATCACAGTGATGATGCTTATAAATTAGGCACATCACAGAGGCTAATCAGTATCTATTTGAGAATGGGAAAGGGTCTGAAGATGAAAGATTTGCTATTAGAACGAAAGGAAAAGTCTCTGAAAGCAGAAGGCAGTTAAAAACTTGTGTTTAGAAATTATTTGATAAAACAGAAGAGGAAGGAGTAGAAGAGCTTTAGAGTCATTAGGTTTCTCTTACAGGTACGAAACTCTTTACCTGGAAGGTAAATGCTGCCCAGGGGGCATTCTCTGCAAAGGACATGCTCAGCAATCAGGGGGATAAGATAATCTGCCCTCTGGGTGTCAGTCAGATACCTTGCCCGGTCTCCCTTGTGACTGACTTAGTGTCTCTGTATAAAGTGGCCCCAGCTACTTGAAGTCCAATGGGGATTATGCACGGCCTCAGTGACATGGACATCCCATTGCTAAGACCAAGCTAGAGCCAGTGCTGAGCACCCAGCTTGCCAACAGCAGGGGCCAGTTGGAGCCCACAGGGTGACACCATTTCCCATGGGAACCAGCCAGCCAAATGATGGCTGGTTGATTATATTAGACCCCATAAAGAAAGGGGCAACACTTTTCCCTCAGGGGAACGTTTTATGTTCTGGGTAGGGATTTGCTGTTCATGCCTACAAGTCTGCCAGCTTTGTTGACTTGCAGAATATCTTATTAGTTGCCTTCGTATCACACATAACTTTGCCTCCGTCTAAGCTACCCGTTTCATGGTGAGAGTAGTGTGGCAGTTGGCCACTTCCACAAAGTTCTCTGGTCTGTGTGCCTCCCTGTGTTGAGGCACCTGGCCTGGTAGAAAGCGGACTAGCCAGGGAAATCTCATTTTCAGTGTTAGTTCCGAGATAAGTCCCTGAAAAGGCCGAGGTACTTTTCTGTAGTAGTTCGCCATTCCCGCTTTGACTCAATGAGCAGTGTGAGATACTGTACCTTCCAAAGCTAGAATGCACAGTTCACAAAACAAGGTGGATGTGAGGGTGTCCCTGCTCACGATGACATCCAATAATTCACTTATAGAATGTTTGCTTGCTCTTGTTGTGACTTTGGGTCCCGTGTGTTTAGAGTTCTCAGTTCCCAAGGGAGGAGTCTTTGCTCTAGGGAGAAGGTCATGGTTCTGTGAAACTGATGGTTCCCCATGCTGCTGAGCCAACAGGCAGAAAATGGCATTACTGTACTGGTTGGCATGACTGATCTTCATCACCGAGAAGATAGGAAGATGAGGTTATACAAGGATGGCAAGCAGGGCTTCATATGGAATGCAAAGGATTCTCTGGGAGTGCCCCCCGCTACCTCATTTCCAGTAATAATGGTCAGTGGGAAATTGGGGCAACTCAATAAGGTCAGACCACTGAGGGAACCAGACTCTCCAGGGATGGAGGTTTGAGTAACCCTATCGAATAGAAACTCTGACCATCAAAGGGATTAGCAGAGGATAAAGAAACCATGGGATGGTGATTATTAACTGCCTCCTTTTATTGCCAGCCTCCTGAACAGCTACAGAGGTAAGACTGTAGTCGTGATCTGCTATGTTAATTATTTTCTCCCTTTTGCCACCTTACATGAAGAATACTAGAGATGGCAGATGTTACGATCTAGGTTTCAAGTGGGAATATAGCTAGATTTCCATCACCTCGATGATACCCGGTAGCTGATGTGACTTTGTTTCTCGTGTTTGGGGAACATGAGCTTCTCCATCTAAGTCAAAAAGGTGGATTGTGTTAGTTATTCTCCATTTACAATTCCCCTGTCCATCCTTAGCCTTCTCTACCTGGCCTGCCTTGGGAGCAGACTGATCACCCAATGTTCCCTGCCCTGTGGCTTGCAGTGGGTTCTGCTAATGGGAGGTACCCACGTAAGATCAGAGGGCAGGAAAACAAGTTGTCTCTTTTCCTCTTTTCTCTCCCAGCTTTGTTGAGATCTTGCCAGTGACTGTGTCCATATGCGGCTACAGCTTCTGTTGGGCAGCTCTTTCATGGTTCCAGAAATCTCTGGTCTCCAGGAGCACCATCCCTTCCCTTGTCCCTTTAGGCCAAGGGTGATAAGAGCTTCTTACTGTTGAAGCCTCTGGATGCTTCCGTGTCCTTTGTTGGGTCTCTTAACCTTGTTCCAATCTCTGCCAACCATTCCTTCACTAAAGTTACTTCATCTTAGTTGAGTTGTTTCTCTCATACCCTGATAGATTCAGTATCTGAGAAGCTTAGAAAATACCTCACCATGCCCAAGCAGAGGGTGTTCAACAGGATACAAAATGACCTGCTCATAAGTATATTGCTTACAATGACAATTTGCAGAAGGAAGGTACACAGATAGTATGCTCAAGTGTCATAGTACTGTAGACTATCATAGGTGTGACTTACAAAGAAGTATACTAACGAAGGAGGGAAATCATATATATGGGCTAAGATATTCACATTTGTAATAAAAAGAGAATAGGTGCTACACTGAATTAGAAGTGATTTCAATGCTAGAAGGTATTCCTAAGATTTGCTGAGATGGGATTCATGACAGTAATATGGGAGGTTATAATTTGTTCGAAAAATAGATCTGGAGAGAGAGGGTGGGGACTCTTCCTGTAAATCAAGGCTATATTGACCTATATACAGTTTTAAGGAACTGTGCATGAGTCTAAAAAGTGTAAGAAGCTAAAGTGATATAGCAGAGATAAATATACCATAAGCAGACAACCATGAGAGTACTAGAGCATTTCCAGGGTGTATGTTTCCCACATCTACCCCTGCACCACGTCATGTAGCTTTCCACTTTCCTCTTCCTAGCTGCTGGCCTGCCATATTTGCAGCCTCATCCGTGCTCTTTTCTTTTTCCCTCCATATTCATATCCAATTGTATAGATAACATGTGCACAATATGCACACATACATAAGTACACACACATATGCAGGCTTTAAAAATCTTGTTTATTTTGGAGCGCCTGGGTGGCTCAGTAGGTTGAGCGTCCAATTCGTGATTTTGGCTCAGGTCATAATCTCACGGTTGGTGAGACTGAGCCCAGCGTCAGGCTCTGGGCTAACAGCATGGAGCCTGCTTGGGGTTCTCTCTTTCCCCTCTCTCTGCCCCTCCCTCGCTCATGCACGCATTCTCTCTTTCCCTCTCTCAAAAATAAGTAAATTTTTTTTAAATCTTGTTTATTATGATGAGATAACGCATACTTTCCTGCAGCTTGTCTTTCTACTCATCACAACCTTGTGGAAATCCTTCCAGGTTATCTGGACTAGTTCTTATTCACTCTTTGTAATGGCTGCATAATATTCCAAGGTGTGGACAGTTTGTTTAGCCATTTTCTTATGACTAGGTATACACATTTTATTCCTGGAATTTCTGTCATTATAAAAACTGATGCAACAAACCTTAATCTTATGTCCTTAGGTATTGTTGCTATTATCTTTAAAAATTTTTTTTAATGTTTATTTATTCTTGAGAGAGAGAGAGAGAGAGAGAGACAGAGCATGGGAAGGGGAGGTGCAGAGAGGGAGACACAGAATCAGAAGCGGGCTGCAGGCTCTGAGCTGTCAGCACAGAGCCCAATGTGGGGCTTGAGCCCACGAACCGTGGGATCATGACCTGAGCTGAAGTCAGATGCTCAACCGACTGAGCCACCCACGCTCCCTTTGTTGCTGTTATTTTTAATGGCTAGTCCCAGGAATAGGATTGCTGTATATGTATGTTCATTAAAAAAAATTTTTTTTAAAGAGAGAGTGCAAGCACATGCATGCACACGTGTGAGCAGGGGAGGGGCAGAAAGAAAGGGAGAGAGAGAGAATCCCAGGCAGGCTCCACAGTGGCAGTGCAGAGCCTGATGTGGGGCTCTAACTCACAAAGTGCAAGATCATGACCTGAGCCGAAATCAAGAGTCAGACACTTAACTGACTGAGCCACCCAGGAACCTCCATGTGTTCATCTTTCATAGTTTTTACCCAATTATTTTTTAAAAGGCTGAAATACTTCACCTTCCCACCAGCATTTTCCCTATACTATTAGATTATGGCTTTAAAAAGATTCCAGTAGCTCATTACTACATTATTTTACATTTCTCTAATTTCTAGTGAACTTGAGTATCTTTTCTTATACATGTTGGCTACCTCTAATGTGAGTTTCATGTTTTTCTATTGAATTGTTAATTTGTTTTTAAATTTTTTTTTTCAACGTTTATTTATTTTTGGGACAGAGAGAGACAGAGCATGAACGGGGGAGGGGCAGAGAGAGAGGGAGACACAGAATGGGAAACAGGCTCCAGGCTCTGAGCCATCAGCCCAGAGCCTGACGCGGGGCTCGAACTCACGGACCGCGAGATCGTGACCTGGCTGAAGTCGGACGCTTAACCGACTGCGCCACCCAGGCGCCCCATTAATTTGTTTTTAAACCAAATCAAAGTTTAAAATTTGTATATAGTGAAATACATCTTTTTAAATAGGTGGTAGGTTTTCAGCATGGATTAAGAGGATTTCCTTCTTACCTAGACTTTACATGTTGTCTTATTGATTTTCTTTTTTTTTTTAATTTTTTTTAACGCTTATTTATTTTTGAGACAGAGAGAGACAGAGCATGAACAGGGGAGGGTCAGAGAGAGAGGGAGACACAGAATCTGAAGCAGGCTCCAGGCTCTGAGCAGTCAGCACAGAGCCCAACATGGGGCTCGAACTCACAGACCACGAGATCATGACCTGAGCCGAAGTTGGACGCTTAACCGACTGAGCCACTCAGGCACCCCTGTCTTACTGATTTTCTAGCAAGATTTTTTTTATTGCTTTATTTTTTACACTTAAATCTGTAGTCTATCAGGAGTTTATCTTTATGCCATAGGATTAATGCCCCATTTTGCCCCCACTTAGATCACCAATAGTGTCAGTATAATTTATGAACTAATCTGTCCTTTCCTCACTGATTTTTAAGATGCCATTTTTGTTATATATCAACTTTGATACATACTGTGACCTAATTCTGGATTTACTACTCCTTTGATCTATTCCATTTGATTTGATCACAATGATGTCAAAATATGTTTGACTATTTAAGGCAAAACCCTTTTAAAAATTTTATTTTTGAGAGAGAGAGAGCATGAGAGACAGAGCATGAGCAGGGTGGGGCAGAGGGGGAAAGAGAATCTTAAGCAGACTCCACCCCCATTGTGGAGCCCAGTGTGGGGCTCGATCTCATGATCATGAGATCGTGACCTTGGCTGAAATCAAGAGTTGGACATTTAGCCAACTGAGCCACTCAGGTGCCCCTAGGCAAAATCCTTTTAACTTTCTTATTTTTTCACACTTTCTTGGCTATTCTGAGACATTTATTCCCACATATTTACTTTAAGCTTATAGTTTTTTGTACTTAATAAGAACCAAAAATGAGCTTCTTCCCTCATATCTCCATAATGCAGAGGTCATTTCATTTTAAACTAAAAGCCAATATGATGCTTAATAATAAAGTGCAATGCCTTCTACCACTACTTTTGCATTGTTATGAAGGTGCTATCACTTCAATTAGACAGAAGATCTCATGTATTTATCTATTCTACAAATATCGAACCCCTACTATATCTAGGCTTTTTTTTTTCTAGGCACACTCTTGTGGGAAAGGCAGGTAGTAAATGAATAAGCAAGCAAATATACAGTATGTCAGATGTTGGGGAGAGCAACTGAGAACAATAAATCTGGGTAAGGGAGAAAGGGAGTAGCTAGAGAAGACTTCACTGATAAAACAGCATTTGAAGGGAGTGGGAGAATGAGCCATTTGGCTGCTTGGAGGGTAAGCAGTCCGCGCAGAGAGCACAGAAGGTGCAAAGTCCCGAGGTGAGAGCTTGCTTGGTGTTTCTGAGGAACAACAAGGAGCCAGTATGATTGGAGGAGTGGGTGAGGGACACAATGGTTGAAGATGAGGTCAGAGATAGAATCGGGCAGCTATTTTATCTATGTATTTTTTTTTCCTATCGTAAACACATTCTTTGGAAAGGCCTCTTACAAGAGTGTTACCTCTTAAGGCTCAAAATAACAAAAACCTAGACGCAGTCCAAGTGCCCACTGATAAGGCAGGGGATGAGCAAACTGTGGTATATTTCTACAGTTAACTGTAACGCCGCCATCAAAATGAATGACAGTCATATGCAATTTGGATGAATCTTAGCAATCTAATATTAAGGGTCAAAATGAGTCCCTGGACATTACACGTGGCATTATATCTTCTTTAAAAAATTACAAACAGCTATAATTTTAAAATATACTTGTTCCAGAATACAAATGGAAGATATACACTTATATTAAAACAAGAGAAAGCAAGGGGATGATGAAGCAGGATTCGGGATGGAGGTTGTTTCAAGGCTAGAGGGTGAGGAGACGGAACGGGGGTCCTAGGAAAGACAGAGGTGGATAGCTGGATGTTGAAGTTATTGAATGTTGAGGTTTTGTCTCATTAAAAATAAGCAAGAGAGGCACCTGGGTGGCTCAGTCAGTTAAGCATCTGACTCTTGGTTTCGGCTCAGGGCATGATCTCATGGTTCCTGAGTTTGAGCCCCGAGGCAGGCTCTGTGCTGACAGTGTGGAGCCTGCTTGGTTTTCTCTCTCTCCCTCTCTCTCTCTGCCCCTCCCCTGCTTGCTCTGTTTTTCTCAAAATAAATAAACTTAAAAGAAAACAGAAATAAGTGAGAAAGCACACAAATAAATAATGACTGGGTTTTGAAAAACCTAATGATGAGAGTGAGTCATGTAGCAAAGATTATTATTTAAATTTTTTATTAAAAATTTTTTTAAAAAATTATTATTAAAAAAGTGTTTATTTTTGAGACAGAGAGAGACAGAGCACAAGCCAGGGAGGGACAGAGAGAGAGGGAGACACAGAATCTGAAACAGACTCCAGGCTCTGAGCTCTCAGCACAGAGTCTCATGCGGGGCTCAAACTCATGAACCTGTGAGATCATGACCTGAGCTGAAGTCGGATGCCCAACCAACTGAGCCACCCAGGCACCCCACAAAGATTGTTACGAATCTAATTGTGTGCACTTAAGGTTATTTAAAAAAATATAAATATGAAAAAGGAATTCACAGAAGATGAAATATAAATAATACATATAAAAGATGATCAAATTGAACAATAATTATGGAAGTGCAAATTGAATTGAGATATTTTAACTAATAGTTTTTCCAATAAAAAAATGTTTGATACAAATAAAATAAAATGGAAATTTATAAAACAAATAAAGTTAACATTCACCCACTATAGATTAGAAAATAAATGGTATAATTATTAAAAGGCAATTTAGCAACCTGAGTAAAAATTTAAAATGTCTGCATCTCATTTTTTAAAAATTTTAAATCTTTTTTTTAAGCTTATTTATTTATTTTGAGAGATAGAGAGGGGAGGAGAGGTGGGAGAGAGGGGCAGAGAAAGAGGGAGAGAGAGAATCCCAAGCAGGTTCCACACTATCCATGCAGAGCCTACTAGGGGGCTTGAATCACAAACTGTGAAATCACGACCTGAGCAGAAATCAACAGTTGGATGCTTACCCAACTAAGCCACCCAAGTGCTCCTAAAATGTCTATATCTCTTAATCTAATGATGCTACAATAGGAATTTATCATATGGATAAGTTCACACAAGAGTGTACAAAAATATATGTACAAAGATATTCATCAAAACATTATTTACAATAGCCTTCAAACTGCAAATGGTTCAAAACCAATAGGGAACTGTAGCCATAAAATAGAATACTAGATAGCCATTATAAAGAATAAGATTCTCTGGGGCACCTGGGTAGCTTAGTTGGTTAGGTTAAGCATTCAATTCCTGATTTTGGCTCAGGTCATGGTTCCAGGGTTGTGGGATTGAGCCCTGTGTCAAGCTCTGTGTTGGGTTCTACACTGGGTGTGGAGCCTGCTTAAGATTCTGTCTTTCCCTGGAGCGCCTGGGTGGCTCAGTCAGCTGAGCGTCTGCTTCGGCTCAGGTCAGGATCTCGTGGTTTGTGAGTTTGAGCCCCACGTCAGGCTCTGTGCTGACAGCTCAGAGCCTGGAGCCGGCTTCGGATTCTGTGTCTCCCTCTCTGCCCCTCCCCTGCTCACGCTCTGTCTCTCCCTCTCTCTCAAAAATAAATAAACATAAAAAATAAAAAAAAAAAAAGATTCTCTCTTTCCCTCTCCCTCTGCCCCCCCCACCTCAAAAAAGAAAAAAAAAAAAAAAAAGAATGAGATTTTCCCTCAAGTATTAATGCCAAAATCAAGAGGAGTCATTAATGGCATTTTTGGGCTGTTACTAAAAAGATTTTTTTTCTTTCTCCTAATAAAACCAGGAACATTAAACTAGATAACAGTTTTCTCATTATGACCCTCAATTGCCTGATTCTACATAAATAGACACTAGGTTTATATATAAAAGACTTTAAACTAAAAACTGCCAAGGCCTGGAAAGCTCCCAGGATAGGTACAATTTGATGATGGAAAAAAATCCTCCCCCATTTAAATTGAGTTGTTGTTGTTGTTATCATTAGTGTGTGTTTGTGTAGAATATTCTTTCTTACTTGGGATTAAACCAGTCTGAGAGCCGAAGTTCTTTTTCATTTTCCCTGGGTACAAAGAGAAAGTCAAGTTAAGAGTAATCCATTTACTCAGCACATAATTATTGTGTCCCTGTAACACGGCAGGCACTGTTTGATGCTGGTTGTAGAACTGTGAACATTTAGATCAGTTCTTGCCCTCTAAAAGCCAATAGACTAGCTGAAAAGACAACATTAAATAGATGATTATAGTGCAGAGTGGTAACTGCTAATAGGAAAACACAGATCTCCATGGGAGCATATAGATGGGGCATCCAACCTAAATGTGGGGTTAAGGGAAGCTACTTGGAGATGAAATATGTAAACTGGGTCTGGAAGGATAAGGGTTATTTCAGGAAAGAGATGTGGGGTGAAGAGGTCAAAGCCAAGGGTGGGAAGGCAGGGAACAGTATGGTTCTTGAGTGGGGGATATATTTTAAAAATTAACAAAGCAGGAAAAATAATGTGTATTCAGACAAAAATACAGATTTATGTAATTCATTTATCAAGTATTAGTAGCTTACTATGTGATAGACACTTTATTACATGTTAAAATAAAGGAGTTGGAGTAGGGGGTCTAGATGTTTGTCTTTGATTTTCGTTTAAAAATAGGACCCACCTAAGTTTTTGTTGTGCTTTTAAGTTAACTATTTAATTAACAAGGTTATAAGGGGGCTTCTCTTTCATAAGTTGGGGATATTTTGTAAAATAAGAATAACTTTAAGTGATTTGTACTTCCAGAAAGATGGACTAGGTACTCAGTTTCCCTATCCTACCACTAAGTATAGCTAAAAACCCAGGACATTATATGTGAAGTAAACAAAAGAGTGAAAGGCAAAGAGAAGAAAGCAGATCAGGTAGGTGCACTGGGACTCAAGGATCGACATGGCAGTGGGTTCCCTGGGTTTTCTGCCACATGTATCTCAGATTAGGTGCGACTCAGAAATGCCAATGGGTACAGACAAAAAAAGAGCCCTGAGAAAAAGCTGCTCTTAATAGCCAAAGGGCCAGGAATAGGGCAACCTAGCAAGGCAAAGAATCTGTAGACACTACTCACTGTTCTCCAACCCAATACCACAGGAAAATCCATGGCTCTATTTCCATCCCTCCAGCAAAGGCCAAGTAGGGAGCCTAGACGTGTACTCTCACCAGGCCATAATGGGGATTCCCTTCCTTCCTCACTGGTGTGGAGTTAGAGGGGATTAGTGGGTATTAAAACAGTCACCAGTACGCAATCCCCCTGTGGTTGTGTCAGTGGAGACCACATGGGGATCCCAAACTCCCATCCCTGCTCATTAGTAACAAGGAGCCCCTCCCCACTGGGTTTCAAGGGAGGCAGAGTCAAGAACCTAAAATTTCATCCCTCAACCGACAGTAATGCAGGGGTGCCACCCTATTTCCCAGCTAGCACCGTGTTAGAGGATGCCTATGAAAACACAAGATTTAAATAAGATCCAGTCTCATAATACCCCCAAATTGTCCAAGAAAAGATCTCAACTTGAATGAGAAAGGATAATCTACAGATGCCATGATAACACAGATATTAGAATTGTCTAACAAGGATATCTGACAAAGGCAGTGTTCGGGGCGCCTGGGTGGCACAGTCGGTTAAGCGTCTGACTTCAGCCAGGTCACGATCTCGCGGTCCGTGAGTTCGAGCCCCGCGTCAGGCTCTGGGCTGATGGCTCAGAGCCTGGAGCCCGTTTCCGATTCTGTGTCTCCCTCTCTCTCTGCCCCTCCCCCGTTCATGCTCTGTCTCTCTCTGTCCCAAAAATAAATAAACGTTGAAAAAAAAAAAAAAGGCAGTGTTCAATGAGCGATTACAAACACTTGAGATGTATGAAAAAATAGGAAGTCACAGTAAAGAAATAGAAAGTCTTATTAAAGATATAGAAGATATAAAGAAGAACCAAATGGAAATTTTAGAACTTAAAAATATAACACTGAAATAAAAACTCAATAAATAGTCTTCACAGCAGAATGGAGAGGATGGAGAAAGAATCAGTGAACTTGCAGACTGAATAACAGAAATCGCTCAATCTGAATAACAGAAAAAATTGAAAAAAAAAAAAAGAACAAGCCTCGGGGACACGTGGAACAAAAACAAAAGATCTAACATTCATGTAATTGGAACCCCAGAAGGAAAGAAAGAGAATGGGGCTGAAAAACAATTAAAAATATGGCTGAACATGCCCCCAAATTTGGCAAAAGACGTAAACATACAGATTCAAGAAGCTGAATGAACCCCAAACAGGATAAACCTAAAATTAAAAAATCCATGCTGGGGTGCCTGAATGGGTCAGTGAAGTATCTGACTCTTGACCTCAGGTCGGGTCTTGATCTCAGGGTCATGAGTTTAAGCCCCGTGTTGGACTCCATGCTGCGTGTGAAGCGTACTTAAAAAAGAATCCATGCTAAGGCACATGATAGCCAATTTTCTGAAAGCTAAAGGTGAAAAGAATCTTGAAAACAAGCAGAAAGAAATGATTCACCTAGAGGGGAAAAATAATTTGAATGAAATGGATGTTTTTAATTAGAAACTATGGACCCAAAAGGAAGTGGAAAAATATTTTTCAGGTGCTGGAAGAAAAGAATTGTCACCCAAAATGTCCCCCAGTAGGTGAAGGGTTAAGCAAACTTTGGTACGTCCCTTTACGGAATACTACACAGCAATAAAAAAGGAGTGATTTATTGAAATACACTACAAGGTGGTTGGATCTCAAGAGCATTATCCTGAGTGAAAAAAGCTCATCTCAATAGATCATACACTGTATGATTCCATTTATAAAACATTCTCAAAATGACAAAATTGTAAAGATAAAAATAGATTAATGGTACTAGTGATTAGAAGGGTTGAGGAGAGGAGGTTGAGGTGCGTATAAATGGTAGCTCAGAGGAGATCTTTGTGGTGATGGAATCATTTTGTATCTTGATTACCTTGGTGATCTACAAATCTACACGTGATAAAATGTTATACAATTATATCCATACATTGTCCCAGCATCAATTTCCTATTTTGATATTGCATGACAGTTACGTAAGATGTAACTCTGGGGGAAATTGAGTGAAAGGTACATGTGACCTCTTTGTACTATCTTTGCAACTTCCTATGAATCTGTAATTATTTCAAAATCAAATATTAAAAAATGACTTTGAAAGTGCATCCCATCTTGACATTTCGGAGGTGTTTTTAACAAAAGATATTTTAATATAGGATTGCTCAAGACTCATACTCTTTCAAAATCCAAATTTTCCATGCCTAACTGCACTAAACATGTATAGTGACAAAAGGAGAACTTTTAAGAACAGGTTTTTTTTTTGGGGGGGGTTTGGTTTTAATAATTTTTTGGGTCCTACACAATGGTCGATGGTAGAAAACGTGGTGGACCACAGATGGCTTCAATCTAAAGAAAAATACCCTGGACAAGAGGTACTTCAAATATAGCAAATGTCTAAAATTTATCTGGTATAAGCAGGTAAATGTGTTGAAGGAGCAAAATTTGGAGATGTGCACATATACATGTCCATACAAACTCACATACATGTATATATGCACATGCACCGATTATTTCTGATCTGATACCCAAGAAATTTGTCAGTGGTTGTCTCTGGAGAATTCAGTTTTATGTGCCTTCCGATTGCCATTACCATTAGAACTCACTCGACTCCAGCCAGTTTGCCCTCAATACAGTTTGTAGAATATTTACAGAACAGATTCTTACCAGCAGAGATCTATCTTCTCTAGGTGGTTCTTTATTCTTCACATAAATAAAAAGAGACATTTTAGTGTTAAACTTGAACAAACGCCTATTGCAATTGGAATAACAAAAAATCTAGAATTCAGTTCCATTCATTTACTCATTTGTTAGCCAAGTGATTACTAAACACCTACTACATGTCAGGCATAATGCTACAGTTCTGGAATGCATAGCATCTGGTTCTGATGGGACATTCCAGTTCTGGAATCCGGGCCTGCAATGAGCTTCTTGTCTATTATCTCCTTTTTGACTAAGATAGACCTTTCTATTAAGGCATAACACCCTAGGAGGACAAATAACATGTAGAACATGATACCAAAACAGTACGGTTAATTTTTAAAGACATTAGCTCCCACAATATAGCTGATTTTCAAATAGCATTCGGTAACATTGCATTGCTTATTTAAAAAGACCATAAAGATGAGGAAGGCATGGAGGAGGTAAGAATTTGAATTTTTCTATAAGAGAACTTTAGCAGGTTAACAGATTTGTTCTCCAGTACAGTTATATTTCGATAGCAGTTTTCTTTGAGTCGTGTTCCTATTGTCATAGCTTAAGATGTATCTAAAATAGTCCCCCAACACTCTCTGTTCTCTTATCTTGCTTTATTTCTTTCTTCGTAGCCTTATTATATAAAATACAAAGCTCCTGGGGTGCGTCGGTGGCTCAGTCAGTTGAGAGTCTGACTTCGGTTCAGGTCATGATCTCGTGGTTCATGGGTTCCGCCCCCCGTTGGGCTCTGGGCTGACAGCTCGGAGCCTGGAGCCTGCTTCAGATTCTGTCTCCCTCTCTCTCTCTGTCTCTCCCCCACTCATGCTCTGCCTCTCTATCTCAAAAATAAACATTAAAACCAATACAAAGCTCCTAACATTGTATTATAGATTTCTTTGCTTATCGTCCATCTTCTGGACCTGGAATGTAAAGCTGCATAAGTTCCCAGCACCTAGGATAGGACCTGGCACCAAAAAGGTACTCAATAAATATTTGTTGAATGTTGAAAAATGAAAGAATTAATATATTTATAATTTAATCAGTTCCTCAAAGAGGAGATACTCTCTGATTAATTTAGGGAGTGTTTATTAACCTTTTTTGGACAAAACTCAGCATTTTAGGTCAAATCTGCCAATCATTAAAGATGATGACTCATCAATCTTGTATATTTACCGGGAGCG
Source organism: Lynx canadensis (assembly GCF_007474595.2). Classification (NCBI taxonomy): domain Eukaryota; kingdom Metazoa; phylum Chordata; class Mammalia; order Carnivora; family Felidae; genus Lynx; species Lynx canadensis. The sequence goes on from NC_044315.2 coordinate 80,439,226, forward strand.
ATGCTTAATCAACATCAGCAATAAAGCAAATGAAGTTAATAACAGCATTTTCCACTTAGAATTCATTCTCTCCTAGAAAAAAAAAAGGAGAAAAGGAGTTTTTTGGAAAGTAAGAAACAACTTCCTTGCCATCTTCTAATAACTAATTAATTACAAAATTAATTTATGGAAATTTGGCTGAGTCTAGGATGCTTGGCCTAAGGAAGAAGGCAGATTTAGGGAAACCTAAGTTTTGTGTGAAGTGCTTGCAAAGATCCCTTTTAGTATGCCAACTGATACTTTTTAGATTAGGTACAGTGTGATGTTCCTTTTGTATTTCTTTATCACCCTGAATAAGGAAATTCAATAAAACTCTCATTCTATTTCATTTGTGCTTCTGTGAAAAGAAAATGAGGTCCTTATGAAGATGTTTTTATGTATTGGAATACATTCTACCTCCAAAGTTGATTTTTATATAGTTTTTCCTCACAAAGGTATTGAGACTAATAATTTACTCAAAGACTATAGGTCAAGTATACTAAAAATATATACGAGCTCTCTGAAAGGTATATTCTTGTAAACAGTGATTAAAAATCTAAATTAAAGGCATTAAGCACTAACGTGGAATATTTGGCTCTAGCCAATGCACTGAGCTTATGTTAAAGGTGTTAAATAGGATTTCTGTTTACCCATGGGGCACCTGGCTGGTTCAGTTGGTGGAGCATGTGACTCTTGACCTTGGGGTCATGACTTTGAGCCCCATATTGAAGTGTCATCTATTTTGCACAATATACTTTCAAGGCCAAGGTTTGGGGATGATCCCTACGTATGATTTCACCAGATCACCCAACCTTTCATAGTTTCTTCCTAAGAGCCTTACCATTAGTTTTCGTGATGTTAGAAGTCCTAGGATGTTTCCCAATCGTCATATTTTTGGGTCTTCATAAAAAAAAAATCAGATATTGTAAAATACTCTCCTGGTGTTTGAATCTTTTGCTAATGGTGATGTCACCAGACTCTTTTGATGATGAAAGCGTTCAAAAGTCACAATGATACTGTCATAATGATTCATGTGGTTGCAAGTTCGCATTGCTACCAGATGGTAGAACTTTGTCCCATTTGAAAAAGGATTTTAAAAGATGGTTTGCTTTTAGTTTCTTTTGTTGTACTTCCTTACCTACCTTTTTTCCTTTCTTTCTTTCTTTCTTTCTTTCTTTCTTTCTTTCTTTCTTTCTTTCTTTCTTTCTTTCTTTCTTTCCTTCTTAAATTTAGTTTCTTTATTTTGGGAGAGAGAGGGAGAGGCAGAGAGAGGGGGGAGAGAGAGAGAATCCCAAGCAGCTCCGTACTAACATGGAGCCCAATGTGGGACTCAATCTCACCAACTGTGAGATCAAAACCTGAGCCAAAATCAAGAGTCAGGCATTTAACCAACTGAGCCACCTAGACACCCCTTAAAGATTTTATTTTTAAATAATCTCTACACCCAGTGTGGGGCTCCAACTTACAACCCCGAGATCAAGAGTTGCATGCTTGGGGTGCCTGGGTGGCTCAGTTGGTTAAGCGTCCAACTTTGGGTCAGGTCATGATCTTGCAGCTGTCAGGCTCTGTGCTGACGACTTGGAGCCTGGAGCCTGCTTCGGATTCTGTGTCTCCCTCTCTTTCTTCCCCTCCCCCACTTGCACATGTGCTCTCTTTCTCTCTCAAAAACTAAATAAACATTTTTTAAAAATTATTAAAAAAAAAAAAGTTGCATGCTCTACCGACTGAAGCAGCCAGGCACCCTTTCCTTACCTTTCTTGATGACTGATTTTTACTTGCAGAAATATATTTTGAATTGTGTGCTGTGTGTATATATGTGTAAATGAATGACCAAAAAAAAAGTACACCATCTTTTTCTTCATCCTCTTTTAGCCATTGTCCAATTAGGTAAAGTTAATCCCTTCTTACCCTTTTCTAGAATGTTTTAAGAGTACTTAGTTTCTGATTATAGAAATAGCACATTTTCATGTTATAAAATTGGTTAAGTGCTTAAAAGCATAAAGAAGAAATGATAATCAAATATAATCACCCTCTCCTGAGATAATCACTCTTGTTTTAAGATGGCATACCTTTAGTATATACTTCTTTGTTTTTTTTTTAACTTTAGCGTCTATTTTTGAGAGAAAGAGACAGAGCATGAGTGGGAGAGGTGCAGAAAGAGAGGGAGACACAGAATCGGAAGCAGGCTCCAGGCTCTGAGCTGTCAGCACAGAGCCCGATGCGGGGCTGGAACTCACGAACTGTGAGATCAGACCTGAACCGAAGTCAGATGCTTAACCGACTGAGCCACCCAGGCACCCCTAATATACACTTCTTTTAAAATAGATTTTCTAGGGGCGCCTGGGTGGCGCAGTCGGTTAAGCGTCCGACTTCAGCCAGGTCACGATCTCGCGGTCCGCGAGTTCGAGCCCCGCGTCGGGCTCTGGGCTGATGGCTCAGAGCCTGGAGCCTGTTTCCGATTCTGTGTCTCCCTCTCTCTCTGCCCCTCCCCCGTTCATGCTCTGTCTCTCTCTGTCCCAAAAATAAATAAACGTTAAAAAAAAAAAATACTTTAAAATAGATTTTCTAATTGAAAAAGACACACACACACACACACACACACACACACAGCAAAAAAATTCAAACAGAGGAGAAGCTATATAATGCTTATCTTCTCCCTCAGCACTGACTCCATTATCTCATCCCCAAGGACAGCCACTGTTCAGTTTTATATTCCATAACTATTCTGCACCTATAAGGGCATATATATTTTTTAATGTGTATAGGTTTCCTTTTCACACAAATGGCAGCATCCTAAAATAATTCTTCAGCACTTTGAATATCTCACTTATCAGTATATTTTGAAGGTCATTCCATTACCTTTCATACCTCTTATTCTTTTGCTAGTGAAATGGGGTTTATTATAGGACTTTATCATTTATGTAACCAGTTCTCTATTGCTGGACATTTTGGTTGTTTATTGTCTTTGCCATTATAAGGAATGCCACAGTGGAAATAGTTGAACATGATCTGTGAACACTTATTGAACTATATTGCAGGATAAATTTCTAGAAACAGACTTGCTGGGTCAAAGGTTATACCCATTTAACAAATGAGTAAATGTTGCCAAATTGTTTTCCACAGGGGTCGTTCCAATTTAACTCATGCCACCAGTGGGTAAAAGTACCCATTTTCATACATCCTTATCAATATAAAGTGTGTTGTTAAAGTTTTTGGTATTTGAAAATTTGAGGGTGTGAATTGTATCTTAGCGCAGCCTTAATTTGTGTTTGTTTTATTATGGCTGATGTTGAGAATCTTCTTGCACATTTAAGAGCCATTGTAATTTCTTCTCTGTAAACTGACCGTAGCTTTTGTTCATTTTCAGTTAGGTCTCTATCTTTTTGCATTTTTTAATAAGCTTTCTATTTTGGCATAATTTTAGATTTAAAGATACAGTAATTAATTCCATATGGTTTAAGATAGACATACAGATCATTGGGACAAACTCAGGAGTCTAGAAATAGATCTACACGTATATGGATGATTGATTTTTGACAAATAAGAAAGGTAATTCAGTAGTGAATGGATAGTCTTTAAAAAAAATGGGTCTAGGACAATTGGTTATCCATATGCAAAAAAAAAAAAAAAAACCCAAACAAACAAAAGAAAAAACAAAACAAAACAAACTTTGATCAGTACTTTGCACCAGGTATAAAAATTAACCCCAAATGGATGACTGACCTAAATGTAAGATCTAAAACAATAAAATGTATAGTAGAAAACAGGAGCAGAAACAGTTACGACAATGAAAAGGAAACTTCAGATTGCAAGAAATACATTAAAAAATGGCAAAGTATTTGATCAGACATTTTGCAAAACAAAACACATTCGGAAGGCAAATAAGTATATGAAAAAATCATATTAGTCTTCAGGCAAATGGAAATTAAAACCACAATAATATACCACCACATACCTATTAGAATGGCTAAAATTAAGAAAACTGGCCATACCAAGCATTATGACAATTGGAAAATTGGAGCTCTCATCCATGGTTGGTGGGAATGTAAAATGGCACAACCACTTTGGAAAAGAGTTTGGCAGTTTCTTAACAGTTCAAGCACACACTTACCGGACAATCCAGCAATTCCACTCCTAGATATTTACCCAAGAGAAATAGAAGCACATGTCCAGAAAAAGCTGTTCATGACTGCTCTTGGTAGCTTTCTTGGCAGTAGCCAAAAGGTAGAGACAACAAATGTTCATCAACAAGGGAATGGATAAGCAAATGTGGCATGTCCTTACAATGGAATAGTACTCAGCACTGATATGTGCAACAACTTAAATGGACCTTTGCATAATGATACTGTGAAAGAAGCCAGGCCAAAAAGGGCACGTACTGTATAAATCTGTTTATATAAAATTCGTAAATATGCAAATCATTGAAACGATACAGGGCACATTTTTGTTTGGGCTGCCCAGAAACCTGAACACCCCTCATTTACAGGGAATCTTAAATTCAAGAAGCAACAGCATCCTTCTGCCAAGTGTGGAAGCTGAAATAGGCAGAAATTTCCTCTTCCTGCCCTTTGCAACTAAACCATGGGCGCATGACCTAAACTACCTGGCATGCTAATCAGATTCTCTTACCTGGGATTTTGAACCTTAGGGGGGTTCAATTTGAAATTATTTGTAATAGAATCAAGGACTAATGTTCTGGAAGATGTTTTCAAGGGTATGGAGATCAGCAGGGAGATAATGAGTGATGGGATCAGGATTGGTATTCAAACAGATTACCCCTGTGGCAGGATCTTGTCTGTGTATTCCCTCCCTTTGCCCCTTTATATTAGCAGCTATTGGCTAAGGACTGGGCGCTGTTTCTGTAGTAAACGTTGTTGCTGGTCAACACTATCTGGTTCTCCCTTCCTTTGCAGAGAAGACTCTATCTTCTAGCCCAGGGCATGGGATAAGTCCAGGCTGAGGCACTGAAAAGCCCCTGCATGATTCTCTAGTGTCTTCCCCTGACATTGTGACTAGGAATGTCCCAGATAGTGGACCCTCCATCGTTCTGGGTCCCCAAGTGACAATATGGAGGAGACTTCCTGGTTCCCACCCTCACTGGAAATGTAGGGTGAGTGAGAAACTTGTTTTTGTGTTAAGACTACTAAGATTTGAGGGTTCAGTTTTCTTACCCAACATGCCATTTCATAAATTCTTTCTCTGTTTAGATGAATTGGAATCAGGTTTTAGTACCAAAGAGAGGGTTGGTTTGTAGGCAACTACACTCAGGGAAATAGGGGGAATCTAGAATTTGTTTTCAGGCCTTGTTTGGGTCTAAAGTCAATTAAAAAAATAAAAACACCACGTTAGTATTCAGAGATAGGTTTCTGGCAGCCTGTGTAATATAGCAGTAAACAGTTACATTGTCCCTGTGCTTTCATTGAATGAGGTGCTCATCAAAGGCAAAGGCTTTGGGGCAATGATAGTTTTTGCCATAAAAATATATGATAACACTTATGCACCAGACACTGAACTATGCACATACATTAACTTATTTAATGAAATAACTTAAATGTTAACTTGCTCAACAAGCAGGTGAAATGGCTGTATTTAATGGCAGTAGTGAGCTTAAAGAAAAAGTGTAACGCCAAAGTTAAAGTCTACTTTGTGACTGCACCTCCCACCAGATAGCTGTGCCCTTCGTGGTTGCAGTGGGTTCCAGCCCCCACTGATGACCCTGGCTTCTGGCCTTTGGTACCACCACCTTCCTGTGCCCTTCTGGCTCTTGGGATGGCCGCAGCTTCTCAGTTTCCTCACTATCCCATCTAGCTCCTTAGCAATTCTATCACCTGTGTAACCAGTTCTCAAAATCCCCCATTTGAAATACCCAGATTTTCCCGATTGGACCCTGACTGATAATAATAGTTCCCAAGACTAGAAGTGCTCTGATATCAATTAATTTTTGCTGTATAACAACCCACCCAAACCTTAATAGCTTAAAGCAATGATGCTTTATTTTTGCTCGTGAGTCTGGGGTCCTTTGCTGCTGTTCTGGGCCAGGCTTAGCTGATCTCATCTCAGAGTACTCATGTAGCTACAGTACTCTGGTCAGTTGGTTGAGAGCTTGCTGTTCTATATTCACATGTCTGGCTGTTGGAGAATATCTACTGGGGCTATATAAAATGGGCATGGATACAGAGAGAGGATAATAATATTCACTTTTGCTTTAAGCTATATTACAAAGCTATAGTCATGAAGACAGTATGGTTTTGACACAAAAAACAGACACACAGATCAATGGAACAGAATAGAAAGCCCAGAAATGGACCCACAACTATATATATGGTCAATTAATCTTTGACAAAGGAGGAATGAATATACAATGGGAAAAAGACAGTCTCTTCAACAAATGGTGCTGGGAAAATTGGACAGCAACATGCAAAAGAATGAAACTGGACCACTTCCTTACACCATATACAAAAATAAATTCAAAATGGATGAAAAACCTAAATGTGAGATAGGAAACCATCAAATACTGACATTGAAATGGACTCTCAGATTTCAATGAGAATTGTGGGGTTTACATTACTGGGGAACCTCTAGACCCGGTGAGCAGAAACTTGACTTCAGTTGCCGTGGTAACAGGTTATGGTGTCTCATGTTCCCACACCTAAGCCAGTTTACAGACCTGGAGTCCCTCGATTGAAGAGGAGTCTATGTCACCCCAAGGGAGGACCTGTGGTCGTATAGTAGGATGACTGTGTCCTTGGAGGAAAATGCAGAATGGACATTAGATCTGAGTTGACAATAATTTCTAGAGGCTAGAAGTAGCATGGTGATCTACTTAACAGAGTGAGTAGAAATCCATTTCCACTCACTTTAGTGGTAAATCCACTAAAATGGTAAATCAAAAGTTATATAACCCCGGGGCATCTGGGTGGCTGAGTTGGTTAAGCGTCCGACTCCGGTTCAGGTCATGATCTCACGGTGTGTGTTTGAGCCCCACGTCTGGCTCTGCGCTGACAGCTCAGAGCCTGGAGCCTGCTTCAGATTCTGTGTCTCCCTTTCTCAAAAATAAACTCCCCTGCTCACGCTCTGACTCTCTCTCTCTCTCTCAAAAATAAACAAACATTTAAGAAAGAAGTTATATAACACCTCCCTGTGGAGATTGTAAAGATTAGTGTTATCATTAAAAACTCAAACACTGCAGGCTGTTGATTCCTATCACATCCTTGTTTAATATCTAATAATATTAGATTAAGACGAATGGAATTGGATTGAGCTGAAGTTCTGAAGCTATTGAAACAGGTACACTTACCTGAGATTGTTTGATACCTTTGCTTGTTTGGCCGGTATAAGAGACAGATTCATTGGTTAAATGCCTGGGAATCATTGTAAAGTTACTCAAGTGGTGACTTCAATCACAGTAACTTCTCCTGGTGCCGTATGTTTGCTAGAGCAAATGAACACAGTCCCTGTTGTGTGGTCTACAGGTGACAGATGCTTTTCCTTATATCAGTTAGTGTGGATTACCAAAAGCAGTTTGCGTTTACCTGGCAGAGACATCAGTAAACCTCCGAGTTATGTGAACTCTCCTGTGTTGTCATAATATTATCCACAGCATCCTCGACCATGTGGACATCTCACAGGATACCGTTATTAACATCATGCTGAGCGTTTTGAGCAGAAAGAAGCAAGAATCTCAGATGTCATGCTAATACAAATGTGTGCCAGGAGGTGGAAGAGAAACCCCATAAAAATTCAGGGGCCTGACACACATCAGTGACGTTTCTGAGGAGCATGTAGGGTTGTTGGTTCTAGGCAAATTACTGCACCTTGAACTACGTATCACCAAATCAGAGGCCTAAATATGCTCAGTGGGACTTTTTGGATATTAAAAGCAAGGTGTATTGTACTTGAGTGCCACTCAGACCTGTGTGTTGAGAAACCAATACCCTGCCAATTTTGAGTGAGACCCAGGGTGAGAGAAGGCCCTATGTCAGGCATTGTCTGCCAAGAAAGGTTCTGTGACCCTGAACAGGTTTATGTGGCAAATACAGATACTGGATAGGGCATTTTCCACAGCCAGGTAGAGAATACTAGGCACATGGGATTCTAAATTTACCTGAACTATGACCTCTCCTACCCATTGTGAACTTAATGCTTTCTGATCCAACAAAAAGCTTGGGTGTATGCAGCTGTAACCCATTACAGTGGAAGTCATTTCTGTGAGATTGGACTCAGGCAGATTGAAAACTCAGTGACAAGAAAGTCTGAAGTTCTTTATGGGCTTCTGAAATAGGTACAGAGTGTAAGGATGTGAGTGTCCCATGAAAATACTCACCAAAGAGCAGTCTTGGTAGATGAGACTCTCAATAATCAAGTAGAGAAAAATCTGTTCTGTGATGTCAGCCAGCCTCTTTCTGCAGCCATCACAGTGCTTTCTTGATGGCCCATGTACAAAGTGGCCTTGGTGGCAGAGACAGAGGCTATCCAGTGGCTCAGTAAGATAGACTTCCTCTCATCAGTGACGATCTGGCTTTCTCTGCTGCTAAACGTGCAACCACCCGGCGGCAGAGGCCTCCCTGAGTACATCATATGACACTTTTCTTCTGAGGGTCTGTCTGGCCCCTGGCAGCATATTGGTAACCTTGGAGCTTTTCCATAAGGGAAGGAGAAGAAATTTGTCCCCAAACAAATATATTCTGGGTACAGATATACCTTCCTTTCCCATAGTGCTTCTTCCAGCACTACCACTTGTGGACTTACAGAATGTTTTCTTCATTGCCTCTGCCAAAGAGAGAGAGTTTATTGGCAACTAAGTGCAACAGTGGGCTTCTGTCCATGGAATTCACTGGTCTTACCTTATAACTCATGACCCAGAAGCAGCTAACTTTGTGAAGCAGCCTACTGAAGCCTCAGTCACAGTATCAGCTCTAAGACAACACCTGGTGAGGTCGGGGTGCCATTCTAAAGGAATGTTCTAAAGGAATTAAATAGTAGTCACTAGGTCATATCGTCTTCCTCAAAGCCACAGTGCATGGGTCCTGGAACCAGGAAGTAGAGATGTGAGGCTTTGTTTTACAATTACACCAGATAATCTGCTGGAACCATTTTTAAAAAAAAATTTTTTTTAACGTTTATTTAATTTTGAGATAGAGAGAGATAGAGCATGAACGGGGGAGGGTCACAGAGAGAGGGAGACACAGAATCCGAAACAGGCTCCAGGCTCTGAGCTGTCAGCACAAAGCCCGACGCGGGGCTCGAACCCACGGACCGCGAGGTCATGACCTGAGCCAAAGTCGGACGCTTAACCGACCGAGCCACCCAGGCGCCCCTGCTGGAACCATTTTTACTTTCTTCTCTGCAACCTTGGGCTCGATGAGTTTGAAGGTTCTCGTGTACAAGGAAACAAAATGACGGTCCTGTTGAATGGGCATCTGAGACTCCCCCCTGGCCATTTTTCATTCTCGTTGTGCTGGATCAGGGAGCTGATTATCAAGATGAAAGTCGGTTGCTATGCCACAATGGTGGAATGGGGGCTGTATCTAGAGTTCAAGGTGTTCCCTGGGAGCCTCTTTAACTACTTTATCCAACAGTCCTTGTTAAGGGAAAGCTGTGGCAATCTGATAAAGACCCACTAAAGACTCAGATTCTAAAGATTATAAGACTCAGATTATAAAGGAGAAGCTTCATATCATCTTCCTAGTAAGGAACCCTACTCATCTGAGCTTCCGGCAGAAAGTAAAGAATGTGGAATGGGTGGTGAAAGAAAGGAGTGATCAATATGAACTTGACCTTGGAACCAGCTACAGAAACGAGGACCACAGAAGGCATGTATATTTTTCTTATGTTTACATTATAAGCGTAAGTATACATTATCATATATATGTACCTTTTTATGTGTTAACCAATTATTTTCCCCTTTTCCTTCTCTTACAATTTTTTTTTTTCTAAATGAGTAGTATTAGTTATTCTTTACAATTTGGATCAGAGCTCACCAAACAATGAAGAGCCACATAGAGTCCTGAGGGAGAGGACCTCATATCATCCTGGATTCTTGGACATAATGAGGGAAACTATGTCAGGCATTACTTCGGATTTCACCCTTCGGGATGTGATTATTTACACAAAAGCTGGTTGCGTTTTGCATGGTAGAAACATGAAGTCATTTTATGGGAGTTAGGAGGAAGAGGATGAGTGCTTTGTGGCAACGTGAGTGGACTGTGGTAGCCATTTGTCTGTTTACTCTCAGATTTCCATCTCATTTTCCCTACACTCTGCTCGGTGTGGCAGGGACCTCCATTTCCTAGACTCCACTGCATCCGACTACTGGATGGCACTGGCCAGTGGAAACAAAGGCAGACAGGACAGGAGAAGGAGAAAAGTCTGTACATTTCTCTCTTGTCTCTGTCTCTGTCTCCTTTGGGTGACATCCTTAGCAGTGACTAGACTCCTCTCTTTGTTGTCCCCACCCATGCCAGACAGCTCATGCTAGGTTCTGGCTCTTTGTGGACATTCTACAATTTTCCCTTCAGCCTTAGGAGTGCTATTGCCTTCATTAAAATAAAAATTAGGGGCGCCTGGGTGGCTCTGTTGGTTGTGTCCGACTTCAGCTCAGGTCATGATCTCACAGTTTGTGGATTTGAGCCCTGCGTCGGGCTCTGTGCTGACAGCTCAGAGCCTGGAGCCTGCTTCAGATTCTGTGTTTCCCTCTCTCTCTGCCCCTTCCCCACTCTCTCTCTTTCTCTCTCTCTCTCCAAAATAAACATTAAAAAAAAATTTTTTTTAATTATGGGTTGCTTCACTTTCTCTTGTGTGCACTTCAGCTCTGTTATGAGCTCTTGTATGTCCAGTTCCCTGTGTTAAATCTCCACTGTTAAATACTGAGGATGGCATTATCTGTTTTCCTAACTGGGCCCCGACTAGTGGTAAAATCCTTGTGTGTGCCTGTATGTGTGCATGTGTGTGATATGAATCAATTTGTGTAAAATACAAGTGTCACTGTGTGTGTGGGTATTCATGTGGTGGGTATATAAATGCATATAAAAGGAATAGTGAGGGATAGGTTTTCAAAGGGAGAGTAAAGGAGGGGCTTTCAATTTTCTCTGTATCTATTACATTTTCTTTTAGTTTTTATAACAATCAATCTCATAGTTTTAAAATGCCTAGTTCTTTTTGAGTGACTCCGTTTCCTAAGTAATGATCTGTCCATCTGATGGCAGCTTTAACATCTTTAATGTTTTGCATAGACAGGATATTACTATAGTTGCAGTGACTTCTTATCCACACCTCCAGACAATCCCCTTTCTTTTTTATTTTTATTTTATTTTGTTAATTTTTTAGATTTAATCTTATTTGAGAGAGAGAGATGGGGGAAGAGGCAGAGGGAGAGAGAGAGGGAAAGAGATAAAGAGAGAGACACACACACACACACACACACACAGAGAATCTTAAGCAGGCTCCATGCTCAGCACAGAGCTTGACGGGAGCCTTGATCCAACAACCCTGGAATCCTGACCTGAGCCAAAATCAAGAGTTGGACCGGCTGAGCCACCCAGGCACCCTGACAACCCCCTTTCTTAAGCAGTATGAGAAATGTGTATCTACATGGATCAATAAAAATATTTCAGGTTTCATTTTCTTGTGACAGATTCTATTTTGTTCAATGTAATCCAACAAATAATATCTCCTCAATATTCACACAGGATATGAAATCATTGTATCTCCATCTGACATCAGTACATTCATTCTGCAATTGCTGTATCCCATCTTATACAATTCACAATGAATATGAGAAGTATGAGTATTCCATATTGGCGGTCTTGCCATTTTGCTAGTGATTTTTTTTTTTTAGTGCTAAAATTTATCAAGTGCTAATTTCCTAAGGAATAAGACAAAAATGATGCTCTTATTTTCAGAAATCTGAAGGAAGTGCTATAAAACTACAATTTCACCCTAAGACGTTTATAATCCTTTTTAGCCCAAGAGAGTTTGATATTATGAATATTAATGATATCTGTTCTAGTAAAATCCCAGCAATATTCCGGTGATAAGAGCTTAGCAGGTTTGTGGAGAAAGAAATACTTATTTAAGTGGCTTTCATCATGCCATACTGCTTCAATGCTGTTTTTCTTGTCATTCATGATTCCTTTCAAGCACTCCCTGGCAATATTGAGAACTTGGGTAGGAGTGCCACCAAATACAGCAGCATGGTAATAAAAATCTCCCATGCCAGTAGGTATATATGCTTCTGATAACTCACTTCTTTCATATGGCACCTTTATCAGATCTGCCTTGTACCAGTAAGCATGTAACTGAGCCACTGACTCCCCCAGAGTCTCCACTCCATATTTCCTTACGAAGATTTGATCTACATCCATGCAGAAGAGAAAGTCGACTTCACGCTGGATATGATCTACAACATGTTCACTAATAGTCTTCATGCGCATCATGCTGACATCTTGCCATCTCTTCTCTCGCTTAATTTCAAACACTTTGATTGTACGGAGGGGACTCAGCTGTATCCAAGGCATCCTGGAGAAGTCATCTATCAGGACATAAATTATGACTTTATGGCCAACCATAAAAAACATATCTGCAGATAGTATAAATTTCCTCAAATAGTGGTCGATATATCTGTGAAGTAAACAAGAAATGATTAAGTTCTTTGTCTTCTATTGCAGTGAAATGCATACTACTTAACTTACACTGGTCGTAGTTTGTCCAGAAATACTAGTAGGCAAACAAATATTAGATACGCTTCTTGAGTTATATTTAAGTAGCGTCAAAGAAAGTGAAATTATCTGCCTTTCCTCTCCCTGATGGGGTTCTGTGGATCATGAGAAAAGAGGACTTCCTTACGAGGGGGAATGAAACATGGTGAGATCGGTAAATGGCACAGAGCCCTGTCGCAAGATGAGAGCCAGAGTCTTTAGGGTTGTCTGGGAGGAAGGAGCTTGTGTTGGGGATTGTAGGCAAGAAGGTCTTGGGTCCTTGCATGAGCAGTGATTGATGTCCGTGGCTTGCTTTATGAGGAGGAATTTATGAGGAGTCAATAATGCAGACATACATGTCTCAGCTTCAGATAATGTTTATATAATCATTAAAAATAAGTTCTGGATATTGATCTAAGTTTTAAGAAACATAGTAGATGGAGTCGGGAGAAAACTTTCTAGTTTGGAATATCTGAAGTTATGGTAATTTAATAATTAAAGCAAGATAAATTATGACAAATACCTCTTAAAATATTCTACTGAGTTGGAAGCTAGCAACCCAAATACAAAGAGATACCATTTATCCGCATTTTTTTATGGTTAATGCTTTTGTACTGTGTTCCAGAAATCCTTGCCTCCTCAAGGTAGTGAAAGTATGCTTCTGTATTTTCTTTTAGTTGCTTTATTGTTTTCACTTTCACATTTAAGCCAGTTATCCATTTGAATTAATTTCTGTGTATGGTATAATACAGGGCTCTTTGGTATTGGTCTTTGCCTTCGATAGTAATCCTATTGGCCAAGAATGCCTGGGACTCACCTAGGCCCCTGCTGCTTGTGGTGAGACCCCCACAGACATTTCCCTTACCAGCCAATGTTGTGGCTGGACCAGCCCACACTTACAAGATACTCCTCAGCAGCAACCATCAGAGAACTTTGAAAAAACAAAGTTCGTTACTCACAAGTCCTGGAGGGTACAAGGTAGGCCCAGGGCCACAGAACGAGGTCTTAGGTAAAGGGAGAGAAGGGGGCGATCCTTGGGGATTCTGCCTTTATTTGGCTGGGGGATGGGGTGCCAAGGCTTTCACAGCTTCACTCTTTATTGCAGAATTTGAAACCTAAGAGCAGGAATGAAAGTGCAGGAAGGAAAGTGCGGGGTCACTCAGGTGGTCAGTTACACAGGTTACCCAGGCCTTTCTAAAAGGGGAATTTCACAGGGGGGCCGACCTGCCTCTTTACCCAGTTGTTTAGTTAGTGACCAACCATGTTATAGCCCGCAGTATGTTTATTCAAGTTGGATGTCTTTGAAATGAGTGCCTCAGTAATCAAAAGTGTAATGTCAGGCATTCACAAGAAAAAAAAAGGTTATCATCAGGCACTTTCACTGCTATGGTGAACTTATTTTTTTAAATTTTTTGAAAACTTTCTATTTTGGAATGATATTAGATTTATGTAACAGGTGTAACTGTATTATACAGAGTTCCCATATACACTCTATGCATCTTCCCCTAATGTTAGTATCTTATATAATCATAGTACATTTGTCAAAACTAGGAAATTATCAGTGGTTAAATACTATAACTTAACCACAGATTTTGTTTTTTTTTCACCTGTTTTGCCCCTAACGGGCTTCTAGTTTGCAAGATCCAATCCAGAATACACATTGCATTTAGTCATTATGTCTTGTTAGGCTCCTCCAATCTGTCTCCATTTCTCTCCTTGTCGTTTATAACCCTGACCATTTTGAAGAGTACTGATCAGGTATTTTGTAGAATGGCCCTCAATTTGGGTTTTTCTGATGTTTTCTTAGGTAGAGATAATTTCAATACAGTCACATTTGTCAACCTCTTCCTTTATGATTAGTATTTTCTGTATCTTGATGAAGAAATCCTTTTCTGTCTTGATTTCATTCAGATATACTGCGGTTTGCCCTTTAACTTTTGGTCTTTAAACTACTTGGGAAGTATGTTTGTATATGCTTGTATATGGAATGCTGTAGAAAGGTGCAATTGTGATTTTCCCATGCCGACATCAACTTTCTCCAGCATCATTTATGAAAGTCTTTCCCTACAGATCCACAATGTCATAGCCATGGTCTTTCACATTTGCGTGGGTGTTTCTGTTTTATCATATTGGCTTATTTGCTCATCCCTGGATGATTGTGAATTTTATTGATTTTTTTCAAAGAACCAGCTTTTTGATTCTTTGATTTTACTCTATGGATTTTCTGTTTTCAGTTTCATGGATTTCTGTTCTCATCTTTACTATTTCCTTACTTCTGTTTACTTTGGCTTTATTCCGTTCCACTTTTTCTAGATTTTTGAGGTGGGATTATTGATAATCTCCCATTTTCTATAATAAAAAGCTTGAATGTAAAGGACATTTGGCATTACCTACCTTCCTACGGCAAACACAGTCAGCCCCACGGTAATTTTATGTTTGGCATAATACTGTTCCAAAACTTCTTCATTGAAAGTGCCATGCCACACAACTGGAGCTGACCAGTTGGTGGTGGTCAGGTTCATGGATTGACTGTAAGAAAGACATAAGAATTGTGAACAAGATACCTTTTAATAAAACTGTGGTAGATGTTACTAATATATAGAGCCTGTGTCTGGTTGCAGCATTTCCTTACTCCTAATCCAAAGCCTTGATGGTTATGACAACCCGGAGAAACAGCTTGTCAGAAATGGCCAGATCATTACAAAAGTACGTGTACAGGTTAGTTACACTGTGATCCCAAGATCTTTGAGGACACAGTTAAAACGTCACCCTAAGTATAAAGTAACAATAACTCTTATATTTGGACAAAATCTACTGGTCTTAGGCTTTTTGACATTAATTACTTTCAGAGACCATATTTTGAAAAATGACCTTCCTAGGTTCATAATCTAAAATGCTGCCAGTGCTAATATTACTGCATACTGTCAGAATCAACTTTGTCAGAACTCTAGAAGGTAGCCAAAAGTTTAGAGCAATCAAGCAAAAGTTAAATCAAGAAAAGGACGACTCAACACAATAGAAGGAAAGGTTTGTGGTATTTTAACTTAGCCTTTGCACCAACTCACTCCCAGTATGGCATTGGTGTTGAAAACAGCAAACCATGTTCTCAGTTTGAGTATCTGCTTTGGGATGGAGAAGAGTGGATCTAATTCCAAAGGAAATGTGTTTGTCCATTTTGGCCCTAGAAGTCCCCAAAGGACTGGACTCCTAGTGCTTCCTTTTGTTTCACTTAACTCAGAACTCTTTCAAAATGGAAAAGTGGCTAAGTAGAGGGCAATTCTTGAAAACATTTTAAAAAGAAACAAGCCCCTGCCATCTGAGGCAAGAAATTACAGTTGGAATAAACATAGATATGCTGAAATCCTGGGAGGAGAAAATTGGGAGAGAGTTCTTTGAAAAGTAAAGGCTTTAACAAGACCCCTTGTGTAACGAGGAATTAAGAAATCCATACACGTGTTCAGGATTACATGCTCAGAAAAGATCCCTGAAGATCCTAAGATTTCACCTCTGGCTGATATTTAGGCTCAGTGTAAGCAGGAAGCGAAGACTAATGCAGAGTTGTAAACAACTGGGCTGTGTTGAAGGAGGGCCCAAACACAGAGCCAATCTTCAAAGACTGTAAGAGGGTTATTTTTTTCCCTCTTTCTTTTCCTTTCCCTTCTCTTCCCTTCCATTTCCTCCTTTCCTTTCCTTTCCTTTCCTTTCCTTTCCTTTCCTTTCCTTTCCTTTCCTTTCCTTTCCTTTCCTTTCCTTTTTCTCCTTCCCCTCCTCTTTTTCCTCCTCCCCCTTTGAATTCTCCTCCTCCTCTGCCATCGTCTTCTTCTTCTTCTTCTTCTTCTTCTTCTTCTTCTTCATCTCCATCTCCTCATCCTCCTCTTACTCCTCCAATTATCCTCCAACCACCACCACAACCACCACCACTATGGCTCTAGGTATTTAAGGTTATCTTTAACAAACCAGTAGCTGACCATAAGCTAAAGGAACAGAGACCTCTCAGACCAAACAAGACAAAGAATACAGTCTTTAAAAATAGTCTGGAAAAGTCACCAAACAGACAAATAACTACAATCCACAGCAAGCAAGAACAACAAACTCTGAGGCAAAAGAATCAGAATTCCAAAGTAACGACATTATAATATACAAAATGCCTGTTTTCAACTAAAAATTATGAGGCATACAAGGAAACAAGAATGTGTGGTCCATTGATGGGAGGAAAGAATTAACAAAAACTGTCCCTGGGGAAGCCAGACATTGGGCTTACTATAACAAGACTTTAAATAAACTATTTTAAATATGCTGAAAGAGCCAAAGAAAACCATGGAAAAAGAACTAAAGGAAATCAGGAGAACGAAGGCTTAACAAGCAGAGGATGTGAATAAAGAGATAGAACTATAAAAAGGAACCAAAAAGAAGTTCTGAAGCTGAGAAGTATAATAGCTGAAATAAAAAAAAACTTGCCATAGGATTTCAACAGCAGACCTGAGCAGACATACATAGAACATTTTAATCAACAACAGAATACATATTCTTCTCAAATACACATGGGACATTTTCCAGGATAGATCATATGTTAGGCCATAAAACAAATCTCAATAAACTTAAAATGGTTGGAAACATACAAACTATCTTTTCCATTGACAGTGGAATGAAACTAACAGCAGAAGGAAACCTGTAAAGTTCATAAATAAATGGAAATTAAACAAAACACTCTGAAACAACCAATGGGTCAAAGAAAAAAAATCACAAAGGGAATTAGAAAATACATTGAGATGAATAAAAATGAAAATACAACATACTAAAACTTTTGGGATGCAGTGAAAAGCAGTACTCAGAAGGAAGTGTATAGCTGTAAACATCTGTATTAAACAAGAAGAAAGATACCATATTGATAACCTAACCTTCCACCTTTAAGGACCTAGAAAAAAATAGCAAACTAAACCCAAAGCAAGAAGAGGGAAGAAATAATAAGGACTGGAGCAGAGACAGCGGACATAGAGGAAAAGAAAAACATGACAGAATTAATGAAGCCAATAATTGGTTCTTTGAGAATATCGATAAAATTGACCAATTTTTAACTAGACTGACTGAAACCAAAAATCCAGAAATGACTCCAATTATTAAAATCAGGAGTGGAAATGGAGACACTACTACAAACCTTACAGATAGAAAAAGCATTATAAGAGAATACTATGAGCAATTGTACATGACCTTATTAGATAAATAGATGAAATGGACAAATTCCTAGAAACACACGAACTACCAAAACTAGTTGAAGAAGAAATAGAAAAATTTAATAGGCCTGGAACAAGGCAACAGAATTAATAAAAATAATTGGATTGGCAATCAAAATTCTCCCAACAAAGAAAAGCCCAGGACAAGATGGCTTCATTGGTGAATTCTACCAAACATCTAACAGATTAACACCAATTGTTCTCAAAGTCTTCCAAAGAAATTGAAGAAGAGAGAGCATTTTCTAACTCATTCTATGTGGCCAGAATTACTGATACAAAAGCCAGGAAAAAACACCTCAGGAATACTGTAGACTAATATCCATTATGAATAAAAATGCAAAAATCCTCAACAAAATATTTGTTAACTGAATCCAACAGTATATTAAAATCTGAAGTTAGATTAATTCCAGGAATGCAGGCTGGTTCAACCTACAAATACCAAAAACAAACAAAACAAAACAAAACAAAACACAAACAAATACCAATCTATGTAAAACACCATATTAATAAAATGGAAGTAAAAAACCCACATGATCATCTTAAGTGATGTAGAAAAGGCATTTGACAAAATTCCCACAATCCTGCATGATAAAAATACCCAACAAACTAGGAACAGAAGGGAAATTCCTCTACATGATAAAGGGCATCTTATGTAAAACTCACAGTTGACATCATACTTATTTTTGAGAGACTGAAAACTTTTCCCCTAAAATCAGGAACAAGACAAGGCTGTCTGTTTTATCCACTTCCTTTCAACATTGTACTGGAGGTTTAGGGAAGTTGGGCAAGAAAAGGAAATAAAAGGCATCCAAATTGGAAGGAAAGAAGTAAAACTATCTCTACTAATAGAGAAGATTCTAAGCAGTCTTCCAAAAAAAATCTATTAGAACCAGTAATTGTTGCAGGATACAAGATCAACATGCAAAAATCATTTATATTTCCATACACTAGAAACGAACCATCTGAAAATAAAATTAAGAAAACATTTTCATTTATAACAGGAACAAAAAGAATAAAATATTTAGGAATACACACAACCAAAGGAGGTGCAAGACTGATACAATGAAAACTATAAGACATTGTTGAAAAAGATTAAAGAAGGCCTAAATAAATGGAAAGACATCATGTTTATGGATTGGAGACTTCATATTGTTAAGATGGTAATGCGCCCCAAAGTGAGCTACAGATTCAATGTCATTCCTACATGTACTGCATTGAATAGTAACCCTCCCCCCAATTCAAATCCACTTGGAACTTCAGAATGTTACCTTATTTAGAAATAGTTTCTTTGCAGATGTAATTAATTATGATGACATCATTCTGAATTAGGTTGGGCTTGTGAATCCAATGACAGGTGTTCTTTTAAGATGAAAGGGCACATAGAGGAGAGATACAGATAAGGCCATGTAGAGACAAAGGCAGAGACTGGAGCTATGCTTTCACGCCAAAGAATGCCTGGGGCCACCAGAGTCTTCAAGAGATAGGAAGAATTCTTCTTTTGGGCTTTGGAGGGAACGTGGCCCTGCTGACACCTTGATTTTGGATTTCTGGACTCCAGAGTTGTGAAGAAATTAATTTATGTTGTTTTAAGTCATGTAGTTTGTTGTGATTTGTTATAGCAACCCTGGGAAGGTAATACACTATCACTTTTCTAACTGCTAATTTAATTTAATTTAATTTAATTTAATTAATTATTTTTACTGAAATGAACAAACTGAGCCTAAAATTCATAAGGAATTGTAAGGAACTTCAAATAGCCAAAACAATCTTGAAAAAGAAGAACAAAATTGGAGGACTCACACTTCCCGATTTCAAAGCTTACTGCAAAGATACGATAATCAAACCAGTGTGTTATTGACATAAGGATAGACATATATAGGTCAATGGAATAGAACTGAGTCTGTAAAAAGCCCATACAACTATGATTAGTTAATTTTAAATAAAGGGTGCCAAGACCATTCAATGGGGGAAAATAGTCTTTTTAACAAATTGTGCCGAGACCACTGGATATCTACATTTAAAAAAAAATGAAGTTGCACTTATCTCCCACCATGGATAAACGTTAATGCAAAATGGATCAAAGACTTAAATGTAAGAGCAAAAGTTATAAAACTCTTAGAAGAAAACTACAGTAAATTTTCATGATCTTAGATTTGGTAATCATTTCTTAGATGTGACACCGAAAGCATGGACATCAAAAGAAAAAAAAATTAAATAAATTAGACTTCCACAGAAAACAAAATTTTGTGCATCCAAGGACACTAACAAGAAAGCAGAAAGGAGACCCACAGATAGAAACTGGCATTTTACAAAAGTAAATATCCAAGTGGCCAATATTCATGGGAAAAGGTGTTCAACCTTGATGGTCATCAAGGAAAAGAATGAAAACAGAATGAGAATTCTTGTACAGTTGGAAGAAAAAGATTCTATTGGGGCGTGTGGGTGAGTCAGTCAGTTAAGTGTCCAACTCTTGGTTTCAGCTCAGGTCATGATCTCTTGGTTTCATGGGTTTGAGCCTCGCATCCCGCTCCGTGCTGACAGTGTGGAGCCTGCTTGGGATTCTCTGTCTCCCTCTCCCTCTCTGTCCCTCCCCGACTCATGCTGTCTCTGTCTCTGTCAAAATAAATAAATATATTTTTAAAAAAAGATTCTATTAACTATTTCAGAACCTGTTATGGACTGAACACTGTCTCCCCCAAATTCATATGTTGAAACCCTAATCCCCATTGTGGCTATTTAGAGACAGGGCCTTCAGGGAGGTAATTCAGGTTAAATGAGGTCATAAGGGTGGGGCCCAAATTCAGTAGGACTGGTGTCCTTAAAAGAAGAGACACCAGGGGCGCCTGGGTGGCTCAGTCAGTTGGGCGTCCGACTTCAGCTCAGGTCATGATCTCGCGGTCCGTGAGTTCGAGCCCCGCGTTGGGCTCTGTGCTGACAGCTCAGAGCCTGGAGCCTGTTTCAGATTCTGTGTCTCCCTCTCTCTCTGACCTTCCCCCATTCATGCTCTGTCTCTCTCTGTCTCAAAAAAATGAATAAACGTTAAAAAAAATTAAAAAAAAAAAAAAGAAGAGACACCATGGATGCTTGTGGATGATGGCGCACAGAAAAAAGTCCCGGTGAGGACAAGAAAGCCCAGGAGAGAGGCCTCAGGGGAAACCGAACTTCCCACACCTTGACCATCCACTTCTAGCCTCCAGAAGTGGGAAGAAATAAATTTATATTGTTTAAGCCAAAAAAAAAAATGCAGTGAAAACTGAATTTTATTGGTAGTCAATTTGGAATCTGTGTAAATGATTATATGGTTTTCTCCTTTGTTTAATTGTTGTGATGAATCATCACGCTGACTTACAAGGATATGCCTTACTTGTCTTGTGAGTGGGATCCTGTGCCAGTTATTAAGCTAACATCTTTCGTAACTAAACCCACTGCACTATGCTGGGCTTTCTTATATTGAGCCAGGACTCCGCAAACCACATCTCTTCTTTGCCAACAGGCACCCTGTTAGGCTCTGCTATAGAGGGCAATGGAGGAAAATTACAAGCCTGGGAGAAGAAGGAACTTGCTCTTTCCTGTTTCTAGGGGGCTCCTTATCTGCCTCCTCCTCCTGCAAGTCTCCACCACCAAGATATAGTTCCATCTGGATCCACATTTCAGCTTTTCCAACATTGTCAAACCCAGCCTCATTGTGCCCCTCCATAGAGGTCTGGCTCCTTGTCCCAAGTGGCCTTTCTAGAGCCTGGTAGTACCAGCACCAGTTGAGTGGGTCTTAAACTCACTGAGTTTAAGCTCTCCAAGTTTCTAGGGTTTAACAATTTTGGCCTCTTCCTTCTGTTTCTTCAGCCCTTTTCCTGGGAAAAATAGTTACTTCCTGTGGTTGTTCCCCCCATGACACCTTAGAATTCTCTTTTCAGACTTTTCACTTACTTATACTAGTTAACAACTAACTAGGTAACTTTATACTAGTTAACAGTTCTTTGTATGAAATGCTTTTTTAAAATAACCGGTGTGCTTTATGTGTCCTTGTTAGATCTGACAAAAGTTGTAATATCATAGGAGGATGGTTCATGGACCATTATCCAATCATGATCTTAGCTGGACATCTCCTTTCAAAGTTTTAATTCAGACAAGTCCTGAAGCCCTGCACCACCAAGGAGAAAGACACATGGGTACAGTAAGGAGAGGGAGGCAGAGAGGCTGGAGGAAAGCTGCTGTATTAAAGTGTGAAGTGCACAGACAACCCATCTATCTGACTTGGGCTTTGGTTCCCTCGTTGGCAAAATGAGGAGAATCAAGCAAATGGATCAAACATGGACCCTTCACATTTTGACCTGCCATAATGTTAGGTTTGGGTTTCTGTTGGGTTTCTGTCATCTATACTCTCATTTATGAAGGATGTGGGCCTTAATGTCCACTGGGACACTGCTTATTTTTTTGTAATGTAATCAAAGATCAATCTCCCGCCCAACAGTTGGAAGGCCAGTTGTAAGTATTATTGACACAGTGTTAGTTTCTACTGGGCAATCTATGGATTAATCTCACATATGTTTGACTTGGAGTTCTTACCTGGGAGAAAACCAGTCTGAAAGCTTTAATTCCTTTGATGGACTGTTCATAGACCTATCAGAAGAAATAGTGCAAAGAATCACACTGTATCTATTGAGCTTGAGATAATTGAATGTCTACCAAATCAAGGGTTATATTATGATATGATGTAAAATGCAAGATAAGCATGAAGCAGTAAGAAAAGCAGTGATGAACTTTGAAGGTAGTGGCATGGAAAATCATGATTTCTAACCTTGACTGAGGCTCTGTGCTGCCCAGAAATCTTTATGTGTTTCTACAGTGCTCATTCTCCTTCTTCTCACTGATAAATAGCAGTCATCACATGAAACCTCCTTCAGTTTTCAGCCACCTCGCCTCCAAGTTCATCTAGAGTACTGATTTTCCCCCCCTCTATTGCATTGGAAATAGATCCCTACTATCTGTCTAAGGTTAGCCTTAAATATCCTGTCTGCTCAGAAGCCCTGATTTGAGAGTCATTCTCAGAAAGGTTTTTCCTAGGCTTTCTATCTGATCGATTGACATTCTTGCAGGCATTTTCCTATGGCTTCAAATTTGTATGTGCAACTAGACTTCTCCCGGGAATTTAAGGCTCAGACATCCAACTGCATTCTGAAGTCTCCTGCTTGAATTTCGCACAGATACCACGAGAAGAAGATGCTTAATGTGAAAGTCATCATGTCTTCCCCACAGTAGGAACCCTTCAAATGTTGCTTATCTCACTGGCTCCACTTGGATTAGCAAGGCAGAAGTGTGAGAATCATTCTACACTCAGAGCATTCCCTAAATCCCAGCCCCAAATCCATCTTTAAACCCTGCTGGTTTTATCTCCAAAACATCTCTCAAATCCATTCCCTATCTTCATTCTCTGCCACCGCATGACTCCAAGTCACCACCATCTCTTATTCGGGCTATTGCAGTAACCTTCTAATTGGTCTCATCGTCTGTGCACTTTAATCAAGACTTTGCAGTATGAAAAATGTTAAAGGTGTGCAAACTGAAAGAGAATAGTATAATGACCCTCCATATTCGATCCCCCCAAATTAACACTGTGATACCCTCTCTGCCTGTCCTTGTCCTGGCCCTTTGCAACCCATTCTCCATATGTCCACTCTGCTTCCTCTATCATGTTCCTGAAGCTTCAGTTGCTCCCATGTTATTATTCTGTTTAACAGTGTTCAGTGGCTTCCCATTGGCCTAAGGATCATGTTCACACTCCTTCTATGGCCATAACATTCTGCATAATCTGACCCTTCACCTTGTTCTAGCCACATCTCCTATGGGGCCCCACAATTAGAATGTTCCAGACTCACTGGCCTTTTTAAGTTTCCTTAAACACTCCACGCTTCAACCAGCTAATTCTCACATAGCCTTTAGGTCTTATTTTAAATATCCTCACCTATGGGAAGTATTCCCTAGCCAGCTAGAGGAGGTTAGATTCCCTTCATTAATAGCTAATACTTATGGAATACTTTCCCGAGTGTTATCTAATTTAATCCACCCCTGTGAGATAGGTACTGCTATTATTATCATCCTCAATTTGCTAGACAAGGAAACTGATGCACGTGGACCTATTATTCTCTTGTCCATAGTCACACAGCAGGTGGAAAGACCAGAAGTTGGGCCGGGGTCCTTACTTCCTCCTTGCTATACACTCTAATGGCACCCCGGCTAACACATCTTTGGAGAGTTGATCCTGGGCTGAGTTAACGAGTGGCAGCTGTGGAGCTGAGTCGTACGTCACAAGTCCGTCTTTGTGCCTGTGTACACAGATAGGAGCACTGCAGCGTCCAGGGTGTGACTGAGACGTGGCCTTCTACGCAGGCACCCGCCTTATCGACAGCAAGGCCTTTGGTTACTGAGTATCGGTGTGTTAAGGCTTTAGAATCACGATGCAAAGAAGACCTAATATTAATGATGGAATGATTGTCAGATTGTGTTGCATTGTGTACATTTTATCAGAAAACACTTTAATTCATTTTTTCTCCCAGCCTCTGCTGCAGCAGACCTTCCTTGCACGTTCCCACCTTTGTCTACAGGTTTTCCTGCTGTTTTCAGGTGGTTGACTGTGAGCCACGGCTCCGTCTGGGGGAAACATACTCTCCCATGAAAACCATCTTACTACATTATTTTCATGCACAGAGCAGCTCACCTGCATGTAGAGTCATGGTCTTAGCGGGGGTGTTGGACCGCATAGAACCAACTGAGACAAGGCCCTTGGACACAACAAGCATCAGAAAGGAAGCTTCTTGCACTTCATTAGGAGTTTGGGTCTTACACAATCTTTGGGGAAGTTTTCCTCTCCGCGTACATTCTGATAGTGTGATTTTGTAGGGGGCTTGTGGTTAATACAATCTCCCAAGAGTCTTTTGGCTGAAACTTTTCTCCTGTGTGATTTCCCAGAGCTTTAAAAGACCCGAGATTCCTGGAAGCTGGGTTCTGTTTCCTGTAACACGTTTCCTCTAACTAGTTCTAACTCCTCCATTACAGATGGCACCCCGCCAGTCTGCTCTACTTTGACTCCTAGTACTCTGACCCTAAAGGAGCATCTCCAAAATACGTCAGTAAAATTGCTTTGGTTAACTGTTGCCTGGAGGAACCAAGGACTTGCAGGTACTCCACTGCCCCCAACGGGTTTTGTCCTCAAAGAAGGGGTCATAGCATATTTGTAAATAGGACTTACCAGCACCGATATATCTTCTGTAGTTTCTTTGTGCTTAGGATAAACAAAAAACATTACATTACTTTTAAACTTACATAAGATGTTTCCATATTTAAGATGACTAGAGTTATACTCCAGCAATCCATTCATCTTATTCCCTAACATTACCAAATATTCAATGAACACATAATATGGACAAAATATTTGTGTCCCCCTCAAATTTGAAGGTTGACATCCTAACCCCCAACATGATGGCATTAGGAAGTGGGGCCTTTAGGACATGATTGGGTTATGAGGTTGGAGCCCTCATGAGTGGGATTAGTGGCCTTACAAAAGTGATACCAGAGAACTCCCTTGTCCCTTCAACCATGTGAGGACACAGCAAGAAGGTGGCTGTCCATGAACCAGGACACCAAGTCTGCCAGCGCCTTGATCTTGGACCTCTCAGCCTCCAGAACTGTGAGAAATAAATTTCTGGCGTTCATAAGCCATCCTGTCCATGGTATTCTGTTATAGCAGCTCGAATGGACTAAGACATGTACCATGTGCCAAGGACATTATTGGTTGCAGACATACAGTAATGAGCATGATAAAAAAAATCACCACAGTTAAGGACTTCACACACTAGATCTTAAAAAAGAAAACCTAATTCTTTGAGTTACAAATGAAAGAAAAACTTAATACTCGAAACGATGGAACTTGCTGATGGCCAATGAAATCTTTCTACTTGTGTACGTATGTGGACTGCAAATACCATACCTAGTGCCAGAAGCCACCAATGTTAGGGATGTCTCTTTAAAAAGATGCCGACTATTTAAAAATGGCACTTTCTCCAACACTTACTAACTGCCTTAATTACATGGTTACTGTGTTGGTAGCTTAACATTCCTTGTTCTCACACAAACGGGCC
Organism: Lynx canadensis; assembly: GCF_007474595.2. NCBI lineage: Eukaryota > Metazoa > Chordata > Mammalia > Carnivora > Felidae > Lynx > Lynx canadensis. The sequence continues at coordinate 80,465,302 of NC_044315.2, forward strand.
TACAAACATTGTGGTCAGCCCTGATCCCATTAGAAACTAAGAACTTTTATGCTGAGGGTTTTGTTTATGCTGATATATTTGAATGCCATTTGGATATTTTGGGGTATATTGGATTGGTATATATATATATATGGGGGTATATTTGGAGGCTGATTTTATTCAGAGGGTGAACCTATCACCTTTCTGACATACTAGATCTTTATCAAACCCCAGAATAAAATATACATTACTTTTTAAAAATTACCTGACATGATACTGTCTGTACAAAGCCCATAAAAACAATAAAAGTAATAGCAGTTGACTTGTTTTTCTTCTGTATTTCATCCTTTACTAAGAGGAAAAAGAAACAGATAAAAATAGATTAAATATAGTACAATGAATACAGAGTAAGCTGTGTTGAATTGTGACTCTCCATGACTTTAACTAGCTGATTTAATATATATTGGCTAGGAATTAAGGCACCTCTGGTCCTTGGATGTCTCTCTATGTGAAAATAGAGTTAAGCCTGCGGAGACACTTTTTATGGGAGCCAGCTGCCCGAAGCCAGGACATTAGCTTGTCTAAGCTGGCCTTGATGCAAGAGATGTTATAAACTTCATTTGTCTTTTCTAGAGTACACAAGGCTTTTCCTGCAGAAGAGAAAAATACAAATGCCACTTCCCAGCCTAACTCACAGAGCGTGGTGTCAGAGAAAAGAGAAAATTGAGAAAATACTTGGACTTCAAAGAGGTATGTAGTTATGAAGGAACTATCTTTAGTGAAATAGTATTATGAAGTTCATCATCCCAAGACAGATGATAGGACTGATAACAGCATAAAATAGATGCTCCTTCTCAAAAGTATTTGAACATAAAATTGATTCCAAGCATGGGCTAGAGGCTAAACTATAAAGTTTAGATTATTTGTACATTGACTTGATATTTTAGCCATCAAGTTTGTAAAGCTCCTTTGTGATATTTCGTCTATGCAATATGAAATTGTGTGCAGAGAAGGAGTTGCATGTGTCTCGATTCGGTTGAAATGAAGGACAAACTCTTACCTTTTGTTTCTCTAAGATCATATAGGACTTTTACACGGTTTCTTCCTTGGAGACTCAACACTTATGGCATGGTGGTTTGGGAAGACATGTGGAAAATCTCAAGTGGGCAGACAGTTTTCAAGCATGACCTTCTGAGACCTTTGAAAAATCATGAATCAGATACCCTGGTAGTGGTTCTTCGGCACTCCCCAGTTTGCCTGCTTATTATTTCAGTCTTCTGGAATGATGATGTCATCACATTCTCTTTTGATGATGAAAGAATTAGATACTTACAATCATAACAATTCATAAGCCAGTAGCTTCTCTTTGACATTACCAAGGGACTAGATTTTTCTCCCATTTAGGAAACAAACAAACGTAGGACCATTGAAGTTCTTTTCTTTACTTGAGGTTTTTTAAGCCTTCTACTACCTTTTTAATTGAAGTACAACTTACATAACGTAAAACACATGCAATTTAAGTGTACAGTTTATTGTGTTTTTTTACACATGTACATGTATATGTAAAAACTATTAATTAAGACACAGAACGTCTCCATGACCCCAGTATTTTTTTCTTGTGCCCCTTTGAGTCAGTACCGTCCCCCCGCCCAGGAAATCAGTGTTCTGATTTCTATGACTACAGCTGAGTTATTCCTGCTATGGAAGGTCATATAAATAGTGTTGTATGACAGATACTCTGCATTTGGTTTTTTTTCACTCACGGTTTTGCAACTCATGTATGTTGTGTGTATCTTATACATACCAAAAAGTTAATTCAAAACAAATTATAGATCGAACCGTACAAGCTAAAGCCACAAGCTTTTAGAGAAAAACATAGGAGGATATCTTTCTAACTTGGGGATAGATAAAGGTCTCTTAGGAGGTGACAGAAGACAATAACTAAAAAAATGATAAGTTATTACCTCATTATAATTAGAAGACTTTTGCTTGTCAAAAGACACCGTTAATAAATTAGTAATGATCCATTACTACTCACAAATGGTTTATAGTAACCTAAATGATACACACCAATACATGATTCATTCAGGAAATAAAATCCGTATTAATGTTAGAAGGTTTGTTTGTTTGTTTGTTTATTGTTTTTTTTATTTAGAGAGGGAGAGAGAGTGTGAGCAGGGGAAGGGCAGAGAGGGGGGTAGGGGAGAGAGAATCCTAAGCTGTGCTGACAACACAGAGCCTAATGAGGGGCTTAAACCCATGAACCATGAGATCATGACCTGTACCAAAATCAAGAGTCAGCAGCTTAACAGACTGAGCCACCCAGGTGCCCCTAATGTTAGCAGTTTTCTGTTGATCTCCATTAATCCTAGAAAAAAAGGAGGGTGGTGAAGGATGATAACAAAATTAAATTAATACAGAATTAGAATGTTTTGACTCATAGGAAAGTAAATTATACAGTCCAATGCCCCCAGAGATGACAGTCATGAATTCTAGAAGGGAAAATAAAATAAAAAGTAAATAAAACTATTTGAAGGCAAAAGAGATGGACCGAAACCAGGCTGCTCCTTGAAAGAAGGGAAATGTATTGGGTAAAGTTTACATTTATACAACTTTTCATTTTGAGGTTATCTCCCAATTTACACGGAAGTGGGTAGCTAGAACTCAGAGAAAGACTTGAGTCAGGATGAAACTGGTAGATGTCAAGGAGGCTGAAAAGTAATAAAGAAAATCCCAGAAAGAGGAACACAGAATGGAGAACCCCAAAATCTGCATAGAAACTCTGACTTAAATCCTGGATGACAACTAAACTGTCATGAAGAGGAAAAACTACAGTTTCCCCAGGAAATAGCAACGTTGGAAATTGAGCAATTTCCACTTACGCCCCCTGCAGGATAAATGGAGTTTGGAATTTGAGTCCAGCCCAGGTAACTATCTGTCCACACAAGAATCAACACTCTTCAGAGGAAAATGAGAGAATCCCGAGTCTCTACGTGTCATCTATAATGTCAGGCATACATTTCGGAAAAGTTGACAGACATGCAAAGAAACAGAAATATGTGACCCATAGTGAAGAGAAAGAGATCCCAATATAACTCAGGTGTTAGAAATGGTAAACACAGGGGCTCCTGGGTGGCTCAGTTGGTTGAGCCTCTGACTTCGGCTCAGGTCATGATCTCACAGTCCGTGAGTTCGAGCCCCGCGTCGGGCTCTGTGCTGACAGCTCAGAGCCTGGAGCCTGTTTCCGATTCTGTGTCTCCCTCTCTCTCTGCCCCTCCCCTATTCATGCTCTGTCTCTCTCTGTCTCAAAGATAAACGTTAAAAAAAAAAAAAAAAAAAAAAAAAAGAAATGGTAAACACAGACCTTAAAGCAACAATTATAAAAATTTTTGAGGATTTATTGGAAAACTTGCCTAAAACAAATGAACATACAGGAATTTCTCAGCAAAGAAATGGAAGCTATTTAAAAACAGACATTCTAGGGACCCTTGGATGGCTCAGTCAGTTAAATGTCTGACTCTTGATTTCGGCTCAGGTCATGATCTCATGGTTTGTGGGATCAAGCCCCATGTCAGGCTCCCTGCTGTCAGCGCAGAACCCGCATAGAATCCTGTGTTCCCCCTCTCTCTCTGCCCCTCCCCTGCTCACACTCCCTCTCTCAAAAATTAATCAACATTTTAAAGAAATCTAAGAAAAATGGACATTCTAGAACTTTAAAAGTACCATATTTGAAATGAGGATGTCAGTGGATGGGTTTACAAATGGATTGTATACAGTAGAAGAAAAGGTCAGTGAAAGGAAAGACAGATCAATGTTAACCATCTGTGAAAAAGAGAGGAAATGAAAATCCATTTACATTTACACTGCAATCAGAAGCCACCTTAGCCATCCACATGCAGAAATTTCCACACTCTCTCATTACGATAGTCTCTCCAAGAGGAGGGCCTTCTGGAGGAGGGAAAAAGAAGGGGAGCAGTGTCTGGTGGTTCAGCAAATAGGATGGCGAGGCATGAGCCGGCATAAGAATGTTCAAAACCTGTTTTAAAGCCCATCCACTTTCAGGAGGTGTTTGAGATGGCTTACTATTAAGAAGGTATAAGCAGGGATACAACACAAGCATTTTTTTTAAGGCAACAGAAAAAGAAACATTTATTTAGTCACTTAGGTAGGTGTTTTCACATGACCTTGGGCGTCCTTGCCACTTCATCAGAATGAAGGTTTAACCTTCATGTAAGTACTGTAAGGAGGGACTTACTTCTATCATTTAGCTATTTGTTTTCTATATGCCTTGTGCCTTTTTTTTGTTCCTTGTTTTCTGCATTACTGTCTTCTTTCATGTTTAGTTTATTTTTTGTGGTGAAGTATTTAAATTCTTTTTGCATTTCCTTTTGTGTGTGTTCTGTGGCTATTTTCTTCAGGGTTATTATGGGGATTACATTTCAATTCCTGAAGTTATAACACTCAAGTTAGAATTTATACCACCTTAACTTCAATAACATACCGAAACTGTTCCTGCACACCCCTGTCCCCACCTCTCTTGATTGTTGATGTCACAAAATTACATCTTTATACATGGTGTCTCCAAAAACCATAAACAAATAACTCTTTGAAATCCATTAGCCTCTTAAATTATGCAGCAAACAAAATTTGGAGTTACAAACCAAAGTTATAATAATACTAGCCTTTAGTAATTTTTAAGACTCTATTAGTCTCTAAAGTAACATAGGAAACAGAAACTAGAGTTATACACTGTCATTACAATACTGGCTTTTATAATTGCCCATGTATTTTATTTTGTTTATTTTTTTATTTTTTTAAGTTTATTATTTATTTTGAGAAAGAGAGAGAGAGAGAGAGAGAAAGGGGGGGAAGGAGAGGGGGAAGAGAGAGAGGGCGAGAGAGAGAATCCCAAGTAGGCTCCACACTGTCAGTGCAGAGGTGATGTAGGACTCAAACCCACAAAGCATGAGATCATGACCTGAGCTGAAGTCAGATGCTTAACTTACTGAGCCACCCAGGCAACCCTATTTTTTATTTTTTTAATGTATATATTTTTAATGTTTATTTATTTTTGAGACAGAAGAGGGAGCACTAGCAGGGGAGGGGCAGAGAGAGAGGGGGGACAGAGGAACTGAAGAGGGCTCTGCGCCGACAGTGGAGAGCCTGATGCGGGGCTCAAACTCACAAACTGAGAGATCATGACCTGAGCCGGAGTCAGATGCAACCAGCTGAGCCAACCAGGTGCCCTGCCCATGTGTTTACTTTGATGCATATCTTTACTTTTCCATATAGCTTTGAGTTACTATCTAATGTCCTTTCATTTCACCCTGCAAGACTCTCTTCTGACTTTCAGTTTCTAATGAGAAATCTGCCAGTAATCTTATTGAGGATCCCTTGTATGTGATGAGTCATTTCTCTCTTGCTGTTTTCAAGATTCTCTTTATCTTTATCTTAATTTTTCAAAAGTTTGATTATAATGTGTCTCAGTGTAGGGTCTTTTTCGGTTCGTCTTACTTGGAGTTGATTGAGCTTCGTGGATGTTTATATTCATCTCTTTCATCAAACTTGGGATGTTTTCATGCATTATTTCTTGACATATTCTCTCTTTCTCTTCTTCTGGGATGCCCCCAATGCATATGTTGCTCTGCTCAATGATGTCCCATGTTTCTTAGGCTCTGTTCACTTTTCTTCAACCTTTTTACTTTCCATTCCTCAAACTTGATATTTATTGTCCTGTCTTCAAGCTCACTGATTCTTCCTTTTGCCTGCTTAAATCTGCCTTTAAATCCCTCTAATGAATATTTCATTTTAGTTATTGTCATTTTCAGCTCTAGGATTTCGATTTGGTTGCTCTTTAGGCTTTCTCTCTCTTTATTTTACTTCCATTTTGTTCATACATCATTTTCTTGACTTCTCCCACATCTTCTTTTCATTCTCTGATCATCTTTGACAGTTGTCTTTGTCTACTATATTGGCCATCAGGCCTTTTTCAGGAACAATTTCTGTTTATTTTTTTCCTTTGAATGAGCCGTACTTTTCTGTTTCCTTGTATGCCTTGTGATTTTTTTCTTGAAAACTGACATTTAAATCTAATACTATGATACCTCTGGAAATTAGATTTTCCTCTTTCCCCAGTGTTAGCTGTTTTTTGTTATTGTTTTCATTTATTGTTTTTGCTTTTTTTTTTTTTTCTTTTTAATTATAGGCTGTCTCTGTGCCAAGGATCAGGATAAGTTGTAAATTTAACATCTTCTAGGTCTTTTCTGAGTATTTCCTTGGGTATGCATGGTCACTTACTAATTTTCCTGTATATGTAGTCTTTATCGAGTCTCCTAGTCTTTAGTATCTGGCTCCCCAAAGAGGAAAAGGGAAAAATGAGAAGAGCGAAAAGGAGTGCTGGCCCTTTAAATCCCCTGGCTGTCACTTCAGCTGAAGGGGGAGGGGCTGGCAACAATGTGGAAGAGGCAACAATAGATGCCCGCCTCTTTGTCTGCACCTCTGTGATCCTAAGCAGCAATTAGTGATGAGAGCCCATTCTGGCTCCCATAAGCTGCCAGGAACATGTGCACAACTGCCTGCCACATGGCTGGGGGTGGAGAATAGGTGGCCGCTACTGTGCTAAGAGCTGAAATTGACCAAAATTAATCTTAATCTACCATCCAAGCCCTCCCTTGGAAGTTGCAAGCTTTCAATAGACTCCAGAGTTCCAAAATGGTTACGTCAGACACATTCTGCCAGTGCAATTATTGTCTAGGTGGGGAGACAGATTCCTGGTGTTTCCTATTCCACCATGTTCCCAGAATCATCTTTACCTGGGAAGTTTTTAGAAGTCCTAACACCCGTCCAATTGAATCAGAATTTGGGGGGTTGGAACCAGGCATCAATATTAGTTCTCCAGGTAATTCCAGGATGCAGCCAGGTTTGAGAACCAGGGCTTTATACTCCCTACAGCCACGAGAGTGGCATAACTCCTATGGGCTATTTTGGATTTTGAAATCAGGTGCCCTGCGCATGAGGATATCCAGCTGCCTTGCATTTGCCTGATAATATAAAAGCAGTAACCTTCAGTGAGATCCGGGACAAGAGAAAGTTCTCCAGCTGGTCCAGCTTGCGGGCCAGTTGCCCTGCTACTGAACTCTTAGGGCCAATCCTATCTTACATAGTTCAAAGAATCTGTAGAATGGGATGATGGATGAAGACTGTGAACCCTTGATGGAAAACTTAGAGCAGAGGCCCATTGAATTCCAAGGTGAGGAAATGCCTCTGGAGCACATAACCATCAAGTTCTTCTTTTAAACGGTGTTGCTATAATTTTTCCTTTTTCCTTCACTGTGATTCACCACTGACTCTAGTGTATGTGGGTGTGAGCTATGTTTACCCCTTATTTTACAGATTGCTGATAGTCCGATGGGTTCTCTAGGGAACCAAAGGGGGGAAATAGTTATGACCTGGGGTCCGTAGACTCTGAGAAGCCCGGCCTTCTGATGTTATCTGTGGATTCTGTGGTCTGGTATTAGGAGAGGGGACTGTGCTCAGGTGGTACATAACATTTTTGGATCACGGTAGCAGGGAATGTTTTAGATATTTTAGATGCCTATTTTAGAAGTGATTGACAGCTAGACAGCTGTAAGTGGAATGTGGGAGCCACTCGGAGAGGCACCAGCCAGCTCACAACAATATGTCCTTCGAACTGCCCTGCAGTGTGATCCACAGCCGCTGGGAGCAGGGTCGATGCTGTGCTGTTTGGATTTTCTTTTCCAGGAATTTAAAGGTTGGTTTTTTTTTAAATGTTTTATTTATTTTTGAGAGAGAAAGCACCAGTGGGGGGAGGGGCAAAGAAAGGGGGGGACAGAGGATCCAAAACAGGCTCTGCACTGACAGCAGTGAGCCCCATGCAGGGATCGAACCCACGAACCTCGTGATCATGACCCAAGCTGAAGTCGGACGCTCAACCGACTGAGCCACCCAGGTGCTCCAGGAATTTAAAGTTTTGAAGGAAGAAACCCTGAGCCTGGAAATAGTGGGGGGCCAAGCTATGCTGACAGACCCCTAGGGAAAGTTCACAAGTTTTAGCTGTTGAAGCTCTTCGAACTTCCCTGGCTCTTGCTCATGGCCCGGGTATAGTGATGGGCCGGGAAATTTTTATACAACCAACTCCTAAAAAAGAAAAATGGAAGAGGAAGCAAAGGAAACAAGAAGCCTGCAATGTTTGTTGACCCCCATGGTGTAAACACGCCCACTGGGGCCCATATCAAGCTCCCACGGTGAGGTCACCACACAGGTAGTTGGAAGGCAAGGAGGTATGCTACGGTGGCCAACTCTTTCTTGTATTCAGTGGAACTTTCCCTACCAAAAAATAACCTCCCCCAAATCTCCCTTTCAGATTTAGACAGCTCAGGGGGATGTCTGTTCCTTGCAATAAAAATACTTTTCCCTAAAATACCTAGCTAGCATAACCACGTTTCATTCTGAACAGTTAGTCAATTCACTCAAAGTATCTTCTGATTTTGGCTGGTTTTTCACAGGCACATTCTTTAGATGTTTTTAGCTATTTTCATTTATTCATATCTTTTTCTACAATTGTGCAGTCTTCACCATATCTAGAGAGGAATGTGGGTTTTTTTTTTTTTTTGAAAGTTTATTTATTTATTTTGAAAGAGAACGTGAGCAGAGAAGGGACAGAGAAAGAGGGAGAGAGAGAATCCCAAACAGGCTCCACGGAGCCCACTGCAGGGCTAGATGTGGGGCTCCATATGGGGCTTGATCCCATAACCCTGGGATCATGACCTGAGCCAAGATTTGGATTTGGAAGCTCAACTGACTGAGCCAGCCAGGCGCCCTAGAATGTTTTTAATGGCTGCAGTGGCTTAGGCTAAGTGTTAACTTTGGAAATTCCTGCCCTCCAGTGTCCAGTATACAAAACTACTTCTGTCTTAGCTGTGGAATGTTACAGGAGTAAGAAGAGGTGAGTTCGAGGCTCTTGACACCCATCAGGGACTATTCCTAGGGTATAGGCCATTAGGTATTGTGCATATTGACTCCCCAGTGTTTCTTAGTTAATGAAGTCCAAAGGAAATTTTACACCATGGTTTCTCAACCTTGTCACTATTGACATTTTGAACCAGATAATTATTGGGTGTGTGTGCAGGGGGCGGGGGGCTGTCCTGTGCATTGTAGGAGGTTTAGCAACATCCCTGGCCTCTACCCACTAAATATGAATAGCATCCCCAGCCCCCAAGTTAACCAACGATATCTTGGACATTGCCAAACATCCCTGGGGTCAGGGCAGGGGGGATGGTGGTCCTGTAAAATGATCCTGGTTTCTGGCTGAGCGGTGCCTGAGTGACTCGGTAGGTTAAGCATCTGACTTTGGCTCAGGTCATGATCTCGCTGTTCGTGAGTTCAGGCCCCATGTTGGGCTCTGTGTTGATAGCTCAAAGCCTGGAGCCTGCTTCCGATTCTGTGTCTAGCTTCTCTCTCTGCCTCTCCCCTGCTTGTACTCTGTCTCTCCAAAATAAATAGACATTAAAAAATAAAATAAAATAAAATAAAATCATCTTGGTTGAGAACCACTGCTCCACATTGATGAACCCAATTTAACCCAGCAGCACTGAACTTAAGCAGCACTGAACCTAGCATGTTATGGCCCCAGGTTAGAGCCCGAAGCACAGGTCCCCATACCGTGTGCGACATACAGGATGGAAAGTTCCAGGTGCCAGATGTGAAAGCATCTGCTTTGTGGTAGGACATAGAGTCTACAATCAAAATTTAAAATTTTTAAATTAAAAACAATCATTTCTTATTAGGCATGATGGGAGTGGGTGTGATGATTCATTCATTCATTCATTCATTTAGTAGCTATGCATTAAGTGATGTCTCTGAGGTAGGTGATGTAATAAGGGCTGGAACTGATGCAAAGGCAAACTATGGACCTGCTTTAAGCAGCTAACAATTCTAGAAGGGTTCAACGGGGATATCTTCAGTTACAAGAGAAAGCCCATTTCCATCTGACTTAATAATGGGACTCACACATTTGAAAAGCCCACAAGCAGTGCAGGCTTCAGGTAAGGCTGGAGCCAGGGACTCAGGTTGTCATCAAGGACTGCATTTCCTTCAGCGTCCCTGTTTCTCGTGTCCTATTGTCCATTTCATCCTAACTCTGACCTCCCTGTGGTCAAGCTCCCAATACAACACGTGTCCTCATTTCCCAAGAGAACCTGAGATTCGCTTTCATTGGACCAATTGAGGTCACCTGCCCACCACTGAATCAACCACTGCCACCAAGGGCATGGGAAGTGCTGATCGGCTTAGTCTGGATCCTTTGCTCCATAGAAATCATGGAGACTCCATAAAGGAGCCCAGGCATTGCTGGGAGGGGAGAAAGAGAGCCACAGATGCTACACATATGTGGAGTCCTCATCCAGCCAAAGTGCTCACATGTTCTTTACCACTTTCCACGCAGGCTCTGCCAGGTGATTTCGTCCAGTACCAAGGCCCCGGCACCATTTGTGTGGGTCTCCGAGAAGGTCTCCTGGTAGTCCTCTGTGCTTCACATCTGCTGCTCTTCCCCCTGGAACCCATTCCGTCTCCACTCCTCAGTCACCCCCTTCTCTTCTCTCAAAGCTCAGTTCAGAGTCAGCCCCTCTGACGCAGTCTCCTCCTCCCTTTCTCCATGCTTCCCTGGGCCCTGTATTGCTCATGTATCATTTGCTTCTCCAGCTTGGCTCTATGATGGCTTTAGACCTACATTCTAAGAGTTTTTGGTCTACTAAATTCTCTCTTGAATGCCTCATAAAGGAATTGAGAGCTTTTGGTGGTGATTCCTTTGGTGTCCTCCAGTTTCAAAAACAAGATGGTTAAAATGTGTGTGTGTGTGTGTGTGTGTACGTGTGTGTGTGTGTGCATATGTTTGCATGCACATACATGAAAGAGAGAGTGGGGGAAGCAGATGGGAGCTGTGGAAAGAGCAAAGGCTTTAGACAGTCCTGGGTTTGAATCCTAGTCTGTGCCCTTACAGATCTGAGGCTTTGACGGCTGGATCCTCACTTAACTCTGCTTTCTCTCCTTAAAAAGTATGCATCGCATGTTACGCATTCACTTTCTATGAGGCTTCACCCCTGTTGGTTTGCTATTGTGCCTATGTTCATTTATGCGTATTCATTTATGTAAGGTACATTTAACAAATAGTGCACTTAATAAATACTTGTTAACTGTAAGTGTTGCCATAACTATGATTCCCTTATCAGTAAATCACGTGGTGACTTTGGCTGGGAGACATCAAAGATGGTGTCATTCCAAGGATAAGAGAAGTGAGGCCCTTCAGGGCTTGAAGAAACCTGTCCCCTTCCAGCTGCATGGGACCCCCAGGTTAGAGAAGGAGTGGAAGGAGGAGGCATGGCTGTCACTTCCACATGCCCCCTCTGCCCAATCATGCCCTCCAAGGCACTGCCTTGGCACAACAGCTCAGTGTGTGTCCACAGGGATTGCATCAGCCCTGCATGCACAAAGTAAAGATAAGAATTATCACAGGGGCGCCTGGGTGGCTCAGTTGGTTAAACATCCAACTTGATTTCAGCTCAGGCCTGATCTCACAGTTCGTAAGTTTGAGCCCTGCTTTGGGCTCTGCGCTGCCTGTACGGAGTCTATTGGGAATTCTCTCTCTCCTTCACTGCCCCTTCCCTGCTAGTTCTCTCTCTCTCTCTCTCTCTCAAAATAAAATTTAAAAAGAAAAATGTTTTATTTTTTAAAGAGAATGATCACAGTCTTTTATTTATTTATTTTTTATATGATCCATTTTAAATAATTTAATGCATTTGGGGAGGTTTCATGCAGAAAAAGTGGGAAATAGTACAACAGGCTTGGGGACACAGTTTTTATTTAAAAAATTTTTTTAATGTTTATTTATTTTTGAGAGAGAGGGAGAGAGAGAGAAAGTGGGGGAGGGGCAGAGAGAGAGGGAGACACGGAATCCGAAGCAGGCTCCAGGCTCTGAGCTGCCAGCACAGAGCCTGACGCGGGGCTCGAACCCACGAACCACCAGATCATGACCTGAGCAGAAGTTGGATGCTTAACCGACTGAGCCACCCAGGTGCCCCTTACACACCTAATTTTTAAAATATTCTTATGGAAAAATGCCCCTTTATAAGATACTTCTATAAAGTTGCATCTTCCGGGACGTCTGAGTGGCTCAGTCGGTTAGGCTGCTATTGATTTCGGCTCAGGTCATGGTCTCATGGTTCGTAGGTTCGAGCCCCGAGTCGGGGTCTGGTGCTGACAGCGTGAAGCCTGCTTGGGATTCTCTCTCTCTCCCCTTCTCTCTCTGTTCCTCCCCCACTTGTGCTCTCTCTCTCAAAATAAATAAACTAAAAAACAAATAAAGTTGCATTTTCCTTGATATGAAACACACGCAGCCCTTCGTATGTGTATGTTAACACATTTATCCTTGCCAGCTTCTCTGGTTTGAGCTTCAGCTCAGTCATTTGCTAGCTGGGTGGCTAACCTTGCTGAATATCACTCTGCTTATCTATAAAATGAAAATAATTCTCTCCAATGAGGGAATGATGCCCTGTTGTATATCCAGTGTGCCACACTACATCAGTCTGGTCGGTTTTCATCTTTCCATTTATTACAAATACACCCGCCCTGACTTTGCTGGAGATCCAGCCTTTTTCCAGAGCCTCCTTGGCCACATATATTCCCCAGAGGTCAGGACTAATAATCCCCAGATGTAGTTAGGACATTGTTTTCTCCCTCTGTGCTGGCGCCCCACCCTGGGGTTGAGGGGCAAGCCCTTTTCTTTCTGGTTCCTCCACTGGCAGTTAATTATTTCAATGCACCACTTTGGAAAGTTCTCCATAAGCACGTATTGTTTTGAAAGCTTGGGACTCTCAACCATGTTCTATCTTTGCAATAGTGAACACATTTTTAAGAGGACATCAGGACTTTTTGGAGTCTAAGAATTTAAAATGTTACAACTGACGATCCTGAACATCTTTGGGAGAAAATGCACAATCCATGACCAGACCAGGATCTATTGAGAAAATAATTTATTCAATTGTGAATTGTGAATTTTATTTTTTTTTAATGTTTAAGAATAACTATCAATGAGATCTGGAGTTTGTTTGGGGATTTAAATTTAAATGAGTAAAAAAAATATCCAGATTCCCTCAAAAGTAAACATCAACCCTCTTCCCTAATCTTTTAAGAGAGATCATTTCTTTGGTTTAGGATTTAAATGCTTAACTGTCTCTACTCCAGAATGGATGGATCCCAGGAAAGGTCAGTTCTGGAGAGGCAGCGTCCTGACATGCAGTCTCCGTTTTCTTTTACAAAGCCCATTTCTTCAGAATTTTTGTTGTTGTTGTCGTTGTTGGTTTTGCTTCATTTTGCTGGGTTGTGAGATTTTCTGGCACGGATTGAAGAGTAGGAGGCACAGTGACATGGTAGAAAAAAAATGTAGGTTTCACTGTATCAAATAAGCCCATTGTGCTGAACACCAAGTGCGGTGGCTCTTCGAATAAATCACTTAAAAGTGGAAACAAATGACCAAAACTGGAACACGAGCAAACTATAAATACACCTGCATATGTAAATGCTGCCTCCTAACTCCTGTACATCGAATTGCTCAACTTGAAGTAATGCGTAGGATTCCATAGCTTCTCTTAGAGAAGGGAATTGTATGTTAAGCTGTTCATTCATGAGGACTGGGTCTCTCACCGCCATCCCCTCTGCTTTCGATATAAAATCAATTAGCCATTTTATTAAACGTATCTGGTTGTCACACTTCAGTAGTGCAGACAGGACAGGGGAAAACGAAAAGTTACTTGACCCGGGGGCTTTCCAAACTCCTTGATGGCCCTCCAGGTTGGGGCGTGAAGGGCTGCGGGGACCCTGAGGGTTAGAGCAGGTGGCAGCAGGGCATGTTGATGACTTATTGTCATGAAGCCCGGGTTTGGGAAATGTAACTCCTTGCAAGCCTCTTCAGTCCACTGCGGGCCGTTGCCTTCTCTGACACCATCCACTTCTCCGGCCAAGGAACTGAAGACCGGAGTCTGGAGGACTGAATGCGCCTTGGGCAAAACAAGAAACATCCTCCACTCAAGTCCCCGCAGTGCTGGTCGTCGTGGGTCTGAGGAAGCCAGAGACTACCCACCCTGCCCCCCACTCAGCGCCCGGATCCATGCTGTGTTTAAGGACCAGCCCCGTGCCCTGGGCCCCTCCCAGGTGGCCCACAGATATCAGCCTCCTCTTTTTCCACTCTCTTTGCTTTTCCATGGCAAACTCAACTCTGAGTCTGTTTTCACTCCATGCTGAGCAACCACTGGCTCATTCAGATTCCCCGTGACTCCAAACACGCGCCACCATGATCTCCCTTGGGAATCTCCACCAGGAAGATTCTGCACGGGAGCCAAACATTTTCCCGATGGGAAAAGAACATGGGTGGCAAATGGCCTGAAGCAGTCTGCCAGTGAAACCATGTGAGGATTGCCAGGGTGGACCGTGCCCTTACTCAGAGTTCTTCTGTCGCCAAGCAACTCGATGATGCTTGGGACTCAGCAGAGGCACTGAAGTCAAGGGGATGACCCCCTCCCCCCACAATCGTATCTTGCTGCCAAACACTTCCCTTAGCACCCTTTTCTCCAGTACATTATCTGGCACATGTAGAGTGTTTCTGGCTTTTTCTTTGCCTGTGTCAATTTTTTGGTGAGCGTTTGGTCCAGTTGATAGTATTTCCCCCAAACCCAGAAGAGATCAGAAATCACTGGGAATTTACATCTGATTCCTGTAGGTTTCATCCTCCCATAATGCAAGGTTCAAAGTTACCAGGAAGAAGAGAAGTTGGCGTTTTGTTAGTATTGTTTAAAAGTTAAAATTAAGTGTTACTTTTCTGAGGAAGTAGCCAGAATACTACTCTCTCAAATTCAGAAACCTACCGGCACAATTTAAAATCAGATATTATTTCTAACCAAATTATACTCTTTCGTCTGCCAAGATATCTTGACAATCTTAATATCTGAAGGCAAGCCTATATGATAATCCCAACAATATTCTGGGGATAAAATTTTAGTGGGTTTGTTGAGAAGGAAATACTTATTTAGGTGGCTTTCATCATGCCACTCGGCTTCTATGTCATTTTTCTTGTCCTGGAGAATTCCCTTGAAGCACTCCTGGGTGATGTTTAGGACCTGAGTGGGCGTTCCTCCAAAAATGGCAGCGTGGTAATAAAAATCTCCCTCACCGAATGGAATGTATGCTGCGGATTCCTTCCGCCTCTCATAGGTAAACTCGTCAGGATCTGCCTTGTACCACCAGGCCTGTAGCTGAGCCACCGACTGGCCCAGGGTCTCCACTCCAAAGCTATCTTGGAAGACCTGGTCCACGTCCATGCAGAAGAGGAAGTCCACCTCATGCTGGATGTGGGCCACAATGTGCTCCCCGATGATCTTCATGCGCATCATGCTGATGTCCTGCCACCTCTTCTCAGGCTTGATCTCAAACACTTTGAAGGAACGCAGAGGACCCAGCTCTATCAAGGGCATCTTGGAGACATCGTCCACCATGATGTAAAATATGACTTTGTGGCCAACCATGAAGTACCTATTAGCAGATATTAAGAACTCCTCCAAGTAATGCTCAATGTATCTGAAACAAAGGAGAAGGGGACAAATTTAACCACTGGGATTTGTGCAGGAGGCTGTGTGCTGTTCTAATCATCTTTTTGTTTTGTTTTGTTTTGTTTTGCAGTTTAGGGGAGGCATGGTTTCCCCTCTCCCAGACATGTGTTTTCCACATCTGATAGTGTAACATTCCTGGCTGCCTTCCACCATTCATTCACTCCACTTTGGGGAAGAGGAGTGACTTACCTGCTGATTTTGGAAGAGTGACAGGGCCTCTGCAGCCCTGCCCCCACCACTCTGCCTCTTGGAAATGGCCACCAGCCAGGTGGGGAGAGTCTGTGCTCCGAACAGCTCGGGGCCTTAAAGTGAGCCCCAGTGAGACAGGCCCTACTCCACATCTGGAAGCCTGGGTACCTAATCTTTCGGATTCCGTGATTCAGTAGCAGGAGACCTAGGGTCTGCAACTAGAAGCCACTTTCTCCAGCACCAGCTTTAACTGTGATAAAGGTGATGCTCACTATCATCTACCTTATTTAGCCTTTTGTCTTGTTTATCAGTTGGGCCGGACTGAGGGCAGGCAAAGTGGGTGCTAGTTATTTTTCCCCCAGCTTTACTGAGATAGAATTGACATAGAGCAACGTGGGAGTGTCGGGTGTCCAAAGTGTTGATCTGACATGCTTACATATTACGCAATGATTACCACTATAGCCTTAGCTGATACCTCCATCGTGTCACATAACTACCGTCTCTTTTTTGTGGTGAGAACATTGGAGGTCTATTCTCTTAACAACTTTCAAGTGTATAATACGGTTTTATTAGCTATAATCACCAGGATGTACACCAGATCCCTCGAACTTACTCATCTCATAACTGGAAATTTGTGTATCCTCTGCCCAACAGCAGGGGACACCACTTCTCCCTCAAACTATACCCAACGTTGCTCCTGCCCTACCAGATGCAAGAGTGACATCTGGGTCCTTTGGGGATGTATTAAGCCTAACCATCACCATTCTTATATCCTCCTCTGGGACCCAGAGAATGGGTTATGGGACGGGGATATCCCTCTGTATTACATATTCACCCCGTGAGCCTCCCACTGCTCACCCCAAACGCCAATCCACTGTTAAGACACCACCATCGTAAGACTCATCCAAACACCAGAGCAAACAACCCCTGACTTAAGCTTGGTTTAACTATCTTTTCCTTGTTTTTCACAATACATTTTATTTCTTGGAGCATTTTTAGGTTCACAGCAACACTGAGCTGAAAGCACAGAAAGTTCCCATGTACCTTCCCTGCCCCCCCTCCATGGCTTCCCCCCCCCCCACTATCAATATCTAGCATCAGGGTGATGCGTGCCTTGCAATCCATGAGCCTACACTGACATGTCCTTATCACCTCCTGGTTTACACTAAGATCCACTCTTGGTGTTGTACATTCCATGGATTTGGACAAATGTACAGTGCCATGTATCTGTCACTGTGTATGGTATTATATGGAGTATTTTCACTGCCCTAAACATCCTGTGTGCCGCCTGTTCATCCACCCCCGGCAACTACTGATCTTTCACTGTCTCCAGAGTGTTGCCTTTTCCAGAATGTCACAGAGTTGGAACCATACAGTATACAGCCCCTTTAGATTGGTTTCAGTCACTAAGTAACACGCATTCAAGGTTCCTTCATATCTTTGCCTGGCTTGATAGCTTATTTCTTTTTAGCACTGATAATATTCTAGATGTTACAGTTTATTTATCCACTCACCTACCGAAGGACGTCTTGGTGGCCTGCAAGTTTTGGCCATTAGGAATAAAGCTGCCGTAAACATCTGTGTATAGGGTTGTTTTGTAGACATAAGTTTCCAACTCCTTTGGCTGAACACCAAGGAGGGCCCTTGCTGGACTGCGTGGTACCGTTAATGTTGAGTTTTGTAAGAATCTGCCAAACCATCTTCCAAATGGTTGCACCGTTTTACGTTCCTACCAGTAATGAATGAGCGTCTCTGTCGCTCCACACCCTTGCCAGCATTTGGCATTGTCAGTGTTTTGGATTTGGGCCATTCTAACGGGTGGGTGGCGATGTTTTAGCTATGTATGTATTCATTCAAGACACATCGTGTTGGTGTCTCCCGCGACCCAGGCTACACAGTAGTAGTCAGACAGCTTAACGCGACTCATGCAGACCCCAGACTCAGGCCCAGCTCAGTGAATGTGGACTGACTTTAATTTGCTGATCATGCCAGCAGCCAATCAAGATGTTTTGTGAGCCATTATAACCGGCACTCTGTTTTGCTTTTTGGTTGCTGCCTGGATTTCCTTTCTTTACTACCAAAATAAAGTGTGCTTTTAATGCCGCCCTCTAGAAGCCCGAGAGTTTACGGTACTGATTCATTTAAATGGAAAGAAGAGATCTGAGCAGTACAAACAGGGAGTTTAACACGGCTCTGTGGCCGGTTGCCAGGAAATTCTTGGGCACTCTGGAACTTTAAGAAAAATCTATTGTGTTCTGAAGCTTCGGAGACAATCCAGGGGCAAGGGAGGGAGCCCCTGGAGGTTTAACATTGTTTAGGGATTAAAACACTGCTGTTGGCTTCCTGCATTGTTATTTGAAAACAAACCAAACATCACACCTCCTAAAAGTCCAGATCCACTCTTGTGAGGATTTATTGCTGCTGAGCACTTCTCATGCCTCACAGCCGAGAGCATAGGGCTTTCCCCAGGATACGGGATTTACAAATAGGGCTTTCTCCAGGATATGCGATTTACGGCTTGGTTCTGCAGAGTCGCAAACTGGACGGTGAAGCCATTGTGGAGTGTTCTGTGCTTTTTGGGAACACCCGCATCGAATCCCTCTACGACATTCGTGTCGCGGGCTTAGGTGAGCTGAGTATCGCCTCCTGACTCAGAACGGTACAGAGTCTCCCGAGGAAAATGCCAAAACGCCAGAGTCAGCTGTCTCTATTAGAGATGCCGCCCAGGTGACTAACCAGGTCACCGTACCTGATTAGTATTGCAACAGCAGTGGCTTCTGGCCTCTGGGTTGGAGGTCTCAGGAGCTTCACGGAGCTCTCCTTCAGGCCCTACAGTGGGCAGAGCCCAAGCTCAGATCAGCCGAGGCCTTTGACACTCTTTGTACAGGCCGAGGGATCAACTTCCCGTGTGGTTTTCAGGAGAGGAACCGGAGGAAAGGCGCACAGCGGGGGTTGGGGAAGAGGCAAATCGAACTCTTGCTTTTGTTTGGGGGAAACAAACCCACAGAAACTCTCCAAGAGAGCAAAACGGGTTACATTTTAAAACTAATATTACGGCTACTAATTTCGAGTAAGAATGATTGCAGCTTTGGAAGGGGGGTTCTAAACGAGGAAATGGAATCTGAATCAGGAACCTCCCCAACGTCTAGAAGAGGAAGTTCTGACTGGCTGAATCTCTGGGAGCCAAGGAAGGCCCGAGGAACCCAAGGAAGAGCGGTCAGCCATGTTCCGACGTGGAGAACCACCCCTCTTGGGTCAGTCCGGATCCAGAGCTTGCTGTAAATCCTCCAGTCCTCGGTCCTGGTCTGGAGAGTGTAGGGCAAAGAGTGACACGTGTTTGGGCCCACAGCTGCCATTTTTGGAACTTCCAGAGGAAGCCATGGAGGTCAGGAAGGAGGTTGTTGTGGGTGGACTGCGGACTCTAGGCTCGGCGGGTGTAGCAGACATTTTTACCTGCAACCCGAGACCCTCACTTTGAGGTGGGAAGGAGTCGACTCACCTACTATTGTTTTGCTCTGTCAGCCTTTTGGGGGCCTCGGCAGAAACAAGACTAAAACGGTCCTGTTCTAACATTCTCCTATTTAATAATTCAGACAAGGCAGGAAGCGCTCCGTAAGCCCAGGGGGGCCCTCACAAACATCTGGACGATGAAACAAGAAAAGACGGAGGTCGACTTTATTAGGGACACTTACCTTCCGACAGCAAAGACCGTTAGACCCACGGTAATTTTCTGTCTGGCGTAATAACTTTCTAAGATGGCTTTGTTGTAAGTGCCTTCCCACACGACCGGCGCCTTCCATTCGGTCACCGTCACAACATCGGGACGTTTCCTGGTGACAAAACATAGGGCCCCATGAGGCAGGACAGCTTTCCTAAGGTGGGGCAGAGGCTGTCCAAGGAAAAACTGGGGTCAGCTATGATATGCTGAGATTGTCCCTGGATCTGGACTGAGCCCCAGGCAGTTGGCTGGGTGGTGGGACATTTGCAGGGGCAGCATCTTCTGAGTGAGGGACAGGAGGCTCTCAGGTGCCTTTGAGGGCTGTCTTGGGGCCCTTATGGGGGGATCTTACCGGTATCTCTCATTCCCTCTGTCCTCTTGCTGCTTTCCTAGCCCTCTTCTTCCTTCTGGATCCCTTCTGCTATCTCCCGGCCCCTTTCTAAACTGCCTGTGGCATCTTTGGGTGTCATTTATCCCTGTGGGTGCCACCTGCACCTAAGGAGGTCCTAATTCTTGACTCGGGAGAACGGCAGAGTGACACTGGAGCCAAAAGAGAGCCATCTAGTCTAATCTGCCTTTTGCCAGAAAGGGATTTCTGGGTAAAAACTTGGTGATAGGCCAGAAAGGGCCCCAGATTGAAGGGGATTCCGGTGTTATCATTCGTTTTACAAACAAGGAGTCAGAGTCACCCCGAATAGAAGGGATTCAACAGAGGGCCCCCAAGGCCAAGGCCAGAACATGGGGCTCTAGCACAGACCCTCTGCTCAGACCACATTGCCTCTTTGGTAGGAGAGCGGGGTGGGGGTGGGGGGGGAAGGAGAGGCATGTTTTCTGCACTCAGAATGCTTGCAAGGGACTTGGCAAAGCCAATAAAAAAACACAGGAAGCAACACAAGAGCATCAGCAAACTGACCGACTGCAGAGGGTAGACACGTGGAAAGGCTGAGTAGCCGCTGGGGCTCAGTGGGAGGGGGTGACACAGACTCAGCTCTGACCCCCATTTGCTCAGGAAGTGGCTGCATTTCCCCTGCTGGGAGGCAGAGACTGCAACACAGTCATGAGACTCAATCCCCAGTGCGAACGGCCCGTCCCGCCTGTCCCCGTTAGGCATTTGCTTATACTTCATCCACCGAGGGGAGATGGCCAGTGACTGGGGCAAAGTCCTGCTGGTCCCTGCTGGGTCCCTGCTGGCAGCATGCATGTGGCCCTGGCGAGGCTGTCGGGGAGATGTCAGCAAATCGATGGAGCGATGAGAACTCCCCCCACCCCGCCCGCCCCAGTCCTGCACATCAGTGGGGGGAGGGTTTGCACAAAACTGCTCCTATCGCCTCAGCAAAGCTGGGGTTTCCACAGTGAGGTTGGGCAAGGCTGGGTCGACCCCCATCTGGCCCCAGCCCCGGCCCCAGAGTGGAAAAGAGCCTCGGGAAACTCATCCTCCCGTCCATCTGTCACCAAGCTCTTCGCTCTAATTCTTGAGACGATAATCCCTCCCTTCTGGAGCCCGTGCCCCGCTTCCGGCCTCCTCCCTCCTCCTGCACAGCTGAATCGCCCCCAGAGGTGGGAGGGGGGCGCTCCGAGGCTGCTGTCCCGGCCCTCCCCCATCTGTCTGCAGTCTCAGCTCGGCCCTCGCACCCCACGTGTGCTGGCTGCACAGAGAACAGCTGCTCTTGGTTTCCTTCAATCGTGAAATGAAAGCACCTTCACCTACACTTTCTCGTTTAGTGCTTGCAACGGTCCTGCCACATATGTCCATTGTGCAGGTAAGAAAGCCAAGGCTGGTCCAAGGTCACACAGCTGGCTGCCGCTGATGGTAACTAAGATCCGCTGAGCACTTCCTGTGAGACCAGGCACCGTCGTGCTAAGGGCGTCACCCTCCAGAGGTGCTATGCTGATCCCCATTTTATCCATGAGTGGCACAGAGAGGTTAATTAACTTGTCCAAAGTCACACAGCTAGTAAGGGGCAAAGCCGGTTTTGGAACCCAGGTGGTCCCACTCTGGAGTCCATGCTCTGAGCTATCACCCTACACTGCGGCTTCTATGGACACTTACTCCCCGTGCTGACGAAGCTGGGGGTAAAACCCACGTATGTCATGGTTTTAACTTTAAGCTAAGGTTTCACTGAACTTAGCGACTCTGGCATTCTTACCAGTGTGCAATGAGAAAGAGAGAGCTTCTGTTTTGTTATGTTTTTAGTCATATAACCGCCCCCCCCACCTCTTTGTTGAATGGCAGGATTTCAAACCACAAAACACCACACACACACACATACACACACACACACACACACGCACGCATGACTTACATATCTATAACCAACGTTTCTGAACTTAAATTCTCCCCTGTATCACTGCCTCATTCATTGTCGTCCTTAGTTTTAGCCCGTTGAGGATACTTGAGCAGTTCTGACCCAGCCCGCTAGCTAAGTCTTACAGCTGTGTATGAGCTGGACACATTGTAAGCGGGTAATACTATTAAAAAACAAAAAACAAAAAACAGGGTGCCGGGCTGGCTCAGTCGGTTAAGCGACCGACTTCGGCTCAGGTCATGATCTCACGGTTTGTGGGTTCGAGCCCTGCGTCGGGCTCTGTGCTGACAGCTCAGAACCTGGAGCCTACTTCAGATTCTGTGTCTCCTTCTTTCTCCGCCCCTCCCCTGCTTTTCTCACTCTGTCTCTCTCTCTCTCAAAAATAAACATTAAAAAAAATTTTCTTTTCAATAAAAAAAAAAAAAGGAAGGAGAGAGAAGGAAAGCAGCAGCTGACCAGATGTACTTATTTAATATTCATGGTGCACGGGGGCTCAGTACCAGACTTTCACTCTCTCATTTAACCCTCACATTCACCTTATAAAGTGGATGCTATCCTCACCCGCATTTTACAAATAAAGAAAGCAGGGGGAGGCGAACAGAAGGGAGCTGCACCTTCAGCCATTTGATTTATAGAAGGGCCAGACCAGGGCACTCAAGGCCTCACCGCACGGCTCCTAAGTCGCTGTCGTGCACACCAGACTGGCTGCGGAGCATGACGGGAGAAAAGAGGCCCCGTCCGACCCCTGGAGAATCTCACAGTCCCAACCGGTGGCCAGCCTGCTATGCAACAGCCCCACCACTCAGTCCACATCTTCTAGAAAGACTGAGTCAGAAAAGCAGTACCCACTTTGGTTTGCTTGGCCGGGAAGATTCCTTCCAGCGGGGAAAAAAAAAAAAAAAAGGTAGCGATATTAAAAATTAATGTTCACTTCAAAATTAAAATGTTCTATTTCCCAGCTATTAATTATTAAGTCTCACTGGCAGTCCCCACATGTCATTGACCCTAAGGAGCCAGATGACAGCCTGAAAACGCAGGCAGGGGGGGCAGGGGAGGAGCGAGGCTGAGCACCAGATCAGCTGGGATGAGCCTCTGTCTCAAGGAGGCTCAGTCAGCAACATCACCCACTGCCTCCCGCAAACGAAGTGACACAGGGCAGGCCACCCACGCGTGAGAGCTAGTCCTTGCTACCATCAAGTGCCAGAAGCGTCCAAAGTCACAAAGATGGGGCTCTAGAAAGAAGGAAAGGTGCCAGGACAGACTCCGAGCTGCCCAAACGCCTTTCTTCCACGCACGACAGCCACCGCGTCAGCCTGTGTGACTCCACTATAGGGCAAAGGCTTCCACGGAATAAAACGGCCTCTATCACCAAAACACACACCTACCGAGGTCACTGCTAGCTTTTGAACCTTACGTACTTATTAACGGGTACAGGATGGGCCCCAAGCGTCGGGTAGAGAAAGCGTTAAACTTCTATCAACGTGAACCAGGTCAAAAAAGATGTGTTCAGCGTGTTCTTTACTGAACTCTCGATAGGCATCGGCATGCCAGGGGATGAGCTGGCAAAGAGCCGATGGAAGGAGGGTGGGGCCGTGGAATGCAGAGAAGGAGCCGATGTGGGAAGGATTTTGGAGGAAGGATTAACAGAACACATTAATCAATTAGACTGTGGGGTGGGTGGAGGAAAAGGATGAACCAGAGAGGTATTCCGGACTCTGGCTTGAGGTGGGAAATGAGGACGAGGGTGGGGTAGAACGCGGAAACCCATTTGGGTCACGGGAGACGTGTACAGAGATGTCAGGCGGGCAGTTAGATCCAAGTCAGGGCTCAGGAAATCTTCGGACTGAAGATCGGAATGTGGAGAGTCACACGCCCCGGTGTCTACGGCCATGGAAATGGATGAGAGCACAGTGGAAGATGGTGTATAAAGAAAAGAGACGAGAATACTGGATGTCGTCTCCAGAAACTCTACTATATGCCGAGGGAGAGGCCCTTATGGAGGAGACCAAGAAGGGAGAATAGAGAAGGAGGAGGGAAAGTCAGAGGATGTGTTGTCACAGAAGCTAAGAGAGCTTGATGTGGAAATGTGTGCATGATACATGGTAATGTATTGTAGGTCGTCTACATGAGAGGATACATTTATATGAATATATTTATTTGTTCATTCGTGTATCTAATCGTTCACTCATCTAAGAAATATACTTTGGTGCCCTGGGAAGGCTTAAATTTGGAGCCTCTTCAAACCAATAGTCTTTAAGTATCTGCTCACCATTTGTGTGGAGGAAAAGCTGAGCCATGCACGGGGGAGAGTGGGGAGCGACAGCTGGTGGCCACGATCGGGCTCTCCTCTTTGTCTCAGCCCTCACCCCGCCTCCCAAGTCCCGCTCCCAGAGCACAAATGCCACGGTTAAAGTGTACCAGCCTCCTGAGAAAGGAGCCTGGCGACTACCTCTTGCTCATCTAGCCCACCTTTTGGTGGAGGTCTCCCTGTCCCCCTGCCCCAAACACACACACATTAAGGGGCTCATCAAAGCGACAATGCCTCCATGTTCTTGTGTTTCCAGTAATGGTTTAGCATCCCACGGACGGCCACCCTGGTGCCTAGCTCATTGAATGACACATGGGCGGGGGGTTGTGGGGGGAGGGCAAAATTCCCATCCTTCCACACTAGTGTGACCCCCCTCCCCCCAAACAAAAAGAGAGCTTGCTGGAACATACTCAGTCTTTCCAGAGCTCACTCCCCTCTTACCGGAATAGTTGCTATTCTCTCCCTGTCCTCCTCCTCTATAGCTCCTCCTGCCCCCTTTCAGACTCCTCTTCCTTCACTGGCCCATTAAGTGCTGACATCAGGATGTGGTTCTAGTCCCCTGCCTGGGTGACCCCCTCACTCTGATGGCTCTTCACCCCACATCTCTACCACACATCTTCCAAGGAGCTCAAGGGCACCGCTATAGACTGACCATCTGTGCCCGCCCTCCAGAATTCCTACCTTGAAACCCAATCCCGGGTGTGATGGTATTTGGAGGTGGGGCCTTTGGGAGGTGCTTCGTTCATGGGGGTGGAGTCCTCACTAATGGGATTAGTGCCCTTATGAAAGAGGTCTCAGAGAGCTCCCCGCCCCTTCCACTGTGTGAGGACAGAGAAGATGGCTGTCTGTGACCCAGGAAGTGGGCTCTCACCAGTCACCAGAGCTGCTGGTGCTTTGATCTTGGACTTCCCAGCCTCCAGAACTCTGAGAAATACATTTCTGTTGTTTATAAGCCATCCAGTCTGTGGTGGTTTGTTATAACAGCCCGAACAGACTAAGATAGGCACTCTGTGAATTTCTGTCCCAACGCCCCACAAGTACCTGAACCCACATACATCCCTCGTAGA
The DNA here is from genome assembly GCF_007474595.2 of Lynx canadensis. Lineage (NCBI taxonomy): Eukaryota > Metazoa > Chordata > Mammalia > Carnivora > Felidae > Lynx > Lynx canadensis. Next base: position 80,490,543 of record NC_044315.2, read on the forward strand.
GCTCATCCCCTACTCTGACTCCTAGACCTGGCTGCCTTTCTCCGGTCCCTATCCTGGTCAATGGCACCACCCCCCACAAGTCTCTCAGGCTTCAAGGTCATCTGATGATCCTGGACAGCTCCCGCCTCCATACTCCCCAGACGCATTCTTCTAAGTCCGATCAACCACGCCTCCTTCCCGGTTTTGGCAAATACTACTTGCACATCTCCTGCCCCTACAAGACCAGGAACTTCTTGAACATAACCATATGGATTGATTCCTCCTATCTCCTGTGCCTCACACGACATCTAGTACAGTATTTTTGACCATGACTCCCAGTGAGAAATGCATTTTGCATCGCAACAAAATGCATGCACATACACATATATACAGAAACAGTAATTCAACCAAACAGTGTTTATCCTTCCACTTCATGTGATGCCCTCTGATTTTCTACTTGGTTTCAATTTTTTTTAAAAAAGCCCATTTTGTCCCATGAAGCTAGTTTCCTGAACATATTAATGGATAGTGCCTGGTAGTTTGAAAAATGCCAGCTGGCAGATCATAGGTGTTTGATAAACATTTGTCGTATGATCGCCTAATGATGCATGCACGGCCCCATGAGAGTTTTCATCATCATTGCCGTGTTTTCAGATGAGTTAGCTGAATCTCAGAGAGGATTTTCCTGCTCTGACCCTACATGCTGTCGTTTTCCACAACACCTCGTGGTCAGTGAGACCCCTTCCAGCCTCAGGATTTTGTGATTCAGCTGCCGCCTTTCGACAACTGCTGTCAGAATCACTGTGCCTCTGCTCAAGCATCTGAGTCAAAACATCCAGACCCTGGGATTCTCATCTAATCTATGGTGAATGTCTGACAGATGCTAAGACTCTGTATCCCCAATCAGGAATGTTCTCAATGGCATTGTTGCCTACACAGTCCCGCCACCTCCGACGGGGGCTAATGGATTTATTGCACGTGGCGAGACGCTTCTTTTCTTACTGTGGATTAAACCAGTCTGACAGCTGAAGTTCTTCGCTGTTTTCCTTTCTTTGTTCATCTCCCTTGTCTACGGCTTCCTCTTCTGGGTAACTGTGGGTCCTACGTACAAAGGGAAAGCAAGCAGAGTGAGACAGAGGTGGATCTATGGTGTCGAGACAGCCCGCGAATGGCTCGTGAAAACGCGCTCCAAGGCGGAGAACATGTGCAGTGAAAAAATGTCTGGAGAAAGCTTCATGATACGAAACGCTTATTCGTAAACACACACTGTTGGTGAACAGGCTCAGGTCTCCCCTTTTCTATTTTTCTCCCGAGTCAGCGCAGTTAGCAATTTAGTGACCTAGAACCTTCAGGTTATTTCGGGGGCAAGGGAACTTGCTGGAACAGTCCTCCTGTGATCGTCTTTCCCGCAGCCGAAACTTCAGCCCAAGCCCCACTCACCCCCGAATTAAACGGACAAACGTGACCATAACCCCCAAGCTTCAGTATACTCGTCCCAACCAGGGAGTAGTTTCCTTGTATGACTTCCACAGGCCAAAAAGACGAGTGACCGTGAAGGTCATGACCATGAGACCATTTTGTTTTGACTCTGTAAGCGTCAGGTGGGTGGACAAACACAGAGGGTCACCCCATCCATCACCTTACCTATTGTTAAACCAGCTTGGAAACCACCAGCCCTTCTGCGTGCTGCTATCACCCACCTCTGGGTTTCTAAGAAATGAAAGAGATGACAAACATTTTTAGAAGATGAGGCAGTCCCAGACTGGGTGGAGGCAGGGTGGGGGTGGGGTGGGGTTTCCAAACTCTTCATGGCAGAAAATTACTTAAATTTCCTTCCTTCTTTCTTTCTCTTTCTTTCTTTTCTTTTCTTTTCTTTTCTTTTCTTTTCTTTCTTTCTTTCTTTCTTTCTTTCTTTCTTTCTTTCTTTTGTTCTTTATTTTTCTTTCTTTCTCCCTCTCTCTTTCTTCTTTTCTCTCTTTTGTTTGTTTGTTGGTTTCTCTCTCTCTCTCTCTCTCTCTCTTTCTTTCAGTTCAGAAAACAGAACTTCAGTTCATAAAACAGGAGTGAAGCTATTCTCTACCGGGTGATGAATGGAAGTGTTGAATCACTATATTGTACACCTGAAACAAATATAACACTGTCTGTTAACTAACTGGAATTAAAATAAACACTAAAAAAAAAGAAGAAGAAAAGAAGTCAAGCTGCTCTAGCTGAATGAGGGAAAGATACCCCAATAGCGCCTGGACCTCTCCTCCGTGGTGCAGCCCCTGGTGCTCAGCTCATGCAGGGAGCCCCGGCAGGGAGAGAGGAGGCAAGAGGAAATAACAAGTCGGGGAACACTGATACATAAGCCTGGGACATGGTCTGCCACTAACTCGTGGTGTAACTGTGACAGACCTTTTCCCTCACTGAATCTCGGTTTTTTCCTCTGAAGAGTCAGATATGTGATAATAATAAGGATGGTGACAATCACAGTGATAATAAACCGAACATGGAGGTGGCTTTGAAAAATAAACGAAATAGCATACATCAAACAGCTTTATCAAGTTGAAAATTGCAGTAAAAAGTTGTGATCTTAATTAAAAAAAAAAAAAAAAGACCAGTGTATATTTCCAAGAATGATCTCTTTTGCTAAACCAGAATTCAAGTTGCTACAAAGGTCAGCAGTGACAGCCTCAGGAAATCTGAGGGTCTCTGAAGCAGAAACTCAGGAAACTGTAATCAGAAGCCACCCTCACCACCCACATGTGGAAATTTCCAGACTCTCTCATTGTGAGAGTCTCTCCAGGGAGGGGACTTTCTGGAGAAGGGGAAAGAGGGGGAAGGCAGGGGTGCAGTGGCCTGTGGTTGGACAAATAAGACAGAGAGCCACGAACAGGCTTAATAATATTAAGAAACATGTTTTAGGGGCACCTGGGTGGCTCAGTCAGTTAAGCTCAGGTCATAGTCTCGCGGTTCGTGAGTTCGAGGCCCGCGACGGGCTCTGTGCTGACAGCTTGGAGCCTGGAGCCTGCTTCGGATCCTGTGTCTCCTTCTCTCTCTGCCCCTCCCCACCCCAAAATAAATAAACATTAAAAAAAAAAAAAAAAGGAACCTGTTTTAAAGCTCATCTACTTTCAGGAGGTGTCTCAGATGGTTGACTATTAAAAAGGAGTGGTCACCATACACAGGGAGACAACATAAGACTTAATAAACAAAAAGGAACAGAAAGAAAAATATTTAATTACGCGTGTAGGTATTTTCATATGAGCCTGGTCACCCCCAACTACTCATGAGAGTAAAGGTTTCATCTTTATGTTCATTTTATAGCTGAGAATTTGGCCAAGTGGGGTTGGGCAAATTGCTAAGATCCCATAGAATGTAAGCGCAAAAGCCAGGGTTTAACACCAGAGAATAAATTATATCAGAAATGAAGGCTGACAAAAGTATAAGCAGTTAAGCACAAGACTTTGCTCTGAGCTTCCTGGCAGCCAAGCCAAAGAGAGAGAAATGAAGGCTTGGGCTCTGAGTGGCTCAGTCGTTAGGCATCTGACTTCGACTCAGGTCATGATCTCACGGTTCGTGAGTTCGAGTCCCGCATGGGGTATGCTTGAGCCCCGCTTCAGGTGAGCCCCACTTCTCCTTCAATCTCTCTCTCTCTTTCTCTCTCTCTCTCTTCTCCCTGCCCCTCCTGGGATTCTCTCTCTGCCCCTCACATCGTACTGTGGGATTGTCTCCCTGCCCCTCACTTATACTCTCTCTCTCCCCCAAAAAAAAAAAAAAAAAAAAAAAAAGGCTTACATAGTTCTCACTGCCTTTGGCAATAATAATAATAATAAATACTAGTTCATCAGGAGACCTTAACTTCTTTCCTGGTCCTTTGTCTCAAAGGAATTTCTTGCAAGGGTCTTTATAGAACACATACTGGGCAGCATAATGAAAAATATCTATCCTGATTCTTTTCATCAGCAAGGCAGAATGTTCTCCAAGTGACACCACTTAAACCTAAGATGAGAATCAAGGGCAAAATACAAGTCACAGTTCTTGTATAAAGGCCTGCCTAGGGAATGGGAGGCATGTGGTCCAGATCCCTGGGAAACCACCCTTCCCCTCTGCCCTTGACCGGAGCTCCCCTACTTGCCGCGGTGCTAAAAACGGGCTGTAGGGGGTGCCAGGGTGGACACGGGAAACATCCCATACATCTCTAGAATTCAAAGCACTTACTTTGAGTGATATATCCACAAGAAAGAGCCTTCGGGGCTGAAAGCAAATGAGAAATAAAAACATATCATGTTACTTTTAATTCCGAGAAAAGCTATTTTGCAATCATTACCATTGATGCCCCGGGCTGAGCTGAGAGCCCGGGTTTTGTCTACTCCTAGGTTTCTACTTTTCTTTGAGGTACAGCCAAAGGTATCGAGGGACTGGGTATTTTCAGTGGCAGTCCCTTCAGGGTTGTTCAGAGCAAGGGGTGGGAAAGAGGTTACTGGAGTATCTCAAATCTTCATAAAAAAAAATAAGAAAAAGGTGACACCTCTCCATTGGCTAGAGGTGGCTTCACTGAGGGAGGGGTTCCATCTCTGAAGCTAGTGGAGGCAGTGAGTTGGTCTCTAGGGACCTACAAGGCTGGGCCAGGGAATACATGACTCCTCCGTTGAGCCATCTCTAGTCATTCAGCAGATACTTGCTGAGCATAATTACGTGCCGAGTACTGGGCACACAGCACTGGCTAACACAGACACAAGACCTATGTCCATGTGTCCTTGTGCTACACTCAAGCTAGCAGGGAAGGCACACCCTATTCAGGCAATCACACGGCTACACGACCTCAAACTCCAAGCTATTGAAAAAAAAAAAAAAAAAGCATATGTACTCCAAGCAGTTAACAGGAAGACCTGGAAGGCTTCCTGGAGGAGGTGGGAATGTTTGAGCTGAGATCTGAAGGATAAATGGAGTCCAGGTGAAGGGGATGTGGGAAGAGTGTTCCAGACAAGAGTGAAAAGATACACAAAGACGGTGAGGAAAAAAAGGAGGCATTTAAATGTGCAAGAAAGTGGCAGAGAAGTCGCCGGAAGCCAGACCTTGCCGGGGCCTACTGGGGATTCTGCCCTGGAAGGGTTTTGAGCAGGGGAGGGACAGGGTCTTGCAGGCAACTGAAGAAGGTCACCGGAGATGAGATGGCAGGGGTGAGGAGTGAATGTGGGTGACCCGTTCGGAGGTGATGGCTGTCGCCCAGGCACAAAGCAAGGCGGCCAACCAGATGGAGAGAAGGACTTGAGAGGCATTTTGGGAGGTAGACTGGCAGGACTTGTCATATGGCATCACTCCACTGCTCTGTGCAGGGAAGCTGTGCCCCAGAGCTAAGCCTTGTGCCCCCTTCTCCTCCCTGTGAATAAACGGGGGTACAGCCTGGTAGGAAGAGTTCTACACTTGAGCTCAGGCACCTGCCGTGGCTCAATTCCTGCCTGGCCCGAGTTTTCTCGACCCTGAAAAAAAAAAAGTGGCTCACAGTTGTTTCACACTCTGTAGTCTCTTATCCCCTCCTCCTGCCTTCTCCCCATGGCGGGGCGGAGGGGGGGTGGTCCTGCATTTCCTTGTAGGAATAAAATGCATGCTTTGTCACCACCTATGGTTTCTCCTCTGAGCCCAAGACTCAAGGACCACGCTCGAAAATTTCTTGTTCCTATACTGATTCTGACAATATCCATCAGAGCTAACCCTTAGCCAGGTACCCTTCTAAGCAACTGACATAGATCAGCTCATCGAAACCTCACAACAATCCAATCTTCTCATCCTACAGAGGAGGAAGCTGACGCACAGAAGTATTAAGCGATTTGCCCAAGGTCCTACTGCTGGTGAGGAGTAGAGCCAGTATTTGAACCTGGGGGATCAGACTCCAGGTCCTACAAGAAGTGGAAGGGGGAGGGGAACGGAGAGGAAGAGGGGGAGGGTCTGCTGCCACCCATTGCTCAGATGGCCATCCTGGCACTCAGGGCACTAGCTTCTAGATTCAGCTTTGCGACCTTGTCACGTCTCTTTACTAACCTGTCCTTCGTCCCCTCCTCTCCCAGAATCCTGCCACATCTCAGTGGTCACAGCAATAACATATTCATCCTTCAGGGCTCACATGCCATCTCCTCTGTGCCTTTCTTGATACGATCCTAGCCTGGCACATAGTAGGTGCTCAAGAAACAGTTGTACCTAAGTGCAAACAGTAGATCCCCCTCCAAAGCCAAACATAATCTTAGCCTCCTTAACTCTGACAGTTCCTTTTCTCTACCCTGACAGTCTTCCTCTTCTACCGCTGGTTATTTATATGCCTATCTTCTTGCTCCATCTAGATCATAACCCCCTGAGGGTAGGACTTGCACTTGTATCCCTAATCGGTTGATGGGCTCCATTTAGTATTTTGAAATCCTCTTTAGCTCGGTGCTGTCCACCTGTCTAAGGCTAGTGCCCTCAGCTCACCTCAGGCCATCGCATGGCCAATTCACAAGGTGCCACAGGGTCTGCTGCCTTTTACGCCTCTTGCAGACATTCAGTAGATTCCTCACGTTGAAAAATGCGTGCCCGGAGTCTGGGTGCCAAACCATGGCCGTGGAGAGTGGCCAGAACCCGCTCCAGCTACCGTGTGGAAAGTGCCCAGCACTGCAAAATCACCCTCGTTATGGGAGGTCAGTGCCAGAATGCACACTGGGGCCTTTGGCTCCCATCTTTGAATTTTGTGAACCACCCAAAATATGGAAGTACGACTCTGGCTGAGATTCCAAACACCAAGCTTAAACAATCAAGCATTCAGAGCTTGTAGGTTATCAGCACAAGGATCTCAATCAACTCAGGGCAGGGACTCGAAAGACTGTTCTTCAGTTGGATTCTTCCAACCACTAGAGCTCTTCCTTCTACTTGTCAAAACCCCCTGTCTTGTTCTGCCCTCTGGAGCAGAGGAAGAGGAGGAAGAGGAGGAGGAGGAGGAGGAGGAGGAGGAGGAGGAGGAGGAGAAAGAGAAGGAGGAGGAGGAGGAGGAGGAGAAGAAAGAGGAGGAGAAGAAGGATGAGGAGAAGGAGGAGGAGGAGGAGGAGGGAGAGGAGGAGAAGGAGGAAAAGAAGGAGGAGGGAGAGGAGAAGGAGGAGGAGGAGAAGGAGGAGAAGAAGGAGGAGGGAGAGGAGGAGAAGGAGGGGGAGAAGAAGGAGGAGGGAGAGGAGGAGGAGGAGGAGGAGGGAGAGGAGGAGGAGGAGAAGAAGAAGGAGGGAGAGGAGGAGAAGGAGGGGCAGGGAGAGGAAGAGGAGGAGGAGAAGGAGGAGGGAGAGGATGGCAGCTAGCATTCACTAAGTGCTTATTAACTCCCAGGCATTGCCCTAAATGTTTTATATACAATAACTTACTGACTCCTCCCAATGAGGTACCTATGAAGCAGGTACTATTATTATCCCCTCATTTTTAAAGAGAGGGAAACTGAGGAACAGAGTTGCTGAGTAACTTGCCCAGGGCCACAGAGGAGGTGAATGGTGTCACAGAACCAGTTCCAGGCAGCCCAGCTCCAGACTCCAGACAAGATATTTCCTCTGCCCTCAAGTACCCAAGGGATCCCAGGGTCCCTGCACCTGACTCTGAATTACCTTGCCTCAGGACTAAGTATGTCCAGTTTCCTCAATTCAAAAGACAGACGGGGTTTGTAGACTCCTTGAACTTGACCACACCCTAGCTTGTCTCGATTTTGTTAAAATGAGTTGTTCAGAATGAAACAGAATAACGCTCCAGAAGGGGTTAGATCTACTCTGCACTCCCGGGAGTAACAGCTCCCACGCTCTGGAGTCTTCCTTCTGCTGATGTACTTAAAGGTACAGATCCCTTTTTTAGTAGCCAAGATGGTCCTGCAGGCTTAAGCTTTAAGAGCAGAAGGAATTTAACTGTTAATCCAGGCTGTCACCTTTAACTTCGGGGCTACTAACGGACTTCATCATGAAAATATTAGTGGTGTCAGGACAGCTCCCCCGCCCAGAGTTGTGTTGTGGACTTCTTGGGTAAAGTGCCTCCTAAGTCAAAGGGATCATGCATTTTTGTAGCTGTTTGCACAGACTACTTTCTGTCAGGAGCCTCTCCAGCTGGAATCTCTGAGACACTGGATTTTCCTAAAGCACAGAAGCACGAATATTTGGTGGGGGGGGGGGGGGGGGGGGAATCCACTGATGCATTTGAAAACTCAGAAGTGTTTCATTCATTTTGCTTTCCAGAGTTACAACAAAACAAAACAAGACAAGACACCCAAGCATGTTAGCCAGGCACAAATGAATCACCAGCCACTCAGAGTGGATGGTATAGCGAAAGTCAACAACTTAAGTTATGCCTTTCAACTCTGAAAATATCTTAGAATTGCAAGATGTGGGGTGGATTTCTCATGGCATTCCTGTCTGAAATTTCTTAAGGTAATTTCCACAGCTCGTCATACCAATAATGAAAGTTACATTTGGGCTTAGGATGGCCTCGCTGTTTCTGCACATAACCCACCCAGAACGGCAAAGGTACAAAAGTCAAGACATTAGGAATGTGACAGGAAGGAAGGGGATTAATTAGCCAGAAGGTACTTGTCGATCTAATGATTTTAAATATAGTCCAGGGCTCAGGGATACAGGAAGGGTGGAATCTCTTCTTCATTGTTAATCCCAGTTTTAATTTCAACCTGGTCACGTGGCTGACACGAGGAGACTCAAGTCCAAGGTGGGTGTCACACTCCACAATTACCTGTTGATATATTCCCAAAACACAACAATTACAGTCGAGACAACCAGCATTGACAGAATCACTTTTCCTTTGACATTCATTATTTTCTCCTGGGGAGACAAAAAAAAAAAAAAAAAAAAAAAAAAAAAAGGAGAAAGGAAAAAGAAGATTAAATAAAAAAAAAGTGAGGTATGGTTTTCTAAGAAAGGCTGCCATCTTCAGAGAGGAAAAGCTCATAAATATTTAGCTAGCGCGAAGGAGTGCCATTAGCTAGCTCAATGGCAAAGTAGTAATTCAATGAGTTGGCAGGGCCGCCCGGGTGGGAAGGGGGCTAAGGTCACTCTGGCGCTCAGAGGGAAGGTATTGCAACCGATCCCGGTCTGCCATGGATGTGGGTGGGCGAGGGTGTAGCTAGAAACCGTTCCCATGGACCCTCGCTGCCTCCTGACCCAGATTATGGGAAACCATCCTTTCCCTGGCTCTGCTGCCGTTGACATACTGACCACAGGCCCCATCCTCGGAGGGGAAGACAGCCCTGGTCCCTTAAAGTCTAGGCTCTCCCATTCTCAGCCCCATCCGGCTTTTCCCCACCACACCCACAATCAACCAATCAATCAATCGGTGCACAGTGGGTACTTAAATGTGTCTTGATTGCTGCATGAAGTCATGGTTGGAGAGGCGCTGGGTGCCAGGTGGGGAACGACGGGTTGCAAAGTACTTTAATTTGGGCGGTGAGGGAAGACCTTGCTGGGGAGGTGACTAAAGCTTCCCAAGGGATGAAGACAGAAGGCAAAAGGACGAGAAGTGCAAGGCAAGTCCCACACTTGGGAGCAAACAGATCTAGATCGGGACTGTGCCCACCCGTCATAATGATGAGATGTCTTCACTCCCAGAGAAGGGTGGATTTGGGTGCCAGCCCTCATACACACAGAGCTGGGGGACCTTGAACATGGGGCAGGTCCTCGGGTCCTCATCCACAGCTCCAGAAAGCTCCGAGGACCAAAGGCCTTTTTATAATTTAATTGGCACCAAGATCCTAACTGATATGAGGCTATTTATAATCTTTACCCCACTTGGTGATGCTGTTTACGTGTTTCTTTGCAGAAATATTGATGGATTTCATTACGTCGTGCAGCATAATACACAATTATGGGCGTTACATAATACACGATATATTATCTGCAACCCCCAGAATTCTGAATCCCAGCATACCTGGCCCCAGAGTTTCAGAAAAGGGATTGTGGATCGCTAACTGAATTGGTTCCTTCATCTCTAAAACGGGGACGGAAGTGGTGATGATTGCAAGAGGTAACATCCACAAAATGCTTCACATTGCTCCTCACACTATATACATGCGCCCCAAAATGCTAGTTCTGGTTACCGGTGTCCATAAAATGGGCTGTTGGGAGGCTCCAATGGGACAGCACGGTGCCTGGTACTCGGTTAGAGCTCAAAACGTATATGAGGAAAAGGAGTAAGAACGTGTTAAACAACGAGGTGCAAATAAATGCAGATCGGGGACTGTAACGGTTTATCCATCTGTTCGGTGCCACAGCCTGATTCAGAGGTCCTGGGAAGCAGGAGGCACCCGGAGTTTCTCTGATCGAGCCCAGGGCCCTGTTACAGTCCTGCTACAATACCTGTGTGTGCGGAGGAGGTGACAACGTTGCATCCCGAGCTTCATCAATGCCACCTGCTGAGGATCCAATGCCAACTGCTTCCCGGTGGAAGAAACACTGAACACTAAACCGAGGAACACCCCAACTCCCGGCGTGGAGAACAATGACACGCTGGGCAGCGCCCAAATCAGACACACCTCCCAACCCCCTCTCCCAGTATGCGCATAACTTTTTAATGCCAGACACTAGCATCAGAGGCAACTCTCGAAGCCCATATCTTTCTGGAGATCGCTTGAACCTGCTTATGTTTTGCTGGAGACTTACGCCTGGAGGCCAGGTGGGTGAGCCAATACCGGGTCTTTTTTTGTTGTTGTTTGTTAACTTTCTTTATTCTGAGAGAGACAGAGAGAGCGAGCGGGGGAGGGGCAGAGAGAGAGAAAGAGGGAGCATCCCAAGCTGGCTCCACGCTGTCAGCACAGAGCCTGATGCAGGGCTCGAACTCACGAACCTGTGAGATCATGACCTGAGCCGAAACCAAGAGTCGGACGCTCAACCGACTGAGTCACCCAGGCGCCACCCCCCCCCGCCCCACCCAATACTGCGTGTTTTAGCAAGCCACTAGAAATGGGTGTATCCATGCTTCCTGGGATCTGGAATCCAAGTCCCCAGGGAAGGAAGGGTTGGCAGGGTGGCCAACAGAGCTTTTAAAACATTTTCATTTCTCTCTCTGGACACAAGTGAGGCATTTGGCAGTCAGCACGGTCTAAAAGTCCTTCTCTTATGTTTCTGTCTCAGAATTTTCAAAACTGTATAATTCTGAAAATTGGTGGTTGGCTATCTGACCCACCAAGCAGGAAATGTGGGATGGCTTCTACATTCCTTCGTGTAAGGGGTAGAGCACTGAACTGGGACCTGCTGAAAACTGACACCGTGTCTCACACGGGAGAGTGTAGGTCTAGGTCACCTGGGTGCCTCCTTTCCCAAGATTTAGCCAGTTCTGCCAGAATCCCCCCCCCCCCCCCCCCCCCACCTCCCAAGCCTTCTTGTCACACTTGTGATTTTTCCCTAAGTCTGTCCTACCCCAGGCACGGGCTGCCCCAGGGCCAATCCTAGACAGCGACCCTCACAACGGCTCCCACATGAAGTGTGACCCATAAATTAATTCTTCCGTACCCACCCCATCCTGTGCCCCCCACCCCAACAACAACCACACACACACACACACACACACACCCTTCAGAGAATCTCAGAATTACACCCCAACTGGGCTAAGTCAAGGTATTCCTTCCAAACTGAATTCCTCTCTGAAAGGAATTCTGGTGAACCATGTTTTCTCCATCTCGTGTCAGGGGAAAAGGTAAACGTCTCAGCTGAATAACAGAGCACTCAGAAGCTCTGGAAAAGCCATTATATCTGGAGAACGGGAATTGGGCAGGGAGAAAGCAGTGCTGGAGGAAAGCAAACCTTCCCACAGGTTAACAAATCCTCCTCTCTGCCTCCGATTCCTCCCCCGGCCCAGGGAACCCAAGCCCTCCTCCCTGTGAAGCTGCTTCTGCGAGCCTAGTAGCTTCTGGAATATTGCACTGAAGTCAAGAGACTCAAAAGGATCCAGGTCAGGTAGTGACAAGTGTTGCACAAGAACACAACTCAGGTAAGGGGACAGGGGAAGGGCACAGGCACCAACTGGGTGTTCATGACCTTGGACGGAACTCGAGTTCTCCACACCCCCCTCGGGGACGCTCAGACCCGGGAGGAAACTAGACCAGCATTGAGACTCTGGAGTCAGCGGTCCTGGATGTCTGCCTTGGGTGAGTAGTCTGAGCCCCTAGTTACATATACAAAACGGAGCTTGAAACACCCTCCTCCGGGGTTCTAGAAAGGACTGAAGGAGATCGTGTATACGAAGCACATGGTGCCTGGTGGTCAGCAAATGCTCCACACCTGGCAGCCGTCAGGACGCTGATGCTTTCTAATGGGAGAGTTTCTAAAATGCGTGCTCTAGAGCAGAGCGGTGCTGTACCTGAGGGAGTCTGAGTCCTCCGGAAGAGTCAAGGGTGAGCCCGCCCCCCACCACGAACTGTGACTGTCCTCAGGGCTCCCTCCCCATTGCCTGCAGCCCGGGACCCGGCTGCTCATCGCGTCTGCCCCCCCTGCCTGGTGCTCGAGGCAGGCGAGCAGGCGAGGAAGGGGAGGTTCGTAGGTGTAACGGACCTACGGGTCGGCCCCAGCCCCTCCACAAAGCCGGCTTTGTAACCCAGGATCACGAGTTTCTCTGGCCTTGGTCTCCCCGTCTGTGAAACCAGTTCTGTGGACTTAACTTCCCACGACGGGCTTTCCGTCGATGGACCCGGGATGTGGAAGAGAAATCAAGCAGAGAGCTGGAAGTCTCGGCTTACGAAGGCGGTTCACTGAGACCCACCGGGAGCTCCTGGTGCCGTGGCCCGTGTGGATTCCTTGATGTGATGACAGCATGGCGGGAGCACCTACCCGCACGTGTTGAGCGCCGAGGCTGACTTACTCAGAAGCTGATGAAGCCTGGGCATCCTGCCCCCTTGCGAGCCTGGGCCTGACCTTCTGTCGCGGGTAGGGGGTGGGTCAGGAAGGCCTCCTAGAGGCAAAGAGTGCTCCCGCTGTCTGAGGGGATCATTCCAGCCTTGGGGCCTGTCCTGGGGCTAAAGGTGGGGCCGGGGGACTGAACCCACTACCTGCCCGCCCACCTGGGTCCCAGTAACAACCTGCCCCACAGGCGCCCTGTTGGGCACCCAGGAGCGCCCCCCCTTGGGTCCCAAGAGGAGGGGCTCGAACCCCATGCAGCTCTGCGCCCAGCTGAGGGGTCACCTCGCGCCCTACCCCTGCCCCATCTAGGATCAAAGAGCTGGGTTCTCTGGGTGAGAAACAGCCGAAAGATTTACAGATGCGTCACCACCAACACTAAGTTGTGAAGCTGGAAGAGACATTTCTAAAGTCTCAGTGATAAGAAGGAAGGTCGATTCACCAGGCCAGAGGCCAGACGGATTCGTCTCCCTTTGGTCTCTATTGAAAATGATACTGCAGAATCATCCTAACACAAAGAGGCCATCCAAGACTATGCAGCCAAACGATGACAGGTGCATTAGACAGCTAAGCACTACTAATGGTTTTTATGGTGTTTTCACGTCATTTTATTATGATGTCGTTTTCCTGGGTCTTTTCCTGTTTGAAGTATTTGTCAGTTTTTGTTATTTGCTGTGGTATCTCTTCTCATATCCTAGTATTCACTTCCATGACTAATACTGTGGGTGCAACTCTGCCTTCTGTCTCTTGAAGACGGCTCTGAAAATGGAATAAACTTCAGGCCCTTGGACGCTCCCCAGAGGAACTAGGCCAGGCCCCGGGCCAAATGTTTTCCCAGTAGTCTCTCCGCTAAGCCCCACGGTTACCCTGTGAAGTTACTCTAGTGTCATCCCCGTTTTAAAGATAGGAAAACAGAGGGGCGCCTGGGTGGCTCAGTCGGTTACGCGTCCGACTTCAGCTCAGGTCATGATCTCGTGGTCCGTGAGTTCAAGCCCCATGTCAGGCTCTGTTGCTGACAGCTCGGAGCCTGGAGCCTGCTTCGGATTCTGTGCCTCCCTCTCTCTGTGCCCCTCCCCTGCTCACACTCTGTCTGTCTCTCTTGAAAATAAAGAAACATTAAAAACAAATTTTAAAAAAAGATAAGGAAATAGAGGCTCAGAAAGATTAAGTAACGTGCCCAATGTCACACAGCATAACTCGGTGGAGATGGGATTCCGGTCCCGGGAGCTGGGCTTCAGTGCCCACCCTTGTGAACACTCTTTTCTCAATAAGCATGAAGGCTCACCCGTGGACTAATCACCTGGGCCTCTCTGGCACATCCTCTCATTTTGCCTTTCTTGATTATCACGTGAGAGTCGCTTGGGTCACAACTCACCCCAAGCTGGCCACTCACAGGCTAGACTCGCTGAGGGGCTAGCTTCCCCGGACCAGCTTGAGCCTCGGCAGGCGCCTGCTGTGTGTCGGCTGGGGCCTTCCTCGCTCCCCGCCCCCCTTGTTCATCCCTCGTCACGGCCAGAGTCCAGAGTCGTGGCTTTTGGTGGCGGAGACTGAGGTTTAACACAGACTGAGGTTACTGCGTTCACCCAGAAGAACTGGGGGGAGGGGCGGTGCTGACTTTGAAAAGCAGACCCTTGGCCTCGCAGGCCCAGCTCTTGGAAGGGGGTGGTGCTGGGGGGTTCCGGAGGGGAGTGCCACTTTCTCCGCACCCCCTGCTAAAATGGTGGGCATCACAGGGAAGAGCTCCCCGTTGGAAGAAACATGGTGCAATTTGTGGGGAAAAAAAATATATATGTAGAAAGCTGCTTCCAGTGATGTTTTCCATTATGAGGGTCAGAGTAAACACAGACGGAGGAAACAAAGAGTCAGGTCTCAGACTAAATACACAGCTAATTGTCGCTCCAGCCATCACAAACGGAACAACCTGTTCTCTGAAGTCCATCTTGTGGTGCCTTTTCTTGAATCCCCTCCAGGAAATCTGAAGCCTGTATCCAGCCAGCTTTTCCTTACTGCCTGGCTCCGGAGTTACTGTGCAAGGGTTTTTTTCCAAGAGAAATAAGGTAAACGAAGTGTCTGCACTGCCCTGAGGGGGCTCTGCCTCAACGTCAGCCCAGAGCCCTCCTGCCTCCGCATTGTCACTCTGAATCCTGTAGAGAAAACCCCAGGCCGTGGCCACACCAGCCAGCCACAGCCCCGTGAGGTCCTGCCAGGGGGGGAGCAAAATAAAGCAGAACTTACAGTGAAACCTCTGAGCCAGCATCCCACCAGCTCCTGCTTCTAGACGGGGGAGAGAAGGACTTTGTCTTCTTCCAGAACTACTGAGGGCACCAGCAAGAGGGGCAGGGGAGAGCGAGGTTCCTCCCTGCCAGACCCTGCTCGCAACTCCCCCATGGACCCCGACAAGGCAGAAGTAAATCATTCCAGCATCTCGACATACCTCATCGTCTGCTTCTCTCCCCGCAGAGTAAAAGGCAGAACAACAAAGTTCTATTGAGCTCCGCTCTGCAGAAGGAGGCAGGGCCGGGAGGAAGGGGAAGGTGCTGTGTTCCAACTCCTGTCAAAAGAATAAACAGCTGTTTCAGGAAGGGGGGGGGGTGGGGAGACAGATCCCATAGCAGCCAGGGGCTTTGTTCCTCGCTGGCCCCGGGAAGTGGGCTGTTTATCAGGCCTGTTGACTCCGAGGTACATGCCAAGGCTGAGACGTCTCTCTCTGGGCCCACGAACGGCCCGGCCTCCCTCCCCGAGCGAAACTACAGGCCCAAACTAGGCCTGGCGTTGGAGGAGGCAAGGCCACCACCCTTCAGAGGGACACACAGGCCGCCCACGTCACCCACTCCTTGGCAGAAATGGGAACTGTTCTGAATCCAAACAACCCCAAGTAACTACTATAAGGAACAGCCAATGAGAGGTCTTAAAAAAAAAAAAAAATGCAGGGGTTGGGGTGGGTGAAGGAGAGAGTCCTCAAGACTCTAGTCGAAATGCCACCTGAACGTTCCTCAAGGTTGAGCCTCTCCTCCACATCTTTTGAACCTCGGAAGTTGTTTTGTTTGAACACTATTTTTATAGAATGTTATGAGATCTCCCGCATCGAAAGCCGAGCTATAAGAACTTTAAAAGGTCATGGAGGCCCAACCCTGCGCTTTGGCTGAATAATGCTTAACCCTTCCCACACCCACCTCCTGCTCCTAAAATAGAATTTTCCAGCTGGAAAGGACCTTAGAACAGTGGATTTCTCAAACGTCAAAACAGCTAAAAACTTTTATTAAAAAAAAAAAAAAGAAAAAGAAAAAAACCCACAGGAAGTCATTCTCAGAACCCCACCGTGCAAGATGGAGCGTACAAACTGCTTTGGCCGAAGCAGGGAAAGGAAGCGCAAAGAGCCCCCCCCCCCAACCCCAGCCCTCCCGAGGGGCCCCACACCCCTCACCTCCCGCGAGGATAGTCTGGCAACCCCAGACTTAGGAGAAGGGGCCAAAGTCCAGGAGCCCCACCAAGCGATGCCTCATCTAGCCACTTGCAGCTTGCTGTTAACAAAATCTCACAGCCCCTCCTCCGGGGGCCTGAGTTGTCTGACCACAGCGTTCAGCACCTGAAGTTCCAACAACATGCTTAAATCTAGTAAAGCTGAACAAAAGCGCACCTGGCAACCCATCACTGCACTGTTGGTCTGGACACCACGGCAAATGTGCATAAGCCCACCAAGAGACGCAGACCGGGACGTTCACGGCAGAGCAAGAACTGGAAACAACCCCAAAGACGATCATCAGAGCAGATCGGTAAGGTCCTAGAGCGGGATTCCAGGCACAGCACTAAGAATGAGCCAGCTGTAGCTGTTAGCAGCCACGGGATGGATCTCACACCCATCATGTGCAGAGAAAGAAGCCTTGGATGAGTCCCTTTATGTAAAGCTCGAGAACAGGCAAATCCGTCTGTGATGCTGAGATTCGGAAGGGGCCCAGAGAAGCTCCCGTGGGGCCGGTCATGCTGCTGCTTAAGTCGGGTAGTGGATACACAGGGGTGTCCACTTGGTGAAAATTCATCACAAATGCGCCTTTTCTGTGTGAATGCTAAGAACAGAAACCAACAGAAAACTTTCTGCTGAAAACTGCCTTATCTGCCTTATTCTGTCTTCCCCTGACCCTGGCTTGAGGGCCACAGGCCCTACTTTTTCCTTCTTTTGGGTTCCCCGCCACAAATACCAAGCATCACCGAGCACCTCCCTACGGGTCCAGGGAGGATTTGCTGCATTACACGATCTAGAAATCTGGAGCGATCGTCAGTGCGAAAGGGAAAGATAGCAGAGCTTAGACGCTAAGATAAGCCGGTCCTTTTCACAAGCAAACGCCTCCCACAGGTCAGAAGGGGCTCCCACTTCACGATTTGCAAAATCAGCCTCTCTCGGTGATCCTCGGGGTCACCCACAAAGCGGTCGGGGAGCAGAAGGAGGCTCTGGGAGTCTCAGTGATTTGCTCAAGGTCCACAGTGGGCGAGTCCGAGGAGCTGTGCTTTCTCCCCTAAGCTGCCTCCAGGGGGGAACACTCAGCAGGCTGGTGGAGTTAGAGTCTCCAGGCTGGTTAACCACAGCTCGACACAGTGTGCAAACCTAGAAGGCAGAACGTTTAACTTCTAAGGATCCAACATGGTTTTCCTCCTTCCCTGACACAGTCATGCTCAGACCCTCAAAACAAAGGGGCACACACTTGCGGTCATTCCTTAATCGAGAGGCAGAGAACCTAGCAAATGAGCCTCGGATGTGCTAATCAGAGGAGGCCAGAGGCTGCATGGGTAAGGGCTCACCACCGGGCCAGCTGGGCTGGCTAATCTCATCATCTGATGGTCGCTAGGGCTCCTTCCAGTCCCAGCAGCCCATGAATCTATCAGTTAGCGGCCAGCATTCAGTACCTGTCCACTGGCCACACCTCAAGGCAGGATGGCAGGGCCTCAGAGTTGTGGCCAAGGTGGCTGTAAGCCCAGGTGTGGGAATCCCTGGCTTTGCATCCAAGACCACTTCCGGTTGGGAAAAACAATGAAGGTCAAGATCCTGCCCGCGAGGACGAGGTATTCTTGACAAAGAACAAAAAGGCTGCAGGTTGTCAGCGTTTGATTCATCCCAAATTTGTCACAAAAGACATTCTTGCTTGTAAGCGACAGAGCCAATTGGCGTTTCTCCGTCCGTGTCAAGGATAATCATCCTCCCTCACCTCGTGGGGTGGATGAGGGGCTGTAGAGAGTGGTGGTTACAAGTACAGACTCTGGAGGCAGGCTGCCTGGCTTTGAGTCCTAGCTCCGCCCCCTATGCTGTGCAATCCTGGGCGACTGGCTTAACTTCTCTGGGCCTCCATTTCTCCATCTGTAGCCAGGCACCATGAAATGAACCACAGGCGAGGGAGTGAAACAGTAAGTGTAAGGACCTCTCTCCAGCAGCCTGCCCGGGAAGGGTAGGAGAGAGGGTGCCAGCTGGTGGGGCCGGCTGAGGATGGAAAACCTTCCTGGGACAGAGCCGAGGAGAGAGAGGGTTTGAAGATTCAGAAAGGGGGCAGGACAAGTGTGGAAGAGCATTCCTGTGGGGGGAGGATCGAGGGGTGCCCCTAGGACAGGCAGAGGTGCTTCCGTTTGTGCAAAAGCAAAGGAGACAGGATGCGTGGGCTGGTGATAAGTTTTGGGGGACACGGGCAGTCGGGAAACTGACAAGCTCCAATCCGGAGTGGCTAAGGGTGGAGGACGGAGTGGGTGGGTGGGGAGAAAGGAGCTGGAGGGCCACACAGAGTCTTATCACCAGGAGTCGGAGCCTCACCACACCGAGGAATCTGCATTTCATCCTGAGGGTTCTGGGGAACCCTTGAATGACATTAGGCAAGAGAGTTACTGATTTGCTCTGCAGAGTTACTTGGGCTGCAGGGCGAGGGTGGGTGGGAGAAGGAAAATCTCCAGCCAGGGAGACCCACGGGGAGCCTGCTGGCCCATGTCCTGGTGAGATCGGAGACCTAGACAATGGAAGTTGCTGGAAGATAAGAAAGCACCAGCTGTCTGAGATAAATGAAGGAAAGGGCACCTTGAGAGCTTGGATTACATGAAGTAAATTCTCCCTCAACTTCTCGTGTCAGCCTTGTCGGTGAGCAACTCCCGGATTTAAAATGACTTTCTTTGCATAGGTTCCTTATTTATCTTTTAAATATCGTTCTTCTCCTCCCAGAATGTCAAGTCCATGCGCAGATACTTCCGTATGTTTTGGCCCAAAGTGAAAGTGCCTATGACATCAGCCCATGTTCAATGCGGCCCTGTAGGCTACGACGCATGCCTGGTCCACGCGCTTGGCACCTGTGTGTTCAATACATGTTAACTATTCCAAAAATGGAAGGCAGTGATGAGAGCAATAATCGCAGTGAGCAGTAGGGTGAAGAGAGCGAGGCAGACGTGGGTGTCATTCCTGCCCCTCCAGGCGTGGACCCTGGGGTGGGCAGCGCGGGCCCAGGATGAGTGTCTGCACGAAGAGTCCGGTGATCCGGGTGCTGGCTGACGTTGCAAACTCTGCAAGTTCTGGGTAAATGGCGGAGTGAAACGATGTTCCTACTAAAGAATGGTGTGTAAGGTTGGGAGTGGGGGGAACCGGTGAGCCCCGTTCTAGACGCATTGGGTTCGAAGAACCTGCTGGAACCAGCTCAGCAGCGAGGCTGGGAGGAGTCTGATTTGGGAGTTGTCAGTACGCAGGCAAGAGCAGGCAGGTCCGCTGGGTGCTGAGGCAGAGGAAGCACAGAAGACAGAGAGGGGCGTCCCTAACAGGCACTGCCCTGAAGCCAGGGGTGGGGGGGGGGCACCGCAAGGAGGTAGGGGGTGGAGCCAGGAACAAAAGGAATCATGGGGCGCCTGGGTGGCTCAGTCGGTTGAGCGTCTGACTCTTGATTTCAGCTCAGGTCATGATCTCATGAGTTCGTGAGTTCGAGCCCCGCGTCAGGCTCAGCGCTGACGGTGCAGAGTCTGCTTGGGATTCTCTCTCTCCCTCTTTCTCTCCGTCCCTCTCCCTCCCTCTCTCTCTAAGTAAATAAATAAACTTTAAAAAAAAAAAAAAAGGAATCACGAAAGCCAGACACAGCCAGTACAGCCAAGAGAGCAGCGTGAGGGCTGCGAGCTGAGTTTGGGGAGCCCGTCTGGATTCGCAGCTCAGCGCCACGCTCCCATCTGACCACCTCTGAGCCCCCCCCCCTCCCGCCTAGGGAGGAGATGGCCACAAACATGTGCGTGGGCAAAGCTGCTGCTCTCCGAGGCTCCCAGGGAGTGCCAGGCAGGGAGGTTCTGTTCCCGGCTCTGCCTCCGACTCCAGGCAGCTCTCCTGGAGTGTGCACGGTTGGTTCCCACGCCAGCTCCCGCCTCCCCCCGCCCTCCGCCTCCTGGCAGACGAAAAGCTTGGGCTAGTGTCTCTTACTCTGCATTGCACCCCAGCTCTGGGGGGTCTCGGCACCCCTCAAGGCCTGCCACGGACCCTGGCTGCAGGCCTCTGCACAGGGGTGGCTGGTGCTTTCAGACAAAAGGGGACACAGAAGGGGAGGCCCCAGCCTGTGGGTGGAGGAGGGGCCCTCTGGGTGGGAGGCCAGAGCCAACAGGTATGCCCAATCCAAGGCTTTATCTGGCTGCGATCAGAGCATCAGAACCGCTGAGAGGCAAGTTCCACGCGGCCTTCTCCTCCCTCGGCCACCACGGGAGGCCCTGGAACCAGCAAGGAAGCATTTCACAGGCAGAGAAGGGAATGTTTGCAGGCTTGTCTCTGCCTGGGTCCTGTTCTCCCTCCCAGGGCAGAGCCTGTCTCTCAGGGGGCCGGCTTGAGTCCCCGCCCCGCTGTGTCCAGCTAGCCCAGCCTACCTCCCAAAGGTGGCCACCCATTTACGGCATCCACGCCAGGCAGCCCCTGCTTGGAGGCTTCTAGTGGCGGGAACTCTGCCCCATCTCTACGCTTCCCTGATTCTAAGGCACATCTTTTCAGTGTGGAACTGGTCCCTGCTTCCCAGAACGTTATCACAGCAATAAAGGCCACCATTCATTTACATACACCATTTCACTGGACCCTTTCTGTGGTCAGCGACGATCCTCTCCATCTCGGCCGGGGAGCCGAGGCTCAGAGGTTGAGGAACCCGGACAAGATCACGCAGCCAATAAGCTCTGCCTGTCCGTGCAGCCGCGTCTTCCCCGCTGAACCTGACAGGTCCTCAGAGACAGGGCTGCCGACCCTTTCCTCCGCACACCCCATCTCCCCTGGCCGTGCCACCAGCATTTATTCCATCAATAGACATCTGGGGGGCACTTCTTCGGTACCAGGCACCGCGTTGGGACGGGGACACACGCCGCACAGAATGAATGAGACCCACTGCCTCCACTTTTCAAGTCCGAGTCTGCTGAGAGGGACATGTGTGTCCACAAACGCCCAGATGCCATCTGTAGATGTCAGCTACTGCCATCAGACTACCCAGGCTGGCCCTCACACACGTCCACCAGCCGAAGTCAGGGCTCCTGACCACATCAGGGTCCCTCTCCTGTTGCTTTATTCTGTTTTTACCGCCCTCCTATTTCCACTACCTGTGCTTTGCCTTTCTGCAGCCTTTGCCTTTGCCTGGTGTGGGCAAGAAAGGCCCTGCAAAATCAGGGTGACCATTCACACTGCTTTCCCTAGGACGGTTCTGGTTTATATCCGTCGGGGAGCAGTTAACAGGTTGATGTTTTAGGGTCCCCTCGCACTTTCAAAAGTGTGCCAGTCCGGAGGATAAATCATAGGGTCACTATGATGTAACGCCTGTTCAATAGAATAAAGAGAGTTCAATGACGTCCTTTCAAGATCCTTGCCAGCTAGGATCCGGGGCTTGTGTTTACCACCTGCTGGTCCCTTAGGATCCCCCTCTCCGGTGCCCAGAGTCTTTCCTGCAGCTGCTCAGAGTCCCTCCAGGTGTCCCTCTGCTCCACCCCTGCCCTCAACCTGTCCTGCTCAGTGCCTTGGCTGGGATCACCTCGACTCTCCCTCCTTCCTCTGTGCAGGCCAGGAGGCATTCAGAGGCTAAGAATTTACTGGAAAATCCTGAGGTTGTTTTGCCTTATTCCACCCCCCGCCCCCGCCCCAACATTAGGTTTTCTTAGGTCTCTTGTAATAAATTGGCTTGAAACTTCCAAGAATGAATCTCAAAGGTGCGGTTCCAGGAACTCTAGCCATAAGCCAAAAAATGAAACAAAACAACTTTTAGTTGAGGTGGCTTTTTCTTCTCCTGTTCTTGGAATGAGACAGGTCTGGACTCCAATCCCAGCCCTGTTGACTTTTTTTTTTTTTTTTTTTTTTTTTTTTTTTTTTTGCTATTTTGGCCCTGGATAAATCACTTCACACTCTATGAGCCTCAGCTTCCTCATCTGTAAAACAGGGACGATTCCTTGCTCCTTGGGTTGTTGAAAGGATGAGCAACGATGTGTATAAAGCTCCTGGTCCCTTGCAGGTACTTAGGAAGAGGGAGCTCGTGTTATCATCACTGATGTCTAAGACACAAGGTCTGTCTCAGCCTCGTCATAGTGGTAGGAGGCAGTGTGGCACACAGGTGAAAGCCTGCGTTTTGAGTGAGACAGGCCCGGCATTGACTAAATGGGTGACCTTGGGCAAATCATGCGAGCCTTCTGAGACTTGGTCTCTCTCCTCTGTACAATGAGAGTAACATTGCCTTTCTCTTCGACCACGGTGAACGGGATGGCGCGCATAAAGCGCCAGGCATAGGGCGTGACGTTGGAATAGGTGCCCAGTAAATGGCAGCTACTCCACTCCTAATAATAATTATTCCAGAAACCTCCCCCTCACAGGCTTTGGCATCACCTGCTCTGTGTCCCCAAAGAGTGTACCATGATCCCGTGTCCTAAAAACCACCAGCCCTTCCTTTGCGTGGGGCATTTTCAAATCTTCCCACCTGCTGGAGCCTCCCCAGCCCGCAAAGCAGGGTAAGCGCTGCTCTTTTCCACCGGCAGAGGAGGAGGCAGGCGACTTGGCCAAGGTGACTGTCCTGGAAGCTGGTTTTGGGTGGAGCCAAGGCCGTCTCCAACCTCCTTCTTCCCCGTAGGGAGTCTGAAAGTCACTGATTCGGTCAAAGTGGAAGGGAATTGTGTATTCGCTTGCTTATTCGTTCATTAAATAAGCATTTATTTCGTGCCAATATTGGCACCTACCGCGTGCCAGGCACTGTTCGGCCCACTAGGCCTACAAGGATTAGCCAATATGGCCTCTCCCTCATGGAGCGCCAGGGCAAGGCTGAGCCCAGAAACCAAGCGTCATGCCACGAAAGGCATTCTGCAACTGAGGGGAATGTCCTGAGACAGAAAAGACACAGGAGCCCCCCAACATTCAGTCACCCCCTTACTCTGAGCCGCATGGATTTCCAGCGGAATCAGAAAAAACAATCTCACAGGCCACCCTTCCCATGTGGCTGCAGGAACATCCTTACTGACCAGGGTCACTCTACTCTCAAGCATGCCCCCCAAGTCTTCTGGGCTGCTTCATTTTTCTCTTTTCTTTTTAACATGTGTTTATTTTTGAGAGACAGAGGGAGACAGAGTGCAAGCCGGGGACGGGCAGAGAGAGAGGGAGACACAGAATCCCCAGCAGGCTCCAGGCTCGGATCCGTCAGCGCAGAGCCCGACGTGGGGCTCGGACCCACAGACCGTGAGATCATGACCTGAGCTGAAGTCCGATGCTTAACCGGCTGAGCCACCTGAGCCACCCAGGCACCCCGAGCTGCTTCATTTTCTAGATGAGGAAACTGAGGCCCCAAGGGTGATAAATGACTGATCCAGGGCCGCCTGGCAATAAAGTAAGGCGACCAAAGCTGGTACCCAGGTGTCTGGCATCTCTCCAAGATGAGATGCCTTGTAACCACAGCACAGGAAATCGAAGGGCTGAGGGAGGGGCTGGAGGCTGCAGTCAACCGTCTTCTTCCCAAGTGTCCTTATCTGTGGCCAAGAAAACCCCAGAAGCCTCTGCCGGGAATGGCCACATCACTGTCCTTCCCTTTCCCCGGCTCCACTGTTCTTGAACGATCCGGGGAGGCCATGGTGGGCTTGCTGATGTGAGCACAGAGACGGTGCTGGGAAGAGGTGAGCACCGGATGGCCTGAAGCTAGCGAGGCATCCGATTTAGAAAAAACATACTCACCGAAGCATAAACGTAAAAAGAGCTCAGAAATGGAGCAAAACCACCTAACTACGAGCTCCACTTAAGAAGCATCGCATGGGTCTGTTACGACAAATGTGGCATCAATTCCCCGATCCGACCCTGTTGCCTTTGCCTTCCCCACGAATGTAAGGCCCAGAGCTCTCAGGGAGGCATCACCTGCCCTCTTCGTGGCCACAGCTTCTTCTCTGAGCTTCTGCTTTTGTTCCCCCCGAGATGTTGTCAGTTTTGCAGCCGGCTGAGAAGTGGCTTTGGGGTTTTTGCTCTGGGTGTGGTTTCCTTGCACTCACAAGGCTCTGTCTGCACGACCCAGGCTGCTAACCTCAGGCACAGAAGGGAATATCCCACTGAGGTAGTCATTAATGCTGTTCCACCAAATATGTCCAGCTCTCCCCCTTCACCGTAGGATTTCATTTCCTGGGGCCCTTGGGGTCAGGGACTAGTGACTAGTCTGACCAGTATAATAAGAGCGGGCTATTCAATTACCAAGACCTCCTAGGGCTCTTTTTTCTCTGTGCTCCGGAGTACATACAAGAAGGTGTTCCATCAGGGGCATCTGGGTGGCTCCGTTGGTTAAGCATTGTCTCCTGATGTCGACTCAGGTCACAGTCCCATGGTTCATAGGATCGAGCCCCGTGGCAGGCTCTGCGTTGACAATGCAAGGCCTGCTAAGGACTCTCTCTCCCTCTCGCTCTCTCTGCCCCCTCCCCTGCTCATGCTTTCTTTCTCTCCCTCAAAATAAATAAATAAACTTTAAAAAAAAAAAAAAAAAAAAGGTGTTCCATCAGCCTGGGTCTGTGAGTGAAGGGCACAGCCACCAGCTGGCCCACGATGCTCATATCCATGAGAGCAGGAAATCAGCCTTCATGGGTTTGGCCCTTAGGATCTAGGGGCTGTTTGTTACTGCAGTATAACCTGCTCCATCCTGACTGATACACTGCCCATCTCACACAGAGCAGGAGCTTCTCTAGGTCTGCCCTCTTCTCTGGAAAACCTTCACTGTCCTCATCAGTGAGGCCCATGCATGAACAAAGACAAGTAAAATGGAGGCAAGAACATTTCTCTAATGTCCTGGGGAGATTTTCTCCTTAAGACCCGAAGACAGGTGAGCATTCAGCTACATTTGAAAAGAATGAGAAGGAAGTTGAGAGTGTTGTTCTCTAAGGCCTTCGTTTCCTATGAAGAAGCTGATCACTTGATAAGAGCAAGTGGGGCTGCAGCCTGAGAGCCCTCCGGGTTAGCAGCAGGTGCCGTGGACACTGGGAGGGGACACTGGCTGGGAGGTAAGGGCACAGGGTGCCAAGCAGCACTGTAAGCCTGCTGGGGTTGGCACTGAGCCAGCCACCCGGTCCCATTCCCCAGCCCGGGGACGGTGGCAGAGATGGGACCTTGCCTGATTCGTTGCAGTCAGGGATTGAACCGGCCGGGGAGGGTGGGCCAGAAAGATGAGCAGGGGGATGTGGTCCATGCAGTAAAGGACATGTGACTTAACCGATCCATCATTGGAGGAGAGGAGGTGGAACTCACAACATCCTGTACAGTAGATTCTCCTGTTACCTCATTTTACGGAGAAGGACAACTGAGGCCCAGAGAGACGGTACCGCTCGCCCAGCTCCGACAGCTAAGGGTCAGAGCCAGAACCAACCGAAGCCTGGCCGGCCCCAAAGCTTGGCCGCTACCTGGTACTCTTTTAGCCAGAAGCCACGTCACTCCCTTTTGAGCTCCTCTTAGCCCTTCATCGGGCTTTTCGTCTACACCTTAACGGCTCCTTTTAATTACTAGTTCACACAGACATACTCTCCCAACCCAGACTGTGAGCTCCTGAAGGGCAGGAATCTGTATTTTATATAATAGTTCATAACAGCAGTAGTAGCAACCGCAAACGCCACTCTTTGTGCTGAACGCACACAACGTGCCAAGCTGTGTTCTGAGCACAGGACACCCACCACTCAATTCCCACGGCCCTCTGTGAAGACAGGTGCCGAAATCATCCCCATCTTGCAGATGAGAAAAGATCTCCGTTGGGCTGGGCTGAAATTCAACCCCGACTATTAATATTTTCATAACTAGAGTTCAACTCGACTCGTTTCTTCTATAATCTCATTTATTTCATTTTATTTCTTATATTTTCAAACATTCTCAGAAGGAGTCTATGGGCTTCTCCGGATGCCAAAGGCGCCCATGGCAAAGGTGGCTGCCAGGATTCCAGAGGCAGGGTTCTGTGCCCAGCGATCCCGCAGAACCCAGAGCTCCTGGCTGGTACAGGGTAAGGGACCCTACGCCATCATCACGCAAGGATAGGGAGAGAATAATCGCTACATTAGCCCATCCGCACATCATAAGTACCTAACTAGCATAAATACTCTGACGTCAGCAGCGTGAGCCCCTGGATAACGTTCATCGTAATAAACAAGTCACTTGTTCCCCCCGCCCAAAAAAAACACCATAGTTTTTAGTGTCCAGTGTGCTCATTAGAAAAGCATCAGCTGTGGATCACAAATTGGGATCATAGGAGGGTTTGTAGCAGCTGCCTCTGGATATAATGCTGGCTGACCCCAGGCCCAGACTATGCCTCCTTGAGGGTCGACTAGCTGGCCTTCCCCCGTTAGACTTGTTTTCTTAGCATCTGGGCACTGGCTCAGTCTAAATAGCGCTAACGTGATATCCTATCCTCTATATGCTTATGGTTTATAAAGTAAATTGCAGGCGTCCAAACAGGCACAGTGAATCACAAGCCAGGCAGAACTTTCTAGATTTCAGAAAATCCGGGCTATTATCGGACTCGGGGATAGGGCAGCCGGGGCCAACGCTCCCTGCCCAGACCAGACAGCTGTCCTCTTTGCCAGCTGGCCCGTGCCGAGTGCTGAGCCTCAGGACACCTGGTGCCAGTCCAGACACCGCTCTGATGGGCTACGACCTTCCATAAGTTGCTATCTGATTTTTTTATCCTCCAAATACGGGGTGTGTACCAGATCCAATTCCAGTCAATAATCACAAAGCACCCAGTGTGTGCCTGGAACTGTGGGGGATGCAGAGACCATACAAGCTTACATACTGGTCGGGGAGCCGGTGCTGGAAGCAATGAACTATTTGTTACCTGTGACGGAAAGAAGTCAGTGCGAGTAGGGATGGAAGTGATGTGTTCTGTTCTGGGGCCACAGAGGAAGGAGTAAGCCGTCTGCACGGGGCTGGGCAGCCAGGCTTCAAAGAGGAAGAGGCTCCGTTTGAACTGGGCCTCAAAGGGTGAGTGGGTGGGGAACAGCATTCAGGGTTGAAGGACAAGCAAGCGACAATGCAGGGGGCTAGAATGTGAGCACCCCACATTGCCCAGTGTGGACTGCGGAGCAAGGAATCCAGTCCTGGTGTCTCCCTACATCTACTGCCTTGGAGTCCAGAAGACTCCCTGGAACCTTATTTTTACAAGCTTCTTAAGTGATTCCAACATGCAGGCAGTAGGTGCTACATCTTGAGAAAAAAAAAAAAAAATGAATGAGTACAAGAATGAACTTGACCTCAGGTAAGTCCCTTCCAGTCCTGAGATGTCATCCCTTCTTTAAAATAAAGGCGCCGGGTCAGCCTGGTGGTTTTTCAAATTGTGTTCTGGAGAACCCGGGAATCTCCCAAAGTGCCTCAGACACCACAGAGGGGGAGATGGGGTGCCGAGAGAGCAGAACTCTGAGCCCCCATCCACACTTCTTTAGTTCATCTTCCCTTTTATCTGTTTGCTATTATATGCTGTGCTTCTATGCACCATTATGTTTGTATTAAAGTTTCCTTGGCTACAAAGAACTTTTTTTTTTTTTTTTACATTTATTATTTTTGAGAGACAGAGTCAGAGCGTGAGCAGGGGAGGGGTAGGGAGAGAGGGAGATAAATCCGAAGCAGGCTCCAGGCTCCGCACTGTCAGCACAGAGCCCGACGCGGGGCTCGAACTCATGAACTGCGAGATCATGACCCAAGTCAAAGTCGGACGCTTAACCAACTGAGCCACCCAGGCACCCTGGCTACAAAGAACTTTAAAAAAAAATTTTTTTTAAGGCTTATTTATTTTTTGATAGAACACAAGCGGGGTAGGAAAAGAGAGAGAGGGAGGCACAGAATCTGAAGCAGGCTCCAGGTTCTGAGCTGTCAGCACAGAGCCTGACGTGTGGATCGAACCCACAGACCGTGAGATCGCGACCTGAGCCAAAGTCGGACGCTTAACCAACTGAGCCACCCAGACACTCTGGCTACCCGGAGTAGAAAGAACTTTTAAAACTACTGAATTGGCTGATCATCCAAGAATCCCCGAAGAGAAAATTCTAAATTCCTTAAAGGCAGTTAACCTATCTTTGTTGAATATTTCTCAAACAGGTGTGGACACAGCATGGAGCCTGCTTACCAGGCTCTTTATTTGACCACCATGATTTAAAATCTTTTGGTGTGGTCCAGAAATCAATGAGTGGAGGGGGGAAGTGTGGATAGCAATGCAATAGAATATTACACAAACTTAAAAAAATGTTTTTGAAGAACAGTTAATAAAATGGAACATTAAATGAGAAAGCCAGATACCAAACTGCACAAAGGCATCTAATACATCAGAATTACTGGACAAGTATGGCGGTTCCTCAAAAAATTAAACATGGAATTCTCTATACCCAAAAGAATTGAGGACGGAGACTTGAAGTGAGATTTGTACACCAATGTCTAGGCAGCATTATTCACAATAGCCAAAAAGGTAGAAACAACTCAGATGTCCACTGATGAATGCACGGATAAACAAAATATGGTGTATACATACAATGGAGTATTATTTAGCCTTGAAAAGGAACGAGATTCCGACACCTGCTTCAATGGCGATAAACCTTGAAAACGTGCCAAGTGAAATAAGCCAGACACAAAAGGACGAACACTGGATGATGTTACTTAGATGAGGTGTGTAGTCAAATTCCTGGAGGTGGAGAGCAGAGTGGGGGATACCATGGCCTGGGGTGCGGAGGGAATGAGCAGTTTATTGCTTCCGGGGGACAGGGTGTCTGTTTTGGATGATGGAAATGTTCCAGAGATGGACGGTAGGGATGGTTGCACAATAATGTAAGTGTATTTAATGCTACTGAATGGTACACTCAAAAAATGTTAGAATGGTAAATTTTATGTCATGTATATTTCACCACAATAAAAAAAAAAATACCAGCCAGTGTGTGTGACGAGATTGTGGCAGACTGATCACTTTATTCTTTCCACTTCTCTGCATTTTCAAATGTTCTACAACGAGAATAAATTACTCCCGAAACCGGACAAACAGCTGTTTAATTAAACAAATCTGGTGGTTCTCTGACACTTCCCAAAAATGCCTTGTTGTCCTTTACGTAAATGGGGGCAATACTTTATGTACTTAATACAAGGAGCCAAGTTCAAGGATGCCAGCTCAAGTATACACCAAGCTGCTCAGTCAAAATAAATGACAGGCAGACTGCCTCCCCTTTTTAAGACTAGTTGTCCTCATCTATATTTAAATAAGTTTCAAATAAAAACGGAACCAAAATAAATCTTCTAATGAGCTTCCCAAGAAGCTGTCTGGCTTGGAGATACTCAAATGCAAACTGAAGAGAGAAAGAAAGCTGCAGAAAAGTGGGAGACAGCCAACGTTCTCCCCAGGACAGTAAGGCACTGCAGCTGGGGAAGTGACTTCGTCAGTGAATTTCTATCCCGTCTGCTTCTGGAAGATGTCCTTGGGTAGAAAGGATTCAGAATCCAGAAGAGGCCCTTTGTATTGACTGCAAATCCACCCCCTCCAACATCCCCCACCCCACATAAATGTTGACCAAATATTCCAAGGATATTAATGGTTGGAAAGGCAGCCAATGTGTCTACCTGCCAGGGTGCCCTCCGCCCTAGACCGCCTGGGTCCACTTTTCCTGGCTCCTGGGCCCTCTGCCTGCCCACAGAGTGCTTCCTCACCGGCCATGTGACCTCAGGCAGTGTCCTTACCCAACCAGTGGGAAGAAAGGCACCCACCTTGCAGGGCTATGGTAGGGGTTAAACGATGTCGCCTGTGTAAAGCGTCACTGAGATGTTGGGCGCGTGGTAGGTGCTCACAAGCTTCTTCCTTTGCACCCTAGTTCACTGTTCAAGATTCACGCATGTCTCGGTGGGACGCTGAAGAGTAGTGCCAAAGGTAGTTAATGCCGAGTGGCAGGTTTTAGAATTTCGGTACAACAGTAGGGAGAAGAGAGGCTCTTTCAGACCCGGGGTTCAAGGATGGCCCTGGAAGGCAGGCGAAGGGAGCCCAGCAGCCCCATGGGGCCCAGCTCTAGCTCCCACATTGGCCAGCATAAAGCTCTTTCATGGGAGTCTGGGTGAAATCCTCAGAGAAGGAAGATGGGCTCCATTTCACGGATGAAGAAACAGAGTTCAAAAAGGCTGTCTTTTTCAAAGGCACACAGTTGGGGGATAACCAGATACAGGGTTTTCTCAAACTCCCTTGGCGTGAAATGGCGGAGGGGGGGCTGATAATTCCAGCTCTGCCACAAAGTCCTTTGTTTAGTTAGGTGTTAGTCTCTTGCCCCTCTCCTTAAAAGAAAAAAAAAAATTTTAAAGAAAAGGTGAGGAGGGGACAGGAAGAAAAATTCTTTGAGGCACTACACTGGGTTCATTTCCAATCTCTGGGCTTTGGCGTTCTCATGTACAAAATAAGGCACTTCCTGCTTCAAGACATTGCCACCGGCTCTCCCCTCTGCCTGGGACACCTTTCCCGGCCCCCTCACACCCATGCACCCTCCTTTCCGTCCTTAAGCTTCAATGACAATGTCACCCCCCAAGGGAAGGCTTCCCCGTTCTATTCTTACTCTCCTTTGTGGCACCCTACGTCCTTCCGTTGGGGCATTGACCCCTATTTGGACACCTAGGTGTGATTCTTTGATTGACACACATCTCTCCATGAGACGGAGATTAATTCGCTGGCAGAGAGGCGGCAGTCAATGGCATTTGTTGTATGTTGACTCAAAAAGCGAGTTCTTCTCAGGGCTCTGTTCTTCAGAAAGTGCCCTCCCATCCCCACCCCCTCCTCAGGCTCTCATCTGCAAAACATAGGGAGGTGGATGGGGCACCTCTTAGATTTCTGCCAGCTCACACATTCTATGATTTTATCACCTCAACAGACAAACGAACGAGGGACAAACCAAACCCAAACCTACAACCATTGTGATTCCAGCTCCCTGGACAAGTTCGTAGAACAGGTTCTTACACTCTCGGGCCTCAGTGTCCCTAGCTACAGAACGAAGCATTCAGGTACAGCCTTCTAGGCTCTTCCCATCACCGACAATGGTAATTCCAGTAAGAAGGCTCCCCCCTCCCCTTGCCTTTCACCAAGAGCTGTACCTCATTCCGGGCACACAAACAGGAAATGTGACATCCAGGAGCTGATGAGCGGCTTGTTTCTCTGAAGCCTGGGCGGGTGACTGGGGGAACGACGAGTTTCTGAACCTTCTACCGAAGCTGAGAGTCCGTGCCAAAGACATTTCTCCAAGAGTGTGGGCGGAGGGCACTACTGGTGCCTACCTGGGCCCCCTACATCACCCCCACCCTGGTGCATTCGCAGGGGCCGTGCAGCCCAGAATGAGCAGATTAACAGTCTTGAGGGCGTCCCTGTGACCGTTCCTCTGAAGGCAGTGAATCCCAGGATGGAGCAGAAGGTGGAGGGCAGGACACCTAGGCTCTGGCTCACGCCCCTCTCTGGGCCTGGGTTTCCCCATCTGTCGAGTAAGGGGACTGAATTCGGGACTGTGCCACGTCCCTGCCCACTCTGTTTTTTCTTCCGGGAGGCGGTGTGGTGCCATGATGAAGGGCATCGCCCCCTGCCCGTATCTGAGAATCAAACCTCTCCTTCACCGGGTGGCCCTGGGAAATTTCTTAATCTTTCTGTGCCTCAGTTTCCTCATTTGTAAAACTGGGGTTTCTCGATGAGGAACAGGCAGGGCTCCTGTAGAGCTCCTAGACAGCATCTGACGTGAATAAGTGGCCAGTAAGTGTGAGCTGTTTTTTTTTATCATCACCCTGGCTTCTGGATCACTTCCCTTTCTCGCCCTGCCCATACACGGACCAGGCCGGCCGTGAGGACCACGGCGGCAGCCCCGTCCCTCAGAGGAAGCAGATCCCAGAACCCGGCCCGGCCTCAGTGTCCTCCCCAGCATGGGCAGGACACAAAATACCTGCTTCTTCCAGCCGCTGTGGGAGCGAAAAGGAACCTTGACCTACGTCCTCCAGGGCAGTGGCTCTCAAAGCGTGGCCCACAGAAGGATGCAGTTTTTTCCTCTGTGAGGAGGCAGAGAAATTGAGAGTATGTTCAATTGGCTATATTTTAACAAAATATCATCCGTGGAGGATTAGTCACAAAGAAGGACGGTTCTTCCACATCAAGGCATCAGGCATGGTGCAGGAGACACAGGGTCATTGCTCTGTCTCCTGCGGCTGCCCCACTTGGCTCCAGTGGGCTCTGTGTCCAAGGTGGAGTTCTGGGCTCCTATCTTTCTAGAATGACTCACCCAGGCAGACTGCCCATCTTGACCCAAGGGCATTTCACCCGGTGGCAAATGCAATGGGTCTCGAAATATCTGTTGCCACTGAACAGGCAGCGACTGGCTCTCAGCAGAGCCCAGAGGGCTGGGCAGGGACCAGTCATGGCTGCTCAAGGAGAGTCACTGGCACTCAGTGTTTTAAAAAGCTGCCCACAGAGGAAAAGAATAAAACCGACGGTCCTCAGAACCCAGGCACTAGCTCCTACCCTTGAAGATGCTCAGTTGCGAATCTCTCTTTGGCAGCCATGTTCGGAAGGGATGTCTTTCTCAGGGATCGGGCCTTTTTATAGCTGAAGGGAAACTTAGGGGCCTCTGCTCAAATCCTTTTCTTTCACAGATGAAGGAAAAGGTTCAAGAAAAGATGACTTTTATAGCAGAGGCAGGATTTGAACCCTTGAAGGCTCCTTGACTTACTTCCATTTGTTCAACGGACCCATGGTTACTGAAGGCCTGCTACATCGATGCACTCAGGACTCGACAGCGAACCAAAGAGGTAAGTACTCTATTCTCACAGAGCTCACCTTCCAGTTGGTAAGCAAATAAAATTAATAGTTGTAATTAACAAATAATTAAGGATATATAATTTCAGTGGAAGTATAACATATATTACATAGAATATATTAATACATTACTCATTAAATATTGTTTGGTAATATTATCAAAATTAATTAATATATTAATATAATATAAACTCGGGGGTGGAAAGGGTTATAAAGCAAATAAAAGATGTCGACATGTTGGAGACTGACTCGGGGGTGAGGGAGCTGCTGTCTGGGGATCCTCCTTGCGCCAGCCTCTCTCTGGGGTCCCCAGGGACCTCCCAAGCCAGTAGTGTGCTGTAGCTGGCTCACGTTGGCTTGCAAGGGCCAACCGTTCAATTTTTAGGAATTTGGCAAGTGAGCCGTTAAATACAGCCGTCATTAAAAATTCAATTATATAAGCTTATAATTAAATGAGTCCTATTAAGAACGAAAGTATCCATCAAAACCCATCGCTTCCTAATTGTTTTATTACATGGTATACTCCTGAGGTTATGTGCACCAATTGTGTTGAGACATAGCGGAAAATGCTATAGAAAAGTAGGCTCCCTCAAGTGGCGGCTTGAACGTGGTCATGGTGTAAATATTTACACTGTGGAGACTGGCAAACACCACATAGCAGGGCTTTCAATTCTCCGGGAGCTAGTCACACTGTCTGGATCTAATCCGGGCCTTCTGTGTTGGTGGGAGTCTGTGTTCTTCCGGCCAGAGGGTGTGCGGTGTAGCCCCAACTCCCCTGGGGTTGTGGGGGCGGGGGGTGCGGGGAGCTTCCAGTCACATGGCCTGAACTTTCTCTTCCCTTTTTAAGGTTTCCACGGTGAGGAAGCAAGACTGGGATCTGTAAACGGATCTGTCTGCTTCTGCAAAACCGCGGCTCTGGTCAACAATATTCATCAAGGGTCCCTAAGATGGTGATTCATTCGTTCATTTGTTTATTTGGTTTTGATACAATTAAGTCCCGTGGTAAGTGTCCCGAGGAGGTAAAAATTTTTATTTATTGATTGTTTGTTTTTAAGTGTTTATTTATTTTGAGAGAAAGAGCACGAGTGGGAGCAAGGAAGGGGCAGAGAGAGAGAGAGAGTGAATCCCCAGCAGGCCCCGCTCTGTCAGCGGAGAACCCAAGACGGGGCTCGATCTCACAAGCCGTAAGGCCCCGACCTGAGCCAAAATCAAGGGTTGGATGCTTACCCGACTGAGCCACCCAGCTGCCCCAGAAGGTAAAAATTTAAAGGAACTCCTGCAGAGAATCTGTAGAAGTGTGTGTCTTACTTCTGGATTTTCATGTTAGGTTTCCTTCCTTTAAATACATAACTGTTCTGATAACAGCTGAGTGAAGATACTAGACTTCCACTGATAATAATGATAAGGGTAGCTGCCATTTAATAGCATCATGTCACGAGACACATTTGTCTCTGAAATCCACACCAACCCATTTTACACCTGGGAACGTTGAGGTCCGGAGGTTCAATAACTTGACCAAGGCCGGGCTGCCCTTCTGAGAGTTCCCCAGAAGGCTTCTCCTGCCCGCAGTTACAGCTGTGTGACTCTCCTTAGACCTGCAGGATTCTATGGCCCTAAGGGGGCCCCAACTCTCGTGGCTTTGGCGAATTCTGCAGCTTCTCAGCTTAGCATCAGGAATCCCCTCCTGCCACCAGAGCAGAACAGGTCAGACACTTTCCCATGTGTCCATATGCACCTGGAATGCAGGTGAGTCACCTAGGCCTGACCAGTTAGTGGTGTTACATCCTAAAGAAATGGCACGAAGGTTCGGACGCCCGTGAAATGTTACAGTGGCCTCAGGGGCAGCGAGAGTTAGAATTAGCTGCTATGCGGGGCGCCTGGGTGGCTCAGTCGGTCGGGCGTCCGACTTCGGCTCAGGTCATGATCTCACGGTCTGTGAGTTCGAGCCCCGCGTCGGGCTCTGTGCTGACAGCTCGGAGCCTGGAGCCTGCTTCGGATTCTGTGTCTCCCTCTCTCTCTGCCCCTCCCTCGCTCGTGCTCCGTCTCTCTGTCTCACAGAAATGAATAAACATTTTAAAAAATTAGAATTAATTGCCATACAAGACTCTGTGTTATCTACGGCCCAACTTCTACTGATTCTTGCCAGCTTGGTTTTCTAGCCTTCCCAGGGATACTGTGAGCAATAAAAGAAATCCTTCCAATGCGTGCCTTTTCTGCCGCAGCGAGCTAGAATCTCCATCTGTTGCTTGCAACCTTGATCTCTGACCAGTACACGGTCCATGTGCTACTCAATACATCAGCCCCAAACATTTACTGAGCACTTGCACGCCAAGGAACGAATTCCCAAGCTCTCAATTAAATTTGCACATAAGAACATTAATTTTCCCTTCCTTTGCACAGCTCTGGCTAACATCTGAAAACAGAATTTGCTATGCAAAATATCACCGTGTAGACCACGAAAGAGTTAGTCAACCGAGCAAACGAAGACCAGTCCTTGCGTTCAGGGAGCCATGCCCCCCTTCCAGGAACCCCTGCCCCTGATTCTGAGCAGTTTCTTTGCCTTCCCCACAGATGCCAGGCAAGTTGTTCTCAGGGACAGCCTGCCGGCCACTTGAGGACTCGTGGTTCCCTGAGAAGGGAGGGGGGGCAGCAGTGCTTTTGCACACAGATGCTACCAACCCCAACAACGTCATCCCTCTGGGCACCTGGCCCGTTGTCCCGGGCTTGCTTCCTCCTCTGTGCTCCCCTGGCCACCAAGGCTGTCTGGGCTCTGGAACAGCCAGAGGGATATCAGGATGATTGGTTCTCACAGCTTCTTCCCTCTGCCTGAAACCCTCTTCCCTCTTTACCCCCTAACTCCCACAGGGCTCAGCGTACAGGGCGCTTCCTCAAGGAAGTCCTATCTGACTACCTCCCCCGACAGGTTCAGGCCCCTGTGATACCCACCCTGCTCTCCTTCATGGCTCTCGCTGTGCGGTCGTTTTTTTTTTTTGTTGTTTTTTTTTTTAACGACTATCTCTCAAGCGAATCCCAGCATCCCTGTGGGCGGGGACTGTGTCTCTGTTCACTGCCACCTTCTAGCATAGCACACGGCAGCTGCCCAACGTATTCTGGGTGTGTCAGTAAATGAGTGAGTGAATTTCTGGTGGCTCAGTGAATGCTGAATGAATAGCTAATTTCAAAGCATGAGTCTCTGGAACAGGTGCATCTCCCAGAACCACGGTCCCCGGTGTCCCATCTGGCAAATGGGAGCCACAACCTTGGGCTCCCTCCGGGCACAACAGCTCCTCCGCCCCTTTGGCTTTTAGTTCGAGTGTTCATTTCCTGGGGGGTTGCACTTGCTGTTTGAACAGCAGGAGTTGCTCAGAGAGAAGTTTGCTAGATCACGGCCTCGGGGCCATTTTGCTGACAGGGAAACTGAGGCCCCAGCGGCTCCGACCGCTGGGAGCACCAGTACAGGATGGGGCTGGGCCACCTCACTTTCAGCCCAGACTCTTTTCAGTGTCCTGCCCGTCAGTGGACATTTAAAGCAAGGGTCCTGAAGACAAGAGCAGGGATGGAATTAAGAATTTTCCTTAAGAACTAATCACAAGACCTGGCCTCCCTCGCCTAGCCTCTTCCAGAAGCTGCCTTTCACTCTCTGGTTGATTTCTGTCTGAGCAGCAACGGCAGGAGCCCTGTCCTGGGCGAGACATGGATCTGGGGCCCAGCATCCCTGAGTCTTCGGAACCACCTTTGCTCTCCCTGCCTGCCCCCCGCCAGGGTCTCCAGGCCATACTATATTTGGAGTCCGGACCTGGCTTCCGTGCCCTCGTTCTGCCATTCATTCTTGAGAGACTTTGGCCAAAACATTAGAAGTCCATCCTTCGGTTTCCCCCCACATAACGCAGGGGAATTATTTCTAATTTTCTGACCCTCACAGTGCTTTTGTGATGCTCAAACAAGATGGAAACACGACCTCACTCTTCAAACTGCCAACTAGCGTAGAGAACCCCAATAATAATAATTCCATAATTATTTTTCTGTTTCCCCGGGGTTTTGCTGTCAACCCATAGCCAGCTGACCTCATTCCAGGGCTCATTCTCCCCACCCAGCCTCTCAGTGTCATTCAACCCTCTTGCCAACATCCTCCCGGGAACCCCGCTCTGCCCCCGGCTTCCCAGACATGCTCTGCCCGGGGCCCTCCTCCTCCCTCTCAGATCACTCACTCCCCTGAGTTGGGACCTGCCTCAAGGGGCAGCACCGCGCTCTCTCCTGCCATTGCCATCTGCCAAGCACGCGTGGCTTCAGAGAGGAGCCACAGGAAGCACATGCCCACCACCCAGCTCCCTCGGGGAATGCCTGCGCGGGATTTCCCCGGCGCCCAGAAACGTGAGCGCACGGCATGGGTTCTCCACCCTGCCACCAGCCATCACCACCTCTCCCTCACGGAAACTCTATGTGGCAATAAAAATGAGCACAGTGGCTGCTGGAGGCCGCGTCCTGGCAGCTCCGCCCCGGCCGGGTCTGATTGCATGCAGCCGACCTCTGCGGCCTCCACGCTGGGTTTGGACAAGCCGAGCGGAGAGTAGCTCTCTGGCCGGAGATTTAAACGACATTTTTTTACTTCCTCTTTTTCGAACGGAAAGGCCTTTTCGAAGTTATTCTGGGTTGAGTATACTAAATAAATGATGACCCCTTTGCTTTTCGTACACGGACCGGACTCTCTCTCAGTGTGACTTCCCAAACTAACCCACCTGGCCTCCCTCTCCGAGGGGCGAGATGAAGCTCCTGTGAGCCGACCGTTCAGCCCAGGCAGAGAGGTGAGGGGTCTTGCTTCGGGCCTGACAGCTACTAAGGGTGCACACTCAGCAGGGGGCCTCCGGAGGCCACACTTAACCACCGGAGCAGGTCAGTAAAGAGGGCGGTGGTCGTGTGCAGCGTGCCCTCTGGCTCCTGCGGCTCACAGGGAAAGGAAGAAAGGACCACATGTGACGGAATGTTAAGTTCAGGATGCCCAGGGTGGCGGGGGAGGGCCAAATTCACGGGAGGCAGGATGAAGAAACTGGCTTTTCACCGAGAGGATGATGATTGAGCTGGGTCTTGAAGGATGAGTAGGAGTCTGCAGGTGGATTTGGAGAGGAAGGGAGGAGGGGGTTCCAGGCAGAGGGGGCAGCATGGGAAAAAGCCCAGGGGCATAAAGCCAGGAGAGGGTGTCAGGAACTGTAGGAGATCCCTGAAGCTGGAGCAGAAAGCCGAAGGGATAGGGTGATGGGAAGAAAGCTGTTCGGAGAGCGGCTCGTGCGGGATCTTGGATGTCACGTAAAGGAACATGTGCCCTACTCTGAGGGCAGAGTGGAGCCTGGAGCGATCCCAACCCAGTCAGTGTGGGTGTCATGGGAGGGCTTAGGCTGCGGGGACAAAATGTACTGGAGGTGACAGCAGCCCAGCCTCTCCGGGCTGGAGAGGGGTGCAGGTGCACCTCAACTAAGCAGGAGCAGAGGGACGGAAGTAAAAGGACAACAAAGAGGTAGGACTGCCTAGATCATAGATTTGGGGGTGGGGCGGGGGGGGGGAGACTCCCAGACAGAGGGATCGTGTGTGCAGAAATACAGCGATTTGAAAGCACACCGCCATGCTTGAAGAGAGAGCAACTGTACCAAGGAGTAGGCCGGCCGTGCGGGGGGGGGATTAGTTCAGAGAGAGAAGAATAAATGGAGACGCGTATCGGGGAGTTCTTAACAAATATATGTGGTCATTTGGATTACTGTTCCCAAGCATCATTCTCTGCCAGACAGCAAAGGCAGGGGGCTGTCAAGGGCTGCCTTGACGTTGGTTGCTGAAGGGTGGGGTGGCTCTGGCAATTTCTTAAAATAAGACACCGGTGCAGTGAGCTCCATCAATTGACTCTCCCTTACGAGAATGATTTCTCTGTAGCATGTGATACTGTTCGATAGCATTTTACCCACATTAGGACTTCTTTTAAAATTGAAGCCGGTCCTCTCAAGCCCTGCCACTGCTCCATCAACCAAGCTGATGTGATATTCTAAATCCTTTGTTGTCATTTCAACCATCTTCACGGCCTCTTCACCAGTAGATGCTGTCTCGAGGAACCGCTTTCTTTGCTCATCCATAAGAAGCAGCTTCTCATCTGCCAAGGTTCTCTCATGAGATTGCAGCAATGCAAATACAGTAATAGTGAAAGCGTTTGTTGAAATCATGAAGAAATTGCAAGAATGACCAAAAGGTGCCGTGAGCAAATGCTGTTGCCGTAAATGGCGCACCTAGACTTTCTGGACCCAGGGTTGCCACAAACCTTCAATTTAAAAAAAAAAAAAAAAAAAAAAAAAAAAAATGCAATATCTGCAAAGCACAATAAAACAAATGTGCCTGTATATACATCTGTCCCATTGCCTCTGGGCATGGACATATTGCTGGCTTTGACCAGCAGCATGTGGGTAGAAGTGACAGTGTGCCAGTTTAGAGTAAAGGCTTTAAGAGGCATTACATCATTTCCTTCTTCCTCCAACTCTAACCTTGAACATGACATATACCAGATAGAAGCAGCTCCTTCAGCCTATGTCCTGCAATGAGAAGACACATGGGCAGATCTTCTGGCTGGCTGGCACCTGCAGCACAGCCACAAAACCTTGTATCACAATGGCTCTCCAGCCGTCATGTAAGGTGAACAATAAACTTTTGTGGTCAGAAGTTAGATTGGGGGTTGTTTGTTATGCAGCATAGCTGCAGCAAAAGCTAGCTGATACACCCTCCATGAGACATACTATAGCATGTCTCATATAGTGATACTCTGTGATAGTATCATGTGATGCACACTATATGAGACACAAAGGGAGCAGATGGTGAAGAACTTTCCACGTCATGATTAAGAGTTGTGCACATGGAAGGTCAACAGAGAATTCTGTAGTTGATACACATTGGAACCTTCATTCACTCACACCCAGTCACAGAGGTGGAGACATCCATCCTTCTGCTCCTCTGGAATTTTGCCCTATTGGCCATCTCTTACCTCTCTTAGACTGAGTCCTTCCCCTGGCCTGTATCTCCCTTGTCTTTTCCGTCCTAAAATCTTTCCCTTCACCTTCACCTTCCTACAACTGTAGCTCAATCTCCCTCTGGCCTTTTCACACAAATTTCTTGAAAGTATTCCCTGTACTCACCATCTCCACTTCTTTCTCTCTCATATCTCAGCAATCTAACTTGTCTGTCCTCCATCCCACCAAAATTACTCCCAGCAGATTTCAGTAATCTCCTAACTGCCCAGTGCATCTTCCTGCCCTTATCTTCCCAGGCTGCTCCAAACCATTTAGCGTGGAACCAAATACATTATCTCTGCCCTTGACCCAAATGTTCCTCGTTATGTATTCTCTCAGCTAGTGGTGCCATCATTCATCCAGTGACCCATGACAGAAAGCCAATACGAGATAATGAGTTGTGTCCGGCCTTGCCAAGTTTGTAGCATCTTTGAGACATCCAAGAAGAGATGCCCAGTGGGCAGTGAAACATGTGAATCGGGGACCCAAAACAGAGATGTGAACTGGAGATAAAGATGACTGCTCTGGAGGTAGCATTTAAAGTCATTGGCATGGGGGCACCTGGGTGGCTCAGTCAGTTAAGTGTCTGGCTCTTGCTTTCCAGGTCAGATCATGATCTCACAGTTCATGAGTTCGAGCCCCCATTGCACTCTGTGCTGACAGCACGGAGCCTGCTTGGGATTCTTTCTCTCTCCCTCTCTCTCTGCCCCTCCCCCCCTTCTCAAAATAAATAAATAGACTTTAAAAACAATTTTTAAAAAAAGCCATAAGCGTGGACAAACTTGCTTAGTTTATAGAGTAAAAGTACCAGGTCTTAAATTGCAGGTGATACACAGAGAGCTCTCCTAAGCCCAGAATTTCCTATTCCTAATGTCACAATTCCAACCATTCCATTAGGTTCCTTCCCTCCGGAGGCGTGGCTTCTAGTGGCCTCCACACCACCATCTTATTTTATGTTCTGCCCCCTGTTCGTGCTGTCTTCTCCAACAACCCTTAAATTCCATCATAAAATAGAAGATATAAGATACCATCACCCTGCCACTAAAATGGCTAAAATCAAACGACGAAAATAAATCAACACCGAATATCATCAAGCAGGTGGAATAATTGCAAGAGCCTGACGTGGCTGTGGAAAGGTAAAATGGTATGCCCTATGACCCACGGATTTCAGTCCTACATGAAAACCAATGTCCACAAAGAATTCTACAAGAAATAAGAGCTCAAACTGGAAATCACCCAACGCGTTCCTCAATAAGGGATAAATAAGCAAACCGTGGTATACGCATCCAACAGAATAACTACCACTCAAGCAATAAAAAGGAACAGACTACTCATATATGCAGCAACACAGGTGAATTTGGAAACCACGACGTCAAGTGAAATAAACCAGAGATAGACGTATGATTCTATTACATGAAGTACAAGAGCAGGCAAAATAATCAATGGTAATAAAATCAGGAAATGGTTGTCCGGGAGGGACAGAAGGAAAATTAGTTGGAAATGGAAACTTTCCTGGATGTTGCAAATATTTACCTGTCACTTTGGGTGGTGGTTGCATAGGTTGTGAACAGCTGTCAAAACATGTTTGAACTGAAGACTGAAGATTTGGGATACTATTGTATCTAGATGATACTTTAATTAAAAATTAGAAAAATAATTTGTAAGGATCTACCAAAAAAACACTAAAATAAAAAGAACGTACGGGGCAGAAAACACACTCATTTCAAATACAATTATATTTATAGTGTGAATGTCCCTATATGAATGCCCAGTCTCCTGCTTAATGCTGTCCCCTTTCGGCTATTCTCGCTCACTCTTGCTCCCATCTTAATGATGTCTGTCCATTAGCTGTTTCTAACCATTAAGAGAGATGATGTAATATAAGAGCACAAGCCTTAGAGTCAGACAGGGCTGCATTCAAATCCCAGCCTTGAGTTAGAAGCTGAGCACCCGTGGGTGAGTTTACTTGGCCTCTCTGAACTTCATTCCTTTACTATAAAATGAGGTAACAAGATCCCCCACCCTGTTGGGTTGGGCTAAGATAAGGGCAGTGTGCTGACTAGCTCCTGGGGAACCTAATGCTTTTTGATCCTAGCCTATGAACAAACTGTTAGTTCTACTCGCATCTAAAGGTCCCACAAAGTCCGAAAACATCTCAGAGGATTGATTGATTCATGGCTTCTTCTCCAGAAGGGTAAGAAGGTGAACCAGAGCCTTGGAGTTAGGATCCAGGTGAGCTGGTGCTAAACAGCTGGAGAAATGGCTGCTCGGAGCACCATGGCCAAGGGAAGGTGCTCGTGGCCCATGGACTCAGGAGACAGGCTTCCTGACAAGGCTTGGCCACCAGAGAATCTTACACAAACCACTTTGCATACCTCTTGACTCAGGTTTCTCCAAAGCAGACTGGATCTGAGGAATCTGATAACAAAAACAGCCCCTGGGGTTTCCCAATATACTAGGAGAGATAAGGCAGAAGGGAGCTTGTTCGGTTCTGAAAGAAGGAAGGAGGGGTCAGAGCCCTGCCCTGTAGGCCCCCCTCCCCCACTACGGTGGCTCCAGAGCAGGATCTCAAGACTCCAGGAGCACAGTCTGCAACCTCCTGAACCAAGGTAAACCCCAGGGGCATTCCCCAGCTCTGCTTTATTAAGTCATTGAATACTGCCACTTCTAACAAACAATTGAGATCTGCACCTGCCACCCCCTGCCCCTGCCATCTGGTAGGAGAGACACGGTACACCCAGCAATAACTCAGAACCAGGGAGAAAGTGCTTGCTTAGTGCAGCCAAAGAGGCACAGAAGTGCAACAGAATAACCATGTCCCCACCGCAGGACACACACGCTGGCATTTTCTTACTCAGAGCAGCACCCCCATTTCATAGTTGCAGAAACAGGCTTCCCCGGGATAGCGTCTCCCAGCTGAGAAGCAGTGAGGCCTGGGGTCCCCGGCATCTCCTGCCTCCTGAGACATACCTATTTCCAGGTAAATGAAGAAGGCATCGAGGCCTGCGCCAGATCCAGAAGGAGTGCAAACGGCGAGCAAAGCCACAGAAGCAGCCGCCTGGTCCCGGTTCCTTCCGGGGGCGGGATGGGAGAGGTGCCAGGGGCGGCGGGGGAGGGGATGGGGGGGTGGGGAGGAGGAGAGCGCTGACACCCTCCTCGCCTTCCTCCTCCTCCCCGGCCCGGCCAGCGGGAAGATTGGGAAATCTCAAGTCGCTCTGCTTTCTCTCCTCCAGCGCTAACAATTTTTTCCACTTTACTGTTTTTTGGATGCCTTTCAAGAGTTTGTGCAATCATTCTGTTTAGCTGTTTTTCTGCCATTTTCAACGGCGGGGTGGTGTCCCTTTCGAGCAGGAACGGGGCTGTTTGTAAAGTTGAAGGGACCCTGTCTCCTCCCTTCACCCCAGTGCAGCAGGCCCTTTTGCTGCCAAAGTTACAAATGTTTGAAACTTTCGCTGTGCCGAGTTTGGCTGGGTCCGCGCTCTCGGACCACTCCTCCTCCGTGCCCCAGCTTTCAGGGGCTCCGGCGCCCCCTCTCGTCACCCTCTCAGGCTCCCCCTTCTCAGGGGCATCCTCTTCCCAAGTAGTCCAG
The DNA here is from genome assembly GCF_007474595.2 of Lynx canadensis. NCBI lineage: Eukaryota > Metazoa > Chordata > Mammalia > Carnivora > Felidae > Lynx > Lynx canadensis. The sequence continues at coordinate 80,534,245 of NC_044315.2, forward strand.
GGCGAGAGCCCTCCCTCCGTCCTGCCCCACGGACAGACCCCTCACTCCTTTCGAGATTCCCCCAGGGACGGGGGTCCCACCGCGTACCCCCCGGGGCTCCTCTCTCCCGCCCGCACCCCGTCGGCCCGTGGGGAGACCTCGGCCCGCCGCCCCTCCGGCGAGTCTGCAGGCTGGCAGAGGCAGCGACAGGGACAGATGGGACAGGGACCGGGCAGAGAGAGAGAGAGAGAGCGACAAGAACAAAAGCGGGGACACAGGCAGGGCAGAAACAGGGCAGGGGCCGGAGCGGTGGCCCCGCTCCTCTTCCCCGGCCCCCCAAGCCACGCCCGCAGCCCCCGGGCCGGCCCAGCTCCCCACCTCCCGGGGCTCGGGCGGTCGCCCCGCGGGACCCACCTGATCCGCAGAGCCTGGGCGCACTCGGGGCCGGACCGCGCCTCGGCCCCCGTCCCGTCTGCGCCCTCGGCGGCCCGCACGTTGGCCGCGCCCTCTGCCCGAGCCCCGCTGTGGCGCCGTGGGGTTGTGTGCCTCCTGCGCTCCGGCCTGCCGTCCCGCGGGCGCTGCTCCCTTCGGCTTTCGTCTTTCAGTTGCTCGCGGGATCCGGCGAGCGCTCGACAGACAGCGGCGGCGCTCCCCGCTCTGCGCCGCCCGCGGCTGTGTGTGCAGAGCCGGGCCCGCCCCGGACACTGGCGGCCGGGAGGCCGGCCGCGCGAGTGCGTGAGTGCGGGTGCGTGTGTCTGCCGGCGGGGAGGCGGAGGGGGTGTCTGTTTCATTTTCACTCAGGCAGAAAAAAGCCTGCAACCAGCAAAAAAAGAAAAGAAAATCCCTGGTGAGGGCGGCTGGGCCTCTTTGCCTTCTCGGGCTGCACGTGGTGGGGGTGGGGGTGGGGTGGGGTGGGGTGGGGGGACCCGGAGCTTTGGAGGGTGGGGTGGGGTCTGTCACCCGGTGGTGCAGGGAGGGGCCTCGGGGCCCTGGCGCGCCGCCAGACACTGGGGAGGCGGAGAGCCTGGGAGGTCTGATCCACCATTTGTTTCCTGGGGAAGGAAGAGTGCAGATGGAGACAGCGACAGGCGGGCGGGCCGGAGCCTGAGCCGCCCTGCCGGGGTCCCCCCAAGTCCAAAGCTCCGGAAGTGGGGGCTGGTCACCGGGCACCCAGCGCGGGTCCTGCCCGCGCATGTTCGCAGACTTGAGCCCGAGTTTCCCTACACACCCCCTGGGCTTCTCCACTGGAATTATTTAAAAGAGAACCCCCCAAAATGTACTTGAGAGTTCTGCGCCCAGCATGACGGCGATTCACTTCTGGTGAGTTGATGTAGGCACATCCGGCGGCCCTTGCCCTGCGCTGATAACGGACAACAGGCATCTTACTCCCACACTCGGGCTCACGGCCGGGTATTTTGCCGGTGGAAACTCAAAACTTCCTTTTTCCAGGGTCGTTTGTCATTGAACGTCAACTTGAGAGACTGAGAAATTAGCTTCTTAAGTATTTTAATGCATTGGAACTATACTTTGACGAAAGCGGCACAAAACAGGAGTGTGATGTATATTTTAACTGTTTCATCCGATGAGAAAGGAACAGAGGACTGATTGAATACTTGAAGCATGCACAGAGGCCACGAAGTGGGCCAGGTGACGCCTTGGAGCTTGGGAGAATGAAGTTTCCCTATGGGTCCAGTGGAGTAAAGCGGTGGGAGAATTGAATCATCAGCCCCACACAGCAGCTCAGGAATGAGGAGCCCCCATGGCAATGACCACAATGGGTCCTTTGCTAGAGTATAAACGGGGCCATTATTGTCTTTGGTGAACTTGTAGTCACTCATCAGTAGTGTAGTGAGTATCACCGTAAACATACAATGAGCGATGTTATACTCAGGGCATTATTTCCCATTTCTCATTATTGCATTGAGAATGCATTGTTTAAATTGCTCGCCCATCAACTGGATTATAACGAGTTTTGTGTGTGTGTGTGTGTGTATGTTTTAAGAAAACGATGACAGTAACTCTGACAGTGGCCCAAGTGGTGGTTCACTGTGATCAAAATCAAAAGATGAGGACACCGGAAACATAAAACATGTGAAAACATTACTCTGCTACTGTTACACCTGGTGTCCGATCTCTGATTTCAGCAACGCATCTTCAGCCCTATTAATTTAATTTGGATTTTCTTGCTTTCGTGGTTGTGTTTCTGTTTTCTTAGAAGATTTGTGTGGGCTTTATGGTTGGTTTATAGAGCTGTGAGCATGAGGAGTTCATGCTTAATTTTAGGTTTATACATATTTCAGCAACAATACGATAAATATAACTTAATTCCACACTGTGGGTCTGGAAGTTTTCTTGTTTTGCCTTGAGAGGATCCATGTGGTGCTCAAAAATTTAACTTCAGTCTTGCTGACGGAACATCTGAGCCGGAAAACACCTTAAAGACCATACTCACTTTGTCTGGGGGTCAGGAGTTCTAGGTTTAAGGATTAGTCATTCTTCCCTTCTGAGATTCATTTGCCTTATATGCAAAATGAGATAAAATGACTAGTTCACGGGGAAGGTAAAGTCAAAAGTAGATAATTGTTGGTGACGGGGCTGTGGAGCCTGCTGCCACATCACAAGAGTGTGAGGCTGAATGTTCATGGAGAGGAAGGGTGGGTCAGGGAGGCACCAGCTCCGATCACTTGCCAGGGTTGGCTCCAAGTGCTCCACCTGTACCTGACACCCACATAATTTTCAGCACACCCAGATCACATCCCCATTTTCCAGGGAAGAAAGCAGAGGTACAGACAAGTGATGTGACTTTGTTCACCATCTCTCCACATATGGCCAGAGTGCTCCGGGGCCCCAAGACCCTCTTCTCTTTACCTCCTTCTTTCTTGTAACAAATATTTATCAGAACCCTACTACGTGTCAGCCCCTCCTCTTCAAGTGGAAGGACACCAAGCAAACAAGGCTGGGGGAGTCAACAGCCCAGACAATGACATGCCCAGCTAATGATTTCCGGGAAAATGATCTGGGCTCTGAGGAGGAAATACAGATATAGAGGACCTTGAGACTGGGGGGAGGAGGAGTTTGCTAGGTGAAGGGTTGGGGGAGAGGGACCCAAACAGTCACGTGCAAAAGTCCTGAGGTGGGAAGAAAAGGACCCATGTGTGTGCTGGGAAGCTTCATCATTGTAAATGGCGATTTATTCTCTTCCAACCAACCTCTCGATCCACAACAAAGCTCGACAGAGTTTTCGTGGAACTTGACGAGCTGCTCCCCAGGCCAAGGGCCAGGTTTAAACCAAGACGGTTTTGACAAAGCAGGGAGGGAGGAGTTGAGCACTTGCTCGACCAGATATCACGATGTACCATGAAGCTCTGACAACGGACGCTGGTATGGGGGTGGATTATCGGACCGATGGAACGAAAATAAGTAGCCTAGCAAGAGACCCTCTGTACGGAAACGCAGTGTCTGACAGGTGGAGCTACAGATCAATGGCGGGGGGTGGGGGACCCAAACTGTTCAGAAAGTGTTGCTGGACCCCAAAGACTTGAAAACAGGTATGCAGACAAAAATGTGTACAGGGATGTTCCCAGCATTACCATTTATAATCGTGAAGAAGTGGAAACAGCCCAAGTGTCCATCGACCGATGAATGGACAGGCAAAATGTGATACATCCTCGCAGTGGAACATCATTTGGCATCAAAAGGAGGGAAATCCTGGTTCGTGTCGCCACCTGGATGAACCTGGTGAAATGCGAAGTGAAAAAAGCCAGACGCAAAAGGCCACGCGGGTTGTACGATGCAATTTGTGTGAAATCCCCCAAACAGGCACATTCATCCAGCCGGAAAGCAGATAAGGGGCTGCCATGGGCTGATGTTGGGGGAAGCGGGAGGGACTGTTGAATGGGCTCACGGTTTCCTTTCGGGCTGATGAACAACACTGTGGAACTACATGTGCCAGTGGAGGCAAAACACGGTGAATGTGCTACGTGCGACTAAGCAGTGCACTTACACTCAACCTAACCATTTTAGATGTGGATTTTATGTTATAAAATTAGATTCCTAACACACACATACACACCCCGTAACAGACGGGTCAACCCAAAGAAAATCTTCAAAACCTTTAGAGGAAAACATCAATATTTGACTTCAATCATTATTACCTCAAAAAAAAAGGTAAGGGTTTGGGGCACCTGGGTGGCTCAGTCGGTTGAGCGTCCAACTCTTGATTTGGGCTCAGGTCATGATCCCAGGGTGGTGGGATCGAGCCCCGCATTGGGCTCCACACTGAGTATGGAGCCTGCTTGAGGTTCCCTCTCTCTCTCTCTCTCTCTCTCTCTCTCCCCCCCCGCCCTTCTCCCCTACTCACACACACTCTCTCTCTCTCTCAAATTCAAAAAGAAAAAAAAGTTAAGGGTTTTTAAAACACACGTGCACAGCACTGACCATCAAGAAAAATATGGATAAATTCAACTACATTAAAATGCAAATCATACAGGAAAGATACCCCAACACATTAATGGACAAACCAGAGATTGGGAGATGTTTACAATCTAGATAACTGACAGAGGACTGGTATCCAGAATATCCAAGGAAGTCCTGCAAATAAACAGGAAAAGACAAATATTCTTCCGTCTTCACACCTGATTCACGTCCTGCGTGAAATGTCAGTGGGTCAGGGTCCTCGTACGTCCCCTTCACGGCACTTAGCGTAAGCGTATGGAATAATCTAGTGTAGCAGCATGCCCCATTAAGTCAATGGCCATATCTATCCTGCCACACAGCATACCCAGCACATGCCTGGCACACGAGAGACTTGTGGGGAAAGTGTATTGACTGAATGGAGAAAGGTGTGCATAGATGGATGAAGAAAGCGTCATAAGGTTCTAGACACAGAGCTAGCCTTCACTCTCTCACCTATCCCTGTCTTAACAAGGTCCCTCCTTCCTCAGATTCTCCAGGTCCAAAACCCGGAAGTGAGTTGACCCCGGCAGGCAGAGTTTGGAATGTGAATCAGAAAACTCTGGGCAGAGAAAATTGCCTTGAGGCCTTGGGGGGAGGTAAGAGAAATGTCAACAAGGGTGGGTTTGGGGGGAGGACCGAGGTCCCCAGAGTTTGATGAGCCCTTCCCACAAGGGCATAGGCTCAGAGGACAGGACAAGCGAGGTCCCCACGCAGGAGGGCACTGGGCCATCAGCCCTCTGGGGCTCGGAGGTCAAGCTGGAGTCATATCAGGGAGGCTTGAAGTGGAAGGCTAGGATTCAGTTCCTCCTTCCCAGAGAAGGAAGCCTTTGGAGGATCCTTCCAAAGAAGGTATGATGGAGGTTGTGTTTGAGGGATTACTCCCACCCCCGGTATCACGGTCACCTCTGAAAAACAAAGTTACAAGGGAAGGAGATAGAGAAGGAAGGGAAGAAGGAAAAGAGGGAGAAAGTGAGAGCCAGGAAGGAATGAAAGGAGGAAGGCAAGGGAGGGAAGGAAGGAAGGGAGGAAGGAAGGACTTTCTGACTTGAGGCTGGCATCGGATAATTGCTTTCTTCCAGCTTGATGATAAATAAGCTGGAAGGAATTGACAAGCCCAGGAGACTTGGCTCCTTAGAGGCCCATCAACCTCTCCGTCCTTATTGAACCAAGGAGATGCTGTTAAAAATCATCATTTCCGCAGAGGGATATATTCTATCTTTTCTCTGGGTTTTGTATTTGGAAGTCATTTGTTTTCCAATGATATTAAATTCTGCCTCTGACACTTATATATATATTTAACTTTAAGAGGCAGAAACAGGGAGAAAGCCAAGTATTTCAGTGCTCTCACATAAATAAAATAAAAACACAACTAAAAATAAGCTGAAAATACTGGGTCTTTAAGAGTCTGAATGCTGTCTTCGGGGCTTTAGAAATCAAACTAGTAGAACAAGCCTGGAATAGTCTGGGCTCAGATTCTGTTCCTACAATTCCACAAGCTTTGTGACCCTTGAGGGGAAAAAAAATCACTCAGCCTCTCTGAGCCTCAGCTATCTTAAATGGGATACTTATCTCTATCTCGCAGGGATTTTGTAAAGGTAAAAGATGAGATAAGGTGTGTTCTTGCAAAAGGGGCCTTAAGTACAACAGGGCACCCAGTCAATGGGTGCTGTTATCATGGAGTATATTGAAGAGAGTCTTTGGATTCTTCAGTCACTAACCCCTGCAGGAACGGGGCCACCCTACCCCTCCTCCTGTTCCCTCTGCTCCTGGCTACCTCGTCCTCAGTCCTCACCCTGCAGATCTCAGCCCCGGGCACAACCTGGCTTTCTGGCCCCACATCTCCCCCTACTCTCCCCTGCTCCCGGACTCCGGGCACACTCTCCATCCCTCGAACAGGTCAAGCACAATCCAAACCTGGGCCTTTCTTTGTACCTCCTGTTGCAGAGAACGGGGGGAGGGGGGGGGCGTTTCCTGGGATGCTCTCGCATCCCTGCCAAAGTCATTTCTCTACCTATTATAAGCATGTACTTCTTAGATGTTTTTTGAACTTAAAAACAAGCAAGAAACCTTAGACTAAGAAGGTGTATTGAAATCTGCGGGTCTTTGATCTATGAGGCTGTGAAGAAAACATGTGCAGACAGCCGGTTCTGTTTTTCTGCACTGGAAGCCCATCGGGAAGTCCCCGCTCAGAAGCTCTGTGCCTGGGTTTGCATGTCCTCGTTAAGCGTCATCGTCCCCCTCCACGTCTTCACCTTCTGTCTTACCACCTGCGGTGCCCTAGGCTCACATACCTGGCTCCCTGGAGGCGTCCCACAGGAGAGCCCTGTGCCACCCCAGTCCTGGAGGCGGAAGTCACTGGGTGGAGGAAGCCGGAACTGCCAGCGGTAGTCCCGGTAAAGAGAGAAAGTCCTGAATTCTAACAAAGTCGGGCCCCATCTTGGTTCGATCGTGACTAGCTGGGGTTTCAGGCAAGATGCTGCCTTTTCCAGAAGCTCAGTCTCTTTATTTGTACGGCAGGGACTCCCCCCTCACAGGATCCCCTGAGCTGAGGTGTGTGAGGCACTTGGCCGTACAAAGTGATAGCTTTGATGGTTATCAGGACACCGAGGAATGAGCCTCAAAGCGGTAGAATGTCAGGAATTGGAAGAGGCAATTGGGAAGACACTGCGGCGGGGGGGGGGGGGGGGGGGGCGGGGTGGATGGGCGTTCTTGGGCCATCTCAAATTGTAACTCTGGGCAACAACCAACCGGTGGTACCCAGGAATCCAGTCCGGTGTCTCTCTTTGCACAGAAGGTGGGGGGACAACTTCCATTTTGGCTGCTCACCGTGGCAGCTGGTCTCTCCCCACCCCGTCCACCTGCTGGGGTCCTGGACAAAAGCAAACGGCTGCCTTGAGCACAGATCGTTTCTAGAGGACGTCGCTGTTTTTGTCCATCTTAGAGCTGACCCTGACTTTTTTCTCTCTGTAAGGTGGCACAGTTCATTCCAAATGCTTACTGTGCACCTACTCTATGCCACCCCCTGCACCTGGGATACAAGTTCACACGCCGGTGTGCAATGGGTGGGCAATCTGCATGTTGAGGGCACTTGACCTCTTTCTGAAGCCTTGGGTTCTGTCTCCTTTCCGGGACAGTGGGGCTACCAGCATGCCTGAGCCCCTGCTGGGTGCCCATCTTTGTGCCGTAAGCTGGCAAGTAGCATTTCACGTACATTCTCTGACTGTCTCCTTCCATCTTGGAGAGCCCTAGCTGGATGGCGCGTGAGCTTTGCAGCTCTCCCTAGAAGAGATCTTGCTGCCATCTTTGCTGTCTGAGCTGAGCAAGTCCCTTCCTTGGGGCTCAGATGTTCCATATCTGTACAGTGACCCAGAAAGTGGAAGGATCTCCCCAGGTCCTCCCTGCGCCAGCTTCCTGCCCAGGGGGGTATCTGTGAGTCTGTGCAGTGTCTTCTCTGAGTTTGTCGGGCACCATTAGTAGTTACGTGATCTTAAGCCAGTGAGGTATCACCTCTGAATGCCTCGGATACCTCATGTGCAAAATGAGAGTAATTGTTTAGTAAAGAGTTTAGAACAGAGCTTGGCACGATATGTGAGCTGCTACCCTCATCATTAACCCCACGACCGTCACCATTATTACCAGCATCACCACCACCACCATCATTATTATCATTAGTCATTAGGCTATCGATCAGCGTGGCTGGGCTGGGGAAAACTGCCCAGCACAGGAGAGACAGACCTGGATACAAGCCCTTGCTCGAGCAAGTTTTTGCCTCTTCCCTTGCCTCAATCTTTTCTTCCTAAGGTGAGGGGCTTGGGCCTGACAGCTGGGGCGAGGGATGCACCCTGTGGCCAAAGACTAGATCCTTTTCTTGTCGCTCAAGATTGCCAACCAAATTCTTCCAATCTGGGGTTCCAGGAAAGACTTCATCTGGTCATCAGCGTCTGGCCCTGCCTTCTAACGGCCCATCGGGTTGATCTGAACAAAAGAAAACGGGTTGGAGCAACACAGGGGAAGACAGAAACCCAGGCGCAGGAGATTTGCAGGTGCAATTTCGTACAAATGTAACCGCATCGTGGCCACCCCTTCCCTGAGAAAGATAGGAGGCCAACAGGAGAAGTGGGGGAGGGGGAGAGGTAAAAGGGGAGGGGACAACGGGAAAAGGATGTGGGAAGGGTCGCAGGGAGAGGTGGCCAAGACAAGATCTCTCTGGAAACAAAGCCCCTCTGCCATATTCGCCTCCCAAGGAATCAGACTGGGTGTGTGGTCAATTATATCTCGGTAAAACTGGAAGAAAAAAACTGGGCGTGTGCCGGGAGAGCAGTTATATGTGTTTTTGACGTGTGTGAGTGTGTGCGTACGTGTCTGTGTCTCCGTGACTGTGTGTGTGCTTGAGTGTGCATCTGGGCGTGCGCAGATATGTTTGAATGTGTCTGTGTGTCTGTGTAGCTGCATGCCTAGACAGCGTCTGGCAAGTATTAGGGCACGATCAATATCTGAGAATTGAAGGAATACACATGAGAAAGTATGTGGCGTTCCTGAGTGAGTACGGTTACACACGTTACGTGACTGTCCGTGCGTTCCTGTATGTTTATCGGAATGTGTCTGTTTGTGCCTCATGGTAGGAGAGAAGCATAGAGGTATATTGGTGCCTGACTGTGTGCTGTCGTCACATATGGGTGTGTAGGTACATGTGAAGTGTGAGTGATCGTTTCAAGGGTGCATGTGCGGCTCAGTCGGTTAAGCGTCCGACTCTTGATTTCCGCTCAGGTCATGATCTCACGGGTTCGTGCGGCTTCATGACTGAGCGTGAGGGAGTAGGTGTTTGCGTGCATCTGCGAGCCTGTCTGCAAGGGTGGTGTGTGTGTGTGTGTGTGTGTGAGTGTGTGTGTGCACACGAGTGTGCTGTGAGAGTGTGCGCCTGGGCACCTGCGGGTGAGCCTGCCAGTCCTGGGTTTCTTGCCCTTTCCCTAAGTCAGGAAGTGCTGGTGGTTTACACGATCGGTCAGTTCCCCTTTCACACCTGCGGGAGCCAGAAGGGCCCCTGAAAGCCTCTCACCCACTCGGTTATTTCTGCTTCCTTTGTGGGAAGCAGAAAGGACCGATTTGCAAGAGTTCAACTGAAGCTGCTCCCCAGGCCCCAGCACTGAGGGTCCAGAGGAAACACCGCAGCTCTGGCCCCAGAGAGGGAGCCCCTGTCGTACCCCTCTCCCGTGTCGCTCTCAGATCCCCCGCTGGACGACAGGGGGAGGCCCTTCCCCGGGCCGGTGAGCCTCAGCGCCAGTGGGAATGAGCAGGACGGGAGATCTGGAGGCAGACAACCTGGGTTCAAGTCCTGATCGCACCCTCCGGTGAAGTGGGAGGCTTTGGACAAGAAGCTGAAATTCTCTGAGATTTCACTGCCTCACTGACAAAATGGGGCGCCTGATAACAAGGGTGATCCCTGCTGATTTCAGCGGGTCTGAACTGAGACGGTGAACACGAGCAGCGGGTCCTACCGAGGCACCCATCTCTGGCCTCTGGGAATCCTGGCTTCTCAGGTCCCAGCTGCCCGCTTCTTGACCTCAGCCAAACAGATGTCGTCTGCCGGGGAGGCTGAGTCCCTCCCCCAGAGCGCCCAGCAGCCCATGACTACTGACTCCAATGGGCTATAGAAAGTTCGCCCTCTTGCCTCAAGGTGGAAGCCGCTCCACGATTCGGTCCACACTCTAGAGTTCCCGTGGGATCAGGTTAAGCTGATCACCAGCCAAGACCACAGCCTTCCCTAGCTTTCTTTCCTGGCTTCCACCCTGCAGCCTTCAACCCCTGAGCCCCAGAACAGGCCCCCAACAAGCTGCTTTCACAAGAAGCCCCTCCGACGCTCTGCTGAGAAGCCCTGTAGAAAGCACTGTTACCAGACTCATTTCATACACATGAAAGGTCCATGAGCTGGGGTATGAGTTAGCTATTATCATCCCATTTGAAGGTAGGAAGGTGGAGGTTAGTGGAGGAAAAAAAATGAAATAATAAAGAGCAAAATGTTCAGAGTTGAGTAGTCAGCTCGGGCCTCTCAGACAACAGCCAACTGGAGGCTTTATCCCGTTTTCCCTCTCGCGTCTTAGGATGAAAGGGAACGTGAAAGCTCGTCTGAGACACTTATCCCATGTGCGACTCCCCCCCGAGACAGATGTTCTTTTCAGGCAAATGTCCAGTTGCATTTGAATGCTCCTCACTGATGGAGGGCTCACTCCCTCCAAAGAAGTGCCTTCAGCTTTTGAACGGTGCAACTGTCCATTTGCCGTTGGGCAGATATTTTTAAGGACCTACTGTGTGCCGGGCACGATGCTCAGCACTGAGGATGCAGGGGTGAGCAAAAACCAGCACAGCAGCACGCGCCTGCCCTCAGGGAGCTTACAGACTGTTGGGAGAGAGAACCGAGCACAAACGACCACAGAAGTAGGAACTGCAACCAGGAAAGGTGGTGTGAGACCCGGTACAGGGTGTCCGGGAGGGGCTCTGCGTGAGGGAAGTCTAGACTCCTGTAGGGAGGCCGGGGGAGGCTTTCTTGAGGGCACGATCACTACGCTGGCTCCTGGAGGATGAGTGAAAGGTAACCAGGGGCTGAGAGAGGGAAGGGTGTTCGAGAGGGAGGGAACAGCATGTGCAAAGCCCTGAGGTGGGCCGGGAGAGAAGGGCACACATGTGGCGCTGAATGCAAGCTGACGAGGCAGGTCAGACGCAGGCAAGGGGAGAGCAGGCTGGGAAGCGGCTGAGAGGCGGGGTGGGGCTCAAACTCATTGTTTCCCCAAGAGCAGTAGAGGCTGGCAGTTTTAGGCAGGGGCCTCCTCGTCTGGGTCTTCAGAGTCTTGCTTTCCAATTCTTCTCCTGACAAAATGACTCCTCTCCAAATGATTGCGACATCGCTCTCCCACGGGGTTCTTCTGCGTGCTTCAGCAGGCCCCCTACGTGCCCTTGAGTGACTCAGGATGCAGGCATTTCAGGACCTCAAGGAGACACACGTAGAAACATCTATTGTCCCCACGAGTTGCACCCATGACCAGGGTCTCGTCCACGGCCTCCAGGCGACCAGGGTGGCACAGGACTGTGGGAACAGAAAGGAGAGTTTCTGGGAGTCAGGAGAACCCACCTCAGAAGCCTGGGGGCTCTCTCCTGGGGGCAGCCAGCCTGCCTCCCCATTCCCTGTCTTCCTTATGCAAACACATGCCCACACTTCAGCCCTGGCTTTTAAATCACCTGCCATGAATTGGGCCACCTGCCCTGGCCCTGCTCTGGGGTATCCGGCTTCTCTGAGCAGGAGGAGGGGGACAGGGCCGTGGAGGCTGCAGGGGAAGGAGGTCCTTTGGAAGCAAATGGGTGTGTGGAGCACTGACCAGCAGCACCCCCAGCCTTGCTTTCTCTTGGTCCCCACTTCCTGCCTCCCCTCTGCCCCGCTGTAAAATGCAGACTCCTGAGCCACAGAGAGAGTTATTCCACCCACATCTGCAGGGGGGGTCCATCACAACAAGGCGTGGAAGCAGAATACTGGCCCCCCAAAACATCCACATCTGAATTGTCCCTCCTCCCCAAAACTGAGTATGTTATGTTAGAACCAAGGCCATGGGTGGAATTAAGGTTTCTAGTCAGCTGACCTCAAAAATAAAATGGGGCGCCTGAGTGGCTCAGGCAGTTAAGCATCCGACTTCGGCTCCCGTCATGATCTCACGGTCCGTGGGTTTGAGCCCCGCGTCGGGCTCTGTGCTGACAGCTCGGAGCCTAGAGCCCGCTTCGGATTCTGTGTCTCCCTCTCTCTGCTCCTCCCCCACTCACGCTTTGTCTCTCTCTCTGTTTATTAAAAACATAAATAAATAAATAATAAAATGTGAAACCCTGGACCATCAGAGTGAGCCCAAGAGTCTTTACCAGTGAAAGACGGAGGCAGAAGGATCCAGGAAGGAGGAGCGGTTGGAGGGGTGTGATGCCAGGACCCAGCCATTCCCCGTCGGCTTTGAGGACCTAGGCACCACAAGCAGCCTCTGGAACCGGAAAAGGCCAGGAAACGGATGCTCCTCTCGAGCCTCCAGAAGGGAACACAGCCCTGCCGACGCCTTGATTTTAGGCCAATGAGACTGCGTCAGACTTCTGACCTCGGAACGGTGGGATCATAAAAGCACGTGTTTTAAGCCGCTCAGTGTTGGGTAGGTGTCACAGCCGCGAGTAGAAAACTAACACACAGGGTCCTGGCAATTCTGGTGCATCGTCTGGGAAGTGCCAGGCTGGGCTGTAGGACTAGGACTCTCCAGCCCGGGCAGAGGCAGAGGGTGCTGTAGGCACAGGGGACCTTCCTACGTAAACCACATGGCCTGCTTTGAGACAGAACAAGCCGGAGTCCTGGTCTTGTGTAACCCGGACAAGCTGCTTCCTTCCCGGAGCTTGGATTCCCCAGGTGAGAGTGGACCCCCCCTCCCTCTTTCTGTCCTCCTCTTTCTGCCCTGAATTGCAGGAGACAGGTGGGGCTGTCCTGATGGCTGCTCGTTCACAAACATGTCTAAGCACCGACTACATGCTCCCCTCCGGCTGGAGCTGTCGCGCAGGCACATTTCCAATTATTCCTCAAACACCCTAAAGCACTTCTGTGAACCAGGCTAGATGCAGCACAACTATCGTGTGAATGCACTGCCAGGAAGACTCAGAGTGGTCAAGTTCAAAGAGCTGGAGAGGAGAATAGGGGTAATCGGGCACAATGGGAGGGGAAATGAGGAGTGATTACTTAATGGGTACAGAGTTTGGTTTGGGGTGATACAAATGTTCTGGAGATGGATGGTGGAGATGGTCGCACATGTACTAATGTCACCAAATACCCAAAATGTTACAGTGGTAAATTTTCTGTTACATTTTACCGCAGTAAACATTTTTTTTAATTGTTTTTTCAACGTTTATTTATTTTTGAGACAGAGAGAGACAGAGCATGAACAGGGGAGGGGCGGAGAGAGAGAGGGAGACACAGAATCTGAAACAGGCTCCAGGCTCTGAGCTGTCAGCACAGAGCCCGACGCGGGGCTCGAACTCACGGACCGTGAGATCATGACCTGAGCCGAAGTCGGACGCTCAACCGACCGAGCCACCCAGGCGCCCCTGCAGTAAACATTTTTAAAAAGTTTAGTGTTTATTTATTTTTGAGAGAGACAGAGACAGTGCGAGCGGAGGAAGGGCAGAGAGAGAAGGAGACACAGAATCTGAAGCAGGCTCCAGGCTCCGAGCTGTCAGCACAGAGCCCGACGTGGGGCTCGACCCCACAAACTGCAGCATCATGACCTGAGCAGAAGTCGGACCCTTGCCCGACTGAGCCACCCAGGTGCCCCTCCACAGCCAACATTGTTTGAAACTCTCTAAAGTGGAGATGATTGGCCCCATTTTACAGATGAGGAAACTGAGGCTCGAAGAGATTAATTGACTTGCCCAGCATGGCGGTGGCTAAAGAAAAGCCGAGTTGGGATTTGAACCCAGGTCTGACTCTAAATCCAGAGCCCTATTCTCCCAGTATCTTCTCTCCATTCTTTCCAAAGGCCCTTCGGGAGCATCTGCTCAGGGGGAGACCCTGCACTTTCTACACAGAGAAGCGGAGGAAGGGATAGAAGAATGAGGCCGAGGTGGTCCCAGGGGAGCAATCGGAGGAAATGAGGAACAGGGACTCGGCTCTGAGCTCGTGTTTGGGCCCAAAGCGGGAGGCTGAGGCCTGGCTGTCTCACTCTCAGCCCCACAACTTGACTGCTTCTCTGAGCTTCCCTTGGCAATCCTCACTTACCATGGCAACGGTAGAAGCAGCCGGCCCCGGAGACCAGCGAGCCAGAAGCTCCTTTCCAGGGAGGCGAAGCTGTAGACACTGTTCCCTGGTTTGCAGCAACGGCCCTGAGAGAGCGCTCAGCGTCCCCGGGGAATCCTGCCCCCCCGACGGAGGTAGCAGGAGGGGGCTCAAATGGCCGCCCAGAGTTACAGCAAACCCGCAGAGGTTTCCAGCATCGGCACCCTCCAGGACCCAACTCTCGGCTGGGCTGTCACCCTCCATCCAAGGGAGATGTCCCAGAGTCAGAGGATGGCAGGAGACCCCGTCGGGTGGACACGTGCTGCCCTGCTCCAGAAGAGCCTAGAAAATTGACGGACAAGGGGTTGGGGACCAGACCTACTGACTGCAAGCAAAGCAAAAGACCGAGGAGCCCGGGAACACCAGGGCTGGTGAGGGAAGGGGGGACGCCACTGGATGAGTTCTCTCCTGTTGCTTGACGAGTTATACCAACACTTACTGGCTTAAAATAACAAACGGTAATTATCTCCCCGTTTCTGGGGGCAGAAAGCTGGGCGCAGCTCAGGTGGGGTGCCTCGGGCTCAGATGTCCCCTGAGGCTGGCACCAAGCTGCAATTTCCACTGCAGCCTCCCTTGGGGAGGACCCGGTTTGAAGCTCACTCAGGTGCTTGTTGGCAGGATTCATTTGCTCCGGAGCTGTGGACCGAGGGTCTTAGCTCCTCCCTGCTCGTTGCTGGGGGGGGCTTCCCGAGCTCCTGGGCCTCACGGGCCCCTCCACAGAGCAGCTCGCAACAAGGCAACTGGTTTCCCCCAGAGTAAGAGGTGAGAGAGCGAGAGAGGGCCCTTCAGATGGAAGGCACAGTTGTTTCGGAATCGAACGCACGCCACAACAGGGGCCTTGCACACCTGCAGGGAGACCCTCCATTTGTCGACACTGGTCCACACTCTCCCCGTGCACAGTGACCCCAGGCACGTGGGTCGGTGTGGGCTGTCCTCACGAGGCAAGCCCAGGACCACCGGGCAGAGAATTCTGGGCTTCCAGGGCGTGGGTCCAGAAAGAGGACAATGCAAGATAAGAAGATATGTCCCTGTGGACCCAGGACTCCTCACTGCACAGAGAGGGCACGGCTGGAGGAGGACTGAAGGGTAATCTGTGGTCTCAGAGCAGCACCACAGGGGTCTCCCACCTTCTCGAAGACCCTGACAGCAGTCCATCCACATCACACTCTTCCCGCCTACCGCCACGACTTCCAAATTCCACACTGCGTCCATATTTTCACTTTCCACAGCATTCCCAGCCAACCTGGCTGCCGCTGTCCCCCCCACCCCCCCCGCCCTGGGCCACTGTTCCTCCACTTCCTATGTTTGTACAAGTGACAGAATGGCATTCAAACACCCATGTGACACTAGATTGATGAAAAAGACTGACAGAAGTGGAGCTTCTGGAACAAGCTGGCCATACGAGCTTTACTTCTGTGTTACCGTCGACGTGGGTGCCCAAAAGGAAAGGATTCTGGATAGAAAACAATGATACAACCGTGAAATTCCGCAAAAGAAAATTTTTAAATAGATACATATAAATCTGCACACGTCCTTCGGGTTTTTTGAATTTGTATTGCATAGTTTATACAGACAAAAATAAATGTCACGTTATGAAGTCACGAGACAAACACCTGCATTTCAGCCACCTGTGCTGGACCCCAGGAGTGACCAATGCTGTCAGAGCCACTGGGGTCCTCCCGCAGCCTGCCCCTGACCTCCCTGCAGCTGTAACCACCACCTAAAACTGTGTTTCCGATTCTCTCATTTTTCAAGAATAGTTTGACCACAGATCTATCTGCCCCTAAACAATGTATTCTCTGGTCGTGCTTGATGTTGAAGCTTTCATACATATAGTATGGTGGCTTACACCTTCTGTGATTTGTCTCTTTCCCTCGGTACTATGTTTCTTTAAAAAAAACTTTTTTTAACAAATCTTTATTCACTTTTGAGAGACAGAGAGAGACACAGCATGAGCGGGGGGAGGGAGCCAAAGTCGGAGGCTCAACGGGCTGAGCCACCCACGTACCCCCCCCACCCCGCCCCATACTATGTTTCTAAGGTTCATCCACCTCCTTGTTTCCAGGTGTGATTCCTTCATATCCACTACCCATTATGGGAACAGAAACTGGAGACATAAATTGTGATCTATTCTGGATTTTTTTTTTTCCTTCTTGAAATGTGATTGCTAAATCCTCTCTTGGGAAGGGCTGTGAGTATGTTCTTCCTTCCTTGTTTGGTGTTAAACTTACTTTGATCCCGGCAGATTTTTTTTTTTTTTTTAAATTTTTATTTTAGTGGTTCGTGACACTCAGAGAGCCTGGAGTCCACGAATCTTCAGCAACCTCGTCGTTTATCCTATAGGGCCAGGTTCTCACTATTTCCTGAAGGGCTCTGGCTCTAGAAAGTTCTTTCTTGGGTTGAAGGAGAATCCGCCTCCCTGTGGCTTTCTCCCACTGGTCCTGAATTCCACCCCCTGCCCCCAACTGCCCTGAGGCTGTACGATGTCTCCACCTTCTGCACCTTGACAGCCATACAGAGGAGAGTAATCTTTCTCTCCCGCCCCCAGCATTGCACTCCCCCCCCACCTCTCCCCAGGCTCCACCAAATCCTGCACCCTATCCTCACACAAGACAGAATTTCCAGTTCTCTACCCATCTGATAGTTAATCTTCAATGCTGAGAGCTGGAAACCTCCCACCTGCTCACACAGGAATCCCATCCCCGAGGAGTGTGATAGAATCACTCTTGAGTCAGCCCTGGCGGCCACTTCCCGCCACAGCCACGGTCAATGCTCTCGCAGTTAGAAAGTGAGGGATGCTGATAGCGTCATGGCTGCTGACCGAGCAGGAGACATCGTCTGCCACAGGCGTCCCTCTGCCTCTCTGAGGCTCTGCCATCAAGATTCAGCCTGTAGCACCGCCACTTACACTCACAGACCTCACAGCGCTGCCACGGCTTCTCATGTGACCGCAGAAGAGAAGGCTCCCTTCTCTCTGGGGCCAGGCCCTGTCTGGGAGCCCCGCGGCAGGGCCGTATTAGAGTTTGGTGAGGCAGGTCCTGTGGTTCCCACGAGGACCACCAGGATGAAGGCGGGTTCTGACAGCCGCCACTCAGGCCCTTCGTCCCCCTTCCCGGCCTTGTGGCTGAGCGCGCCGTTCCACACCGAATCCCTTGCCCTCTGGAAGAAACCCTTGAGCACCTGACCCGCTGGTCCCTCCCTCCTCCTCCACCCTCCTCTGCCACCGTGCAACTGATTGTGGCCACAGGTCTCCTCCCAGGTACCTCCTCAGCCCTCGTGTAAATCCATGGGTGTAAATAGCACAAGGCTGGATGGGGCACAGGTACAAAGGTGTCAGAATCTCAACTCTGAACAGCTAGGACACCTGGGACACAGGGATGATGGTGTCCCTGTCCTATCCCCTGCTAATAACCGGATGAGCCCACACTTTTGGGTAAATGAAGACAAGAGGAGAAAAGACAGTTTTTGAAACTTCCGTTTGTTTAGTATAAGCCCCTAAGAGTTTTCCATCTCCTTCTGATGAAGGGAGATTAGCACTGACTTGAAAATAGTCAATCCAAGGGGCGCCTGGGTGGCTCAGTCGGTTAAGTGTCAGACACTTGATGTCAGCTCAGGTTGTGATATCACAGTTTGTGAGTTCGAGCCCCGCATCGGGCTCTGTGCTGATGGTGCAAAGGCTGCTTGGGATTCTCTCCCTCTCTCTCTGCCTCTCCTCCACTTTCTCTGTCTATCTCAAAATAAATAAACTTAAAAAAAAAAATTGTCAATCCAAAAAGTGAGGGCTATATACTCAGCCCCGGGTGCGGGAAGTACAGAAGAAACGTGGTTTAAGAAAGTCATATTCCATCTGAGGAAATGCAGTGTTTTGCCAGCTCTCTTTCTGTGGTTCTTACAGTCTCTGCCTTGGAGTCCCTTCTTTACGTGAGAGACTTAACTCATATGTACCCATGAACCTCTGGAAGGCAGGATCCGTGTTTGACTCTCTGTATCTCTCCCAGGACCCAGCCTGGGGCTAGGCTCATAATAAACACATAATCATAGGAATCCAGAGCGTTGGGGAAGGAAAAACCATCTGGGACCTGGCCGTGTCTCCTCCCTGCTCAGAAACCTTCCACGGCTCCTTGTTAATGCCAGGATGAATTGTAAGCCCGTGGCTGGACATTCATGACTTTCAGCTCCTGGGGTCCCAGCCCACCTCTCTATCCTCACGTTTCATCACACACCCCCACGTTCCCAGTTCTCCAGTCCCCAGTCACACACGAGGAGTCAGGGCATCCGCTGGGGTCCTTTGGAGAAACAGAACCACTAGGAGTGGTAGAGAATGGGGATGTATGATAGGGAGTCGACCTTACGCAATTATAGGAGCATAGCAGCCGCGTGAACCGCTCATGCACAGCTGTGGCCTCCCCACCCGGTGCCAGGTCTGAGGCCAGCACGGCAGGCAATGGAGAAGGAGAGCGGTCAGGAGCTGGGGAGAGCCAGGCCACGCTGGAGCCCATGAGAACAAACTGGAACCCTCACCAGTTTCTCATTGTGTCCACGTCTCCAGCTTCCATCCTGGGACGGACCTGCAGGGAGAAGCTGGAGACTCTGTCGGCGAAATTGGCCCAAGAGGTAAGGAAACTGAAGGAGGAGATCCAGCGAGAGCTGCAGCAGGTGCAGGCTGTTGCCCCCCCCCCCCCCCTCCCCCCGCCAGACACAGACACGAAGAGCCAGCAGATCTATCCCAACATGGATGGGCTACAAGTACCTCCACTGATGGGCTAAGCGGAAACACGACACGGCCGCGTTCACTTCTACTTTCCAAACCTCATGCAGATTTTTCTCATGGCCAAGCCCAACCCAGAGGAAATTCCAGAAGACGTAGTTCCAACTCAGCTGAATTTGACCAGCCACATACTTCCCCAGTCTGTTTCCTTTGCCTAGAATGTGCTTCCTCATTCTCCTCCTGAATAACTCCTACTCATCTGCCAGGGCTCCATACAAATGGCTGTCCATCCCTCAAGTGTCCCTTATCATCCCCGAGCGCCCACATTCAGCCCCTCCTTGCATGGCTGGCACCTGTCAGAACCAACCTCCATTGGACCCTTAACCCATCACGTTTCAGAGAGCTGTCCTCGCACATGAGCCCGGATCTGTGTCATCTCCGTGACCCAAGGGACGAGATAACACTAAGCGTACCTCAGTCAATCTTCACACCAATCCTCTGAGGCAAAATGTTTTTATTGTCTCCATGTTACAGCCGCAGAAACAGACTCCAGAAGGAACGGTCACCTGCTCAGTGCTGCACAGACCACAAGGGGCAGAGGCAGGGCCCAACTATCTGACTCCAGAGCCAAAATTCTTAATCACCGAGCAACTGTTAAGGTAGAAAATCCTAAAAGTCTAAATCCTAAAATCCTATAAATCTCTCACCATAGGTGAGAGAGGGGTGACCAACTAGCCCGGTTTGCGTGGAACCAAGGTGCGTTCCTGGAGTGCTGGGCTTTCTGCTGAGAACCGGGGTCGTCCCGGCCAAACGAGGATGAGCTGGTCACTCCAGGAGAAAGTGGTCCGGCTGTTCAAAGGTGAGAGAGGGAACACCCTGGGGAGGGACCACCCTGAAGCACTGACCTTGTGTCACCCCAAGAGCAGAACAAGAGGAGAGTTTTGGGATTGGCTTTGTCATCCAAACTCTTCCTTTCTCGGAAACTCAGCCCTCTTGGTTGTCTGGAAAGCAATTTCGGGCCATTGTAGTTTGATGTTTGCTAGTTGTGTGTAGACTGCGGTTGGGGGAGATGTGGGGAAGGGGTAGCAGGAAATATGTCTCCCTTCCCGCAAAATCCACCAGGAATCTGTGGACAGGGAGTCAAAACAGATGCACGGAGTCTGCAGGGGCTGGGGGCTCAGGATTGGGGGGGGGGGGAAGGGGGTGGGAATCCTCCCTGGGTCCTGCCCTCCAGCGATGGCTAAAAAAGCACCAGCAGCCTCCGTGAAGATCAAAGTCCAGCCTCCTAGCCATCAGCATTGGAAGGAATTGTTCCATCCAACCCACTGGTTCAGCCCTGGGAAGGCATTTATCCAAGGTCACAGAGTCATCAGGAGCAGAGCTGGAGCTAAGCCCCGGGTTTCCAGGCTTCTGCTCCCAAGTGGGGAGACCGACCACTTGGGCAGGGGACAGTGGCCTGGCACACTGCCAACTTGAGGCAGTTAGCTTCTCTGTCCCTCATGCTCCTTTTCTTCATCTGCAAAATAAGGAGAGAACTTCCAGGTCAAAGAAGAAGAAACTCACAGCCCTGGAACCCTGCAGAGCTCCTGAGAACGTCAACGCCCTTCTCCAGCCGCACCCAGGGCTGCAGCCTGGGGTTCTCGAACCACGATTCTGTGAATCACCGGCTGTGCAATTCAGCAAGTTTTTCCTTCTCTTTAGTGCCGGTTTTCTCCCGCAGAAAGTGGGGTAGCCATGCCTACTCCCAGAGTTACTAAGAACACGAACAAAGAAAGTTGTTCTAACAGCTGGCGCCTCTCATCTTAACAGCTGGGGACTGTCTTTGTTCGACCTAAACACCTTGATCAGCTTCTTGGCTTATCAACACCGGCTGGGTGTGGCACAGTGGGACCTCTCCAGCGTGGCACACTGCCAGGCTCTGTGGGGGGCAGGGAGCTCTTGAAAGGGAGAATAAGAAATGGGGCGGGAGGTGTGGAAAACAGAATGGAGTTTCTGCGGAAATTAAAAATAGGAGGACACCTGGGTGGCTCAGTCGGTTAAGCGTCTGACTCTTGGTTTCAGCTCTGGTCACCATCTCACGGTTCATGGGTTTGAGACCCTCATCCGGCCCTGTGCTGACAGCACGGAGCCTACTTGGGATTCTCTGTCTCCCTCTGTCTCTCTCTGCCGCTCCCCTGCCCATACGCACATGCACCCTCACACGTTCTCTCTCTCAAAAAAATAAACATTAAAAAAATTAAAGATAGAAGTACCATATGACCCAGTTAATTCCACACCTGGGTATTTACCCAAAGAACACAAAAACACTGGGGCACCTGGGCGGCTCGGTCGGTTAAGCTTCCAACTTCAGCTCAGGTCATGATCTCGTGATTCATGAGTTCGAGTCTCACTTTGGGCTTTCTGCTGTCAGCACAGAGCCTGCTTTGTGTCCTCTGTCTCCGTCTCTCTCTCTCTCAAGAATAAATAAATAAACTTTAAAAAAAAGAATACATAACCACTAATTCGAAAAGATACATGCATCCGTATGCTCACTGCAGCATTATTTACAATAGCCAAGATATGGAAGTAACCCAAGTGTCCATCAATAGATGAATGGATAAAGAAGATGTGAGATAGATACAGATATAGATACAGATACTGATATAAGGGAATACTACTCAGCCATAAAAAGAATGAAATCTTGCCATTTGTACAACATGGATAGACCTAGAGGGTATAATGCAAATTGAAATGACTTAGTCGGAGAAAGACAAATATCGTATGATTCCACTCATATGTGGAATTGAAGAAACAAAACAAGTGACACGAAGGAAAAAAAGAGACAAACGAAGAAACAGACTCTTATCTATAGAGAACAAACTGAGGGTTAGCAGAGGGGAGGTGGGTGGGTGGATGGGTGACACAGGCAATGGGGATTAAGTGCACACTTACCGTGATGAGCGCTGCGTCGTGTAAAGAATCGTTGAATCCCTATATTGTGCACCTGAATCTGATATAACACTGTGCGTTAATCATACTAGACTTAAAAGTAAACTTTTTAAAAAAGGAAAAAAAAATGGGGCGCCTGGGTGGCGCAGTCGGTTAAGCGTCCGACTTCAGCCAGGTCACGATCTCGCGGTCCGTGAGTTCGAGCCCCGCGTCAGGCTCTGGGCTGATGGCTCGGAGCCTGGAGCCTGTTTCCGATTCTGTGTCTCCCTCTCTCTCTGCCCCTCCCCCGTTCATGCTCTGTCTCTCTCTGTCCCAAAAATAAATAAAAACGTTGAAGAAAAAAAAAAGTTTAAAAAAAAGGAAAAAAAAGAGATGGGGTGAGATAAAGGAAAGGAAGGGGCAGGCAGAAGAGCCAGCGTGATGGAAAGAGCCAGCACCAGGGATGGGGCACCAGCTAGACCTCCAGGCAGCCGTGGGGGACTGAAAGAGAGCACTGCCTGCCCCTCTTCCCCAGAAGCTATAACCCGCCCCATCCCTTCTGCGTCCTCAAATCATCAGGAACATCTGCCAGTCCCACAAGTGCTTATCCAAACTCTGTGTGTGTGTGCGCGCGTGTGTGTAAATCGAAGAGAGCTAAATTTCCCGTCCAAGTCAAGGCAATGAGAAACAGAGACCACACATAAGGGAGACAAAGCCAAGGGTTTGAGAAAGTTTGGTTTGACAGAGATCACCAGCTATCGGTGCGAAGCCGCCCCCCCACTTCCTGGGCTCACAGCTCTGCGGTCTTCCCCAGCCTCCCTTGCTGTTAGGTGTGGCCAAACTATGGAGCTGGGGCCAGGGGCTTGTGTATGGAAGCGATTAGTGCCACTTCCAGGCCTGGCCCAGAAAACCTCCCGCTCCAGCCCCTCCCTGCCTCTCCTTCCTGCCTTCGGAAGGCCGTGGGGGCCGTGTGTTGACAATGGCAGATCTGCCGTAGGCCTGGGCCCCACCCCCACGCCAACCAACCTGGGACCTCCTAGATCTTATCAGGGGAGAAAAACAAACTTCTATTGTGTTAGGTCATTACATTCTGGGTCTAATTATTAAAGAAATTTATAGCTGACCCAAAGCGATAAACTTGCAGAAGGCTTTAGAATTCCAGGGACTATGAAATCAGGGTGGAGGGTGCCGGCCACATTTCAGCAGCTCTCTGGGACGGGCAATGCCAACGGGTAGGTGGGTTCCATATCTCAAGTGGTTTGTATGCACTCCACAAGTGACAGCCGTTCTGATCATGATGATGTTCATCGGAAGAGCTGTCTATCCCTAAAATAGATCCATAAACCCCACCTCTCAGGCATGTTTGGGGGCTGCTTTGGGCTAGTGGATAGTGTCATTGGCATGAGAAAACGGTCCAGAGGGAGCTTAACTTGAGTTCTGTTTTCTCGAAGCCAGGGGAAGAAATCTCCTTCACCGAGTTGGTGGGAGCTGGTGTGTGTGGCGGGAGCACAGATTGTTTGGCTCCGGAAGGAATGAAAGTGATTCTTACCCTCTGGGAGGCCTGAGCAGCCTCCCCACCAGGGACGGTAGACCAGCCTGTGCATTTCTAAGTTCTTGGCCTCCCTGAGAAGTCGCGAAGCCCCACGAAAGAGAAAGGGGCAGAGCATGCCCTTAATGTTTCTAGACTGCTGGATGGCACCCTAGAAACGGATAGCACCCTGCCTCTGAGAAGGCCCCTGAAGGTCCCCTCACTGCCCCTCCCGCTGCCCCTGAGGCCTTGTGTGGTGTGGACGCCGAGGATTTGAGGCGCCCTGGCGGCTGAACTCGGCCCAGTGGGGATGGAGTTGCACCCTGTCTTTGGGAGGGTCAGGGCGGCCTGGGCCAGAAACTGGGCGACACGAGCCAGGTACAGCAGACAGACGTCGAGGACCAGCACCCAAGCAGCACCATGTGGCCGTGACCACGGCTTCACCGGCAGCGGGAGCAAGACACCCAGCTGCATCCGGGAGTCCCCTCCCCGCGAGTGTGATCCAGACTTCCATTCGGAGGGGGCGCAACTGAGCTTGAAGAACAGAGATGGGGTGCGATTTGCGATCAGAGGTGGAAGAGTCCCTACGTGTCACCAGAACTTAGCAGAAGAGAGGGCCACTGGTCTCTGGTGACAGCTGGGGGACCAGGGGCAGGCTGGGTCTACCGGCCCAAGCCAAGCGACCTTTCCTCTGCCCGGTGCTGCTCCAAGCTGAGGCTCTCAGCACCTCCTGGCATCTCAGGAACCTCGGGGACTGTCTGACTGTTCGCGAGCAAAGCAGCCCAGGCGAGTAGGAGCTCAGGGCAGGCCTGGGCCCCGAACACTGAGCAGGCAGTGGGAGCGGGGGTAGGGGAGGCAGAGCAACAGTGGAAGGAAATGAGCTTCCCTGTTCGGTGAAGGCTCATTATTAAGGGAAAGTCTTGGGATGGGGGAGAGGGGTGTGTGGGCGACTAACATCGCCAAGACGACCCGGGGCTCAAACATCCACCAGGTGCACTCTCCTTGCAGACAAGCTCGTTCCCGTCCAGTGCGAAATGATGAGCAGCTGGGAGAGACAACCCGAGTGCTGTACAAAGAAGCTCGGAATGGAAAATCGGCACCTCTCGTGGTTCCCGGCCTCCCGGAAGGCACAGCCAGCGTTCCCGGGGAACTTGGCTCCCAGGCCGCATAGCACAGGCCCTGGAGTCGGGCCAGCCAGGAGCTGAGGCCCAGCTCTTTCACCTACTAGCACGGCTTGGGCAAAGTGCGTCCCGCCTCTCTGAGTCTCAGTTTCCACATCTACACAATGGGGATTATGATACTGACCCAGTAGGGCTGTTGGGAGAAATCGGCAGGAATAAAATTTTTTTTTTTCAACGTTTATTTATTTTTGGGACAGAGAGAGACAGAGCATGAACGGGGGAGGGGCAGAGAGAGAGGGAGGCACAGAATCGGAAACAGGCTCCAGGCTCTGAGCCATCAGCCCAGAGCCCGACGCGGGGCTCGAACTCCCGGACCGCGAGATCGTGACCTGGCTGAAGTCGGACACCCAACCGACTGCGCCACCCAGGCGCCCCAAAAATCGGCAGAAATAGAATAGGAGAGCAATCTATCATGGTCGTGCTCACTATGACTTAAAAAGTAAGCCTTTGCTCCATGATGGGCCCTTTCCCCGAAATTATCTCATTCAGTCTTCTCCGTGACACCTCTTGACAGATGAGAACGCCAGAGCCCAGAGAGGCTGAGTGATTTTCCCCAGCGTCACTCAGCTCTAAAGTGGCCGTACCTGGGGGCACCTGGGTGGCTCAGTCGGTTAAGTGTCTGACTTCGGCTCAGGTCATGATCTCACGGTATGTGAGTTTGAGCCCCGCGTCGGGCTCTGTGCTGACAGCTCAGAGCCTGGAGCCTGCTTCTGATTCTGTGTCTCCCTCTCTCTCTGCCCCTCCCCTGCTCACACTTTGTCTCTCTCTGTGTCTCAAAAATAAATAAGTGTAAAAATTTTTTTTTAATAAATAAATAAATAAATAAAGTGGCCGTGCCTGGCCTGAAACCCGGGTAGTCTGACCCCAGCATCCAGACCCTGGGTGGTCTGTTCCCATACTTCGAACATAAAGCTGGTTGTCACTGGTGCTCAGAGTGAGGCTGAAACCTACAGCAGGAGTGTGAAGAAAAGGAGGTGACATTCCTAGAAAGGTTTCTGGAGGGGGCAGGATGGGAGCCGAAATTTTCTAAGGAAAAGTGGGGTATGAGCAGGAGGAAAGGGTTGGGGAGGGGGGAGGCACCGCCAGTCCGCCCCCACAGTGGGAGCAAAGGCAGGAAAGTAGAGACACGAGGCAGACAGAGGGGGACAGGTAGACCCTGTGGCTGCAGCTGAGGCCTCCAGGCAGAGAACCTGGTGGGGGCGTCACACTGGAGCCTTTTCTTCACAGAAGGGAGCAGTCGTTTTTCTCTGGGACAAGTCCATCAGACTACCAGCCTCACGAGGGCAAGGACTAGGTCTGTGGCTGTGCTGCAGCCTCGGTGCCTGGCCCGGTGCCTGGACCATGGTAGGCACCAGAGAAACACTTGCCGGATGAACCGCAAGGGGGAAGGTATGTATTCTCATCCGTCTCCTGTGTTGGCAGAATTGCACCTGGGTTGTCATACAATCCCCTCCCCGCAAAGGAGGTGGACAGTAATGGGGAGGGGGAGGGGGTTGGGGGCGGGACACGGATGCAACTCAGCCCCGCTGATTAGACTCCAGGGGACAGAAACCAGGGCCCTCTCCTCTCCCCTCCACCTGTTCACCAGGATACTGCCGGGAGTCAATTTCAAGTCTTGCAAGCGGAGACCCTGACTGCCCCTTGTTTAGACCATTTTTCCAAGGATGTTTGCGTATTGAACAGCCTTGGAAGATGGACTTTTCTCTGAATCAAAAGGCAGGCATGCTTACCGCCCTTTATAAAAACTTCAGTTTCTCTCCGTTCAGGGATCATCTCCTGTATTACCACCCACTGCCTGTGAGGCATCCAGATGGACCCTATTAATCGCCTATTAAAATACAGGACACCCGGTTACACTCGGATGTCAGGAGAACAATGAATACTTTTTAAATGTAAGTATGTCCCACGCACTATTTGAGACATACACAAAAAAGCCTTGGTTGTTTCTCTGAAATTCAACTTTCACTGGGTGCCCTACGTGTTTGTTCTCTAAGCTGGGCGACCCTACCCGCCATGGGACTCAGGGGGAAAAGGAACTGGTACGAATATCCTGATGCGGGTGCTGCGAATAATGGAAGTCCTTTGTCTCCGACCCTAGAGTCCCGTGTTTCCTGCCAGCATCCAAATTAGTTAACAAGTAGGGCAAAATGTCATACCCCTTCCCAGCTCTTGATAGGTATCCCCAGGCTAAGCTTGGAATCTGGCATAGAGTTAGCAGCCCAAAATATCTGTGGGATGAATGGTTGTCAATCCTGTAGGAATTGCTACCAACTACACAGAATTCCTCAGGGATTGAGAATGGGTTCCTGGTGGCTGGTGCCTCGCTTTACATTTCACTAACTCGTTGTTACCATGGTTACTGTAACTACATAGGGCTTCTGGGCTCCCAGAGAGCATTTTCATGCATTATCTTCTTCCATTTCCCAATGACTCGCTGAAATATGCATGATTATTCTTACTTTAGGGACTGGAAAACTGCAGTTCGGGGTCAAGAAGTCTATTGCACAAGTTCACACAGTTAGCAGCACAGCTGGGATCACCTCACCAGAGAGCATGAAGACCTACTATGTGCCTGGCCCTGGGCTAAGCTCATTACCTACTTCATCTCGTCTAGGTCTTGTAACTTCCTTATGATGAGGGCTTAGTTAACCCAAAAAGGGGTCTTATAACTCATCCGGATTCACAGCGTGGGGAAGTGGCAGATTCAAAGGGGGAAGCTACTTCCGTTTAATGCTAAAGCCTGAGCAAAAATCCAGGAGGTTGCCAGGGATGGAGAAAGAGATGAGAGGTGGCAAGTAGCATTCCAGGGCTCAGCAACCACACATCTTAGGGCTTCAACAAATACCACAGTTCATTCCAGGGCCCACAGGCTAGTGGCCTGAGCTGCACCGGGATCCCCACAGTCTCAGGGATGGAACAGTGATTTAAGCTGGGAGGGACAGGATGGGGACCAAGCTGTTGTCTATACATCCTTGGGGAAAGTTGGCTCTGGGGGCGGGGAGGTGGGGGAGGGGGACACACTCTTTTGTGCCAGTTTCCCAAAGGGTGTTTCCTGAGACATTACTTTCAACCAAAGGGAAAAAGGAAATTCTATAGTGAAAGAAATTTAAAGGCCGGCCACAGCTCATTTCTGCCTCTTAGATTTACGGAGCCTTCAGTATATTAAAGGCTCTGACAAGTCCTGGAGCAGAAGAACCTGCTACATTTTACTTAACCTGGAATTTCCTGAAAATATCTGATTGGGACTTTCGTTCTCATTTTTAAAAATAATTTATTGGGGGGCACCTTGGTGGCTCAGCCGGTTAAGGATTCAACTCTCGATTTCGGCTTAGATCATGATCTCTCGGTTGGTGAGTTCAAGGCCCACGTCGGGCTCTGTGCTGACGGTGCTGAGCCTGCTTGGGATTTTCTCTCTCCCTCTCTCTCTCTGCCCCTCCCGCACTCTCTATCTCAAAATAAATTTTAAAGAATCCAACTTTAAAATGTACATTTTTTTAAAAAGGACATTTTGGGAAATGTTGGAATTTCAAGAATTCGGAAGCATAATGTTGCTTAAAATTCACCCTTTGCCTTATTTTCAGCAGAACGAAGCCTTAATTTTTGGCTCAGGAAATGGAAAGAGGCAACATCCGTATCACTCAGTTGCACAATTTCAGGGGACTCTGCTAGCATGGAATCCAGGGAAGGAGCATATCTGGTATTTCACAAATTCTCTCTAAGAACAGTGCCTCTTGGAATTGCGTGACGTAACAGCCCTGGGCAGCATTTCTCATAAAAAGAGGCGTCCTTTTTAAAAAATGTTTATTTATATATTTTTGAGAGAGAGAGAGAAAGAGAGAGAGAGAGAGAGAGAGAGAGAATGAGGATCCCAGGCAGGTTCTGAGCTGTTAGTACAAAGCCTGACGCAGGGCTAGATCCCACACACCATGAGACCATGACCTGAGCTGAAATCAAGAGGTGGACACTTAACTGACTGAGCCACCCAGGTGCCCCCAAAAGAGGTGTTCTTAGGGACACCTGGGTGGCTCAGTTGGTTGGGCGTCCGACTCCAGCTCAGGTCATGATCTCGTGGTTTGTGAGTTCGAGCCCCGCGTCGGGCTCTGTGCTGACAGCTCAGAGCCTGGAGCCTGCTTCAGATTCTGTCTCTCCCTCTCTCTCTCTGTCCCTCCCCGACTCACGCTCTGTCTGCCTCTCTCTCTCTAAAATAAAGAAACATTAAAAAAAAAAAAAAAAAAAGAGGTGTTCTTATAGAGCTTCCTTATCTCTGGGGCCTTTGGTATGGTTCCCATAATGCTGTGCGGGGGACATTTTCTGATTGCAGGGGAATCAGAGCACAAGCAGCTGAGGCCAAACTCTGCCCATGTCATGTAAAAGAGGATGAGCATGATCTTGCCTCTCCAACCAGAATCAGCCACAGGGAGCAAAAGAAGTGGCATTGACTGACTTTGACCTGCAGGGGCCAGGCAGCTCCTATGCCATTGTCTACTCTCCTGGTAGCCCTCCCAGGCTCTGAAGTCCCCACTGCCAGAGTCACCCTTTTGGCCCGTGGATGGTTTCCAGGCTGCAAGCCTCCCAGGAAGATGTAATTGCCCCCCAAAAGAAAGACCCTCTGGGTCACATTGTCCCTGAAAACCCAAGGGCAACATTCAGGTATGGCCCAAAGAACTAATACATGGGATGTTAGCAGATGGTGCAAGAAAAAAACGGTTCCATGCTTGCCTAAGTTTGGGCAACTCAGCATCCCCCAGATGCTCTGTGGAAAGTCACGGAGCACATGACAGTGCTGAAGTCCTGAGGGAGAGAGGCTTTGACCGATGTGAACATAAAACAGCTATGGGAAATGCTGGACATTGGAGATGTGGTCAACTATCCATTAACAACCAGGCTCACAGGAGCAGACCAGGGGAGCAGGGAGAAAGTTCTGCCAAGTGCATAGCCATGTGGAGACTCAGATGTTACACAGCCCCGAGTTCCAATCTTGCTTCACAGTTTAGCACCACGCAGCCTTGGGCAACAACCAGACTTCCCAGACTAGTTCATCCATAAAGTAAGAAAGATAAAGGTTCCCACGCAGGTGGTTTTGTAAGGACAATGAGCTAATGCGCATGGCAAGTGACTGGTGAGTGGTTGTGGCCATTATTGTTGTTGCTGCATTTGCTTATTGTTGTTTGTGGACATGGAAGGGAGACGTAGGTAGCAAGAAGGGGAAGGAATCCTGGACGGTGACGAGGGAGAAGGTCAAACACACATATAGCTCGCTGCCTTTGTTATGTGTCTTCCAGCATCCGGGCTGGAATAGCCTTCTCTTGCTCATGAAGTTAAGACAACTCAAGTGACTCCCCGCCCCCATCACACCCCGAGTTAGTCTCAAGCCAAGAATTCATTCATCCCTCGGCTATTTACTGAGCACCTACTCTATGTGTGGAAGCAATTTGCATAATCCAAGAAACAAATACAGCCCACGCCAGAAATCTCATGCTTGGAATTTCCCTTAAAGAAACTTTTGCCAAATGTTTTTAAGATAAATGTATTTTTTTTTTTTTTTTAGGGAGCATGAGAAAATACACATGCATCTATTCATTGGAGCAAAAGAAACACAGTAAGGCTAAACGAGCCCTAATGGGATTGGTTATCTGCAGGGCATAGGTGAAGATAGGGTGGGAAGAAGGGGAAAGGGAAACAGGATGGGAGAGATAAGGGCGAGTGTCATTTCTCTGTGTCTACTTTCGTATAGTTCTGCCTCTTAGGGCCACGGTAATGTTCCACAACTCCCCAAACTGACTAAATAAAAGCAACCAGGATGCAGGGGGGACCCCCAAATGCGGTGCCAACAGATGAACCTAACAGTATGACACATGAATAATGCCACCACACTGGAAGCCATGTGGACGAAAAGTACGAACTTCAGCCACTTTGGAAACCGGTGATTCTGACCGGATATAGACACACCGTCTGCGAGACGAAACACAGAGAACTGTGCACCAAGATTGTATTCACGTTAGCAAATCTATTTTTTCACAGCAGTGTGGGTTAGCCATTCTGAAACTGCTTTATGCATATACTGGGATTGAGCGAGTGAGGCAATGCGTGGTGGGGCCAGGCTTCACGCTAATGGAGGAAAGAGACAGAAACAAGTAGAGAAGAAAGGCTGAAATGAATTTTGTGGTGTTGGATTGGAATCAGAGGCATCAATGTGTGTGTGCATGTGTGTGTGTATAAATATACATTTGCATCCTGTTAAAGTATCTCTCCACAAGACACTTACTAATCACAAATGATAGATAGTAATTTTATGGGGGAGAAACACGACAGATGCCTCCTGACTCAAGTGAGCAAAACTGACATCACCAGTAATAAGGACTTTCTGATATGAGGCACTGAGAAGGACCCAGCATCGCTCCCGTGGTAGTCTTGCCAAAAAAACCCCCACAATTTAATCATGACGGAACATCAGATAAATACACATGGAAGTACATTCTACAAAATCACTGGCTAAAACTCTGCAAAGGTGTCAAGGTCATGAAAGACAAAGACTGAGGTATTGTCACAGATGGGAGGAGACCAAGGAGGCAGGACAACTGAATGCCACGTGGGATCTTGGGTTGGATCCTACTAGAGAAAGGACATTGATGGGAAACCTGTGGGTTGTACTGCATGTGTGATGTTAATTTCCTAAGTCGGGTAATTGGACTCTGACCCTCTAAGATTAGGGGAAGCTCCGTGAAGACTGGACTATTTTTCGGCAACTTTTCTGTAAGTCTACACTTATTGCAAAAGAAACCGTTTTTAAAGAGATCAAGAAGAATGTTCTCTGCAGCATTATTTGCAGCAGTGAAAAACTGTAAACAAGAGAGGTCATCAGTAAGCAATATTTATTGATGTGCATAAAGCCTTTCCCCCCTTCCTCATCCCCGGAAAGAATCATGAGAAACTAACAATGGAACAGAGATCGTCGAAGAGAGAGAGCTTGGTTTTCATTCTGCCCCTGTCCACACTGTTTGCATTTTCTAAGCTGATTTTTTAAATATGATTTCAACATTGATTGCCTGAAGACAGGATTATAGGCCATTTTAATTTTCTTCTTTACATTTCTTTGTATATATGTTATTTGTATAATATACAAGTATATATATTCTTTGTATACATATGTATATACATTACTTCTCTAGTTTACAAATTTTTTTTTAATGCTTATTTATTTTTGAGAGAGAGACAAGAGCGTGACTGGTAGAGGGGCAGAGAGAGAGAGGGGGGAACACAGAATCCGAAGCAGGCTCCAGGCTCTGAGCTGTCAGCACAGAGCCTGACACGGGGCTTGAACTCACCAACTGCGAGATCATGACCTGAGCTGAAGTTAGACGCTTAACTGACTGAACTACCCAGATGCCCTTACTTCTCTAGTTTTAATTGAGCATTTATTATGCTTCCATTGTCCATCTTCTCTTAGCCTATCAGTTACGCTTTAAAAAATAATTTCTTTGGCGGCTACCCTAGAGATTGCAACATACATTCACAATTAATCTAAATCGGCTTTCCAATAACACAGGGCGGTGAAGTTACCCTACAACACTGAAATTCGGAGAGCCCCCTCCCTGTCTCGTCCATATACCCGAGGAGACAACACTCCTCTGCTTTAATCATCCCAGGGCCAGATGCCAGGCAATTAAAGGCCATCCCTTCAGCCTGAAGCCCCCTCCCCCAATTATTCAAACCAGTCAATCATAAGCTGCTCACTCCGCCCGTGGAACCCCCAATGAAGGCCATGGACGGAGCACTGCCCTCACTCGCCTTCTCCCGCCTGACCACGCTGGTGTCCCTCCCAAGGGGCCCTGCGAGCCATGTGCTCTGTGTCTCCTGTCTCTAGCATCTGGGAGTGTAATGAACTTTGCTCTTTTGACTTCTCCTGTGTCTCCTCTTGCAGCCACACCTGGCTGACCCCGTAAAAGATGACACAACACCTTCTCTGACCTTCTGTCTTTATACAGATTCAAGTTTCCACTTGCATCATTACCCTTCTCTCTGAAGAACTTCCCGTACCATTTCTTCCAAAGCAGGTATACTGGCCACAAATTCCCCGTTTTGTCAGTCTGAGAAAACCTTTATTTCTCTTTCCCTTCTAAAGGATAGTTTCCCTGTGGACAGAACTCTAGTTGGGGGGTGGGGGGGTGGGGGGTGTCTGCTTTCTTTCAACATTGTAACTATTTCACTTCGACCTCTTCTCTCTTGTGTGGTTTCTGACAAGAAGTCCACTGTAATTGGGTATAATTCTCATCGTGGTTGCTCCGTAGGTAAGTAAGGTGGTTTTCATTTCTGGCCTCTGGCCGCTTTCTAAGATTTTCTCTTGTCTCTAGGTTTCTGCTGTCATGTTTTTGTTTGTTTTTGTTTGTTTGTTGTTGTTGTTGGGGGTTTTGTTGTTGTTTTTCGTTTTTGTTTTGCTTTTTTGGCATTTATCTGATTAATGTTCTCGGAGCTTCCTGGATCTGTGGTTTAGGGCACGTCATTAACTGGGAAAATTCTCAGCCATTGCTACTTCCAAATTTTCTTCTGCTGCTTCCCCTCTTTCCCCTCTTTCCAGTGTTCCCGGGACACATACGTTATACCTTTGTAATTGTCCCACAGTGTTTGACAATCTGTTCCTGGTCTTTTTCCATTCTCTTTACTCTTTGCATTTCGGTTTGGGATGGTGCCACTGACCTGTCTTTGAGCTCACTGACTCCTTCCGCGGCTGTGTCTCGTCCGCTAACGAGACCATCAAAGGCAGTCTTCATTTTTGGTTGCAGTGTTTTTGATTTCTAGCATTTTCTTTTGATTTTTCCTTAGAGTTTCTATCTATCTCTGTGCTATTGCCCATCTGTTCTTGCATGCTGGACACTTTTTCCATTAGGGCCCTGAACATATTATTCACAGTTATTTCACATTCTTTATCTGATAATTCTAAAATCTGTATCATATCTGAGTGTTCTTCTGATGCTTGCTTTGTCTCTTCACACTTTTTTTTTTTTTTGTCTTTAGGATGCCTTGTAACTTTTTGTTGAAAGCCGACTATGATGTATCTGGTACTAGAAACTGAGCTAATCAGGCTTTTAGGGTGAGGTTCAATGTCAAGCTGGCTAGGAGCAGGGTTGTCTTTGATGTTTGTTGTAGCTATAGGGGCCAGAGGCTTTGGGTTTTTTTTCTAGGTCCTTGCTCTTTTCTCTCCGGTTGTCTTTGGTTTTCCTTATGAAGTCTTTCTTTTTCTTTTCTTTTTAAAAGATTTTATTTTTAAGTAATCTCTACGCCCAGTGTGGGGCTCCAATCCCAAACCCCAAGATCAAAAGTCACATGCTCTACCAACTGAATCAGCCAGGTGTCCCCCTTAAGAGAGAAGTCTTTCTTAAATAGTGTCTTTATCTTATAGCTTCCTAGCCTGTGGTCTCCTGTGACTATACCCCGTTGATGTGTTGGGAAGGTGTTGGGGAGGGGAAGCATTCTATAATCTTACATGATTGAATCTCATTTGCTTTTTGTTTGGCTTTGTTTTGTTTTAGCGGGGCCTGAGTCCCTGCTGAGGAACTGTGACCTTCAGAAACATTTCTTAGCTGCCCCTACCCTTCCCATGTGAGACCGGAAGGCTGGAAGAGGCTGGGGCTGTCTAATTGCCCTTTGCCCAGATCAGATAAGACTCTGGTAAAGCAGTTTTCCTTGGGGGCAGGCCTTTGTTACAGACAGCGGTTTGGATGGATTTCGAAATGGTTACTCTTCTGTTGTGCTCTGCTAGAGGCACGGGGGGGGGGGGGGGGGGGGGGGGTATTTCTCTCCATTCTTCACTGTGAGCCCCTGGTCAGGTCCTGGAGCTAAAACGCACAAACACGTGAGGACTTGAAGACTGGGCCCCTAGGAGTTTTTAACTCTCCACTTGGTCTACACTGAGCATCCAGTCAGCAACAGTTACCATCAGAAGTGTTCCTGCCAGTTATGGTTCCAGTACCTGCAATGGTTTCTGCTCCCCTGAGAAGCTAATCTGCGTGTGATTCTCTGCACCCCTTGTCTCTCCAGTGTTTAGGGTTTGCCCTGTGACCTCAGCTCTCTGATGGATCTGAGATTTGCAGTTTGTTCCGGCGTTTTCTTAATGCGAGGAGGGGAAGGGATGACTTCTGGGCTGTTCGAGTGTTGGAACGGGAACGGAAGTCCGTGTGTGTGTGTGCAGATATATACGTGATTGTCTTAAACATTTAGTAAATGTCATCCTAGACACTTCCGGTTATTGTTATTAGCAAGCTGACAGACTCCTGCCCTTGAGGCACTTGCAATTTGGAGAGGGAGGCAGGGAGACGCTGTCATTAATTTGGGAAAGTTCTCGGCCATTGTTGCTTCCAAAATGTCTTCTGCTCCGTCCTGTTTCTTCTCCTTCGGTATTCCCATGACACATATGTTGCACCTTTTAATTGTCCCGTTGTTTTTGATATGTTCCTTTTAAAAAAGTTTTGCATTCTTTTTGTCTCTGCATCTCAGTTTGGGACGTAAATACGGGCATCGGGAAGTAAACCATCTAAACGGTGACGAGGGCTGAGAAGCGCCCCGGGAAGGTCTACGAGGGAACCTGACCTACGCAGGTGGAGGCTGGGCCAGCAAAGCCTCTCCTGATGCAGTGCCCGTCCAGCTGGGGTCTGAAGGGTGTTTGGGCAGGGGAGAGGCAGGAGGGGACGGCCTTGAGGAGGGGGCAGGCCCACTGCCTTGTCCTCCATCCTTAGCTCTCCCCCACCCCCACTCACTCTCGCCTTCAGCTAGCTTTGTCTTGTTCTACTGCTTTCACCTGGACCGTTGATTTGGGGGAAGGTTTCCCAGCGGAGCTGCCGTCCAGAGCCCCTGATGGGCGTGGAGGGCGGAGTCTGATAACGCTCCTCCCCTCTTCTCTGAATAAAGCTGCACCGGGGAGGGCAGGTGAGTGATTCTGGGAGAAGAAGCCTACCCCGGGTCCGGCTCCCATCAGCCTTGAGAAAGGCAAGAGGTCAGAGCTAGCATCCTGTTTGTTGCTGTATGTCCTTGTACATGTTAGGCTCTCTTCCTTGACGGCCTATCCTGTGAGATAAGCATTGCTGGCCCCATTTTACAGACGAGAAAACTGAGACTCAAGGGGGTCCTCATTTGCCCGGTCTCCGGGCCGCTAGAAAGATGCGGGGCTGGGATTCAAACCCAAGTGTCCTGACTTCAGGTCTAAGTTCCCTCCCCTCCACCCCCCACGAGGGCCCAAGGCATAACCAGTGTGAGAGAGTCAGGCTGTGGCCTCGGCTGCCAGCATCTGTCCCCAGATATATAGGCAGATGCTGCGGGGGATTTAACAGCAGGCCTCTTGGAAATTTGGCTTGGAGCCTCCATTGTCTCAGCATTTTGTAATTTGGCCTGGGCAGGGGGCTAGGGGCGGAGGCCACTTTTCGTGGGAACTGAGGCGAGCAGGGAGTGTGAACCATCAGGCTAGGACCCGGGCCAAGATAGTGAGAAGAAAGCTGAGGCTTGGCCAAGGCTCTGGGCCCTTGGGAGCATCTAGCTGGTTGGGGCCGTGTGGGCCGGGCCAGACGTGGGCCCGGGAAGGCTGCTGGCCAGTCCTTGCCTGCAGGGGAGAGAGACAAAGAGCAAAGTGAATGACAATCCAGGGGGCAAACACATCCCTGCCATCCAGGGAAACACCGGAGCCTCTGGGCACAGCAGGTAAGGGGAGTCTGTTGATAAGAACAGGTGTGACCCATTTGGGGAAGTTCACTTTCAAGCAGTTCAGTGTCTCCTGAGTGTCACGTGTGAAACACAGCATAGCAGGAAGTGAATTTTATATATATATAAAATTGCTTATCTGAAAATTCAATTTAACTGGACATTCTGTATTTTTTTTTTAATTTTTTTTTTCCAACGTTTATTTATTTTTTTTGGGACAGAGAGAGACAGAGCATGAACGGGGGAGGGGCAGAGAGAGAGGGAGACACAGAATCGGAAACAGGCTCCAGGCTCTGAGCCATCAGCCCAGAGCCTGACGCGGGGCTCGAACTCCCGGACCGCGAGATCGTGACCTGGCTGAAGTCGGATGCTTAACCGACTGCGCCACCCAGGCGCCCCCGGACATTCTGTATTTTTATTGGCTAAATCTGGCATCTCTAACCTTGGAGGGGTGGGTGCATTTGGACTTAATTCCTAGGTAGTGGGGAGCCATCAGAGGCTCTTCAGGAGGGGATGATGTGATGAGCTTTGCCTTCTAAGGAGACTGGCAGCATGTGGCCTGAAGGGGACCAGACTGAAGGCAAGGACGCCTGCCAAGAGAGAAGCTGTGGGATGAAGAGGGGATAGGCAGATGGGGATTTATCACAGAGGTCAAGTCAATGGGGCTTGGTGATCAACCGAGTGTGGAAATTGAGAAAATGGGGCAGTCAAGGTTGACATCCACATGTCAGGGCAACTAGACAGATGGTGGTGACCTTTCCTGGGCTGGGACCGTAGAAGGAGGGGCGCTTTTGGGAGGAGCTTTGAATGCGGGGAGCCCGAGTGGCCTGAGGGTCCTTCTAGAAGAGGTGTCCAGGAGGCCGCTGGAGTTAGGGGTCTGGAATTCAGGTAGGGGGCCGGGGCTGGAGGTTGGCATAGACCAGCTTTTGGCGTGAAACCACTGAGGCTATAGGAAGGGCGGAACATGATCAGGGAGCCTGTCCAAGGTGGGAAGAGAGGGAGACGGAGGCTGGAACCCTGGGAAATATAACAGGTCAGAGAACATGGAAAGAAGAGAAGCTGGCAACTTAGACCCAGAGGCCACGGCCAGGGGTTGGAGAAACACAGGATGGGTCTTTAGGACACTGCGTGGCCCTCGACGTGTGACGTGCTTACCGACACGTCCGGTGTTTGGCTGCCAGTGACCTGACGAACAATGTTTCAGTGGAGTGGTGCTGGGAGAAGCCAGTGGGGAAGGTTCAGGAGAGAGTGGGAAGCAGAGGTAACTCTCCTGAACTTGGACGTGGTGGATTGGCCGCAGCCATGGGTGTCCTGTCCCCGCTCAGCCCCCCACCAAACCCACAATGAAGGAATAAAGCAGCTCTAACCCACCTGTGATGGCAAAGAAGCCGGGACAGGAGGCACCGGCAGAAAAAAAGATTTGGACAACACGTTGGGAGATGGGAGGCTAACCGAGAAGCGGCGAGGGCATTTGGGACTACAGTCTCAAGTGCCCGCGTGACGGAGCCAGTTTGTCCTGAAGAATCCGAGAGGCCCAGGTCCTGGAGGGACCAGCTGTGGTTGGAAGTCTGGACACAGAGCGGCTGTTCCCAGGTTTCGTAGATGGCTGTAGCCACGGGGGCAAGAGCGTCTGTTCTTCCTGGGAGGATTTGAACCACAAAGACTCATAAGTACCAGGCACAGCAGAGAATAAGACTGAGCCCAGGGATTAAGGGGCATCCGTCCTGAACAATGAGACTTCTGGCGCTCTCCTCCTGCCGGCTCCCAGAACGCCAACCACCAGGAGTGTAGTCACCATGCCTTACCCTAAGCGAGAGATGCGAAGACTGGTCTCTGAAGTGACCAAGTCCCCAAACGATGGACATCTATTCATGACAGTGTCTGGAAGCCAGGATGCCTGTAGGAGGAGGCCGATGGAAGGTCCGGGCGACAGGGCGTGGGGTCTGAGCCCGGGCAGCTGCAGCAGCAAGAGTGGGGGAAGCCTGGGGATATTTAGGAGGCAAAGTTTGCAAGGGGTTGAGAGGGTGGGATGACTGAGAGAGACAGAGAGAGAGAGAGAGAGAGAGAGAGAGAGAGAGACATGTGAGGACAGAGGGACCATTTTCCAGCACAGAAAGCATCTTCACAGGCAAGATCCTCAGGGGAACAGCCCAAAAAAGAATTCTTCAGTGACGAGGGGTTTGTTCCCAGCCTGGGGGCAGAGGTGAGAGAAGAGGATGGAACTAAGGTGCCATGAGGGCCCCAAGGAGAACTGAACTTGGCTGAGAACCCTAGCTCCTGGAGGCTGGCTGAGAGAGGGTGTCCTTCATCTTGGGGAGCCAGCAGGGGGTGGAGGGGTGGTCCAGAGCCAGGAGCTGTTGGGGAGACGAGGTGGAGACATGGCCACAGAAAGTGAGGACAATGATGCCCTCCCAGGGTCATCTCGGAGGACAACTGTGCCTGAATCAGGAAGCCCCTTCTGCTGTAAATGATACAGAACCCAGACTGGCTTAAACGAAAACCGGCTCACATCATGTGTACGTCTGGCTTCAGCATAAGTGGATTCAGGACTCAATATCCCCAGAGTTGTGGCCTCTATCTGCTTTACCGGAGTCGGCCCCGTTCTCCAGCTCCCTGAGGTGACCCCCAGCAGCCCCCACGACCTCAACACCAAGTCCAGCGGGAGGGACAGTGCTCTTCCCCCTTGTCTCAAACCAGCGTCCTGGGATAGAGCCCTGTTGGTCCCGATTGTCCTGACCTAGGTCACGGGTCCATCCCTGAGCTGATCATCGTGGCCGGAATCATGGACGGCACTGATGGGTTTAGCCCAGATCATGTGCTTCACCCCCGAGATGGGAAATGGGGTTTGCTACTATGAAACCCATCAGCTGGGGCACAAAGTCCCCCAAAGGCAAATCAGGGAACTGTCGTCCCAAGAAGACAGGATGCTAAGCGGCAGAGGCAGCTGATGTCTCTATCTGTCACTGGGTCCTCATTCTGGGAACCCCCGGTCCTAGGCACTCAATGCACGTTTGTGATGGATGGCTGAATGAATGGAGAGACACACAGACAGACGGATGGATGAAGGCAGCTTTCCAGCTTCCAGAAAGAAGAAATTATTTGCCTGTCTGGTATAGAGTGAGGGCTCGGAGCACATTTGAGCAAACAAATAAACTCATTCACAGACAGAGCTCCCAGGCCGACCACTTGTCCTCTGAGCCTCGGTTTCCCCATCTGCAGCCAGTGGGCGCTGCCCTGGGCGTCGGGCGGCCACAGCAACACGCACAATGGCTCCGTGAACACGGACGCTGACTGTGGACGTCTCTAGTCCCAGCACAAGCAGCCTCTCACGTTGGTCACCAACTCTGCACGAGGATCCAGGCCTGGCGTGGAAGCGGTTAATTGCCCTCCTAAACTACAGGAAGGCTTCAGCTGCACCCCACCCCCTCTCCTGCTTGCCAGATCCAGAATCTAATTTTGCAAAGGCTGGCGGACTAATCCATTTAGCAGAAGTCATGGGGAAGGGAAAGGAAGGGTTAGCGTTGGCCCCCGGAGATCAGGGTTTGGAATACGTTCAAGTCCTGGCTGGAAAACTACTGGGAGATGGATCCAGCCCTACAGAAAGAAGGGCGTTGTCATGGCCAGAGCGTAACCGAGATAGAGGAGGCAGAGCTTCCTCAGAGGTGGTGAGCCTCCCACCACTGGAAGCATGCAAGCAGACCTAGGGCACACACTTAAGAGGGGACATTTAGTAAGGATTAGAATGCGTGCTTGCTTTTCTTCCTGGATTCTTGGGATTCCAATCCAGGCCACAGTGACGGGGCATCTTCTGGGTACTGGCCACTGTCCCAGGGGCCGTATATACACGCTGGCTCCCTTCGTTCTCCCAACAACACCGGGAGTGATCTACAGTCTCATTTTTCTGTGTTGTTTTTTTTCTTTTAAGTTTATTTATTTATTAAGCAGACTCCACACGGTCAGTGCAGAGCCTAATGTGGGGCTCGAACCCACAGACCGTGAGATCACAACCCGAGCCGAAATCAAGAGTTGGACACTTAACCGACTGAACCCCCCAGACGCCCCACAGCCCCATTTCTCCGGGTTGTCTCGGGTCACTCCTCGAAAAGTGGCCACAGTGACAGGCAGCATTGCCCAGACCGGTGGCCCAGGTGCCAGGCCGAGCCCCTTACTTACACTAATTCACCGAATCATCACAACTATTGCTCTCTCCATTTTACAGGTGAGGAAACTGAGGCGTGGAGAGATTAAGTCATTTGCCCCAGGCCAGAAAGTCAGTTAGCAGCAACATCTGGATGCCAGCTCTGGTCTGGGCTCCGACCGACGCCAAAGTCCCGGTTGTAAACTCGAGTTTTCAAATTCTGTCTGTTGTTCTTTCCTTCCCCCGAGGCTCATTGCTGGGGACGCGCAGGCTGCTGGCACAGTGCCCCTCCCGCTGGCTTCCTCTTCTGGGAGAAGAACCAGAAGGACAAGGGGAAGTGGGGCAGGCTACAGCTATTCTTAGCATCTCTCTCCACCCCCTGAGTTTCACCATGGAAGGAGGGGTCTGTCCCACAGAGAGAGGGGCTCCCAATCCCAAGGGACAAATACAGGGTGACAGCACGGTCCTGGGTTGGTCCTTTAAGGAGCAAAGCTACCCATTCATCCAGGAGGGTCTGAACCTGTGCTGAGCACCTACTGCGTTCCAGGCACTGAGCACATTCCCATCTATTCTTTCATTCTCCCCCAACATTGACTTGAAATATTTCCCTGACATAATTAGCCTGGGAGGCCCGAAAATTACCCCAGCCTGCCGGGATGCTGGGGTGCTGATACTGCTGCTTCTCAGCTCTCTTCTTCCCCAGCCCCTTCCCTCTACAGTCCCCAAGGCTTCCACTGTCAACCCTATACCTGAGGTTGCCAGGCCCTGACCCTGGTATGAAGTTTGGGAGCACCCTGGTGCCACCTTCTGGCTAGTGCCAGAAGAACAAGGAGCCAGGCCCAGGAATCCAGCAGCCCTAAAGCAGGTAGGCCGTCTGCTAGTTGATTTCCTCTCCGCCTTGTTGCAGAAAAGATCTGGGGCAACTTCCAAGGATGCATAAGGCACCACCAGAGCAGAAAATAAGGGTGTGGGAAAAGAAGAAAGAAACACAAGGATGGGAACACGGAGGAGGCAGGAGTGAAGTTAAAATGCAGACCATAAGGATCTACTGTTCTGGAAATAAGACACAGGCTCAGAAAATTTGGAAGGTGGCTTTTGTCATCTCCTGAAGGCACAGAGAAATGCAGGAAGCATCCACCAGCCACGGCTGAGTGATAACTCCTCTTTGTTCCCATCCCATTAGTTTACAGGTTCCTTACACCTGGGTACAGCGCATGATTTTGCATGCACACACACACACACACACACACACCCTTCCAGAAATCCTGTTGGGTTGCACAGGGGAGAGAGACCCTTATAATGTAGATTTGAGAAGTGATTCAAGGTATACATTTTGAAAACAAGGGGAGTTACGGTACACAAAATGAGGTATTCACATGAAAAAGATCCAGGTATGCACTTGAAAAGACAGTATTTTTGACCAAATAACAAAGGGAGAATGGTCTTCAGGGAATAAACATTAAAGATATTTTCTGTTAGTTGAGTTTCTAACTTTTGGGATACATGGTAGGAAGTGCTTTTGCTACGAGAGGGCTGGGTTCCCCCATACTATACTCATGGAGGGCCACACCTTGGCTCTGAGCTTCCCAGCAGGTGGCACAAAAGGAAATCACAGCCACTTAGACAACCCCAAAGTCTATGAATGAAGACAAACCAATCACTCAGGAGAAGCATGACTTTGGTACTGAATGGGAATGAGTCGCTCTCTGGCTGGGTGAGGGGTCCCAGGGGAAGAAGACAGAGTGAAGTTGAGTGATGTTCTCTGTGACAGCTTCCCCACGAACCACCTCATGAAACGTCGTGCTCCATCCAGTCTGGGCTTTAATTGTGGCTCTGCACTTATTAGCTGAGGGACATGGGACACTTCGCTTCATCTGTCTGGATCTCAGTGTCCTCCCCTGTGACCAAGGGCCAGTGGCAGGGCCAGCCTCCCAGGTTGTGCTGCCAGAGCTTCGTGAGATAAGGCACTAAGAATACTCAGCACAAGCAGGTGTGGAAAACAGTCTGGTAGTTCCTCAAAAAGGTAAACAGAATTGCCATATGACCCAGCAATTCCACTCGTAGGGGGGCACCCCAAAGAATCGCAAAGTTCACAGTAGCATTATTCACAATAATCGGAAATAACCCAAGGGTCCCCCAGCAGATGAACGTATAGACAAAATGTGCTGTATCTATACAAGGGGGTACTGTTCAGCCTTAATTAAAATGGAATAAAATTTTGACGTGTGACAACCTGGATGAACCTTGGAGTCATCATGCCAAGTGAAATAAGCCCGACACAAAAGGACAAATACCGTATGATTCCACGTCTATGAGGTCCCTAGAACCGGCAAACTCATTGAGACAGAGAGTAGAGTAGAGTTTATCAGGGGTGGAGGGGGAGACAGAAATGGAGAGTTACATTGCGTGAGAAGAGTTTCTGTTTGAGATGATGAAAAATTCTGGAAGTGCATCGTGGTGATGATTGCACAATGTTGTGAATATACTTAATGCCCCTGAATTGTACACTTGCAAATGGCTATAATGGTAAATTTAAAACAAGTTTTAAGTGAAAAAAATGTTATCTTATAAAAAAAAAACAACAACAAAGAACACTTAGCACAGAGCCTGGCACATAATATACCCTCATAACTTCTGTCTCCATTCCTTATAGTTGAACCCGGAGCCAAGCCTCTTTGGCCGCTCTGGCCAGCTACCACTAGGGGGAGCACGAGCTCCTTGCAAACACCTCAAGAGGCCAAAAGGGAAGGGTCTAGAATCTGAGGCCCACCCAGCCAGAAAGGTGATGTTTTCAAGATGGACGGGCTGAAGTGGGGGGTTGAGGGGACAGGAGCCTGACACCTGGGACAAGGCCACCTAGCTTGAAGTCCCATCGCCGCTACTGCCTTGCAAGGCCCCTCCCCTCTGTAGGTCTCAGTTTCTCTCGGTTACATCGGTAACCTTCCATTTTCCTAGTCTATAAAATTGGAGGTGGGGTTCAAAGAGCACACCTATCAACTTTTAATGTGTGTGTGAGTCATCTGGGAATCTTTAAAAGGCAGATTCGGAATCACTGGATCTGGGGTGGGGCCTAGGAAGCTGCATTTCTAACAAGCTTGAGGGTGTGCCTAGGCTGCTGGCTCTTGAATTTATCTCTAAGACCTGTCAACTCTGATGAAAGTTCTTAGAAAGTTCTTCTTTTTTTTTTTTCTTAAGATTTTATTTTTAAGTAATCTCTACACCCAGCCTGGGGCTCGAACTCACAACCCCAAGACCCAGAGTTGCAAGCTCTTCCAGCTGAGCCAGCCAGCAACCCTGACTGTTTATTTGAGTTGAGCAGGTAAGATTTGCCAGTGTTCCAAGCCCTTCTGCGGGAGTGGCTGTTTATGTGTTCCTTCCTTCCTTCCTTCCTTCCTTCCTTCCTTCCTTCCTTCCTTCAGCAAGCACTTTCTGGG
The DNA here is from genome assembly GCF_007474595.2 of Lynx canadensis. Lineage (NCBI taxonomy): Eukaryota > Metazoa > Chordata > Mammalia > Carnivora > Felidae > Lynx > Lynx canadensis. Next base: position 80,578,095 of record NC_044315.2, read on the forward strand.
CCCAGTCCTGCACTTGAGGAACTCATGGATGGACACAAAAACCACAGATTACAGCCCCACGTGACCAGTGCTGGGGGAGAAAAAAGCCCAGGGTGAGGGTTGTGGGAACACCAGAAGGGCTCCTGGCCAGACATGGGTGGGGGCGGGCAGTGAAGGAGCAAGAGAACTCCAGGCAAAGGGGATGGTGGGGAAGGGAAAGGGTGTTCCAGGCAGAAGAAGTGGCATGTGCAAAGGCCCGGAGAAGAGAAAGCCAGGCTTACTGAGGTAACGTGTGCAGTGAGGGGCCGCACACAGACACACAAAGCAAACACACAAACACACAAACACGCCAGTCAGTGCACACACCGTAAGGTGCAGATGTGTGTAAAAGGCAGCAACCTAAAAAAGATGAGAATTATTTTTTTTAAAGTAAGGTCTACCCTCAACACGGGGCCTGGACCCCAAGATCAAGAGTTGACAGTCCGCCAGGCACCCTGAGATGAGAATTCTTATTCAGGGAACCTTCATGAGCTCCAAGTGGAGTGGGTTGTTGTGGGATGGTTTCCATGGCAACTCTCTGCTTTCCTCCCCAAAGACTCTGCAAGGATGCTTCCAAGGGCTCTTTTAACTCCATGGCCAAGGCTCCCTCAGCTGGAGAGGGAGAGGGAGTCTGCTCCGCCCCCCAGCCCCCACCCTGGCTCTGGGTCTTTAGGCCCTGGAGAACTTGACTCCAATGAGTGTCTGCTCACACACAGGGCCCACTCTTACCCCACCCTTTTCTGCTCCAGCCCTTGCCTGCTGCCCTTCACAACAGCTTTAGAAAGCAGTTCTGGTTACCCCTTTAAAGGTGGCTGAAGCTGAGAGAGAGGCAGGCATTTACTGAGGTTTGAATTCTTTCCACCTGGGGTGCGGGTGGAGAGGGAGGGTGCAGCCTACCAAGGGTCAAGGTCTTGGACACCCCTTGCCTGGCCTCCACCCCAAGGCATTCGTTTATCCTTCCCATCCACCCATACCTACTGAGCATCCACTCCGTGCTTGGCCCCCTGCCAGACCCCAGGGATGCAGACCCAGGCCCACGAGCTCACAATTTAGTGGGAAGACTGACTTGGAATAAAAAAGTAAATGAACATCAAGGCCCTTTGAGTATCACGGGCATGTGGGCCCTCCCCACTTCTGGCTCCGCTGGGGAAGACGGAGAAGGCTGGGAGTCCTGAGGGAGGAGATCCGAGAACCCAGGCCTGGGAGGGACCTAACACCCCATTGCTGGGGCACCTGCGTGGCTCAGTAGGTTGAGCGTCCGCCTTCGGCTTAGGTCATGATCTCACCATTTGTGAGTTCGAGCCCCACATCGAGCTCGCCACGGTCAGTGCAGACCCCACTTCAGATCCTCTGTCCCCCTCTCTCTCTGCTCCTTCCCCACTCGTGCTCTTTCTCCCTCAAAAGTAAACACTAAAGGGGCGCCTGGGTGGCTCAGTCGGTTAAGCGTCCGACTTCGGCTCAGGTCACGATCTCACGGTCCGTGGGTTCGAGCCCCGCATCGGGCTCTGGGCTGATGATGGCCCAGAGCCTGGAGCCTGCTTCCGATTCTGTGTCTCCCTCTCTCTCTGACCCTCCCCCGTTCATTCTCTGTCTCTGTCTCAAAAATAAATAAATGTTAAAAAAAAAAAGTAAAAAAAAAAAGTAAACATTAAAAAATAATCAATAAAAGCCCATTGCTCTGGAGTAAATGCTTGTGTCCCCCTTGCTCTCTCTTGGATCACTCACTCTGGGGAAGCCAGCTCCATACTCGAGCAGCTCTGTGGAGAAGCCTGCATGATACTAAACTGAGCCCTCCTGCCAGCAGCCTGCACGAACTTGAAGGTTTCATTAATTTTTAAAAATCTTATTCTGTCAATTACTGAAAGAGGGGTTGTGGAGTGAGTGAGCCATCACAGAAGCAAATCCTCCAGCCCCAAACTACAGCCTGGCTGAGACTTGATTGCATAGTCAGGTGAGACCCCCAAGCCAGAATCCCCAGCTAAGCGGCTCCCAAATTCCTGGCCCACAGGAACAGTGGAATCCTAAGTGGCTTTTGTTGTTTTAAGTCACAAAGTTTTGGGATGATTTGTTACACAGCAACAGCACAGAAAGCTAATAGATAGGGATTGACCGGATACACAGAGAGAAATGAAGATATTACAAAATAATGGAAGCCAGATTTCTCACCATAGGAAAAAGGAATTTCAAATACAGAAAGGGAGAAAATTGGAGTGAACCTTGAGCTGTTGGATAGAAACTAGACCTCTTGGTTGTCCATATCTATACATAGATGTTGAATAGATATACAGGTGAATGTGTGTGTGTGTGTGTGTAGGGATGTGTATATACACATGTATAAACACACATATTCTCCCAACTCTGTCCACTCAGAGGATCTCAGAACAGTGACACTCCAAAAGTGGTGGGCACACTTAGTGGGTTTTTAAATATCCCACTAAAAAGAATCAAGATTCCTTAGGAAAATGACTGATTTCAGGGCAGAGAAAATACAAAATGAAACTGAAACATCATACTGTACCCAAAAATAAGCAAGTGCACAAAGAATGAGGGAATGGATCAAAAGGAGCACCCCCTGGCCACATCCGAAAATATCTGAGCATCAAAATATTGACAGTAATAAACCGATATTGGTCATATTGATAGAACCTGCTGAATAAAACAGGAATCCATGAGTCTCCACTGATAGCAATAAATAAATGGAAGGTTTGATAAAGAGTTTCAAGGTAACTCCCCCACAAAATGCCCATGAATAAAAATGGGAAAAAAGTAATTTTACAGTGGGGAAGCCTAACAGACACCATCTTTTAAAAAAAAAATTTGTAATGCTTTTATTTATTTTTGAGAGAGAGAGAGAGAGACAGAGTACTAGTGAGGGATGGGCAGAGAGACAGAAAGACACAGAATCCGAAGCAGGCTCCAGGCTCCAAGCTGTCAGCACAGAGCCCGATGTGGGGCTCGAACTCACAAACTGTGAGATCATGACCTGAGCCAAAGTCGGACGCTCAGCCGACTGAGCCACCCAGGTGCCCCCTAGCAGACACCATGTTAATCAAGCTATGAGAAATGAGACAAACAAGAATCCTGAGCCACCTGATAGGATGCAGTAAAAGGAATGAAGTATCACCCCATAATGTTCCTGTAGGTATTTGAAGTTTTTACTAATTTTTTATCTGCCTGTGCTATCAAATACTGAAACAGGGATTGTGGATTTGTCCACTTCTCCTTTCAGTTTTCTTGAATTTTGCTTTATATATTTAGAGGCTACCTTATTAGTTGCATACAAGTTTAGAATTTTTGTATCTGCTTGATAAATTAGACCTTTTTTTCCCCATTGTGAATAGCTCTTTTAATCTTTAGCATTGCTTTTTTTCACTGTAAACTCTACTTTTGCTGACATTAAGGTAACTACACCAGTTTACTTTTGGTATTTTATGTTATAACTTTCCATCCTTCTACACTCTTCATTTCTGTATTCTTATATTGGACATGTCTATTTTATAAGCAGCATATGATTGAATTTTATTCACTTTTTATCCAATGTGTTCATGCTCATCTTTCAACTGAAGTATTTAATCTGCTTACATTTAATATAATTGCTGACATATTTGGCTTTTGGTTTCCCATCTTCCGGTTTGTTTTCTGTTTGTTACTTTTCCCTTTTTCTTGCTCTCTCCTGCCAACCTGAAACTATATACTCAGCAAAAAAAAATACCCTTTGAAAATGAAAGTGAGACAGAGGTAGTCCAGGCAAATAAAAACTGTAACAATTCGTTGCCAGCTCACCCCCTAATTCCTAAAAGGAATTAGGAAAAGATGGTTTTCAGGCGGGAGAAAATGGATCCCAGATGAAAACTTGGAGATGCAGGAAGAAATGAAGGCCAAAGAAGAGAGAAAATATGTGGTTAATCTAAACAAATATTGTCTGTATAAAACAATAATAATATCCTCTTGTGGAGTTTGAATATATAAAGAATTAAAATACCAGATGGCACCAGATGACGGTAGCATATAAGTCAGGAGGGGGTAAATGGAGTTTTAAGTGGCCTAAGTTTCCTGCATTTTCCCGCAGGTGGTAAGAGTACTAATTTGTACTAGACTTTAATAAGTCAAAGATACGTATTGTCCTCTCTAGGGTAAGCACTAAGAGAATGGAAAGCTAATAAAGAGATAACACGTATTAATAAAAAAAACCACACCAAATCCATCCAGAGTTAGGTGAGAAAGGAGAGAAAAATCTGTTTTTAACTGAAAAACAAAGTAACATACACAGGAAAATCCAGAGGTCATAAAAATGTTCTTAAATTGGGTGGGGGCACATAGTGTTCACTTCAACCTGATTCACGCGCTTTACATATATTAGGTAAATATTTTTTTGTCTCTACAGTTAATACAAATAAATTTGAAAAACAAAGCAACTGTCAGAACACGAGGCACATATGATACGATCTCATTTGTACATGTATACATAGAAAACAGAAAGGAAACAGAAAGCAGGTAGGATGAACAGAAATCTATACGTGTATTTTTCCTGTAGAGGAAAATCTCGAAGCTTGTTGGCCAAAATGCAATCAGCGGGGGTCTGTAGGGGCGGGGGCTTGAACGCTGCCTTATATACAATCTATGGAATTTGCACATTTTTTTTTCAGTAAGCATATATTAAATAATTACAAACAGTCTGAAAATATATTTCCGTTCTGAAAGATAAGTTTAAAAAATGTAATGAGACTAGGACCCGCCGTGCCTTGCAGCCTGGAAAGGCCAGTTACAATGCTGGTTTCCGTCCCTGGCCCGGCGGTTAGGACCTGGAGTTGAGTGACCGGCCTTCTGTCGTGACCCGCCTCACCCACACGGTGGCGCTGCGGGGCAGGCTCAGCGGCTCCCGGCAGGGGCGGGGGTGGTGATGGGAGGGAGTGGGGTGATGTCGCGGTGGGGCGGGGGCGGCGCATCTTCATGAACAGATTTATTTCTTCAGCATCCCGCCGACAGCCTTACCAGGTGGCATCCGGAGCGCACGCAACAAGTCACTCGCCCCCGTAGGTGGCTCAGGAGCATTCCAGCGCCAGCTGCCAGGCCATTATCCACGCCGCGGTGCCGCCCAAGCCACCTCGCCGCGCGTGTTAAATGCCCTCGCGTATCCCAGTGACAAGACTGGGTTCCCAGAGCATGCCTGTGGGGCCCTCACAGGGCTTGTTAAATCGTCGTTGGGGCCTATCTCCAGAGGTAGTGAGTTCTAGGCCCCTGGAGGTGTGCAAGCCATACTGACCCATCTCCCCTGTCAAGGGAGCTAGGAGAGGGTGGAGGGGATCTTGCCTTGGATGAGACCACCCTGGGTCTCTCTGAGCTCAGATTGGGTGTCTCAGATCTCTGTCTCTGAATCCTCCCACGTGTAAATCTGAGCATGTCACCGCCTGCTTAAGACACTCCATGGCTCCCCATTGCCCTCAGGAGAAAGTCCCAGCTCCTAAGCCTGACTCCTGAGGTTCTTTACCACCACCATATCCCTCAAACCCCCACCACCTGGAGGTGCCCCGTGCTCCACTACCCTCAATCTTTTCATTCCCTCCCCCCTGGCATGCTCTCTCACCTCTGAGCCTTCAGCGTGCTGTTCCCCTTCACTCAAATACTTTTCCACCCCCATTTCGTCTTGTCTGACTCTGACTCATCATCCTCTGGACCTCCTCCTAGAAGCCCCTCAGATCCCAAACGGCCCCCCAGGCTTCTCTCTCCAAACACTACACTTGACTCTAATTATACATCTATTGTTTGCCTCCCCCAGTGGATGGTGAGCCCCTTGAGGGCAGAAGGCTGTCTACCTAGGTCATCATTGCTCTCCCAAGGTCAGGACGGCATCTGCGAGGTGCTCCATGAATCACTGCTCCTTGAATGTTCGCGAGCACGCATGGAATGGTGGGCGCCCCTTCCTTTGGAGGTGCCTGCGAGTGTGGCAAAGGCACTCTGTGGGCTGCGGATGGGACGGAGATGGGAGGGACGGGCACGGTGACAACAGCCCATTTAGGGGAACCACTGGGCTTTGGGCTCCTGCTGCCTGGCAAGACAGACCGCAATGGCCGGAGGCTGCCAGCGCCCCTCCCCAGCCCGCAGCGGGTAGCTGGCCACAGGCTGGCCTCGAGCTGCACCGGAGAAGGAGGTGGGTGAGTGGCTCGGCTCCACCCAGCTCTCCCAGCATCCCCCCTGCACATGCGGTCCCTCCCAGACCCCGAGGTCCGGCCCACGTGCCACACTGATGTCGGAATCCCCCCTGACCGCCCTCAGCGCCCTAAACTCATCTGAATTCATCATCCTTCTCCAGATCGCTTCTCCGGCTGCTTCCTCACTCCCCCAGCCGCGTCCCCACCACTCACCCATCCTGAAAGCCTGGTCTCTAATCAAGGACCCCACCAGCTGCTTTGCTGATCTCTCCAGGGTCCTGCGAGGACAGCACTCCCTCCCCATCTGGCCCTCACCCCTCCCACACTCGCGTTACAGCCAGACTTTCTTACTTTAGTTCCCCAAATAAGCTGACTACTCTCTCCCCTTGACCTTGTGCTGACTCCTCAGCCTGGACATCTGCTTTCTCTCTGGCAAACGTGTCTGTGCCCCTCAGGTTCCTGCCGAGGCACCCCTTCTTCCAGGAAGCCCTCCCAGATCCAGTTCCCTTCCTTAGGGCTCCCACGGTTACCTGGGCTTTCCTGTCTCTGCCCGGGGCCGCACTGTGTCGCCAAACCTGGCGGTCAGTGTCGTGTCCCCGTCCCACTTGGCTGTTCAGCGCCACCTGAAAAAGCTGGTCCTCCTTGCGGAAATCTCTTCTTCCCTTGGCTCCCGGGTCCCCACTCTGTGGGCCCTCGTCCTGCTCCCTGGCTGCCCCTTCTCAGTTCTCCTGACAAACTCTTCCTCACCTCCTTGCCTGCCGCTGTTGGCACGCCCACGACTGGGTGCCCGGCCCCCCTCTGTTCTCCACCTCCTCTCTCCCTCCATGCTGGCATCCAGGCACCGGGCTGTAAATCCCACAGCTCCCGAGCGTCCGTCTCCACCCTCTGACCTGCTCCTCACTTCTGCACTCCTCGCCTCCAGCTTAGCGAGTTCGGCCCAGCTCCCCATTCAGACTCCCTTCCTGCAGCCCATTCCTCTTCTATAGCCCCGTTCCCCCATCCGGGAAGCCCTAAACCTTGCCGGCACACTTCCCTCTTCTTACCACCCCACATCCGGTCCACGAGGAAGGCTCACAGCTGCCTTCCAGACATACCTGAGTCCTCCCCTCTCACCACCTCCGCCCCACCATCTGGTCCAGTATCTCTTGTTGGGTCAAGTTCAGTGGCCTCCTGACCCATCTTCCCACCTCAGCTCCGGCCCCTTATGATCTATTCCCAACCCAGACGCCAACCTGTAAGTCAGGTCACCCCCCCCTCCCGTCCCGGAACTTCTACAGGCCCCTTTGTCACTCAGAGTCACAGCCAAACCCTTCCTTGCCAAGAACTTCGGGAGATAACCTGCTCTTCCCCCACCTCAGTGCTGTTCCCTGAACATCCCCGCCTCTGGGCCTTCACACTGGCTGTTCCCTCTGCCTTTGATACTCCCTGCTGCCATATCTGCACAGCTCCTCCTTCACTGCTGTCAGATCTCTGCTCGGCGGGCAGACTGACTCCCAGGAATTCCTAGCCCCTTCCCTCTGCCTTATCACCACCCAGCATATCATAGGTGTTCATTATGTCTCCTCCACTAGAATGTAAATCCGGGGGACAGGGATATGTTTCTCTTGTGTTCCTTGCTATAGTCTCAGTATCTGGCACACAGACACTCTCCTTCTCTAGACGGTGAAGACTAAAAAGGTAGGGATATGGTTGCATTCACCACCACCACCGGAGTACTCAAGCCACCATTAGTGTTCAACAAACACTGAATGAGTGGATGTGTGGATGGATGGATGGATAGAAGGAGGGAGAGAAGGAGGGAGGGTGGGAAGGAGGGATGCATAGGTGAATGGGGAGGTGGATGGGTGGGTGGATGGAGGGAGGGAGAGAAGGATGGATCAGTGGATGGGTGGATGGGAGGGTGAAGGGATAGATGGATAAGTGGGTGGATGGGTAGGTGGATGGGTGGGTGGATGGAGGGAGGGAGGGAGAGAGGGATGGATGGATGGATGAGTAGGTAGAAGGGTAGAGGGATGGGTAGATGGGTGAAGGGGTAGGTGGAGGGAGGGAGGGAGGGATGGATGGATGGATGGATGGGTGGACGCACGAGTAGGTGAATGGATAGATGGATGGGTGGGTGGATGGAGGGAGGGAGAGAGGGATGGATGGATGGATGGATGGATGGATAGGTAGATGGGTAGAGGGGTGGGAGGGTGGGTGGATGGGAGGGTGAAGGGATAGATGGACAAGTGGGTGGACGGGTAAGTGGAGGGAGGGAGGGAGGGAGGGATGGATGAGTAGGTGAATGGATAGGTGGATGAGTGGATGGATGGATGGAGGAAGAGAGGGATGGATGGATGAGTAGATAGATGGGTAGAGGGGTGGGTGGGTGGTGGGTGGATGGGAGGGTGAAGGGATAGATGGACAAGTGGGTGGATGGGTGGGTGGAGGGAGGGATGGATGGATGGAGGGAGGGAGAGAGGGATGGATGGATGGATGGATAGGTAGATGAGTAGAGGGGTGGGGGGGTGGGCGGATGGGAGGATGGAAGGACAGAGGGACAGGTAGGTGGGTGGGTGGGTGGATATGTGGATAGGTAGACGGGGGGGATGGATCAAGGTGCTGACAGGCAGGTGTTGTCTCGGGCCCGACTCTGCAAGAGGAGGCAGGTCTGTCCACCTGGAGCCCGGAGTCCTTTAGGAGCGCTTGAGATTCTGAGGTTGCAGATCCTGACTGGCCCCTCACGGACTCCCCAGGCTCCAGAGGATTTGCAATGCTTATTCCCAGCAGCAAGGAGAAAGTGCTCCAGGATGCCATACCGATGCACATTGTGAGTACTCGCGCCTTTTGAGCCAGTGCTTCTGCTGCTGAGAATCTCTGCAACAGGGATGCTAGCACTGGTGTGCAGAGATGGGTATGGGTGCCGAGAGGGTAACGGCGGACCAGCCTGCTCGCCCCTCAGTGGAGCATGGCCCACCGCACCGTGCTCGGTGGCCAGGACAAGAGTCAAAGAGGATGCATCCACGTGCTGAGAAAGGAACATGTGGAGTTGAGTTGCTAAGTGACAAGGAACAATCATATAAAACGAGCTGTGTGTGATATGGGTAAACACACGCTCCCTGTGTGTGTGTGTGTGTGTGTGTGTGTGTCCATGTGTATGAGTGCATAGGAAAGAGGCTGGGCTCACACTCACCCACCTCCTGACCACTGGGCACACAGTGGAATTGGAAGGGAAATTTCCTGGTTAGTCTCTATACTTTATCAACTTTTCTGTTAACGGTTGTCCTGTTGTACATTTCAGCACTTGATCCGAACATACATTTTTCTGGCTTCTGATGGCTCGATGGCAGTCGGGTTGGGCGGGAAGGTGGGTGGGTGGGTTAGTGGCGAGTTCACCCAGGGCGGTGGGTGTGGGATCCGTAACCAAGCTCTGACCAAACCAACTCGAAAGCCTCACCCTGGCATTCAAGGCTCCCCTCCACCCCACTTTTGAGCACACTCTCCCAGTATTCCCAAACACGTATAGCACGGGGTCAGCAAAGTACTCGGCCCAGTCACTTGTTTTTGTATAGCCTGTGGGCTAAGAATGCTTTTCACGTTTTTAAGTGGCTGGGGAATAATCAAAAGAAGGATAATATTTTATGACACAAGAAAATTATGTGACATCCACATTTCATTGTCAACAAAGTTTTGTTGGAACACAGCCACACTTACTCATTTATATGTCATGTATGGCTGCTTCTGAGCTCTGGCAGTGGAGCTGAGAAAATACAACAGAGACTGTCTGGCCTGCAAAACCCCAAATATTTACTCTCTGGCCCTTTGCAGAGAAGGTCTGCTGATGCCTGATATCTTCCGGCCCAAGCAAATCAGCCAGCTGTGTGGCCCCACTACTTGGCTTTTGTTCTTGGATCCATGCGCCCTGTACGTTCTCTCTCTCTGCCACCTCCCCGTGTCTTCCCGCTGGAAAACTAGCCATCCTGAAAGATCGTTTCACACCCGCCTGTGACGAGGATCTGCTGATCCCCCCTTCTGGCTGACGCCCAGGTAGGTCTCTCTACCCTCCCACCCCTAGGGGATCCTCACGGACAGGGACTGATTCATTCCTGGGTCTCCAGCGCTTGGCATAGTCTCTGGTTAAAGTTTGCTGAATTGCACGGACTGCTGTCATTGCTGTGTGGGTAAAATGCTTCCAGGCTTCTTGGGGTTTTTTTTTTTCCCTGACTCACCACAAAACCTGAAAACTAGCCAGGAAGCGTGGGGTTGGGAGTGGGGGGTGAGGGTCAGGTGGAGTGCAGAGAGCTGAGCTCATGGCCGGGGTGGGGGGGGGGGCGCGGTGGTTCTGATGACCCTAGGGGCTTCCCCCAGGGCAGAATCACTGCACGTGACCATGGAGGGCAAAGTAGGACCAGGAGGACACAGCATGATTCCGCTGAGTGGGGACCTCACTTTGGAGTCAGTTGGAGTCAGCCTGGTGGAGAGTGAGTTCCCCATGCTGGGAGGTAAGCAAGCCGAGGTTGGATCAAGAATATTATGGAGGAGACTCCTGTCCTCTCGGGACGCTGTACTGGATGAGCCTCCCACCTGGGGCTCTTGGGGGCCTGGGGTTCTCTCAGGGCAATGACCAGGCGCTTCAGTGCCAGGCACGATCTGGGGGTTTGGGGAGAAGACAGCACTATCCTTGCTGGCCGCTGAAGAACCCCCTCGCTTTCTGCCCCCCCCCCCCCCCCCCCCGTGTCTCACCCTGCTGCCCGCCGGCCGTGTGTGCCAGCATCTCCAGGGCTTCCCGGACGGAACCTGAGGCCTGAGGCAGGGCCCTGGGACCCAGCAGCCGGGAGCCCCACAGTTCTCCATGGAGCCCCACAGTTCGTGGGGATGACTTCACGGAGCTTCGGGGACTCTGGCCACCGTCCCCCGTGCTCTCCGCCCTGGAAACCCCCAACTCCGGGCATGTGTTTAGAGCTTGCCTTCTTCCGGGAAAGGTTTGAGGTTCTTTAATGATAATTCGGCCTCACATTGGCGCAGCATGAAAAACCCACAGCGCACTGTGGTCGAGAGTCCGGCCTCAGAGCCTGCTGTGACCAGCGGGAGCAAGTTGCTTAACCTTCCCAACAGGGCCACAAAGGACTCAGGTTTCTAATCCGGCTCCAGATTTGGGGCCTTGCTGCTACCACTTCTTGGCTGTGTGAGCTTGGTGAACATTTTGGGCTCCCCCCAGGACGTGCTCAGGGTTCTCTAAGAGCACACGGAAACTCACAAGGGCCCCGTGGACACGGGGAGCTGCCGTCATCGGGAAGAGACCAGCCCCTCCTCGCCCTGTGGAGCTGATGACAGGGCCAGCCTGTAATGCGCCCTCCTCCCTGCTGGCTGCCTCATGACTTGTGAGAAGATGCCAGCCCTCAGTTTTGGGGCCTTTAAATGAGCCACAAAAGCAGAACCACCCCTTTCCTTAAGCACAGGAGATGGTCAAGGGCGGTTGCTTGGACGTAATGTGGAGCCACCAAAGGCTGGCCCTGCCCCATCTCCGAGCCTCCCTGCCACCCCCACCCAGTCACACCCCAGGAGGCACCACTTGGGTGCTACAGGGGGGCCGTTGGGGCCTTCCTACTGGGCAGACACGCCCTCAAGCCTCAGTTCTGCCACTGCTCTGAGACGTGGTGTCGCCTCTCCGTGTTCCCATCTGTGAAATGGGACTCAGAAAACCTTTCTTGGGAAGTTGATGAGGGAGATGCATGGAGAATGTCAGGCTCAAAGTACGTGCCCCTCCCCCCCACCCAGTAGAAAACCCTCTGTTTTCCCTCCTGGTGCCCAGCCTTTTAAGGAGAAGGGAGGACCAGTCCAACCAGATAAGCGTTAAGATACTGGGAGACACACACGTTGGGAGACACAGGCTCTGGTCCTCGGTGAGAGCTCCCTGATCGTTCGCTTCTAAATCAAGACAGGAGGCAGTGGCGAAAAATAACAATTATAGCTAATGCTTAGTTCTTCCACAAATACTTCATTCCGTGCATAGTTATTAGGGGTCCACTGCACTGGGCACTGTTCCAGGTGCTGGGGGTACGGCATGGAGGTTGCCCGGAAGCCAGGGCAGAAGACAATACACAAATAAATATATAATATAATGTCACACGGTATGCTAAGGGCCAGGAAGAAAACTCAGGTGTGGGGGAGGGCAGGGGTGCATATAGAGTGATGAGGAGGGGGCAGGGTAGGATATCTTAGAGAAGGCGGTCAGGGAGTCGGCATTTGACCAGAGACCTTAATAAAGAAGGGGTGAGGCTCTAGGGGAATCTCGGTCTGGGCAGAGGAAATGGCCTAGGTCTAGGCCTCCTGGTGACACAGCCGTAGAGGTCTCTTACAAAAGGCAGTCCAGGGGCGCCTGGGTGGCGCAGTCGGTTAAGCGTCCGACTTCAGCCAGGTCACGATCTCGTGGTCCGTGAGTTCGAGCCCCGCGTCGGGCTCTGGGCTGATGGCTCGGAGCCTGGAGCCTGTTTCCGATTCTGTGTCTCCCTCTCTCTCTGCCCCTCCCCCGTTCATGCTCTGTCTCTCTCTGTCCCAAAAATAAATAAAAAACGTTGAAAAAAAAAATTTAAACAAAAGGCAGTCCAGTGGGGCTGTGGGGGAAGGAGAGAGGGAGGGAGGGGTCTGGGAGGAGGGAGGGGAAAGGGAGAGGGGGAAGGAGGGGAGAAAGCAGAGGGAGAGAGGAGAGGAGGAGGGAAGAGTGTTGTAAGTTCCATCTGCATTAACTCGGTTCTCCTGCCAGCCCTCTGGGGACCTGGGACCGTCCTTATCCTACAATTACAGATGAGGAAACAAAAGCACTGAGAAGCGGAGTCACTTGCTGGTAAACGGGGAGCTGGGATTTGGACCCGCTCAGCTTAGCTGTCCTCGCCCGAGCAAGCCAGCCAGGATGCTCCAGGACGGACCCCTGGCCTCCATCTGTTTGTGCTCTAGAAACGGGCTATTCTGGGTCAGCTCAGAGACCCGGGAGGAGCTGGACACTGTGGGCTCCCCATGGGCTCCATTTAGGCTTTAACAGCAGGATTCAGCTAGAAAATCAGAACGCAGGACAGAAAAGAACTTGAAAGCCCTCCTGGCCCAGAATGTTGGGTATGCCTTGCAGTCGTGTTGCCTGCCCTTACCCCTTACGTCTGCCGTGGCGAACTCCTCTTCATCCCTCACCGTCCAGTTGGGCTGGCCCCTCCTCTGCAAAGGCTTTCCCGGTTCTGCTGACCAGATGGCTCCTTGTACGTACACTCTTCCAGCTTTCAGATCCGTGGGTTTCAATTCTTCTTTTAGGCTTCTGGCTCCCCGGCTCAGTCCAGCCTAGGCTGTGGCCGGGGCAGAGAGAGTGAATGGGGCAGATATAGGATCATCCCCATGCCAGCCTGCTGGCCTCACCCTCCCCAGCAGGGAAGGCAATGAACAAGCTGACCACCAGGTGCCCAGCGTCGGGCTCCCCCTCCTCCGGCCCCTGCTTGGTGACGTCCCTGCTCGGGGCCAGAACTTGGGGCCAGCTGCCATCAGCGACTACTTAGTTCCCTTTCGCTACACAGAGCGACAGGTCACGTCTGGAGCCAGGGGGTTCCCGCTGCCGCCGGAGCCGGGCCTCGCGAGGGGCTGGTGCACAGGGCTGCGTCCGGAGCCCTAGCTCCCGGGTCTAGACCCACTGGCCCCACTGCCCCGCCCAGCTCCACCCAGGGCCTCCGGGACATCTCCATGTGTCTGTGTCAATTTCCCACCACACAGTTCCACGTCTCCATCCTCAAACCCTCTCCTCCCGGGCCTCCCCCCGGCTTCCTGAACAATCTGCAAGTCTCAGAGTCCTCCTGGACTGTCTCTTGTCCCTTCCTCTGTGTCTGATTGTCCAGCAGCACCCAGGGCCCTACACATATCCTGAGTGCATCTGTCCTTCTTCGTCCCCTCTGTCTCCCTGCATCCACTCTGGCCCTCCTTGGGCCACTTTGCTCGCATCAGACTTTCATGTCACTGTCCCGCTTCAGCCCGCCGTGGCTCCCACACTCCCCTGGCCACAAGGCCCTCCATGAAGTGGCCTCTGTAGCCTTTCTCTTGCCTCGGACTCTTCCCCTGACTGTCCACCCAGACCCAGCCACGCTGGCCGTTACTCTGCCCCTTCAGCTTGCCACGATCACTCCCACCTCAGGGTCTTTTCAGTAGCTTTGCCCCCTGCTAGTTGCTTTCCCCCCACTAACATGCTGGTCAGGTCCCTGCTCAGAGGTCACCCCCTCAGCGGCGTCTCCCCGACCACCTGGCTGCATGCCTTGCAGCGCTCTGTCCCGCTCTGTCACGTGGCCTTGCTTAGCTCTCTGATGAGCACTCCTCTCTGACATTGTATGTATCTCCCCCGGCTGCAAGAGCAGGGACGAGGCCACCCCAGCCCCCGACATAGAGCCGGGCACGCAATCGGCACCCCAGAACTGTGGGCGGACTGAGTCAAAGAACCAGATGGAGTTCGAATGCCCTCTGTCGCCACTCTAGGAGTGCCGAAATGCTGGCACTTTTTGACCCGGACACTTCACATCTGGGGTTTTACCCTAGGGAGGTCGTGAGACAGACGTGCACAGAGCATGTTCTAGATACTCCTCCCAGTGTTGTATGTCACATCCTGAATGACTGGCGACAACCTAGGTGTCCATCAAGAGGGCAGTGGCTCAAAGCAGGCAAATGGGGTCCAAACAGGAGGAGACGGATCTGCTTGCATTGTTGTGTCCCCACGGGAAGGACATGGAGCCCCGTGCTCGTGACACGTTTGCTGTAAAGGAATCTCTGAGCTCAGAGCTCTGGTTACACCAAAACATATCTGATTCATCAAAACAGAGAAATGGATTGGAAAGGTGGGAGCCGCCCGTCTAACCCAACTCTGATCCTGACCCATGAGAAAGCACGTGCCAGGGAGGGAAGTGCCTGCCGCTGCCCGGGGAGGGCCCGGCCTCCCTGTAATTAAGGCAGCGGGAGGTTGGAAGCCTGGATCATCGCTGGCAGCCAAGGTTGGAACGGAGGGGGAAAGGGTGACCCGGAGGCTGGGCCGTGACCACGTCAGCAGCCACTAGCTGGGCGACACAAGGCGGCTGCGAGGGGCCCAGGGGGTTACCTTCCTCCCTGCCACCCCTGGCCCGGCCCCTCCCGCCAGCCTCCCAGCTTGTCTCCCTGCCCCCGCTCCTTCCTCTTGATGTCCCCTCTGCCTCAGCACCAGTGCCGTGTCTCCAAAAAGCTGGTCACCAAGGCACATCTTCTCACGTTCTCACAGGGCTGTGGGGCAGAAAGCCTTCCCTTCCTCTCTTCCTTCCTTCCTTCCTACCTTTCTTTCGTGTATGAGAACGTTCTCCTGCTCTAAGTGCAGAGCATTATGAAGACTGGGAAGGGGCAGCTGGCGGGACTACCCAGGATTCCTTGGAAAGGAGGCCGCTCTCTAGAATGCCTTCTGAGGCTGCCCGATGCCAGCTGAACGGAGCCGACGCTCCGAGGCTGTCATGACCTGTTCTCACTCGAGCCCCCACCAGCCCATCTCCCCGACATTCTCCCAGACTCGCCATTCCCATCGCATGCTGCCTTCCTGCCTCCATCCCCTCTGCCTGGGATGCCCTCACCTTCCCCTGCTCAGCCCCTCTGTTCAGTTCACATGCCTCCTCACCCAGGCAGCCTTCCCTGATTGGGCCAAAATGGCACACTTCTCCCGCGAGCCTATGGCCTTGGTCTGTACTCTGGGTCTAACGCAGATCGAATGAATTACTCCCCCGGCCCCCCAGCACCAAGGCTGTAACCTCTCTGGGGTCCAGGCCTGCCCTGGAGGCCACCCACAGCCTCGGACAAGTCACTTGCCCCGTCTAAGCTGCACCGTCCTGTAAAACAGGACAGCCAGAGTTTCTGCCAGAGGGACCACGGAGCGGTGTGTGAGACGATGCAGGTAAATGCCCAGAACAGAGCTCCGCTCGGGTGGCTGCTCCGAGTGGGGTGCCCGGCGTTCCAGCTGCTCCTGCTGTGACAGGGGCCGGGGAGGCCTTTCTATAGGACAGCCTGGGATGTGTCGCTCCCACGGACCATCCTCAGGGGCAGGCCTGAGAGCGTCCTTGTGAGGCCCTGCCTGACCCTCTCCCGACTCCCCCCCGTCTGCCCTACCTCTCCTTCGGCCACTGCTGAAGTTCAACCACCCGGAACTCACGCGGGGGCACTAAACACGCCACGAACCCTCTCGGCTCAAGGTTTCTGCCCAGGCCGCTCCCTCCACCTGGCATACCTTTCCCTCATTCCCGCCTTCACCTGACCGATTCCTATCATCCTCAGACGCCCATTCCTCCGGGAAGCCTGCCCTGACTACCTCCCACAGGCAGGTGAGGCCCCCCCATTGCATGTTTCTGCGGCACTTCCCCCACCACCGCTTTGCAGTGCCCCGCTGACCCGTGAGCTCCGTGAGGTGAGACCCTGCGCCTTGTTCCCCGCTGGAAACCCGGCTCCAGGCACGGTGTCTGGCGTGGAGTAGATGCTCAGGAAAAAGTTAATGACTAACTGAATGGATGGATGAGTCAATTCTGCACCCCCCACACTGCAGGAAATGTCTGTGGAACAGATTTGAGTGGGAGGTTCCAGCAGGGCCTGGGAGAAGCCCCTGGGGTTTGGGCGCTGTGCGGTGAACACAGGAGACCCACCATCCATCCCCGCCCACGGGTGGGTCAGCCTGCCCCCCCCACCCGCCCCGCCACAGACCCTGGCCCCCCCCGCCCCCTCCGAGCCAGCTTCCAGATGCTAAGCCCCAGCTCAGCCTTACCTCTTAGCTTTTCCGTCTGCACAGCCGGGCCAGATCCCCGCAGCCAGCGTCGCCGGCAGCCAGGCCAATCTTCCCGGCGTCTTCCTATTTTAGACATCTCGCTGCCTCGGTCCCTTCTAATGTTTCCAGCCCGGCTGCGGGGGGAGGAAAAAGAGGTTACTGCTACTTTAAATGTACTGTATGAAGGCGAGGGCTGGAGAGGGGCCTGCTTGCAGGAATACCCAGTCATCTAGTTGGAAAAACCGCCAGATGGAATACAAAAGGAGAAACCCAGACGCTCATGGAGACAGCCTTGGTTCATAAATCAGGTGGGGCCAGGGGCTGGGGGCCCATTCGCCATGGAGCCCGATTCCCTCCTGGACCAAGACGACTCCTACGGTAAGAAGGCTCTGGCCCCTGCAAAGTGGCAGAGTTGGGGATTCAACAGAGCTGCTCGGCACTTTTCTCTGCTTGCTGCAGGAATCCGAGTTGATGGGGGGAGGCTGTCAGGCGGCTGGGCACTGTCTGCTCTTGGGGCCTGGGGGTGGGCACGGGTGCCCAGGGCTAGGGGGGCGCAGGGCTGGAGGGTTCCCCGGGGCAGAGCCACGGGCAGCCCCTCAGGTCTGGACATTAGCAGGGTCAGGGGAGGGAGAGGGACTTTGGGCTGCTTCTGTTGTGCTCTTGGCTGAGAAGGAAAGGAAGGAAGTTTGCAGCCCCCCTGCCTGTCTGCCTCGCTCCTGTCCCCAAGCCTGCCGGGTGCTGTGGGGAATTTAATTAGTGAGATCCTGCAGATAAATATAGATGGACCAGGCATCAGGAATGCACCCTGTAATTAAAGCCAGGCTGAAAGCGCGCCCCGCTTTACAGGGCCCCAGGGGCTACCACCAGGGAGCTGCCTTTGCCCCTGCTGCAGCCTCCGGGTGCCCGGAAACCCTGGGCAGATTGTTGAGGGGCAGTTGCCAGAGACGGGGGCCCTTGCTGAGAGCCTAGGAGGACTTGTAGGAATGGCTTGGCCGGGACAGGTTCTGCAGGCTTGGAGCCCCGGTCGGGGGTGGGGGGGGGGGGCACAGGCAACTGAATCCCCTATTGCTCAGCCCGGCCAGGCTGCTGTACCCTCGGCTGGCACGCCAGTGTGCTTTGGCTGTCTCTGGGCAACGTGCACATGAGGAAAGCAGGAGGGCAGGGGTGCCTGAGGGACCGTGGCAGGGTGTGGGGCGGGGGGGGGGGGGCGGCACAGCAGGTTTTAGGGTTCAGCTGGGAGAGGCCCTGTGGGCCTAGAGGGGGTGCAGTGGAGAAGTGGCCTCACCCCAGCTTGGATCAGCCTTTTGGGGTCCCGGGTCCCCCCGGGACCACAGTTCCCGCTGAGAAAACCGAGTTCTCCCTCTGGACCCCACTCCCACCCCCACCCCCACCCCAGCTAGGCCTGGCCTCCAACACACACTCAAGGCCAAATTTCCTTCTTCCTGCAGGAGCTCAGCTCTTTCCAGGGAGAGGGGCCCTTGGCCATGTTCGGAGCTGCAATCCTCCCGGGAGTTTGGCAAGGCCCAGCCCCCTGGCACATTTGGGCAGTCGGGTGGCCAGTGGACGCATGCTGGGTGACCCCAGTGTGCCAAGCTCCGTGTCAGGCTCAGGGGTTCGGAGATGAAGGGCTCAGGCTTAAGGAATAGTTTGTGCTTAGTGAACGGAGGGAGGAAAGAGGTGGGGGAGGGAGGGAGGGAAGCAGAGAGGCCTCTGTCCTGGATGAGCTCCCAGCCTCGAATGGGAGACAGACGAATGATATGAGGCTGGGTTCAGTGATGAGCGCCCCAGGGAAGGTTGGGGGGCAGGCAGTCGGAGACACGTGACAGGCCTGCCGGCCCCCAGAGGTGCTCACCTGAAGCTTGGGTACAGCGATGCCTAGATGTTACTCCACGGAGGGCACAGACCTTTCTCTGGGGGATCAACCCACGGCCAAGCAAGGCTCCAAATGCCCCAGGACTCCATCTCCCTACCTGGAACTCTTGGCCCCGACGTGCTGTTTTCCTGGGCTTGCTAGCAGCAGCCTCCGGGCAGGGCAAGGCTGGTACCCTGGGAACGGAGACTGCTCGCCCCCTGCTTGAAGGTCCCCGTGCATAGTGAGCACGTGGTGTTCACCTGTTGTGGGAGCCTGTGGCCTTCTGAAGCTGGTCAGGCAGCAGGGCACCTAGGAGCTGAGAAGAAGAGGAAAGGGACAGAGGGAGCCTTAGGAAGGGGTCAGGCAGGGACGGAGCCGAGCCCAGGCTCTCCTCGGGGGCGGCCCCAGGTCCAGCCCAGAGGGGTCTGGCTCCAGCATGCCTGGGAGGGCCAGAGCTGAAGGGCTCTCCTGCCGGAGACCTGGTCCCGCCGGACCAGGCCGGCAAAGGAAAAACTGTGGCCTCAGAGTCACTTCCTCTCTGAGCCCTGCTTCTATGTCCATTCATTTAACAGAAGCCACTTTCAGGTCCTGTACTAAGTTTGGGGGTTGGAAAGACAAGTCACACCTTGTCTCTGCCTTCGTGACGTTTCCAGGCTAGTCTGGGAGAGAGGAAAGTACTCTGATGGGGGAGGCCAGGGCACTGTGGAACCCCTAACCCTACACAAGGAGTCGAGGGAGGCTTCCTGGAGAAGAGAACTCCTCCACCGAAGAAGTTGATGACTCTCTCCTTCGTGAAACCTTTCTTCACCTGGCTCCTGGGATAGACCACTCTCCTGATTTTCTCCCTCCTATTTCTCAGTCTCTTCTTCTGGCTCCTTTCCTTGGACCCTTCCTTATTCCTGCTGCCCACATGGTCCCTTGACCAAGGTCTGCTGCTTCTGCCTCCCTGCGAGGTCTGACTCTTTCTCCCTCACCCACTCACTCTCGTACTGATCTGAACTTCCTCGCACTCGCCAATTAGTTATCAGCCCCAGGGCCTTTGCACATGCTGTTTCCTTTGCCTGGAACACTCTTCCTGTCATTCTTCACTAAGCTAACTCCTCCTGCTCCTGTTCCCAGACTCAACTGAAAAGTCACCTCCCCAGAGATGCTTTCCCTAGACCATGTTCCCCCAACCCATCCAATGACCTCTCACTCTTAGTTTCTCTTTTCCTTTATAGGGCCTGTTTCTATTTGTACTGTACATTCTTATGTGTGCATGTGTGTGCGCTTAAACTCTACGTGTCCCCCGGTCCCTAAGTTCTCAGCTGTTATCCCCAGAGCATAGCTCTCTGTCTGCTGTGTAGAAAGCATCCAGCCAGTGCTTGTTGAATGAGTGAGTGAACAAATTCAGTCGGCCCAGGCCAAGAGGTGAGGAAAGGCATTCCAGGCAGATGGACAGCAGGTGCAAAGGCATGGAGGCTGGAGAAACTTCTGAGGTTTCTGCCACATTTCCAGTGAGGGTGGTGCTTTGGGTCAAGGTTGACAAGCTGAGCTCCTTGGAGGACTCAGGAACTTCAGTGGGTATAGGGTTGGAAGGGGTGCAGCTGGAAGGGGAGCTCTGGGCCCCCCTCCATGCTTCAAGCCAAGCAAGAGTCTCTTCCACCTGGTGGATATCCCAAGCTTTGATTCCATTCACCCGGTGCTCAAGGGCTGAAAGGAGTTTGGCCTCATCCCCTACCACTGACATGAATGTTCTGGAGGCTGGGGCCATATTGAGGGTGTCTTAGCAGACAGGGCTGAGCAGCGCCCTGTCGGGTGGTCCTGAGGTGAGAGACCCTTCGAGCAAGGCCAGTGGGGGCTGACAGCGAGAGGAGTGGCAAACACAAGAACAGGGGTTTCTTTACACAACAATCAGAGGCAGGAAGGCAAGAAGCCCTTTGTGGATGGGCCTCAGTTTTCCCCGTGTGTAAACCAGGGCAAGGGTCCGACAAGATCTGACTGACCCTCTCTGGCGTGGGCCCCTCGGCTACACGAAAAGTGCAGCTCAAACACTTCCTTCCCATCTTTCCAACGGCCGGGGAAGAAAACAGGAGGGAGGCCTGACCGTGGGCAGAGCAGGAAGCAAGCCTCAGAACGTAGAACATTCTTTCTTCGGATTCTCACAGAGTCCTGCCACTGCCCCGCTTTGCAGATGTGTAGATGTGGCCTCCCTGCCACGCACTGACGCACACCTTGGTCCTTCCCCAACACGGGCATGTTTTTATCGGCTGCTCACTAGCCTGACTCCCATTTAAGACCATGAGACCCTTGAGGGCAAGGGCTGTGTCTTTGCTTCGCTACTGCATCCACTGTATGAATGAGTGAGTGAGTGAATGAATGAGTGAACAAGCGAAGAAGTGAATGAGTGAGTGGTGTCAGCTGCATCCTGCCCCTGACAGGCTCTGTGCCCCTCCTCCCCTTCTCTGGGCTGGTTTCCTTAGCTCATTCGCACTCTGCCGCCCCTGGGTGTTCCAGCTCTGACCCTCTGAGATTCTAGATCCGACTCGGCCCTTGGCACCCTCTTCCCTCCCTGGGGCCTGAGCCTCATCCTGGCTCCCTTTGTCGTCAGGTGGCCTGGACCAGGTCCCTGCTCCTTGCTCAGCCTCAACTTCTTTGTCTGACAAATGGGCAGACTGGCCTGTGCCCTGCTTGCCTCCTTGGCTGTCTCAGGGCTCCAGCGGAGTGACAAGGTCAAACTCATGAGACTGGACGCCTGTTGGGGGGGGGGGTGGGGTCCGTGATTCATAGAGGGAGGTGGGCTCAGACGGACGGCTGGGATCAGTGCTCCCAGAAGGGGCTGGTTGCTTTGGAAATCCTGGGGCTCAGGATTCCAGCAAGGCAGCTCAGAAGTTTCAGTTTCGTCCTGATGATAACCAGGAAGGACACCTGCCCCAGTTGGGGGGGGGGGGGCGCCGGAGGGGGGCGGATGGGGGCGATTTTACAAACTTCCCAGTGTTGCAGGCATGAAAACCCGTGCTATTGTGTGCGTGTCTTGTCCAGGCCCTTTATGCACTTTGTCTGCTTGAGTCCTTACAACAAACCTGCTGGGTTGCTGTTAGCTCCATTCTCCAGATGAGGAAACTGAGGCCGGGGGAAGTAAAGTGATGGCCAAGATCATACAGGGAGGTCAGTGATTTGAACCCAGGCTGCTCCAGAGCCTGGAGCACTCTGAGAGCCGGGTCACTGAGCTGGAGCCGCCACCCGGGAGGCCCATCCGTTTCCCCGGGGGAAAATCCTGCCTCCTCGGGATGGGCTTGTTGAAACGGCTCTGGGGACCAGCCTGACGGGCCAGAAGCCACAGCCAGAGGCGATGTCAGCTCAGCTGGGAACAGGGAGCAGCTAGCAGCAGCTGTGATCAAACAGGGTCAGTCTTCTGAAGAGAGGGCTATTTGGGGCTAGAAGCTGTCAGGGGTCTGACGTCACCACGCCCCAGCCCTTCCCGTGAGCGGAGGACCCGAGGTGTCATCCAATGGGTTTGCCTCAGCTGGTGACAAATAGACCATCACCGTAAAATAACGGCTCTGTGCCCGGCCGTGTGCCTCACATTCCTCACCTCGCTTCCCCTATCCACCACCCTGGGAGGTCGGTGTTACCATTCTTGTGTTAGAGACGAGCAAACGAGTTCAGAGAGGCTGAGTGACTCACCCAGGGTCACACAGCTAGTGAATGGCAGAGCTGAGAGTCAGATAGCGGGCACTTGCTCTGAACCAGTGGCACCAGGCCCTTCTCTGAGGCCGTGTCTATGCGGGTGGATCGCGGGGGGAAGGGTACCTCTCAGGCCCGGCCTACCTCTCAAGGACAAGAGCCTGGGGCCTCCCCCGGCTCGGCCACTCAGCTACCTTGACGGGTCTTGGGCAAAGACCTGGGCCGTCAGCAAGCTGCAGTTTCTCTGGGAAACCGAAGTAATGATACCAGCCTAGCCTCCCTGGGGGTGGGGAAAGGATGCCAAACCCAGGTTCCTTCCATCTCGTTCTGGGTTTCTGCCCCGGGCTTGCTGGCAACTGAAGGAGCAGGAGAAGCCGCACTCCCACCTGAGGCCTTTTCGCAGGGGAAGGAGGGAGGCCAGAGAGGCAGAGTGGGGATGCCATTTACTGAGCACCTAGTATGTGCCAGCTGTGTGCTGTTTTCCCCATGGAGCCACTGGCTCCTCACAGAGGAAGGAACAACCCCACTGCTCAGATGAGACAATGGAGGCTTAGCAGGGCCCAAAGCCACCAGCGCCAGTGGGGGCACTCATAATTCAAACCCAGGACTCCAAGACTATTGTACTTTTTAAAAAAGTTTTTGTTTTTATTTTTGAGAGAGAGAGAGAGAGAGAGAGCACAAGCAGGGGAGGGGCAGGGAGCGAGGATGGACAGAGCTTCTGAAGCGGGCTCTGCGCTGACAGCCGAGAGCCCGATGCGGGGCTCAAACTCACCAACTGTGGGATCCTGACCTGAGCCGAAGTCGGATGGGTGCTCAACGACTGAGCCACCCAGATGCCCCCAAGACTACTGTGCTTTTGTCCACCACTCTGGGCTGCTCCCCGAATACTCTGGCCCCCAATCCAAAACCCCTCTGGGTCCCAGGGAAGCCTCATTCCGGCTGGCCAGTCATGCCTGGGCCTCTGACCTTCCCCAGCTGGGCAGGTGGACAAGGGGTGGAGTGGACACACACACACACACACACAAACGCCTTCTTGCCCCATGGGACGCTGGGAAGAGGCTAAATCAGGAAGAATGGTCAATAAAGAAGAACAATGAGGATGGACGGGAGGGGCTTAAATCATTTATGTACCCACGCCTGAGCGGCCGTACAAGAAGGCCAGGGAGTGGGGCCCAGGGAGGGGGATGCGGAGGGCAGCCCCTGTGTCTGGATCTGGGCCAGGCAGGGCCAGGAGAAAACTCAGGAGAAAGGAGCTGGCGTCCCCCGGGGAGAGAGGCTCCTGGTGGGAGAAGGTGGGGGGAGCTCATTTGGGAGCTCTTATCGTTTAGAAAGCAAAGACACTCTCCCCTGTCCTCCCCTCCCACTCGTGGTGGGCCCCCTCCTGAGCTGCGCTGTGCCGAGTGCACAGACCCAGGCTTCCATCCCGGGCCGCTTGGCTCTCTGAGCCTCGACCTCCTCAGCGGGCTGGGGACAGTAGGAGTTTTGTGAGGACCACGCCAATACATCATTCCTTCTTAAGTTGTCCTGGATGGCCACTGCCTCGGGCTGGCCCAGCCTAGGACTGCTATGGCGTTTCCTTCTGCCGGCTGGATGTGCCCTGGGTGGCCGACACCACCCCAGGCCTCCTGAAGCCAGGGCTGTGTCCCTCCCAGCCGGGATTCCTCCCCGGAGGTCACTTCCAGAAGCCCAGGGAGGCTGGAGCAAGCAGAAAATGGCCCCAGCTGTGAGGAGGCCAAGGGAGAGGGTCTTTGGGGGGCCTCCTGCCCATCCTCCATTCCACGATGGGAAGATGGGGGCCGGAGAGAGAAAGAGCCAGAACTCCTCGAGATCCATTCTACCTCCTGCGTGGTCCTGAGACCTGCCTTAGCTCCAGCTCCCAGCCCCCACCTGAGGCCAGGCCCCACCTTCGACTCTTAGAAGGGCTGCCTCACCCCCTCCGGGCTCTCCCCAACTCAACCGGTGTCCCAGACTCGTCTTCCTCTGTGTAGCCAAGGGGACCACTCACCGGCATCTTAAAGTCCCCCAGGGCACCCGCTACAACAGATAAAGTGTAAACTCGTTCACATGGCCTCCAGGCAGTGCACGGCCTGAGCCCAGGATGGTGTGACTGCCCTCGTCTCCAGCCACGCCCCACCGGCATGAATTAATCCCTGCCCTGAATGTGCTTTCTCTTCCTCCCTCGCTTCGCACTTGCTGTGCTGCCTGCCTGGACCACCCTTCCATCGCACCTCTCCCTACTACTTCTGCCCCAGCCTGGCCACTCCTGCTCATCCTGGGTCTCAGCTCTGATGTCACTGCCTCCAGGAAGCCTTCCCCGACTACCTCGTTTGAGCCCATGGGCACCCTGGGCCTCCTGCTGTCCCGCCACACACTGATGAGTATAGTCCATTGGCTTCCCTGCCTGTCTCCACCTCTGGGCTGTGAGCTGTTCCACCAGCCAGACCGGAAACTTGGAGGCTGAAGGGGGTGGGGTGAAGAAAGAGGTCAGGACGACTTGGCCTCTGGCCTGTGTGGCAGGAGTGTTGGTGTGGGGGCACGTGGGCGGAAGAGCAGATTCTGGGGAGTAGGGGGATTGATGTCCTGGGCTTGCTGTGTCTGTAAAGCCTACGGGCCATCGGTGAGTTTTCTACAGAAGACTCTATGACGGTCCTTCCAGACCTGACCTCTGGAGAGGCCCCAGCTCCAGGGTGGAGGACAGAAGCATCTAGGGTCTTCCCAGCTATGTAAGGACCACTCCTTTCCCTAGGTTTTGTGGAACCTTCACTCAACTGCCCAGCCAAGTCCTGCCACCTCCCCCAGGAAGGCAGCCCTGATCAGCCCGGCTATGGCTGCTCTATTTTCTCCTCGACTGTACCCTCTTGGCCATTACCACGTCATCTAGTCTTAAGGCATCTCATGAGCTATGCCTTGGAAGTCTTCAAGGTGGGGCCGCATCCCTCTGTCTCTTGAAGCCTCCACATTGTCCTGTACAGGGATCCCCCCGCCAACACAGACACACATGGAAAAAAAGCCATGTGGCCCAGGAGCCCCGCCCCTCCCTGGATAGAGCTGGTTCCCAGCAGTCTCAGCCAGCGGGATTCTAGGGAAAACCAAACAGAAGCCTTGAGAGGCTTTGGGTCAGGCTGACTCAGGCGAGCAGAGGGGAGAGGCAGGCGAAGGGAGGGGTTCATTTCTGTCCAACCCAGAAGCATGTGCCGGATGGCTGGATCCTCATAACCCCCGGCCAGAGGCACTCTAGCCAGTGACCTACATCCTGGTGTGCCTGCGTGTGTGTGTGTGTGTGTGTGTGCACATGAATGCATGTTGAGGGCATGAGCCTGCGTGAGTAGGACGGTGTACATGTGAGTGGGTCTCCATCTTGGCTGGCCGTGTCTGCAAAAGCCCATGAGTGAACTTGTGAGCCCGTGGGAGGGTCCCACATGCTCTCCCCCCCCCCCCCCCGCCCCGTAGAGTTTCCACCCACTCTGCACCGGAACCAGCGGGTCTGGGCTTCAGAAAAGCCAGCTGAAGGCTGCACAGTTCCTGAAATGGCAGCTGGGGGTGCCTTTCCGCCGGCCCCCACCCCCACCTCTGCCCTGGACTCTCTCTCCCTTGACCCAAATCTCAGATAAACAGCCTCACTTGCTTTTGCTAATGATGGGGTAGAAGGCGGCTGCTAGGAGCAGCGGCAGTGGAGGGAGGGGAACCGCTGTGTGAGGCTGAACCACGAGGTAGACAGAGAGGTCAGGAGGGAGGGTGCGTGGCTGCGCTCTGGCCTCCCAAAGCTGAAGAGGGGGGGTTGCATTCAGGGCCTCCCTAAGGGGCCCTCTGGGGGGCTGCTTTCCCTCCAGGTATCTTCCCAGAGTTGGGGATGGGGACGGATAGAGAGGTGAGGCCCATCCTTGACCCAGTGGCCATGCCAACTCCATGGCCCGGAAGCCAGGGTGCATGGGAGGGTGCCTACTCAGAGAGCCTTTAACTTTGCCTTTCGCCAGCTCTGTGGAGGGTGAGTAGGGTAGCTGTGTGCTCTCATCTGGGGTTCTTCCCCCAGACTGAGCCTCGGATAGCTTGGAGGGGATGGACAGGCCCCCCCCCCAATCTCTCTCTCTTGCTCTGTTTCTCTCTGTCTCATTCTGTCTCTCACTGTCTCTTTCCATCTCTCTGTCTCTCGCTGTCCTTCTGTCTCTTTCTGTCTCTCTGCCCCCGATAGTGATTCTAAGGGGCAGCCACTGGAATTGGAGGAAGAGGGTGATGGAGCCTGGGGGGCCCATGTTTGATCTATCTATCCATGTATCTATGTATCTGTGTATCTATGTATCTATCTATCCTTGAAGTTGAAATACAATGTTATATCAGTTTCAGGTACGCATGATAGTGATTGTTGACAATCACATACATTACGAAATGTACTTTTGTGAGCGTACTTACCATCTGTCACCAAACAAAATAATTACAACATTATTGACTCTATTGCCCACGCTATGCTTTTCATCCCTGTGACTTAGGTATTTTATAACCGGAGGTCTGCCCCTCCGAATCCCCTCTACCTATTTGGCCCATCCCCGCCCCCCGCCAACCATCAGTTTTTTCTCTGTGTTTAAGAGTCTGTTTCTGTGCTTTTTCTCCCCAGAATCCCTAAGACCCCCAATCTACACCTCTGTGCAACAGAGTGTCCCCTCCCCTGAGCCAGGTCAGCTAAGTTCGGGTGGCTGCCCACCTGTGGGAGGTCACAGTCCCAGCAGGAGACGCCGAGCCTGGGAAGGGACTGAGAAGCTGAGAGGGGAGCCAAGAAGGCCGGCTGGGCTCCTGGCCACTCACCCAGGCCTGCTCAGCTGGTTTCCAGTGCTGAGGCTCCAGAGGTCTCCGTTCCCCAAAGTCCCTGCAAGCTCAGCTTCTAGGGAGAAGTAGGAGGGCAGGAGTAGATGGCTGTCCATCTGAAATTGGCCAGGAAGGGCAGTGCATCTTGACAAGATAAGCCAGCCAGACAGGGAACAAAGACAGGGACGGGACACCGCACAGCACATGGAACTCTCTCTGGAAAACCCATTTTACAAAGGAGGCAGCTGAGGCACAGAGACGTTTGGTGATTAACCTCTGGTCAAACTACTAGGAAGTGGCCAAGTCAGGATTCGAACCTTGGCCCGCTAACTCCAAAGCCTGCATGGGTCCCACCGTGTGCCAACACAGAGTGCCCCGTACGCCCAGCGTTCCAGGCAGAAGCAGGAGGGGCTGTCTCCACCTGCCTGTCCCACCCATTACGTAGATGTGCGGGCTGAGACTTGGGAGAGCCAAAGCCGTCAGGTGAAGGGAGGAATCAGGGTACCATGCAGTCAGAGCCGGCTTCTGGGAGAGGCAGCTGGTGTGGGCAGCAGGGGAGAGCCCCCACAGGTAGAGGGGGTGGAGAGAAATGAGATTTAGGTAAGTGGAGGGCAGCAGGGAGCGCACCTCAGCAGGAGAAACAGCAGAAGCAAAGGGACTGAGGTGGGAATGAGCTTCTAGAGGGTTTGGCCGGAAGCCTGGGAGTGACTGCTGGGAAGGCTGGGGGGCGGGCGGGGGAGGGGGATGAGTGAAGACGTGGTGGGGGGAGCTTTACCCTCAGGTCGGACCTTCAGCCTTGGCACTATTGACATTTAGGGCCAGACAACTCTGTCCAGCCGGCTGTCCTGCCCCTCCCCCAGCCCAAGTGGTGACAATCAAAAATGTCTCCGGCCATTGAAAAATGTTCCCTGCGGGATAAAATCGCCCCTGGTTAAGGATGACGTCCCGCAGTAAGCAGGAGCCCTGGAAGGGATTTGAGCAGGGGAGGGGCAGGGTCCAAAATGTAGCCAGCAATCGCCTGCACTCCTGCCCCTGGTCCCTGCCCCTCAGTGCCCACCTCGTCCTGCAGCCGCCCCAGGCTAAGTGAGTGTGGATGCCCACTGGATGCCAACGCAGATGCCCAGCTGAGTGGTGGGACAAAAGGGCTTGTGTTTGGGGATGGAACCTCCCCCTCCCCCACCGCAGCATGGGGGGTGGGAAGGCAGTGATCCGAGAGCCAAGAGGGGCTGCAAGGCTGGGGCAGGGGCTGTCAGAGCCCAGAGTTGGATAGAAAGGACTAGAAGGGGGTGGGGAAGCTAACCTTCTGCTTGAGTTCCTGTTCACAAACAGAGGGCCTAAAATCAAAGCATCCCAGCCAATCTGTATGGACTTTCCAACTCATTCTGACCCCATGGTCCTGGGGGTGAAGGGGTCAAGGGCTGCATTCCAAGCTGGGGGCCAGGCCAAGGTGGGAACAGCCGGCCGCCCAAAGCCCCTATTCTCTTCTGTGCACAGGATATGTCTCAGAGGGAAACAGGGCCACATGGAGGATGTTGAGGGAAGGTAAGGGCAGGGGAGGGGGTGGTGACAAGGGGAAGGAAAGCCCCACTTTCACAGTCTCCCCCCTCCCCCCTGCCCCAAACGCGTGTGCAGCCAGATGAGCTTCTGAAATGTGCACTGATCTCCCCATCGCTCCTGGCTCCCCACGACCCTCAGGACCAGCCCACAGCCCTGGGACAGCCTTTCGAGGATGCTCGTCTCACTCCACCTGCCACACGCCCCCCCCCCCCAAGTCCACACTTCAGCCACGCCCAGGGACTGACAGCCTCTCCAGGCCTCTCTTCTGAGCCTGGGGCGCCCACATCCTCCCACCTGCAGTGTCCCCGAACTGGGCTAACTCCCACACATGCGTCGGTGCCCTTTGGTGACCCATGCCTCCAGGAGGCGGTCCCAGCTCCTGCGATTGCCAGTGCTGATTGCTCCAGGACGCAGCTGTCTTTGTGTGTGAAGTGTCTCCGTCCTGGGGCCGCACCCCCTGCAGCCCCTGCAGCCCCTGCAGCCGTAGGCCCGGCAAAGAAAGCTGAGCTTTTTAGAAGGAAGGAGAGAGAGGGAGGGATGAAAAACATGTTTTTAGAGAAGGGAGAAGACAAGAGAGAGACAACACATAGGCAGCAGTGGGGTGGAAGGGGACTAGCCTCTCCTCACGGTCACCAGCGAGTGTGCCCGGCAGGCTGACCCCACGGGCCTGTGCGGACAGGCGGATATCATTTCTTTGTGCTCACGCTCCCGGACAGCTCATCGCTCCAGAGGCAGGGCCTTGGGCACAACCTGGCCTTGCTGCCATGCCCCTCCTGAGTTTGGCCCTGGGTGCCCCTATCAAGGCAGGACAGGTGTTCAGGGGGACGGGGACACCCAGGGAGGGACTTAGCCGACCACCTGCACTGCGGGTATTGTCAGCCATCAGTGGAGCTCAGATTCCGTAGTCCTAAGAACCTCAAGAGTCAACAGACTCTGGCCAGGCCAGGGGTTTTCCAACTGTTGGAAGAATCCGGGGGGGTCCCGATAATATTCCAAAATAAGAGAGACCCCCCCTCTTCCCCGAACTCAGCTCCGCTCAGAGCAGCCGGCTTTCATCTGACGTGAATACCGGGCGTGCGTAAAATTTTTCGTTTGAAACGAGGGTTCGGTAGCTCCGTCGGTTTGAAAAGAACCCACCTCCTCAAATAGATGGGGAGGCCAAGGCCGAGGGAGGAATGGAACGGCAGAGCCATGTCAGCCTCCTGGCCCTTCCTGCTGGAACCCACACCTCTCTGCTGAGAGCACGAATGTGATTGAAGAATAGGAATCTGGAAGCAGGTTTGGTCTGATAACACCGAATGGCGGCAAAGGACACTGGTTGCTGGGGTGAGGGGGGTGGATGGGACAGAGGAACTGCTCCAGAGTGGGAAGGGAAGAGCTGAGCTGGGTGGCTGGTCACCGTGCCCGTGGTTCACTTGCACTCGACCCGGCCCGTTTCCAAAGCTGTTCAAAGATGCTACACAGCCTTCCTGGCTTCAGCCAGAGTAGCAGCAGATAGAGAATCAGAATCTCAGGGGCCAAGCCTCAACTCCTCCATTTACTCACCTGACCTGGGCCAACTTAACCTCCTCTTGAGACTCAGTTTCTTCCTCAAGAAAATGGGACTAACGATACTCCCATATCAGAGTTGTTGTGAGGGGTACATGAGAACACAGAGTAGGGGCTGAACAGGTCCTGGTGGGCTCAGGGTCCTTCCTTGTACATGAACTTGAGGGAGCTCACAATCTAAGGATCAAACCCCAGCTACGCCCCTTACTAACTGTGTGACTTGAGGCAAGTGTCATAACCTCCCTGCCTCGGCTTTCGCATCTGTAAAATAGGGATAACAGTCGCACGCACCTGCCTGATGGGAAGTAATGAGTTAATAAGCATAAAGTACCTAGAACGGGGCCGCCTAAGTGTTTGTTATCAATCTTTGATTTCAAACAATAGCAGAGACTAGGTCTTGCAGAGGAGAGAGCCCAGAATGGGATAAAAGAATGAATGAGGGAATGAATGAATGCAAGAAAAATGAGGGTTCTCCCAGGGAATGCCTTGTGGTCCTCACCCATTAGTGGTGCCTTTCCGCAGCTGCCCTTGGCTGGGACCGCCCTGCCACCCGCTCCCTGTGGCTCGACCCCCTGCATTTTTCTGCAAACACACAGGAGTAGGATTCCATTTCGCCCCTAGATGACTTTGGGTGATAAAGAAGAAACTTCAGCCTCTTTGAATTGAATCTTCTCTCCAGAACGTGTAACAAACCTGGAAATTGGAATTGCCCTGGAGCTGATTATTCTGGGAGGGCACCTCCTGGCATTAAAACTAAATTAGATCAAGGTACCTCTGTTATTAGCAAAATAATTCCCCACGATTACAGAATGCAGCCATGAATCCTGATGGCAGATGAACTTCAGGTGACTTACTTGAGACAAATAACTGTGCAAAAATCACAGGCTCATCTAATCGCTTCTCTGTAGCGTTGCAGTCAGGTAATTATGCTAATGGTTATAAGAAATCACCTTTTGTGGTCTGGGATTGGGAGGGCTTGAGACAGAAATGTGTGTGGCAGATATTACCTGCTTCGAGCAGGAGAGGCCGGGCGCCATGTTTGATTCTAAAATGGGCCATTTCTGGGGAGCTGGTTTGGTCCCTTGTCAACTGGGGGAGAAACCTGTTATGCAGTCAGAAGAGCAGTGGCTTCATTATTCATCTCTTTTCAGATCATCTTAATATAGGAAATTGAATTTCTCTAAGTTCCACTGTTGAGCATGGCAATTCCAAGAAGCAAATTAAACTATAAAAGCTCAGGACCTTTGAGTCGGTTCCATTCAGCGAATGTGTATTTGTGCCCGCTGGGTGCCCGGCACTGATCTAGGCACGCGCAGGGGGCACGTGCCCACATTTCAGACGGTGCCTGGTGCTCTCTGAACATGGTCTCTCGTCCCCTTAGCAACCTGACAGAGGTGGTACTGTCCCCATTTTAGAGACACAGGAAGCGGAGGCTCAGAGATGTGAAATGACTTGCCCAAGGGGCGGCTGCTACTGATTGATGGAGAGGATTATGTCTATTCTCCCAGAGAAATCTGGGAGGCCTCCTGGAGGAGTGGACCTGGGGAGGGCATGGTAGGGTAGTGGAGGAAACAGTGGGGCAAAAACTCAGAGGCAGGAGATTAAAGCGGGGGGGGGGTTCAAGGATGGGAGATGGGGTTGGAAGAGCGCCCAAGGGTCAGACAATAGAGACCTCAAATGACAACCAAGGGTTTGGATAACGGGAGGGATACAGTGGAATCTGAGTGGTACCTGGGCTACAGTCTGGGCGGTCCACTCATGGGCACCTGGCAGGAACAGGGTCAGAAGGTGATAAAGGAAATAAGGGATGATTTTTTGGTATAAGTATGTCCCCAGTGTTGCATAAGACAGACTTACGCTAAAAAATTATTCGTCGTTTATATGACATTCGCACTTAATTGGGCATCTTGGATTTCATCTGGCAATCCTAGCCCAGCTGGCTTCCGGGTACCAGCTGTTTCCTCTGCCTGATACGACTGTCCCTGATGGGCACACCTCCTGGCCAACTCCTATCCACTCTTTGAAGCCCTGAATTCCTCACTACTGCTGTGGCAACATTTATCAGCCGCTATGATCATTGATTTCTTATGTAATTCTAGTATCTATCTAATAGCTGTCCCTCCTCTGAGCAGCCAACGTCACTTGCAGCCGCATAGGAAAAAAAAAAAAAAGTTAAGGCCATGCCTCACTCCATTTCCAGACCCCATTCCCACCCCAGATTGCCTCCAATTTCTGCTTCTGTCTCAGGATGAGCCAGCCTCGCTGCCCCTCCTGAGATCTCGCCTGCTTCCGCGAATATCACTCACCTCTCCCCCTCTCCTGGGTCATTCCGTCAGCAGGACGCACAGCAAGTGCCTCCCGTGCTCCCCCTCACGGGCTGGGTTTTCTGGGAGGCAGGCTCTGAGACATATTCTCTCTCGTGCAGGGGGTTTTTCAGGGACTGTTCCAGGGCTCAGCGCCTGTAGGCGGGAAGGGCAGGAAGCCAGACTAGGCAGAAGAGGTTGACCCGTCAGGTAGTCACAGTGTTGGCCTCTGCCCACACCACGTGGGGTCCGGGAAGGCCCCGGAGCAGGGAAGGCCCTTCAGAGTTGTCCTGAACCCTGATCTGGGTTGCACATGACAGCATCCACCCCTCCCCCACCCCAGAACATTCCAAGCTCCTGGGTGTGGCATTGAGGGCCCCTCACGCCCCAGCCCTGCCTCCTTTTCCTACCCCTCCTCTCTCACAGCTGCTTGCTTGGAACTCCCTGAGCACACTGGGCGGCCTCACACTGCCATACTTTCGCCTGGGCTGTTCCCCCTTCCCCTGGCTGATGTCTCTCTCTGCTCCCTTAAGACACACTCAGAGGCCATCTCCTTAAAAGCCTTTCCCGGGGGTGCCTGGGTGGCTCAGTTGGCTCCGGGCACGATGTCACAGTTTGTGGGTTCGAGCCCCGCGTCGGGCTCTGTGCTGACAGCTCAGAGCCTGGAGCCTGCTTCGGATTCTGTGTGTGTCTCTCTCTCTGCCCCTCCCCGGCTTGTGCTCTGTCTCCCTCTGTCTCTCAAAAATAAATAAAACGTTAAAAAGCCTTTCCTGGAGCCACCACCGCTCAGGGCCAGCAGCCCAGCCTGAGGTGCCAGGGCTCCAGGGGCCACCCACCCACCTCCGTCATGAGCACTCTGGGGGCTCCTCCCATGTGGGCCCCGGGGTCCGTGTACAGGGGAGCTGATCCGTGCACAGTGGTGGCGTTGACTTCTCTTCCTGGCAGTTGACCCTGACTTGGGCACTTGGGGAATTCACGGAGGGCAGGGGTGGAAGGAAAGCTTCCAGGCTGACTGAACCGGGCATGGCTGTGCCCCTCGGAACAGGGTCACCCTGGGAACCAGAGCCATCCTCCACTTCAGGGTCACGGATGTGTGGTCCACTCTGTCTAACTCCGGTTGCATTTTCTGGCGGTGGTGAGGTTTACACATCTCTGCTGTTCGTCCTCTGTGACCCTCACTGCCCCGCTCGCACATCCAAGCTTCCCTTTGTTGCCTCCTCTCCCTCCGTTCACGGCACCCCTGCCCCGGGTTCCTTTCAGCCTGGGTCCTCATCACATGATGTCTCCGTCGATGTCATTTTGAATCTCACCGCCATCATCAGGTGAGATAAAGTCAGAGAAATGTCCTTCCGTTTCCAACCGGGAGGCCATCGGTGACCTCCCTGAGGAGCCCTGACATGGCAGACCTTACTCTGGGCAGCGTTCCGCCTTGCGTGGCCATTTGCATAGGACAAAGTGCCACCAGTAGCCTGTGTCACCAGGATAATATGACATTGTCCAGTGAGATCTGGATCAAAGAGGATCGGCTCATTAGTTCAGAAAATCTCATCTGAACCCGTGAAGCACACGGTGTTGTTCTTTCCCAGTGACCACACAGCCCTGTGGACTCCCTGTATTTGTTTGCTCGCACAACATGTAACACCGGCCAATTCATCTTCTGGAGTGTGGACCATCAGCAATTTGCCATCCTGTACGTCGCCTTGACAGAAGCTCCCGACGAGTGGACATATGTGGATTTTGCATATATAGTGCCGACGACGCATTTGGTAAAGCGCCTGAGACGCGTCCCCGGGGAGGGTGCCGCAGGCTCTGTCGCCCCTACAGATGGAAGCTGGCGAGGGAGAGACAGGTCCAGATTGAGATCCCTGGGCTACGTGCGAGAACAGATTGGAGGGGGCCAGAGTGGACGTGGGGAGACAGGGAGGAGGGTCTCTGGTTCTGAAATGCTGTGCGGCCCCTCACCCAGGGGTGACACAAAGGACAGGAGGAAAGAGCACCAGGAGCACTAACTCGGGGCACACTTCTGCCCCTCCCACCACCTGGGCCAACTTCCAGGTGCTTGTGTTTGTGCAGAGCTGGAGAACACTCCTTGGCGGTTTCTTCCCCCGCCTCCTCCTTTCATGGGAAGCCAACTGGGTCCCTTCCACCTTCCCCCGCAAACATCCTCCTCTTGGCCAATATTCACATAATTGCTACCTGTTCCCCAAATGGGGTCACGCGTTTTGCCTCTATTATCTCACCGAATCTTCGTGAGAACCCTTTGCAATAAGCCCTAATCACATCGTAGTTGTGCAGACACAGAAACCAAGGCTCAGAGGAGCCTCGATGTGAACCCAGGTGTCTCTGACCCCCAATGGTCACATGACCTCCCAAGAACACTGCAGTGAAGACCAGGGAGTCAGTCGGCACAGTGGGATCGCTTTCTTTTTGAGGGCTTGGCATGACCCTTTCTCGTTTCTGAGTGTTTGGGTCCGCTCGCCCCCTCTGTTCCTTCATGCAACCTTCCCGAGGCGAGGTCTTATGCAGGTGACAAGGTTCGTGACCTGGAGGGGCTCCCAGTCTGCCCGGGGAGGAGACAGATCCACACACAACCAGGTGCAATAATCCACAATGTGATAGACCCGGACGGGGGTGGGTGGATGCTATGAGAAGCCTCTGCCTGGGAGAGTGGATGAGGCTGTCCACGGGCTGAAATGCCAGCGCTGGACGGTAACAGAAGCGGTGGGCGGGGGGTAGGGGCGGGCACTCCAGGAGAAGTAAACAGTTTGTGCAAAGGCATGAAGGCATGCCAGAGGTTGAGGGGCTTGGGAGCTCTAGTTGCACGGAGTGGGGGAGTCTCGGCTGGTTGGGACTAGGGTTGGGAGGATCCCGGGGGAGTCTGAGGAGCGCTAGTCACGTTCTCGAGTTTTACAGAGCACTTCACCATGAGTCATGCTTTTGTGCCGAGCGCTTCGCAGACGTGATGGCCACATTATTTAAATCCGGAAAGTGGAGTTCAGAGCAGGACTGCATTTGATGTGGATTTTATATTTTGTACCACCCTGCTTGCTCCGTCCCTTTAAACAAAGGTTATGAAGGGGGGGGGCGCCTGGATGGCTCAGTGGGTTCAGCGCCCGGCTCTCGATCTCGGCTCAGGTCATGATCTCGCAGTTCGTGAGTTCAAGCCCCGCGTCAGGCTCTGCGCTGATGGTGCAGAGCCTGCTTGGGATTCTCTCTCTCTCTGTCCCTCTCTGCCCCTTCCTCATTCTCTCTCTCTCTCACACACACACAAAATAAATAAACATTAAATTTTTTTTTTTAATTTTTTTTTCAATGTTTATTTATTTTTGGGACAGAGAGAGACAGAGCATAAACGGGGGAGGGGCAGAGAGAGAGGGAAACACAGAATCGGAAACAGGCTCCAGGCTCTGAGCCATCAGCCCAGAGCCCGACGTGGGGCTCGAACTCACGGACCGCGAGATCGTGACCTGGCTGAAGTCGGACGCTTAACCGACTGCGCCACCCAGGCGCCCCTTAAATTTTTTTTTTTAAAGAGGTTTTAAATAAAAGGTCGCAAAGGGTAAAACAAACACCTAAGTACCTTCACCCAGGTCAAGAAATGAAACCTTAACCAATATGGATGAAGCCCCTTCCCACCATCCTTCACATCTCCCTCTCCCCGCCCCGAGGCAAACACTTCACTAAATGGTGTATTTATCACTCTTCTGAATTTCTTCATACTTTTACCCAAACTGGGCATTCCTGGAAATATATGGCATCGTTTTGTTTCTCACGTTTTAAAAATCTCCAGGAATGATCTCATCCAATGTGATCTTCTGGAACTTGCTCCCCATCCCCCAACCTAGGATTCGTAAGGAACCTCCATTCATTTTTCACTACCGTATAAAACTTCACTGACTGGTCCACCCTTTGTTTGTACCTTCTTCCGCTGATGGACACCGAGGCTGCTTCCCATTCTTTATGAGGATTAAACACTGTGGCGATGAGCAAGCCCCAGGTTTATCCCAGAAGCCAAGTTCTCCGGGTCACCGGGGTATATTACCCATCTTCAACATTTCCGGATGCCGTCAAATTGTTTTCCAGGGTGGTGGCCCCCATTTCCCCTTCTCCCAGCAGTGTGTGAGAATTCCCTGTGCGCAACGTCTTCATCAACCCTCTGCCCTCCTACCTCTTTGATCTCTGCTGATCTCAGGGGTGTGCAATGCCGCTCTCCCGGGGTCTTATCTTGCATTTCCCTGATTAAGAGGGAGGTTCTCTGCGAATTCATATGTTTCCTGGCCATGCACGGTTTCCCTTCTTCAAATTGCCTGTTCCTATGTCTTGCTCAACTTTCTCTTGTTTCTTTTGAGAATCGATTTGTAGAAGATCTTTGTAGGTTTTGGATGCTGTGTCCCAGGAGTTTTATACTTTAACGAAGTGTATCAATCTTTTCTTTGATGGTTTGTGCTTTGGGGGTCTTTAAGAAATCTTTCCCTATTACACAAGTTCTTTGTGTTTAAGTCTTGAATCCACCTGGGATTGATTTTCTTAATGCATGGCGTGAGGTAGGGACTCCCCCTCATGTTTTCCCTCACATGGACATCCAGTCCCTCTGAAGAGTTCACCCTTTTCCCAGGGACTTGTGACACCACTTTTGCCACATGTCAAGTTTCCATACATGTGTCGGTCTATTTGTGCAGCCTCCGTTCTAGTCCACTGGCCTATTCATCTATAAATGCATTGCTTTATCACTCATTACATGAACATGCCCACCAGGCTTTTTTTTTTTTTTTTTTTTTTTTTGCAAAGACTTTCTTTCTCACATGCTGTCTCTTGGGCTGCTAAGACTCCCTTATGCAGAAAGGAAACTGAGGCACAGAGGTGAGAAGACTTGCCAAGGTCACACAACCCGAAGATGTTGGATTAGGGCTTCTGTGGGATTCTGAAGCCACCCTGTCCATCTACCCCATATAGCCCAGGCTCGGAGGATCTCTACCTGACCCTCTGGCTCATCTCACACAGGATTTTTCACTCTTCCTTCTTTCAACAGGTAGCTCCCGAGTCATGTGAGTGTGCCAGCTTCAGAAGATGTTGGGGCTCAGATCTCATTTCTGGCGGGGGAGGGGGGGCCTCTCCCCAGTGCTGGAGACCAGTAGGAAGGGTGGGACCCTAGGTGGACATTTTATGGGAAGTGGGCTGAAGCCTGGGGGACAGCAGGAGGAAGGCAGGTGGAGTTTCAGAGTCAATTTAGAGAGCCCCCATGCGGGGAGCGAACTTGGGGCCCAGGGCTGCCTTCAGAGAGACGCCGGCTTCCCCGGGGGGAATTAGAGGCGTCCCCCCGCCCCCCGCCCTCCCGCCTCGAGAGGCAGGAATGTGAAGGATCAGCTTTCAGCAGAGCTGCGGCTGCCTTTCCGGGGAGCTCCCGGTGCAGGCCCTTCCCGAGCGGCCGAATTAACTGGTTCTGTCTGTCCAACTGGGAGAACAGCTCCGGCTAAAAATAGCGCCCTGCCCCGCGCTGCTGGCCCGGAGCCGGGGCCGCGACTGTGGGAGTCCCGGGCCGCGACAGTCCGAGGAACCGGGGGAGCCCCGGACGCCCCACCCCGGGCCTGGCCCAGTCCCGCCCCCGAGGCCGCGGAGGAAGCCGCGGGCACGGTGCCGTCCCCACAGGTGCCGCGGAGGGTGGCAGGCCAGCGGGCCGAGGAGCGGCCGAGGCCGTCCGGGATGGGAGCCGGCGGCGGGGCCTCCCGCGCGCTCGCCTGGGCCTCCCTGCCCCTGCTGGGGCCTCCGGCCGGCGCGCTCTGCGAGGACCCGCTCTGCTGCCGAGGTAAGGCAGGGCCGGCGGCGGGCGTGCCCCCGCTCTTCCCGGACACTTGGCGGGGGCCTCCTTCTCCTTCCCCACCCCGGGCCCGCGGCGGGGGGCGAGCGAGGGAGAGAGGCCAGGCATCCGCGCCAGGCTCCGGGAGTGAAGCCAGGCGCTCTCTGCAAACTCACCTTTAGTTTGAAAAAGTCTCAGTCCGGCCACCACGTCTGAGAAGCGTTCGCTTCCCTTCGGCCTCAGTCTTCCTGTCTGGAAAATGGGAACAACAAAATCGTCAAGCTTTAGTGTTCGCTGTGACCCCGAGAGAAGTTGGGGGAACCCGTTGCCGCGGATCGCAAGCGTTCTGGAGAAGGTGGCCCGAATCCAGATGGGGTTCTGGAGAGTTTATGTTGGTGGGAGGGCTGCAAGGGCCTT
Source organism: Lynx canadensis (assembly GCF_007474595.2). Classification (NCBI taxonomy): domain Eukaryota; kingdom Metazoa; phylum Chordata; class Mammalia; order Carnivora; family Felidae; genus Lynx; species Lynx canadensis. The sequence goes on from NC_044315.2 coordinate 80,616,958, forward strand.
CCCCGGGACCTTCCCGCACCTGCCATCCGGTCCCAGAGCTTTGCACCCGCCTCAGCCCCGCGGCCCCCGCGGTCGGGGATCCAGGCAAGCTCACCGCGAAGTGTAAGGGGCCCGAGGACGCGCGCGAATCCTTGTGGGAGAGGAGGGTGTTGAGCAGAAGAGGGGTGGGCAGAGTCGCGGTGCAGTCCTCAGACCTGTACCCCCCCAGCCCCCAGGCCGAAGCCGGCATTTTGTCTTTGACGTCCCGGGGGCTGGGGAAGGAGCGCAGCCCGGCCGCACGGAGGGCCTCGGCGGGCTGGCTGAGACGGCCGGCTGGGACTGGGAAGGGGAGGGAGAGGAGCATGTGGCCCGGCCTGGATCCCGGGTCCGAGAGCGGACAGGGGGCGTGTGCCGAGAGCTGAAGGGACCGGACTTGCTCAGTCTGGAAGGCTGGCCGGGGCGGAGTGGCAGGAGTGGGGTCGATTGGCCAAACAGGTGCGCCCCCGCCCCGCCCCTCCCCGCCTCCGCCGGGTCCCGGCCCGGCGGGCGGAGCTGCGGGTGGCGGGGCCTGCGATTGGCGGCGCTGGGCCGGCCGGGTGGCCGGGGGAGCCCGGGAGCCCTGGAGCCCGAGCAGCGCGGCACAGGCGGAGGCGCGGAGCCGGCCGGAGCGCGCTCCTGCCGGGCCCGCCGCCGGCTTGGCCCGCTCCGCCTGGCTGGCGCTACGGAAACTTTCTTGCGGCCTCGCGACCCCGCGACCCCGCCGCCTCGTGACCCTGGCCCTGTGCGGCTCGGGCTCCGGAGCCTTCAGGATGGCAGCGCCCAGCGGCCCGGCCGGCGCGTAGAGGTAAGCGCTAGGGCCCCCGCGCCGGTATGAGGGGGGGGACCCCGGGGCTTGCAAGGGTCCCAGAGAGGGTCCGAGAGGATCCGGGGGCCCTAATGGAAGGTATGGGGGGGGGGGACCGGACTGAGGAGGGGGCTGCGACTTTGCTTTACTTAACCCTCTTCTACCCTACAGTCCTCCTGTGCCGCCCAAGGATCTTTGCCAGGTGCGATGACCCTTTTAACTTCCCCGTGCGCCCGGCCTTGATCACTGGGTCCTGGGGAGAGAACCGCGGAGGGGGGGCGGGGGTGGGTAACAAGGATGGGACCCCAGCTGGGGGCCTGCAGCCGGCGGCGCGTTTAGAGTGGGGGTTTTCCTCCAGCCTCCCAACCCCAGTGCTTCCAGTGGTCCCCCCAAACTTCAGACCCTCCTCAGCTCACCCTGGGGGTTGGTAATTGAACAGCCACTCCTCTCATCCCAGAGCCAGGCACCCCCGGGCACCCAAGTTTTAGGTGTTGTTTTGTTCCACCGGTAGCCACTCCTCACTGTTCAAGGGGGCGGGGTCATTGAAGAGAGGTCTCTTTCTGGCTTCCTGGGCTGCCCTGCACGGTGAGCTAAGCAGGGTAGCAGCAGGGACCAAACCCGTCTAGGTTCCAGATCGCAGCCTAGTGGGAATGGTTGAGCTTTCTGGTTTCCAGATGCTCCATTCTTTTGAGCTGTCTGGCTTGAGTCATATGGGAGCTGAGCCCCTCTCCTCCTGCCCCCCTTCTGCTATTTAGGGGTGAAATCAATTTTGATTTGAATTTAATTTTAATTGAGGGTGGAGGAATAGGTAGCGTATCACCTATGGGGACGATCTTCTTTAACATCATTTGCCCTCAGTGTCAAAAGCCAAACACCTTTCTGTGTTTTCCTGACCTCAGACAGTACAGCCAAGAGTTAAACACCAAACCAAACACTAGCTCTGAGGCCCAGAGAATTTGGGTGCAAACCCCAGCCATTCACTAGCTGTGTGTCCTTCGGAAGGCTCCTAACCTCTCTGAGCTCAAAGATCTCACCCCAGGGGGATGTGCTGAGGCTTTAAGAAAGATAAGGCCTGGAAAGCACCTGGCTCGTAGGACAACAGCCTTGGGCTCCAATCTGTATCCTGGAGATTGGGCCCCCTTGCTGCCTGAGCCCCCCAGCCCCTATGTGCCTCAGTTTCCCCTCCTCTCAAAAGTTGCTGTGAACCAGCCTCTCTTAACCAGCCCTTTTGAGAAAAGTACACACATGCCCATATCCTCCAAGGCATACAATTTCAGTGTTTGTAGGGCTCAGATTTAAGACAGCCGCATCCGTTCCCCTCCTTACGTAAACTGCTCAGAAGGCATCAGCCTTTCTACCTACCACTGACCTCTCCCCATCGCTTTTGGGTTTGTGGAGGTAAGGGCTGTAAATATCAGAGCAGTGCAAATGCACGAATTAACTAGCATTACAGGGAGAGGGACTGACCTGTAGAACCCGGCTGAAAGTCACCTTCAAGAGCTCTAGGCCACCCTCTCTTCTTCCTTCCCTGGTGCTGTATCTCTACTTGGTGAACCTCTAGTCTTTTTAGCTGGGATCCTCTAGTGACAGTCCACCAGGCAGCTGGTTTCATGATTGGGCAACTCCAGTCTGTTAAAAATTCCTTCCTGTGTGGAGCAGAGATTTGTGTCCCTGTTACTTCTACCCACTGGTGCTGGTACAACCCTTCAGGCATCTCTTACTGGCTCAATTATTCACTGTGGTCCCCTGGTGCCTGCTGTTCTGTTCTTCCCTTAGGCATTGAGCACACTGAGCTGAGTTTGGCAATGATTGTAGCACCGTTTAGTGAGTGTTTATGATACGCTAGGTCCTGTGCTGAGGGCTTTACACGTATTATTTCCTTGGGACATATCATTACCCTCAGGACAACACCTTGAGGCTGATTCCTTTTCTTATATTTTTTAAAAATGTTTTTATTTTATTTTTGACACCGAGAGAGACAGAGCATGAGCGGGGGAGGGGCAGAGAGAGAGGGAGACACAGAATCCGAAGCAGGCTCCGGGCTCCGAGCTGTCAACACAGAGCCCCATGTGGGGCTTGAACTCACATGAGCTCGTGACCTGAGCCAAAATCGGAGGCTCAACCAGACTGAGCCACCCAGGCGCCCCAGGCTGGTTTCTTTTCTTATCCTCATTTCGCATGTGAAGAAACAGGTTCAGAGAGGTCTCGAGATTTACCCAAGGTCAGACGACCCCTAAGGAGCCGAGCTGCATCCCAAACCCAGCATCTGCCTTTAGAGCCCTTGCTTCTAATCGTTATTTTCGTCCTGTGCTGGCCCATGTCGTGCGTGCCCATGAGTGTGTATACGTGTGTGCATTCACCCAGGTCTCTGGTGTGTGCTTTATCACAACCACCTGGGGCACCTATTAAAAATGCAGATTTCTCATCTCTACTCCACACCTAGGGAGTAGAGGAATGTGTACTTTTAAAAACTCCCTGGGTATGGGGGTGCCTGGGTGGTTCAGTCAGTTAAGCATCTGACTTTTGATTTTGGCTCAGGTCATGATCTCAGGGTTTGTGAGATTGAGCCCCTCATCAGGCTCAGCTCAGTGTGGAGCCTGCTTGGGATTTTCTCCCTCTCTCTTTCTCTGCCCCCCCTCCCCCACACACGTACTTGCACACACGGTCTCTCTTCTCTCTCAAAATAAATAAATAAACATTCCGAAAAATAACAAATAAGAACACTCCAGGGCCCTTCTCATGCACCGTACAGTCTGGGAACCGTAGCTCTAAGGTGCACTCAGGAAGAGAGTGTGGGAGATGGGTTCCAAGCAATCTAAGTCCAGCCCTTGGCTCCACTCTCTTTGGCTGGTTAGTCTCCCTTTCTGGGGCTTTCTCTCCATTATAAAACAGGCAGGATGTTATACCCACTGGTGGGCTGATTGCTTTCTGTGGAAGTCTCCTGGGTGGCTGTCAGGCATTCTGGGGAGGCCCCTGGAGGACAGAGGTGAGCCTCTCCTGCCACGTCTGGATGTGCATGGCAGCAAGCCTGTGGTTCCCAGGAGGCCCTGCGCCCCCCACCTCCGTCCCCTCAAAGCCTGTGACCTCTGCTTTCTAGAAAGATCAGTGTACCTTGGGTGAGGAACTTGTGCTCAGATTTCTCAGCTGGGACGGTGAGGACCCAGGAGAAGGGAGCAGGACCCCCCCTCCCCTCTCCTTCCTCCTCTGTGGCCCCATGATGACCTCTGTCCTCCCAGACAAGGGACTTCCTGGGGAGGGGAGCGGGTGTGCCTGCCTTGTGAGCATCGATGCTGTAAACCCAGTGGACACCCACCCCTTCCCCTGGAGGGCTGTTTTGCTGGCCCCTGGGCAGCTCTGGGGGAAATGTCTGACTTCAGGCTGGCTGGGCTGGGCTGGCTTCCAGGAGCAGTGAAGGTAAAGGAATCGCTTGCCTGGGCCTCAGCAGGATCCCAGTCCTGACCTCCTAGCTCTGCTCTACACAGAGCGCTTGCTCTACCTTTACTCTGTTTGATCCTGCTGGAAGCACAGAGTTATTAAACACCTATTTTTTTTAACGTTTATTTATCATTGAGAGACAGAGAGACACAGAGCGTGAGCAGGGGAGGGGCAGAAAGTGTCTCTGTTTTTAATTTTTTTTAATCTTTATTTATTTTTGAGACAGAGAGAGACAGAGCATGAGCAGGGGAGGGGTAGGGAGAGAGGGAGATAAATCCGAAGCGGGCTCCAGGCTCCGAGCTGTCAGCACAGAGCCCGACGCGGGGCTCGAACTCACAAACTGCGAGATCACGACCCAAGCCGAAGTCGGTCGCTTAACCAACTGAGCCACCCAGGCGCCCCATTAAACACCCATTTTACGGAAGAGGTCACTGGAGTCCAGGAAGCTGCTGTGACATGTCCGAAGCTCTAATGTCTGTCTGTGTGCATGGGAAAGATGGGAAGGTCAGAACTTGAACCCAGGTCCCTTGACCATAAGCACAGGGCTTTTTTTTTTTTTTTTTTCCTGTACTGTATCCAATACCCTGTGTTCTACCGCCCCACCTGGTCATGGCTTTGGTGCCAGACCCTCCTGGAAGCCTGAAGACGTGGGTTCTGGCTGGACCACCACTGGGCTGCGTGACCCTGGGCAGGGCCGGTCATCTCTCACGACTGATTTTCGTTTCCTTGTGTGCAAGGTGGGGGCGTTTAGTTACATGTCTGACGTTCCTTTCGACCCCCGCATTCACAGGTTACGCTCTGTTTTCTGCATTTCTGGAGAGGGGGTTCCGTGACGGGCGCAGGGCACGGATGAGTTGTTGGCTGGGCGATGCGCAGCCCTGGCTTGGTGCGAAACCAGTCAGCAAGGCTTTGTGGGCTCAGCGTCCAGGGGACTCGGGGAGCCGAGGGCTGCGGGCGCAGGCAGCGGGAGGGAGCCCAGGGCAGGGCCAGCTTGCTCACCTCTGGAATTAGTAGTCTGCGCTCTGAACACTGCAGCGGGGGTGATGGGGGTGTTGGCCGGGGTTGTGGGAGGGAGCCGAGGGAGCAGCGGAGGGGCTCTGAGACCAACCCAGCTCCAACCCAGCTGAGCCCCCTCTCTGCCCACGACAGCCTTGGCAGAGAGGCCCCGAGCATGTGTAGTAGTCCCTGTCTCCCTCCCGAGCCACCACATGCCTCTCCCCTGCACATCCCCAGCATTCCTTGAGGCCGGCCCCTCCCAGCTGGGGTCTGTGCCAGCTGGGCTATAGCCTCTCCCTGGAGCAGAGCAGCTGGCTGAGGGGATCCAGTTCCCTGTTCTCCATGCCCGGGGTGAGCCCCTAGCAGCCCTGCTTCCTAAAGCTGGGTCTCGTTAACCGCAGCCTCCACCAGCCTCCTGCCCTCCGCTTCCCTCCATCCAGCCCCTTCTTCCCTCCCCCGGGGGCGGCTCCCTGTTACCCACCTTCCGGATTGAACCCGCGATCCACGCCATTCTCCTTCTGCTGTTATCCTGTCTTCCCTGTGCTTTTCAGGCCGCCTGTTTCCTGGTCTCTGCCTGTGACTCCTGGATGCCTTTCTCTCTCGGCCACTGCTTCACTGCCCAGATTCTTCCTGCCCCTCTGGGTCTGGCACAAACGTCACCTCCACTTGGTCTCATCCTTCCACGAAGGGCGAACCGTCCCCTGTGCGGTCCTGGCTTGCAGCTCCTAACAACTGCCTCCTTTACACTTTGCCGTCAGCTTGCCCCGTCTCCCACGATGGGCTCTGAGCTTCTTGAGGGCAAGGCCTGGGCCTTACTTTTCATCTCTGTGCCCACGGAGCGGGCGGAGCCCGGATGGGGCCTTCTTTGGGCTAGTAAATGCTCATAAAGCCTTGTAGGGTTGGACTGGTTGTCACTGGGCTTGGCTTTTCTGTTCCTGGCTCAGAGCATTTTGTCGGCACCCTGCTTCCCAGGGCAAACAGCCGGGGTGGCCTGTCATTGTGTGTTCTGTACCAGCCTGCCTGCAGCCGAGGGACGGACAGAAATGCCTTTGGTTTGTGGCAAGACTTTCCTGCCTCCTTTGGGTTGGTCTTGATCTGCTTTTTTATTCTGTTTTGTGGCATCAAAGACAGAGAAGCCTGGAAGAGGGTCTGAAAAGGGTGTATCAGTCCACCCCCCACCCCACCCCCCGCCGCAGGCTGAACTTCAGCGCTTCAGGTCTCCAATGCGCACCAACACGCATCACCAAGATGCCTCTGACTCGGTAGAATTCCTAAGAGTTTGCAAAGTACTTAGGAAGAGTCTGTGGGCTCATCGGGATTGTGCTGGGGGCTTTCAGACATAAGCAGAGGCACCCAGGGGGTCACGTGACTCTTCTAGGGATGTACAGCTATTTGCTGGCAGAACCTCCAGTGAAACTGTCTGTCCCTGAGTTCAGCGGTGGGGGAGGTTTGCTAATCCAGGGGGTTTGAAGGCTCCCCATTCAGAACAAGGCTTTTTTTTCTTTGCAACTCTTGTGTTAGGGTCATTTTCTCTGCTGGCGTCCTTTGATGAGAGTGAACTTAGGTAGGTAGTAGGTAGTGGCCGAGGTGGGATCTGGGAGAACAAACAATGTCCTGATGAACTGAGCCAACACTCACACAGGTGGACCAGTGACGGGTCGGAGCTCTATCCTGAAGTAGGAAGCTCCCGTCTCCCTGTAGGTCACAGGGGCTGATAACCTATTAAAGACCCATCTTGGGGGCGCCTGAGTGCTTCAGGCTGTTAGGCCTCAGACTTTGGCTTGGGTCATGATCTCACGGTTGCTGAGTTTGCGCCCCGATCGGGCTCGCTGCTGACAGCGTGGAGTCCGCTTGGGCTCTTCCCCTCTCTCTCTGCCCCTCCCCTCCTCAAAAAATAAATAAACTTAAAAAAAAAAAAAAAAGACCCATCTTGGAGTGAGGTCCGAGGGATGCTAGGGGTGCTGGAGGGAAAGGAGCAAGACTGGTAACGGTCGGGTTTTACGTTCAGAAGCTGCCCAAGCCCCTCGCTCAGAAGCTGGCAGGGGCCTCAAAGCCCGGTGGCCTCCCGTGATGTCTTTGTTACTAAACATCCTACTCTCTTGCGCTTGATTGGTTTACCCGCCTCCACCCCTGCCTCTGCCCCTAGACTGAGCATCCTAGCACGGGTCCCTCAAGGCTGACCCCTCCGGGTGACCCTGTCTGGCTGTCACCGGCTGGAGAATATGTGACAACTGAGTCCACCAGGAAATGGCTCTTTGACAGCAGGGACAGCGAGGACCCAGCCAGACATAATGGAAGCTGGCCCTGGCTGGAGCAGGGATCTCGGAGCCTTTCCCGGCAGAGGGAAAGCCATCAAAGCTGGTGCTGCTTCCGGGAGGAGACAATTCCCAAAAGGCTCTGCCAAACCCCCTGATAGGGATCTGCAGGGTGTGTGAGGGATTTGTTTTTCAGCCAGGATGTGGGGAGTTAAAAATAGACATCCTAATCCCTTGGGATCGTGTCACACTTGAGGCTGTGCAGAGCCCTTTGGCTCCATTATCTCACTCGAGTGGCTCGGCAGCCGTTGACGTAAGTAGAGGTCACACTGCCCGCGTTGTAAATGGGCACGTGGAGGCATGGGCCCAATTACTCGCTGGAGCCCGTACCCAAAATGTGGTGACGGAAGCCCGGTCTGTTCCCTCCGTCTGCGTTCTTTATTTGGAAGGAGCCCGATTAAAGTCTAAAAGTCAGCAGGCTGTCCAAGAGGGCAAGGGGGCGGTCGAAACAATAGAGGCAGATTATTAAGGAAAATGGCAAGGGCAGTGAGGAGACAAGGACAGATCACGGCCCCAGCGGGCAAAGGCTCCAGAGGGGGCTAGAGAATCGGAGAGTGTAAGTGGCTGGAGAGGGTGTGGCGGGGGGGGGAAGGTGGGGCCATGATGGGAGTGAAAAAGTCCCCTTGGGACCTCACATCGAACACCTTGAATGGCATAGTAAGGAGGGTGAACAGGATGCTGCAGGCAACAGGGAGCCATTGAGGTTTCCAGAGCACAGCAGTCACCCGCTTTATCAACAGTGCAGTGCGATGGTGTGCTCCCTGGCTTTGCTACAGGTGTCATTCTATGGTGTTTGGTAGAGCACATTTCATAGAAAAGCCTGGGGAGACCCCCTGTCTGTCCCCACCTCTCCTGGAACCCAGCACCGCAGAAGAGAGAGGCCCTCCTTTGCCGCCGCCTCTGGGTTCTGCTAGGAGCCAGCTCTGGGGCAGAGTCTGTATCTGGGTTTCTTGGCTTTTCCTGGTTTGTATCCAGGTTCTTCTGATTGTCTGCACCCTGGTGGGGGGGAGTGACGAGGGGGAGACGGTGGCCGAAGTTCTGGGAGAAGGCTCTTCTCCTCTCCTGGCCCGATTCACTGGAATTTTGTACAGTTTACTCTGGCGCCTGCAGCTCTGTGTTCCTGGCCCCTGACAAGCTCTGACTACCGGGATTGGTTTTCCTTTCCTCCCAGCCCCACCCCTCAGTTCGGACCCCCCACCCACACCCCCTAGTCAGGCCCAGCTTCTCCTGGAAGCCTGTGCCATTCACTCCAGCAGCCCTGGCCTCTCCTTTCATGCATCGTAGTGCCCTCTAACCTGTACCTTCTTTAGTGCTTTGCTCCTTCCCCATCTGGGCCAGAGGCCCCTGGTGGGCAGGACAGGAGTTAAACCAAATCTGAGCTGAACAGACCATTGGAAACTGAAATCTGCCCATTTTAGGGTTGGGCAGACAGAGGCCTGCGTTTGCTTTAAAGAAGCTCATGGCAGGGGAGCCTGGGTGGCTCAGTTGGTTAAGCGTCCGACTTCACCTCAGGTCATGATCTCACGGGTTTGTGAGTTTGAGCCCCCCGATTGGGCTCAGTGCTCACAGCTCAGAGCCTGGAGCCTGCTTCGGATTCTGTGTCTCCTTCTCTCTCTGCCCCTCCCCTGCCCATGCTCTGTCTCTCTCTCAAAAATAAATAAGCATTAAAAAAAAAAAATTAAAAACAAAAAAGAAGTTCATGGCAGAACTGTGACTGGAACCCAGATCTCCTGCCCCTCCTGGTCTTTGGAGGCAACACCCCCCTGCTTTTTGGAGCCACTCTGATTTTTCAGCTCCAAGAGCAGGGATTCCCAGCTCAGCGTGAATCCCAGTTTCGCAGCCTTGGCTCCTCTTGGGGCTGAGAGGCAGTGATGCAAAGCCCGCGGGTTCCCAGAGAGGGCTCTTGGCGTTGGTGTTGGCTTAGTCACAGGGATGAGATCACTACTCACCTCTGGATGGGGGAGGATGCCAAGGTTTGGGAACTTTCACTCTGAGCCACTTGTCGATTGTGTGTGTGTGTGTGTGTGTGTGTGTGCGCGCGTGTGCGTGTGTGCGTGTGCACGTGTGTGTAAGAAAAACAAACCTGTTGGTTGGGACTTTGTACTTGGCCTGTGAATTGCAGAGATGGGAAAGCTGCTGGGCCCTGAGAGCTCCTGGGCTGGGCCGTTTCACATTCCCAAGAGAGTAGCTCTGTGTCAAGAAAGAGCTTGCACCAGGAGCCAGAAGCTCGTGTCAGTGTTTGTTCTGTGCAAGGTGCAGGACCTGTCTGGGCTGTAAAATAATAATTCCTAGCAGCCCACACTGTCTGAGTGCTCCCCTGGGCCAGGCACTGGGCTCAGGACGTTCCGATATTAGCACATCTGGTGCTCACAACAGACTTATGGGGTCCTATTATTATTTCCATTTTGCAGATGAGGAAACTGAGGCCCAGAGAGGAGGAGTTACTAAGGTCACCTAGCAGGGAAGGGGGAGAACTAGAGTTTGAATGAAAGTCTTTTCTACCCCACACTGTGCTTCCCACCCTCCAGCTGCCACGTAAGTATAAATACAGAGAAATTGGGTGCAATTAAGCTGGTGAGGAGCAGGAAGGGGGTGACTGTGGAGTCCTTTTCTAGTCTGATATCACCCCCCATGTTTCCTCTCTAACAGTGGCCTTGAGCAGCCAGAGAGGGAGCAGAGGAGAGCAGGTATGGCTGTATCCAGGCTCCATGAGGGAAGGGCACATTAAAAGCCATGCTCTCACAGATACCCAGTCGTGGGCCTGCTTCTCTCTGGCCCCTGTAGCTCTTGGCTTTTTTTGATGTCGATGTTAATTCCTTTCCCCTCCTCCCCCCGTTTCCCTTTGAGTGGAGTGACCAATGCGGTGTTGATTCAGATTTGGAAGCGGGGTCTGTTGCTGGAGGCTGAGTTCTGGACTCGGGGTGGGAGATGGGGGAAGAAGCTAGCGGCCTGTTCCCGCCCCAGAAGGGCCTAGCACTACAGAGAGGCCAAGGGTGGGGGGTGGTCTGGGGCCCACGAAACTGGAGTCCTGGCTGGTTTGCCTAGCAGCCGTGTGACGTGGACAGTTACCTCACTTCTCAGATCCTCAGTATTCTCATCTGTAAATTGGGCATGACAGCAATACCTATCTTCTAGGGCTGTTGTTGGGTTAAAATTAGGCACCGAGCCAAGAGCACAGCTCAGTGTCTACACATCATACACAATAAATGCTAGTGTTCTGTTATTACTTACCGTTCTTGGCACTGTTGTTAATGAGGGCCTTCTCAGTCTGCTTCACATTGGTCTTGGAATATTCCGGCCCGTGCTCCTTTCCAGAACTTTCTGCGTCTGGTGAAGGCAGTTCTGGGCATATAGAAATCGGAATTAAAGAGACTATATGAATGGCTCATTTATTTGTCTTGTAAAGACACACAGCGACTCAAATTGCCCAAACAAAAAGGTTTTCGAATATGGGTTTTTAAGTGTGCTGCATTGATGAATAGAGACAGGGAATAATAGAGGAAAAGATTTCTTTAAGGTGCCTGAAGTTTGTATTTAGCATTCACATTCCACTAGAGCTCGTTTCTGCTGTTTAAATCACTGGGATGAGGCTTTGTTGAAATAGATCTGCCGGGTGAAGGTGAGGAGGACTCAAACCGGTGGTAGTTTTTGCTTCTCCCTCTCTCCCGAGAACCTCTGGGGTCCAGTCTTAGGGAGAAAGCGTGCCGCGTCTTTGGAGAGGCCACAGGTGGGTGTATGGGAAGGGCGAGCAGTCAGGGAGGCTTCCTGGAGGAAGGGAGGCTGGAGGGACCCCCCCGGGAGGACAGCTGCCCAGGCTTCTGCAAATAGGATTGTAAAACTCCTTCTCCCAAGCCTCCCTGCTTCTCTGTGGCGGCCCGGCAGCCAGGACGGACCAGGCTAGGCAGGACACTTGGGCAGGAGGGAAGTGTCCAATCCTGCCTCGGTTTCCCCATTTAAACCTGAATATCCCTTTATTTGGGGCATGCCTTTGGAGAGGGAGCGGAGGCCTGTGGATGAAGACGCGGCTTTGAAATCAGACCCGAGTGTGGCGCGTCCACGGCGTGCTCTCCCGACGAGTCATTTCCCTGCCTGCACCTCAGTTTTCTCAACTGTCAAATGAGGATAATAGTGACACCTACGTCACTGCGTTGTTTTGAGGCGTAAGTGAGGTAATGCGTGTAAAGTGCTTATCACAGAGCTGGCACGGGGCGAGGGCCTGTCATTATGAACCGCTGCCGGCCCGCGGTTGTTTTCAGCTCGGGACACACCTCTCCGCCCCCACCTCTCCCCTCCGCCAGAGCTCCTGTTGTTGACATCCTCCTCACCAGCTAGTGCGGGGATTTTAAGTATTTATATCCTTGCTGGAATTTCTCTTTGCATTGTCTAGTTAATTACCTGATTGAATCAAGGGAAACAATTTCACTTCCTTTCCCGCACAAGGGCAGGAAGTGGTCTGGTGCCTTCTTTACTGCGATGGAGATGATTATCGAAATATTTGATGATCATGATGCCTCCCTCCCTTGAGCGGTCTGCTCCCCCCTCAGGACGGCTCCACAGGCCCCATAAATCAAGCAGCAGCCACGTGCTTGGGAAACATAAATCTTGTGGAGGATGTTGATGGGTTCGGCCACACGTTTCTATCGGTGCCAACTTGTGTTTTGGCACCTTCTTGCCCGTTCCCGGAGGGACGGTTGCAAAAACTCCCTTTAAATATCTAGAACTAATGACCTCTGTATATAGTTGGGGTGTTCTGGCCGGTGAAGTATAGATCAAAAACCCGGGCATCGGGACAAAGCTTCAACATGGCAGGGAATAATTGGCTCTTCTCCACACCTCGATGCTGTTGGCGGCATTGGGTTCTGCCCTGTCCCTCACAGTGCAGTGCTTAGGGGCATGAGTTCTGTAATTGATATGCTGGAGGCGTCCAATCCCTGCCCACTACCCAGGAGCTACGGGAATTGGGGGAGCCACTTGACCGGCCCTTGCCTCTGAAAGGAGACACGCACTAGAACCTGCTTCACAGGAGCGTTGTGAGAATTACACTTCACACTGTACTACACACGGTAACTACTCAACGAGCAAGCCATTATTTGCTCAAGGACCTCAAAAAAACCCTTACTGTGTTCCTTATCCCAAGACCTTTCCCACCTCGCCTTTCCAGCCTTGCCTCCTTCTCTCCACATAACAGTTAAGGCAAATCATTGGACCCAGCAAGCCCAGGGATCTCCCCTGCCCCACCCCCCTCCGGGCTCCTGCTTGGGCAGTCTCCTCAGCGTGGGATGTCCCTTCCTTGTCTCTGCCCCTCCTTTCTCCTTTAGAATTTATCTTAAGCTCTATGCCTCCGTGAATTTTTCCTATAGCCCCCTGACCGGTTCCCTTTAAATGCCTCATTACACCCACCTTAGGTCTGCAGCCACTGTTGGCCCTACTGCCTTCCATGGACTGTCAGTCCGGGGAGGTACTTAGCAGGAAAAGAGTTTTGGAAAAGGCTGCATGCTTTATGAGCAATCGTACGGTACCAATTCACGTTAGCAATTTTGAAGGCTCTGAGAAGGTCTGCAGAGAAGAAACCAGCCGAACTTTGTTTTTACCCCAGGACTCTCCAAACCTCTAACCATAGGTATTCTTCTTCTTGGAGTACCTGTTGACAAGGCTGTCTTGGGGATGCGGTGCTGTAGACATCCGTGTGATAGTTTGGTGCTGTTTCCCCATTTTGCAATCAAGGAAACCAAGTAACAGGCCTCAGAAACACCTGCATGCCCCTACCTTCCGGATCAATTGATAGGTCCTTTATGTGGGTATCCGGGGCCAGGTGGCAAGGAGAGGCTGGTTGGTGTCAGCCAAGGACTTGCTGTCACAAAGCTTCTGCCCTTGTTGAGGGGATGAGATGAACGCGTGGCACACAGAGAGATTAACTGCCGAATCATGTATCCCTGGGCCTGTGTGTAACGGGAGCTCTGGCCTCGCCCGCGTCCCTGCTCAAGGAAGGACGTGAGAGTCAAATGTCCGCTGTGAACATTGCACTGTCCCCAGGGCCCGGGACCCTGGAACTCACCCACCCACCTCCCATCCTGAGCCCCGTGGATTTCTGAAACGCTGGTTGGGTCCTCCTGCAGGAGCGTAGCCGAGGAAGTGGAGAGAAGGCAGAAGGGAAGAGAATAGCCTTCTGTTTATCAGTGCACTGTCTCCCCTTCCTTTCTGGGGGAAAATGCTCTCTTTTTTTATTCCTCTTTTATTATCTGAAATTCTCTGGGGAGCAATTACCTGACGGTGGGAATTATCTGCTGTCTTTATTCTAACGCCTGTCTGCCTGAGCTCCTTCTTGGAGTAATTGATTTTGGTAATTCAGAGCTGTTGAGTGTTGTTTTGGGGGAGGGTGCTGGTGCAGAGGCAGGGGGATGCCCACAAAGGCATTTTCAGAGGCACTGGTGGCCAGTGGCTGCTGGTGATGGTGAGGGTGAGGGTGGGGGTGGGGGGTGGGGCAGTGCCTGCAGATAATGTATGTCTTACCTTTAAATTTGCCCCCTCTTGCATTGAAGATGCCTGGCTTGCACAGAGCTCATCTGACTGTGGCGGCTGGGGCAGGTTTATTGTAGGAAAATGAGGAGCCGAAGGGCAGGTGTCAGGTCTAATGGGTTTGGTCACTGCTCACCACAGGCAGTTCAGCACTGGGCATTGGCCCCGACCTGACCCTGACCTTGGCCCTCACTCTCCGGCCTCCTGGAGGGCGAGGGAGGCTGCAGCGACTCCCAGGAGAGCCTTTAGGGAGGGCAGCTGCTGTGAATCGGCCTGACCTTCCCCCTGGGCGGACAGAGGTGCTGGCTCTGGACCCCGGAGCGCCTGAGGGACGGCAGGAAGGGAGGGCCTCGGCGTGGTGGGGAGCGCCGATGACATGGGAGTTTTACTGCTCAGTGGATGGGAGGCAGTATGAGGGACTTCCTGCCAGAAACGGTCCCCCTGCAAATGCCCAGAGAAGACCTGGTTTCAAATGAGTGAATGGTCTGGACGTGGGAGGAAAAGCTCGGACTGGAAGGTTCCTCGGATCCCTCTCATCCAGGGCCTGCATGGAGGAGGCAGCCCGGTGCCAGGGCTTTGGCGGGGGGGGGGGGGGGGGGGGGCAGTCTCTCTTCTCCAGACCAGGGGCGGTGGTCATATCCACCACCCTCCCTGTGGGAGGTCTGGACCATGCACTCCCTTCCCTGATGTTCAGCCTGGCTGCCACGTGACCTTTCCACCCCCATTCTGCTGACAAGGAAGTCAAGGCCCAGGGTGATCTGTTCAAGTTCCCACAGTGAGTCAGGAGCAGGGCGAGGCCTCACACCATTCTCCTGACTCCCAGACCAGGACCTCTGGGGGCAGTAGTAGAGGGTGGGGGCAACCAGGGAGAGGGGGGCGGTGATCTCTCTGGTTCCGCCACGGCTCTGAGCTGGAGTCAGTTCTGGGCCTGCTTTCTTGGGTCCGGCTATCCACCTGCTGTGCTGGGGAGCTCCTGAATGACAGGTCTCTCTGTCACCTTGGGGTCACCCCTCAGGGCCCAGCTCCGGGCTTACACAGGGGTCAGGGGTTCCTTTCAGGTCCAGGAAACAAAGCCCCCACCCCCACCCCAAACTGGCCAAAGTTAGAGGGATTTTATGAACTCACGTGTATAAAGAACTCAAGGAAGCCCAATGAATCCTAACTAAATGAATTAGTTAGGATGTCCTATCTGTCTCACTCCTTCTGCTTCCCCCAGTTCTAAGCTCTATTTCTCCACTGAATTGGAGTGGGGAGGGGGGATCCTCAGGGAAAATTGGGGTGCCAGCCCTGGCAGAAGGGGGAGCAGAAACACACAAAAACAACAAAAGAGCCATAATAACAATGCACATGCCATGCGTGGTTAGTAAATTCAATGGATTTTTGTAGACATTTTTTTTTTTTCCCCAGAGAAGGAATGTTCATTGGAGACACAATATCCGCGTGGTATTCACGTCACTTCCTATAAGCGAAACAAAGCAAACCCTGGGCATTGAGAGGATCTGAAGCCACATCGTGGCCCGGCAGAAGAGAGTGCTATAATCAGTTAGCGAGGCGCGCCTAGGCCCTGGTGGTGGGGGTGGCGGGGGCTGGTGTGCTGTGTGGCCTGTTTGCCATCCCTAGTCTGGTCTGAGTTATCGTGTTGTACAAATGCTTTCAAGGATTGAAAACAATTGGGTTGAACGTAAACAATTTTGAATGATTCCCCCAAACTTTAAAAGGTCAAATTCATGTGCTTGGAAGCCCTTTCTGGCCAGATACAATATTACCCTATAGAACCGACGGATAAATTACAATGTGATTGGGCGTGATGAAGGAGCGATTGTTGGAAGGTGTGGCTTCTGGCGCTGTGAGGCTCCAGGGAGGCCTTCTTGTCCTTGGACTGTGACAACAGTGAGCTCTGTGGCTCCTGCCTGGAGACACATATTTATTGAGTGCTTACCATGTGCCAGCCACTGTTTCAGTGCAGGTTGAGAACTGGCGTATGATTTGGGGACCTCCTAGCAAACCACCTCTGGGGCCTGAAATTCCACCATTAGTGATTGATTCCTTTGGGTTAAACATTGTACTTTTTAGTTTAGGCGTTCGGTGCTAAGGAGATACCGAATGGGGATCTCATTATCTCTGAGCCCTCCCTGGGTTATTATTTGGAAATGTGGAAAAAGAGGAGTTAAACAGGGGCCAGGATACAACATAGGGCTGGGGGCGGAAGTCAAGGTTTGCACGTTGTACATCATTGTGCCTACCCCACCCTGAGTGCTAAACTTAGCCACAGTCAAAAATTTTAGTCATCAAATCACTTTTAGGGGCCATTGTTTTCCAAGTTTGGATCCTAAAGGCAGAACAAGAACTAAAGGTCCTTCCCGGTTCTGGCCCCCTGCTGCAGCCTTCCAGATCCTTCCGCTCAGATGGGCGGCTCCTATTCCAGCCGTCTGGGCCAGCTGCTGGAGGAAGTTGCCAGAGTCACCCTCTCATTCTTCCCAGCTAGAACAGTTGTCTGCTTCTACCTGGTCACCTTTTGGCCTCTAGGAACCCCTTCCCCCATGAAAATACCCCCCACTGACTGGTCAGCAAACACTGACCTCCCCCCTACCCCATATAGTGGTTCAAAGGATGTGTGGGCTCTGGAGTCCAGCTGGGTTCAAGACTAGGCTCAACCAGCTGGGTGACTGAGCCGCTCTTTGCTGACTTTTCCATCTGTAAAATGGGATGGCAGTGCTGGCTCCAAGGGTTTTTGGAGGCGTCGGCGAGGTCGATGGTGCATGTCAGGTCCCAAGTTCAAGGCCTGGCATGTAAAAGGAACTCAGTACATGGGATCTTTGGTTGTAATCTCACTATCGCTCAGGGCTTTGGCCAGCCTTCCCAGAGTTGGACCGGGTCTCCAGCCACCTGACTCTTGCCTTCCTGGACACCACACCCTCCAGGCCCCTGACTGATGCCCTCTGATCCCACCTGGGTGTGCTCCTCTTTTTACCTGCTAGGTCTCATCTGGGAGCTCCGTTCACCCCGGGGTGTCAATGACTGCTGAACCTGGACTATTCCCCTTCTGGATTGTAAATCTCTTATAATCCTCTTTCCTGAGTTCCAGATGGAGAAGTGATTTTCACCAGATGCTCTAAAGGCACATCAGCCATCCAACAGGGAAGTCTTTTTCTTCCCGCTAAAACCACTTCCTCCTGCCCTAACCACCCCCCTCCACCTCCCGACTTCCCTCTTTCTCAGGTGAGGCTGCACTGGCCAGCTCCGGGGCCAGGGAATCCCGGCCTGGTGGTTTCCCTCCCTTCCCTCCTTCCTCCTTTGTGCCAGACTACCAGGTCCCCTTGGCACTGGCTCCTGCCTCCATCACCGCCCCATTGTCTACTGGGAATAACCAGCCTGTCTCGTGGCCTGCTTCCCGACCCCCCTCCACTCCGCCTCCAGGGGAGTTTTCTAAACCCTGGTCTGACCAGTCCCCCCTCTTCTCAGGGATCTTGAGAGCCTCCCTGTTTTCCCCACGATCTAGTCCAGACTTCTGAGGTCAAGTTTTAGAGACCTCCAAACTCTGGTAGGAGCCTCTGTGTCCACAGTGCCTTTCTTTGCACTCAGCCAGCCGAATACTCCACGGTCACCCACCTGCCCTGTTGCCATGACTTTGTTCTCAAGGTCTCCCTGCCTGGAATGCTGTCCCTCAGCCCTGTGCCTACCTGTCGAGATCCTGTCCTTGTCTAATCAGCTTCACCAAGCCATAAAGGGGCGCAGGGCCCCATGCGGTCCAGCCCCCTGCCTCCCACCAGGAGAGCATGGCTATTTGCGCTTCTTACGCTCCCCTTGGCCCCTGGGGAACATCCCTTTCATAGAGTCCATAGTATTTGCAGCTTGATTGATTGGGGCACAGCCTGGAAATCTCTGGGGTCTACAAGAGAAGGGTCTGGTCTGGCTAGGCTAGGAGGACCACCTGTCCAGAGGCAGTGGGTGCCTACGGAAATGCAGGGCTCGAAAGGGCCAGAATGGGGACCCCCTCCCCCAAGTATCTGGCACAGAGCCAGCTGTCCTTCCTATGATCCAGGATCTGGAAGTTCACCGGGGTCTGTTAGCTGCCTAGGGCCTAGTGACTGCGAGCCCTACCCTGGCTTGTGCCACGGGCCTCTGCTTCCTCAGCTCTCTGTTGGGAGGGAACATTTCTACTTCCCAGGGCCAGGGCTGCCGGTGGATTGAGCAATGGTGTGGGTGAAAGAAAAACAGAGGTGGGCAAACTAATAATTAACAGATGTCAATTGTTAATAGCTTAAAAATACCACCAGTACTCCACGCCCCCTGGGGGGGAGGGGAGGAAACCACATGGTCACTTGGGCCCTTGGAAGGGATTGATTCACAGCCTGCTAGGGACAGGTTTGGCTGAGAGAATGACAGGTACCATGGGGTGTGCAGGGAAGGAGGGGGAGGGGGAGATAAGGGCCATTGCCAAGGCTGCTGGGCCTTGACTTTCTTTGATCACTGGGGGTTTTCTGGGGGTGAGGATAGTGTGTCTGCTGAGTTAAAGGGCCAGACCAGAGGGGCACTTGGGGAGCATATGAATCTGTCCATTTTCCAGGCTCGCGGGTTTCACCGGATCCAGGCTGCCGGCCCGTCTATGCTTGACCGCAGGGCGCTGCTAATTGGGCTCACTCCTATTTCCTGTCCTACATTCTGCTTTTTACGCAGTAGCCGAGTGTGTGATGCTTAAGTTTCCTGGACATCAGTTCGCGTTGCTTCCGATCCCACTGCTTTTAGAACCACAGCTAGCCTGGCCTTGGCCCTGAGGTCCTGTGGGCCTGCCGGGATCCTCTCCCCTCCCCGTCCTCCCTCCTCTGTACCCACACGTGCTCTCCTTGATTCCTTTCATGCCTGTGAGTCCCGTCCTCCTGTGGACCTTGCCTAGGCTGCTCCTTGGCCTGGACCCCTCTCCTCCCTGGAATGTCCCGGCTTCAGCTCTCACCTTGAATGTTCCTCCTTCGGGAACATGTGTCTGATAGAGGCAGACCCCTCTCCCAGTTAGTCTCTGCCATGGCACTCGATTTTTCCTTTATAGCCCATGTCACAGTTCTTTTTTTTTCTTAAGTTTATTTATTTTGAGAAAGAGAGAGCACAAGCAAGGGAGAGACAGAGAGAGGAGAGAGAGAATCCCAAGCAGGGATTCTCTGCACTGAGCGCCAAGCCCGATGCAGGGTTTGAACCCATGAACCATGAGATCGTGATCTGAGCCAAAACCAAGAGTCGAACGCTTAACTGACCGAGCCACCGGGCACCCCTGCGTATGTCACAGTTTTATATGTACATGTATGTGTGTGTGTGTTTGAATTTTTTTAATGCTTGTTTTTGTGTGTTTCCATTGGACCGAAAGCCCATGAGGGCAGAGGGGCTCCCTGTCTGGCTTTTCACCATTAGCACCTGACACAGTTTCTGGTTCGTAGTCGATCCTTGGTAAGCACTTGTCAGATGACTGCATGAATGAGTGCATGAAGGCCTCAGAAGAGGTTGAATCCTCAGCTACCATGACCAACCATCTTGCTTTGCCCAGGGCTGAGGGGGTTTCCCAGGACAGGGGACTTCAGTTTTAAAACTGAGATAGTTGGGACACTTGGGTGGCTCCGTCAGTTGGGTGTCCGACTTCGGCTCAGGTCATGATGTCACGGTTCATGGGTTCCAGCCCCGTGTCGAGCTCTGTGCTGACAGCTCAGAGCCTGGAACCTGCTTCAGATTCTGGGTCTCCCTCTCTGTCTCAACAACCCAAACATCTGAACCTTGAAAAACCCAGTCCTCCAGGGATGGACAATTGGGCCAGGGGCAAGGTGCTCGGCTCATCCTGGTTTCCCTGAAACTGTCTTGGTTTTATTTAAAAAAAATTTTTTTTAATGTTTATTTTTGAGAGAGAGAGAGAGAGAGAGAGAGAGAGAGAGTGTGTGTGTGTGTGTGTGTGTGTGTGCACGAGTGGGGGAGGGGGAGAGAGAGACGGAGACAGAATCCCAAGCAGACTCCAGGCTCTGAGCTGTCAGCACAGAGCCCGACGTGGGGCTCAAACCCACGAACAGTGAGATCAGGACCTGAGCCGAAGTCGGACCCTTAACGGACCGAGCCACCCAGGCACCTCAAGGTTCAGATGCTTTTTGATGTTACAAGGAATCTAGGGCTGGTGGACACATTCCTAAGGACTGGGGGTGCCCGGGGGTGTGTACATGGGGGTATAGGGCACGGGGGCTGCCCCTCCCCACCTGGCTGCTGTGGGCTGAATCTGAGCCTTGTGCCATCCTCGTTAGGTGAGTGGCCAGCTCTTCTCACCCCCAGCTGGCGGGTGACATTGGCTTGCCATGCCCAAGGTCGGCTCCGGATGGCTAAGCCAGGGTCCTTGCTCTGACACAACAGGCTGGTCCCTGCGTATATCTTAGTTTGCTAGGGCTGCCATAAACATGACCACAGACTGGGTGGCTTAGACAATGGAAATTTATTTTCTCACAGTTCCGGAAGCTGGAAGTCCAAGATCAAGATGGCCGCCCTCGTGCAGCCTCTTCACGTGGTTGTCCTCTGTGCACACGGCACCGTGATGTCCTTTTTGTTTTTGTTTTTTTTTTAATTTTTTTTTCAACGTTTATTTATTTTTGGGACAGAGAGAGACAGAGCATGGATGGGGGAGGGGCAGAGAGAGAGGGAGACACAGAATCGGAAACAGGCTCCAGGCTCTGAGCCATCAGCCCAGAGCCCGACGCGGGGCTCGAACTCACGGACCGCGAGATCGTGACCTGGCTGAAGTCGGACGCTTAACCGACTGCGCCACCCAGGCGCCCCTCGTGATGTCCTTTTTGTGAGTCCAGTTTCCTCTTCTTGTAAGGAGACCAGTTAGATGAGACTAAGCCCCTCCCCCAATGGCTCTATGGTAGCTTAATCGCCTCTTTAAAGACCTTATTTCCAAATAGGTTTCATTCTGAGGTCCTGGGGGTTAGAAAAGTCACCGTGTGAATTTTAAGGGAACACCTTTCAGCCCTAGGCTTCAGTGACACCGCCTCCCCACCCACCCACCCCCGCCCAAGGATGACACTGGGACAGCAGAGCTTTGCTGGGGGCAAGAGGCCTCTTCTTGGAGGCTGGGGATCCCCAAGAGTAGGTTTTAAGCTTTCCGGTGTTGAATCGTGTTCACCTCCATAATGTTTGGCTCTTTCATTTTCTTCCACGTTTTCATATTCCTTCAAGAGCGACATTAGCTCTCTGTTGTCTCACCTGCCTTGGGGTCCGGCCCAGTTGGCTTTGTCTGGACTGTAGTTCCCAGCTCCAGCCTCAAAGCCAGAGGATGCCTTGGGTTCCCTTCTGGTGCAACCAGACCACTGCTCCCCTGTGCATCTCTGGTTCTGCTTCTCCTCGCCTCTTGGCCCTGGTTCAGGGGCCTCATGGTCCCCGATCGGCTCTTCCAGGTGGAGTCCATGGTCCCCTGCCTGTGTGCCCCAGGTTGTCCAGAGTAGGAGCTGGTCTCGCTCCTGATAGTTCCCAGACTAGATCGGCACTGGCCCACTGTGGGAATCACAGCAATTCGTGGAAAGACACCTGCTGAGAGAGCAGGGATAGACTGACTACAGCCACATCCAGGCTGTACCACTGACCAGGTGCCTTGAACAAGTCAGGTCACTTCTCTGAGCCTCAGTTTACTCATCCGTACAATGCAACTACCTTCCAGGATTGCTGAGAAAGTGAAATGACAGGAACTTATTCCAAGCATTTAGCATGGTGCCCAAATAGGTACTAAATGCTTTGTGAATGCTGGTTTCTGTTATTATTGGGTGTGTTCCTTGTGGCAGGACCCGGCCAGGAGCTGGGATGGGGATGTAGCAGTTTTGGAGAAGAGCATGTGTCTATAAGAAGCCTTCCTGGGCATCTCTGAGGCTAATCATCCCCCGCCCCATCAGGGGCATGGTCAGGGGGCCAAAGGAGAGGGGGACCCTGCTTTGCCACCCAGCCCCTCTGTGTTGGGGCTGTGTCCCTCACCTCCTTTAGGCTGGCTATCCCTCTTTGTCATGATAAGGAGAAACCCTTACAGGCCGTGGTCCTCTCCCAGGTCCTAGGTCCTCTCCCTCAGGACCGTCCAGCATCCATACAACACCCCTAGGAGACAGGTACTGTTATTATTCTCTGTCCCATTTGCAGAGGAGAGAACAGAGAGGTGAAGTCATTTGCCCCAGGTCACACAGCTGATGGCCGCCTGCAGAATAGCTGGATCTCTGAGTCCCGGGGGGGCTGAAGTTTGGGTGTGGGCTCTAGGGCTGTTTGGGCTGATGGGATGGCAGGATCAAGGAGAGGTTTTTTTTTTTTTTTTGCCTTTTCCGTTCTTTTTAAATTATGGCTGCTCTGAATTCGGAACTGTTGCTCCCTGAGGCTGCCATAGGTAGTGGGGCTAGACGGGTTCAGGCCTGCAGCCCTATTTGTTACGACCTGTGTGGCGTTTGCTTTTAAATGTGAATTGGTTGCCTACATTTAAGTCAGAAGACTTGTTTGTGTTTTGTGTTTTTTGTGAGAGAGAGAGAGAGAGAGAGAGAGAGAGACAGAGCATGAGCCGAGGAGAGGGACAGAGGGGGAGAGAGAGAGAGAGAGAGAGAGAGAGAGAGAGAGAGAGAGAGAGGATCTTAAGCAGATTCCACACTGTGTGTGGAGCCTGATGTGGGGCTCGATCCCACCGCCCTGGGATCTTGACCTGATGAAATCAAAAGTCGGATGCTCAACCAACTGAGCCACCCAGGCTTCCCAAATCAGAAGGTTTTCACATTAAAATCTCGTATCTGCTCTTGGAACTGGATCATCTGGCCGTCCAGGGCCTGCTTTCCAGTAGCACCACTGCGGGCTGGGATTGTGCTCATCCCATTTAGCCTGGCCGGGCCTGCTTCGCTCATCCTCTTCCCTTCCTGGCCCACGCTGGCATTTGCGTTTCCGATTCCTGAGCTGGGTGGGCCACAGAGCTGGGGCACGCATCGGGGTGGGGGTCCCGGAGCCCCTCTGAAGATCTCGCTGCTGCTAAGGGCAGGCAGAATCATAATTCAAGGCAAAATGAGTGGCCCCAGAGAGACGTTTGGACAGAGCTTGGGGCTGTTAGAAATGTTACTGTGTTTAGTAGGGCACCCACAGACTGGGCATATGTTTAACGAGCTCTTGCTCTATGCCAGGCACTGGCCAACCCTGGCAGGCCCAAAGAGATATTTAGGACACAACTGTCCTCAGAGAGCCTGTGTTTCAGGAGGTGAGGGTACAGGAAGGATGATGTTTGAACAGTGAAGGTACAGAGACATTCTAGCCGGAGGAGAGGGTGTGAGCAGAGGTTTAGGGCTGGGACCTCAGCAGGGCTCCCCAGCGTGGCCCCACCTTTCTGTGTGGGCCTCCCCGTGTGAGAAATGGCTGGGACTTAGACCTGCCCAAGACTGAAGAAGACGCAGGGACATTCCCCCCAGGAGCAGCGCGGACTTTGGGGGGAAAGTTCCGTGTGTTTTTCATTTCCAGAGGCTTTTACTCTGTTCTTCTTCTCTCTCTTTTTTTCAAATGGACTTTATTTTTTAGAGCCGTTTTAGGTTTGCAGCAAAACTGAGTGGGAAGGTGCAGAGATTTCCCGTAAAGTCTCTGCACCCCGCTGTGCCCGGCCTCCGCCACCATCGATATCCACAGCACCAGGATCCGTGTTTTAATATATAAAAACAGCACACTCCGTGACTTAACATCAAATCACTGTAGAAGGTTATAAAGTGAAAACTAAGCCTCTCCCCTTTCTTGCCCCGCACTCAACACACACACACACACACACACACACACACACACACACACACACATGCTCCCCAGTAGAACCACTGTTTATTTTTTTGAAGAATATGCAAGAACCTGTTTCCATGCGTGCTTCCACGAGCTTATCTGTCCAGGGCATCACCCCCCGCCCCCCACGTCCCGCACCCCCACCCGGCAGGGCACTGTGTCATTACACGCTTTTCCGCCTCACGTTGCAGAGTGGCCACACGGGATTCCATTTTCAGAAGGGACCGTAATTTATTCAGCCAGGCCCCCTCCCCCCCAGTGATGGACATGGACGCTGTTGACAGAGTTGGTTTTTTTCCTGCTGCAAACAGATGCGTAAACATCCTTGTACATCTGTTCTTGCACGCTTGTGAGAGTTTACCTGAGAGACGGGATGTAGAAGGAGAATCCATGAATTTAAAATGGACATTATAGGGATCTTCACTTTTGATACGTGTTGCCGAGTTGGCCTCCACCAAGGTTGGGGCGGTTAAGGCTGCTGCCTCCCGTGGCTGAAAGTGGCGATATTCATGCTCGCCCCCCTGGCATCAAGAGCGGGGGGCGGGGAGGGAGGCAGTTTGGGTGTGTGGCTTGGGGCAGGACCCTTTGGAATGTGCTTTTCTCAGGATTCTTTCGTGCTCTCGTATATATCTATGTATCCACAGAAAATCTATGATTCTGTTTAACAATTAAAAAAAAATCATTTATCATTTTGCAACTTGCTCTTTTGCATTGAGATAGTTTTGGAAGGTGCTCCTAGCCAGGACGTGGACCTCCATCTACCTCCCTGTCTCCGTCTGCTGCATTGAGCTTTCCGCAGGCTACTGGGCTCAGGTGCCAGTGTCCCTCTGTCTGGGGGGACATTTACTAGGGAAGTGCGTGTTGCCGGGAACAGCACTGCTGTTATTCCTGCCGTGAGCTTGGAGCAGAAGTCACGGTGTGGCCTTGGCTTTGAAAATGGGTCTGGGTCCTTCCAGAGTGACGTGTGGGTCCAGTGCATCTGCTGATTTTGTTTCTCCAGCCCAGGGCTCCTCTCTGCTCAGAGTTGCCACAAAGTCAACTCCTAGCCCCTCCCTTAGCCATCCTGGTTGACTGGTCTGGTGGCCCCCGTTCCGATGATCCTGGGGCGGCTGCCCCTGTCTGCCTGTGAACAGACCTGCCTCTGGTCGAAGGTTGGCATGAACCATGGCTCCCTCATTCATCTGCCAGTATGATTTTCCTCATTTTTCCTCTTGGAAGAACATCCGTGGGGTGTCTGGGTCTGGCTGAGGGCGTGGTGGTAGGGGTGACAAAGAAAAAGACTCACTTAGCCCCTACCCACCGACCGTGCTAGTGGCCATCATTGGCAGCTTCTGCTAAGTGCTAGGAGGTACTGGAAGACTTCTGACTCCACAGAGGGTGGGCACTCAGGGAAGGCTTCCTGGAGGAGGTGAGACTGGGACCAATGGGGTTTGGAGACAAGTCTCTGGGGGAGCCCCTGGGCCGGGACAGGAAAGGAAGAGAGGGGGCCTTAAAAACCTCCTGTAGAGGGACTCCCTGGCCACCTGTAGTTGCAGGGGGGGACCAAGCAGGTCCCGAAAAGCTTTGCTAATGGGGAGATTGGGAGCCAGACAGACTGGCCTCAAACTCTGGCTCTGTCAGTGTCTAGCTGTGCCTTCTTGGGCCAGTCACTTAACCTGTCTGAGCCTCAGGTACCGTGTCTATAAAATGGGGTGATAATAGTGTCTTGCTCACAGGGCTGGCTGGAGGATTGTCTGACCTCTTGCCTGGACCCTTGCTGGCCCAGACCTGCACGGCAAGGGCTGCCTGGCGGGTGACTCAGTCCTCTTGGGTGTGAGGTGATAATTGAGTTGGCAGTGGGGTCTGGATGAGGCTGGAGACACTTCTCCAGTGGAGTCCGCGGGACTCGGGGATGGGTTTGTGCTGGTGAAGGCAGCAGAGGTGACAGGTTAACTCCCTTCCCCTCTAGGGTCCCACCCCCACCTGGGGAGCACTCTTCAGGGGCCATGTCTGCAAAAAGCAATCCATTCACGGACAGTGGATAGGTCAGGGGTCTTTGGGGGCAACGCCCAGGTTAAAAGGCAGCCCCGGGGGATCCCAGAAGGAGGAGAGCCCTGCCCGGTAGTGACAGAGGGCGGGGAGGTGGACAGTCAGCCCCCAGGCTTGGCTCTACACTCAGAAAATGTGGCCAGAGATGATTTCTGAGCAGGCTTTGGGCGCGTCCTCGCGGCGCCCTTTCTTCCCCGGTAATTAATGGTGCTTTTATCCTCTCTGAGAGGGTGGTGGTGGGTCCAGGGTGGCTGGGCGGGCGCCGGGCAGACAGTGTGAGCCCCCTCCAGCCTTCCTTGGCGATTTATCGCCTGTCAGCCCTGCTCTTTCGGGACATAAAACAAGTTTCCTGGGAGGTGGCCAGGGGCCTTGAGGCCCTGAGCTGGGCCGTCTGGGGCACAGCGTCTCCAAGGGGCCTCCTCGAAGCCTTCCCCACCTAAGCGCTTTGGGATAAGCCCGGACAACCAGGCTGTGGGCACGGGCCTTGGCTCCTGCGGGATCACACCGAGGCAGGTGGGTGAAAATGGAACTCCGAGAAGGTCAGCGACATGCCATGCGGTGCATAGCCGGAACCCGGACAAACCCCACTGTTTCCCCTTACACCCCCCTCCCCCCACCACCTCTAAGCCAGGGTTTCTTAACCAGGTTCTTAAGCAGGCGTCTCTGGGTGGAATCCAAGAAGGCAGGGAAAAAAAAAATCCCACCTTTGTTTTCTCTGACCTCTGATTACGGTTACAAATTATAATTCTTTCAATTACAAATGTAGGTGATAAACCACGGTGGCATTAGCTATTCTATGAATTTGTAGAAATCATGGAAATCACAGGCGCTCTCAAGTCGTAGGATAGCTTTGTGGGAGTCTGTAAATAACGCGTTTGTTTATGCTGCAAAATAACAGTAGTTATTAGAACTAGATCTTACTATATAAAGCATTAATAAAAAGCACATATGTTGTTCAAAAAATTTTGGATAATATTCTGATAACTGTATTTCAGTGTCATTGGTTTCCTTTGTAATCTTGGTATTTTATTTTATGCGTCTGAAAACATTTTTCCGGGGCACCTGGGTGGCTCAGCAGGCTAAGCGTCTGACTTTGGCTCAGGTCATGATCTCACGGTTCGTGAGTTCGAGCCCCGTGTTGGGCTGTGGGCTGACAGCAGAGAGCCTGCTTTGGATCTTCTGTCCCCCTCTCTCTCTGCTCCTCCCCCACTCATTTTCTCTCTCTCTCTCTCTCTAAATAAACTTAAACAAACAAAACCCCCAAAACGTTTTTCTGAGAAGGGAGCCTTAGACCTTGCTAGAGGCCACAGGGGTCCACGGCGCCCTCACAAAGGCAAAGGACTCGCAGGCTGGGCACTCAGGCCGCTCTTGCCCCCCCTTACTCACAAGGTCGAGGTATCAAGTAGACGACTGTCTGCACTCAACCAGCTGCATGCAGGGACGAGGCGGGAGGAGCTTCTAGTGGAAGAAGACCCAGCCCCCCCCAGGAGCTCCTAGGCTTGTTGGGGGGTGGGGAGCAGGCACTTTTGCCGTAGGGTCCTGATCCTGGGACCGCTTCATGCAGACGGTGGCATTGGATTTGGGCCTTGAGAGTTTTGGAGTAAGAGGCACGGGGAAAGCATGTCAGACAAAGGGAGCCGTGTGAGCAAAGGCATGGAGACTGGAAGGCCCGGGGCACAGGTGGTGAGTGTGGACGAGGTGGAGGGAGAGAGGGCAGAGGGGAGGAGGGGAGCGGGAGCCATGAATGCTAGGGCAAAGAAGCCTGCACCCTGTGCCGTCGGCCAGGGGACGGTGGCGAGGGTTTTGCAGCCAAGCGAGGTGACCGGGACGGTCCCTCTGGCTGCCGGGTGGAGGGAAGACGGGAGAGGATGCGGCAGGAAGCTGGGTGGCCATCAAGGAGCCTGGGCAGTCTTCTGGTGGGGGCCTACACTGAGCCTAAACCGAGGGACCTCGGGGAGAGCCGAGAGGGAACTGCCCCAGCTGTGGACTTAGGTGGGGTGGGAGGGCCTTGGGGCCTCAGGCACTGGAGTCTGAGCACCAGCGCTGGAATCCTGCTTCTTTCGGCCGTTGGCTGCATGGCCTAGGCATGTGCGTTACCGTCTCAAGGGTCCACTCCCTCCTCTGAGACACGATGGTAACAGGGTGGCATGGGCGTGACATGGCACGATGTGTTTAAAGCTGAGCACAGTGCCTGGCACAGAGTAGGTGGTGGACGTGCCATATAGCTGTGACATATTTTATCACCGGTGATAAAACAGATGGTCCTGGGCACCCGTTGGACGGGAGGGGCTGCAGGGAGAAGACAGGCCGGTCTGAGGTCTCGGATCAGCACTGAGGCCTGGGCCTCTGCACCAGCATCTGACACGGCTCCCGCCGCTCCCCGCCCGCCCCCGTGGGCCCTGGGTGCTGCTGTCTTCCCCTTGTCCCAGGGGCGAGGGCGTGGCTGCCGCCTCCCCGAGTTCACATCCTCCACCCAGCTTTGCTTGTGCGAGGCTCCCCCGGCCCCTTGAGTGTGGCCCCCCAGAAAGGGTCAAGCAAAAACTTGGTCTTTTTCCAACACCTCTGGCCATATCTGGCCCAGTTCTCCCCCTCCAGGAGTTCCTAGTGTGGAGAATGAGAGGGGTGCCCAGGGAGACGACGTTAGGGGGCTCCTCTTTGATTCCAAGTCCCAGAAAGCGTCTAGACCAGCGTCCTGCATCCAGCATCCAGGAGCCCTCACCGAGCGGGGAAGCCCGGGGCAAGGTGGGCGAGGGACGAGGGCCGGGTCTTCAAAGTGCACCTTCCCACACTCCCCGCCGGACCCTCACCGGGCACGCCCCCACCCCACGTGGCCTCCCTGCCTCCCCAGGGCCAGGGGTTCCAGCTTTAACTTTGCTGAGTGATTGTGCCGCTCAGGGCAGTGGGAGCCTACTGACGCTGGAGAATAAATTTACCATGTTTTGTAGAGCATGCGGAAGCATATTTGGGGGGTTTAATCTTCTTAATAAATCGTTCTCAGATTGTACGCTATTAAACCCCTGGAAAATTCATGAGCACGCTGGGAATAGAGACCTCATCGGGAAGGTTTGACATGAACAACACAATAAACGCAGCTTCTAAATTGGGTCAGGGAAGCCTCCAAGGCCCAGAGAGAGGACATTCCCTCTCGCTTGGCCTTCCCCAGGCCTATAAATTAATCATGCACACAAAGGGGGCCTTGTCCTCTCTTGTCAGAGCCCGGGGTTGTGTCTGTGCCCACTGACCCACCCCTACTCCCACCTCAGCTGCAAACAGAGCTCCTGGTGAGGCATTTCAGCTCCCGTGCTTTGTTATTCCTGTGTCTCCAAAGCAAGGTGGGTGTTCATTTCAGCAAGAGAGATGTAGGTTAGATAGGGGGAAGAACTTCCTGGCTGACCGTGGGGTGGTGTGAAATCCCGGAATGGGCTGCTCAGGGAACTCTTTTCTTCAGGGCTTTTAAGACCTGGCAGGCTCTGTCTCCCTTTGGCACTCTGAGGCCACTGCCCCGTGACAGCAATGACCGGAACAGACCTTGCCCTAGGGTCTGGTCTCAGGAAGCCAGGCTGGAAATTGCCCCTTTCTGGGCCATCTTGGGGGCATTTATCACCTGCCTGGCCTAAGAGGCCCAGCTGATTGGACACAAGGCCAGCATCCTCCAAGCCCAGACTCTCACCCTGGTCTAACACGTGGCCTTTGGAAAAGGGAAGTCAAGTTAAGTGTCGCTCTGTGGTTTCCAGGCTGCTGCTGAACTTCAGTGGGCCCCCTCCCTTCCCTACTGTCCTCTGCCTGTTGGAATCCTACTCAAAGGCCTGGCCCAGATGCCACCTCTTCTGTGAAGCCTTCCTTGATCTCCACCTGCCCTGCCAAGTCAGGATCAGTTCCTTCCTTCCTTATGCTTCCTCTGCCTTGGGCCCTTGTTGGTGGGTCCCTCTGGGAGCTCATGTATCCTACCAGACTATTAGCTCCCTGAGGACAGGGACTGTGTCTGAGCCCTCACAGGACTGTGCTAGTACTTACACGGGTTTTCAAATGCCCGCTCCTGGGAAGTGTCTCTTATGCACCCCAGTGTGGGGGCTGAATGGCCTGGCTTCCCGATGCCAGCTGTGGGAGTCCTGGGCCCTGAACCAGGACCAGAGTGGGGACAGAAGGGCAGGCACAGGAGGAAGTTTCTGGCAGGCCGTGGCTGACCCTCTCTTCATTCCCTTGGTTCTGACATTTCACAAGTCTTTATTCTTCTTCCTCTGAGTCTGCTTAAAGCCCTCTGATTCTGCAAGTCTTTGGAGGGCAGTGGAATCGGCCCCCAAGGGTGCACAGCAGCCCCAGGCGCCCCCTTGCTCGTGAAAACCAGCCCTATGCTAGCACAAGCCTGGGCAGGTGCAGCCTCCGTGAGCATTTTGGAAGGGGTGACGTGTAGGTCTGAGGCTGGACAGGCAGGCAGTAGGGGTGAAGTTCACTGTCAGCACCAGGGAGGCCCTGGTGTGGGGGAGGGAGAGAAGCCTTTCTCTGGGGAGAGCGCATTTGGGAGGTGTTCCTGGGTAGCCCACTGGACCAGGCGGGAAGAGGGTGGGTCCTGGAGGAACAGGAGAAGGCAGTGGCTGAGCCTCCAGGCCTCAAGTGTGTCAGGGGCTGTGTGTGTGTGTGTGTGTGTGTGTGTGTGTGTGTGTGTGTGTGTCAAGAAAGCTGGTGGCCCCTGACTTGGTGTGGAGCTGGCCAACGCAGGCAGTCAATGCCTCGGGAGGTCAGCAGGTGGAGAAAGAGAGCCTGAGATCTGTGGGGTCAAGGAGGCCTTCAGGCTATTCATTGGATGGCACTAATTCAGTACCTAAAAATAATCCCGGACTCCCCCCAGCACTTCAGAATTTTCCAAGCTCTTTCAGACCTGCAAACTCATTTCAGTCTCCACCAGCCTGGGAGGAAGTGAGTGCCATCCTTATTTGACCATGGGGGGAAGATAGAGTTCTGGAGCAAATCTGGGGAGAGCCGGCGGCCAGATGGTGGTAGGAACCCTGGGCTCCACGGCCCCAGGTTCCGCGTGGCCTCCTGTGGCCCTGCTCGGACATGGAGTGAGGGAGGCATTGGCCCAGCCCGCGGGGCAGAAGGCCGTCGGGAAGGAAGGTTGGGTGGCGGAGCAACAGATACAGGGGAGAAGTGAGGAGGTCTGACGGGGTGGTGGCGACATCAGCGGGGACTTCCGGTGGCACTACTTCGAGGCCAGGCCTTGGGAAAGGAAGGATTCCCAAAAGCAGAGAGCGTGGGGCATGGAGGTGGATGCCGTCCAAACACAGGGCGCTGGTGGGTGAAGACAGACGGCAGCGGGCAGATTTAGGCCCAGCCAGCTTGCGAAGCCTGGACTCCCCAGCCTGAGCGGCTCCTGCAGGGCCCGGCAGGCACTCTGAGCAGGGAGTCACATTGAAGGAGCTGCTGTGGAGGACCCCGGGGACAGTCCCAGGCCCAGTGGTCTTTATTGGGGGGCAAACGGTGGCTGCACTCCAGAAATCCCTTCTCTGTCCTCATCCTCCCGGCCAGACCTCTTGCCCCAACCCACTTTTATTCTCCTTTTAGTATAAAGAAGAGAGAAACTTGCCTCTTAAGATGGCAAAGTGACTGAGGATAGGAAAACAATCGGAGAAAGAGAGGTGGTTGCCACGGAAACCATAAAGTAGAAGCAGAAACTTTCGGGACAGCAGACCTAGTGGCCGAGGGCCGCGGCTGTGGGGGGGGACCCGGCCCAGGCCAGTCTGGAATGTCCTCTGCTCGATGCCCCAGGGCCAGCTGGCCAGTGCTGGGATCTGTGAGCCCTGGAGCAGGAGGGCCACCCGGTGGCTCCCAAGCCTCGGGGGGTGAGGTGCCCGGGACCAGAGTGAGGTAAGCAGCTTGTGATCCGAGGAGGAGCCTGTGTCTTCTGTCCAGATGCCTGCACGGTTCGGAGCCACCAGTCACACTTAGCCTGGAGTAGCACAGAGGTTCCCTACAGGTCTTTGCATGATGTCTCATTTCACTGTTCTAACACGCAGAAATGACTCGGCCCCGGACCAGGCAGTTCACAAGGTAGCTTTCTACATGTTGCCTCATGCAAACCCTGTGATAGTCCTGGGCAGGACAGTATTCATATTGTAGAGTGGGAAGATGAGGACCAGAGAGGTTAAGGGATTTGCCCGAGGTCACCCGGTGGAGTACTCCCAGGGGTGAGATCCCCACCCCTAAAGCGCTGAGCTGGCCCTGCATCCCTGACACTTTTGGTTTTATTTTGTTTATTTTATTTTATTTTATTTTATTTTATTTTATTTTATTTTATTTGTTCTCTCTGCAGCTGTGTGCTCCCTGTGCCTCCAGATCTTTCTCATCCCTTACTCTAGTAGCATTTCCTCTGGGGCATTGCTGTTTGCTTCCTGTACAAACCTAGGAGAGTTGCTTCTCCCTGAGGCTCGATTTTCCCATGTGTAAAATGGGCATGATGGCCTCTATAATGTTTGTTGTGAGTGAAGACCACCCAAGTCAAGCGCTCGGCGCATTGCCTGGCACAGAGGATACCCTCAGAAATCTCTACTGGCTGCACCTGAACCTGGCAAGCACCCAGTGGGGTGAGCTGGCAAGTGGGTTGCCTGAACCTGGCAAGTATCCCAGTGGGCTGGGATGTAATCTCCTGTATGTTATAGAAGTTTCTTTTTTTTTTTAATTTTTTTAATGTTTATTCATTTTTGAAAGAGAGAGACAGAGCACAAGCAGGGGTGGGGAGGAGAGAGAGGGGGACACAGAATCCGAAGCAGGCTCCAGGCTCTGAGCGGTCAGCACAGAGCCCGACACGGGGCTCGAACCCACGAGCCGTGAGATCATGACCTGAGCCGAAGTCGGACGCTTAACCGACTGAGCCACCCAGGCACCTCTAGAGAGGCTTCTTTATCTGTGAAACAGGTCTGATGAGGTCCTGCCTTTCTCGGGAGTTGGAGAGGTAGACGAAGATCATGTCTGTGGAGCCTTCGGAAACTGTCGAGGCCGGTTGGGGAAAGCACTAGAGTCTGCAGCCCAGCCTTACAACTGGCCGCTAAGGCCCCCGTGGGCACTGGACACCTCAGCCTACATGGTCTCTGCCAGACTTCCTGCCAGAGGGAGGGGAGGAGGGCAATCGGGACCTGCCCAGCTAATCCTGAGGGCGACGCTCAGACCTGCTTGAGGTTTGGGTCTGAAAGGAGCCTTTGGAATCCCACGTGGCCTCGTGGGCCTGCTCCCGAGGTGGAGCCAAGCCTTCGATTTCTCCGGGGAGAGGCCAGAGAGCCAACTGTATTATGAACTGGCAGAAAGGCAGCACACTGCGTGCGAAAGATAATGGGGGAAATTTATCGGATGGGCTATAAATCACTGAATGAAAGCACCGAAACCTGTGGGGAGGAAAATTAATGAGTCCTGAGCTATGACTCGTTTGGGGTGGGGGCCGAGGGCATTTGGCCCCATTTCGCTTCATGGCGCTGAGGCCCGGAGGTCTGGGGACCCCCGTGGCACGTTTATGTGGACGGCGCTTTCCTGAATTCACGACTGTGATGCCCCCGCCTCTTGATTGGCAGCAGCCATGCGACGGCACCGGGCTGGGCACCGGGGTTATGATGGGAGCCGGGCAAGCAAGACCCGATCCGCCAGGAGGGCAGCGTGCCGGCAGAGGTAAATGTGACATGAATCACCAAAAAATAGATGTCACTGCACAATGAGGGCTCCCTGGAGGAAAAGGTGCAGGGAGCCCGGAGAAAATGATGTGGGGCAGGCCTTTGGGGGGAAGCAGGGAGTTTGGGGAGCAAGGGGAGGTCCTCTGGAAAGGAAGAGTGAGGGGAGTGGGCCACGTGGCTCAGGGGGGCAGAGGTGGAGGGATGAACTGGAAAGACTGTCCAAAGGCAAGTAAGGCCAGGGTGGCTGGGACAGAGGGCTGTTGTAAAATGCTCTCTCCGGCTGCTTCGTGGAGAATCGACTCGGGGAACATTTGGGAGGACGAGTCAGGAGCTGTGGGCGTCCCCAAAGCTAGAGACGGTGGTCACCTGGATTTGAGTCATGACAGCAGAGCTGGAGAGAGGTGGACGGACCCAAGCTAGTCTTTGGAACGACCAATAGCCTGCTTCACAGAGGGGCTCAGAGTCTAGGAAGCACGCATGCTCCGAGTGGAAACAGTGGGAGCAAAGACATGAAGGAGAGAAGGGGGGTGCGGGTCGCTGGAGACCAACATGACCAAGGAAAATGGGTGGGTGTAGGCTGGAGAGGTGAGATCAGGAACTGGGGCCACACCCAGGGACCACCACCTTGGCGGGCAGTAGAAGCCAAGTGCCCTGCCTCACTGCTCCACGACGCCCTTTTGCAAACAAAATTACCCAGGGACACGTGAGGGGAGACTACGTGCAGCAGTACTGGGTCACCATTAGGGACTAGGCTACGTGAGATCGAGTCCCGTGCCTGCCACAATCACCTTTCCGTGCCTGTAAAAAAGGAGAGGGTGTTGTTATACGGACTCATTGAATTAATGCTGCCTGGCAGAGAGCGAGCTCTGTATTGGGGTTAATAACTGTGTCCTGTGTGGCCTTGGGCAAGGCTCTCCCCTCTCTGGGCCTTGGTTTCTCCTGGCTGGTTCTGCAAATACTTCAGGTGAAGGTTCTCTCGAATCTCTGTGGGGCCGGCAAGTGTCCAGCTTCTGAGGGTGGCCAGAGGGCAGCAGTAAGCTGTCAGTGTCGCCTCAGATGGGACTGTGGCCCTCCCAGCCCTGTAAAGGGACACCAGGCCTACTGGAGCTGTAAGGGGATATTTTAATCAGCCCAGGACCTGGTGAGGTCGCAGGGCACACAGACCAGGACAAAGGGGGCCAGTCAGGGCTGCTGCCTGGCCTGAGCTGACCTGCTGGGCCCCAGAATCTAGGCAGGCTATGGGGAGCTGGGGAGGGAGGTGGAAGCTGGGGGCTTCTCTGAGGGGCGAGGACTGTGGGTAAACTTTGTTATTCTCCATTCTGAGCCTCAGTTTGCCCGTCTGTACTGTAGAGTTCTGAGAAAGGGACAGGAGACAGATAGGTTGCAGTTTAGAAAAGGCTTGTGACACTGTTGAGGGCTGGAGTCCCAGAACCCACAGAGCCAGGGACCTGAGAGAGAGCCAAAGGGGGCTTGTATGGCCAGCATGGGCTCACTCTCTGCTAGGTAAAAATGCAGACTCCTGGGCTCTTCCCAGACTGGCTAAACCGCTGTCCCCAGTAGGCCTGGGCATCTGCATTTTAACCTGCTCTCCAGGGTACCGAAGCGCCTTGAATCTGAGAACCGAGGTTTTGCGCCATCCCCTTTGCCCCCGAGAGGGTGGGGGAGGCCAGTTCATGTCACTCAGCAGGCTGGAACCCTGTGCCACGACACCCTGGGGATCTCAAAGGGCACAGCCCTCCCCACGGGGCACCAGGGCCAAGGACTTTGTCCTAGGGATCTATAGCCCAGTAGGGGGCAGCACTGAAGGCCGCTCCTGAGGGCTCCAGGCTGCTCTGTGGGCCCCCCACCCCGGCAGGGGCAACAGGAGGACACAAGAAAGAGGTCAGAGAAAGCAGGTCTAGAAAATTCTGAAGCCACCTTGCAGCTTCCTGGGGCAGAGGCTACAGGGGAAGAGGAGAGGGCTGTGGGTCAGGCAGGCAGGCAGCAAAGGGGCTTTCATAACCCAGGTTGCCCTTTGCTGTCTCAGCCCCGCCGCCCCCCCCCCCCCCACAGGCCCAGGGCCCTCTGGGCTTTCTAATAAAGATCAGCCAGAGGTCACCCCCCCCCAACTTAGGCATTTTAGCCAGGAGGGGTGTGGGGGTGGGGCTGCTCAAACTAGCTCCTCCTTACCGTGCCCGGAATAGCTTCATCTGCTACTGGGAACTGAGAGAGGATCTGGGGACATCTGAGTGACCCTGGGCAAGTCCCAAGCTCTCTGACTCCTGGGTCAAGTGTGGGCTGACCACTAGATCCCTAAAGGCCTTCTGCAATTCCTAGTTGTGGGAAGGCACTGTCACTTTTAGACTTTCTGAGGACAGGGGCCAGTTTGGTAGTGAGCTCCCCATTGTCAAAGGTATGCCAGACGAGACTGGGTGAATTTTGCTTCCTTTTAGGCCTTTGCCTGTGGTCCTGGACCATCCCCCTTTCACACACCATCTGTCTGTCTATGTTAATCATTAGTCACCAGGAGAGCCCCACCTGGTGAGAGGGGCAAGTCCCAGCCAAGGGGACTGCTGATTTCCAGGATGCCCCTGAACTTGTTTTCCTTGGCCCCAAACTTTGAGCTACTTCCTGTTTGAGCAGGCACAGAAATTCTAGGGCCCCAGCCCTTCCTCCTCCCCCTGGTGGAATTTCCAGACAAAATGCTGTTCCCAGAGTGGGGGCAGGGCCGGCATTGTTCTTGCTGTCTAGAGTTGAGGGGTGACAGGTCACAGAAGCTACACTTAATTCTCACCTGTGTGGCCTTGAGATGCCAGCTTTGGGCCTGGTGGGATCCCCAGGAAAAGTCCAGTAAATGTGAGAACCGTGGCTCTGGCCCAGCCTGCCCCTCCTCTAACACCTGCTGTGGTTCCCATCTATGTTCCAGACTGGGCACAGAGGCTCTGAGTGTCAGCGCCAAGGGTTCACTCAGGCCAACCCCATTTTACAGGAGGGGAAACAGGGGGCAGGGGACTATGAATGGGAGGGGACTTGCTCAGAGGCACACAGCAGAGCAAAGGCACTCATTCATCCGTTCGTTTATTCTGTGCAAGCTCCTGGTTAGAGTCAGGACTTGCAGCCCGGCCTCCTGATCAGCTCCAGGTTGCTGCTTAAAAGTAAACTCTGAAGCCTGCTGTCTACATGTCACAATGAAGAAAGCCAGGCCCGGAGAGGTGAAGTGACTGGCCCCTGGCACCACAGCTGCCCTTCTTGAGAAAAGAATGGGGGCTTTGAGCCGGGCTCCTTGCAGTCACCTCATTCACCGGGTATATATTGAATGCTGTTTTGTGCGCTGGGGACATGGCTGTGACAGGACTAAACAAGGCCCCTGCCCTCATTACAGTTTGAGGGAAGAAAAGCGATTAGTGAACGACCAAATACACAGATAAGATAGTTTTAGGATGCAGTAAGTTGAAGAAAATAAAACAGGGCAGTGGGACAGGGGGTGGCGATTGGGGCAGAGGCACTTGAGACAAGGCGGCGAGGGTAGGCCTCTGAAGGTGTGTTATTTGAGCTGAGGCCTAAATGACAGGAAGGAGATGGCCATCCGAAATTCCAGGGTCAGTGTGTGAGGGAAAAGGAACAGCACATGCAAAGGTCCTGAGGCGGGGCCATGTTTGGCATGCTCAGGGATTGGAAAGACATCTAGTCAAGTCTACAACCATCTTAGCCAGCGGCTCTCCAATAAAGCTGTGAGAAAACTCCTTTAAGAATATAGCTTCCTTGGCCTCGCCCACCAAGATTTGGATTCGATGATGCTGGGAGTGGGGCCCCAGAACCTGTTTCTGAAGGCTCCGATGTAGTTCCTGGGCATCTGGCCTATCCCCTCACCTGCAGGCTTGCCTTATAAAGCCAGGCCTTCCCTGATCGTTGCAGAATGGGGATCAGAGAGGGCTATGACTTACCAAAGTCAGGCAGTCACACAGCGGCAGATCTAGGCCTAGAGCCCTGATCCTCTGCCTCCACGGTCAGGGTTCTTTCCTTCCATTTCACTCCTCCCCATATGGAGGTGCCACCTGGGCCTCACTGCCACTTGGGCCTACCTCCCCATCTCTTCTGCCTGACCCCACCCCTCACATACTCCATGCAGCCTCCTCCGGAGTCCCCACATCACCCTCTGCTGCAGCCTCACCATTCTACACACTGCCCCCAGCATATGCCTTGCTGGTTTTTACCTCAGGGCCTTTGTTCTTGCCGTCTCCCCCTCCAAGAGTACAGTCCTCTGCTCTCTACCCAGTCAAATCCTACTCAGCCTTCTGGTTCAATGCCAGTGACTCTTTTTTCAGGCAGTCTTCCAGGACTTCTCCCTCCTCTGAATTCCTCAGTGCTGACTTTAAATCAGATGGGGTCACCCATTTTCCCCAATTGCTGCCACCTTCTCTCTTAGTGAGTCTTCCTGAGAGTTCACTCTGGGCTGGTAACTATGCTGACCAGCTTTGGCTGTCCTGCTCTCGAGGGGCCCAGATTAGCGAGAAAAGAAATAGGCCTGAGGGACAGATGTTGACCAGTTTATACACAAGGTTTTTTGTTTTGTTTTTTTAACTTAAAAAAAAAAAATGTTTATTTGTGTTTGGCGGTGGGGAGGAGCACAGAGAGAGGAAGAGAGAGAATCCCAAGCAGGCTCTGCGCTCTCAGCGCAGAGCCCAACGTGGGGCTCGATCCCACAAACCGTGAGGTCATGACCTGAGCTGAAATCAAGAGCTGGGCTCTGGGGCGCCTGGGTGGCTCAGTCGGTTGAGCGTCCGACTTTGGCTCAGGTCGTGATCTCACGGTTTGAGGGGTTTGAGCCCCGCATCAGGCTCTGTGCTGCCAGCTGGGAGCCTGGAGCCTGTTCCAGATTCTGTGTCTCCCTCTCTGTCTCTCTGCCCCTCCCCCACTTCTGCGCTCGCTCTCTCTCTCTCGAAAATAAATACACATTAAAAAATTTAAAAAGAGTCAGATGCTCAACCGACCGAGCCACCAGGCACCCCTATACACAAGGTTTTGATCTGCTATGATATTTGACCTTCTGCGACCTCACAAAGTAGAAGTGTCATTAAGCCCATTCTACAGTTGAGGAACTGAAGGCACTGATCTGGGGTCACGCAGTCAAGGAGTGCTGGTTCCTCACCCCGAATCCCACACTCTTTCGGCACCCCGCCTAGACGGGAGCCTCCTAGGAGCTGGCTCCTGGGCCAGTTCATCTGTCCTCCTCAGTGGGATCTGCGAGGATTGAGTGAGGCCCCTCCCAGCTGGGACCCAGGCCCGTGCCAGCCATCAAGTGGCTCACAGATGACCAGGCAGGATGGCCTGGGAAGGGAGGGGGCTCTCCGACCTCACGCTGGGACCATATGCCACCCCCTCTGGTCACCCAGTGGGCGTGGAGCTG
The DNA here is from genome assembly GCF_007474595.2 of Lynx canadensis. NCBI lineage: Eukaryota > Metazoa > Chordata > Mammalia > Carnivora > Felidae > Lynx > Lynx canadensis. The sequence goes on from NC_044315.2 coordinate 80,655,895, forward strand.
TCTGGGCCCATCAGATGGAAGGGGAGGAGGAAGCCCCGGAGACCCGGAGCCTCAGCCCCAGGCCTGGGCCCCGAGAAGGAGGGGCCGTGGGCCCACCTGGAGCTTGGCAGCATTTCTGGGTCAGGGCAGGGAGAGGAAGTACAGGGAGAGAGTTGCACCAGGCCTGGCCATCTGGGTTGAAATGCCGGCTGCTAGGGAGGGGGTGAGGAAGGAGGGCCGGGGCTGGGCCCTGGAGACTGGATCCCAGGCTTCCCCAGCCCTGGGATTGGAGCCCTGAGCTTGGGGGGCAGCCGGTCCGGAGTGGAAGCCCAGTGCACCTGCGGGCAGAAGGCAGCAGGCATTCTGGGAGGGGCGGTCTGGGGGACTGAGAGGAGAAAGGGGGTCTTGGCAGTTCTGTTTAAGTCCCAAGCTGGCCTTACCCCCCAACACCCACGTGTGACATCGGGCGAGTCACAACCTCTTGGCGTCCGTTTTCCCTCTGTGGGGAGTGACGCTGCCCCACTGTGACTGTTCCGTGCTGGGGTGTGAGGGGCAATCAGACCCGTGATGATTGGGGAACTGATGCCACATCTGGGTTTGTGATGAGTGAGGCAGCGTCCTCGGGGCAAGTGGCTGTTCCGTGAGGCCTCAGTTTCTCCGGCTCCGTCGTCTACTCTGCCGGTGCCTTCTAGCTCTGCCATCCCAGGATTTTTTGGCAGGTTGTTGGCATGGAAGAAGGAAATACATATTCTCTGGGCCTCTCTGGAGGGAACACATAGGTGCTGGTTTGAGACTGGAAGAAATTTCTACATCCTGATGGAATCCTGTGGAGGTGGGCTGGGCTGAGATGTCTCATCCCTAACACGAGGGAATCTGAGGCCCAGAGATGTCAAGAGGCTTCCTCTGAGTCACACAGCACCCAAAGAAACACAATGAGCTGCCAACTGGCCTCCTCCCCTGCTGGAGGTCTGGTGTCTCCCAAGGGCTCACCCTCAGTCCAGCTGTGGGTGGCTTTAGACAATACACTCCCCAGGGGTCTACACCCACATTTGGCCAGTCCCCCAGTGCCACCTGTGTTGAGGGGGGGCAGAGCCATCTGAGCCTGGGGTCAGCATGGCCCTGAGTGGGCCATTGTCTGGGAAGGATGTTAGTAAATTTGTTGGTGGCTTTAGGGAGGGAGTCTGGGGGAGCAGTGGAGCTGGTGGACACCCGGCTGGGCCTCGAGTGTGACCTCACAGGGCTTGTTTCCACTTCCACCGCGTGGGGAGAGCCCCTGTTCCACCGCAGCCTGACGGAGGTCCTCCTCCTGGCCCTGCCGTGTTCCTGGACGCGGGCAGAGGCCCGTGACCTCAACCATCAGTGCCCCCCCCCCCCACATTCCCTTGCCCAGGGCTTCAGCCACTCAAAGCTTGAGGCTGGCCTGGGAGGCGGATGCATTCAAGGCTGCCTGGCCGGGACTTCCCCTGGTCACTGCTGTCTACCCTTGTCCCGACAGGAAGCCTGACAGGTCTGAGCCCTCTCGACACCCATTGTGTGGGGCCTGGTGTGGGCTCCAGTGTTTCCCCTGTCAGGACTGCTAATCTTCTTCACCTCCTCCTGTTCCTTGTCGAAGCCGGCTTTTATGAAAAGTTCCAGGCTGCTACCCCTCCTCCGCCTCTGGGTTAAGTCCTGCTCAACCTTAAGAACTTTGCTTTTTCCAGCTTGCCTGGGTTCCAATCCGGACTCCTTAGCACAAGCTGTGTGACGTTAGGGAACTTACTAACCCTCTCTGTGCCCGCAAGATTTTCTGTAAAACGAAGGCGGTAACCACTTGCCTCAAGATTTATGTGAAATTTAAGGAGATAATGTGCACTGAATGCTACAGACAGGGTCTGGCACACAATAAATGCCCAATAGGGTTTATCAGTATTAAACACAAACTTCATCCTCAGACAGACCTTTCCAGGACAACCTTGTAACCCTCCTCTGTGGAAAGTCTTGGACTTTTGTGGTCGCCTTCGGGGGTGAGCACCTCTCCTCCCTGGGTGGAATCTAATGTTAGATGAATGCTCCTTCCGGCTCTTAGACAGAATGGCCCCTCAGTAAGGGCCAGGCCCTTCTGCCTTCTGCTCACCTCTGTCCTAACACTGGAGGGAAATGGTCCTTTAACGGGCAGTTTAAGCCTTTTCAGGGGTAATTCTGACAATATGCATTTTTGTTCCTCCTTCACTGACTTTATTTTTAAATTAAAAAATACTTTTTTTAATGTTTATTTTTGTGAGAGAGAGAGAGTGAGCAGGGGAGGGGGAGACAGAGAGGGAGACCCAGAATCCGAAGCAGGCTCCAGGCTCTGAGCTGTCCGCCCGATGCGGGGCCCGAACTCAAACTCACAAACTGTGAGATCATGACCTGAGCTGAAGTCGGATGCTTCGCTGACTGAGCCCCTAGGTGCCCCCCTCCCTCACTGACTTTAAAGCTAACTGTGGGATGGGGAGACTGCACTAGGCTGGCCCCCACCCCCGCCTCTGGTGCCTCTCCTGACCTGGCCCCTGCCTGGCTTGTGGTTTACCTGGACTTACAGCCCAGCTCTAAGGCTGCCCACCCCCACCGCTTCCCAGCAGGGTGTTATTCTTCTCCTGACATCCAGATGCTGACAGTTCTCTACCCAGAGGGAATGTCTTGGGGTCCCTCTCTTCCTGATCTTCTCTGGTGTCCTCATTATACAGCCCAAGTGGTGGGGTGTGGCGGGCTCCAGAGGGTCTCTCAGTGGGGCCCAGACTGCTCTACTGCGGTGATATTTGAGCTGGGTCCTGAGGGATAAGGAAGGGTTCACCAGATGCAGAAGGAAGAGCTTCATTGCAGCCATCTGATCAACAATGCGAAGGCAGGTGGGAAGGAGCAGGTGTCTTTGGGGAGCAGATCGCTAAGGGGCTGGAGTGGGCAGGGGTACAAGGGGATGTGGCTGCTCTGTGACAGAGCTTGGTCCTTTTCAGTACTCTGCGAGTTCACCTGTGGAGGCTTTTGAGGGCAGGAGGAGGGGGGTGGAGGGTTAGATCTGATTTAGCCAGCCCCTGTCCCCCGCCTGCCTGCACTTACTAAACATTCAGACTCCCGGGCCCCATCTGGAACCACCAAATCAAGTGTCTTGGGGGAACGCAGAAATATACATGTTTAACGAATGGGGTGATTTGGAGGCTCAGGGGTGTGAAGGCTGCAGCCTTGATCCCAACCCAAAACAGCAGGTTGAGGAGGCGGGAGGTGGGCCTATTCAGGAGACCCTCTGCGGTCGAGATAGGAGTGGAGAACAAGACCACCGACAGACCGTGGGCTCTGTGGGACCCCGGCTCACAGATCAGCAGGGCCTGGGAAGCCTGTGCTGGCCAGGGCAATCACAGAGGGCTTCCCTTTGGAGGGGAATGTCGCAGGAAATGGTGGTAGGGAGGGTGTTTTGAAGTGCCCCTCCTCTTGTCTAGGTGGCCTCCAGAAAGGGGGCTGCTTACATTTAAAAGGAGGAGGCCACAGGGGCAGCGAAAGGGAGTGGGTGGCTTGCTCCACAGCAGCGGGATTGATTCCAGATGCTCTGCTGGGGTGTGCAGGGAGCTGCCTTTTGTCTGCCTGCCGCCCTGGGGGTCCCGGGACAGGAGGAGGGACAGGGGGCCCAGGCGCCTTGTCTTCCAGCTCTTCCCCTGTCCCCTGCCTCCTCAGTACCCCAGTTGGTTCCTACTCCAGACCCTCCTGAGGCCTGCAGAGATGTTCAAAGGCCAGGAATGCAGAAGCTTCTTCCTCTTCTATAGCTGACCCTCTTCCCGCCACAAGGTAGATAGGTGGGGGGTCCATAGCTTCTCCTTGCAGGTGGGGAAACTGAGGCACAGAGGACTTGAGAAGCCCAAGCATAAGCAGAGAGACTATGCCAAACCTTTGGAGCCCAACTGTGTTTACAGATGAGGTCCTGAGCTCCTAGCTACATCCCCCCTCCCTCTACGCACACACAACAACAACTAAATCTGACAGCTGGGGAGGCCAGGCCAAGACCACTCGCTTTAGCCACTGAGAGTCTGTTGGCAGGGAACCTCTCGTCCCCTGATTGAGCAGGGCATTCCTGCTTTGGGAAGGAAACCGGGCCTGATGAACTCCAAGCACTGGGAACAGGACTGTTGGCCCCACCTTGAGCTGGACTTCCTGGGAGCCCTCCAGCCCCCAAAACTGGAGGGCCTGGCTGTGGAGGTCATTCTTTAGAGTGACAGGTGTCTGTGGGAGCCCCACCTGAGTGGGGAGGCTGAGCCAGAGGATGATGAATGCTAAGATGGCCCACAGCTTGCCTCTGGACGGAGGGACTGGGTACAGCTTTTCCCTGGGGCCTCTGCTCTTGGAAAAGAGGCTCCTGGGCAGTGTTAGCTATTGAGAATGAGCTAGAGCAATACTTAATGCCACGGACGTTAATGGTATCCTTGCAGGCACTGGGGTTTTCCATCTGCCCCAGGGACTGGCCAGCACTCTGGGGAGAGGGGCCAGAAGAGTTCTTTGGACAACCCCAGATTAGGTTTGGAGAAGCAGTACCCCTCCTCCCCCCCCCCCCCCCCCCCCATCCCAGGATGGCGCCTGGCTTCCAGCTGTGATCCAGGCTCCTCCTGACCTGGGGGCCCTCCCCCTGGCTGAGGGAGCCCGAGAGGGGGCTCCCTTTGCGAGGTGCAAAACCCGGCCTGGATTTCTGCCCAGACTGCCCCGCCGCTCCCCCCAGGGCCACGCCTTTCCAGCTGTTCTGGAGGGCTTCTAGACTGTCTCCAGCGCCCATGTGTGACTCCCTAAGACTGCATGTTGGGAGGCAAGACCACTAGCCTCTGCCACTTTCTGTATGACAAAGGCAAGTCAGCCCTCCCTGGCAGGGCCTCAGTTTCCCCTTAAGGGAAGGGAGCTCCCGCAGGTAGTTGTCTGAATAATTTACAAGGTAAATCCAGCTCCAGGGACAAGTTAGGGGAGAGACAGAGACAGACGAGGGCCAGGATGGTCAGGGAAGGCTAGAGAAGTTGGGTCCTGGAAGTAGGGCCTTTGGGCCAGGCAGACCCTTTTGGGAGTAGGGCAAAGAGGAGTGAGAAGCAGGCAGTTGTAGGGGAGGCTGGAGAGAGTGGTTTGGTTGGGGCCCAATGGTTGGAGCTTCAAATACCAAGGAAGGTTGTTTGGACTTGGGGAGCCGTGGAAAGTTCTTGAGCTGGGGAGTGAGTGACCTGGAGAAGTTTTTCAGCACAAGGCCATAGCAGGAGCTGGCAGCTCTCTTCTCCCAGCCTCAGTTTTGCGTCTCTCCAGGAGCGTCGGGACTCTTCTGCTGCCTTCCCGGAGCAGCTGTGAACGCTGCTCGGCGGGAGGCAGACCTCACGGCCTCCGTGGTGGCGTATTTGGGGGACGGTCTAGATCACAGGGGGCAGAATGTTGAGATTTGGCCAACCCTGCGAGATACGCGGGTGTTCATTACGCTCTCTCTACTTCCTGTGCGCTTGAGAGAGAAACACCACAATTGTAATTATATACAAATAATATGTGTATCCAACGGGACCATTTTTAAACTGTGAAGAATAGGCAAGTTTTCTGCGTGAGAGGGATGTCTTTTCAAGCCAGCGAGGGCCAGGAGCTCGCCAGGCGCTGTTTGTGGATCCACACTCCGCCCTGTGAGCTTGGGGCAGAAACGCGCCCTGCAGCGTCAGCCTCATTAAGACCCTAATTGAAGGTGACCGGTTTCGCCGCGCGGTGCCCGCCTGGCCGACTTGCTTGCGTCCTGTCCGGTGTCCGGGAGCGCACGCACGCGAGTGTGCACGGTCTACCCCCGCGGGCGAGCTGGTGCGCCCCGTGCGTCCTGAGGTCGGGCGACTGTTCTCAGGCGCGAGGGGCGCGGACGGTGACCCTCCTGGGGACCTGCCTGGGGTCCCGGGGCACTCCGGGCCGCCTCGCCCCGCCGACTCCAGGCCGGGATTTCTCCTGCACTGACTTTCCGGGCCGGTGCCAGCCCGGCCTCCCTCCCGGTCCCCGGCCCCCGCCGCGGGGCCGGCTGCTCGGAGAGGGCGGGGGCGGGAGGAGGAGTTTGAGCGACTTTGTGGGGCAGCCGTGGCCTCGGCGGCGACCGCACCAGCGCGCGGGAGAAGGCAGGGACGCCCGCCGGGCGGGCCGGAGCGCGCGATGGGGCCCGTGTGAGCGCGCCCAGGCCCGGCCCGGTGCCCGGCGGGCGGCAGCATGTCCGCGGGCGGCAGCGCCAGGAAGAGCACCGGGAGGCCCTCCTACTACTACCGGCTGCTGCGGCGGCCCCGGCTGCAGCGACAGAGGAGCCGCTCCCGCAGCCGGACCCGGCCCGCCAGGGGTAGGCGCCACCCCGACCCCTGACCCTTGGGTCCCCTCTACCGCCACTTCACCACCTGATGCCCGGAATACCAGGGACCCCCGATCCTCCTTCAGTCTAGATAACGGGAACCCCCCGCGCCCTTTCTGGCTGCCCATTACTGTGTCCGCTTGATCCCCCCCCCCCCCCCCCCCCCCCCCCCAGCTTCTCCCTCATCCGCCACCGTCCTGGGGAATCCGAAGATCCCGTCTCCCCTTGTGCCTGGGGCAGGGGAAGGGAAGACTGCCATCGGGGTTCTCTTTCTTCCCTTTCTCAGATTCCACCTCCTGTACCACTGTGCCTCAGTGTACCCAGCAGCCTGGCAATGAAGTAATTTTGAGAGGGTCTTGGCTTTTCCTTACCTTTCCTTGAGAGCTTCAGCCTCTCAGCTTAGGGCTGGGCGCCCATCTCAGCGCCCCCCCCCCCCCCCGCAACTTCTCTCCCCAGGGACTTAGGCTTCTCCCCCTCTTGGGTGGAGGGACAGGTGATTGGACTTCAGAGGGTCCTGTCCCAGGAGTCCTTGGCTCCAAAGGAGCTGGAGCTTTTGAATCTGCCTGGGAACCCTCGGAGTGGGTGGGCCCACCTCCTTTGAAAAGTTTCTCTCTTTCAAGTCAGGAGGCAGGACAGGGAGGAGGGGAAATGGGAACAGCATTTTCTTTTTTCCAGTAACAGGATCCTCAGTTGGGAGCGCATGTGATCCAGGAGGCTGCTTTTTGGTTTGGGGGGGGGCGGTGGCGGGGAAGCACAACTTCCTTCCGAGGTTGGGCACCAGGTTGGGTGCAATGGAGTTTAGGGAGAGGACTCCCCGGAAGGAGGAGGGCTTCAAAGGGGACTTGGTCAAGGGCGAGGGAGAGAGAGGGGGAGAAAGAGAGGGAGAGAGAGAGAGCACGCACGTGAGCGCAGGCGGTTGGTAGCACCCAGCAGGGACCTGGGCCGAGTAGGTTATCTTGGGAAACGGGAAGGCTGAGTTTGATCAGGCCTGGGTTTGAGCAAATCTGTGCTTGGAATCCAGCAGACCTGAGGTCAGACCCCCACCCCGCTGGGTGCTGGTTGTGTGGCTTGAGCCCTGTAGTGTTGCCCCTGAACCTCAGTTTTACCATCAGCTTGAGGGCAAGTCAGGCAGTACGTGTTCATTTGCTTCCCCCAGCATGGAGAAGACTTTTCCCACAGTCGGGGCTGAACAACAACATACACGGCTTCCTCAGGAAGTAGTGAGTTCCTGAAGTAGTGAGTTCCCCATGCGTGGATGGGTTCAAGCTGAGACTGAGAGTGTGCACAGGTGTGTGCTGGGAATTTGGTCCTCCAGGGCCTCTCAAGGCCTGTGACACACATCCCCTTGCCTTCCTTGAAGTGGCCTCTGTCTGCTCCACCCCCATCCAGGCTTAGCCTGAGAGACCAGGGATCTGGGTTCAAGCACTGAGACTTTGGGCCAGTCACTTCTCTTTTCTGAGCCTCAGTTTCTCGAGCTGTGAAGAGGGCTGGCAGGACTTGTAGGGCTCAGTGAGGAAATGGGTTTATGCCGTGAGAAATGGGTGTGTACGAATGCCCCGTAATGCTCAGGCCACCCCAAGGCCTCCGCCCCTCCCCTCTCCTTGCAGATGCCCTGCATGACCTCCTCTGCACCTCAGTGCCCTTCTGTCCCTGACTGCAGAGGCACAGGGAGAAACAGAAGTCCCCCTCTGCTCAGCTGACTGGGCAGGAGGCCCTGTGTCCCGCGGTCAGCTGAGCCCCAGCTTCCGGGCCCCACCTGTGCAGGAGCCGCTGCTTTGTGTCCCAGCCTTGAAGGAGCTCAAAGCCTGCAGGGAGTGGGGTGGAGACTGTCATTGAACAGAAGTTCGATCTGGGAAAATCAGGGAGAGCTTCACAGAGGAAGTGACATTTGGACAGGGAGTCACAAGGTGGATAGCATTTCCCTCGGTAGAGGGGGTGGTTGAGTCAGATGTGTGCTCAAACCCCAGTTGGGCACAAAACTTTGGCCAGTTACCCCTCTAAGCCTCAGGGGCCCTGTCTGGTAAACAGGTGTAGTGACAGAAGGGTCATTTAAGAATGAGAGCAAGTGCACTGAAAGCTAGAAGCCTGTGCTGCCTGCAACTTGGGCCTCAGTTGGCGTTCTTACTCTGGCCGGAGAAACAGCCTGTGCACGACGACAGGGAGAAGGAAAATGCCTTGGGTGTTGTGGACAGAATTCGTCCTGGGGTGGGGGAGGGGAAGGACCCGGGAGGGGAGCAGTAGTCTGGGCCAGAGAAAGGGCCTTGCGTGATGGGGAGTCATGGATGGGCATGAGAGCTGGCTGGCAGGGTGAGAGGTGGAGGCTGGAGGCCCCTGCCCACCTAAAGCAGTCACGGACCTCCTTCCACTAGATCCCCGGGTCCTTGCCTCTGCCGCCAGGGCCGGCCCTCCTCCTGAGGCCGGCGCCCAAACTTAGGTGGTAAGTCATGTGGGGGGAGCCACCTGGTGGCCTTGAGCCAGTCCCTTCTGACCTCAGAAGGACCATGGGGGCTTGGTCCCATAGTGGTGACATCAGGGCCCGGCGGGGTGGTCTCCAGAGCCCCAGCCCCGAACCCGTCGCTCCACACCCATTCTGGCCTCTGCCACTAGCGAGAAAGGACAATGACTGAGAACTCAGGGGGTGTGTTTGTTCAGAGACAGAGAAGTGCAGGAAAGCGTTGCTGGAGGCGGGGATCTGCAGCTGGCCGGGGCTCTGAAAGGGGTGTGGCCAGGTTGCCACCTCTGGGGGAGCCCCCTGCGCACAGCTCCCACTGCCCCCTGGAGTCGTGGCGGGGGCCTCACTGTGGACTTGAGAGCAGGCCTTTGTCCTTGGCAGGGTTGCAAGCGAGGGACAGTGTCTGCAGCACGCCCTGCCCCCAGCTTGGAGCAAAGGGGGGCACTAAGCAGAGCTCTTCCTTCTCTGGGCCCTGATTGCCCCATCTGAGGAATAGGCAGAGTGAGACCTGCAGTTGACAATGGCCAGAGGCAGGGTGGAAAGAGTGACTTTGGGATAGTAAGGGTCATCTGGCCATTTCACACTGTGCTCTGTGACCCTGAGTCCACTCGAAGGCTAGCTATGGCTCTTGGATATGAGAGGGTCCTGTCCCCGGTAGAGTGTCATCAGCCAGGGTGCCTTCCCACTTACCTTCCCCAAGATCAAGGAAAGTGTTTTCCGTCTGTCTGACTTATCTGTCCCCCCAGGGCCGCTGGGGTGAAATGCAAGCTTTCCTCTCTCTCTGGATAAAGTATGGCCCATTTACCCAACTCACAAACATGTCTTGAGCACCTACTACGTGCTGGGCTCCAGCCTGGGCACTGGGCGGCACATGGGGATGAATGGCACGTGCTCCCAGCCCGCACCAAGCCGCCAGATGGTTGAGGAGGCTGGCTTGCTGAGGTGCCCTGGGGCACAGAGCCCTTTTGAGGGTACAGAGCCGTGGTTAGTGGGAGACAGGCTCTGTTCCCAGCTCGGCAACAAGCTGGTTGTGTGACTCTGGGGACCTCCCGCGGCCTCAGTTTCCCCCTCTGCCAAGCAGGGCTAACCCTGCGCCTGCTGCCTGACATGTCGGGAGACCTGACCTCATGAGAGGTTTTGATTCTTCTCTTCATGTTGTTGTCTGAGTTTTTTCAGGGGTCCGGCCACGTGCCCGACCCTGCCTGGGCGCTAGGGACTTGGTGGATGGTTTCTCCTGAGATGGTCAGGCCCTCCTCCACGTCCATGCATAGCCCCTTTGCATGGCCTTATCTCTTGGCTGCTGTGTGGTCCCTCTCCCCTTTCCCTGGACCCCTTTCCTTTCGGGGTGTGCTGGAGTCTGTCTGAGGGGCCTCTGGAGGGGCTTTGAGCATACTTGGAGAAATGCAGGCAAGAGGGCCTCGCAGTGGTGCCCAGGAGGGCTGAGGCTGACCTCCTAAGGAGATATGGCAGCTGAGTGATCCAACCCCGGGGGTCCAGATGAGGACACTGAGGCACAGAAGCACCTTCATAGAACCAGGGTGGGGCAGGGTACTGGTTTGACACAGCCACTCCCCGGTTGGGAGTGATGGCTAGGGAAGGGGTCTGTGTGCCACCACCCGGAAGGGTGGGGGCTGGAACCACTCCATAGGGACCCTGGCCTCACTGAGACCCGCGGGCTGGCAAGCTGGCTCTGAGCGTGGGGTCTGGTTGTGTCTTTTGTCCCCTCACCCCCACCATCTTGGCCCCCCCCAAGGCTCCGAGTCCCAACTCTTTGCCCCAAATGCAACCTCTGTCATTGTACAAGTATCCTTTCCTGCCTCATTTCTTCATTTGTACCTGCTGAGACACAATCCCTCTTGCGGGGCTTGACCCCAGCTTCTCCAGGCCCTCCTCACCCTTACATACCCCAGGAGCTGGGATGCTCACTCCCTTTCATGGCATGTAATAAAGTTAAAATGGTTTTTATTTGTTGCGTGCTTTCTCAGTGCCCAGCAGTGAGCTTAATTTTGTACTTGCCTTATCTCATTTAACGTTCACAACAACCCTGTGAGATGGATCCTGGCATTATCCTCATGTTATAGGGGAGGAGACTGCAACGCCAAGACTGGGGAGCCTTGTCCGGCATCACACGGCTCAGAAATGGTGGAGCCCAGCTCTGCAAGACTCCAGCTCCTGAGCTTACAGATGCAGCACCTCGCTATTCTGTGGGCAGGCAGATCTTTCTGAGGTCAGGCCTTGGCTTGGATAAGGCCTCCTCCTCCTATCCGATTTGCACAATGACTCCACCAAGTGTTCTCGGCCATCGTCTCCCCAGCTCCTGGCCCTAACTCGGGAGGGAGGCAGGGGAATGATTCTGTTGGCGTCTGTTGGGGGTCAGGCTTCCTGGTCGGCTCTTCCGCCCGCCTGCCTGGGACCGCTCAGGTGATGCCCTGGGCCCAGTCTCACCCCCCGCCCCCACCCCTGTATCCTTACTCGTGTTCTGCCAACCGTGCGCTTTCCCTGGGAAGGCTACAGGTCGAACAGCCCCAGCCCTGTTTCTTCACCACATCTCTTTGTGCTAAGCGGTCAGGGTCCCCTTGGGTGAGGTCCCTGAAGACGGGCAGACAGCCTGAGGCCCACTCCGCAGAGCTATTCATGTCCTTGAGGGAGGCCAGGGGTCCCAGGTCCCAGTGAATCTGCTGGAATGTCAGCCTCTTGGCCCATCTTTATCACCTTTAATAAGAAGGAAGATAATGGCTGAACTTGTGCCAGGCCCTGTGCCAAAAGCTGTGTCTGATCATCTTATATTTCTTTTGACCCCCCCAATCCTCCTAGGGGGCAGGGGGCCTTATCGTCACTTCCCTTTGCCCGGTGGGGACACTGAGTTGCCATGTGAAGTAAGTGGCTGTAAGAGGCAAGGTGTGAAAGGCGGCTGCTGGGCTCCAAAACCCACTCACACTTAGAAACCGTGCCCAGGAACCCAGCGCTTCCCCTTTTCACGCTCTCTCGTGCTCAGTGGGGTCAGCTTTGCGGCTGTGTCTCTTCTTACTGAAACCTGGTGGTATGAGGGGCCGGAGCCTGCTTTGCTCAGCTGCTGATGGAGGTGGGAGGGCTCGTGGCATCTCCAGCACCAGGGGGCTAACTGTTCCCTTTGACAGCTGGGGAAACCGAGACCCGCAGAGCCAAGGGCGCTTGCTCAAGTTTATGCAAAGAACTTAACGAGAGATCCGGCTCTGGAATTCTGACCCTTGCGCTCTATTTCTGCGCTGGTATTGTTCGTGGCTTTTCCTCAGGTTAGCACAGATAGGGAAACTGAGGGAGCTCGTTGGGTCTTCTTGGGGGAGGGGATGGGGGTTGAACTCCCGTGTAACTCGACGCAAACACGCTCACATCCTGGACCACATACGTGTTTTGCGTAGAAGTGACTTGAAGCCTTTGGACTGTTTTTAAAAGAAAAGCCAACGACTGTGATATTTCCCCTGCACCTTCCTCTTGAGGCCACTTGGTTTAAATGTCAGGAAAGGGAGAGTATTTCCTGGTCAGGAACATTCAGAGCTCACCGGGAGCTGAAGTTTTGTTTTCTGTTGATTGGGAATTCGGGCAGTCTGTGCCCAGCTCCCCGCCGTTACTGGGAAGGTTGTATTTGACAGTAGCTGGGAGGAGGGATTCGAGAATGAGCCTGCGAGATGCCACGCGGAGTGGCAGGGTGGTTATTTTTAGCCGTCCCGATCCAGCAGAGGCATTTGAGCGTTTGTTCAATATTTAATTATCCATCTGAAATTGGCCCACGTGGCCTTGAGTTTGGAAGCGGCTCTCTGTGCTGTGATTTCCTCTGACTGCATAAATAAGGAAGCGAGGGGAATCTCAATAGCCCTCCAAATAATGATAGTGAAAGAAAAAAAAAAAAAGAAAAGACCAGTAGCCTTGATACTCAGAAAAGACTGGCTCGGTTCTGCCGTCTAGACAGACCCACCTGTGCGTTAGCAGAAAAGACGAGTCTGCCGAGGACGCCCATCTCGCCCTTGGAAATGTAGCCGCGCTTGGTCTATCCATCCCAGACTCCACAGCTGCCGGGGTTTTATTTGGGATGGGCTTTCCCTCCTTTGCCAGTTTCCTGTGTTGACTTTGACAGCTGCTGGGTGCCCGAGAGGTGGTTTGGGGATTTTGCTTTTAGAAGTCTTGTTAGCTTTTATTTCCCTCCTCTCTTCTCCCTGACAGACAGGAGAGCACTTTCGGCATCTAGGCCGTGTTCTTTCTTTTTTCTTGGCCCTTGGAGGTGATGAGTTGACATGGCTGTGAAATGAAAAAGGCAGAGCGCAGGGAGGATGGGGAGGAAGATGTGGGGCTGGGAGAGGCTCCGTCCCCTCCCCTGAGCCCCTGGCAGAAGAGGAGGGAGCGGATGAGGGAGCGGAGGGGAGAGGGAAGGGAGGGGCCAGAGGAGCCCCGCAACCAGAGATGGGAGATGGGGCTCCTTCTGGGTGTCCCTCTTGGAGTGGGAGGTTTGTAGAGATTGGAAACCAATAAATTGGTTAGGGATAGTCTGAGGAAAAAATCGTTTCTTACCCGTTTATACTTCTTTTCTGGGGACTGAGTTTGGCTTAGGAGTGTGGCCAGGGTGGGAGTCCTCACTGCATGTCATAAATGCTGTGTGACCTCAGACAAGTCACCAAATGTCTCTGGGCCCAGAAGCACTTGTAGCAAACAAAGAGTATTATTATAGGGTGGGTGAATTGTCATGATCTGTTCATCCAAAGCCTGAGGGGTTAATTGCACCTTTATTAGGGCTGATCTAGAAATAAAATGTGATGCCTGTGGAGATCGGAACCATCCAGATGGTTCCTTGGCATCCCTTCCCCCAGAGGCTGCTACAAGTGTCACTTGTACTTGTTCAGAGCAACAGAGCTTTCGTGAGCCACCTACTGTTTGCAAACCCTGTGCCAGGGGCCCTCGTGGAGGATACAGCCAGTCCCCACCCTCAGGAACCGAGCCTGGGGGAAGGTATCCTGTAATCAGGTTAGCAGATGATGTGACTGGAAGGATAGACAGGGCCTTGAATGGTGAGCCAAGAGGTTGCAACTCCCCCTAGCAAGCCACAGGGAATCAAGGGAAAGATTTTGAAAATAATGGTAATTGTAATGCTGACTTGCATGGTGCCAGGGGCTCTGCTAAGTCCTTTTTTGCATCATTTCATTGAATCCTCATTCTCTCAGTTTCTCTGATCTACTCCATTTTGCAGATGAGAAAACTGAGGCTGTGATTGGGTAAGTTACCTGCTCAGTATTACCCAGCTGCTGAGTAGCAGAGTCAGAATGTTTAACCCTCCCTATACTTCCCAGAGCTGTGGTTTAGGAGCGTGAGTTTTAGTAACCAGCGCTCGAGATTGGCGTGGGTCAGGGAGAAGGTGGCAGCAGAGTGCCCATCATTGAACGTAGGTGGCCGTGTTGGTTGTCCAGAAGCAGGAGGCAGTGGGTCTGAGCTGGGAGAGGGACAGAAGGACCAGACCCATTTGGGGGAGTGTGGGAGGAGGTGTCCTTAAAGACTTGGGTACGAAGCAGGGTTTGGAGGCCGGGCAGGGAGGTCATTCACGCTTCCTTTAGAATCCAGAGGGAGGCCAGTGGGTGTGGGGTTCGGGGAGGCAGAGGGCCGGTGGAGAGAAGCTGACAAGGTTGGAGGAGGTGGTACAGGGAATGCCATCCCCATCTGAGGACCAGTGCTGGGCACACGGCCACATTTGCTCCCTGACCGACAGCAAAAGAAGTGTAAGTCCAGTGCAATGAGTTTCCCAAGACATCCATTTCCACATAATCCATTTGAGTCACGTTTCTTTATTCTGAGATGGTGGGTTTTGGACTCTTTTGGGGGTTAGAACATTCCTTTTATGAGAGGCAAGATGGTGACAATTTTTTTTAATGTTTTATTTTTGAAAGAGTGCAAGTGGGGAGGGGCCGAGAGAGGGGGACAGACGATCCGAAGAGGGCTCCGTGCTGACAGCAGTGAGCCCGATGTGGGGCTTGAACTCACAAACTGAGAGATCGTGACCTGAGCCGAAGTTGGAGGCTCAACCAACTGAGCCACCCAGGAGCCCCAAGATGGTGATAGTTGTTTGACCATTGTATTTGGCAAGACCAGCAGTCAGAGGCCCTATTGTTGCCTGTTCCCACATGATGCTATGGTGTTGTTTTTACTCATGAAAATTGAACTGGGTCGTGAAATTCCAAATCGGTAGGAGCCTGGCACTCAGGAGAGCAAGAAAGTGGTGGGATAAGCCCTTCGGAAAGACCTAGGTGAGTTTAGAGCACTTGGGGTGGGGTGGGAGCCGGCAGAGCTGTGGGCTCGACTGGCAAGCCTACCCTGGCTCTTGATGCTTGGGCAGAGGGCCGGGAGTGGTGTGCCAAGCTGGACCATTGGAGAAGTTGGGTGGGAGCTGAGGTCCAAGAGAAACTTGAGTTTCCCGAACTATCTCTGCGGTCACAGATCCACTGGTGTCTAGGCACCTGATTGGAGTTGCAGGTTTAACAGCAAGCAGGTTGGGGCACGAGGCCCTCCCGCAGCGGCTCTCCCGGGGTGGCTCCCTGAGCTCCAGAGGACCTAGGCTGTGGCCCCCAGTCCCACCCACACAGACAGCGCTGGGGCTGGGGGCCTGGGAAGCCCCTCCCGGGGACGTTATGGAGGCAGCTCCTGGGTTACCGACGGTCCCCAGGGGAGACCACCAGTTAGGGCTAAACCCCTCTATCTCCTCTTTTAAAACAAATTTTTTTTTAATGTTTTTATTTATTTTTGAGACAGAGCATGAGCAGGGGAGGGGGGCATAGAGAGAGAGGGAGACACGGAATCCGCAGCAGGCTCCAGGCTCTGAGCTGTCAGCACAGAACCCGACACGGGGCTCGAACCCACGAACCGTGAGATCATGACCTGAGCCCAAGTCAGACCCTTAATTGACTGAGCCACCCAGGCACCCCTGTGGCTGTTTTCGTGTTACTTTGGCAGAGTTGAGTCGTTGAGAGATGCCTAAAATATTTGCTCTCTGATGCTTTATGGGAAAAAGTTGCTGACCCGTGGGGTGTGGCTAAAGTGCCCTGTCCTCTCCCCAGCGATAATCAACCTCCCGAAGGCAGTGTGTTTCCGGCCCACCTGCGCTTTTATGCTTTTACTGGGTAGGCAAACCCTTCCAAAGGTGTAATATGGCACGATTTTAAAGAACGGATGTGGAGAACCTGCGCCCAGGCAGAGGCGAGCAAACGTGTGTCTGCACCCTGGGAGCTCCTCACGTTCCCAGCACACAACACACGGCCGCACTCTGCCTGCCCCGGGACAGGCCCTGAGGCTCCAGACCAATGAGCTGCGGGGGAAACACAGCAATAGAAACGGAGGAGGTGACCCTGTAGACCAAAGTTCCTAGAGATCCTTAGAAAGCAAAGGAGGAGAGAGATTCGGGGACCAGAGAAGCCTTTAGGCTATGAGTCCTTGGAGTGACCAGGAACTCCGGAGCTTTCTGGAAGGCTGGGAAGTCCTTGAAAGTGAGGCACACATTTAGGATGAGGAATAGGAGGCATACACTGTCAAAGGCAATTGTTAAGAGGCTCGAGTCGAGGGTCCTAAAGAAGAGCTGGTGACGGTGTCTACAGATGTGGAGAAGTTTGCAGGACTTATCCTGGACTGTCCATGAGGCCGGCCAGGTGCCAGGGGGCAGACCCCACACTGTGCTTTTGGAGAGGCCCCTTCGTGAGGTCCCGGGATGTTAACTGAGAGGAACGCTGTTTCCTTGGCTCTTCCCTCCACCTCCTGAGTACCAGCAGCCTTTCCCCTCCACGTCCCCTCTAGGGGAGCTGCTGTGCCCTTCCCCAAATGCTCTGGGCGGGGATGGGTACCCCGGACATGCCCCTCTCCCAGCAGACCCACCCCCAGCAAAGTCGCCTGACTTTGAACCAATGCCCTGAACTTAAAGACAACTTGAACTCTGATCCCAGTTCCACTGGAGAGACAACAGACTGTTAATAGTTCCATGGTCTCAAGACTCCTTCCCTTCCCCATGCCCACCATCATGGAAACAAAATGTGATACGCAGTGAGGCCTCCCTCTTCTCTTTCTGCCTTGTGGCTGGGCTGTGATGGGACCTGGAAACGTAGAGAGAGACCAAGGGCAGGGAGGAAACTCAGCTTCCTGGCTGATTTGGGACCCGTTGTCCTGTCACTCATCTGGGCATGGAGGCTCATTTCCCATCATGGTGCAAAACCCTTAGGTTCAGAGATTATGGGGCCTGAATCCCGCCTTCTGCATTCCTAGCCCTGTGGTCAGGATTCTGAACCTGTTTCTTCCTGTGACACAGTCGCCGTCCCCACATGTTTCTCCCCATTTCCTAGTGGGCCAGTTTTTATTACTACAGGTATCCAGTTCTGGTGCTAGCTATTGAAAAAACTATGCTTCACAACATCAATTTACTTTTGCATTTTTTTTCCAAAAATCAATTGACCATATACGTGTTGTAGAGTTTCCACATGCTCTTCTGTTCCATTGATCTATGTCCTTATGCTAATACCACGCGGTCTTGATTGCTTTAGCTGTATTTCAAGACTCTAAAGTATGTCTGGAAAAGCAAGTAATGTAAGTCTCCCAACCCGTTTCTTCTTATTCTAGATTGTTTGGCCATGCTACGTCCTTTGCTTTGCCATCTGAATTTAAAATTGAGCTTGTCAGCGTCTTCAGAAAGCCTGCGAGGATTTTAATTGGGATCTCATTGAATCTATAGATCAGTTTGGGAGAAATGCTGTCTCAACAACACTGAGTGTTCCCAATCCACAAAATGTGTATCTCTCCATTTATTTGGGTCTTTTTAAAAAAAGCCTCCCAGTACTATATTTTTAGTTATTAGTCTTGTACTTCTTTTATTAAATTTACTCCTAGGTATTTTTGATGGTCTTTGTTAATTACCCTGAAGGATGGAGATGTTAGCCTACTTGCAAACTAGCAGCTTAGCCTGGTAGTTTCACGGGTACTGGCAGAAGATACGAGCTCCGTGGGTCAGAGACAAAGGACTCTGGGCATAGCAGGTAGCGTGAGCTTCATGTTTACATTGGTCCCCTTTTCCCCCAAGTTCCTAGGGCAGTCACAGATGGTCTGTTCTAGAACATAAAATGATCGCTCTGTTGTTTTTCCAAATTATAGCGTCATGTCCGTTACAGGATCTCGGGGGTTAGCTGTTCCTCAGGCTAAAAATTATACAAAGAACTGAAGTTCAGTTTGCTTTAGCATCAAACCATTAAATTAGAAACTTGGAGATAATTTAAAATTTGAATTCCAAGTTGTCATGTACCGAAAGGTAAAGAGAGTTTTAAAGTTATATGTAAAAAAATCAATATATACACACTTAAAGCTTTATGCCCATTTTAATTTGTCAGAAAAAATAAAGGCTGTTATATCTATAGCCATGTTCTAATTTAATAATATGGTTTTTAAACAAAAGTGTAAAACAGTAAGTCCTAAGGTTGAATTTTGGGGAAAAAATAAATAGCTTATATTTTCTGAATGAAATGAAAGATAGGATGAATTTAATAACACATCTGAATATTTTAGGTTTAGATAATCATGGTTCCCTCTGGAGTGCTATCATTAGAACTTATATGCCCTAGAGGAAGGATGATTGATGTAAATAGTATCTATACTGAGGATAAATACACAGGGTGCTGAAAAGATGAAATGTTCTCCAGGCACAGATGTGAAAACATCTCTAAGTTATACCACGGCATAGCCAGCAAAGGTACCCTACCCTCTTGTGGTTTCCAGGTATATGTGGTTATCATGTATGTCCTTTGATAACAAGTACATCATGGAGAAAGACACAAGTTTACATCATATATGGTGATGAAGATTTCTAGAAGGAAACTTGTCTCCTTTTTTTAAAGCAGCTGTCCCTTTGGAGAACGAGAGACGAGACACCTTGAGTGTCCCCTGTCTTAAATCGGCCAGTGATCTGACAGTGCTATCCCTCTATCTTTACTTTAGTGTAATTAGAGTAAGTTGTGCTTTTATCAGTGGCTGTATTGGTTTCTTGTTGCCACTGTAACAATGACCATAAATTCAGTATCTTAACACAACACAGATTTATTATCATACGGTTCTGGAGGTCAGAAGTCTGAAACCAGTGTCCCTGGGCTAGAATCAAGGTGGTGGCCAGGACACTCTTCCCCCTGGAGGCTCTTGGGCAGAGTCAGTCTCCTTGCCTTTTCCAGCTTCTAGAAGCTGCCCGCTGGAAGTCTTTAACACCCCCCCCCCCCCCGCCTCCCAACCTCTGCTTCCTTTACTACAGCACCAGCTCTGCCTTCTCTGACCTTCCTATCTTCCTCTTGTTGGGATAACTTTGGGTCCAGGAGGTAATCCAAGGTAAACTGCCCATCTCAGGATCCTTGACTGAATCACGTCTGCTGAGTCCCTTTTACCACACGCGTGACACATTCACAGATTCTAGGGATCAAGATGTGGGCTCTTAGGGGCCCATTATTCTGGCTACCGCAGCTGGGTAATGTTTAGTAACCTCTAAGGAACACTTGTCCTTCTCCCAAAGACAGATGACCAAAGGCTGAACTGGAAAAAGTGTGCAGTAGGAGGCCCTCTTTATTCAGCTAACTGTTAGAAGCAGATAATAATAAAGGACGGATTTCTTCATTAACACACACAAAGATAGACACAGAGGCATCTAGTTGGACTGCTGTGTCTGGAAAGTTCTAACAACGTGAAGATTCCATGGCCTGTTGCCATGGTGATTTTACCTTTGGCTCTTCCTGCTGTTTACCTGGCCACTCCCGCAGTGGAGGGCGGGGAGGAGGGTGGGGACCAGTCTTTTGGCACTCCAGGATGGGGAGCTATGTGCCCTTAGCCACCGGTTTGTTCCTAAGTCTGCTTTTTGGACTTTCCTGATCCACTTTCTGTAACTGGTCATTTGGGCTGCCGTGACTGATTTATTTGTTTCGTTTTCTGATTTTGTTTTTCTCTTCCTTTCCTATGTGTTCAGGCGGCACAATTCGTACTGAATCATTCTACCACCTATGTGTATTTTTAATTTCACTGTTAGTTTTTGGAAGTCTAAATTATTCCTCGTTCAGTAAACGGTACAGTCATCTGCTCCTACCATAGCCCATCCCATTCTTCAAAGGCAACCTCTGATGATAATGTCTTGATAAACACACATACAAAGAGAAGGTAAAAATCGAATCAGTTTAATCACATAGACAGCAAATGTACTTCAGCCTACATCGTCTAGGGTAAGCCTTAGCAGTGATTTTTAGATTTCTGTGCCTCTTACCTCTACACCACTGGCTACTCTCTCTACTTAGGTGACACCGGATACCAATATATTTCTGCAGTTAGTTTCTTGGGATGGAAAATCTCAATTATTTACACACAGCTATGATCCCGTGTATTCCAAACAGGCTGTATATTAGCTTCCCATTTTGAAATGATCACAGCTATATAGGCAGTTGCAAAAAGAGTACAGAGCGGTTTCCATGCACCCTACACCTGCTTTCCCCTGATAGTTACATCCCACATGACTATCCTACAATATCCTTCAGCATCAATGCCCTCCAGCCAGAAACCCACTGGGAGCACACCTCTAGGTAGACAAGTTGGATTTATTTTTTATTGTGGCAGTGAGGGACAACATATACCACCAGGAACCACAGGGCGTCTCAGTCCGAATATGGTAGAAAGACACCTGCTACAGGATTTGGGCTTTGATTGGGTGCTTTTGGGG
The DNA here is from genome assembly GCF_007474595.2 of Lynx canadensis. Classification (NCBI taxonomy): domain Eukaryota; kingdom Metazoa; phylum Chordata; class Mammalia; order Carnivora; family Felidae; genus Lynx; species Lynx canadensis. The sequence continues at coordinate 80,676,382 of NC_044315.2, forward strand.
AAGTCTGAGGAAGTGGGGTCCGCTCTAGCTTGGCTGCTGCCAGAAAGCGGGGCGCTTCCATGATAGGTTATCTCAAAATTCATCTTTGTGGGGAGGAGGTAAGCATGACGATAATAAAGCTGTCATTGTTAAAGCAGCAGCGGTCTGTCATTTTAGCCAACGTGGGAGGATGTTTGCTGTTTTGCGGGCGGTACAGTGACCAGCTTTTTGTCAGTTGCTTAGACAAAATTATGAAGTGGCCTTGTTTTGTCTCACTTTATCATGGTAACCTCGTCTCAGACTGGTACCCTATAAGATTGTTTATGTCCAGAAGGAGAATAGCATGACGTAGCGGTGAATGTCAGGTCGGCTTCTGGATGTCAGGGGCTGTTTTCATCCACTGTTTTCTCTCCCCTTCTGAAACTTGGGACCGTGTATGTATAATTCTGTGCCATTTTTAGCACACATATCCACATTCATGTAACCACCACCACAATCAAGACACAAGACTATTCTGTCACCACAAAGATCTCTGGTGATGCCCCTTTATAGCTACACCCACCTGCCCACCCCCCGCCATTCCCAACCCCGGGCAGCTACTATTCAACTGTCCATCTCTAGAACTTTGCCACTTTAAGAATGCCACGTGAATGGAATCAGACACTACGTGGCCTTTTGATATTGGCTTCCGCCCCCCCCCCCCCCGCCCCCGGAGCATAATGCCCTTGAGATCCACCCAAGTTGTGGAAATCTATTAGTGCGTTCTTTTTTTCATTGTTGTGTAATATTTCACAGCATGTGTGTTTGTTTCTTATTGTGCGACAACAGATTAAAATGTAGCGCTCAGGGGTGCCTGGCTGGCTCAGTCAGGAGAGCACACGACTCTTGATCTCTGGATGGTGAGTTTGAGTCCTATGTTGGGTGTACAGATTACTAACAACAACAACAACAAAAACCTTAAAAAAAATTAGCAGCTTAGGGGCGCCTGGGTGGCTCGGTCTGTTAAGCGTCCGACTTCGGCTCAGGTCACGATCTCGCAGTCCGTGGGTTCGAGCCCCACGTCAGGCTCTGTGCTGACAGCTCAGAGCCTGGAGCCTGCTTCCGCTTCTGTGTCTCCCTCTCTCTCTGATCCTCCCCCATTCATGCCCTGTCTCCCTCTGTCTCAAAAATAAAAATAAAAAAATTAAAAACAATAAACACTAGAAAAAAATTAGCTTAAATACAGCTGTGCCATCCTAGAGTTCTGTAGGTCACAAGTCTACTGTGGGTCCAACGGGATTAAAATTGAGATGTTAGCAGGTTGGGTTCCTTTCGAAAAATCCATTTCATTGGCTGAATTCAGCTCCGTGTAGTTGTAGGACCGAGGTCCCGTTTTCTTACTGGCTGTCGACAGAGGAGTGTTCCCAGCTTTTCTTGGCTTGTGATCCCCTTCTGCCATCGTTCCTCTCGTGCTCAGAATGTCTCCTGCCTCTTTCATCATTGCATCTCTCTGGCTCATCTTCCTGCCTTCCTCTTCCACGTTTAAGACTGTTTCCCAGGGCGCCTGGGTGGCGCAGTCGGTTAAGCGTCCGACTTCAGCCAGGTCACGATCTCGCGGTCCGTGAGTTCGAGCCCCGCGTCGGGCTCTGGGCTGATGGCTCGGAGCCTGGAGCCTGTTTCCGATTCTGTGTCTCCCTCTCTCTCTGCCCCTCCCCCGTTCATGCTCTGTCTCTCTCTGTCCCCAAAATAAATAAACGTTGAAAAAAAAAATTAAAAAAAAAAAAAAAAGACTGTTTCCCTCTGGATAATGCAGGATAAACTCCCGTCTCCTTAACCTCAATCGTGTCTGCAAAGTCCCCATGTGAGGTAACATATTCTCAGGTTCTGGGAATTAGGAAGAAAAGTGGACTTCTTTGGGGGGCCAATATTCAGCCTCCTACATAGTGGATGGACCACAGTTTAACCATTCACCTACTGAAGGGTGTTTTGTTGTTTCGGTTTTTGGCTATTACAAATGTTAGGAACATTCTTGTAAAAAAAAAAGGGGGGGGGGAGCACGTAAGCAGATTGCATTGTTTCCTTTGGCAACGTACTTTTTTTCACTCAACGTCGTACTTCTGGTGTGCTTCCTGTTGATCTCACACAACTGGATCCTTTGTAGTGCCATTGTGTGCCGTGTGAACAGAGCCCCCGGAGACATACCCTCTTCCTTGCTGTATAGTATTCCTCCAAATGATTTCCTCAGGGTGTGGTGCTCCATTCCCCTCTTGGTGGACGTTTAGGCTGCTCCCAACATTTTTCTACTACAAAGCAGTGCTGCAGGGGACATCTTTTTCTGCAGACGTCCATGTGCAAGGATGAAGCATCGTTCTAGACTGGACATGTGGGGGGAGTCTGGTCCTAGGACGCATGCGTGTGTCTGTTTCCATTAGCTCTAGCTAATTGTTCTCCAAACCCTTCCCATTCCACCAGCAGTGACGAAGGAGCCTTCCCCATCCCTGTCAACACTGGGGTCACTGCTCTTTTTTTAATGTTTGTCTATCTGAAAGGTGGGAAATGGCATCTGGTAGTTTTAATTTGAGTTTTCCTAGTCACTGTTTGCAGCACATATGCACACACCCCTTTCTCTCCTCTCCTTTTTCTGTACTCGTGCTGAATTCTTTTCTCCTGATGTGAGTATTAGAGGTTGCTGCCTCTACCTGTTTTTAGGCATTAAGATCTGGGCAGTACAACCCGACAACTGAAATTTGGTGTCTTGTCTGAAATTACAGGATGTTCCTCAGGCCTCCGTGTTTCCATGGGAACAAGTAACAGTCATCCTTCATGATTAGGTGGTATCCATGGCAACCAAGCCGGCAGCATTTGAATGAAACCGATTTTATTTTATTTTATTTTATTATTATTATTATTTTTTTGCAAACACATGAAGGTTAAAATGCACGCAGCCTGGCGCTTCTGGTAAAATGGAAACTTTTGTTTCTTTTCCTCGTGGAAAGGGCATCTGGGGTCAGCTCTGCCGGTGGCCCAGTTTTGCAGGTTGGGAGCCCTGAGGTCATGTGGAGGTCACAGAGAGAGTGTGAGCTGAGAGGAGACTCCCGAGCCAGTGCTCCAAAGGTCTAGGGATGCCACCTTCACGCTGCACAGTGTTAGGTCACTTAACGTCTCCGGGATTCTGTTTGGCACTAGCTGTCTTGCTTAGACCTCTGAGGACACGAGGCCAGTGTCTGCGTCCCCAGATTAAAAAAAAAAAGTCCTGCTAAATCAAAGGACATAGGCCTCTGTGTGTTTGTCAAGGACTCAGACTGATCCCTTGCAGGCAGAATTAGGATGGGGGAAGGTGATCAACTTTCCATAAAGAAAGATTTGGGTTTTTGTCTTTGCTTTTGTTCTGGTGGTAGAGAATAGAGATAGTCACTGCCCTGACCCCCTCCTGACTCACTGGATTGATGATAAATCATGAACTCAGAGACGGAAAGGGGTTTGCCTGGAGTCACACCGCAGAGGCCAGGGGGAATCCTGTCTCCCAGTACCAGTCTTGCACCCCTCCCCACCCCCCACTCTCCAGACACCCTCTGCCTTCTCTGAGGTCCTCAGTGTGGGTTGTTGGGGGACAGTTTAAGGGGCTTGAGCACATACTCTTACTTCCTGCCTGGGGGAAATTTAGAGGAAGTCATTTTTGCCTCGCAGAACCTCAGTTTCCTCATCTGGAAGGTGGATCTCACCATAGCTGTCCAAGGTGTCATTGTGGGGATTCTATTTGAATGGCTCCAGAACTTGCCTTCTCAGTGGGGGTGATATTACTCCAAGTAGGTGAAAACAGTTGATTCTCAGAAGGGAAGGGGCAAAGAAAAATCTCACTCTTTTTTTTTATTTAAAAAAATTTTTTTTTTACATTTATTTATTTTTGAGAAACAGAGTGAGGCATAGCGTGAGCGGGGGAGGGGCAGAGAGAGAAGGAGACACAGAATCCAAAGCAGGCTCCAGGCCCCGAGCAAGCAGTCAGCACAGACCCTGATGCGGGGCTCGAACCCACGAACCGTGAGATCATGACCTGAGCCGAAGTCAGACGCTCAACTGACTGAGCCACCCAGGAACCCCAAAATTTCACTCTTTTTACTGTATAAAAACCCAGTATATGTACAGTACATAAAGATAGCTACTGTATATGGTATTAGAGTTTTGTGGCGGGGGGGAATCTAGAAAAAAAATGTCTAAAAAGACCTCTTAGGGGAAATGATAAGGCATAAAAGGTAAAGAAATGCTGGCTCAGAATTCCGCAGTCCACAAGCTTCTTGTTAGTGTTTCACGCCCTTTGGGGCGTCAGATGGGGAGAGAGCCTGGCCCGGCCCAGACCCTGCCCCTGAAGACCCATGACAGGACACAGCTTCCTTCCTGGCCTTGTTTCCCCACCCCTCTGTAAAGGAGTTGCCTCCGCTCCACAAGCGGGGGCCGGGTCTTAAGCAGCTGGGATCCTGCCTGGTGGGTCAGTCAGGGTCCAGCAGGAAGCAGATGGCACTTAACGCTAGGATGATTTGAGGTGTGGGCGGGTGTGGGGAACCGTGAAGAGGAGTGTGGGACCCCAGAGCCAGTGACAACCGGGGATGATCTACCAAGGCTGAGGGAGGGGAGGTGTGTGGGCGCTCAGGGGACAGGGTCCTCTTGATAGGAGCTGGGACCATCAGTGGAGGGAGGCAGCCAGTGTGGGCGACTCTTCCTCCCCCGCCCTGTCCGATCTCCTGCCAGGGCCCCCCACCCCTGGCCTAACCTCGTGGAGGCTGGGGGGTCCAGAAGCTCAGCGGGTGGGGTCAGCCCCGTGGAGCAGAAGGCAGGGTGGAAAAGCGTGGAGGATGGAACTGGGGCCAGTGGAAGCTGCCTGGAGAGGTAGGAAGGTCCCTCGTCACTTTCCTCTGGAGGGCAGGGCCCTGCCCTGGGCATGCAGGGGAGGCTGAAAAGTCAGAGGATCCGGCTGTTTTGTGCAGGGGGGAGGGGACTCCTGTCCCTTCCTGCAGGCTCCTCCTGCGTTTCTACCTTCTCACATGGGTGGGGTGTGGCCAGGGCTTCTGAATTGAAGTCTAAGGCTATTTTGGGAGCACCTGAGAGAGAGTCTGTGCTATAGTCCTATTGAGTTAGGGGCTAATGGACAAGTTCCTTTCCTCCACTGTCAGCTTCCTCATCCGTACCATGGGTGGTTGGATCAAGTAACCCCAAAGGCCCCTGGCTAAGACCCAGTAGGCAAGAGGCAGTGTTTTGCACAGGGGATATCAGGTTTTGTCTCGGAGGAGAGGCAGCCTTGCTGGGTTCCTCTTGCCCTACCTGGTGGCTCCATGTATGTCTTGCCTGGAGCCATGATGGCCCACATGCCCAGGAAGGGCGGTGGAGGTGTGTGTGTGTGTGTGTGTGTGTGTGTGTGTGTGTGTTGGGGGAGGGAGGCGAAGTTCCTGAGGGGCTTCTGGACGCTGAGCACAGTGCCTCATACATAAGTAGGACACAGTGGTTATGGTGGACACCCAGGTGGAGGTGATGGGGGGTGGGGGGAGAGGTGAAGGTAGACTGAGGAGCCCAAGAAGAGATTTCCTAGGGAAACCTCCAGAACGAGTGGTGTCTCCTAGAGTGTGACTAGCAGGGACTGCGGAGGAGGAGGGAAGAAGGTTCTCAGCAGGAAACACCACGAGGGAGGCAGCGAGGCCCTGGGAGATTGCAGCCACTGGGCTGGGGAGATGCTGAGTAGTGGAAGCTTTTCTGGAAGAGGTGGCCCAGGGCTGGCTAGTGCACAACTGGACCTGGTATCAGCCCCTGCCTGGTAGTCAGCTGCGCCTGAACCCCTCCCCGTGGTGGCCCACTTCCCCCAGGCCCAGGGTGGCATTGCCTGCCTGGCCGTTGGCCAGGGCTCAGTACTGGAGCCTATCCTGGGGGGCGTGGTGACGGGCTCCACTCTGTCCTTCCACACTTCTGAAGACCTCTGTCCAATCTGGCTACATGGAGGGAAAGGACCGGAAAACGTAGACATTGCCGTTCTGCCTTCTGGGACAGCTTGCTCCTCGTCATCTGTTCTGTAGATGTGCACACGTCCACCCGTCCTCGAATGCATGTGTCCCTGAGGATGAGTCTGCGTGGGTACCCGTTGGAGTGTCTGCATAGATGTGGACGTGAGTGTGTGGCTGGGCATGCGTCCCTGTGTGTGCACATGCACTGGGGAAGTGTCTGCCCCCCGTCCTTTTTCTTCCTTGCGAGCCAACAGGACTTTCCTGAGCAGCCCCCATGTGCCAGGCTCCACACAGGATACTGGGGATGAGATGCAGCCAGCTTGGGCACGGGCAGTAGGAGTTCCATAGCCAAACAGAGAGAGAGAGAGACAGAGAGAGAGAGACAGACAGACAGACAGACATGTACTGTGTGCGAAGTGAGATCATCGGCAGGAGGCTTGGCCTGGCTGTTGCTAGAGGAGCCAGAAGGGGGCTGAGAGCTGGGGGCAGAGGGATTACCAGGGGTCTCCTCCGGGGCCTGTGGGATGGGATGGACCGGATTCCTCTGTGGGGGACCACAGCTGGAGCACAGGCAGAGAGATAGCCAGTGCCGAGCATGGCGTGGGGGAGCCAGCCAGGCAAGTGGCCAGGTCGCACTGACCTGAGAGGTTTTGAACAGGCAGGCTCAGGTCACGGCTGTGAGTTGTAAGTAAGCTGTCACCGTCTAAAAATCAAAACACTTCGTATTTTAAAAAGCTCGGGTTTCCAGCTTCTCTTGAACTGTGGGAAGCCGTGGCTACCCGGGCCCCCCCCCCATGGCTACGCTGAAATAACCAGCTGGGTGCTACCCTTGATCCTGAAACCTACCAGCCTTTGCACTCCCATCGAGTTTAAGGCCTCTAGAAAAGAAGGTCTGAATTGGAAGCCAGAGATCACAGATTCTCATGTTTGAAGGGACTACTTGTATACCTCCAGGAACAGGAAGCTTTATTATGTCACAAGATATATGACTCGAAGTGAAGATTTGGAGAGAGCTTTTTTTAAAACACATTGGAATATACACAACTATATATATATATATATATATATATATATATACACACACACACACACACACATATATTATATATATATACTTATATAAATTACATATATATATATATATATATAATGAAGTTTGCCATTTTAATCATTTTTAAGGGTACACTTTAAGGGCATTAAATACATTTACAGTGCGGTGTGACCATCACTGCTACCCGTTGCTCGCTCTTTGCCAGCACTCCAAACAGAAACTCTTATCATTAAGCAATACCTCCCCATTCCGCCTGCCTCCAGCCCCTCGGTTACCTCCAACCTACCTTCCATCTCTATGAGTTTGCCGATTGCAAGTGTTTCATGTAAGTGGACTCGTACGACATTTGGGGTCTGGCTTTGGTAACTCAACATGTTTTCAAGGTTCGTCCACACTGCAGCGTGTGTGAGAACTTTTGTTCGTTTTTATGACGGAATAGCATTCCGTCGTATGGATGTACCACCCTGTGTGTATGAACGATCGTCCATTCATCTGTGGATGGACACTTGGGCTGTGTCTACCTCTTGGCTATTATGAATGACACTGCTGTGCACATTTGCATACAAGTCTGTGTATGTCCCTGTTTTCAACTCTTGGGGGTATATACCCAGGAGAAGAATTGCTGGATCGTGGGGGTAATTCTGGCTTTCACTTTCTGGGGGAACAGCCAAACTGTTTTCCACAGTGGCTGTACTCTTTTAGGGGGACCAGTTGCCTGTCGTCCTGGGCAGGATGGGGAAGGACAGGAGGGCCTGACCGAGTGGCCTCGATCGTCTGTCCTCACGCTCTCTCTCCCTCTGTTGACAGAGTCGCCCCAGGAAAGGCCGGGCTCCCGGCGCAGTCTGCCCGGCAGCCTCTCAGAGAAGAACCCCAGCATGGAGCCCTCGGCCACCACGCCGTTCCGGGTCACGGTAACTATCTCTGCGTCACCATCGCCACCTGGCCTGGGGTGCCACTCTGCGACCCCGCGGGCCCCCTTCCTGGAGCCTCACGGACCGGGAGAGCATTCAGCCTCCCTTGTTCTAGGTATCCGATCACTCAGCTGCTCCCCTCTCTGTGGCTCAGCCTGGGGGCCACACGGGGGTCCCGTCCTGTGAGGGAGGGGGCAGACGGAGGACAGACAGCCCCGCAGCCACGGGGCCCAGAGCGAGCTGGCCGGGGAAGCGAGAGTCTAGCGCGAGCGAGGCCAGATAAACACACCCTCACGTGTGCACATGCACACCACGCTTCCGCGACTCTTAAGATGCACGATTTTTATTTTTGCGTTTTAATATCTCTCACGTTGCAGTCTGTGGCGTGTCATAATTTAATCGCTGTGTTTTTTTCTTTCTTGGAGACCCATAAAATAATGCTGCATCTTAAAACTGATGAGGCCTTAGAATTGACAAAGCACAGCATATATACTCTAGCTATTGATTTCAGTGGCCTCATTAGCATACACCTTTTTATGACTGACCCAAACAGCTTTACGGAGACAGAACGCGGTGACCCTTATCATCTGACTCTCTGTGTCCCGCTGTGTCCTCGCCGAGCACGCACACTATTGTATGTTCCCGTGCGCTCCTCTGTCCAGTGCTCTGTCGGCCACTGGAGGCACAGAGAAGTACAGACAGGGAGAAAGCAGAACACGCCGTCTCTTCCCCTGGGAGCTCGTGGTCTATAGAGGAGACGGGTGGATGTTTGATCGATGCTTCATCCATTCCTTCATCCAGCAGGTTTTATGTCAAGCCAGCTGTGTGCCAGGCACCATTATTGGGACTGGGGCTGAGTGGTGGAGGTGGCCAAGAGAGGACCTGGTAGACATTCTCATGCTCGAGCTACGTGCTGTGAAGAAAAGCAGGCTGCTATGATAGAGGACACCAGGAGGGCTTCCTTGAGGTGGTGTGGTCGAGAGGTGATATTTGCGCTGAGGCCCAAGGGATGAGGCGCCAGCCCTATGGGGAGCAGGGGAAAGAGGGTTTTGGGTGGACGGAACAGAGAGGGCACGGGCCTGGCTGTCACCATGCAGTGTGATTTTGGGGCTCCTGATGAGCTAGGAGTAACTAGCTGTTCCCTATGCATTAGAAAGGGTATCCCCCTGGAGGCTGACTTTATGAGCTGGGTCTTAAAGGGTAAGCAGGCACAGTGAAAGAGGGAGTTCCAAGTAGGGGGAACAGCAGCTGCAAAGGCATAGAGGCGCACTAGAAACTGATGTGTTTGTGAAACGGCGAAACGCGTGGTGGGACTGGAGTTGAGGGGTAGGGAGGACTGGGTAGGGGTAGGGAGGACTGAGCAGCTGGGCTGAGTCTGGGGCCGATGGAGCTTCAAAAGCCAGGCTAAGCGGGGTGGGGCTTTCCATGGGGCAACTGATTCTCCCGCCTGTCTGTGTGTCATAAGAATGCTTGCAAAACAGATTCTTAGGTTCCCTCAAGATTTCAGTGCAGTGGGCCAGGGGCAGGACCTGGGTATCTGCATTTAAAAAGCTCCCCCAAGAGGTGGTTGTGAGCTTCAGGCTCTGAATTGGCCTTGGGCAGCAGGAGGAAAGGGAAGCCTGTGCCAAGAGTGGATTCAGGGTCACTCCCCTGGGTGTGGTGGGGGCCCCTGGGAGACCATCTCTAGCCTGCAGGGAGGGCAAAGACGCTGACCCCTGGGTGACCCTGACTCCAATCAGTCAACTGGAGCTGAGGCCAAGTCCTGCCTTCCCCCGGGCCCTAGGGGCCACAGCCTCTGGGGCTGAGCCTTCAGGGGCCTTAGGGAACAAAGACTAATAATAACGTAGCCACCTGCACTATGCTTCCGGTCCTACGTAGATGATCTTTTTTAATCCTCAAGATAGCCCTGAAGCCGAAACTTTGATCACCCCATTTCACAGATGAGAAAACTGAGGCTCAGAGAGGGGAAGTCACTCAGCTAAGCTCCAAGCGCCACTAAATGGTGGAGCCAAGGTTGAGACCAGCCTCTCTGACGTCAGGGCACAAGTGTGCACTCCCGGCCGTGAGCAGGGGAGCCGTTGCCCCCGTGCCCTCCCGGAACCTCTCAGTGTTTCTCCTTGTCTGTTCCCCTTCCTTTTGCTGCTCTGATAGATGTATCATCACACCTTGAAGTTGCTGTCACTGCGGCTCTTTAACTGCCGGGTAGGTTTGGCGTCCTTCTTGTAGTGACGTTTTCGCCCCATTAACCGTGTGTGGGTCAGAGCCAGCCCCTGGCTTCTGGACCCCCAGGCACTGGGACTCAGTCCCGCCTGCGTGAGCTGGGTCCGCAAGGTGGAAAGCGTGTTCACTTGTCATTTTACCCACTTCTCACGGCAACCTGGAGGGGAGGGACCATTCGTGTCTCCATTTCACAGATGAGGGAGCTGAGGCTGAGAGACATGAAATCATTTGCTCGGCATGATGGATGCCAGGACCGTTGGACATTCACGTTTTGTGTCCTTCCCTGGACACCTTGGCCCTTTTCTGTGTGGAGCAGTTCAGGGTGTGAGTGTCTATACTGGGCTGTGCTTGGAGCTCACGGGTGCTAGAGGGCTCAGAGATAGGGATCTGGGTTCAAATCCTGGCTCTTCCGTGACCTGTGTGACCTCATTAGTCACTCAGCCTCTCTGAGCCTCCGGTCCGTATCAGTAACGTGTGGAATGTCCACCCTTCCTTGAAGGACTGTGGTGGACCTTCGTGAGTCCTGGCACGTCGAGGCCCACGTCTGACCCAGGGTGGACACTCAATACAGAATATCCGCCATTATCCTTGGAATCGTATTTCCCTTTTTGGCTTTGGAACAGTAGAGATCTGGGGAGGGTCAGGGTGGAGAGCCAAGGACAGGGCGTTTGGTGGGAGGGAGCCGGGCTTGGGTGTTGGGGACGGACCCTTGTAGGACCAGAAGCACACCCTCTTCTCCTGCCCAGCTTGCACTTCCTCACATGTGCTGCCACAGGCCGCATCCTCACGTGCTTGGCTGACTGCTGCTGTGTGTACCCTCCCCCCTCCCCCGCCGAGGGAACCCAGGCAACATGGTTTTGCCCCAGGGGAGGCAGGAGACACAGTACAGGATATACCTGAATAACTGGTGTCTTCGCTGCCGTTTGAAACTCGGGGGACAGGATGTCACCCCCTCTCACAGAAATGCCCTTGTGCAACCATGGAGTTTAATGGAGAATCAACATGTTGTGTTCGTTTGGATTCATTCTGTCTGCCTCCCCCCGTGAAGACTAAAGCCTGGGAGAGGCTGGACTCGTCCAAGGTCACCACTCAGCTGGGAGCACTTCTGGGTCCCGGCTGTTTGTACCCATACGGGGCCCTAACCTTTTGTGATTTGGCCTGGGACTGCAGCCACCCCACAGGGCATCAGGGGCTGGGCACAAGTCCCACCTCTGTTTCTTGGAGATCATGTGACCCTGGGGGACCCTCAGTTTACCCTTCTCTAAAATGAGGAGTATGGACTTTGTAAGGGAACATGTGGCTTGGGCATAAAGTGGGCGCTTAAAGATTTCGATGCAGTAACGAAAAGAATGAACTAAAAGTCAGCAGACTCAGGGCTGAGCCTCATATCAGCTTTGTGACCTGAGCAAGATACAGAACCTTTGCCCATCTGGTATGACTTCCTTCTATCTACAGGTGGAGTTGGGGGTGGGGAGTGGACCACTAGGACCCATGGTGCCAGCAGGCTGGGGTGTGCCCTGAGAGCTATGGAGGACCCTGGACCAGGGTAGGATGGAGAAGGGAGCTGGGAGCGTGTGACCACATGGGCCTTCTGCCCGTCTCTGGCCCTCAGCTCTCAGGCTCCACCGAGATGTCGAGGCCAAGATTCAAACCCAGATCTGTCTTCTCTGCATCAGTAGGGAATCCTGGAAGGAAGAGAGGGAAGGCAGGCAGCAAGCTGGGGCCCCGTATCTGCACACGCTGTCAGACGGGGTCCGGGGGCTCTGCCTGGGCCCATCTCCCTTCCCAAAGCCCAGGGATCCTTAGCACAGCAGCACGCCGCCCCTTCTCACCTGCCACTCCATGTTAGGAATTCATGGTTCGATTTGGGGGGAAGGTGATGGTGACTGTTACCTGTCTCCCCACGGGTCCCCTCAGCCCGCCACCTTCCCCAGACCCAACCTCCCCTTGCTGTAGGCTGGGTCCTTCCTGTCTGCCCCCCACCCCCTCCCATCGACCTTGAGGAGGGCTGGCAGGGCTGGGGTGTGGGAGGCGGCAGAGGCTCTGGGAAACTTGACAGCCAATTGATTCCTCTTCGGGAAGTTGAAAGTGGAGAATCGTGTTTGAAGGTTTAGCTGAAATTAGGTCTCAGGGCTATTTTTTGCAAGATGGAGAAGGAGAAGTGTCAGGGAGGGGAAGGCCCAGGGGGGTGGCGGAAGCTGCAGATAAACTCAGTCGCGGGTTGATTGCAGATGCTTCTGGAAGGGGGTCTTAGCTCCTTTCAATCACCTACTTCTGCTGGATGCTCATTTGTGCGCACCCTGGGTGGTGGGATGGAGGTGCGGCCAGGGTGCTGTGGGAACCCAGAACACGGGCCAGTTACCATCGGCTGATAACGGTAGGGAAGAAATCCTGGAGGAGGATCTTTGGGGCTGAGCTTTGAGGGATGTGTAGGAGTTTGTCAGGAACAAAGGGAGAAGAGTATTCCAGCTGGGGGAGACGTACGTGAATTGGAACAAGCCAACGGCCCTGTGTGATTAGAGTGTTGGGTGAGTTGGAGACATAAAGGAGGGGGCACGGGAGAGGAAAGTGAGTGGGTGGAGGCTTCGGACTTGCCCCTGTGGGGCACAGGAGCCACAGGCGATGCTAGGTAGGAGAGGAGCCAGCAGATCTCTGGGATGCGGACTTCCAGCTCCACACCCCTCTCCCCACTCCTGCAGCTTTTCCCTGCGCCCTTTTTGTGACTCAGCTGTCTTTTCCCATCACACACATAGTGCCAGGCACGTGGACATAAACACACAGGCCTGTGAGGGGGCCCCTTCGACACCACCGTGGAAGGCCGTTGGAAGCGATCACGAACGCTTCCCCGTACAGAGGAAGGCCTGGAGCTCATAGAGGGGAGGGTCCTTTCCCAAAGTCACACAGCCTATCTGGAACGGGGCCTGGAATCGAGCCCAGGTGTCCCTGTGTCCGTGCCCCCCTTCGGGGCTGCTCACGCCTTGCCGCTTCCAGCCCTCTCTTCCCTGCAGTTGAGTCCTTCTGCCCACCTCCATCAGGTTTCCTGGGAAGAGAGGCTTACGGAAATGGGCATTTGTGGGTCCGAAGGTCCCCAGAGGCCTCCGATGGCTCCTGCCCACTCGTCACACACTGCCACCTCCTGGTCTGCCTCTCTTCCTCCATTCGTGCCCCTTCTCAGCTGGGGCGACTCTAGTGACGCATCGGGGTGGTGGACGGAAAAGCTGGTCAGGCTCACAGACCAGATGAGCCACCTCTGTCACTGCACAGGTGGCGAAACTAAGGCCCAGAGAGGGGAGGCTTGCCCGGAATACTTGTTGGGGCTTCCTCCGCCACCCCAGGCTGCTTTTGGGCCCATCTGTGTCTGTGGCCCCCAAACCAGTGTGGGGATGTCAGCCGTGCGGCCATGGTTGGGTGTGACTGAGCAGTAGGGCTGGGCCCTGGATCGGGGTCCCACAGATGGGTGCCCCGGGCCCCTCCTCGCAATACCCTGCTCAGTGGAGGCCTGTGAGCTGGAGTCTCCCGGCCCGGTGGGTGGCAAGTGTTCTGCGGATGAGAGGGTGTTGGAGAGAGGCTAATTGTTATTAAACTGTTCAAACCCAAAAGGAAAATTACTATCATTTTGGTCTGTGTCCACCTTCTGCAGGGAGAAGCTCCTTTACTGCAGCGGGAATCGAGGAGACGGGAATGTTATCACAGGGCCACCCGGGGGCGAGAGCTGGCCAGGGCAGCCAGGGTGGACCAGGACGCTCTTTGGGGCAGAGATATGGGGTGAGGGGCTATTTGGAGCCTCCTGAACCTGAGGCCAGGCCGGCGAGTGACGGCGGGCTGTGGTATTTGGTGCTGTTGGAGAGCTGCCAGCCTCATTAATAAATGATGGTATCATCGCGGGTCTCTGAGCCTCTCTTTCCCCATCTGTAGATGGGCACAGGAGCCCCTCACTCACAGAGTGGCTGTGAGGGCCCAGTGTCTGGCCTTCAGCCAATGTTCATCCTCTGTTCCCTCTTCTGGTAGGTGGGGCTCACTCCTTCCAGACACCTTCCCCCAGAGTCCCAGGTAATCAGACAGACCCCCTCCCTTCTGTACCCATTATCTGCGGCCCCAGAGCAACATTGCCTCTGGTGGAGCTTCTAGGGCTCAGCCCCGGCACCAGGAGGTGGAGGTGGGCAAAGTGATACCGAAGGGACCAGAGACAAAGTTCCCAGGTGGTGAGTACAGATGGAGGGAGCTGGAGATGTCTGCGCAGGGCCGTTTCCTGCCAGTTGGGGGCAGCAGAGGGCAGCGAGTGGACGCCTGGGCAGCCGCTCCCAGAGGAGAATGGAAGTCCCTGGGGTTTGTGTGACCCCCCCCCCCCCCCAGGGCCACAGGGGCCTGGCTGAGCTAAACGAGCTCACCACTGGGTGGAGGAAACAACTCAAATCGAGGAGCACCTCTGGGCAGCTGGGCCTGGCCCTGGTGGCTGAGCTGACTGGGCCCGGGTTGGCCAGAGACCTGGGGGACCCCTGAGAGAGGGCCCAAATTAGAGACACTGGAATGGGGCAAGGCCTGGGGCCAAGGCCGCTTTCCAGCAGGAGAGGCACAGGCTGAGGCCGGCCAGCCTGAGGGCCGCCAGGCAGCATCAGGGCACTGCCGCCATCGTCAGGCTGGCTAACAGACACTCTCGTGGTCACCCTTTGATGGCTTGCAGGTGTCTTGGTCCACCCCCACCAGTACTTCGAAAGGGAGCAAGGCAGGTGTTCTGGCAGAGGTGGGGTGGTTGTCAGAACCGGGGCCGAAAGTCCTGCCAACGTGGGTTCAGATCCCAGCTCTGCCAGCCCCTTGCTGTTGGCACGGTGTTGAAGTTCTTGCAGGGCCTGGCCCACAGCACCAGCCCAGCCTCTGCCAACCAGTCGTGTTCTCTCCATTTTATAGATGAGAATGCTGAGGCCCAGAGAGGGAAGGTGAATTGTCCCAGGTCACACAGCCAACTGCGGACAGAGCTGGCATCTGAACCTGGGCCTCCCCATTTCCCTGCTTCATCCTGCCTCGTCCCTACCTCCAGCTGGCCTGGTCCCCAAGGGTCAAAAGGTGTCTGTTCAGGGCAGAAAGGAATGGCTCCCCTCGTCTCACCCCACCCTGTGGCCTCTGCAGGCCCTCTTCTGGGTGGGGGGCAGGGCTCAGATGCCTTCACTTCCCCACCCCCTCATGGGAAAACAAAGCAATTGTCTCTGTCACATCAAGTGGCATTTGGGTTGGATTATAGACATAATTATATCTGAGTCTTCAGGTGGGAATTGTTTCTAAAGCCAGGAGGCCCTCTTTGGAGGTGGCTGCAATGACATCTGTTTCCGATACAAGGCCTTGCATTGGGATGAGTTACTTTTCCTCTGGAATTGCTTAAAGAATGCCTAAAATAAGCCACGATTGTTACTGCCCTGCTCCAGCACCTTAGATGGCTTCCAGGGGGTGGGATCCAGCTCCCCAGCCGCCATCCCCCAGGCCTGTCCCAGCCTCAGTGCCTTCCTTCATACAGGCTGGTCCTGTCCACAGGCCCTCTCCATTTCCCTGCCTTGAGAGCTCCTTCCCTCCTCCACACTCCCTCACTCCAGCAGGCATCTCCTCCCCTAGGCTTCAGAGCTCAGTCACAGTCAGACTGTGACTTAACCATCTACCAGACGGTGACTTTCTCAAGGGCAGCGACTGTTTGGCATTGAGATGGGGCCTCATGTGTGGTGGGCCCCTGGATGGGCTTGTGCAGTGAAGGTGTGTGAGAGAGAATGGATTGGGTGAGTGAGTGCAGGGTGGGGAGGGGATGAGTAGGGAGCAGAAGTCCCTTCTGAGAGCCCCGCTTGATGTCTCTGGGGCCAGGTGGACACCCATCTTGGGAGGAGAGGTCAGGAGGTCAGGACAAGTCACTCGGACCACCACAGAGCCCTGGCAAGGACACCAGCCCTTGTTGTGAAACTGACCTTGACTCCACTCCATGGGTTCCCATGATCCCTCAGGGACAGAACTCCCAGGTAAGCCAGGCCTGCAGATGGTAAATCACCCAGGAGGAGAAATAGCCTATAAAATCCTCTCCCCAAACGGTGCATTTTGTATCCTGTAGTGAAAAGGGCTTTAAAAAGCATTGCTCACTCAGGTGGATTTATGAGGGTTCCACCTGCCTCTCACCTCTCCCTCCCACTAATGTTTCTCATCCCTGGGGCTGTGGCACCCTGGGGTCTTGAAGCTTTTTGGTGGCTCTTGGTCCAGGGAGAAAAAGGATAGCACCTCTTCCCTGCCTTGCTGATGCAGGGTTACTCCAGACCACCTAGGTACCTTGGGGGGGGGGGCGGGGGGGGGGACAGGAGGAGAAACCGACTTCCCGGAAGCCCCCTGTGGCCCAGCACAGAGCTGGAGTCCCCACCGTTCACACCCTTCCTTCCTGAAAGCTGTGGTCTCCAGAAGATTCCTCCCATTTGTTGTTACCTGCAAATGGGTCACCAGGGAGGGGAAAGATGGCATGCCTACACTGGAAAGCATTTAGACCTCAGCCAGACCAATCCCCTCATCGTAGAGAAAGGGAAAGTGAGTCACAGAGAGGCTAAGGTACTTGCTTAGAGCCTCGCCGTGTGATGATGGAATTATGGAAGAGCTTGGGCTCTGGCACAGGCTATCTGGACTGATCCCAGCTTGGCCGCTTCCTGGCTGTGTGGCTCTGTGAAAGTTGCTTGATCTCGCTGGGCCTCTATTCTGTCATCTGCACGTTGGGTCGTGAGAATGAAACCAGGAAAGTCACGTGAAGCTCTAATACGGCGCCTGAAGCTTGGGGCTGAATAAGTACATCTGGCTTACTCTTATTAGCACGTTGGAACGGTCCTCATTCTTATTAATAGCCAGGCTGGGTTTTTGGACTCAGCTTTCTTGACTCCGAACATGGTTTTCTTGCCATTCTGCCAGGTGGCCTCTGGTAGGGGTGTTCCCTCATGCAGGGTGTACAGAGCACAGGACAGGGAATAAGCTCTGTAGTTAGTGAGTCACCCCGGGAAGACTGGCCTGGTGCTGGGACTTCAGGCAGGGCCTGGAGGGGGGAGCGGGGAGAAAGGAAGGGGGAGATCCTGCTGCAGGGGTGAGGCTCCCCGACGGAGCCAGCTTCCCTGCAGCCACGCAGCCCTCGGTGCTGGACTCCCCAGCCCGGGGTCAGGGCTGGCCAAGGGCTTAAACAGCTGATGAAGTGTTTGTGGCTGTCCAGACCTCTGGGACGGGCTTCTTATGCTAAGGCAAGTGTCGGCTAGCCAGAGGATTTATGGGGCAGTGAGTCACTCCCTGGCTGCTCTGGGTTATCACCTCCCTCCCTGAGATCTCGGAAACGTGTGTGTCATTTCATCAGTGTTCACTGATGCCACTCAGTCCTGGGCCCTGGCACGTATCAAGAGGGCCTCTCTGATGTCGCCGTTACCCCCTCCTGCTACCTGCACACGCTCATCCTCTTCCCAACTGGGTGCCCCCTTCCTCCTTCCTCCCAGGCTTCCTTAGGGGCCCCCTCGATCCGGGCGTGGTCTGCACTGTTGGGGGAGGGGTCATGCCCCACGTTATCAGCCTGGGCTCAGGTGGCGGGGTGTAACTGGGAGGTCAGAGAGACCCGTGATCACTCCATGGGCCTCTGAGGCAGCCAGGCTTCGGGCTGTCATACCTCTGCACCATTGCCCGTGCCAGGATTCTGCCCGGAATGCTCATCTGCGGTTTCCCTGCCCCAGATAAGCTCAGCAAGACCACCCATTGCCTCGCTTTCAGGGTTTCTACTACGCTCTCAAAAGCTGTCTCCTCTGGCAAACCCACCCAGACTGACCACAAGGGAATCCCTTTAAAAACCTCCCAGAGCACGGGGGCACGCCTAGGGGGCTCAGTCGATTAAGCGTCGACTCTTAATTTTGGCTCCGGTCATGATCTCACGGTTCGTTAGATCGAGCCTTGCATCCGGCTCTGTGCTGACAGCGCTGAGCCCGCCTGGGGTGCGCTCTCTCCCTCTCTCTCTCTCTCTCTCTCTCTCTCTGCCCTCCTCAGTTTGCGCACGCCCATGTGTGTATGTGTGTACGCATGGGCGTTTTCTCTTTCTCTCTCTCTCTCTCAACATAAATAAACATTAAAAAAAAAAAAAAACTTCCCAGAGCATATTCTCAGCCTTTCTCCTTTTTCCTTCATATCGTTAATATTTGTTAATTAGTTCAGGAAGTATTGAGGAATACTTGCCATGTGTCCTGCACTGGGGAGCCAGGCCAGCATGGTCCCCACGATCCTGTGAGGGAGGGAGGCATGAAATCAATACATGTATAATTACCACGGTGATAAGTCTGCAGAGGGACCTGGCCTACTCGGAGGGCATTTTGTCGGCACCTCAGGACAGACTGTGAGGAGAGACAAAAGGGCGTGCAGGATCCACTGGGCAAAGGGGTCTTCATTCTAGGCAGTGGGAACAGCCTATGCCAAGGCCCTGTGGCAGGAGGGGCTGGCGATTCTGAAAGTCCCATTGAAGCCACTGGGGTTGGAGCCCAGGGCGTGGATTATGAAGCGCTTTAAGGGCCTTGCCAAGGGGCTAGGCTTTTATCCCCAAAGCTCTGGGAGCTGCGGAAAGGGGTGGAGCTGGTCAGTGCAGGATATGATCTGCTTTTACAAGGACCCCTCTGGATGCCCTTGGAGAATGCACAGGGGAAGGGAGGCAAGACCGGAGATAGCAAAGCAGCGAGGAGGCTCCTGGAGGTGTCTAGGAAGGGCCAGGTTCACCTCTCCAGCTGCACTGGGGAATCCTTGAGGGCAGAAATCCCATCCCTTCCAGGACTGAGCACATGGGGAGGCTCAGAGAATACACCCTGAATGAGCTGTTGACCAGCCGACTTCCCCACCAAAGGAGGTTTGGGTTCTACAGTTTGCTTTGATAAACTCCTGCTCTCTCTTTCCTTCCGGCTAATGGCTGGGCTGGCCCTTGGTGGTCAAAGTCCAAGCCATAAAAACGAAGATGACAGTAGCTAACATTGCCTGAGTGCCGGGAAAAGGGCTAAATTCTTTACATGTGTGATCTCACTGACTTGTCACAACAACCCGGAGGTGACTACTGTTGTCCTCGTTCTACAGAAACTGAAATGGACTCGGATGGTTAGGTCACTGGCCTAGGGCCCATAGTCATTAAGTGGTAGAACGCTTTGCTACCATGCCTCTTGGGGGCGGGGGATAAAAAGTATTTGCATTTTTCCCAGGGATTCCTAGAGAGTGAGGTAACCCTAGGACATAGGTGGAGTTTTAGGTGTGATGATGGCAGGAGGAGAAATGTTTGGGGCAGGGATCTCCAGCTCTGGACAGGGGGTGGGGCCCTGAGGCCACATGACTCGGAGAAACCACATGTTCAGGGAGCTGTGAAGGCAAAGTTGTGTGAGAGAAGCAAATAGAGATTCTGGTGCAGAGTGAGGTCCTGCCCCACAGATCATGGGGATTATGGTAGCAGCAGCATTTTCTCCCCTTTGACCCAAGACCTGGGCTCCTAGCTTTTTGTGGTTGTGAATATGAGTCCATATGAGCTGGTATGTTTGGTCATTCTGTATGTGCCTGGTGACAACTGAGTATGTATGTATATTTGTGAGTTTGTTTCGGTGTATTTGTATCTCCATTTGCATGATTCATGACCGTATGGGTGTATTTCTCTGTGTGCTGGTCAGTGTGCACGTTTGTTTATGTGTGTGTATCTGTGTGTGGTAGTGATGAGGGGACTTGTATGTTTATGCGTGCATTTCATTGTGGGCACGCACCCCCCCCCCCCGTCCCACCATGTGTCTTTGAATGCATGCATGTCTTTGAATTTGTGTGCATTTCTGGCTGTGTGTGTTTCTCCATAGAAACGTGTTTAAGTGTGGGTTTTTTGGCAATATTTTAATGCAAGAGTGACCCTTCTGTGCCAAAACCCAGCCCCCTGCTGGCTCTCATGGCTCTTGAATAGGTTCTTGTTCTGCGGCCCGAGTAGTCTGGCTGCCTTCTCTGGGGAAGCTGGGGTGTGGAGGTCTTACCTTCAAAGCAGCACTGGCATGGGGCGCCTGGGTGGCGCAGTCGGTTAAGCGTCCGACTTCAGCCAGGTCACGATCTCGCGGTCCGTGAGTTCGAGCCCCGCGTCGGGCTCTGGGCTGATGGCTCGGAGCCTGGAGCCTGTTTCCGATTCTGTGTCTCCCTCTCTCTCTGCCCCTCCCCCGTTCATGCTCTGTCTCTCTCTGTCCCAAAAATAAATAAACGTTGAAAAAAAAAAAAAATTAAAAAAAAAAAAAAAAAGCAGCACTGGCAGGCGACTACAGAGGGTGATGTGGGCATAGGGTGGCCTGTGAGTAGGTGACTGCCAGGAAGGCACCAGCTTCACCCCGGCTTAAAATGCCTGCCCTCTTACGGCTGTCACAATGTCGGACATGCCACCATGAGTGAGTCATTCCCCAACTGGGACCCTCTTTGATGGTACATACTTCGCAGGGGAGGAAGCCAGGGAAGCCTGGCAGCTTGCTGAGGGCAGAGCCCCAGGAACAGGGAAGAGGAACGGTGTGTCTGAAGGACTGAGGAAAAGCCAGAGAAGCCTCTGGTCCTGTTAGTGCCAGGCCTGGGGGAGCCCAGCTGTGGAAGGCACAGCTGCTCTGGCTTTAGCTGTTTAGAATCACCAGATATCAGCACTGGAATGGAGCCTGGTGATCACCCAACCCAGCCCTTATAATACAGAAGGGAAGACTGAGGCCTGGAGAGAGGAGATGTGGGGAGCCTGAGAGGTTCTCGAAGGGTGGGGTGCAGGCGTGGCAAAGAGCACTGGGTGAGGAGATAGGACACC
Organism: Lynx canadensis; assembly: GCF_007474595.2. Lineage (NCBI taxonomy): Eukaryota > Metazoa > Chordata > Mammalia > Carnivora > Felidae > Lynx > Lynx canadensis. The sequence goes on from NC_044315.2 coordinate 80,697,307, forward strand.
TAGGCTCTGCCGTGGTTCTGCTACTGCCTTGCTCAGTGTTTCTGGGAAGTCCTCCTGCCCTCCTGCCTTCTACCATGTGGGCATTGCCCTGGCTGCCTGATCTGGCCCCTCTTCGCGACTCTAGAAGCAGGACGTCTTCCTGGAGCCTAAGGCGTCGAGGCTGCCTGCCAGCCAGTAATGCCCAGCAGATCTCCTCTCCTAAGGTCGAGAGAGGTGGAACTATCTAGATGGGGTCTTCCGCTCCCTTTCCTGTGTTTTTCGGTGTGATTTTGGCATCCTTGCAAAGCTGCAGAAGGATACTGAGAGACACGCCTGTTAAAGCGGCTTCCTTCCCTGAAGGCTCTCTGTGTGGGTGCAGGCCTTGGAGACGGCCACTGGAGGAGGAGCGGGGCCTGGGCCGAGGGAGAGCCCGCCGGGTTCTGCCTCCATCCCGAGCACTGTCTCAGTGGGAGTCAAAGGCAGGTCAGGCCCACCACCGGTCTGTCTGTTAGAAGGGGAAAGGCCCTGAAGACAGGACCGAGGATGCAGGACCGAACAGATGATGGAGCCAGGAGAAGGGACTCCCGCGCGACAAGAGTGCCCGCTGTGTGCCAGACACGGTGCCCTACACTTCACACTCAGGGTCCAAGATGGCTCAGAGGACCAGTGGTGGCCTGCCACCTCTGGGTGCCCAAGGGGTGGTGCTGGAGTGCAAACCTGGGGTCCCCTAGGTGCTGCCTAGGGGACTCGTGTGTGAGGCATGTTTGAGGCTGGGCCTGGGCAAGGTGTCCCCTCCCTGAGCCACCAGTCCTCACCCGTGATACTGCTGTGCTCAGGGAGAGAGTGCAGTTCCTTTCTCTCCTCTGGTCTGGCCTGTGGCCCCCAGAGCCTGGGGCTGAGCTGTTTGGCGAGGACGTGCGGGCACATATGTCGAGGGCCCCCCATATGTATAGACACCCCCAGCCGCCTAATAGCTCTGCTACTCTGAGCGAGGGGCTTAGCTTCTCTGGGCTTCTGTTTCCCCACCTGAAAACCCAAAACATTCTGAGTTCTGAGGCATCCTCCCCGCATTCCTAGTAACAGGCCCATCCCTCCGGGCCTCCTTCCTGGGACTTGGGGGGTGTTCAAAGAGTGCCAGGGGCAGGGACGCCACAGAACAGGAGCTCCATAAGTGGTCATCTCTCCTCATCGGCCCTGCTCGGAATTGACTGAAGTGGGTGAATGAACACATCACGTGTCTGGAATTCCTTGAGGGCCCTTGAGAGAGTTTCTCAGAACATCCTGAGGAAGGGATGAGAAGGGCTGGGGCCAGATGTCAGGATGGTGGCACAATGGCTGGATGGGGACGGGGGAGCTGCTGAGAAGCATGTGGAAAAACAGCTACAGGCTGTGTTAGTAGAGGCCGAACACCCTATCTGGGGAGGCAGTGGGTTCCGTCCCCACAGGGCGCACTGGCTGTTCGCCGAGCTTTAGACATCCGTCCCTGGTCTGGGGACCGAGCGGCCCCACCTGCCCCCGGCTCGCACACTTTGCACATTGGGAGGCTCTGTGAGGTTGCTTTAGAAAAAGCGTGCTTATTTTAAAGCCTTCAACCCGGAGGACGTTCTGTGGCTCCGGGACCATTTTGCAAGCCTGTTCATTCATTCACTTGGCATGACACCAGCCTGTCCCTGCTGCGAGATAGCCTTCAGGCTCCTGGGAGAGCCCGGGGCAGACTCCCGCCTGTGGTGGTCATGGACCTTCTCAGGGCAAAACTTGGTGGCTGTACTACAGCCACATCAGCAATGATAATAATAAAGCTGGCAACTACCATGTTCCGTGGCTTATTATTTACTATATTACTGGTGACATCTTGCCTCTGGATCCTTCCCACAACCCTCTAAAGTAGGTATCATTAGCCTATTTTACAGATAGGGACACTGAGGCTTGGGGTGGAGCAGGCCAGTAATTTGCCCACAACTTGTCTGAATTAAGATACGAACACAAGTGATGCTGGCCCACGGGTGTGATCAGCAGTGTGGCCTCCTGGGGAGGGTTGGGATAGATAGAGTCAGGCCCTGGAAGTTCCACAGCTTTCTCTCTCCTCACTGCACCCCTTCACCCATTTCACACACTGCTGCTGGGCCTTGCCTGCCATCTTCTGGCCAGGGGGGCTGTAGAGTTGGTCCTGAGCCCTGGTTTGCCTGCCCCCTGCTCCCCATTCTCAGCCACTGGGCTGTCAGGAGGCTCCACCACAGTTCTAGAAAGCAGACCTCAAGAACCCTGTTACAAAGAAGGGACATGATTTGGCCACTGCCTCTCACTAAGGTTGACTTGGGTTTAGAGTAAGATTTTCTGACTTCTTGAGTTTAGAGCTGCAGCCACCTCCAGAAGTCACATCTCTGGACCTGCCCAAGAAGGGACAGGAGAAAAGGCTCATCTCCTTTCATCCGGGGCTGGGTAAGAAGCCGCCCGTGGCCCTCCACCCCATAAAGGAGGTCAGTAAGCAAGCTACGAGGCTGGGCAGAGTAGGGAACTGGAGCCTGGGGTCTTTGATTAACCTTGATGTGTGATTTTGGGTAAGTCCCTTCCTGTCTCTGGGGCTCGTCTGCCCTTATATACAGACTTCTGGGCCTGAGTCCCCTTCCAGCTGTGGCTTTCTGGGATGATGAGCCTTTTGCTAAGTCTGCTATATGCAGAGTCCTGAGCTGGGTCCTCTGGGGGATACAAGGTCCTCCAGGGTGGGCACATGTGATGTGGTGTGGGTGGTCATGGTCGGTTTGAGTGGGGAACAGTAGGCTTTAGGGAGGAGGCAGCTGGTCAGAGGAGCATTAAGTGTGGCCTTAGAGGGAGGGGTGAGTCAGAGGAGTGACACTGGCCTCACTCAACCTCCTAGAAGGAAGAAAGCCTTTTAAAAAAAAAAAAAAAACAAACAAACTCAGAAATAGGATAAAGCTGTCAGTATAGCTACATAATGAACTACATAAATTGTGAAAAATGCCTCGAGGTTCTTTGTACCACAAGCAGTGTAAAAATTGTGAAATTGTCATCAGTGTAGAAAATGAAAACCAAGAAAAAGTACAAGCCCGTTGAGGCATTGGCTGTGAGAGAAGAACCCATCCAAGTTGGCCTTACCCGGCAGGAGGCCAAGGTTGGGGGCACCCAGAGCTGATGCAGAAGTGCAGATTCCTGCCTCTGTGCTGTGTCCCCTGAGAGCCTCCTGTTCCTTGGCCTGCCACCATTTGTGGTCCCTCTCCATTAGGGATTGCCCTCTGGAGGAGGCTCCCTCCTGCGGCCCCTCACACCTATGAAATATTCACTGAACTACAGCTGATTAGAGCATCTTGGTGACACTGAACTGCAGAGTGAGAAGGATTTGGACCCACTGCCTGGAAGGACTGGATGAGGTGGTGTTTCAGCTAGGCCCTGGAGGATGTGCAGAGTTCTGACAAGTGACCACGGGGTAGGTCGTCTTCCTACGGAGGTGAGAGACTGAGGGAGAGGAAAGAAGGGTGGAAGGATAGGAAAAGGGAAAGCCTGAAGAGGGTGGGCAGGGAAGGGGGGCGGTCCTAGCGGAACCCCGCATTAGGCAGGCCCGGAAGTTGTGTGTCCTTGGACAAGCCATCTTACCTCTCTGAGCAAGGTTTCTTCGTTTGCAGAAAGGGGTAATGTTTCTCTGTCATTTTCTTGTTTGTGTGGGTGACATGAGATGATGTGTACAACTGATGGCTCACTTCATCATGAAGTGATGGGGTGCTGGGGTCATAGGGATGGACAGATCCCGCACGGGGCATGGCTTATAGCAAATGTCCACCCCCTCCTCCTGGGCCAGAGAGGGCTGCAAGCCTAGCCTTTGTTGTGTGATGGATGAAATGTGGTGATCACACTGGGTACAACATGGACTTCAATATGAGTTACTATCCCATTTCCTTCTGTCCTTATATCACCTGGAATTGAGGCTGGGGTGGGTGAGACCCCCAGAACCCCTCTCAATTCCTCCATCAGGGGATTCCCACCTCCCTTGAGTTTTTTTTCTCCCTCTAACCTTCTGTGGTTCCACAGCCTGGATAGCTTGAGCCCCCCAAATCTTCCCTCACCTATAAAGGGAGGCCTGGTTCAACCTGGATGTATTGAACTCTGTCCTCCTCCCTGTCTCTTCCGTGGGACCAGGAGCTCCTGGAGTTGGGGATGGGATTAAGTTCTGTCCTCCTAACGCTGCGCAGCCTGGTAGACGGACAAATGAAATGGCCTGAATGGGGGCCCTGGCTGGGGCTTGCCATACTCCTCCTAGGAAGGGACCCCTACCGGCCATGGGTCATGAATGGTGCCCTGCAGCAGCTCATCTAGCGACCGCTGCCCAGCCTTCCCTCTGACGTGGCTGCAAACCTTGAAGCATGCCCTGGGGATACTCAGCAAACCCTTCAGCCTCTGCCCCCTGCCTGAGCTAGGTGCTAGGGACCCTGTCCTTGAGGAGGTTGCCCCTGCTGGAGTGCCCCTGCTGCGGCAACCAAGGTTGCAGGCAAGGGGCTTCACCCCCAGGGTCACTGAAAGTCGCCTGCTGTAGGGAAGACACCCAGGTTAGGGGGCCAGGTGGCCAGGGTACTATCAGGCACTGGCCCCAGAGGACCGATCACACGCCAGCTCTCAGAACCTTAGTTTTCCTCATCTGTAAGACCTGGGGCTGAGAACCCCGACCTGGCGGGTGGAGGACCGCACGGTGTCAAGCCGGGATGGGGTGCGGGGCGTGGACTCCTCTAGGTGGGTGGGGGCGTGACCTCGTTCTGGGAAGAGGTGAGGGGGCCCCGCCACAGCCCCCCGGGGTCCCCGCCCCTTCGCAGCCCCGCCCCTCGCCTCCGGAACCCCCCCACGCCCCGCGCCCGAGGGGGGGGGGTCGGGGGGGGGGGGGCTCGGCGGCCTCGGCCGCGGCCGGCGCGACTCGGCTCGGCGTCGCCATGGCAACAGCGGCTTAGGGGGCGGGGGCGACGTGGCGGGCTGGGCCGGGCGGCGCGGGGTGGGCTGGGCCGCGCTGCGCGGGCCGGGCCGTCGGCGCTCGGTCGGCGGGCGGGCGGGCGGCGCGGGCCGCGAGCAGCTGGGGCCGAGCCCGAGCCCGCGCCCGCCCTCAGGCCGCGCGGCCGCCCGAGCCAGGGCGCGGGTCCCGCGCGGGTCCCGGGCCGCCGCCGCCGCCGCGCTAAACCCCGCCTCCCCTTCCCCCTCTTGTCGCCCCGCGCGCAGGGCTTCCTCAGCCGCCGCCTCAAGGGCTCCATCAAGCGCACCAAGAGCCAGCCCAAGCTGGACCGCAACCACAGCTTCCGCCACATCCTGCCGGGGTTCCGGAGCGCCGCCGCCGCCACCGCCGCCGCCGCCGCCGCCGCGGACAATGAGAGGTGAGCCCGCCGCCGCCAGCGCCCGGCCCGGCCTCCGCGCGCCGCCGCCCCGGGATGCGCCCCGGAGGGCGCGGGGACAAAGCGAGAGCCGGGGCTGGGGCGCGCTGGAAGCGGGAGGGCACCGCACGCCCGCCCTCCGGCAACTTGTGGGGCCACCTCGGACGGGGGGGTCACGGCGGGAGGACCTTTCTCTCTCCCCGCGGGGTGAGGAGGGGGTGTCCGCGGCCCCGGGCGAGGCCGGGCGGGAAGTGCCCTCGCCGAGAAGTCCTGCCTCGCCTCGCCGAGGTGGGCATTGTTTCCCGGGCGGTGCGGTGCCCGGCGCTGGGGACCCAAGTGGCGCCTCCACCCCCAGGACCCATCCCCCTGCCTCTGGAGCCCCCGGGTGTCCGATACAAAAGGCATTTTCGGCTGGGTTTTGCAGAGACTCAGTGGTGAGGAAAAGGGTGAACATCTGGAGGGGAGGAGCAGGGGGCTGGGCCGCTTAGGGGGCACATCTGCTCTAAGTAGGGCGCGTGCTCCGCTGGGGGCTGGGGTGAGCACAGGGGGCAGTGCCGGGGCTCTGAGCTCAGGGGCATCGCCTGAGGCTAGGGGAGAAGGGCCTCGTCCTCTCCAGCCTGGGCAGCTGCTTGCCTCCCTCACCTCTCCACTCCCAGGGGTGTCTCCTGTTCCCTGTTTCCTTTTCCTGGGCAAGCCTGGAGCAGGTGTGGAAATTCCAGGGGGAGGTGGCTTGTGGGGCAGAGGAGGAGAGAGAGAAGGCGGTTCAGCCTGCTCCCAGTCACCGGCAACAGAACAGGCTTCAGCTCGCAAGGGCAAGCCATCCTGTCCGTGTTCCGGGGGCACTGGGCAGACAACGGTCCCTCGGGGCCCAGGTCCCCCTCCGTGAGCGGTACCAGCCACGGCACCTTTCCACTTGGGCACAGGCACAGTGATGGATTCCGGTGCCAGTTAGAACACGTCCCTGCTCGGCTAGTGGAGGTGAAAGAACAGGCAGGCACCAAGGAGCCTTTTCAGCATTCAGCCCCGACATCTCAGGCCCCTGGCATCTGCCTTCATAGGGCTGTGCCCCTGTGTATGATTGGCAAGTTGGCACTCCCTGTAGGGGAGGCACAGGTAGAATAAAAATGTCTCTCTCCTTCCCGTTGGCTCCAGCAGGCAGAGGAGTACAAGTTATAGCCCAACTCCTGCCCAAGGTTGAGTGGCTGTTTGACTGACCCCTAGCATCTTCCTGGAGAGTACCCCTCCCACCCCCTGGGAGAATCACTAGACCTTTAATTTCCACCAGCCCAGAGGTGCTCTCCAATGCATCCATCCCCACTGCTGCCTGCAGCTGGTTTCCTGCCCTAGCTGCCAAGCCCAGCCTGAGGCAGGACCCTCAGCCTTTTTCTGATGGCCGTGGTGCCCCAGGGGACCAGGCGTGCCCTGGCAGGAGGATGCGGCCAGGCCAGAGCTCAGCGCTGGGTGCAGCCACTGCGTCTTTGAAAATCTCGCTTCCCATCTTTGTTATTGTCTGGGCGGCAGGCCACCCGGTTTGCTGCCTTCCTCCCTCCGCCAGCCCCTGCCTCCGGCTTTCTCCCCCGGGAACATGCCCTTCTCTGCGCTTTCCTTGGCTGGGGTCAGGACCCTGTGCACCCGCATGCGGGGGCTTGTGTACGTACCCCGTCTTGTGTGCATGTGTTGGTTGTCTGGGGAGCTGGAGAGACAGCAGGCGTCCCGGCCTCTGAGTGTGTCTGCCCTCCCGGGAGCAGACAGTGTGCATGCCATGTTTACGTCCCTCCAGCGGGAAGCCTGCACCAAGAAGCCGGCAAGTGCTGGCCGGCAACCCGGCCTCCTGCCTGGAGGTCGGGGCATGGCCCAGGTGACCTCGAGCAGCTCCTGCCCATCTTGGTCTCAGGTTGGGTCAGCCTTGCCACATGTCTGAGGGGCAAGGAGTGGGGGGGTGTCGGGAGTGAAACTATAAGCCCGTTTCTAGAAACGGTGTGAACAGTAGCAGTTGGAGCAGAATGTCACTGGCAGTGGTGTGGAATTGTCTTATTAATTTTCTATAAACGAAATCTGGCTTGGTGGCTTCTCTGGCACAGGAGAGGAGCCCAGATATCTCACGGACAGGCAGAGAGACTGAGTTTGAAATCCCTCGACCCAGCCTTGGAGCTGAAATAGGCTTTGTCAGGACTGGGATCTCCTGTTTGCTGCTTTGCTTAGAAATAACAGATTTATCAGCTGCTCCGGGGATGGAAGGGCAGATATTTCTCTGGGGCAGGTACTTCTCTGGGGGCAGTCCCTGGAGTCGTCCTGTTTAGAGTTGACTGAGTAAAACCAACTGTGATGACCCACCCGCCCCCCCCCCCCACAAAAGAAAAGACTGTTCATGGTCAAACCTGGGTGAATAGAGAGGAGCCTCCCTCTTCTCTGATGTGGTGTGGTTGTGCTCTTGAAGGCTGGGAAGACAGAATGGGCTGCCTTTGGCTCGGCTTAACAGTGAAGAGAGGGGGGTGGATCCTGGCTCCATGGGACCCCATGGGGGTAAGTGCAGGAATGGGAAGGAGGGTGGGAGCTTCTAAGGTGGCGAGTGGGAGCCCTGGTCCCCATGGCTTCCCCTTTCGATAAACAGCACAGGGCACTCTGGGGCGGCCACTTGGGTTCAGACTTTGGGTAACGCTGTCTGCTTCAGGGATGCTAAAGTGGCTTTGTTGCACGCTGTCTGCCTGTGTTCTGCAAACTGCTGTGTTGTGGAGGTTATTTTTTGTGCTGGAATTCTCTCATCTGGAGGCTGGAAACCAGTTGGTTCTGTGCTAGGATCTTTGGCTCCCTGGGAAAGGAGTCTGGCTCAGGGGTGGGGACACTCAGCCAGGCTGGTTGGGGGAGAGGGCTAATGTCTGGTTGTGAGGCTGGAGTCAGGCCAGCCAGGGCTTGGTGGGCACAGCTGGGCTCTGGGGGTCTCGAGAGCCACAGGACAGTTTGAGCCTTTGTACTTATTTTCCTGAGATGGTTTAGGGGAGGTTTCTAGCTGGTCTCCCAAATCTCTGGCCCCCTTAGACACTCATTTCTTCTTCAGAGGTTTTCGAAGTGTGCACCAAGGACAGGTGATCATTTCTCCTGGATAACAGAAATGAATGCTGCTCAGGGATTTTCCAGGTGAAAGGTGTGCTGGCAGAAGCATTTTTGTTTTGCAGGCTGGAAATGTTGCCGCTTCATTTACAAGGCTGTTTTAATGTTGGTAAAAGCCATCCAGGATGTGGTGTTTCTGTCTTCCCAGAAGATAATTTCCAAGTCACTCATTTATTAATGTTCCTGAGTAGCTAGGAGGGTCAGCTGGCAATATTGCAATTACTCCCTGCCGCTGTTTCTGGGTGACTCTGGCCCCACACAGGCTCTGAGAGTGTGCCCCCTCTGGCTCCCAACCTGTCCCCCTACCCCTGTAGTTACTCTGAAGTGGCTGTCCCCACGCCCCTTCCCATTCTTCCCAGTTGGCCCGGTGCAGAGCTGGTCATGTAAATGTGGGCAAGCCAGGTGCAGGTATGCGAGGCTGCTGTGTGCAGAGTTGGAGATTGATGACCCCTCCTCAGGAATATTGCCTGGAGTTCCCACACCTGAAAGTTACCAATGGTGGGATTCTAGTCAGGGTAAGGCTAGCGAGCGAGATACTTGGATATGGGGGTGGGGGCTTTCAAGAACCCGCAACTGGCTCTAAGTAGGCAGGAAACAGTTCCGCCCCTTTGGGTAAGGCAGCTCTTGGAGAGGGGAGAGGAAGCTTAATGAGAAATGGGATCTGTTTCCCTGCGTTAGTTGTTGACAGTAGGTGCAGGAGGGGCTGAGCATCAAGTCTTGGCCTTTCTTGCCTCCCTCCCTCCCCTACCATAGACAGGGAGCGCCTGGTCCTCTGCCTTCCCTTGGGTGACGTCGAGATGATTGTGCAGTTTAGACAGTTTCCGGGAATAATGGGAAGTATGTGATCTTTGGCTTTGAGGCCAGGCGGTCTTGGGGCAAGTCACATAACCTTCCTGAGCCTCAGTTTGCACATCTGCAGAATGGGCCTCACGATGATAGTGTCGTTGGATACATTAATGTTAATATATCCAGCACGTGTTTAATAGAAAGTGTCCTGTTCAGTGCTGTTTCCTTAGCAACTAACACCAGGTCTTGCACATTTCTTAAATGTTTCTAAAATTTTATTAAATACATAATAACATGTGAAAGAGGCGAGACTAGCATGTTGGAGGTTTTCAGTAAGGAGTAGTTAACATTGGTGGGGGGAAAGTTACCTCATTTTGTTAAGCCTCATTTTCTCATCTACAACATGGGAATAATAACTAGCAATCATGCTGTGCTCTGAGGTTCAAGAGAGATATTGGATGTTGCTGCCGCTTGAAAGGTAAAAGGACTGTACAGAGAATCGTTATTACCTTGAATGCAAGAAACAGCCAGGCAGAGTACTCTTGTTCCTGTCTATACCAGGGAAAGCAAACTTCTCCTATATGTGGTTTTAAAAGTCCGTTTTAAAGTCCGTTGTTCCATTTTAACGTTTGCCGGTACTTGTTTTTAATTATTTAAGTATTTAGGTAATGTCTAGTATTTCTTTTTCTTTTTTTTTTTTTTTTTAATTTTTTTAACGTTTATTTATTTTTAGGACAGAGAGAGACAGAGCATGAACGGGGGAGGGGCAGAGAGAGAGGGAGACATAGAATCGGAAGCAGGCTCCAGGCTCTGAGCCATCAGCCCAGAGCCCTACGTGGGGCTAGAACTCACGGACCACGAGATCGTGACCTGAGCTGAATGAAGTCCGACGCTTAACCCACTGAGCCGCCCAGGCACCCCAATATTTCTTTATCCAAAACGATGCTGGTTATTTAAATCCTTGAATTTTCTCTTGTTCACATCTCTGATTGTTCCTACAGGATAAAGTCTTAGAAATGGAATTACTAGGTCAAAGGCTATTAACAGTTTGAGGCTTTTGCTAAAAATGTCCCCCCACTGAAAAGCCTATAGTAATTTACACTCCCCCAGTGATTTTTGAGATTCCCCACCTGTTTCCTGACACCCTCAAACACATTGGGTGTCATGATTAAACAATCTTTGTCACTCAATGGGCAGAAAAATGGCATTTTTCTTGTTATTTTGCATTTCTTTGCTTGTTAGGGATTGAATATTGTTTTCCTGAGTTTAATGGCCAGTAGTGCTGCTGCTTCTGAGTCTTGTCTCACCCTGTCCTTTGCCTTCCGAACGTTCTGACAGGCCCCTTGCAGGATTCTTGGTTGCCCTTTTGGCTCCCCTCGGCTCTGAGAGGCCCCATGTAGGTGGATCTTTGTTAAATGGGCTTCTGCTTTCCAAGAATATGGCAGGCAATTCATTAATTACCTGCAAGGAAGGCTCACCCAGCTCTCCTCTCCCTTCTCCTTCCCTCCCCTCCAGAAGGGAATCAGACTTAATTCTTAATCCGATAATTATCATAAGGTGGCGTGGCATTTGCACAGCACTTTGAGAGGTCTTCTGCCCTGCAAGGTAGATGTGCAGTGAAAGCGCTGTCAGATTCACGGAAACTGAGGCACGCATTCACAGGCACAGAGGTGGGACCATCACAGAAGCCAGCCTGGTGACAAGGTCCAATCCTGCCTGCAACATTGTACTTGGAGCTTCGTGGGCACCTTTGGCTGGAGGGTGGGGGGGGTGGTGGCAAGGCTGACCAGGGCCCCGCACATAAGCGCGTGATTCTGAGCCTCATCTCCAGAGAGGGAGGGGAAAGCCATAGAACACGACCTGGACGTAGGGAAGAACCAATTTATTTTTTGCTTTCTCATTTTTATCGCCCTCCTTTTAGATCTGTGGCTCCCTCGTGTATCTTCCAGAGATCCGAGCCGGGCAATATTTTTAGGAACAGTGGAAATTAGCTAGTGAGAATGTGATCATCCCAGGCTGGGGTTTCAAAGGCTGGAGAAGCCTTTCTTTGTACAAGCATGTAGGCCTGTGTACATCTGTGCGTGCGTGTTTTTGTACGTCTTGCAGGTACACACCTGCCCTCATGAAGGTGTGTGTGCGTTATATGTGAATGTCATTGCACACATCTGCATTTGAAATGACTAGTCACGTGTAAAGCATTTGGAACAGTCCCTGGCATTTCGTATTAGGTTGGACCATATGAAGTGGCCGTTTTTGTAGGTCGAATATGGGCATACAACGGTTCACTCTAATTAAAGTGCTCACTGAGCATTGACTGCTATCGTTGCTGTCCGTTTTCTTACGTGTGCATGTCTACCGCTGTGTGCACGTGAGTTTGTGTACACCATGTCACGCTGTGTGTATAGTGTGTTGTATGTTTGAGCTCTCACGTGTGCAAATCTGTGTGCAGTTTCTGTCTGGGTGTGTGGCCAGTGACCTGGTGACTTTTGTGAACCAACTGCCCAACTGCTTAGAGAGAGCCTCAGGGCTCAGCATATACCTGGCTGCAGGACAGCTGTCCCCTTAATCTCCTTGTGCCTTTAGGTGCCAGCAGAGTCCAGGCCTGGGGTGCCATGGGGGCCTGTGGCATTCTCATTCTCCACAAGTAACCCTGCCCATTTCCAAGCCCCCACGTCTGAGGATATGCAGATTGACTCTTTAATGGAATTCCTTTGCAAAATACTACTTGAACCAGAAAGTTAATTACCAGGCTTTAATTAATGGCTATTTTAGAAGGCCACAGAAGAGAGCTGGAGATCATAGGGAGACTGGAAAGGCAAGAAGGAAAACATTCAGTGCCCCTGGCTGGCTTTGGTGACTCCTTCCCAGGTAAAAGGGCACACTTTGCTTTTTCCCTGCTGTGACCTGCCAGCCCACCCCACTGTGGGGACTGGCTGCGGGTGAGGGAAGGGGTGCCCCTGTATGAAGAGATGGTCTTTTGGCCATCAGGCCGTCCATCTGTGAGGAGTGGCCTGGGCCTCATTCCCGGCCTGGGGTGGGGTTTGGGAGTAGCTGTGCAGGGCCAGCACCCCCAAGCCCCCAGCCCTCTGAAACCTCTGCACAGCCAGGTAACATTGCCCAGGCCTGAGCCATGGGAGGGACGCTCACTGGCCAGTCCTGCCTTGAAGAGTAGCCTCTTCCTACTTCTCCGGGGCCTTTGGGCTGCTCCCTGCAGCCCTCCACCCCCACCCCTTCCAAGGCCTAAGAGCCTGAGGCAGCTTCCTGCAGGCCCAGTCTCTCCCTGGGCCAGCTGCCTCCTCTCTCTCTGCCCCCCCCCCCCCCCCCCCCCCGCTCACCGGTGTTCGGTGGGGGGAGTCCCCTGTGATCCAGCCCACCCACCTACCTCCCAGGACCAGCTGAAAGCTCAGAGGAGATTATTGTGAAGGAAAGGATGTGGGAGATCCCCCTCCCAGCTGGGAGTGCCGGGAAGGGTGGCCTGTGTTAGCTTCCCCTCCTGAGGCAGAGGGAATCTCTGTCCTCTGTGGGTACGTGTGGGCGTGAGCTTGTGGGTGGACGCACAGTGTCTCGCACATACCACAGGGCACAGCCTTGGCTGCCTGCCATGTCTTGTCTGTAGGCCACCCCACATGCCACACCTGGGCATGCACACATAAGAACTTCTGGCATTTGGAAAGCCACCAGTTGTGCACCAGAGGTCCCCTCTGAGTGGACCAGAGGAAGGAGAGGGAGGCAGGATGGCATGGGGGTATGTTTTTTGGGAAAAAATCTCTCCGGGTGCTGTGTGTCTGTCCAGTGAATATTGTATAAGCTTCGGTTGTCTAAGAGGGGAGGGGCCAGAGGGCAGCCTCAAAGCCCTGCCCTGTAAAGGTTCTCCCAAAGGCAGCCTGAGCACGGCTTTGCCTCCTCCGCCCCCTTGTACCTTGACTGCCAGGGGCCAGCCTGGAGCGGACGGAGTGCAGGAGTTATGGGAACTTGGCTCCCAGGCCTGGCTCCATTGCTAACTCAGTGTGATCAGCCTCAAAAGCCACTGGAGCCCCCTCAGCCTGTCTTTCCATCTCTCAAGCGGGGCTCGTAGGACAGGAATTGGCCGAGATAGGTGGGTTTCACATTTCTCTGCATCAGATGCCTTGTGAGGTTAGTTATTCCTTGTCATGATGACTCCCCCTCCTCCCTTTTCTGGTGGGCAGTCCCCGTCAGGGAGCTGAGGGGCTCTTCTCTGGCTCCTATCCTCGCTGGCTCTGGCCACCTCCCAGTCAACCCTGCACTGTCACCTGCCTGTTGCCCTGACCTTTCCCACACCCTCAAGGCCCTTGTTTGCAGGCCTGGCTTAATTGAAAAGAGCACATTGGGCAAAGATATAGATGCCACCCCAGCAGCACAGGCCCTAATTTGATGCGACGTTGTCGTGGGGAGTTTTCATACCGAGGGCAGTGAATTAGTGCAGCGGCTCCCTGTGCCCACCGACTAAGGGGAAGTTAATTTCATGCCCTGTCTTTTTGACATTTGTAATCAAAGCTTTATATTGCAACTGCAGACTGTTAGCACGTGGAGGATGTATGAGCCTCAATTATTGTTTCTGGCTAGGGAGGAGATTGATTAACAGATTGTTCACAGCCCCACCCCTCTACTCCTTATTCCCCTGCCTGCCTCCTTCCTTCTTTTGCAGCTTCCCCAGATTTCATCAGGGAACTCAGCCCCAGAATGAGCTCTGATCGAAACCCTGCTTGTGTCTTAGAAGCTGGGGCTTGGCCCGAGCTGGACCCACCCTGGGGAGACCCAAATGAAGAGGAATTGCCTGGACCCCTGATAAAATGCAGATTCTGGGCCCTGTCCCAAACCTTTCAGAATTAGACTCTGGCGGAGTGTTTGAGAACCACTGCCAAAGTCGGTTTCTTTTGCAGAGGGGAAGGAATTGTGCCCCAGCTGTGTGCCAGCGACTTGCCTAGACACTGCCCGGCTATCTTCTTATTGATTCCTTGTAGGAGAGGGTTTTTGTTTCCCATTTCATAGATATAGAATAGAAACTCCAAGAGCGGAACATGACTGGCCCAGAATCACACGTTGGGGGACCTCGTGCCCTGGCAAGCCGTTCCCTGATTCATGCCTACCATCCCCCCACTATCATGCCATGCCCTTTCTTTTTAAGCTTGTGATACTTTCTGAAATAAGCCTTTGCCTCTTAGGGAGTGCCAGTAGTTCCCTCTTGTTGCTTGCACAGGGCTCCCCTCTGTCAAAAGCTCTCTCACACCAGTGCCCCCCGTCTTCACAGGGTGCTTGCAGCAGTCAGGACACGTAGACTGATCTGCATTTTACAGGTGGGCGAGGCTCAGAGAGGTGAGGGCAGGGCTGGAGTTAGAACTGTGTCTTCTAACTCTGGGCCCAGCGCTTGGCCCACCTGTGCCACCCAGGCCTATTCGTCTTGCCAGCTCTTCAGTTACAAGTGGGGAATCTGAGGTTCAGAGAGGTGTAGCCACTTACCAGGATCAAGCGAGTGGCAGTGATGCAGTCCAGGCCCAAGTCCACAGAGTCAAAGCCCATGGAACAGGACGAGGCAACCTTTCGGGGCTGGACCTATCTTTGGTCCCCACCTGGGAGTGGAAGTCTTTAAGCACAGCCTAGAGGCTCAGGGACGCGACGGCTGTCCATGCAGAGGCCAGGCCTGGTGGGGTGGGCTGCACTCCTGACCCAGGAAACCAGGCACCTGCTGGAGGTTGTGGGAGAAGGATGGAGGCGGGAGGCCAGGGGGGCCTGTGGGGTACGGAACCGGAATTTGAACCCAGGACTGCCGTCAAGCCCCATCTCCTGCGCTGCCAGGAGCTGAGGAGGTCAATGGTATGTGTGTCTGAGTCAGTCACCTGGTCCAAGGCCCAGCTCCACCCACTGCTTCTCCCTGAGCCTCACTTTCCCCATCTCAACAAAGCAAAAACAAAAGCTAATGTCTCAGTGCAACTAGTGTAGGGTAGAGTGTCGTCCTTCCCAGGCTTTGCGGCGCTGCCTTAAGGTCCTGAGGCCCCTGCAGGTGTCGTAGACGGAGCCGTGGAAGCCGGGTGCGACGACGTGCCTTTCACTCTTGCTCTCCTCCTGGCAAGCTTCTCTTGGTGCTGTGCTGCCCTGCGTGGTCACTCATGATGGGCCAGCCTCCTTACCTGGTGCCTTTCCCTGCATTTTCTCATCTCATCCTTACAACGGCACTGGGAAAGAGAGGAGCTATTACTGTCCCCATTTTACGGAGAGGAAAATTGAGGCGCAGAGAGACTGAGTAGTCTGCCGACGTCGTGTAGCTCGTAAGTGGCAGAGCTGGGATTCAAACCCAGGCAGTCTGACTGTATAAAGGCCCGCCATCAACCACTATTCTGCATGGTCTCTGCTTACAACGCTCCGTTTTACAGACTACATACCCAGTCAGTAACATCATCAGTCAACTACCTGCCATTTACAAAGCGTCTTGCCTCATGCCAGGCATTGTGTGTTGTGTGTATGTCATCTCTAATCCTCTTGACTACCCTCGTTTTATCCTCCTCCCGTTTTATGGGTGACAAAACTGGCCTCAGAGGGGTAAAACCACTTATCGGGGATTACCCTCATGATGGATTTAGAATCTAGCTTTCTTTGGACTCAAAGCCTGGGCCCTCTCTAGTTCAGCGGCTGATACAATGGGCACATCCTGTGGGCCAGGCTCAGCACTTCCCTCACACAGCCCATGTGCTGCACACTATTGTCATCCCACGTTTACAGCCAGGAAACAGCAGTCGCGTGGCTAGAACGGCAGAGCCAGGATCTGAACCCAAGTAGTCTGGCGCCCAAGTCCGTGCTCTTAACTACTGTCCAGTATTTTCCTTCTCCCTATTTTACAGATGAGGAAACTGAGGCTCTGACAGGTAAAAGCCACTTGTCCTGAGTGAGACAGCAAGTGATGGCAGAGATCGGATTTGCACCTAGATCTTTCTGGATTGTTTTATTGTCTCCCACCTGAGAGAACATGACAGCCACCCGTGGGGGCTGCAGGAGTATCTCAGGGCCACCGGGGGCTCTGCAGGAGTCTGAAATGGGTGCTGAAGTCTGAGGTGGTGGTGGCATGGAGGCAGGCCTTCCTCCTGGCCTCAGTTGGCGGGGAGGGTCTCCAGAATGTGAGGGTACGGCCGGCTTGGTGACTGTCCCCTGCATTTGTACTTAATCAGTGATGATACGTGTCTAGTTCCGTGGGCCTCTCAGGGTTCTGGGCTCCCATATTTCTCTTCCTCTTGGCAGAGCTGATGAGCTGTGGCTGCATCTACATCTATTGATTTGTAATGCTGGGTGAGGCCGGGCAGGTGGAAGAGGTCACGGGCAGGCTAACTGGCCTTGCACAGCACTTCCTATTCCACCCTGGGTCAGCACATGGAGGTGAATTTCATCATTGCCCAGGAGGGCGAAGGGGAAGCAGAGTGATGGTGGAAGGCAGGCAGGGCCTCCCCAGACCAGCCTTTGTTCTGGACCTCTGGCGCGGGTGGGGGGGGAGTCTGGTGCCGATGGGGCCGCGCTCCTGATGGACGAGGCCTGTGCGGACCTGAGGAGGTGCTGGGCACAGCCGCCAGGCCTCAGGGAGGCGGCCGGAGGTTGATGCGGGCAGTGACGGTGCCCTGCCAGGAGTTCTGCCAGGAGCCCCAGGCGGCCTGCCTGAGGTGGTCTTATCCAGGTGTCCTAGGACGTGAGGTCTGCGCTTCAGATGGTGGCTGTTGATGTGAATGATGAGAACCTACTCTAAGGGGTTTCAGAATCCAGGGGTGATGGCGCTGGCGGGGGTGTTAGTGAGCAGTCTGGCCAGAGGTTCTCAGACTCAGTTCCTGGAGGTGAGACTAGGTATTGTCCTCTCCAGTGGTTGTGGACATCCTGGCTCTGGAGGACACTTTGGTCCAGGACACTGAAGGCCCATAGAGGTCCTATAAAGAAATCCGTTTCATCTCCATTAATCCGGAGCTTCCTTTCCCCACCCCCCACCCCAGGGGCATGTGCGGAGAAGTAGTGTTCCGCCAAACTTTCTTGGGTAAATGCTAATTTGAGATGTTACCTCTCCTCAGAAGCATGCTCTTAAGAGGGACCTTTGGAAGTATTCCAGGCCTTTAGGAACGATAGGAGTAAGCTTTGAATGATGGCATTGCTAGCCCAGCAGGTGTCATGGGGTTTGTTTTTTGGAAAAAAATCATCTCCGGGTTTTCCAAATCGTTCCTCAGAGCAGCTACCAACACTCCTATGTGTAGGATGGGCCTGGTTCTGGTCAGAGTTTTCTGTGGGCCTGGGGTATGGGGGATTTGTTTCCTCTTTTGCAGGATGGACGGCTCCTTTCTTGTACCCAGCAGCTTGGGCTCTGGGCGTCCCCATCCCCCTCTGGACTCCTGCAGAAGGCAGCAGCCGGGCAGAGGCTGCCCACTGATTTGCATAATTGCACCGTCCCCTGAATAATTAATAAAGCTCTGTCCTTGCTGGGAGCAAAGACTGCACCGTTATGGATGGGTTCGCCATGGATGGGTTTGCCGGAGTTCTTCCAGGGAGCCAATGGTTCCCGGACTCCTTGGCTTTTCCTGGCATGGAGTCCCCCTAGAGAGAGGAGAGGGCACGGGGTTGTGTGTGTGGTGGTTGGGGGGGGGGGTGGTTCCTCGTGATGCCTGTAGCATCACAATGGGCGGGGCTGGTAATGCATCTGCTCCTTTCTTCCAGGATCCACAAGCAGGATCTCAAGCACACAGACGATTTGGAATTCTGTATTCTCTTGCTTTCTGTGGTCCCACAAACTCTTCTCTGAAACATGATCAACTGTTGTAGAGACTTAACTCTCTTTCCAGGTAGGCTGGAGGAACCACTACTGACCCAGAGGGTAAGGGCCGTGGTGGTGAATTTGAAGGCAGGAGCAGGGGACAATGAGGCATTTCTGCGTGAGGTCTTTTTTCGTCATCGGCCCCTCCAAGTTTCTGGGCTTGTTAAAGTCAGGAGGAGTTTGAGAGTGACTTGTATTTGAGGTTAAGTCTGTTTTTATGTAGTTTAGCAGAAATGAATTTTCCCTCCACGGATGTGGTCTTGCCTCCCTGGGGTGCTAGAAAGGGAGGTTGAGGGCTGGGTCTGCTCCTGAACTGTTGACATTGGGGAAGGTCCTATAGTTTCTCCAAGCCAGGGGTGTCCTTGAAAGGCCTTGGTCTCTTCCCAGCCTCCTCTAATCATTGTCCAAATCTTCTGCAGGAGTGTTTCTCAAACTGGTTTCCAAAGAACACCACATTCTCATAGATGTTGATGGGTGCGTAACTCATTAAGGGACGAGGGGATCCCATAGTTCAGACAGGCCAGGGAAACATCCGGTAAACCAGAGCCAGCAGGTTTCTTTAGTGCTCTAGCCCTGGGAGCCTTTAACATGCTGAGTGTACAACAGGGCGTGTAGGATGTCTGCTCCCCATTGACACAGACTGTTCCGGGGTCTGTTTGCACACGTGCAGTCATGGGGAGATGCCCCTGCCATTGCTGGCCGTGCCAACTCTTGGAAACCTCCCCCTTTGTTGAGCTTCCTTAGCTAGCATTTATGTGGCACTTTAGCATTAGCATTTGGCCCCCATACCAGCTAGAGAGGTGGCAGGGATCATCCCATTTTACAGACAAGGAAACTGAGACTCAGAGGGTGATTATCTTACCCCAAGACACCTAGATGTTGATAAAGTGTGCATTTAAAGCCACATCTGCTAGCTGGACCTTTAGTTTTTTCCTGTGGCCACAAGGAAACCATTTGCTCCATATAAAGGTCAGTATGTTGGTTGGCATTGGTCCTTGGGACCCTGGGGACCTGTTCCTCTCATAGCCCCCCTGCTAGCTTGGTTGGAGTGAGTTTCTGGGAGTGAGAAGTGTTTTATATTATCCTAGCTGTGGGGCCTGTGTTTGGAGCCAGATGCCGATATGGGCATAAAACTACCAGGTGTCCCACTCCTCAGACCATTCCTGACTCTTCTCTTCCGCCTTCCCTTTTGACGGGGTGGGGATATTAGAAGTGCCCCAGGAACTGGGTAGGCCCTTGTCCTGGGCTGGTGGTGCTGGTTGAGGGGTGGAGGAGGACAGGTCTTTCTGAGAGCCACGACCCAGGCCTGGTGGCTGGCTAGGGGCAGCCTGGGGTGAACCTGTTTATAGCCGCTCGGCTTAGAGGCTGACCGAGGCCGAAGTGTGACTCCAGGACCTAGGCCAACTGTTTTATGTCTCGGGAGTCTCCTCGGGTCACACCGTGAAAGGGACCACATTGCCCCTAGTGGCACATCCACCTTGTTCCCATAGAGAGCAAGCCACCACGAGGACACCCCGACGAACTGAATTTTGCTCTGCTGGCGCACGGACCCAGGCGTGGATCTGGCTCCCTGTCTCCCTGTGTGATTAGGAAAAGTCACCTGATCTCTGAAACCCGGTCCCCTCATCTTTAAAATGGATGTGATAATGGTGCCTGCCTCCTAGGGTTCTGAGGTCACACGGGATCACGTACGTCACATAATTTTATCATCTCTTGTGGGTACACACACTCACACTTGCGCACGCCATGCTTTTGAGCTTCTGTGTGAGACCCCGGCGCCCTGCCAGCTGCAGCGGCCTAGCCTTCCTGGGGTCCGTCCACCCCGTCGTGTAGCAGGAGACAGCGTGAGACAGGCATGGAAAGATGTTTGTGTGGACGTTTCTCCCACTTAGAAAATCAATATTCTCTGGTCTGCCTAATTGTTCTGTTGCTGCTAAATGAGTCATTATGGAGGGAAAATAGCAAATGCATTGTGAGATTAATGGGAGAAAATAGTTGGCAAATGACTTTGGTTTGCTTCCGAAACTCCGAGAAGGTGTTACTATGAGAAATCTGGAGAGCCGTGCGAGGCTGAGTCTCAAGAAGCAGCTATTAGCGTTGTGAGGCTCCCAAGGTGGTAGATGGTCCAAGAGGGTCCTTTTAGGGCAGGGCACTGATTTCAGTATTGTAGGGGTTGGAATCAGGAATTACGGGGGGTCAAGTCTGGAGTTTGGGTGGGACAGGGAGCTCCGACGGCCTGGCCCCAAGGCAAGGGGATCGTGTTCAGTTACGCTGCATTCTAGGCGGTTCCCAGGGATGCGGTGCTGAGTGCCCCTCCCGTGGTGGAGGAGCCGGGCTGCAAGAAACTGCCCCACAGGTAAAGATGTAATTGCAGCTGGAGCGTGTGTCCTGAGGGCGGTGAGAGCCTGGAACTAGGAGGTTTGATCTGGTGGAGGTGGTTAGGACAGCCTCCCCAAGGAAGGGAGGAGTGAGCTAAGGAAACTAAGCCCCAGCATGATTCCGAGACCTGCTGAAGTATTGAGACCTCTAGCTAGTAGCTGTGTATTCTCCTCTCTCTGGTATGGTCTCGTGCCTCTGAGGGACGGTCGGGGTGCAGTGCCAGGTTATCAGGCTGCAGAGGAACCTTAGGGCTGCACGTACCACTGGGTGCTCCAGCTTGGGGGACCAGGCCTCACCGCACCCCTAGGAACACTGGTAGGGCAGAGCAAGGTGGGCAGCTGAGCCCCAGAGGAGGCAGGAACTCGGCCTCTGGTGCTTGGCTACTGCTGTTGGCTGAAAGCCCACTTTCAGTCCGAACTCAGAGTGGATGGACTCTTCCCTGCCCCTCTCCAAGTATAAACCACAGGCCCCCCCCCCCCCCGGCAGACGCCGAGTGTTTATTTGGTCTGGGTGAAGAGCCCCAGCTGAGGGCCCTTTGTCCTGCTCAGTTTCCACTTCCAAAAGACTTCTGCTTAGTTCTTCAGATAAACAGCAGGACACCTCCTGTGGGGTTCCAGGTAGGTCCAAGGCTGCCCTGAGGGTATGGAGGGGATCCAGCCCTGTGTGGATCCAGCACCCCGTTGTGCTGCTACAGGGAGTTATCAGTGGCATCCCAGAATTGGTGCACGGAGGTCCGACTTCCCTCTCGGGGAGCCAGTCCCTTTCTCAGAAAACCAGGCAGGCCAGACCTACTCATGGTGGTGTTTCAGAGTCCCTGAACAGCTCTGAGTCTGGGTGCCAAATCTTGAGTCTCCCTATAGGCAGTCCCTGTTCTTCCATGGTGGCAGACTCGGGCTAAACTGAGCCCAGGCAGAGGTGAAATTGAAGGAGCCTGATCAAGCCTTGTCCCACACACTTTTTCTTCCACCCGGGCCATGGATGGATTCCAGTCTAACATCCCTTAATTCCTGCCCCCACTTGGGCACTCTGGGTTCCTGCTTGTTTTCAGATTTTCTGTTGTTTGCAGGCGGACAACGGACTGTCCCCTGAGCTTGGTTCCATGGCTCCCACCATGGTCTTTGACCATCCTGGGCAACCTGGGCTGCTGCAACCTGGGCTGCTGAACAGCAAGCCTGGCGATTGGTCATCACACATTTCCGCTTGGTCGTTCCTGCTTCTCTCCCTCCTAAGTCAAGGTGGCCGCTTAGCTGTTGTCAGGTTCCTGAGGTAAATCTCTGTAGCCTCTAATCATTAGCAGTGGTGGGACTCCACGTCCTTTGGCTCCAGCTACGATCAGGAAGGGAGTTTCATCGAAGGCGAGTCTTACACAGCACCTTGCCCTGTGCACAGGCCCTCAGAAAGACAGCGCCACCGCCTCTGGTAAGCCCGGCAGCCCCCAGCTTTGTCCTTCCGCCCTGGAGAAGCACCTTGCGCCGTAGATCCACTCCCAGGTGAGGCCACAGTGTTCCCATGGCAGGGACGTCCTCATTGGCTCAGGGGCCAGGGTTTTCCATTGAGTGGTGGGACTCAGGAGCAAAAGAATTCTGGAGCCCCAGCAGCCACATGCGAAAGGTTGGCTTGCTGAGCCTTCCTGAATGTTAGGGCAGATACAGACAGGACGGCGATGCCCTGTGCTCTTTTTATCCAGTCACGCTTGAAGCCGCTCGTTGCACTAGTGGAAACACATTTCTAAGCGAGAGGAAATACGGCATCCTTTGTGGCGCAGTTGTACAGA
This sequence comes from Lynx canadensis, assembly GCF_007474595.2. Taxonomy (NCBI): domain Eukaryota; kingdom Metazoa; phylum Chordata; class Mammalia; order Carnivora; family Felidae; genus Lynx; species Lynx canadensis. The sequence continues at coordinate 80,719,484 of NC_044315.2, forward strand.
AAGCTAGTTGATAGGCTTCCTGCAGCCACCCCCGACCACGCCGGGGTCCTGATTACGGGTCTGCAAACCTGCCTTTGGGTAGATTCACTGAAGTTTCACACACATATTTATCTGGCTGTCAGCCATTTACCTTAATGTGTTTCACTATGGGGACGTGCTATCCGGTGCCTGGGCATTCGGCATTGAACATCACGTTCCCTTCCCAGGCACGGTTACCCCCCACCTGGAGTTATTCTGGCCGCCGGGTGGCAGCTACATACTGGCCACGGAGGGAGGCCCGAGGGGGACTCCATTCGGGGTCCTGCCTCCCTCATTCCGTTCTCCTCTCAGCTCTCCCTCCTCCACCCCGTTTCCTTGTCCTGCCTCCCTCCAGACCCGCGAGCTGCCTGCTCCCCAGCAGAGGGGCCAGGCACCGCCACTGGTCATGCTGGGCCTCCTACAACATGAACTTGGGTTGTTGGAACTCCTGGCCCAGGAGCTTCAAGCCCCCAGCCAGGGTCCTTGTTTGGGTTGTGTTGTGACAAGGGACTTGTTTCCGACGTGTGATGTCTGCCCATTCTCTCTGTCTTGATGGCCTTTCATGCTGGTAGCCCCCGACGGGGGGGCCCCTGACATGTTATGCTGAGGTTTTGGAAGGGCCGGGCACTCGATGGGGAGCCCCCGGCTGGCCAAGCTGGTGGCCCAGAAGAGACCTACGGGTTCTAAATCACTCTGCCTGTGAAGGCAGAATCTCTGGGCTGCCCTGGCAACAGCTCCTCGCCAGCCTGTCGTGTGGCCGCTGACAGCCCTGGCTGCTGACTGGCTGTACTCGCCCGCGCCCTCCCCTGCTCCTCACGCTCGCTCACTCATTAGCAGCAGCAGAGGCTCTCTTCCCGCATCCTTTAGGCAGATGGTGCAGAGGAAGTGCAGGACTGGGGTCCTTGGACTCTGCCTGCGGGCTTGCACGCTGCCGGGCATGGGTGGGGGTCACCTTCGAGATTTCGACAGTGTCGGCCTTGGTTGGGTGCCGTTCGAGACCGGGCTGCAAGGAAACAAAGCCCCAGTTCCAGGTCTTAACAAGTCTCTTGGGAGTCCCTAGGCTGTCATCCTGGCTGCACCTGCACTCCCCGGAGCCTCCCTGCCCCAGTGGCCCCTGTTTATTCATGTTACTCGTGCAGACAGACTTACTCCGCAGGTGGATGCCTGGATTCAAATCCCAGCTCCCCTCTCATCAACTCTGACTTCAGGGAACTTGCTTAACTCTGTAAAATGGGGATAAGGGCGATCTCTGTCTCAAAGGGATGTCAAGAGGAATAAATGCGATTTGTAGCTAAGTGCTTAGCAGAGCACCTTGAGATATGCGCGGTAACACTCGAGACGTGTCAGCCGTGACCGTGCTGCTCCCCTATCTGGAGGGCCGCCTTCTCTTCCCCTGCTCTTCCTACTTCCATCCTACCCCTCTGTCTAAGTCCTAGCTTCTTCTGCTTGAGGCCTGCCCTCATTCCCCGCCCCAGGTTCAGGCAGATTTCACTTTGCTCTGCATTTATGGTGCCTGATTTCTGTGCTTTGTTGTTATTGGGTCTACTCTGCAAGTGGGGCCTCCTGAGGGTGCTGGCTTGGGTCTCTTGAACTGTCCTTGTCCTGCCCTTCTGAATAGAACGAGGCAGAGTCTATCTCCTTCACAATCCTCCAGAACCTTGGGGTGAACTTGGAGCTGCCCCCCTCCAATAGAGCACGTGACAAGCTTATTCATAGGGCTTTAGAATGAGAAGTCAGCGGTCCTGTCACAGATGGGGAAGCTGAGGCCGAGAGTAGGGAAAGAGCAACCCCAGGGTCACAAGGAGTTGGTGGCCCCACATAACTTCTCTCCACTCTTCTCCACTTTGGGGCCAGCAGGAGTTGGGCCTGCTCAGAAGGAATCTGGGAGGGCTTCACAGAAGTGACAGGTTTGAAAGAGGAGCAGCTCCTCAGTTAGCAAAGGGGGGAGAAGGGTGGTTAGGCAGAGGGAGCCCATGAGCACCTGCCCAGGGGTCAGATGTTAGAACCTTCCTGTCCTCTTGGGGTGTGAGGCTGCTCTGGCAGGTGAGAAAGGTCTGGGAGCTTAGGGAGTGGAAGGTAAGGAGATTCAGAGACGGAGAGGTGGGCTGGGCAGGGGCTGGGCCCGGACCTGTGTGTACGGGGTTGAGTTAAGTGGAGGATGGGGAGGATCGGTGCGAGGATGAACGCCTGCTGTGTGCCAGGTGCTTTGTCTCTTAAGTGCTCACTGCGACCTGCGAGCTGGGGAGACCCAGTGTCCAGAGGTTTGGTGACTGGACCCAGCTTTCACAGGCCAGTAAGGGGCAGAGCCAACATGGGAACCGTGGGCGTCTTGACTCTCCAGGCTCCGGTGCCGGCTGCCTGCCGGGGATGGGGGGCAGCACCACCTCTCTAGGGGCGGGGCCCACGAGTCTGTTATTTTAACTACTCCCCAACCAGGTGTGGGAGCCACTGGGAGAGTGTACGAAAAAGGTGTGGCACAGGGTCTGGTCCGCGGAGATGTCGTGTCACTATTAGTTGCCCAGCGCACACGGTGGACAGATGTGCACATGCACAGTGGGCACCTTCAGAGAATTGGGTCGCTAAGTGAGCCTGGCAACTCTTCTTTAAACTAGGCCTGTTGGGAAGTGAGTCGAGGGCCAGACCGCCTGCAGTGGGGCAGCCCCAACTCTGGCCTTTGCTGCCCACAAGCCAAGAGGTGGGGCTCTTGTGAGACCTGGTCCCTCACCGCCTCGTTGGGGAGCCCAGGACACCCCTGTAGGCCTCCCAGCATGCTGATCCTTATTTCCTGGCACTTCTCAGGGTCTGACAGTTGTCTGCGTGCCCCATTGAGGGGCAGACCTCCTGTGCATTCTGGGCCTCTGGCACCTTGCACGCAGCCTGGCCTAGCACAGGGGCCCAAAAAACTCTCACGCTATGAATGATAGATAGATTGAGCACCTACTGCATGCGGGGCGCTGTACCAGGCGCTGGAATGATTACTTCGGCCTGGCACTTCATGATTCACAAAGCTCCTCTGGGTCCTATTAGGAGGTCCATTGTCTTGGGTCAGGTATTCATTTCCCCATTTTCCAAATGAGGAAACTGAAGCTCAGAGAGGAGTCAAGTAGCCTGAGGTCACAGCAGCAGCCAGTGAGGGGCGGAGCCAGGCAGAGCCCACTCCCCCGACTCTGGGGGACGGCAGCCTTTTCTGTGCTGCCAGCCTCAACTGAGCACTGGCACCGTGGGCCAGAGATGGTGCTCCCGACCGGCAGGGGAGGCAGGCCCCCGGGAGACTCCGGATCCCAGGAGCAGGGCCCCTCCCGATCTCACTGCTCCGCCCCAGCAGGAACAGGGGCCCCTCTGCCACTGCTGAGGACCTGGCTGTCGGGGACAGTGACTGTGTTTGGGGTAAGTCAGAGGCAGGAGAACAAAGAGAACCCTTCCTGCCAATGTGACTCTGACCTTGGAAACCCAGAAAAAGGGAAGAGTTGGCTGCAGGCTTCAAAGGGGGGCAGGCCGCCTGCAGGCGGGCATTGAGGAAGCCTTGGCTTTGTCAGTTCTTGCTGCCGGATTTCTCCTTTTCAGGTTAACAAAAGTCCTGGGGATCAGTGTCCGTGGGCTGGCCTGGAATCCTGCCGCTTTTACGGAAGGCGGGGAGATGCCAGGATCACGGCTCTGTTTTGACTGGGCTCTAGAAGACGCAGCTTACTGGTGGGAGAATCTGGACACAGCCCCCAAGGCTGACTCCTGTGCCCCATTCCATGTGTGCCCAGCTGTGGGAAGGGGGACCCCAGGAGTGCTTGGGGTCTTTCAAGGAAGCGTGCCCAGGAAATCCTGGGCACAGTGAGGCATTGCGTCTTTGTTCATTATTCCACAAACGATAAGCCTGTGTGCCCCCCTCCTGTGTGCCAGGTGCAAAGCGAGTCCCTGGAGAGATGTGCTGTGGGTCCTGACTCTGTCCTGCCGGCCGGGACAGGAACCACTGGCTGAGACCATCCGCAGATGCAGGGGCACTGTGACAACCTGGGGAGTGTGTGCCCTGCTAAGGGGGGACCGCAGCCTCTGCACCACGTCACCGGGTCTTTGGATTTATAAGAGAAGCCAGAAATCTAGAGCGTTTTGGGTGACATTTTAAAATTTCACATCTTTACATGTTGGCAATTGATTCAAAACTTAAAAATGTCAGACGCTATGTGGGCTAACAAAACATGAATGTTGACCAAATACATCCCATACTCTTTAGTTAGAGACCTTTATCTTAGTGTTGGATAGAACCCAGGTGAGCAGAGGGGAGGAGGGGGGGCCTCCTGGAGAAGGGGCCACCTGGGCAGGGGTGTGGCTGGGTGAGTCTGCACGACTGTTTGCAGGACGATCTGGGACCAGAGCAGAGGGGTCTGGGGTGGCAGGATGGGTAGCATCACACCTGATGCTGGAAGCCATGCCTGCCTTGGGAGGGACTAATCCTAGTTCATGTGACATGCTGCCCTGAGCAGCAGATAAGTGGCGGCCTGACCCTGGCCACCCTGAGCCTGCTGCAGCCGTGTCCGCCGTGCCTAGCCGGGTGCTTCTGCCCGGCACCGGGTCAGGGAGGAGCTTGGGGAGGAAAGGTCATAGATATTTAAGAGCCCCGGGACACATGGGATCCAGATCTTTAGCAAAGGTATAACTACACAGCTTTGGGTGGGCAGTCCATCTGTCTGCGTGTCGCTGTGTGCATATGACCTACCCCTGCCCTTTACATTCGCTCTCCTGCTGGCTGTAGCTCCTTCAGGAACAGGAAGTTCTAAACCCTCGGAAGGGGGCTCACTCTTCCCCCCACCGCTGCGGGGGGTCCCTGCATTCTTCAAAGGGTTTGAACCGCCTCGGGGCCAAAGCCTGTCTGGGTGTCTTCCTGTTCAGGCCGGCAGGCATAACTTTTCTGTTTCTCTGCCCTGGCTGCCCCTCCCTCCATAATCCATATTTTAATTTCTTTCTGAATGATCACCTGCCTCAAGGGTCCTTCAGATTGTCCTGGCAATTTGTCTAGCAAACTTCGTTGAGCCCTGCCTGCTGTGTGCAGGATCTTGGGCCAGAGAAACACAGGTGACTGAAGCCCAGGGGCTTGATGTGGCCGGGATCTGATGGAATAGACCAACAACCCAGGGACAGTGGGCAGGGTCCAGCCCCAGCATCTGTGGGAAGCAAGAGGTGGCGTGGGCCATCGGAAAGAGGTGAGGTGACTCTGTGATCCCTAGATGCCTGTGTCCGATGGCCAGGGGATCCTGGCTGCTTTCCCAGCCTTCTCTGCTCTCGCTCTTTCCTCAGCATGAGGGGCAGCTGGCTGCAGCTGGCCTGGGTGGGGCCCAGGCAGAAGAGACAAAAACGCAAGGAGGCATCTTCTGGGAGGAACAGGTGTCCGTGCTTGCCGAACTCCTCACCAAATGGCCCTCTCGTTTACTTAATTTTACTTTATTTTTAAGTCTTCTTTTAGCATAAAGGTAATTAAAAATATAAGCACAGAGTACCAAATTCCAGCCATACGGGGCGGGGGGGGGGGGGTGTAAAGCAAAAAGTGCCATTTCTCTGTCTATACCACTGTTTACCATAGAAACCTCCCCACCCCACAAAAACCACTACTGACTGTTGGCAGGGGTTTCTCTTCTGCAGAGTTTTTTGTGGCAAATAAATACTGTCTGTGTCTAGGTGCTTGAGAACATGTCTTCTAGTGTAATCCTTCCTCCTTGGAAGGAGAGGGGAGGAGGGGAAAGCTGGCTGTTCTGGCCCAGAACCCTTGGGCGGGAGGGGGCGTTCTCCGCGGGACCCGTCCCCCCTGTCCCCGCATTCACATCCTCCAGCCCCACACCTCTGGGGGTGGGTGGCTTTTCAAGCGGTGCCATAGTGGGAGCCCCAACTCAGACTGTGAGAGAGGGAAAGAGACGGGCTGCATGGCCGTCACGGGTTTTCATGCAGACAGGGACTCCCCAGGGGACCCTCAAGGATCAAGTCATTCCTGGTTTTGCTCACCTGTGCCCAGCCCTGGGGACAGGGACAGAGTCAGCTGCGGTCCCCGCCTGCTCTGGAGGAGCTCCCAGCCTGGGATGGGAGAGATTGTATGCAGTCCTACTGAGACCATGTCTAGCTGGGGTCTGTCACTTGGCTGCTTCCTCTGGGCCCAGGTGGGGCTCCAGGTAGAGGCTATGGAGCCTGGCCCTAAGGGACTTTTGGGGACTGGGGGATAGCCAGGCCCAGGGAGGAATGTTTGCCTGGGCTCGGGGAAGCTTCTGGAGGAGGTGGAATAACCTAAGATCTGAAAGAGCTTTTCTCAGTCCTGGTCCATCATTTGATGGGGCTCTGAGTACCTCTCTCTCAACAAGTGAGAACCTGGGGAGTCTGTGGGGTATTGTTTGGTGCGGAGTCTCCTGTTTCCCCCAGCGAGGCCCTGGGTGGGGGAAGGGCAGGTCACATGGAGAAGACCCGTCTGCTTAGGCTAGAAGGCCCAGGCTGGGCTAAGTGCTGGCCCTGCCTGTCACTGCTCCAGGGATGTTGAGCAGGGCACTGGGCACTTGGTCATCTGTAAGATGAGGTGTGGAGGTCTGCCTGACAGCCTTTTGGCTTAGGCACCAGTGTCAGGGTGATGGGCGTGTTGCTAGTGACGGGGGGATAGGGACAAGAAGAGTGAAGTGAGGCCTCACTTTGTGCCAGGACCCTGCAGCCCACACCTAGGCCAGTGTCTACTGCGGGCTTTGCTCCCCTTGAGTGCGGTCCCCCCAGTGTGGCCCAGCCCTTCCGGCTGGACTCCAGGCTCCTTCCTGTTGTCCCTGCAGGGGCAGCTCCTGCCCTGCCCCCTGAGCCTTAAGCACCCCAGCCCAGGATCTCTGCATCTTCAGTCACTCCCTAGATGTCTGTGACCTGCTCCCTCACTTCACCCAGCCATGAGGTCAAGCAACCTCCTTCTCCCCCTCTAGCCTGGACCCTACCGCGTGTTTCTTCCTAGCTGAAGTTCGCCTGATATTATCACACAGATATGTATATTTGTGTACTTCTCCCACACTAGACTGTAAGCCCCAGGGGAGCAGGAAGTTGATGTCTTGTTCCCGATGTGTCTGCAACCCCTGGAACAGGGCCTCCTGCCACAAGGTTGGTGAATGGACAGATCAACGTATTTCATGTACTCTTACCCCATGAGGTAGGCACATTGCTGTGTGCTTTTACAGACAAGGAAGGTAAGCTCAGAGAGAAGGATTGACTAGCTTGTGGTCACACCGCTGCAACATGACAAAGCCAGGAAAGCCAGGATTTGAGCCAGGTGTCTGTAGCCCAGAGTCCTGTCTTAGCCAGTGGAAGCTCCCATCTCCCCGGAATCTAGGCAGGCCTGCCCTCCAGGAGAGGACAAGAACGTGAGGGACCAAGAACTGTGGGTGAGACTGTACCCCAAGAAGAGATGAGGGGTGGGACGCAAGAGGGAGTGAGGAAAACTGAGGGGAGGCCTGAGAGGGTCAGGGGGCAGGTCGGGCACCTCACCCAGGGCCAGGACAGGAAGCCTCTGCAAGGTAGTCTCTGAAGAGAGCAGCCCTGGGCACCAGGGCTCCCAGAGGCTCCTTGCATTGGCACCGGTTCCTGGCACGCTTTGTCTCCCAGAGGAGCTCAGGCCTGGCCCAGCTTCCCAGGGCAGAGAAACACATGGTGAGAGAAGGAGAGAGACTCCAGCCTTGCTGTTTGCGTTGTTGTCACGTCTTCTCAATCAGCCTATTTCTGGGAGCAGTGACTTCATCTCCTGTGATTCTCGACACAACCATTGTCAGGCATCTATGGAAAGATTGGGCCTGCACTGCCCATACTCCCCCGATGAGCCAGGTTAGGAGAGCCAGCCAGTCGGCAGGCCCTAACCCGATCTGGGTCGGTGGCTTATGGTCAGGTCAGCCTCCAAGAGACCCTCCTTCCACTGGTCACCCTCAGATCCGGCCTCGTTGACCCTGGGGAGCCCAGTGCAGTAAATTCCAGCCGGCCAGGCCAGCACACGCACTGTGTTGTGCACGGTCACACCCAGGCTCTGCCCTCCAGGGTTCCTACTGGTTGGAGGAGGCAGACCCTGCATTAGAGGGGCCACGTGGGACAGAGAAGGGACTGGGGACTCCACTGGGGCTCACAGAAGGCTCCACAGAGTTGTTTGCACCACGGGGGGAAGGTGAAGGCTGGTGGAAGGTCTCCCTGCAGAGGGTAAGGGAAGGGCTTGCTGGGGGGCCTGGCGTCTGGGTGTCGCGGGCCGCCGTGTGTTGGGCCGGGCATAGCAGGGGTTTGAGTGGAAGATGGTGGGAAGGCAGGCAGGGTTTGGACTTGATCCTGTAGCTGGAAGGATTTTCGGAGGGGCTGGGGCCTGGTCAGATTCACAGCTCCCTGGCTGTGTGGGAGGAGGAGGAGGAAGAGGGGGAGGAGCTGGCAGTTGTTTCCCCTGTATCCTCCCCTCCCCCACACCTCCTGGAACTCCAGATCCCACCTCTGGAATACTGGTGGACTGGGAACTGGAAATGGCGGGAAGTCAGGATTTAGGGTGATCCCCGGAAAATCTTTTGGCCGGACCTGAGAAGCTCTGGAAGTCCCCAGGGCTTCAGTCCCAGAAAGCACATCCTTACCCTATGTTTATGCCTGGAGGTAAGGGAATGACCCCTGCAGGCTGTGGTGCCAGAACACTCATTCCGCCCCACCAGCTCCCTATCTGGGGGTTCCCTGGGCCCCAGCTCGGAGCGGAGCCATTAATCGCTCAGGCCTCTGCTGTAGGTCGGACTGCCTGGCATCGAGTCTCACTGCCCCACTTCACTGCCGTGCGGCCTCGAGCAGGTTGCCTGCCCTGTTTGAGCTATAGTGTTCCGTGTCTGTTAATGCTGACGATAATTGTACCTACTTCCAGGATATTTGTGAGGATTATTTGTCTTTAAAGGGGGGGAGGGGCCCGGCAGAGCATCCACACATAGGAGGGGCCCAGTCTGCCTTAGCTGCTGGCAGAGGTGGCCATGGGGGTAGGGGCAAGGGTGAGGGTGATTTTCTTCGCTATCCTTATCAAGGCCCCCTTAGGTTTCCTAGGGCCAGATGTGGCACGTGGGGAGGGGTGACAAGAGGGCCTGGTTGAAGGAGCAAAGAAGTCTGGGTCCCGGGCTCTACCACTGCCGGCCTCAGGCAAGTCGCTCCCTCTCTCCCAGACTCAATTTCTGGGGCCAAGGAGGGAGCGAGGAAAAGATTGATGGGGGTCGGAGCCAGCCGGGGCAGGGAGGGGCTGACATACCTGTTAGGACTTCTCTTCATTTCCCCAGGCAGCTCACCGCCTGCCCCTGGAGCAGGCTTCAGCGGACACAAGCTTTGAAGGGGGGCCTTTCCCAGGCTGAGGGTGGCCAAGTTGTCCGGCTTTCTTTGTAACTCTCCCACAGAGGATGGATGCCGTAGCCCTTGTCCCTGAGCCACTGCTCATCTCCTTTGCTTGGCCTCACTGTTCCAGCCGTTAAGCATTGTCTCTTTTGGTAAGAAGACTGTTTAGCACACATTTCCTGAGCATCTTTTGTCTGCTTGGGTCTTGTTGGGCCCAGGGGATACAGGGATGGTTAAGACACTGACCCAGCTATTAATGGGGAGGAAGACTGTTGAATTGTCTTGTGTTTAAAGATCTGAACGCAAAAGCAGGAAGCCTAGGGCAAGCGGCCCTGGGTCCCAGGTTCTGCTTTCTGCCAGTGGGACAGACGAGACCTCTCTGAGCCTCAGTATCTTCAGCTCAAAACTCAGGTCAGTCTCTGATGATCCCTCCCAGTTCAAAGGCTCTGGGATCAATTTCGGATTATTAACTGACTCTGTCCTCTCCAGGTAGGGACCTGTGCTAAGTGCACTTTGAGCGCAAAGCCAGAAGAGCAGACTCCAGAGGTAGTAGGCCAAACCAAGTTGAGTCTAGTTCTACAACTTACTATTTATGTGTCTTTGGACAAAGTCCTTCCTCAAATTTCTTCGAGACTTGGCTTTTTTGGTTGTAAAGGGGTATTATGGTATGCCTGATACCACATGCCCCGGCTCCCAGGAACTCCCCAGTCATATTAAAGCTGCTGAATACCTCTCCTCCAGTGCGGCTCCTGCTCCGCACCAGGAACACCCCTCCAATACCCCCTCTCCTCTCCCAGCTCTGCATGCTCACTGGTGGAGCTCTCTGGCCTGACTTGCGGGGGGGGGGGGGGGGGGGCAGGGGAAGCAGGGAAGAGGCTGGGGAGGCAGTAACTGGCAGCCCCCCTGGCCTGCATCTGACGGAGGCGCTCCCCCACCCCCCACTGCAAACAATTCTCCCTCCCGGGAGAGCCCCCAGGTCAGATGGGCAGGGGTTCAAATGGTTTAAAACCTCCTCGATTTGAATATATATATACTGGTTTGGAAATCCGTCTTGCTTTATGAAGAAAATGTTTGCTAATGAAATTAATAGTGTAAACAAGATTTGGGGAGGGCAGGCAGCCAGAGGAGAGGGGTTATTTAAACACACTTCAAAGAACACCCTTTTCCAGCATCTAAGCTGCTCCATTTGCATACGTAATGATTGTGCTAATTATAGGTGGCCTCATCTGTTAACAACAAGTTTGCCTGGTTGTGCTACATTATTGTAATCACTCGGAATTCTCTGGCATGCTTTTCACTGAAGATAACAATAACAATAATAATAATGCCTATCATTTTTTGATCCCTTGCTGTGTGCCAGGCATCTTACCAGTCATTTGACAGCGATCATGTCCTCTCATCGTCACAACAGCCTTGTGTGCCAAAGCGTCTTACCTCCGGTGTACGGAGGAAGAGACCGAGGTACAGAGAGGTTAGGTAACTTCCCTAGGCCCACACAGCCAAGAGCTGGCAGTTGGCGAAATGACCCGAGGTCTTGCTGATTCACTCTTTCCACTCTGCGTGTGGCACTGCTTCTCTGTGGAGACCGGACACACATGCTCACTTTTTCTCTCGCAGCTTTCCCTTTCTTATTTGGTCCTCTCAGAAACTTTCTTTTGGGGCTCCCGGGTGGCTCCATCAGTGAAGCGTCTGACTTCAGCTCAGGTCATGATCTCGCAGTTTGTGGATTCGAGCCCCACATCGGGCTCTGTGCTGAGAGCTCAGATTCTGTGTCTCCCTCTCTCTGCCCCTCCCCTGGTCTGTCTGTCTCTCTGTCTCTGTCTCTGTCTCTGTCTCTCTCTCTCTCTCTCTCTCAAAAATAAACATAAAAGCGAAAGAAACTCCCTTTTGGCTGAAGAGGAAGCTGAGACCGTAACGGGGAATCGAGGGCAGCAAAGGAGGCGAGACCAGGGCCCCTCATTTCTAGGATGAAACCAGTCCCAGCCCATCCACCCACTTTCCCATAGCAGAGGGGGAGCAGCCCCTCCTCATCCTCCCCTGGGGTCTCAAGAGTCCCACCTTGAGGGGAGGGCATCTCTTGCCTCTCCCACTCTAGCAGTGCTGGGCTTGGCCTCACAGCCAAAGAAAATTATAAGGCAGCAAACAGGTAGGAGGGCACCAAGCACATCATAAATTGCTGTACGCTAGTTGTCATTAAATCGGAGTGGCACACAGGTGGCTCGTGGCCACACATAGCCCACAGGCAGGTTTCACTGGGTCTGAGAGGGCGCAAAGGTGTTTTGGTGTCTTTTTAAGAATGGGTTACCAATAAGTCATTCAACACCCATAGAACATTGTCCTGAGAAATCTGGATTTCTGGCTTTTCCCGAATGAACAGGTGTGGTGACATTGGGCTTGTACTCCTGAAGGGCAGGGAACCGGCCACTGCAAATCACCCCAGACTCGTTTAGTCCCTGAAAGACCTTCAAGTTGGCTTAGCCTGCCTGAGCTCTTCCCAGTGACCCTGGTAGGTATGTGTCCGGGGGCGTGGGGGTATTGTTCCCTTTCTATAGACTGAGCCTGGGGCCCAAGGGGACCACTGGGCCCCTCCACAAATGTGGTGTTGGTAAGGCCAAGCCTTGCACTTTGTCCTCACCGCCCACCTGGCGTAGTTTTCACTCTGCCTCACTGCCCACCAGACATGTTTGAGCCCCGCTGGCCACCGTGGAAAGAAAGGAACCTTTCACGGGCCTAATGACTCAAAAATAACCAACAGTGAGCCTGGGGAACTGTTCCTGTCTCCCCTTCTCCCTTTCCACCCTTCCTGAGGCCGGAGGGGACACGGGAAACCTATTCATTTAAACTCAATTATTTTCTCGAAGACCGAACGGAACTGAATTGGGTCAACGGCTGTATTTGCTGTGCTCAGCTATTTCCCCCGCAACGCCATCACCCGCCGGGTGTGTTGCTGGGCTGTGTGCCGCCAGGCTCACCAATTATAACTCCGTGTCGGTGGCCACCCCCCAGCACGCGTGGCTCGGGAAGAGGAACACCCCATTCGCCCAACAGGCTGCCGGAGCAGGGGCTGGGGCGTGCGGGCACCACCTCCCGGGCCCAGGCTGCAGGCACGGGGCGTGTAATGTCCAGCATCCAGCCGCAGTACAGGTGCTCCTGACAGCGGAGTGTCTACGGACAAGGAAACGAAGCCCCGCAGAAATTAGCTGCTTGTTGGAGAGGAGGGCCTTGGAGTCGGGTCTGCTGGGACCTGACTACCGGCGTGGTTTGGAGCGAGAGCTCGACTGCTGTGCACATCCGTCCCCTCATCCCTAGGTCAGCGCGGGTACCCGACACGCCTCCTGGGGCCGGGCTGTCATACTGGGAACGTGACCTGGTACGTGGACAGTTAACCTGGCCACGCTCGTTCCCTTGTGCCATGTGCCGGGCACAGGGCTTGGTAGGAGACCCAAACCTCAGAAGGTGGATGGGCTGGGACACCCTCTCCGTGAAACCTTTCCTGATTCCCTGCGCCCGAACTGGAGGTGCTGTTCCTGAAGCCATTGTAGATAGGTCCCCTGTCGGGCCAGGGCCTGCATCCGATGTGCTCTCACAGCTGCCTCTGGGCCTGCAGGCTGAGTGTGCTTTCATTGGCACTGGTGGCGCTGGTGTCTGTCTCTGTCCTGTGCTGGACTGCCAGCTTCCTGAGGGCAGAGATGGCATGTCTTGTTCACTTGCTCGTATACCGATGTCACACACGTTCTAGCTGTGTGATCTTGGACTGGCGGGCCTGTTTTCTCATCTGTAAAGTGGGACAGTGATGCCTCGCTTTGACACGTGTCCTGGGAGTGAGGCTAGGAGCGTCAGACTCTGGCAGCTCTGTACAAAGATACGTGTAATAGACTCTTGGAAAACATTGGGTGGAAATCAAAGCAGATGCTTCTGTGCACCCTCTCGGAGCCGGGAACATCTAAGACCGGCGCTCCGGTGCCATCTTGTTGCAGAAGTGCTGTCTCCTTACGTGGAGAATTGTGGGCAGGGCGTGGTCGGTCTACAGGCCTCTCCTTGTGTCCATCTTCTCTGTGGCAGAGGGCTGGGTCTTTCCCAAGTTCAGCCTGCTCTGGCCTCACAGGGCAGTACCTCTAGTTGCCCAGTGGCCGGGCTGGGATGAATTAGTACCTAGCCAGCCACCGCTGCCCCCCAGGAAGACACCCAGGTCACAGTGCCTAGTGTTGGAAACTGTGGGTGTTGTTGGTCCCAGGGGTACGCGGTAGGTGAGGGGACAGTTCAGGGAGGGTTTTAATTCCTTGACCTTTTAAGGATTTGGTGAAACTAGAGGGCCGGTCTGTGAACGCGGGCATTGGGACTGGTGTAGACGTGATGGGGTGATGGCCACGAGGGCAGGGCCCTGCTGTCGTGGGGTGGGGACAGGACTTGGGGAGTGGGCAGTGAGTGACCTAGTCAGAGATGTGGAAGCTAGGCCCTGGTTGATGGAGCACTGTGAATGGAACGTGGGCCTTTGGGGGCAGGGCTTAGGGATGAGGGGACCTGGCCACCGGTCGACCCCAGAGTACTGCATGATAGGGGTCTAGCAGCCAGTCTCATACACTGTAGCCACCCCTCCCCCTTGCCCCTTGGTAGCATTCAGTCCCTGGAACCCCATGCTGAGTGTTGCCCAGCACTTGGCACTGTGACAACCAAGAAAGAAATGCTGACTGTGTCTTATTGCAAGTTCGAGTAAATTTACTTTCTGTTTTCCCAAGGGGGCTTCACATGGGTGGGAATTAACTCCCCCGCCCCAAATACTTTGATGGGAACATTGCATTTTTGAGTGAACATGTGTCAACATCACTGGGGAGGAAAAGTTTCCAGGATTCTCTGCCAGCTGAAGTCATCACCACAAGGCACCGGTTGGGGACTTGGCAGATGGGAGTAATGGGGGAGGAGGTGGCGAAGGTGGGGAGCCCGGCTGGCCTAATGGGAGGTGTGTGAGCAGGTGGAGAGGAGGGAGGGAGTGGCTGTGGGCTGACACTATACATTAACCTCCCCTCCCTGCCCCCCCTCCCCATGCAAAACCAGGTGAGTAGGGAGCACAGAGAGAGGGACCGAGAACCAAGGCTCTGGAATGGTGAGCTCTGGCATCTTAGACCAGAAAGACAGGGGGTGGGGGACCAGATTATTCAGCGGCCTGGAATCCCAGCTCCCACTACTAACAAGCTGTGTAACCTTGGACAGCTCTTCCAACCTGTCTGTGTTTCGGCCTCATTTTCATAAAATGTCGCTGTGGCTACCCACGGTTTATGGCTCTCTGGAGGATTAATCGAGATAATGTATGTAAAAAGCCTAGCACCGGGCCTGGCACATAGCAGGTGCCAGGACACATTTGTTTGTCGGTGATGGTAAAACCACATAAGCATAGATGTGCTCACAAAAATTAACAGCTGGTGTGCATTGCAGCTGCTATCCAGAGGCGGCCCTTAGTCTATTACCAAGTTTGTTTTTCACCTTCGGCAAAATAGGGCAGTTGTCTCTTCAGCAGCTCTTGACCATGAACAGCCAGTCCCTGGGGCCGACTCTCCTGCAGGGCATCTCACCAACTGGGCTAGGCTCCAGTCCCGTGCCCACCTTTGTCCCACAGACTCATCCTCAGGCAGTGGGTGACATCAGCACCCTCCTCTAGCTGAGCCAGTTCTGGGCCGGTCAGAAAGGGCCTCCATCATCTGTATGAGCTCTGGAGAGAAGAGAGCAGTGGCCACAAGAAAGGTCCTCCCTCCTGGGTTGTGAACACGTCTCTCCTGAAGGGGATGTATAAGCATTGTGTGGAAGTGTTCCTTGACAATCTTGGGGCTGGCTCTTGCACACCGGGAAAGGGGAAACTCCTTGAGGGAGGAGGGTTCCAGAGTTCTCCAGAGAGCCTAGCCCAGTTGGTGAGACATCTTTAGCTCTAAAAGGTGATGCCACATCTGGGCTCTGAGCTTTCGGGAGAAGACTGGCCTGCAGGGTGTACATGTTCATCACCCATTTATTTGAGTCCCAGGACTTGGAAAACCAGAGCTGAATGGACCCCAAGGAGGGGGCCTGCCAGGGCACACAGCAGGACCCAGTGGAGCACGGGCAGGAGACAGGTCAGGAATTCCGGAAGAGGGAGGGGGAGATTTTGTACTTCCTGTGCCTGGGGACCCTGGGAAAGGCTTTCCAGAGGTGGGGGCAATTAAGCTAGGTCTGGAAAGTTGAATGAGAATGGGAAGTAGGGGCTGGAGGGGAGTGGAGGGGAGGAGAGCCCCCCCGGGAGCCAAGGTGGAGCTTGGAGGAAGGGCAGGGCATGCCTGGGGCCGAGTAGAAAAGGCGAGCCGAGGCTGGCTGCTAGTATGAAGGGGAGGTGCAGTGCAATGGGTAGGTAGGACCTAATGATTAGGAAGGCCTGGCTCACTGGAGGTGCTAGAACCGGGAGGGTCTGGATCCAGGCAGCCTCTGAAATCCCCCAAGTCACTGTGTGCTCTGTGCTTTTACGTATCATTCAAGTTGACTCTGAAAGGAGCTTCCAAGAGGTTATGCAGTCCTCTGAGCTGAGGCTAGAAAGGTATGGAGGAAGAAGCTTTATCAAGCGGCTGGTGAGTGTGGGAGCCTGATGGGATTCTGACCGCAAATACAGGCTTGTTTCCTTTTTTTTTTTTTTAATTGAAGTATAGTTGGCATATAATATTATATTGGTTTCAGGTGTACGACATTGTGATTTGACAATTATATATGTTATGAAAAGGCTATATTTCTTTCTGGCTTTTGACCCCCTTCTGTGACGGCTGTTGTACTGAGAAGCCCCTGTCGTAGGGGCCTATTTTGTCATAACAAAATATTAGAAGTAGGTGGGGCAACCGGTAGGATGGCTTCCTGCCTGGGGGAAATCTGGGAAGGCCTCCGTGAGGAAGAGGTGTTGGAATTGGAGATGGAGTCAGAGGACAGGATGGGTAACAGGTTGTCTGGGGCGAGGCAGATCTACTTTCAGGTGAAGCTGGGTCAACTTGTGCAAGTGGCCGAGTTGCTCTGGACTCGACTGCTTCATCGGTAAAGTGGTCACATCATTGGCCTTGCCTGTTTGAGCCAGATTGAGTTCAAGCAGGAGGTCTGTTGAGGGCCTGCACCCTAGAGGAGATGCTTGGGAGATGTTCTCTGTCCCTCCTTCCCGTAGCCTTGGCTGCTCTGGGAGCCAAAGGGGCTTCTTCTGCCCGAATATGGCCTCTCTTGTGACTACAGCCTCACCTCTCTCCTATTTTGAAATTTTCACGAAGACTTTGGATAGACTCAGACGAAAGCTGTGAGCTTAAGGAAGGGCCCCTCGGCCTAGGAGCCCCCTGGGCTCTGTGGGTACCTGCAGGCCTCATTGGCTCACCTGTGGCCAGAATCCCCTGCGGGAGCTGAGCCCAAGTGAGGACACAGCAGGGCACAGAGTGAGTTACAGACTTCCCACTTTGGGGCTTCCCACTGCTGTGGTGCCACAGTCAGACCTCTTCAGCAGCCTTTGGTGCCCCAGTCCTGGCCCAAGTCCTGCCTGCGTGCACACAGGTGCTGGGCAGTCTGGCCCCTGATAGGAGTTCAGTTGTTTGCGGAGGGACTGGAGCAGGCCGAAACCACCGTGGACTCAACTGGGGCCGGTGGTGCCTCTGGATATAGAAGCCATGGAGTAGGCAGGACCCCAGGCTGGGGCTTTCTTCCCCCACCAGCCTCTCTTTCCATATTTACATGGAGGGATTGGGTACCATTATCTCATTGTATCAGGAAGCCGGGCGGCAGCACCCCCTGACCCGTGGAGGCTTCGGGGGGGGGCTGGAAGAGGAGGTGTTTCCTGTGTGTGGGAGAGGCTCAATATGTGGCCTTCTCAAGTGGAATGGAAAAGGGGGTGACTCCAGACAAAAATGTTGGGTTGACTGGGGATGCCCTTCCCAGGGGGATTTGCGTTTCAGTGAGGGCTATGTGAGGGTGGCTTGAGGATGAATCTTCAGGCCAGCGGGTGGGGTGGCACTTGGGCCCACGGGTCTGACTGGGGCTTTCTGCCCCCACAGTCTTCCCAAACCTGGGCAACTGACCTTGCTCACGGAGTGTCTCCTCCCACCAGGCAGTTAATCCTACACCTGCCCTGCTGGTCCCACTCAGGATATGGGTGCTTTCCTACAGGAGAGGAACCTGGGGGGAGAGGAACTTGAACCAAGGACGGAGTTCAAGCAAGGCCTGCTTCCTCTCGGCCCTTCTGCTCGGGTGATTTGGATAGGCAAATCGCTTGCCTTGCCTGCACCTCCGCCTTTGTTCACACTTTAAAAATGTTTCAATGGAAGTGCGTGGTGGGAGGGGGTTGGCGCCCCCCCCCCCCCCCCCCCCGGGCTGCCGCTCGGAGCCGAGGAACCTGGGTGTGGCCTCCGCGGTGGCGGAGGTGGGGGGGGCGCGGCTGGAACGCAGCGGAAGGTGGCTGCAGCCTGGGGCAGCTGGCCTCTCGGACCGGCCCCTGACGCTGGGCCTGGGAGGGGCGGGGCCTGGGAGGGGCGGGGCGTGCGGCTCCCAGTGGACGGGCTCCCGGGCCGGCCGCTTCCGGCCTGGGGAGTGGGGCGTGGCGCCGCCCGTTGGAATGCGCCGGGAGCCGCTGGTGGATCGGCGCTTGGCGGGCCCCCCAAGTTACCCCACAAGGCTTGCAAAGCTGTGGCTGGTCTGCTGCAGAAAGATACTGAAAGATATTCATTCAGCACACACTGATCCGAGGTGTTCCGGGCATACCAGGGTGAACAGGTCCCTGTTCTCACAGACCTGACATTCTTAACGGTGGAAGCAAGAGAGGGGCCAAACATGATGATTTCAGATCAGGAAAAACGAAGCTGGGTGGTAACTTGGGGGTGGGGGTGGAAGTTACTCCTTTAGCTGGAGGGGCCAGGGATGGCCTCTCCTAGGATACTTGATAGGAGACTTGATATGAGACCGGAATGAGGCGAAACCAGCCTTGCCCAGAGCCAGAGGTGCTTCGAGGGAATAGCAAGTGCAAAGGCCCAGAGGCGGGACTGGGGCAGGGTAGTGCGTTGGGCGGAGTCAGCACTGTATGGGAGGAGCCTGCAAGGGACCTCTCTGGCTGAGGCTCCTCCAGCTTCCTGGACCCGGAGCTTGATGCCAGGTCTGCACTCTGCCCAGGTGCTCCGGAAGACTTGCCTGTGGCTGGAAGCAACTGTTGGTTTTCTGGAGTCTTTCTAGATTTCTTGTACCTGGAGGTTGTGCCATGTGGTTACATGTATGGAAGACTGTAATTTTCCACTTGTTCCCTGGAGAACCCGGAAATCTCTAGATGTTGTCACCGTTGTTTTTTTTTTTTTAAGTAATTTTTGAAATTTCAACTTGGAAGACAGATTCAGCATGTGCTTTGCGGGAAGGGGAAGCACGCCTGAACACACCTCTTAGATGCTGGCCCGAGCTGAGAGGTCCCCTGATCCGGCTGGGAGAGGCACCCGGCTGCACACTGTTTTCGGGAATGGGCCTCTGTGGCCTCGGACTCCTTGGTGACAACCTTGGCAGGATTCTGGGCCGGGCCAGAGCACCTGCTCTGTGGAGACCCGGCCATCCTCGAAAACCAGATCTGGCTCCCAGGCCCCTAGTGTCCAGACCGGGGTCATTTGAGAGGCCTGCGCTTCCACTGCTAAGGTCTGTGGTGGGCTCAGTGGGAGGAAGGGGGCACAGGAAACTTCCTCCCTGGTGGGTGGGTGTGGATCTGGCTGGAGGGTGTGGGGCTGTTGCTCCAAAGAGGCCCAGCTCTGGGACCCCATCTGCCCTCAGGCCAGGCTCTCCTGGGTGCTCTGAGGAGGTCTACTGTAACAGCTAGCCCAGGCCCCTTCTCGTGCTGGTCCTTGGGGACTGAATGGGAGAACCTCTCGGGGCTTGGGAAGAGTGAAGGTGCTGCCGGGGTTGCTAGGCTGGCTGCTCTCTCCTGGGAATCAGGCCCTCTTCTGAGGGAACTTCAAGTCTTTGTGGCAGGGTAGCGAGAGGCCCAGGAACATGGGACCAAGGAGGCCAAAACAGTCTAGGCTGTGGGGTGTCTGGAAGGTGATCCGGGCCTAGGGACCTGGCAGGGTTGGTGAGGTGGGCTTTGACCCCAAGCTGCCCAGTGAGGAGCCAATGAGGACCCTCGGGCTTCTGTTCTCTTAGCCTGGGGCTCCTCACACAGGTGAGGAAAAGGGCAAAGCACTGCCTCTTAGAGACAGATTTAATAATCCTAGCCTGTCTCTCTGGCAGTTAGTATTGCAGGAGAGAAGCTTTACTCCTAAAACTTTTATTGATCCAGACACTAATAAAAAGTAAAGGGTTTTTTTTGGAGCAGGGTTTTTTTTTCTTTTTTCCTACTAGCGCAAAGAACATCAGAGCCCTAAAACACAAATCTGTTTTCCTTTCTCTCTCTAGATTTGGAAGGGTGGGGGTTTGGCCTTGTTCAGATTTCCTCTTCAAGAAGCCTTCCCTGACTGCGCAGACCTGTAATCATCCCTCTGTTTTCCAGCAGTTAACCAAAGCTGCCATTTGTGCATGCTGTCTGTCCCCCAGAAGGGCTGGGGGGGGGGCAGGGAAGGTGGGGGGAGTTGTAGAAGCCTGAGACCCCTCGGGCAGTGAGAGGCATCTGCCCAAGGAGACAGTAAAGGCTTGACTTCTTGGTCTTTCTGGATTTGGTTCTTTTGCTGCCTTGTTCTTCATTTCACACATTCTTCCTGAGCTCTCACACCAGGAGAGGGAGGGGCTCTCCAGAGTCTCCCCTAGGATGCAGAAATTCAAGACCCCGCCCGTGGCCGTGCTGGAGAGACAGACGATCATAAATAAGTGGAGAAACAGTGTAATTCCAGATTGGGTGAAGTTGCCCTACTGAAATGTAAGTCAGGGATTTTTGTCTGCTTTGTTCAGCACCTGGATTCCCAGTGCCTAAAATAGTGCCTGGCACATAGTTTGCGCTAAATAAATATTTGCTGGCTGAATGAGCAGAATGCTATGAAGGAAACAAGTGTTTCAGTGGGGAGTGATGGGGGTGGGGCAGGACCTGTGATAGACGGGCTCTTCGGGAATAACTGAGTTCCAGGAGCAGCCTTTCCCAGACAGGGGAGGAACAAGACCTCCCACCAAGGGAGCAGCAAGTACAAAGTCCCCAAGGCGGGAAAGCAGAGGCTGAAAGGGAGGGGGGCGGGGGTTGGGTTTGATGGATGAGGTCAGAGTAGGCACCTGCCTTCCTCCACCTGGGGAAGAGTGTGGATTTATTCCGAGTGCTGGAGGGAGGGCTGGAAGGGTTTCTAGCCCAGGCGTTAAATAATCCGATTTGTGATTTGCGTTTCTAAATCATCCGTCTGGCTCCCTGGTAGGGAGCAGGGGCCAGGGGGGGTGGGGGGTGGGGGGGCGGTGAGGCTCCTGGCTGGGGCAGGCAAGGGAGACTTTAGAGGTGGTAGCAATAGGATTTGCTGATGGATTGGATCCTGAAGGCCAGGGAAAGGGAGGGCTTCTGGCTTTTGAGGCTCCTGAGACTCCACTTGGGACATTTCAGGCCGGAGCTTCTATGAGGCGTCCAAGAGGAGATGTCAGCCCAGCGTGCAGATGTGTGAGTCTGGAGCTCAAAGGACGGGAGGGCTGGGGATAGGATCTTAGAGGGTCCTTTGAGCACACTAGAGTAGGTGAAAGCAAAGGAGATGAAACCACCAAAGCAAAGTGTCCTGCTAAGGGAGAGTGCCCCCTTGGAGAGCCTGAGCAATTCCAACCCCTGGAGGAAAGGGCGTGAGGTGGCAGGAAGGGAGTTGGGAGAACCTCAGTGTGGCAGGGAGGCTCTGGTGACCTGGGTTTCAGGGAGGGTGTGGGCTGTCCTCCGTCAGCAAGGAGAGGATGGAAACCGTGCTTGGCCTCGGCCCCATGAAGGCCCTCGGGACCATGGGGAGAACCACTGGGATAGGACAGGTGTGTTAGGAAAGGGCAGGAAGAACCGCCCAGTCCCTGGGAAGCAGGGGAGGATCAGGTGGTGGCTCAGACGTTCCTTCTTTGTTGGGTTTACCAGTGGCTGGTGCTCCCATCGAATCCTATAAGCAGAATCCTTGGAGGCTGATGCAGAGGGCTGGAGGGGCCCCCTGAAATGCTCTTTAGCGGTTCTCTGGGCTTTTCCTTCTCCCTCTCTCTGCAGGGCTCCCTAACTGCCCTGTAGTGGCTCATTTTTTCCTAGCCTGTGGGACCGCCTGTCCCTTTTCTTCCCCCTCTCCCTATTCGGTCTGTCTCTGGGTCCAAGGCCCCTAGAGAAGAACATTGTAGAGCTAGGTTTACTTAGAGGGTCTTTTCACTTTTCCCAGAGCACAGCTAGGGTTCATTTATACTGATAGCTTTGCTCTGGAGGGCTCCTTTGTGGTTTGGCTTCCAGAGAAGTTTGAGATCTTTTTCAGGACATTTTGGTAGCCAAGACCTTGACCTCCCCCAAGGTTTGGCTGGCTGTGCGGGGAGTTTAGAAAGTGTTTGGCTTGGGGGAGGGACCCTAGGGTTGGGGACAACCTAAGTTCTAATGGTCCTCAGGTGGGTTTTCAGTATATGTTGAATGAATCAATGACACTCAGATATTTGTGTCCTTGGGCTGCTGGGTTGTTTTGTTAAATGCTTCCTCTGCATCTGGTTAATCAGTGTTACATCT
This sequence comes from Lynx canadensis, assembly GCF_007474595.2. Classification (NCBI taxonomy): domain Eukaryota; kingdom Metazoa; phylum Chordata; class Mammalia; order Carnivora; family Felidae; genus Lynx; species Lynx canadensis. The sequence goes on from NC_044315.2 coordinate 80,741,448, forward strand.
GCTACCTGCAGGGGATAGAGTATTTCCTTGTTTTACACCCGGAGAAACTGAGGCCCAGAAAAGTGAAAGGTCTTGTCCAGAGGTTATAGTTGCTAAGTAACACCACCAGAATTGCATCCCAGGCCTGCAACACTCCGCCTCCCCCCCCACCCTGACTCCCGGCAGTGAGACCATCCTTACTGACTAACCCTGTGGGTGAGGAGGTGATGGTGGGGTGTAGGGCACCGGGTCTCTCACTGCCCCTTACAAATAGTGGTCATGTGCTCTGCCAAGGCTATAGGACATTCCTCCTGACCACCTGTTTCCTCTGGTACTCCATATCCTCCCATCTTTTAGCACAGGCAGGCCTTGAAACTGGTCAAGCCTTGGGGGCTCTTGGAGCCAAGGGAGCCCCCAGCTTCTTGGAGGCTGTTTGTGTAGCAGGTGTGGGGTGGCTTGTGTGGCTGTTGCTGAACTCCCCACAGGAAAGCAAGCTTGGCTGCCTAACATCCCATGGGAGACACCTGAGATGGAGCCTACCCCCTCAGTGGGGAGTGTGGGGAGACCGAGACCTAGAGAAGGCAGGGGTGGGCCTGGGTTCTCCCTGGAAGGATGAGGAGGAGGCCTTATGCTCCCTCCCAACAGGCCAGGTGGCTTTTCTCTGTTGCTTCCCTCCTCCTACCCAGCAGACCCCAGTTAGCCTGGGAGCAGTGCAGCACAGAGGCAGGCTATTTACAGGTTTCTAAGGATTTGGGCCACAGCCCACCCTTGCCCAGTCTCCATGGCTTTCTGGCCTGGATGCTTCTGGGGGAGGGCAGGCATCTGGGAAGTTCTACAGGGTGGTCTTGCATAGTAGTCACTGAGGATTCCAGTTGGACCTCCGCCCCACCTTTTTAACAGGAGGAAACTGAAGACTGGAGAAAGAAGTGACTTGCCCAGGGTCACTACCCAGGAAGCCTTTTCCCACTTTGTGCCTCCTAGCAGATCCTGGGGCAGCTTCCTTCAACCTAGCTAATCCGGCTGCTCTTTCTTAAGTGCTCACTTTGAGCCGGGCCTTGTTCTGTAATTCATCAATTTCTCATAGCAACCCTGTTGTGAGGTTAAGTGCCCATTTTACAGAGGGGAAACAGGTGACTTGTCCACAGACACCCAGGTTGTAAGTGACACGGCCCAGGTTTGAACTGTCTGGCTTCAGAGCCCGTGTTCTTTTTTTTTTTTTTAAATTTTTTTTTTTTTTTTCAACGTTTATTTATTTTTGGGACAGAGAGAGACAGCATGAACGGGGGAGGGGCAGAGAGAGGGAGACACAGAATCAGAAACAGGCTCCAGGCTCTGAGCCATCAGCCCAGGGCCTGACGCGGGGCTCGAACTCACGGACCGCGAGATCGTGACCTGGCTGAAGTCGGACGCTTAACCGACTGCGCCACCCAGGCGCCCCCAGAGCCCGTGTTCTTAAACCAGCAGCCTACCCAGCTTCAAACTTGATTGATTACCAGACTTCCCAGAAACAGAAACAGAAAGGTAATCTTTGAAGGAGCTGGCCCTTTCAGAGTTAGGCCTGAGGACGCGGCCTGGCCTTGGCCTTTCTGACTGATAGAGGATGGCTGAACAGCACCTACAGTGTGCCCGGCCACTCCAGGTGCCAGGAAATGGCCCACCTTTCTTAGAGGGCTGGTTAGGCCAGGTACCAAGGCCCAGGCGGTGAGGTCTCTCCTTTCTTCCCCCCTGCCCACTTCTGTTCTAGCAGCTGGGCAGGCCCTGCCCACCCTTGGATCCTAGGGGCCTTAAGAGAGCCCCAAGTCCTGCAGCCCTACCTCCATTCTCATGGACAGTGGAAGGGCCTTAGCCAGCTTGCCTGAGCCCTGCGCTCGGAAGGACAGCTCTCCTCACTTGTCCCCACCTCTGGCCATACAGCCTTTCAGGAAAGGAATGAGGGCCTGAGTGTCAGGTGCCCGTTCCTGCAGGTCTGTGGACCTGCCTCTTTCCTCTCCTTGACCTCCTCCTCTCTCCTTTTTCTGTATTTCACCCTTACCCAGCGTTTGTCTATCTCCTGCCGTGTTGTGTCCAGGCACGATTTCCAGTCTTTTCATCTGTAAGAAGGGAAACAATACAACTGGCTTCACAGGGTTCTGAGGCCCAGACAGAAAGCCCAGTGGTTGGGCACCTGCAACAAGTGAGTCCCCATGTAACCCCTACATTTTACCCACGAAGGAAAGATGCTAGTGGGTATGGAACAGGTGGGACCTAAGGGCCGGGGTGGGGAAAGCGGGCCTCCCTCCGGAGGGGCCAGGTGGGAGCAGGAAGCCTGGCTTTGCCTGGGCTCACCGGCTTTGCTGCAGCTTCCTCGATGGGGTCCAGGGAATGCTTGTCTGTGGAGTGGCTGTGTGGAATCCTGGGACAGTGCTATGAGGTGTGAAGCGCTGTGTCTGGCGCATAGTGAGTGCCTAAGAATTGTGGCTGCGGTGTCTGCTCTTAATTCTGCAGATGCAACTGCGTTTTGGGGTTTTGGGGGTTCTTCAGGTGAAATTTGGATTTTTAGTATTGTGCATTTTGTCTAGATCTTCCTGAGAAGCCCAAGGCCTCCATTCTGGTCATGACTTTGGGGGAGTTTTTTTGGTTTTTGCGGTCTTGGTTTCCTGTACCGAAAAAGGGATCTGTGCCTTTAAGTCCCCGGCAGCCCCGAGTGGGACACTGGCCCTTTAAAAGCACATTACAGAGAGTTGGAACTTAGCCTTTGTTTAACTAGCAGTGATTAGTCCCAGCGGACAGAGCTGGAGTGGTATGTCTAGGACCAGAGCGCCGTTGGACTGGCTGGGCCCGGTGGGGGACGGCGGGCAGACCGGTGGCTGGTGTGGCCCTCGGTTTCCCCCGGCTTGGCGATCCTGGTGATCCTGGTGATCCTGGTGGCCGTGCTGAGGGATGGTGAGTGGCCTGATTGTCCTGATCGGCCTGAGCGGAGGTTGGAATGCGGGAAGCTGCCAGCCCCAGGGCCCCTGACCAGTGTCCCGGGCCCAGGGAGACCCACGTGAGATGGGTGGGAGGGAGCAGGCTGGGCAGAGAGGGGTTGTCACAGGTAGCGATCTTGGGGACTCTGTTGTTCTCCAGTGATGGTGTCTCTGTAGACATGTGCCTCCCGCCCAGAATGTGGAAAACAGATTAGCCCCGCCAAAAAGCGAAAAACTGAGAAGTGTTGCTGCCGGTTTTATTTTTTAAAGAGAGGAAATCCAGTGTCCGGTGCTTCTTCCCACAGTCAAATCTCGGGCCTAACCTCTTTGAGAACCGGGAAATGCTAGGAATGGCCGAAAAGTTTTCTGAGCGGAGGATCTTGGCCTTTGCTCTGAGTCGCCCCACCCTGGGCCCGGCTGGGTGGGGCCGGGCTGGGGTTGGGGGGCCATGTCATCTCCACCTCAGCCCCCCAACCCCGGAGCCGGGCTCCTCCGCCCCCCACCCCCTGCCTGTGTCTGCTCCCTGATCCGTGGGCCTGCAGGCTGGGGGCGGTGGAAGACCTGGAAGGCTGTTCTGGGCCCGGGGTGTGTTCAGCTCCGGCTTCCATATCTGAAACAGCGGTTGGGAGCCAGGGTACTGTGAGGTGGCAGTCTTTCCTGGGGAAGTACCTCTGTCTCCAGAGGAGGCAGGGATTCAGCTTGTTATGAACTGTCTGGTGGAGGGATCGCGAGGGATAAAGGAGCCGGTGCTGTGAAGTGCTAAGCACTGTCCCTGGCTTGTTACAAGTCTCCGCGTCCCTTGGTCCCAGCCACCTTTGCTGTCACGACCGGGAGGCCGGTGGTGGATCGGACTCCTTCCAACAAGGTGTCCTTCTCACCATTTGCCAGATGGGGGAAACGATCTACCCAGGGTCGCACGGGAGGTGACGAAGGCAGGGCTCAGTGTATAGTTCTGGTGACCCAGGGTTTCTGTAAGTTCCTTGAAAGTTGCTGCATGTGCTCATACGATTTCTGTAGTTTTGGTGAAAGCCTGAGGTTTTGACAAGCAGTGAAGGTAGTTTGGAGCTAGAGCCCAAATTGCCAGGCCTCCAGTCCTGCCCTGGTGGCTGTGAACTGTGACCTGGGGCAAGCTGCTGGACCCCTCCGAGCCTCCACTTCCCAGTGTGTGAGGGGGTGGGTGGTGTGCATGAGGCAAAACCCTGGAGGGAGTTGTCAGTTTTGCGGGGGCATGTGTCATGGAGGTGGTGGTCTTTGAGCCAGGATTGATGGGTAAAGAGAACTTGGCTGCTGGGAGCATTCCAAGCATCAGTGGGCAGCCCAGTGCTGCTGGGTTGAGAGGTACCTGGGAAGCTGTATTTAAAAGCGTACGCCTGGGGCGCCTGGGTGGCGCAGTCAGTTAAACGTCCGACTTCAGCCAGGTCACGATCTCGCGGTCCGTGAGTTCGAGACCTGCGTCAGGCTCTGGGCTGATGGCTCAGAGCCTGGAGCCTGTTTCCGATTCTGTGTCTCCCTCTCTCTCTGCCCCTCCCCCGTTCATGCTCTGTCTCTCTCTGTCCCAAAAATAAATAAACGTTGAAAAAAATAAATAAATAAAAGCGTACGACAGAGGTGCCTGGGTGGCTCCGTTGGTTAGGTGTCCGACTCTTGATCTCAGCTCAGGTCTTGACCTCAGGGCTGTGAATTCAAGCCGTGCGTTGGGCTCCAGGTTGGGTGGAAGCCTACGTGAAAAAATAAAGTATATGGCGTTACTGGTTGGAATCCTGTGCGCCAAGTGGCAAGTGACATACTGGGCTAGTTTATCCTAGAGTCAGCCAGTGCGGGTGGGAAAAGATGGTGGGATCTCAGCGTCTGGCATGTTGTCTGGCCTTGGAAGCCCTGCAACGTCTTGAGGTGGCCGCGCTTGCGTGAGCATCAGAAGCCCACATTTAGGAGACCCTTTGGCTGCCTCCTGCCCTTCCCAGGTGTGGGGTGTCGCAGGTGAGGCAGGCATTGTAGCGCCACAGGTGGCTCTGATGCGTGGTCGCTAGGAGCAGGAGGAACTCAGCAGCTACACCCCAGTCTTTGACATCTTGAGTTCCTGCCTTTGTTGGTGGCCTGAGAGCCTGTGGCTGGCAGCCGCCCTCTCCTGCTGTGTTGCTGCTGCTGAATGATCCTGGCTGTTTCCTGCCAGTTACAGTCTGGGAAGCAGAGTTCTGGTGTCCCACCCGCTGGGACACCCAGATAGTGGCCTTTGGGAGGAAGAGGGAGCCGCGGTCCCAAGGTCCCCGGGCTCAGTGTTGGCATACTGGAGGCACTCAGTAGCTATATACTGGGGCGCTGGATTAACTCAAACCAGCAGTGGGGGCATAAGCAGGGGCAGGAAGGGGCAGAGTGCCCAGGGAAGGGTAGAACCAGGGCTGGTCATAGGGCTTACTGCATGTCAGAGGTGGTGTCATCCCCATTTTACAGATGAAAAAACGGAGACCTAAGTCACGGAGCTTTGTAAGGAAAGAGACCTCACTACATTAGACTGGTCATCAACCAGCATGGGGCCAGGAGCTGGGGCTGTGGTGACAAATGGCTGGTCCTAGGTTGAGGCAGGAAACTTGGTGCCCAGGAATGGGGGAAGGACAGTCCCCACATCGCCTTGTCATCCTAACCTGAACAACCTGCACAGAACAGAAGGCCACATGGCATGGCGCTTGGGTAGTGGGGGGAGGGGATGAGAGGGGAGAAGATGCTGCCTGTGCCCCGCCCCCAGCCCCCTCCCTCACATTCCTTGGCGGGGCCAGCTGAACCTAGGAGGGCTTCCTGAAGGTAGAGAGCTGAGAGGAATTAGATAAGCCAGAGGGGAAGTGGCTTCCGTGGGATGGAAGTCCTTGGTTTTCAGCTCATTTGTTTTTAATTTCATCATCTTTACCCACTTGGGTCATGAGTCCCCAAGGCCGGAGGCAGCTGTTGGAGGTATTTATGGTTGCTGCTTGGGGCGGGGGGCAGGAGGGGGGCGTTGTTGGGGAACCAGTCAGAAACCAGTCCCATACTGTTGTGTGATCTGCGGGACCAAGGGGGTGGATGGGTGTGTTCACATGTGTGAGAAGGAGACAGGCACAGACTCAGCTCACGGGGAGGGAACACCTCTGCCAGGGCCTTGAACCAATTCTCAAGAGTCGTCTAAGTGGAGAAGGTGGGAAGGGCATTCGAGCACAGGGCCAACCTGTGTGCCGCGGGGTACAGTCCGGGTCCTCTGGGGCCTGCCATGTCAGCGCCTGAGGCCTGGGTCAGAGCTTTGGGTGCTGTGCTCCTGGGGCTGGGGGAGGATGAGGGAGGCCGAGGGTTTGAGGGTGTCACCCTGGATCTTTCTGAGCACCCTGGCTAGGCTCTAGGCTGTTTCTCCTGGGGACCAGGAGCAGGAACAGGAGGGGCGCTTGGGCCTCAACTCACTTTCGATTGGCCCAGATCTCATCCTATTCAATGAGTGTTGCTCAGATTCTCTTCTTTTAAAATTCAGGGCACTTCGCTGTTCTACTGAGGTTTATGAATGTTTAAAAACTGCTTTGCGGTCCCCAAAGTAATTTGACAAGTCTGACAGCTATTGATTAAAAACCCAAAATTATTCAGGCTGCAGGATGACTTGGGGGATTAGATGGAAAGTTTTTTGTTTCTTCTCACTCTGCATGCCCCTTGCCCCCCCAGCGCCCCCCCTCAAAAGAAAGTAAGATGTGCGGAGGTAAATGTGTTCCCGAATGCTTTTTGAAAACTCTGTTAGGGCTGCAGAACCACACCGGAAATGGCGGGGGTGGGGGATGGCCAGGACACCGAGGGGACCAGAACCAGTACTCCTCACGTCCCTGGTCTCTTCCCAAGCACCGTGACCCCAAGTCACCTGCAGGCAGCAGTGAGGTATCACTCTGAAGGTACTGTGGCTGTGGTAGCAGTGGGAGGAGTTGTAGTATTTAGTATCCGGTCCCTTATGTTCTTGGAGAGTTGACGTGTTGGGGCTTTTGTGGCGCTCTTGGAAGCAGGTGAGGAACTGTAGCCTGGAGAGGAGGGAGCTTGTTCAGAGCTGTGCAGCAAGTCTGTGGGTTTAAGGGAAAGGGGGGCCCAAGGTCACAGGCAGGTTAAGGGCGGACAGGAGCCCAGGCCCCCCAGGCCAGGTTCCCCGCCCTCCTGTCTCCCTCTCAGTGAGGGCCTGGCCCAGCATCACGTAGGTACCAGGACTGTCCAGCTGAGGGCGATGTGGCCGTTAGGATCCCAGCTCTCACTTCTGGACCCTGTGACCCGCCCAAGCCACTCCACATCCCTAGCCTGTTGCCTCTGGTGTCTTAAAGCTTCCTTCATCAAGTCCTTGGATTTACCGGGGTATGCATGGGAAAGGTCACTCCATGAGCTGGGGCTCTGCGGACCTATTTGAGTGCCGGCTCCCCCCGTCTGCTTTTTGTGCGGGGCCATGTTGGGAGAAGGCCATCGTCTTGGCAGGAATACTTGTCACACAGCTGGGCACATAGTAGGTGCTTAAGTGGTTGTTAAGTGCACGTGGCCACAGTGTCGATCATTAAATCGGCATCTCTGGGGCACTTCCTGGGAGCCAGGCCTCGGACTGCACCGTAGCCATAGCATGTGATGAGCCGTCCGATCCTCCTGTCCTGGTAGTCAGGGTGTGGACCCTCCTTTGCCAGCTCAGCCCTGCAGTATGAGGGGAGGCACGGGCTGCAGGGGTAGGGTGAAGGCTGGAGACCAGGCACCGGCCAGCCCAGGGCTCAGTGTAGCCCTCAGATAGGGTCACACCAGATCTAGTGACTGCTAGGACTGCCCCCCCCCCCCTTGCCTTGGACTGACAGAATGCTGGGCTAAGAGGGGCCGTGCCTCCAGGCTCTGTCATCCCAGGAAGGCTTCCCAGGCAGGGCAGGCAGCCTGCCTGCCTGCCTTTTAAGGACAGGCTCTGTCTCCCCTGGGCCATGGGAGCCACCAGGCAGCTGCATTCTTCTCCCCTCCCCTGGGGCCCCAGCTGGGCCAGAGTGAGCACTGGCCTTCTCAGCAGTGAGTTCCCAGGCCGGAGGGGCAAGGCTGGGCCTGAGGAGAGAGAGCTCTGCTGGATGTTCCTGGTGGGGTGCGGCCCTGTTTGTGTCCCAGGACGCGGTGTCCTCCCCCTGACTGCGCTCCAGCACCGGGCTCCTTCCGCTGTGGGCAGAGGCTTCCAGCACAGCTCCCTGGACCTCCTGGCATGTTCTGACATGACTCCAGAGTCCACAGGTCCTGCCAGCCCTCAGGTGGGCACCTCCTCCATTGAGACCAAACTTGGCCAGGACTTTTACCCCCTCCAGGCCTGGTTGTGGCCGTGGGCAGTGGCAGGGGACCACACAAGCATGAGTGGGACATTGGGTCGGGGAACGCTATGCTCAGGAGTCACGGGCAAAGGGGCTAAAGTGGCCCCCTCGGCAGGGTATACTGACCACCCTTTCCTTTCTTTCAGGAAATTAAGAGCTTTTTTTTTTTTTTTTTTGAGGCATCCCAGAGCATTTGGGGAGATGTAATTTGTCCCCATTTTGCAGATGGGGAAGACTTGAGGCATGGAGAAAGCGAGGGACTTGAGTGGTCAGAGGAAAGGAACAGAGAATGACCTGAGGGGTCCTTATCACCCCAAATGTCAGCAGCATCACCCACCCCGGAAGCTTTGGCCTTGCTCACAGCTGCCCCCCTGTTCCTACTGAGGCAAGTGTGTAGAGCAGACAGAAGGACTGAAACTGTCATGAGCGGCTGGCATTTATTTACCCCTGCTTTCTGGAGCCTCTCCCCTGCACTATCTTTTTTTTTAAGGTTTATTTTTGAGAGAGAGAGACAGAGACAGACAGACAGACAGACAGACAGAGTGAGTGGGGGATGGGCAGAGAGAGAGGGAGACACAGAATCCCAAGCAGGCTCCAGGCTGAGCTGTCAGCACAGGGCCCAGTGTGGGGCTCGAACCCATGAACCGCAAGATCATGACCTGAACCGAAGTCAGACACTTAACCCATTGAGCCCCCCGGGCGCCCCTCCCCTGCACTCCTACTTGATCCTTACAATAGTCCTGTAAAGAATGTATGTCACTCTCCCCACTTACAGATGGGGAAACCGAGGCCTGGAGAGTTGAATGACTTACAAATGATCAAGGCTGAGTGGTTTTTGAGGAATGGCTGGGCACTGGTGACACCAGGCCCTCCTGCCCGCCTCCCTGTTCCCAGCTGTGGGTGGGGAGGGTATGTGTGTGTCTGCCCCTGGGGCTTACTCCACTGCCTACCTGTGCACCTGGCCTGTTACCCAGCAGCCCTCTAGCAGCGCAGGCGTTCCCTCCGCAGCATGTCTAAAGGGGCTCCCAGCTCCTGCTTGCACACTCCCACAGACAGGGTGCTCACTCCTCCAAAACCAAACCAGCTTGACCCATTTGGGGTCAGCTGTGCCTGAGCTGCGATTGGCTTCTCCTGGGCCCGGCTTTGCCCTCTGGTGGGAGCATGCAGGGCAGCTCTCTCTGCCCTTTTGAGATTTGGAAGGAGATCCTGAGCCTCTCATTTTCCAGGCTATACAACCTCTCAGCTCCCCGCGCACCCCCCCTTCCCCCTCCCACACCCCATAGTAGCTGAGAACGTCCTCCCTGTGTCAGATAGGGCTTTTTAATTATCGCAAGTTTTTGTTTGTGGGTCTCCTCCCTCCTTGAAATAATGGGGAATTTGCTAAACTTCTGTGTCAGTAACCTTTGAAGAGAAAAAAAGGCTGGAGTTGAAAAACAGCTCGTGGGCTGGCTGGAAGGCTATCAGATAAGGCAGTGGCCCAGGAGCTGGGACAATGTCCTCTTGTTTCTGCTCCCCAGCCCTCACAATGAGCTGCTGTGGGGCCTGGCTGTATCCCCAACAGTGGCTCCCTCGCCCGTTTCCTGGGCAGGGGCTGCCCCACCCTCGCCAGCCCCCCTGGCTCTTCCTCTTGGACCTGGAATGAGTGGGTCATGGTGAGCAGGTCGGCTGCCCGTGGCCTTTGGCTGCTCGGCAGCCTGGGGGTGACGGAGAAGGGATGGGGGCACCGATGGAGCCAGCCTTAGACTCTGCCGGACGGGGCTCGAGTCTCACTTGGCTCACTCGAGTCTCACTCACCCTGTCTTTCTGGGGTGCGGTACCTCAGTCCTGGTGGTTGTCCTGACAGCTAGGTGAGGAGACAGGTGGGCAAGTGGTGTGGCACGGGGCTTGGCCACGTGGCCTGGGTGTGAGCCCTTGTCTGCCCGGGGAGACCGGAGCGGCACAGTGATGGTGGCCGCATTCGGGCTGGGCTTTGACAGCCGAGAAACAAGGATTTCGGCAGGCAGAGGGGTGCAGGGAGAGGCGGTAGGGGCTTCTGGAAACTGTACTGGCGAAGGCCCTGAGGGGGAAGGGGTCCAGGGGCAGGGCAGGGACCAGCTGGGGAGGAGAGTCTAGGTCACTTGTCTGGGTGTGATGTGAGGGGCGTCTCAGGGAGGGCTCAACACCAGCTTGGAGCACTGTGGCTTGATTCTCTTTGGGCTGTGAGGGCACGGCAGAGGGGCCTGTCCGGCAGAAGGCTGCCGCTGTGGTCTAGGTGGAGGCGGCCAGTAGGGAGGCCTTCCCGCACTGCCCCCCGGGCCCTGGCCGAGATAGCTCTCTGGAGCAGAGGAGTCCAGGGCAGGTCTCCCTACCCTGTGTCCTTGGCTGTCTCATCGATGGTCTGGGAACCATGGCACCATCCCCTTGCCAGGAAGTATGAGGATTCCATGCTATGGAGGTAAAGGGCCGAGCAACTGGGCTTGGTTGGGGAGGGGATCCAGGGCTTCTAATCCCCTGGGTCTGTTTAGAGTCTAGAGAATCAGTTGTGTCTAGGACTCAGGGATGTCTCGGAGGGATGGGACAGTGGGGAGGGGGGTGCAGCCATGGAGGGTACAGTGACCCCTGGTCTTGGGAGACGTGGAGGGAGCCCCCCATACCTGGACAAAGCCAGAGCAGGGGCATTTCTCAGAGGTACTGGGCGAGCAGGCAGCTGCCCTGATGACCAAAGCTGGGTTCATCTTTGTCACTAGGGAGGATTGTCCTCATCCCAGCTGACTCCTCCTCCTTCCCGGAGCTTAGCTGACCTTGGCTGCTGGGATACTGGGACTTTGGTCTGGGAACTCGAGGGCCCTGAGCCTTGGTGCTGAGCCAGACCCCGCCCTATCTACTAGGAGCCCCCTGCCAGGCAGAAAGAGGGTCACAAGAGACCTTCCCAGCATAGCCTGATGACTTTCAGGCTCTGGGACCACGTACAAGGTTGCTGTCTCTGAGGAGTCCGGAAAGGCTTCACGGAGGAGGGTGCACTGATGCCGAGAGTTGAAGGTCAGCTAGGATGAGGGGACAGCATATGCCTGGAGGCCTGCCTGTGGGAGTCGAGAAGAGCAGCCCAGGGTGAGGTGGAACAGGCAGGTGGGCCCTGGCTAGCGGGGCTGGCATTGAATCCCATGCAGTCCTAACCAGAAACCCCGTCTTCTGGACTCCAAGGCCCGAGAGATGGCTCTCCCTGAAAAATCCTCTTTACAGCACCTTTTAAGTGCATGTTCATTACTATTGATTTCTGTTTGAAATAACACCCTCCTCTTTCGGATAAAGAAGTGGCCCCAGGGGGGTGAGGTGTGGAGAGGGGCTGCCCTCTCGAGCAGGCTCGTTTCTCCCCTGTAAAGTAGGGGCGAACTCAGTATCTGTCTCTCGGCCTTGTGAGGATTCATCAAAGGGATATGTATGACATTTCCTGTGGGCACAGCCCAGGGGTGCCAGCTCTGCCCTGGTGAGGAGGGCCGGGTGCATGGAGCCCAGTGTAGACATGTGGCGTGCCCGGCAGGGTTGTTGTGAGAATGAGCTCGCTCCTGGGCTGCAGACATGGGAAGGCCTTTGGCCCTGCTTGGTGTGGTGGTTCTGGTCTCCAGGGACCACAGGAGGTCACAGATCTGGGCACAGGAGGAGGCCATGCAGTGGGAGTGACAGGAAGGGACCTGATGCAGGGGTTGGGGGACACAGAGACCCTGTGTACAATGGCATCAGGCCCCAGAGCCCCCACACCACATGAGGCAGCCGTGGGCAGGGCTCCCAGAGCAACCAGGGCCCCATTCTAGCAGGGGCTTTGGACACATCAGGTAACTGCTGCTTCCTGAACCCCTTACCTTTCTGGGAAATGAGTAGATGAATATTCCTGGTAAAAAGGATGCCAAAGTGAGCAGCTGAGCGCCCTGCGAAGAGTGAAAAAGCAAGTACCTGTGGGTGGAGCCCTTCTCTCCTGGGAGTAGAGTGGGAGCGAGGCAGCGGCCAGCACCTGATCACCTCCTTTTCCTGAGCTTCCTGGGTAGGGAGTCCGTGCCTACTTGCTGCCCCCTTAGGGCCTGGGAAGTCTGCGGTGCCCTCCACCCTCCCTCCTTGCCTTATTGAACCTTTTGCCCAGCCTGGGAAGGCAGAGGCTGTAGGTAAGCAAGATGCTGGCCTACCAGTGCTGACACGAGGCAAAAGAATGGTGTGGTAAAGGCCTGCTTTGAGTAAGTGATGGGGTGGGCTGGTGTGGGGGTATTTGGGGGCCCTGTGGGCCTGGGTCAAGGCTGGTTTCCTGGAGGAGGTAGTTCTTAGGCCGTTTGGTGATCCTCTTGGGTTGAGGAAGTGACCAAGTGACCACTCTCCCTTCCCGAAACCTGGTCATCTTATAGCCACCACCAGGGGCACACTCACCTCTGCCAGGACATTTTACCCACCAGGGTCACAGAAGAACAACTCCCTCTGGACCTCATGTGCCCCTTTCTCTCTCGCCAGGAGCCTTGTGGGGAAGAGAGGAGGAACGGGCGGACTCCAGGCCGAGCGGGAAGGATACGTGTCTGCATGGGAATCAGGGAGCACAGGCCCACTGGCCCTGCCCCCATCCCACAGGCCAGCAGTTAAGAGCTTGGCCCTCTAGACGGTGCAGAAATAGCCTGCCAGACCTTGGAGTAGCTGCCCCCACTCCCCCTCCCAGTGAACTCGGGTGCAAGGGGTTCGGCCTCTGTTCTGGGTCCCCCAGCCTGGAGAAGCCCACAGGAGGTTGGGAGGGTCACAGCTGCCCAGCTACAGTCAGGATGCCTTTACTGTGAGTTTCCCCATAGCCCTCTGTTCAGCCAGAAACCTTCCCAGGGAGGCCTGGGCCCGCTGGGGTGTGATTATGGAACCGGGTGGTAGGGAAGAAAGAGGAGGGCTGTGCAGCCGTGGGCTCCAGGATCTGGCTGCTTGGGGTCTGGGCTGGGCCTGCTGGGCTCCTGGGCTGTAGACCCAGGGCCGCTTTGGCTCTCCCTGCGCAGAGCCAGTCTACTGAACCATACCTCCCTTTCCTCTCCCCAGCCACCTTGTTCAGGCGAGAGGGGGCCCTAGCCCCCTAGGACACCAGCTCCTCCCTCTGTACATCCTGGGTCCCTACTCTGCCTTCCCAGCATCCTTACCCGGCAGGGATTTCCAGGCTGGGCCGGAAAACAGCCCGGTCCCAGCCTGCCAGCTGGGTTTTAAGCCCTGGACAGCAAGCCTAGGGTGCTGTGGTTCCCAGCCCTTCCTAGGCAGGGTGGCTTTTCCAGCACCTGGGGCAGGGCATCTCTTGCACTGGGGTATGAAGCCCTATCCTAGGAGGGAGGCCTGGAGTTTGCCTTGCGTGGGGGGCGGCCCGAGGTAGAATCTTGCAGCTGAGGGGACTACAAGCCCACCCCCTGCCTAGGTCAGTGCTATGATGGGGGTGAATAGGCCACTGGAGCAGGGCCTGGGGAGCTCTGTTAGCACCCAGAACTGAGTGGGGTGGCGTCCACGGTGCAGGTTTGTGAGGGCTGCCTCCAGAGAGAGAGAGCTGGAGGAGCGGAGGCGGTGTCGCTGGCGTGCCGAAAGGCTCGGGCCTCACCGAGTTCCACACGTGAGTGAGGGTTTGGCTGGGCTCTAACCTGACCTCAGCCTGCCTCACAGCTTCCCTCTGGTCCGGCCACTCCCCTCAAGCTCTCAGGAGTCCTACCTGAATGCGTCAGTTCAGCTTGAGGGACCTGAGCCTTGCCCTGTGCCAGCTTCATTCTAGGCACGGGGTGGGGGGGGGGGCATGGGGGGGCGGGGCTGACTGGGCCTCTTGGGTCAGGCTGTGGGGTCCCTGTGGGCTGGGGTCCCAGTTCTGGCTCTGACTCCTCTGCAGTGCCTAGCACAGAACTCCCATCTTAGAGAGGTCTGTTGCCATGGGCACCTCGAGTCTGGGGTGTGGACGGTGGCCTCTCGCAGCCTGTGGGGGCCTCTGGGCAGGATCCGTCCAGCTCATCTCTGAATTCCTGAGCCCCCACATAGCGGGCTTACCCCAGTGGCTTACCTCCAGTGGTCACGGAGATACGGGCTACCGGGTTTGTGCTCCGCAGGAAGTGTTTGGTGATTCTGCCGGACCTTCCTGTCCTGAGGTAGGGTCTTTGGCGAGACAGGGAGAGAATGGTGGCTTGAGCTTTGAGCCGTTGGAGGCCAGGAGCTGAGAGGCAGAGGGTGCTGGGGGAAGGAGGTCTGGGTGGGCCAAGCCCCCCAGGGGTTTGCGCTGTGGACAGGGGTAGGGGCAAGACCTGCCTGGCTTCCATGCCAGGAAGGGCTTAGCAGGCCTGCTGGTCCTAAGGCCACAGCTGTGGGAGGGGGCTTTGGTGGGACACTGCCGTGTGCCGTTGGCTCTGGAAGGGACATTCGCCTCTCGGAAGGACTCTACCAAGCCCTGGTGCGGGTGCCATCTGAGGTACCTTCCATGTGATGTACTGAGGAAACTGAGGCTCAGAGAGGGGAACAGCAAGTGAGCAGTGGGCCCAGGTCCAAGGCCGGGTCTGTCAGAGTCCGTCCTAGTCTGGGCTCTTTCTGGGCACCAGATGATGTCAACTATCTCTGCTCTTTGTGCCTGTGTCGAGCCCGCTGAGCCTGGCCTGGGCCCCCAAGCTCCGGGACATGGACCCTGTCTGAGTCTCAGTGTCTCAGGTGCTGTGCGGAGACTGTGGTATTCTTCCCCGTTTGAGCCCCAGGTCCTCCTCTGTAAGGTGGGAGCAGCGGATGTCCCCGTGGCTCTCCTGCCCTGAGTGGGACTGGTGGGGGGAGTGGGATGATGTGTGAGAAAGAGCTTTGTTGACAGTGACTTTCTAGACAAATGGGTGACTACTTTGGTCTTGGAGGGAGACCAGGGCCGAGAAGAGGAGGTAGAGAAGGTTGCGTGGGTCCCGTGGGTCTCCAAGGCCAGGACCCTACCCCAGCACTCGGTGCTGACATTCGGCTCCTGAGTGGTGGCCTGATCCTCCGGCACCTGCTCCCTTAGGCTGAGCCACTCTCCCGGAGTCCCGCCGTGGGCAAGAGGGCCTGGCGGGTGTCTGTGACTCCAGCGCTGTGGTGCCCCCTTCCCGGGAGGAGTGACTGCCTCCAGCTGGGAGGTCTGGGCAGGCCCCCCGGGGAAGGGGGAAGGGAGGGGAGCAGCAGGCTGGGCCTGACACAAGAACCGCCCACCCCCAGGTCCCATCTGATGCCCAGGCTGAAGGAGTCTCGCTCCCACGAGTCCCTGCTCAGCCCCAGCAGCGCGGTAGAGGCGCTGGACCTCAGCATGGAGGAGGAGGTGGTCATCAAGCCGGTGCACAGCAGCATCCTGGGCCAGGACTACTGCTTCGAGGTGGGTCCCACTGCAGGAGCAAGGTGGGGCGCTGGTGTCGCTCTGTGGCCTCGGTGAAGGCCAGGCTCTTTGGGGCCAGGCTGGAATCTGCCCAACGCTTTTGGCTCCTAAGAGACCGGGTGGAGCTGGGAAATGGGGGGCTCTGTTCCCGCTCCGTGGGCTCTTTGTATGCGGCCCGGCACTGTCTCCCATGTGCAAGGGCATGAGGCCCCAGTGGGTGAAGGGAGTGAAGGCCTGCATAGAATTGCTTAAGCCCCCAGAGCCTGCCTACTCCTCCTTAGAAACCCCTCAAATGCAATGTGGGGTAAGAGAGAGTACCCCTTTTTTGGGCCTGTCTCCCCTTCTGCATAATGAGAACCAGAACCTTTCCTGCCCTAGCTTTCTGTGACCCAAGTTTGAGAGCAGGGGGACAGCCACCCAACCTGTGCAGGGCCCCCTCACCGTAGATGGGGAATCTGAGGCCCAGAGTGGGCAGGACGATGTCAGCAGCCACACAAAAGCCTGAGGCCAAACCAAGACCATGGTAGCTAATGTTGCAGGTGTTCCTGGGAGTTCCTAATTGCTTCTCCAATTATTCATATTCTCTTCCCACCTCTGTTTCTGGGAAGCTTCCCACCCCCAACTGTCTTGCATAATTAGGGGAGCTCTCTGATAGAGGAATGAATTCGCCTGGTGATGGAAATCAGCTACTCAGGGACAACCTCCGGGTCCCCCCTGGCCCCGGGGAAGAGGCGGAGTGGTGCCTGGCACACCTGCCCCACGCCCTGGGCCTCTGGGGCCGCTTCTGGCTCAAGACGCCTGGACCGGCCGGGCTCTGACTTCTTTGCCTGGGACAGGCTGAAGATGGTGCCTGCCCGCTTGTCCACAGCAGGGGGTGCCTGAACAGCCGGGTGAGGAGTCTGGTTTCCCCCACAAAGCCGGGACAGCAGGGGACAGCAGGAACAGAGTGGGAGCAGTTTGGGTCGGGCCCCCTGACCTGGATGGGACTGAAGGAGGAGCAGGAGTCTGGGGAGGAGTGTAAGGGTTTCAGACAGGAGGACCCCAGGGCCCAGCACATCTAGACAGTGCAATTTTTATTTCTCCAGTGTTGTCCCCCAAATGGTAAGTTTCTGTGACCAAGTTTAGCCACTTGGCTAAAGAGAACTGTCAGAGGTAGCCGCTAAGGACTGAGGTGATCCTTTGTATCTGTCTTCTCGGTGCCTGTGGCTTTACCTGTGGGGGGGGGTCCGAGTTGAGCATTGCCCTCTGACCCGGGCAGGGGGCCCACACCTTCTCTCCCCATCTCTGGGAGAGTGAGGTTGGAGCCAGAAAGATGCTCTCCTGTGGACGGGGACGCTGAGGCAGGTGTGGGGAGTGGGGACCAGGCACCGACTGGCGCAGGGCTCCGCTGTCCTGCTGTTGACTTGCTCTGGGACCTTGGGTCACCTGCAAACGTGGTCATTGGGTGAGCTGCCCTGTGGCTGTGGCTCAGACCTGGTGGCCATAGTCCACCCGCCCAGGGCCCAGAGGTCTTCCATCGTACCAGCCTTACTGTGTTCCCCTCCCCTGTGACACGGTCCTGCCTGTCTCTCACAGGTGACCACGTCATCAGGAAGCAAGTGCTTCTCCTGCCGATCGGCAGCCGAGCGGGATAAGTGGATGGAGAACCTTCGGCGAGCAGTACACCCCAACAAGGTAAGCCTGTGTCCGCAGTGCCCAAGTAGGGTGGACTGAGGCTGGACCCAGAGTGGACCTAGACGCTGACAGGAGGGGAGAGGCAGGGATCTCCGATGTGGGCTGTGATGGGGGGTGGAGGCAGCACCCAGGTGAGCAGTAGGTGCCGGGCTCTGAGGGAGGAGCTCCAGTTGGCCAGACTGACTCGAGCCACATGCTAAAGAGGCTGGGCCAGAGAACTGAGCATTGGGCTGTTGGGGACTTGAGTGCTGGCATTCTGCTGCCTGGATGTCCCCCTTTCCCCAGGCTGATTCCCTACGCATCCAGTTCCAGCTTAGACATCTGTCCCCTTCAGGGGAGCACCACTGACCTAGGCAGGTGTGCCCCCAAGCTGCCCCCGTCAGGTCCCTGGATCCCCTCCTATAATCATCTGCTTCTGTGGCTGCCTTTGGGGCTGGGCTGAGCCCTGGTCACCATGACCTCACTACGGAAGGGGCCTTAGCAGTGGTCACCTCCTAAGTGACGTTACAGACCAGCAAACTCCAGAAGAGCTGGTAAATGGCACAGTCACCTGCTATGTGCCAGGCATTGTGCGAACCTCCTACTCGATCTGTTACTCTGTTTCATTCCTGTTTCACAGGAGAGGGAACCAAGGCTTAGGTTAAGTCATGTGCCTAAGGTCAGTGGGCTCGTACAAGACAGAGCAGGGATCCAGCCCCTTGTCCGCCAGGCTCCGAGCTGTCCCTGCCTCACCCCTGTCCTGTGTCGGGCTTGGGCCCCTCCTGTGTCTGAAAGCTCTCCCTGCGCCCCTGGTGACCGAGGCCCCTTTGTGCACGTGCAGGACAACAGCCGGCGTGTGGAGCACATCCTAAAGCTGTGGGTGATTGAGGCCAAGGACCTGCCGGCCAAGAAGAAGTATCTGTGTGAGCTGTGCCTGGACGACGTGCTCTACGCCCGCACCACGGGCAAGCTCAAGACGGACAATGTCTTCTGGGGCGAGCACTTTGAGTTCCACAACCTGCCCCCTCTGCGCACCGTCACCGTCCACCTGTACCGGGAGACTGACAAGAAGAAGAAGAAGGAGCGCAACAGTTACCTGGGCCTGGTGAGCCTGCCTGCCGCCTCGGTGGCTGGGCGGCAGTTCGTGGAGAAGTGGTACCCGGTGGTGACGCCCAACCCCAAGGGCGGCAAGGGCCCCGGGCCCATGATCCGCATCAAGGCTCGCTACCAGACCGTCACCATCCTGCCCATGGAGATGTACAAGGAGTTTGCCGAGCACATCACCAACCACTACCTGGGGCTCTGTGCAGCCCTCGAGCCCATCCTCAGCGCCAAGACCAAGGAGGAGATGGCATCAGCCCTGGTGCACATCCTGCAGAGCACGGGCAAGGTGAAGGTGCGTGTGTGGGCGCAGGTGGGTCCCCCACGCTGTGTGGCCCCATGCAGAGGCCTGAGATGCGCACTAGGTTATCTGCTGCCCCCGTGTCTGAGTCCGTGATTTCAGCTCTAACAGAAGCACCCGTCGCAGCCAGGTGGGCTCCCTAAACCCAAGAGTTGTGTCATAGAGTTGCCGGGGGGGGTTCTTGTTCCTCCTCGTGGTTGGAGCTGATCGCTGGCACACATATGGAGCCGACGGGTGGGGTTGTGGCTTACAGTGAGGAAGTGGGTTTTAGGAACCTTCCCGCTGCACCCAAGGGCTGGCGTCTAAGGCTTGAGGGGATCCAGCTTCTCCCAGACACACGTCCAGTGAGACAGAGTTCAGTTGACATCCCCACAAGTGACCACCTGTCGCAGCCCTCACACGTCAGACACACAGACTCACACACAGAGCGCAGTGTATTGCCTCCACGCAGCAACCAGCCGGCTGTGGTGACAGCCATCCCCGGTCCCATGGCCTCCAGAACAGGGATTGTCCCGTAGCCATCTGGGCAAGCCCTCCTGGAGGGCTTCTGCCCCCCTCTTTTTATCTTCCAGGCCATGTTTCAGTCCCTCCCACCTAGTTCTGGAGACAGGCTCCTTCAGGAAGGCTCCCCCCCCGTCCCCTCCTGGTGGGAGCTGCCTGCAGGGGATGCAGTGGAGAAGGACTGGACATTGCAGAAGGCCTTGCATGCTGGCCTGTGTCCTAGGAGAATAAAAGATGAATCTCTTACCTACATTTAAGACAAGAAAGAAGGAACTGGGCCTCTGCCCTCTGGACATGGTGTGGTTTGAGGACCAAGTAGCCTGTGATGGAGAAGAGGGACCGCCGTGTGTCAGGGTCCTGAGCCCTCACAGTCTCAGGACAGGGGTGACACAGGCTGGGGACCCAGGCACATGACTCCATTAGGGCCCCTTATCCTCTTATCTGTTCCCGGAAGTCTGTGGCCCTCTTCAGGCCTCCAGAGCCCCCCTGCCTGTTGGACTCATGCTGTCCTTCAAGGAAAGGGACTTCCTGACTGTGCTTTCCATGAGGGGAGGGAGGCCTCATTGTCTTCTACCCACCCCCAGCTGCAGACCTGACTAGGTTGGACCGGCTCTGGCTATACTATCCTTAATTTCCTGGTCAGTGTTGGGGGTTGCTGGGAAACTGAGTGAACTGAGGGAGTCCCTGGCCCCCAGAGAGGGAGCGAGGGAGACCTCTTCTGCTGCTGTGTCTATTCCTTCAGTACTTGTCCCCCAAGGGCTGGGCTAGCCTGGAAAGCCGACTCCCATCTGCAGTGACCTTTGTTCTCGGGGCTCACGGTGCTTTGTGGAGGGAGTTGGAAGCCAGGCTCCAGCCGCCTCAGTGGGCCTTGGGGGATCAATAGGCAGAAGGATAGAAAGTAACTCATGTGCTAGGGCCATGTGCTTATGAGCCCCTTCTATCTGAACACTTGGGAACCAAAGGGACATTCTTGGTGAGAAGCAGAGCGTCTGACAAGGGCCCCGAAGTCCCAAGGTGAGGTTTGTGTGAGCAGGCATCTCAGCACCTTCCTGCCCGTTCCCCAGGCTCTGCTTTCCTGGGCTGTGGCTTTTCAGAGTCCCTGTCCTTGGGTTCCCGGGCCTTCTCTCCGTCATCCCCACTCCTTTCAATGTGACAAGAGGCAGATCCGGCCCTGATAGCTGGGTGGGCTCAGGCAGGTCACTTTCCTGTTCCATGCCTCTTTGGGTTTTAGCTCTAAAGAGGGCTCCTACTCATCCCAGCCTGGGCCTGGCACCCACCCCAGGTGTTTAGAAGCCCTGTGGAGCCACCAGGCTCCATGCAGTACTTGCCTCTGCTCTGTGTGTTCAGAGAAAGGGGCTCTCTGGGTTGCCTGTAGGGCAGGAAGGGGTCCTCAGGCTGTGTGGTTCCCAGAGAGGCAGTGGCCACTCCCTCCCCCAGCCCCCACCCTTTCTCCATTGGCCAGTATGTCTCCTGGGCCTAGAACTCAATTCTGTAGTCTAAGGTCCACTTTCAATTTCAGAGGGCCCAAAGTTGTACATAATGGAGTGAGAAATTTCCAGAGCCCCAGAAACCCTGGCCCACACCGGCCTCCTTGCCGCCTCATCATCTCCCCCCTACCCCGGGTCTCTGATTCCCTGCCTGTCTTCTTTCCCTCCCCCAGGTCACAGGGTTGGCCGAGGGCATGAGGAGGCAGGGGCTCCTGAGAGAGGCAGGTTCACACTGCCAACATCTCTGCAGTCAGGAGGGCATGCGTGGGCTCAGGCTCCTCCCAGGGTCTTCCCGTGACACTGTGTACAGGACCCACAGGCTCACCAGTTTCACAGCTGCCTTCCAGAAAGTCTGGGACCCACAGCAGTGAGGGGCCGCCTTCCCACCTAAGCTGAGGGCCGTGTTCTCGCCATCTGGGCCCTTGCGCACTGCCTTAGGGCATCTGGACAACTCCCTACTGTGGGGCTGCTTAGAACAGGTCATCTGGGGTGGGAGACCCCCTCCGAGTAACGGGTGGGTAGATAGTGGCAGCTGCTCCTATGACAGAGGGAGGGTGGCCTGTCTGTCCTCTTCGGCGCTGTTGGTGATGGGAAGGGAGACCTGGCCAGGCCTGGTCAGGACTGAACAGGGTTTGAGTCCAGCGGACCTGACCATGGTGCAGTTGGCTCATGGCTCTGCGTGCTCTTGCCCAGGCCTGCCTTCCCTATTCCTAGACCCAGCTCTCACCAACTGTAGGCATCTCCCCCGCACAGGCTGCCTTTTGCGCACCCCCAGCAGCCCCCCCAGGGTGGGCACCAGCAGCGTGGCAGTGGAGCAGCCTTGAGAAGGCGGCACTTCTGGCTGGGGAGCGGGTCTGGGATCTTAGGGTCCTACTTGCAGGCCTGCTCATGTCCATTCTCCTCACCTCCTGCCTCCCCAGGACTTCCTGACGGACCTGATGATGTCAGAGGTGGACCGCTGTGGGGACAATGAGCACCTTATCTTCCGGGAGAACACGCTGGCCACCAAGGCCATCGAGGAGTACCTCAAGCTGGTGGGCCAGAAGTACCTGCAAGATGCGCTAGGTAGGGGTGGGGCGTGGGGCCGGCAGGTGGGCAGGGCATGGGCTGTGCGTGCCAGGCCCTCACTCCCTCTCCCTGCCCTCCTGGCCCCAGGTGAGTTCATCAAAGCTCTGTACGAGTCGGATGAGAACTGCGAAGTGGACCCGAGCAAGTGCTCGGCCGCCGACCTCCCCGAGCACCAGGGCAACCTCAAGATGTGCTGCGAGCTAGCCTTCTGCAAGATCATCAACTCCTACTGGTCAGTGCCGCCCGGGCCCCCACCCCTGTGTCTTTCCCTTCCTGCATGCGGGACTCTGGGCGCCGTGCTAGTGTGCGTGTGCGTGTGCGTGTGCGTGTGCTCGGCAAGGCCCTTAGGCTCCATCTTCCCCAACTTCTAAATGACGGAGCAGAGGTTTCACAGGGAGGGCACAATGACACACCCTGCCTGGCCCAGTGGAGTCTTGATGGGCCGCCGGGCCCCGTCCTGGTCCTTTGTGGGCTCACGCATGTAAGGGAGCATCCCAGAACACATGCAGGACACGGCAGTGCATTTCCACGCTTCTTAGCGGGCACCGTCCGTGTGCCGGGCACTGTCGTTGATGCTGGAGCTGCAGCACTAGGAGTGAGGCCGACGGCCCTGCTCAGGTACCCTCGTGGGGCAGGTGGACAGCTTCAGGTGAGACCCCTCAGCTGTCCACAGGGGTGCCACCCTCCTGCACCTACCATACCTCACTCTTTTCTTTGGCAGGGTCTCCCTCACCCCACACCTCACCTCCACACGCTCCCTCCCTTCCTGCTTCAAGGCCGTGTGCCTGCTTCCCTCTGTCACCGCCCGTCATGGTATCAGACGCGGTTGTCTCATCCCTCCTGGCACCCGCTGTCACAGCCCTGATCCCATCAGAGTGGGACTGTGCCTGTGTCCAGATCCATTTCCTGCACGTACCTGGAGCACCCTGGGGGCAGACAGATTCCCCCGGCTCAGGGCTGGACCCAGGAAGGCCCGGGAATGGTTTGCTACTCCCAAAAAACAGGCAGAGACAGGCCTGCTAGGTTAGCAGCAGCCTTGGGAAGGGGACAGAAGGAATAGCCAGAGCGCATAGAGTGGATGTCCTTCTACCAGGTCCCTCTGCCCCTGGGCTGCACAAGGTGCTCACCTAGGTCCATCCTGGCCCCTCGGGCTGGGCCAGAAATGACCCCTGGCCTGGGGTAGAGGCACTGCCTTGAACTCTTTGGGAACATACTTCCCATCCTTGGGCTGGGCTGTGCTTTTACCCGGTACCCGCCCAGTTCCCAGGGCAGACTGGGCGTGGGACACAGGGAAACATATCCATAGACAGCCATTTTCCATTTCCTCTTTCTGATATTTGTCCGAGGCCCGGAGGTATCTTTCTGTCCTGGACAAGGCCATCGATAGATGTCATCGCTCAGCACCTGCCCCCTGCCCGGTCCTGTGCCAGGCCGTTTGAGGGTCAGGGCTTAAGGTCGTGTCCTCCTCTGCTCCTCTGTCGCTGTGTCTGTAGCATGTTCTTGTTGTTTCACTGCAGAGAGCCTGCTGAGCAGGTGCTGGGCTTGTTGGGCAAAAGTCTTTGGAGTTGATCGAGGCTTCTGATGGACTTGAGATGGTCCTGTGAACGTGGCAGGGCCGGCCTTGTTCTCAGTGTAAGGATGAGGGGACTGAATGAAGTTCAGGGAGGGCCAGGCACTTGCTCAGAGCACCCTGAGTCCGTGGCAGAGCCAGGCATAGAGTCCAAAGAGTGCTGGGGCCTGGCCTGCCCCAGGGTGGGAGGCATGTCTGTCAGGGTGAAAAGATAGGAAAACCACATAAAGATTGGCCAGTGGGGCCTGACTGCAGCAGGCTGTGGGTGCCCGGTAGAGAGAGCCCCCAGTGGGGTGCTGGCAACCCTGCCCACCTTCACTGGGCCCCCCTGGGGAGGTCACTTCCTCCATTTCCCTTCCCACCTAGAAAGCGGGAGCTGTGTTCTCATCCTGTGATTAGCCTGTTGCCATCTTGATCATTTGGAGCTCTTCCGAAAATGTCTGATTCCTATAATATTCAAGCAAAGGGAGTGAGTCTCAGCAGCCAGTGATGGCATCCAAGGGGCAGTGGTCTGTTCCAGTCGTGTTTTCCTCACTCTCCCCGAGATCTCGTGCCTGGTGTCTGGGACAGAGGGTGGAGCCCCGGGGCAGGCCCAGGAGCTGGCCATTGCCGTCGAATCTCGTTGGGACCGAGACCTGGCTCCTGTGTGCCTGCGCCCATCCCCTCTCGGCCCCTTTGTAGAGAGCCCACGGCCTTGCCTGGGGTTCCGTGTCCCTGCTCCCTGGGCCAGGCTCTCCCTTCGCCCTCACTGCCGTGCTGCAGTCCTGTGCTCAGTAGCTCACAGGCCATCACGGTGGAGGCGTTGGAATCCAGGGCTCCATCAGACCCAGCACCAGGTCCCTGCTCTGCACCCTCTTGCCCTAGCCCCCTGCCCGATGACTGGCCCACCTTCCTCTGTCCCTCCAGTGTCTTCCCACGAGAGCTGAAAGAGGTATTTGCCTCATGGCGACAGGAGTGCAGCAGCCGTGGCCGGCCTGACATCAGCGAGCGACTCATCAGCGCCTCCCTGTTTCTGCGCTTCCTCTGCCCTGCCATCATGTCGCCCTCACTCTTCAACCTGCTGCAGGAGTACCCCGATGACCGCACTGCCCGCACCCTCACCCTCATCGCCAAGGTTACCCAGAACCTGGCCAACTTCGCCAAGTGAGTGCCGTGAGCCCGGACGGCCAGGGTCCAGGCGTGGGCATCCGCTGGAGCCCTGGGGACAGGCCGTGGGTGTGTCTGCCCTGGGGTGGGGCCGCACGGCAGGCCCTGCTTCTGTCCCTGTCCTCCTCAGCTCTTCCCCTCCCCTTCTTTCAAAATCAGATCTCCACCTCCCATCCTCCCCCTACAAAAAGTACATGGCATTTGGGTATGTTTCCTTAATTTTCAAAGGTGAGAAAAGGAGATATTTTTTCCTTCTGCTTTTTGAACTAACATTTTTATCATAAGGATTATCCCGTGTACTTAACATTCATAAGCCTCATTTTGCGATGAATGACTAACATGCCTTCAAGGGAGAATGGCCCATATTTCCTTAACCCGTCCTGCGTGGTTGGGCTCTCAGGTTGTTTCAGACTGTCCTTGTTTGATGCTGTGAAGAATGTCTTTGCTTATAAGGCGCTTCAGTGTTCTCAACTGTACCCTAGAGCGAGTGGGTGGAAACGGAAGGGCTCATTCACAGTGTGGACAGAGCCGTGCTGCAAGCCTTCTCTGTGCTGGGCTCTGAGTCACATCTGGTTCCAGCCTCCTGGACCCACATTTGATCAGGGAGAGAGGGCAGGAAGCAGCGGAGCAGTGATAGAGACGCAGGC
This sequence comes from Lynx canadensis, assembly GCF_007474595.2. Taxonomy (NCBI): domain Eukaryota; kingdom Metazoa; phylum Chordata; class Mammalia; order Carnivora; family Felidae; genus Lynx; species Lynx canadensis. Next base: position 80,766,476 of record NC_044315.2, read on the forward strand.
CTCCTAGGAGGGCCCCAGCCCTGTCCTCCTAGGAGATGCGCCCCCTGCTGTGTGTCAGGACCGGGGAGGTGGGGAGGCAGTCACCTGCTCACGGAGAGGCAGCAGGAACAGAGGCGGGGCAGGCCCCGGGAGGCCCGTGTGCTGGCTTGATGAGGCACCGTGGCATTCCCGAGTCATTGCATGGCAGGCCCGGAGAAGGGGGGTGCGAGACCCAAGAGGACAGCGGGATCTTGAAGTTCAGGTGGGGCAGTGGGTCCCCCACAGGGAGGATGGCCCTCGTCCATTCTGGGTCCTGAGCTGGTCAGCCTGACAGCATGGGGAATGGGGTCTGGAGAGAGCACAGCAGGCAGCAGAGAGACAGGGCAGAGGGCATAGCTGTGGTTCCCTCCCACAGAAGAAACCGCCGTGGAAGTATTGGGGGTGGGGAGCGGCTAAGGTCGGGGGTGATTGGAAGGTAAAGTCAGCAGGCCTAGCCGGGTGGGGAGGAAGAGGGAGAAGCTGGCCACCCCCAGGCTTCTGGCTGAGCTCTCTGGGGGAACAGCGGTGTCCCTACTTAGGATAGGAAGCCCAGGAGCGCGGCATGGGTTTGAGGTGACAGCGCTGAGTCGGCCAGACTCGGCCAGGCTGAGGACAGGGGAGGTACCCGTGGGTGTACTCGCCTGAAAGCTCAGCAGAGAGACCCCGCTAAGTGTGCATTAAAAGTCACCTGCACACCAAGCCATTGAAACTTGGAAGAAAGAGGGAAGGAGACTGACCAGCAGTGAATGGGGAGTGAGGGCCACAGAACATTCTGGTCCTGTGAGGAGAGGTCTGGGAAAGGGTCTCTGGCCTTAGCGGGGAACGAGGGCCCTGAGCCAGAGCAGATGTGTTGGCTTGGTGGAGTGAGTGGTAGGAGAGGCAGCCACAGTGGGGGCGGGGGGACTCAAAGGGGGTCTCCTGGACAGGCCCCGGAACACTTACCCTCTCTGCTTTCTGTCCAGGTTTGGCAGCAAGGAGGAGTACATGTCATTCATGAACCAGTTCCTGGAGCACGAGTGGACCAACATGCAGCGCTTCCTGCTGGAGATCTCCAACCCCGAGACCGTCTCCAACACGGCCGGCTTCGAGGGCTACATCGACCTGGGCCGCGAGCTCTCCAGCCTGCACTCGCTGCTCTGGGAGGCCGTCAGCCAGCTGGAGCAGGTGCCTGGCCCCACGGGCTCCAGGGGGGACAGAGCCGGGCCAGAGGTGGCTGCAGAGCCCAGGGCTGCCCCTCCTTCTGGACTAACTGTGGGGGTCAAAGTGTTCGCCTGCCCGGGTGCCAGAGCCCAAGGTTCCAGGCCAGGCCCTGTGAGCATTGCCCTCAGCGTCCCTGAGCCCCTTTCCCTTGATGGGCAGTGTCCCATTCAGTCACCAGCACCAGCCACGGGAGCCCACTTTGCCCACGGGGGCTTTAGCTGTCCACACTCAGCATTGAGTGCGTGAAGGTGTGCCCCCTACCTGTGAGAAACGTGATCATCTTTAGCTGCTTCTCTGAAAATATCCTCGTTCTAGGTTTTAAGGCCACTGATGTGAAAAGATAGACACTGAAGATGCTGCACCTCCACACATCAGGCAGGAAGCTGCAGACCTTTCCAGAATTACCCTTGACCATGAGTTGAAAATCTGATTCCCTAGACATGTCTGATCCTGCTGCGGCCGCCTGGCCTGCGCCCTCGGTGGCCCGGGGTTCCACCGTCGCCCCAGCAGCCCCAGCCCACACCGCAAACAGTCCGGTCAGGATCCACTTCCACAATATCTGTTGCTTCCCCGGGCTTAAAGAGACCACTTTACAAACGTGGTTACTGCCTGAACAGGGATGGAAGGCCTCCTTGCTCCCGTCCCATTCCCTAGAGGTGACCGCTCAGGGCGCTCCAGTGTGTAGCTTTCTAGATATGTCTGCACGTGTGTTAAGTACCCATGCAGGCACAGAGTTCTTTTCCGTTCTTGTTTGTGTTGAAGTGAGCACTGCAGAGTGCATTTCTCACCTGGCTCTGTTGTCCTCTTGCCGTGTCACTAGGGGCTGCGCCGCCGCTGTGGCCTCTCGGATGGCCGCAGGCTGTCCCGCACGGGAGTACACGTTTCACTAGCCCCTGTTGCAGACACACGGGTTAATCCCCGCGTCTTGTTGCTGCGGTCGTGTCTGTTCGCTGATACCCACTCCCCTTTGGCTCAAGAGACACAGGGCAGGAAACGGCAGCAGGGCCAAGGCCCTCTCTTTCTCCACCGCTGCCAACACCAGTCACTCCCACTGCCGCCGCTTACGGCGTCCCGTGCCTGCCTCCGACACCCACATCTGCACCAGCAGGCAGGAAGCACAGGAGATGGCAGCCGCCGTCACAGCTGATGGCAGTGCAGCAAGAATTTGAAAGCGAGGTGTTTGCCTCTCAAGTCTATGCTGTTGACTGCATGAGTTCTCACACTTTTTTTGCACAGAACCACGGAGGCCGGTGCATAAGCAGAGGGCCATCCCAGAAGTCTCTCGGATAGGGAGGTGTTGCTGTGGGAAGTTCTGGGGTTCCTCGTGGGCTCCCCTCTCTGGGGCATGGAGATGGGATGTTCTCAGGTGGAGGGCTTGGACTAGGTCACCATTTCTCCCTTTAGGCCTCTCACCCCCCCACCCCCCCACCGCCAGAAGTATCTGGGGGGCTGGGGAAAAATGTTCATTTGCAGATTCCTAGGCTTTCCAGCTCCTTCCCGGCCCTGTTGGGTCTGACAGGTGGGGAGGGGAGGGCAGGGCCTGCCTTTCCAAGTGGCTCCTCAGCAGTGTTGAACCCCAGCAGGTGCAGTGCACTTGGCCTCCCCAAGTGGCGCCCACAGGTCACACCTGCCACTTGCTGTGTATTTGCAGAACATTGTATCCAAACTGGGACCCCTGCCTCGAATCCTGAGGGATGTCCACACAGCACTGAGTACCCCAGGCAGTGGGCAGCTCACGGGGACCAACGACTTGGCCTCCACTCCTGGCTCTGGCAGTAGCAGCATCTCGGCCGGGCTGCAGAAGATGGTGATCGAGAATGATCTCTCTGGGTAAGAGAGGCCAGGCGTACCGGCTGTTGTGGGGTGCGCGTGTAGACAAGGTACAACCTGCCTGCAGTTGCCACTGGGGAGGAGGATGTCTACACAAACGTTTATAAGATAAGCTACTTGAGACTTGAAATGTGTTGTGCAGGCTGTAGGCAGTGAGCCTCCATTTGGGAAAAATCAGGGAAGGCTTCTTGGAGGAGGTAATGTGTTTTGGGCTTTTTAGGAAAAGCAACGTTTCCATGGGTGGAAAAGGCATTCTATGTAGGGGAACTAGCACAAACAAAGGCTTGGAGAAAGACAATACATTCTGTTGAAGAACGATCACTAGTCCCAAATGCCTTTAGATTACCCAGGTGTGTGTTAAAAATACCTCTTCTGGTATTTCCTGGGTCTGAATCAGAATCTCCAGAAGTGGCATTCGAGTGTACGTGTTTTCAGCAGGAGTCTGGGTCACTCTGCAAGGCTTTGAGGCTGGGCGCTCCAGAAACTAGGAGAGGTGTCGAGGCCCCGCCCTCAGACTGAGGACAGGGAGGCAGAATGTTCTTGGATGTTAACGTCAAAATGAGGACATTCCTTTGAAAGACTTGGCATGTGTAGTGAACCGTTTGTGCCCCACTCACACACTGCCCTCCCAGGGGGCATCTTGGACCGGCTAGTAAGGCTTATGCAGCCGAGTTGGGACTTGGGTCTTGCTCTGAGGTGGCAACGGCAGCGGGCTCGTAAGCAGGCGAGGGCGCGGACATCCAGAATAGGGTGTGTGGTACACAGGACTGGGGTGCTTCCCAGCTCCCGCTGAGCCCCGGGGGTCCGTTCACACAACCTGCCAGATGAAGGAGAGCGGGTCAGGTGGAAGGGGACGCACCTTGGTTAAGAGGTAGCCAGGCGCGTGGGTTCCGAGGAGACCTGACTGCGTGTGTAGCACGACAGCCAAAGCCTGAGGCCGGTCTGGGTTTCTCCGGCTCCATTGCCTGCCGGTGTCCAGCCGAGTGGCTGCAGCCTGCCCCGCCCAAGTTCCATCAGTTGGGACTTGTCACTTCCTCTCCATCCCAGGCTCCCCATTGTTGAAACCGCTGCCCGCTCAGAGCCTGTTTACCTCCCCCAGCCTTCCCTCCACAGCCGACCTGACCCTCCACATTGTGCCTTCTAAGGAGTGGGCTTCCGGGGAGGGGCCAGGGAAGAGGCTGGAAGACTGGGGGTGGGTACGGCTCCGCCTCTGCAGGTGCAGACCCTCCCTGCCTGAGTCACACCTTTGGATCCTCCTCTGAGTCCTTGTTTTTGCCAGGAACACCAGCCCCCGCCTGCCAGTCAGACAAAGGTGGCAGCAGGAGGCGGGGTGGGGCGGGGGGGGGGGGGAGGCCTCACTGGGTCCCCACTCTGGTTATCAGTCTGGTGAGGAACGAGAGGGAAGAGGCAGCAGGGGCCCTTGCGGCTTTGAAGTCAGAGTTCTTAGTGCAGGACCCTTGGATAGCAGAGAGCCACTGCATTGTGGGTTGGGGCTTAGCTGAGGGGAGTTTTCCAGAACACTCCAGGCGCCAGCACTCTGTGTCCCAAGATGCAGCTGAGCCAGGAACAGGCGTACCAGGCAGCCTGACCTGGAACTAGCAGCGCTGGCCCCTAGAGTAGAGGTTCTGTGCAGGAACGGCCACCCTGGCCACTCAGTCCCCGTGGGGGCTTCTGCCGGGGTCGGCTGCCAGGGCTGTGGTTTGGTTTGCAGCTGGGCCACTGCTCCCAGCCTCTCCCACTTTTGCAGCCCACGCACCTCCTCTCCCCCACCCCGTCTTCCCTCCTCCCCAGCCCTGCCTTAGGCTGCCAGGCCCTGGCAGGTCGGCGGGGCGCTCGGTTTGGACCCGCCTTGGCCACATTCACAGTTCTTCTCTTCCCCCTTCTTTCCCTGTGTGTGCTTGTCTCCCTGCAGTCTGATAGATTTCACCCGGTTACCGTCTCCAACCCCCGAAAACAAGGACTTGTTTTTTGTCACAAGGTCCTCCGGGGTCCAGCCCTCACCTGCCCGCAGCTCGAGTTACTCGGAAGCCAACGAGCCTGATCTTCAGATGGCCAATGGTGGCAAGAGCCTGTCTATGGTGGACCTGCAAGATGCCCGCACGCTGGACGGGGAGGCTGGCTCCCCGGCGGGCCCCGACGCCCTCACTGCCGACGGGCAGGCGCCGGCATCGCAGCTGGTGGCCGGGTGGCCGGCCCGGGCGGCCCCGGCGAGCCTGGCAGGGCTGGCCACGGTGCGGCGGGCGGGCCAGACGCCGACCACGCCGGGCACCTCCGAGGGCGCCCCCGGCCGGCCCCAGTTGCTGGCGCCGCTCTCCTTCCAGAACCCCGTGTACCAGATGGCGGCGGGCCTGCCGCTTTCGCCCCGCGGCCTTGGTGACTCAGGCTCCGAGGGCCATAGCTCCCTGAGCTCCCACAGCAACAGTGAGGAGCTGGCAGCTGCCGCCAAGCTGGGAAGTTTCGGCGGTGCCGCCGAGGAGCTGGCGCGGCGGCCCGGGGAGCTGGCACGGCGGCAGGTGTCACTGACTGAGAAGGGCGGGCAGCCCACGGTGCCACGGCAGAACAGCGCCGGCCCCCAGCGGAGGATCGACCAGCCGCCGCCGCCGCCCCCACCGCCACCCCCCGCGCCCCGTGGCCGGACGCCACCCGCCCTGCTGAGCACGCTGCAGTACCCGCGGCCTTCGAGCGGACCGCTGGCGTCGGCCTCGCCTGACTGGGCTGGCCCCGGAGCCCGGCTCCGGCAGCCGTCGTCCTCATCCAAGGGTGACAGCCCGGAGCTGAAGCCTCGCGCGGTGCACAAGCAGGTCAGTGCTGTCGTCCGAGGGCGGGCCATCATCCCCCATGTCGCGCTGCTCCTCCTGGTCATCTCACCTGTGCCCAGCTGCCATCCCACGCTGAGTGATGCCGCACGTGGCCCATCCCGCCGTCCTGCCACGCACACCACCTCCCCTCCCCCGGGGGCCACTGGCCCCCGCCCGAGTCCTTGAATCAGGGACAGCGTGGCCTGAGGGTCTCTCTGCCACTTCTCCCAAGGGCAGTGGGAGTCAGGGAGAGAAAGGAGGGAGGGCTCTATCCATCTCCAGCTGGAGGCCTGATAAAGCCCTGCCCAGGGTAAGAGTCAACCAGACCCCCAGCACACACCCCCCACCCCCACCCCCCCCACCTTCGTGTCTCAGCTGGCCTCCAGGGCTCAGCTGCTGGGGCGAATGGTGTTCCTGTCACCCTGGGGCCGCACACAGTATGTGGGACAGATGTGTTGTGACTTGCATGACCACCTGCCTGGCCGAGCTCTCTTGACTCCGCCTCAGGCCGCCATCGAGAATGGGAGTTCCTGAGTTGGGGGTGGCATCGGTAGGCGCCTGGCCAGCTGGAAACCCCCTGCCCCTGCCATGCCTCTGAGCCACTTGTCCCCGTGACTCACCTCGTCCCACCCCCCTGTTCCCTCCAGCCCCTCACGGCTGTGTTTCATTGTAGGGCCCTTCACCCGTGAGCCCCAATGCCCTGGACCGCACGGCCGCTTGGCTCTTGACCATGAACGCGCAGTTGTTAGAAGACGAGGGCCTGGGCCCAGACCCCCCCCACAGGGATAGGCTAAGGAGTAAGGAGGAGCTCAGCCAAGCAGAAAAGGTAAAGCCGGACCCTGGCAGTGTGGGGCAGGGCGGGGCTGCCTGCCTGACGACGTTCTCTCCCCTTGAGCCCTGAATGAAGGGTGCTGCTTCTTCCTGTGTATGGCTAGTCCTCTCTCAACCCTTGGTCCCCCATGAGGACGGCAGCCAGTGGAATCTGGAAGTAGAAGCAGCAAGAAGGGCTTAGTTCAGAGCTGAGGATTCCTGTATAGGCTGCACACGAGACTCACTGGAAATTGTACTGAATCCAGACTCCCAGGACTCGGTCCTCAGACCTCTGGGAGGCCCCTTCCCTGAGTGACCGGGCAGCTGAGTTTCTGAGAGTGCCGGACTTGAGGGCTGGGGGATGCCAAAGAGGCACATGGAGACCGTCGTGGGGCGCTTCGTGCATGAGCAGCAGAGTGGTGTGGGTCCCCAAGGCAGCCGGGAGGGCGGCCCCCCAGCCAGGCCCCCCCACTCTGGCTTTGTGCCTAGCCAGGGCCTGAGAGAGAAAGAGCCAGGGTGAAGGGGTGGGGCCAGACTGCTACTGCGAGGCTTGCTTCCCCCTAGGGAGAAAAAATGGTTCTAAAATATCCAGATTCCACCCCACCACACACATCCAGCATTTGGCGGGGGCAGTGGGAGGGGCTTCTGTCCTCCCAAATTCTCCCTGCTGTTATGGCACCTGTCCTGGATCCATGGCTGGTTCTCATGTTCCCCTGCAGGCCCAGGTCAACACGGGGCCCCTTGCAAGGCCACCCCAGCATGGCACCCACATCCCCCGCTTCCCTAGGTGCCCTCGCCTCTCAGCCCCAGGAAAGCCTGTAGCAGCCTCTCGGGCAATTCCACGGAGCTCAGGGTGGCAGCTCTCCCTCCTCCTGGCCTAAGGCGAGGTTCATGTCCATGCTGCATTCCGCCACCTTCCACCATCCCCTTAGTCCACTGCATCCACCTGCTTTCACCATAATTACGTGAAGGGGACAAGGGGACGTGGGGCACAGTGCTCCAAGAGCCAGCGTTTGTCTGGGCAGCAAGGAGAGCCAGCCTTCGCCCGGGCTCCCTGCGTGAGCCGGCTGGGCTCTGCACGTCTCTGAGACTCCAGTTCCCACTTGTGAATTGCAAGGACCGCCCAGACCATTTGCAGGGGTCCGGCTGCAGCTGGGGTGTCCCCTTTCCTTGCTGCTCTGTGGCTGAACGAGCTCCTGTTTCTCTCACCCTCTCCACTACTAACCCTTACAGGCAAATCCAGGAGGCCTTGTTCCCTCGAGCTCCCCGGAGACCTGGGAGGGTCTTCCCTACCCCTCTCTGGCCAGCTCGGCAAGACTTGGGACGGGCCGAGGTCATTTCTCCCGGAGCCAGGCTCTCTGTGGATCCAGCTTTGCTGTAGGACCTTTGCTTTGAGTTGGGGCTGGTCTCTCACCGCTCTCTGGATTTGCCGCCTCCTAACCTTTGAGCTGTCCTTTGCTGAAGTGAATTAGGCCTCCGTTGCCTGGGATTCAAGGAGAGCCTCTTCCTGCCTCCTCCAGCCCCCATACTGTCATGGCATCCTGGCCCCCAGCCCCTTGATTCTAGCCTCAGCCCCACCCCCTTTAACCTCTCTGTCTCCCCCTTACTTCCCCACACCACTACTCTTGCTTTAGTTTCACATAGAGGCTGGGAGGCTAGGACCTTACCCCACTGGTCAGTCACTCTCCACGTGACCGGGTCACCTTGCCTTCTGGGCCTCGGTTTCCCCTCCTGTAGAGTCCCTATCTCTCAGGATGCTGTCAGGTCTTAATATATCTAAGAGTGTTTTTAACATTTGTTTATTGTATTAATGACGACAACAACAACCTCAGTGCCCTAGTTAAACCGTTACTTCCGAGATCTGGGTGTGAGTCTTCATTCCCTCACAGCTGTGAGGCCAGGCTGGGGGTGGGAGGTTGAAGCGGAGAAAGCCCCGGGTGGGGACAGGCCTTGCGTGTCACCGCCACCCCTCTGGCTGGGCTCCTTAGGAGTCTCCGAGCTGGGCTCCCTCCTACCCGTGCTCCCGCTTGGGCTCACGAGGTGTGCTCTTTGTCCTGGGTGCTGTGCCCCTGGCGCGCCGCCCCCCTGGCAGGACCTGGCCGTGCTGCAGGACAAGTTGCGGATCTCCACCAAGAAGCTGGAGGAGTACGAGACCCTGTTCAAGTGCCAGGAGGAGACGACGCAGAAGCTGGTGCTGGAGTACCAGGCGCGGCTGGAGGAGGGTGAGGAGCGGCTGCGGCGGCAGCAGGAGGACAAGGACATCCAGATGAAGGGCATCATCAGCAGGTGAGAGCAGCCGGTTCTGGTCCCCCGCACACAGAGCAGGCAGGCCGTCCTCCTGATGAGGGGAAGGGCTGATCAGCCGCAGGATGAGCCAAGGGTGGAAGGAGGAGAGCGTCCCAGGCAGTGGGGACAGCATGGCACACGTGTGGCGTCAGGCAGCCTGGACTGCAGGAAGCCCTACCCGGCACAGGGTGCACTGATGGTGGAACGCGAAGTCGGGCGTGGCAGGAGTGAGGTCAGACAAGGCCCTGTAAGGAGTCCTGTTTTCTTGGTAAGCCCTGTCAGGGGAGCTAGGATTGGGGGCGCCTTGAAACACAGTGAGGACCCAATTCTGGGCAGGAAAAGTAGGCATAAATGTCATTACATTCGGCAGGTGAAGGTGGTGGGGGGAGGAAGGCAAAATATCCCCCAAGTTTCTACCAAGAGCGTCTGGGTGTCTTGGTGCCAGTTGCTGAGATGAGGGTCAGGGGAGGGGAGCAGTTGGGGTGTCCCAGCGATTCCAGTTTAAGGTGCCTTTGGGTTACCTGGGAAAGATTTCCAGGGAACCATTGGCTCTGATGCTGACTCTCACCTTTATTGATGGCTTAGATGGCATCCTGTGTTGATTTTCTCTCTCTCATTCTCTCTCTGTCTCCACCCATGGGTAGGGCGTCTGTAGGCAGGGAGCACAGTGAAGGTGTAGCGTCCCAGCCATCCCACAGCGTCCCGATCGTGAAGTTCACGTCTTTATGACAGTAATACAAGGTAGCAGAGGAAACAGCGTGGACTTTCTAACTTGTTTTCACGGCATAAGAGCCTGTCATCTGGACAGATTTAGCAGGTGTGCCATACCCAGAAGTTTCCCCACCTGGCCTCATGTTTTGTCCACTACAGAAACCCTTTCCAGATTCTTCCTACTTAGACTACCCGTTTCTCTGCTCCTAATTACTGTTTGTTTCACTTACCTATGGGTGTGTTCATTATAAAATGGTTAACGTGAGCAGAGATCCTGTAACCAGAGTGACTGTTAATCCACTGTTCACTTGACAGCCAGCTCTGTTCTTTGTGTGTGTGGTTCTGGGAATGGAAATGCTTCTCAAACTAACCACCTCTTCCTCATTGTATCTCTTCTCTGAGGAGTGTGTGGTCTCTGAATTCAGTGGCTTACTTAGCGCATTTATTTCTACTAAGTATCACAGTGTATTTCCTCAGTAATGGAAATGTCAAATTAGATCAGTTTGGTTGCTAGCATTGTTTAACTCTAGATTCTTACCAGTTTTTGTGGCTACTTGTTTACCATTCTATCACTATTTGGGGAAAGGATATTGAATGTCTAATCATAATATGGATTTGTGTATTTCTCTTTTCTATTGTTTTTGATTTATGTACACTGAAACTCTGCAACCACATCTAGGATTGTTACGTGCTGGTGATGAACTGATCTCTTTATTATTATAACATCACCGTCTTTATTCCTCATAACATTCTTTGTTCTGAAATCTACTTTGTTTGACGTTAATTACAGGTGTCTCAATTTATTTTGATTAATATTAGCCAGGTGTATCCTTTTTTATCCTTATACTTTTAACCTATTGGTGTCTTTCTATATAAATGAATTTCTTTTATAGACACCTTATTGGGTCTTGCATTTTATCTAATCTGACAGTTTCTGCCTTTTAATTGGAGTGTTTAGACCATTTACATTTAATGTAATTATCAATATAATTATGTATGAATCTCTTATCTTGCTACCATTATCTATTTGTACCATCTGTTTTGTTCCCTTTTTTCCCCGGACTCTTTTGGATTGTGCATTTTTTATGATTGCGTTTTATCGCTTATTGTCTTACTAGCTATGTCTCTGTTGTCACTTTAGGGCAGGAGTTGGAAACTTCCCATAAGAAGGCAGATAATAAATATTTTAGGCTTTGCAGGCCATATGGCCTCTGTAAGTATTCAACTCTGCTGTTGCAGCAGAACTATGTGTGTGGTGTGGCTATTTACAAAAACAGGCAGTGGGCCCAGTCGGGCCCTCATTCTCAAGCTATAATAGTAGCAATTCTGTCATTATTTTTGTTCCTTTGTACTTAAGCTATCTTTTTCTCTGGCTGTTTTTAAGATCACCGATAATTTGATTAAGATGGTCCTTGCCGTAGTTTCCTTCATGTTTCTTGAGTTTGTGAGTCTACCATCCTGCTTCCCCAGTCTCTTTCCTGGGAATCCCATCACACATACGTTAGGCTGCTTTATATTGTCCTACACTGCACTGATGCTCTGTTGTTTCCTTTTTTCACTTTTCTTTCCTGCCGTGTGTTAGATCATTTCTGTTACTGTGTCTGCAAGGTTACTAATCATTTCTTCTTCAATGTCCAATCTGCTATTAATCCTATCAGTATTTTTTTCATTTCATTTCAGATACTGTATTTTTCACCTTCAGACTTTCGGCTTGGTTTAAATTCTATTTCTCTTCTCATCATGCTCCTGCTTTCCTCTATTTTCTCAGCCATGTGGAATGTATGTACAATAGTTTCAGTGTCTATTAATTCTGTCATCCGTGACATTTCTGAGTCTGTTTTTTATTGATTAATTTTCTTCCTGGTTATCCGTTACATTTTCCTACTTCTCTGTATGTTTGGTGATTTTTGGTTGGATGCCAGACATTGTGACTTTTGCTTAGGTGTGGAATGTTTTGTGTTCTTTTAAATGTTTTTGGGCTTTGTTCTGGGACACAATGAGGTTATTTGGAATTAGTCTGATTCTTTTGAGGCTTACGTTTAAGCTCTGTTGGGGTGGGTCTGGACAGCTTTTAATCTAACCTAATCTGACTCCATATTGAGGCAGTTTCCTTCTGAGGATTCTGCTTTATGCCCCTGTGTTAGCACGTCTTCCTACCCTGCCAGGTAGGAATATTAACTCTTCCTGGGGCTGTTTTGTTCTCATGTTTCAGTGGTGCATGCAGACCAGTCCTCAGCCAGAGACTCAAGGGGAGCCCTCAGGATATATGTGGAGCTCTCTCTGTGTCTTCCTCTTCTTGGGTATGGCCTCCCTGGGTCTCCTCTACTCCATGAGATTACTTCCCTTCTTTTTTTGTTTGGCCTGGACACTCTAGGCCGTGAGAGGGGCTCAGCTCGTGCATTCCCTTGTCTTAGGAGACACTGCCAGTTGTTCTGTGTCTGGACACCACTTTTTCATACATGTCATTCGGTTTTCTGGTTTGTTTATTGTGGTCACTGTTTGACGGCAGAAGGGTAAATCCAGTCCCTGTTACCCCACCAGCCAGAAGCACAAGTCTCTCCCCTAGAGTAATTTCCCTTCTGACTGACACCATCTAATGCCCGTCTTCTCCCTATTGCTCCCTTCCCCCTTCTTACGGGCTTTTTTCTCAATGTCTGATCTTTCTGTGACAAGGAACCCCCCCTTGGCATGGCCCCACACCCCTTCCTCCTGATCAGTGCTCCCCAACCGCTGATCCCACCGACTTCTCACAACAGCCCTGCGGGTACCTGCCCCAGCACCGTTGACCTCTCTGTGTACCTTCTGTGACAGGCGCTCAGTGCTCACCCAGGGGTTAGGGGACCGCTCTGCTGGCCTGGAGAAGTTGTGCGGGTAGAGAGGGGGATGAAGCCTTGGGAGTAGGTGAGCTTGTCTGGAGAGCAAGAGCAGGGGCTTGGGCAGACCCCAGTGGAGACATGCTGGGAGCAGGCAGGACAGGCATCTGCAGAGCAGTAGCCTTGGGGCTAGGAGGCAAACCCAGAGAGCGTGGGGTCCGGAAGCTAAAGGATGAGCATCAGAAGGTGGGTGTCATCCGCAGTGATTGGCAGGTGTGTGAGGGACCGGCAAGGTGAAGCCAGAAAGGGTTTCAGGGAGGGAGCAGCTGGCAACAGACACACACATGCCTTAGTTCTGAGCCTCTGCAGACGGTATTCCTCCCGTCTTCCCTACGTTTACCCACATTCAGACTTGCTTGTCCCTCAGATGTCCGGTAAGTGCACCCACCCTCCAGCGCAGTTGCCTACTTCCTCTTCTCTGTTCCCATAGCCTCTAGGCTGTTGTCTGCCTGTCTGTGTCCCTGCTGCTTTGTGAACTTTTTGAGCAATGGAGATCTGTACTTTTCATCTCGCTACTTTGAGTGCCTGGTACATCTTGGCACGGCCTTGGTGAATGTCGAGTCGGCGGAGAAAGCCCTAGAGCCCTTCGGGGTTTCGTCTTCCCGCCTGTGCCATGGGTCTTACGGCATTACCCCACCTGCCCTGCTCTGGGAGGCGGTGAGGACCTAACCACCACCCCCAACCACCGTGGCTCCTGGAAGAACATCGGGAAATGGGCAGCTCCAAGGGTTTCTGGGGGATCTGGGAACAGAGTCTGGAGTAGGTAAAGCATAAGGAAGAAGGAGACCCAGCTCATGTCGGCTGTTGGAGGCCAGCTGGAGGGGCTCCCCTGCTGTGTCCCCACTGTGCAGGTGTGATGGCTTCTTCCCACAAGGCCCCACGCCCCCACACCCACCTCCTCACCTCCCTCAAGTGCCAGCTCGACTGTCCTTGTGTGTGGTCACAGGTTGATGTCTGTGGAGGAGGAGCTGAAGAAAGACCACGCTGAGATGCAAGCAGCTGTAGACTCCAAACAGAAGATCATCGATGCCCAGGTGGGTTCCGGCCCTGTGCTCAGCCATAGGCATTAAAGGACCTGGGTTGGGCAGCGGGTGACTTTGAGATCTCTACATCCTCATTAATGCCCCCCACTATAAAAGCTGAGGAGGAACAGGAGGCCAGGATCTCTGGTCTGGAAAGTCAGATTTGAAGGTCTCCATGGACCACACGCTCATGGGGACAGGCTGTGAAAGTGGTGGGGCAAGTCCTTCCCTACCGGGACGACTTGGTGGGCACTGCCTTTCCCCAAGGGTGCTGAGCAAGGACTGGAAGCGGTTGGGAGGGGAACGGGGATGGCTTCAGGTGACAGCAGGCTGGGCAGATGGAGCAGGGGGGCTCTTATCTGTGGCTCCCCAGCTGCATTGAGAGATGTGGCACATAAGAGACTGCGGCCACCATTCTCCTTCACTGCACTGTTTCCTCTCACTCACCCGGGAATAGGACCAGGCCTTGGTCAGACTGTAAACAGCACAGGCTGACCAGGAGCTGTGACCTCTGTGTCACACACTCGCACATGCACGTGAGCCAGGGCGCACACCCTTGGGGCTCAGGTGGCTGACAGGTGACACCACTAGGGCTGCTGTTTGGGTGAGCAGCAGTGGTGTGAGAGGCGTCGTCAGAAGGCAGGCTCTAGGAGGTCCTCTGTGTCGTGACGTCGACATCCCCTCCTCTCCCCTCCTCCTCCTCCTCCTCCTCTTCCTCCTCCTCCTCCTCCTCCTCCTCCTCTTCCTCCTCCTCCCTCCTCCTCCGGCCTCCTCCGCACTCATCTCCTCCCCTCCCCCCGGCCCCCTCCCACCTCCTCCCTGGCCTCCTCTCAGCAGCCTCGCTCCCAGCCTCCTCCCAGCCTCCTCCCTGCCTCCTCCCAGCCTCCTAGGCTCCCAGCTTCCTCCCTGCCTCTTCCCAGCACCCCCCTCCCCCTCCCAGCCCCCCACCTCCTTCCCACCTCCTCCCAGCCTCCTCCCTGCCTCCTCCCAGCACCCCCTCCCCCTCCCAGCCCCCACCTCCTTCCTGCCTCCTCCCAGCCTCCTCCCCAGCACACCCACTGCCCCGCCTTTCCTGCCCTTCACACTTAGTGTACTCGTGGTGCCCCCACCCCGTCCCCTCCCAGCACCCCTGGTGGGCACACTTAGCCCCAGGGAGACCCCTGCCCCAGTACAGCCCCCCTTTGGTCCAAGGACCCCTCCCGTGGCCCCAACTAATGCCCCGTTTGCCCCCAGGAGAAGCGTATCGCCTCACTGGACGCCGCCAACGCCCGCCTCATGAGTGCCCTGACGCAGCTGAAAGAGAGGTACAGCATGCAAGCCCGTAACGGCGTCTCCCCCACCAACCCCACCAAATTGCAGATTACCGAGAACGGCGAGTTCCGAAACAGCAGCCATTGTTAACCTGCCCGAGGAGGGAGGACCGTGGTGGCCCAGAGCAGGCCTCGGCCTGGGGCCTGGGGAGGAGCGCCCCCACAGTCGCAGCCTCCCGCGCAGGGGCAAGGCGGGGCCCAGGCCTCCTCCCCTTCCCTCCACCTGCGGTCCAGGAGGTGCCGCACGGGGAGCCTGGACAGACTGACGCGGCGTGGGCCCGCTCCCCTCTCTTCTGGCCCGAGAAGCGAGCTCGGTGCAGGCCGGAGAGGCCCGCACGCTGGGGGTGGGGCGGCCTGGGGGGAGCAGGGGGCCTGCCAAAGTACGTCTCCGTCGGTTACTGAGTTTGGTGTGTGTCACCTTTCTTCCTTGACCTGGCCAAGTGCATGTACCCCTTCCCCCTCCCCAGGGAGAGAGCGCCCGCAGGGCAGAGGGTTAGAGAGCTAGGGGCCCAGGCCCCTGCCCTGAGGGACTTGTCCCTTAGTTCCAGGGGCGGACGGACAGGCTGGTCGGCGGGCAGGGAGAGGGTGGGGAGGACGGAGCTGCCGGAGTACCTGTCCTGCAGGGCTCCCCCGAGCCCCTGCCACTGCATGCGGCCTGTCCAGGGACCTGCCTGGCTGTGAGGAACCGAGGATTCACCCCTGTACTGTCCCCAGACTCCCTGCCTCTTCCCCCCCACCCCCACCTTCCTTCCTTATTTTGCCAAACAGACCCAGTGAGGATCCTGGCCCGCTCGTCTGGGCCCTCGTATCTGCGGGGAGGATCTGGAGCCTCTCTCACTTGCCCAGGCCGAGGGCTCCCTAAAGCCAAAGATCTGGGCAGAGGTGGCCCAGATGGCACTGTGCCCGATCCCTGCCCTTCTCCCGGGGCCAGTGCACCAGGGCACAGTGGCCCTGCAGGGAGTGGCCAGCTGGTGGTGCTTACCCTGAGAGGAAGGCTGATCTTTCCTGATTGATGATTAAAAGAAATTCTAATGCCAGCAGGCCCTGAGAAGGTGGATAACTGTGATTTTTTTTCCTTTCACAGTATGCATTAGAAACAAAAGCCCGCTTGCTCGCTTGCTGGAACACAGGGGCCTTTTAAATTGAGCGTGCGCACTGCATGGGAAATAGCGGCCCTGGAGGATGTTAGACTTGCTCCCTCTCCAAGACAGCAGCGGCCTGCACCAGGCCCCGTGTGTGCGGCCGGCCTCCTCCTCACCCTTCCCGGGCCCCCGGCCAAGGACCCAGGCGCTGCAGACAGGAGAGGGGCACATCCCACAGCTGGGGCCGGTTTTCCTCAGCTCTAGGCCGTTCTGTGGCTTCTCAGCCCTCCCTGATCCCCACCCCTTGCGGGACATAGGTGGTCAGGAGCTTGGGTCTGTCTCAGTCCCTCCCTGGTCCCACCCCCAGCCCTGGGGGGTCTCCAGCAAGAGCTGGGCATTTGCCCCCCTCCCCGGCAGAGCCCGGGCTAGGCGAGCTGCCCGAGCTGCCCCCTCTGCCTTGGCCTCAGGAAGCTGAGACCCTGGGGAAGAGCCCTGAGCCCTTCCTGCCGCAGCCAGGGCCAGGGTCACCACAAAGCCCACCAGGTCGAGTGCGGGAAGGGTGGCCCAGACCACGCTGCGCCCCATCCTGGCCTCTGGGCAGGGGCTTTTAGATGAAACCTGCAGTTCAGTTAGGCCAGAGACTTGCCGCTGAGGAGAGGGCAGGCCCCTAAGGGTCACAGACCTCAGGAAGGAAGGCCGTGGGGGCTGTGGCCCTGCCCCCACCTGTGGCCACACAGGCAGGGCCTGGCCCCAGTGATGTCCTCTGGTTCGGTCTCATCCCCCCGCTGCCCGGTGAGCCCTCCCCTCCTCCCCACCCCTCCCCCACCGATGCCTCGATGCCTCGTAGAGCAACCTCGGACTGAGCGCCTCTTAGCAATACGGGGGGAGGTTCCCAGGGCCCGGACGGCAGGGCGTAGGAGGCCAGCATGCGTGTGGTGCTGGTGGCCCTTGGCGTGGGTGTGAGCTCTCAGGCCGAGAGCCTTATTTACTTAGTGCAAAAACTGTAAAAGTGTACAGACTCTTCACAGATTTTTATCTGAATTGCAAGTCTGACAATTTTTGTAAATGTTCTCGGTGTTCGACTGTAATGTAACTATTTCACCTAATGGTTGTACATAGTCCTTTAGTCCTGGTGCTGCCGAGGGCTGCCCGGGACCGCTGCTCTCCGATGGTTTGTATTTTATTTTTTAATCTAGAACAGTATTGGGCAGGAGGAGGGGATTTGGGGTTCGGTGTCGGGGTTTCTCCCCACCTGTGGCATGTACCCATCGGCTTTGCAGTGTGCTGTCTGGGTGGGGTGCTGGGGACACGCGCCCTGTCCGGGCCACACAGAACCTGCGTCCCGGGGTGGGGCCAGGGTGCCAGAGGGCCAGAGGGAGGGGGAGTGAGGGAAGGCAGGCCCTGCTCCGGGAAGGTGAGGCCCTGGGCCCAGAGCCTGCTGGAGACGACTGTCCTCCCTGGCCGGCACAGAGAGGCCTGACTTTTTGCTTAACTTTTATGTTTAGGGTGAAGGAAACTGCCAAACTTCCTATAAGTGAAGACTTTTTTCCGACTGCCCAGAAAGGGGGGGGTGGGGAACCAAGGCCAGAGCTCCACACGCCCCCCCCACCTCCCCCCTATAGAGCGTCTGCCCCCAAGGGGGGGGATATGGGGTACGCCTCTCCCTGCCGCCCCGCCCATCAGCGGAAGGCAGGCTGTCCAGGGAAACAGCCCCTCTTTTCTACACCTTTGGCCCCAAATCCACCCCCGGCCCCATACCGCCCCCCGCTCCCCCTTTTGTAAGTATGTGAAAAAGAAAACCACGCAAACGTTGGAGTCTTGGCTGGAGCCCCTCCCAGCTGCGACTTTGAACTGTGTAATAATGTACAGAGAAAGTTGTTGGTGTTCTAAGACTGTGTGGCTGTGCAATTTCTGTACATTTGCAATTAGAAATATTAAAGATTTATTTAGCTATTTTAAACCTGACTCGCCTCCATTCAGCTGCGTCTCAGGACATTTCCTAGGCGGTGACTCTTGAGTTGTGGGTTTGTATTGTCCTTTAGCAAGGGACTGGCCCTGGGGTTCCCTCCGGTGGTACCTGCAGACAGGGGAGCCCTCCCGGAACCGGTAGTAGTGTTGGTCTTGGCTTACCGAGTGACCTGAGCCTGTTTCCCGTTGGGCACTGGAGCGTTGCCTTCCCAGGGCCCTTCCCGGGCTCTGACAAGCTCAGAAGGGAGCTCTTTGCTGGTCCCACACCCCCAGGGGGATGGCGTGGCCCCCGCACTCGCTGCAGGAGATACCGTCTCCTGCCAGGCTCTGCTTCAGATGCCTTCCCACCCACTAAAATCTGACTCCAGGGCAGAGGGGAGAGTTTGGCCCATGTCCCCAGCAGGTCATGGCTGAGCTGGGCTAAACCAAGCTTCTAAGGCCTGGAAGGCCCCAATTCATGAGGCTGTCACAAGCCAGACCCACTTGTAAGGCCAAACCCAGGGCCTCTGAAACAAGCCATCCCCCAAACCCCTTCAGCTGCACGGGGACCTTGCAGCCCTGGGTCCTACTCAGCAGGTCCCAGGCACCACCCAGTAACCCCTAGGGGTCAACACCTCTCCTGTTGACACATGGCTAAGAGGGGGCCCATCCAGGCCTCAGCCCAACCCCTCAGAAATGACACAGGCACAGGAGCCCGGATACTCTAGGGGGCGGGGATGTATCCAGTCATCACCCGATGGGAGACCTTGGTCTGTCACCTACACAGGTATCTCTAGCTCATGCCAGAGACTTGGGCCCTGGCTGTCCAGCACTCCCAGAGGGAAAGCCCACGGGTGCTCCTGTGCTCATCCTTGAAGGTAATGGGAGGGCTGGTTCGAGAGCGGGATGGCAGTTTGGCAGGGGGTAACAGAACCACAATGTCACTGTCTACGCACTCCAGCCTGCCCTTGTTCCTGTTAGCCCCGGGTGACTCCAAAGCCATGTGGTTCTGGGGGCGGCGGCCTCCTGCTCCCCGAACCCATGCTCACGCCTTGCCTCAGCCACTAGGAAACGTTACCGCCCCTCCCCCACCTGCCCACACTGCCACCTGCCTGCCCAGTGCTCCCCTGGCTGTGCCCCTCCCTCCACCACGGTCCCCTGGCCTCTGACTCTCAACCTCTGGTCTCTGGTGAGGACCCCTCCCTCTGTCCCACCCTCCCCATCGTCTACATTAACACCCACACCCCCACTCCCTGCATTAGACGGACCCCTTCCCTCCCAGGGGCCTTCTCTGTGTCTTTACCGCCTTCCCCACCAAGCTCAACCCCTGTGGTCTCCCTTTTTAGCCCCCTTTTCGGCAATATTCTTTGATCACATCAGCCCTGGGATTACCCACAGCCCATGCGTTCTGGGCGGCCGAACAGAAGAAAACACCCCAGTCCGCACCGACCCCTGTGGGTTCTGGGTCCCTCTCCTGTTTTCCACTACAAGTAACCAGACCTTCACCTCTGCCGTCTCCGGAGCCTGACTGCTGCCTGCTCACAGGGCCATCCTGCTGCACCCCCCCCCCCCGCCCCGGGAGAAGACTCCCCCATTGACCCTCTGACCTTTCCCTGGTTCACTGCCAGCCTTCACCCCCTGCAGCTGCAGGAAAGGAGGTGACCCTGTTCCCGAGGCAGCCCCTGGCCAGGGCCCTCCCCCCACCCCTGCTGCCTTATCACTCCTGAGACTTCAGCTGCACTGCTCTTTCCTGGCGTCTGAAGTGCTGGGTCTCTTTCTACTCACCTGCCCCCAGCTGGGTTTTCTTCCCTCCCCTTCCCTTCAGCCGAGGCTTGCTGCCCAGGAGACCTCCGTCTCACCCCCTCACCTCCGTTCTTCAGCCCACTCTCGGCCGGGCTTCCCCTCCCGCACCTCTGCCCCCTCGTTGCCAAGCCCGTGAGTCCCTTCCGAGCTTCCGCGCCGCTGTCCTCCGTCCTCAAGGTCAAGGACCCCCGTCCCTCTGCTGGGGCGGCAACCACGGGAACAACACCGGGTTCAAGGAAGTAGCGATGAAGGAGGCCGACATCGTGTTGACAGAGGGCATCTGTAACAAAGGAACGAAAGCCGTGAGCCTCCGTGTGTGGACTAAGTGGAGTCAAATAGCAAAACCTGAAGATGCAAAGGAAGAAAATCGACACAAATACAATTACCTTGGAGACTAACACACCACCGGTATTAGTTTATTACAGATCAAGGAGACGATGAGAACCTCGAGGCTTTTAATCATTTATAAGGTTTAATAAAGCAGGGATACCTCGCACTTGCCCTAGAGAGAACGTACCTTCTTTCTGAGTATATGTGGAACATCACCCAAAGGTGACTAGAAACCCTCAGAAAGTCGCCCAAAGACACTGTTGGGGCCACATTCTGTGCCTCGAAGCAATAAAATTAGAAACCGTTAATAAATGTTTAATCAGGGGAAAAAAAAAAAAAACCCTTACCATCAGGATGTTTAAAAAAAAATAAATATTGAATTAACAGAATTAGATTTTTGGGAGAAACTTGACTTCTCATTAAACAAAGCATATTGACCACACGCATTTATCTTCTTTCACTCCCTGAACACCGCCACCCTGACAGGTAGGGACTGAGGAGATTATCAGAAGTGAATATGAGAGGAGATATCCGGAAACAGAATTTGAAAAGCTTTGGCAGGTGGAAAGGGAGGACGGAGGGTTGACTAGATCAACAGAGCAGGGGGAGAGACAACCGAGGCGTGCTGAACAGCCCAGCCCGAGAGGCTCGGAAGTGGGGGGTCCCAGTGTGGTGGGGGCAGGGCCAGGGCACCAGGTTGGACACAGGGGAACCAGACCCCAGCCTCCTCCCCTGTTCTGCACAGGTAGGAGACTTCTCTTTACCTTCTCATCTCCTTGGAAGGGACTGGACATTTGTTCTCTGGAGCAGAGCAGCAACCTGTGCTCCAGACCCGGGGACACCAGACAGAGCAGAGGGCTCTGTGAGGTACAGGTCTGCAGGCAGTGGGAGGGGGTAAAGTGAGTTTCTGCCTTCAGGAGTGCTTGTTCCGCAGGTGCCTGCACTGCTCCCAGAATGCCCAGAGCCCATCCCCCAGGCAGCCGACTGGAACATTCTTTGGAAAACACTTCAGAGAAAAGACCTCCAGATGCTTCCCCAATGCAAAGACTATCCCTGTCCCAGCATCCCATAATGACAGCTAGCAGTCAACGTGTCCTGTGCGCACACATGTGTGGGTAGAGCATGGACAGCCGGTCCTCCCCTCCGACAGCTGAGGAAAGCTTCCAGGGAATAAAAGGAACTAGATAAGAATTTCCCTGGGTCTCTGCTTCATTATGACAATAAAGCCCCCTATTCGCAAATATAACAGCTCAAGAAAAAAGGAGGGAAAGAAGGAAGTAGGGAAGTTGGAAGGAAGGAAGGAAGCAAGGAAGGAAGCAAGGAAGGAGGAAGGAGAAGAAACGAAAGAAAGAAAGTTTCCAATATGAAAGAGAGACTAACCCAACCAGCCTAAGAAAGGAAACTGGAAATAGAGACAATGCAGGGAAGAAAAGATCATTAAAAAAAAAAGAAGAAGAGGAAGAACCTCAAGCTATATCATCATGGAGCTTAAACAAGAACAGGATGTCATGAAAAAGGAAACAAGATCAAGAAAGAACTCTATTAGATTCTTTACAAAAACAAAATGTCTAGTAGAAGCAATGGAATACAAGATTGAGGTATTCCTCCAGAAAGTACAATGAAATATACAAGTAGAAAATGAGACAGAGAGAGGGGAAAAAAAAAATCCAGAGGCTCAATCCAGGCTGTCCCAAGATCCAACTATTGGGAATTCCTAAAGCAGGGAAAAGAGTAAAGCGAAGGGAGAAAAGGATCAAAAGAATAATAAGGCAAATTTTCCAGAGCAAAGGGAGGGTGCTTGTGTCCGGGTTGAAGGAACACAGCACAGTAGATGGGAGAAGTCCCCTTGCAGGCGTCGTGATGTTCCCAAACATGGCTGGAGCTGTGCTGATCACTGGCCTTTGCCAGGAGCCATGAGGAAGGAAGGGGTGGCCGAGTCCATCCACCTAAATGAGGAGCAGCTGGGGAATGGTGGCCCCAGAGGGCGGAGGGCGATGGTGTTCCTGAGATGTCCTGGTGGGGAGTGTGGGTGAGAGGTGTCAGCAAGAAATGGTGACGTTTGGGGCACCCGGGTGACTCAGTCGGTTGAGCATCCGACTTCAGCTCAGGTCATGATCTCTCGGTTTATGAGTTCGAGCCTTGCGTCAGGCTCTATGCTGACAGCTCAGAGCCTGGAGTCTGCTTCGGATTCTGTGTCTCGCTCTCTCTCTGCCCCTCCCCTGCTCGTGCTCTGTCACTCTCTCTCTCCCTCTCTCAAAAATAAGTAAACATTTTTTAAAAATTAATAAAATAAATGCTTTTAAAAAAAAAGGTGACATTACAGGGAGACCGGTTAGCACCATCTGGCCATGGTCAAGACTCGCAAATGCCCTGCGTGGCTATAAATTCACAGCCGATGGGGCTGTGTCTTCACCGGCCCCAAATCTGCAGGTTAGCGTGAAACTTCCCATGCTGCATGCATGCATAAATAGTAAATGGCAAGTCAAATAAAAATGTACGCCCCCTAGAGATGGAACAGTCGTGGGGCAGCCCTCTCCAACCACAATCCAGTGGGGACCCTGGAGTGACAGGTCGGCCTCCTTTTGCCTTAATTCCAAGGTTGGATGGTTTTTCTGAATATTCCCTGACAATGCAAAGCACAAAGGCTCGGTGACCTGGCAGGCGATGCGAGTGACGGAAGGAAGCAGGCCCACCTCCGATGACACTCAGAGACAGCAGGGACAGGTGGGGTGAATTCCACTTTCTCCAGGTGCAGGGACCGCAACCATGGATTTCCACATCAGCCACTCTCCTCTCACGGACCCCCCGCGTGTCGATGCCCAGCTCCCCCTCTCCGAGCCCCCCATTCACGGGGCCGCGTGCCCGCTTAACGTCACCAGTTGGCAACAGGTGTGGCACGTCCGAAACGGAACTCTTGACTTTCCTGACCCCAGAACGGCTCTGCCATCTGCCCGGTGGCTCGAGCCAGGAGCCAAACGTGACTTCTTGATTCACGTGCGTGAAAAAGGATGGATAGGTCCAGAACAATGGTCATGATACTTTGTGTGTGGACAGCAGGAAGTGGCTCCAGACGCCCCTTATCCTTTAAAGAAAACCAAATTACACCGTGCGTAGTAAGTGACATAGACTCGCTATGTAGAAATAAAACCACTACTCATGATGACTTCTGTAACAAGGGGGCTCAGCCAGAGGGAAAGGAGAAGCTGCACTTTCTACTTTATATTCTTTTTTTTTTTTTTTTTAAGTTCATGTATTTATTTTGAGAGTGAGGGGAGGGGCAGAGAGAGTGAATCCGTGCTGTCAGTGTGGAGCCCGGCACGGGGCTCGAACCCACGAAGAGTGAGATCATGACCTGAGCCGAAGTTGGATGCTTAATGGACGGAGCCACCCAGGCGCCCCCCTACGTCATATTCTTATCATTGTTTAGGTATTTTGCAACCAGTGTTTATTTCTTATTTTGAAACGGAGCCGTTTAAAAATAAGTAGCACGTACCCACATAACGAAACACGGTACAGCCGTTACATCTGTAGAATGACAAATGATAATGAGAGTGGTTGATAATCTATCAGGTGGAAAAACTGAGAATAGGACCATATGGGAGGATTCGAGGTTAGTTTGTTTGCTTATTTATTTATTTAGAGAGCACAAGCATGGGAGGGGCAGGGAGAGAGAAAGCAAGAGAGAGAGAAAGCGAGAGAGAGAGAAAGAAAGCGAGAGAGGGAGAGAGAGAGAGAATCCCAAGCAGGCTCCATGCTCCATGCTGAGCCAGACGTGAGGCACCATCTCGCGACCGTGAGATTGTGACCTGAGCTGAAATCAAAGAGTCGGACGCTTACCCGACTGAGCCACCCGGGCGCCCCTTGAGTTTAGGATTTACAATCTACTTGCAAAAGCGAGTCTGGCTCAGGGGGCTGTAGAGTGTAGGTGAGAGCTTGAGCCTGGGCGTGAGGGAGCCTGGGTTTCAAGGCCTCACGTCTGTGGATGAGCCAGGGGGCTTTAGGGGAGTGGGGAAAGCCCTCCCAGCTTCCACGGCTCCGACTGTAAGGCGGGGCTGACGGTGTCTCTGTAAGGCTCCGGGAAGGCTCTCTGGAAATATTGCTTGTCACCCTGGCCTTCCACGGGTACTGACACATAACTAAACAAACGTTACCTGCTGTGGAAGCAATAAGAATCATTCTATGAAAATCTTAATAATGACTATCATTGGGGACAAACACCAAGGTGTTCACAAAACATTGACCAAGGGACGGTAAGATAACGAAGGCCTTGTGTTTCTCCCTCTCTCTCCGTGCTTGTCGGTATTTTCTGTTCTTTTCTGAACGTAGTTTTGCTTTTGTAATAAAAACACACGAAAAAAAAAAAAAGAAAGAAAGGCTATCTCAAGCCAATAGCCAACATCACTCTTAAGAGTGAAACATAAGGACCTTCCCGATGGGGCGCCTGTCGGTTAAGCATCCAACTTTGGCTCAGGTTGTGATCTCACGGTCGGCGGGTTCGAGCCCCGCGTCGGACTCTGTGCTGACAAGTCAGAGCCTGGAGCCTGCTTCGGATTCTGTGGCTCCCTCTCTCCCTGCCCCTCCCCGCTCGTGCTCTGTCTCTCAAAAATAAATGCTAAAAAGAGAGAGAGAGAGAGAGAGAGAGAGAGCTTCCCGGTGAGGTAAGAAACAAGGCTTGGAAGTAGGACCCCCACATGTCAATGGCAAAATGCAAGAAGTTAGCTGTAACCCCTGGGAAAGAGAAAGCCAAAGACAGGGCCGTCTTAGAATTTCACCGGGAATCACAGAAGATGGTCACGATTTCGGTAAAGCGTCCACATACACAATGAGTCTACAAAATTGAACCTGCCTCTCCAGATACCGGTTGGTGCCTGTTACCGCGGGGTGGGGGCGGGGGTTGCGGGCTGTGGCTTCCCAGAGAGACACACGCACAGGGAACCTCACACCGGGACAGCCCAGCGAGGTTGTCCACGCAGTCTGGATGGTGACCAGAGCCCTGGCGAGTGGAAGAGACTGTCCCCAGGGCACACGCCACAGCCCCAGAACCCTGGTCTTATTATCTGGTGACCAGTACAGATGCTGTGCTGTTTATCGAGTTTGTATTAAAACATTCATGTATCCAACATAAATGTTTAAAATTTACTGCTATTTTGGTGACTCTCTTTCGGCGTTTCTTTGTGTTTATATATCCTTGAAACGTCCAGAAAACAAATGAATCTGGGCTGTCTTGCTCTCTGAGAGGCCCCGCCAGTCAGAAACATAAAGAATCCCTTTCCCCGAGGACGATGGTCCGACTTTGGCTACGCCCTCCCTGCCCGCCAGTGACTCTGGTACAGCGACAGGGGCAGAGGGGGCCGAGAACCCCCTCACCTGAGGCACAGGATCCCTGGGGAAGGCTGGGTGGGGTCCCTGGGAGCCCACACTTGGTGGTGCCCGTACTTTGCTGGCGCACGAAGCTGGGCTTCTGCCCATCAGGGTCAGCACTGCCGTAGGAAGTGAGGGCTCCCCCCTCAGTTCTGACTTAGCTCCCTGGAGCATCTCTGCTTTTCTTTTAAAATGTTTCTGGATTTTACCTTTGGTTATGAGAGTAACAAATGCTTGTGTTAAAAGATACGGGTTGTTTTGTTTTTTTTTTTTTTATGACAAAACTATGACGCTCACCTAAATAATATAAAATGAATGCATGTTGGGCATTTTTTAACTCATTAAATAATGAGGGGACCTGCCAGTGGTCACAACCCATTCAAAGGAGAATTCAAAGAGCCACATTTATATGGGAATCGCCAATGCTGAAAAAATTTTACGAATAGCTGCAAAGGGAGTCCACCCACAGGGCAATGATCAAGTGCATCCCCCTGGACACGACTTACTTGTATTTCTATGGGTAAGAATCACGTGCCTTTTAATCAGGGTTTTGTAAAGTAGCTCAAAGACAACAAAAAAGCAGTTTGTGGGGCTCCGGTAATCCTCATTCCCTATTTTGAAGTCTCACAAATTTTGTGAAAAACAAACAGAAACATACAAAGTTCAAAGGGATTCCCTCATTCACAAACCCCTTCTCCATGGAAATCTTTTGTCACCTGCTGATCAAGGTCTCTGACCGACTTTCCTCCTGTGCATACAAACTAATATTTTTAAGACAAAAATGCAGTCACACTCCACACCAATGGACAGTTTGTTTTTTTCACTTGGCAGTTTATCATGGACCCCATTTCATGATGTAATTCTTTTTCTAAGCTGTCTCTCCCTCCCTTCCCTCCTTCCTCCCTCCCTTCCTTCTTCCTTCCCTCTTCTTCCTCTTCTTTCTCCTCCTCCCTCTCCTCCTCCCCTTCCTCCTCCCCTTCCTCCTCCTCCTCGTCCTCCTCCTCCTTTTTATTTTTGCTTTCTAATAATTCTACTTGCCCATAGCCTAACATTTCAAGTCCTGGGATCTGAAGTTTTAAAAACAACAACAGCAACAACAACCAGCCTTCTGATTTGGAAAGAATTCAAACTTACAGCGAATTCGCTAAAATCAACAGCACAAAGAACAACACCGAGATTCTCCTGTGAACACTGTTACCCCATTTGCCTTATCATTTGGTCTCTGTCTCCTCCCCACACGCGTACAATTTTTTTTTTTTCTGAACTCTTTGAAGATAAGTGACATACGTCATGGTCCTTTACCCCTGAGTACTTCAGCGCCCATTTACTAAGATGAGAGATACTCTCTTGCATAATCACAGGATAGCTATCAACCTCAGTCAGTTTCACATGGGTCCGTGTTGTAATCTAACGTCACATCCCGATCTTCTCGGCTGAACCAATAATGATCGTTTAGAGTATTTTCCCCTCCAGCACAGGATCCAGTTTAGGGGCAGAGACTGCATTTAGGTGTCAGGTCGCTTTAGCCTCTACTAATCTAGACTTCTTCTATGGCTTTTTTCTCTGTCTTTTGGCGCTGAATTTTGGAAAACTACCGCCAACTATTGCCCCCCCCCCTTTCTTCAATAGAAATATAATGTTGCAATTTGCCTGCTGCTTCCTTGTGACTAGGTTGTGGCGATTCATTCTTGGCCCAAACACTGCAGGGGGCATGCTTGTATCCTTTGCAGAGTGACAGGCACATGATCCTCATCTGTCCCTTGTCTGTCCCTCGCTGGTGATGTTAATTTTGATCACCTGATCGAGATGTGGTCCAATTTCTCCATCGTATAATTACTGTTTTTGTTTTTTTTTTCCTTGTCTTGGTTGCAACTAACTAGTGGCCTATGGGGAGATGTTTTGAGACCATGCAACTTTCCTGCTATTCATCAAAATACCCCCCTCGATTTAGCAACCATTAGCGACTCTTAATTGATCCAGCCTTTACTAGGATGGTTGCAAAGGACACATTTGCAATTCTAGCACCAGCTGCCTCTTAGAACTTTGCTACCAACAAAGGAGCTCCCTTCTCCACGTGTATCTGTTTACCATCGGTATGGACACATAAAGTCCTATTTTTAAGGATTTGTAATTCGTTATTTGATGATTGTGGTGTTCAAATGGTTCCAGATTTGGCCACAGGGAGCCCCTTCACGCTGGTGCCCACGTCCTGGTGACATGCTCAGCGCTGTTTCTGAATATTTCTTTATTTCTAACATCGTAAGAGGTGCATGCCTACCTCGTACTTACACCACCCCTTCCAGATTCGTCATTTCCCTGAGCAGCTCTGGGGACTGGAATTACAGACCAAGATCTGAGAGCTACTAGAACGCTCTTTCTTTTTCACCTTTTCAGCAGGCAAAGCCAGGAAACAAATAATGTGATTGTGTGTGTGTGTGTGTGTGTGTGTGTATAAATCCGTGTGCACAGGTACGCATATACATACCATACAAATATACATCCATACATATATACAGGTGCACACAGACATATTCCCCTTTCAGATATCATGATTTTGTATGTATGCCTCCAATTCCATAGAGTCTGAAGTTTTGCAGGTGCCCCGGTGGTTCCTACATTAGGCAGGCAGGAAGAGCCGGTGTAGACTGAGCAGAAGAGAAAGACCACCCGCAGGAGGCAGGTGGGGCTGCCGGCCCCCAGGGCGAGAACAGCACAAGCACGGACTGAGCGGAGGGAGTGGCTGGGCCTGCCAACCTGGACAAAATCTCCGGGAGGTTCCTTTTCCCACAGTCCTCTCTCCCGACGCCCCCCACAGCACACCCAGCCTTAGCGTGTCAGGTTTGTGCAAACCTCTCAGCCGTCCTGAAGGAATGGTCAGGTAATTCAAATAATGCTCCATCAACATACAGGGGGCGTGTGCTGCTAAGGGACAGGTGCAGCCTGAAAACAAAACCTTGGGGGTAGAGAGAACCATCGCCAAGAACAAAACCCACAACGCATGTGCTTGGGGGTCAAAGTCACGATCCATCTCAGAATATCGGCTTGGAGAATTATCCAAGGATATTGCAGAAGACGAATCACGGGAAACTTGAAGAATTAAACAATCCTCCCAGCAGAAAAGCAGGCAAAGAAGGACTACAAATGACAATGAATGAGAATATGCTCATCCATGCTAATGATTCAAGAAGAGGAAATGTGGGTATGACACAAAATTACCTATTTTTTTTCCTAGAAGTGTTTAGGTAATTGAAACGAAAAAGGAATCAACTTAAGCAGAGAAAAAGATATAAGATATATTAAAGAAAATATAGGTTGTGACATTTCCTCTGCCATGCATGTGTCAGGTCGAATTGTCCATGTGGATTTGTCTTCTCCATTATTAGGCTCTGGAGTCCAAAGTTATTCAACTTTGTATAATTAGCACCTAACATAACGCTCGGTACATCATAGGTTCAAAGAAGGAAAAGCCATATTTCTTGACCACAGAGCAGCAAAAGTAGGAATTAATAGCAAAGGTTTATGGGGATGTAAGGTACAACGTGAGGGAATGCAGTCAATAATTTGTAATAACTTTGTATGGTGACAGATGGTGACTAGACTTATCCAGGGGATCATTTCATATTCTATAAAAATATCAAGTCACTATGACGTACACCTGAGACTAATAGGATATTGTATGTCAATTATCCTTCAATAAGAACCGAAGTTTATCTGCTGCTTGGAAATCAAAAATTCATGTAGAGGGCGCCTGGGTGGCTCAGTCGGTTAAGCGTCCGACTACCGCTCAGGTCATGATCTCACAGTTTGTGAGTTCAAGCCCCGCGTCGGGCTCTGCGCTGACAGCTCAGAGTCTAGAGCCTGCTTTGGATTCTGCCTCCTTCCCTCTCTGCCCCTCCCCACTTGTGCTCTCTCTGTCTCTCAAATGAAAAAAAAATTCATGTAGAAGTGTATATGTGACTGTGTGTGTGTGTGTGTGTGTGTATCTTACACACGGGGATGGGAGCCGGTATCTGTGGGTGTGTCTGTGTGTGGTTCTGCCCAGCTGTGGCTTGCATACCAGTGTGGGTATGTGCCCCGTTTTACTTTGTGCAGAGCTGTGGTCAGTGTGTGTGGCACGTGCTCAAGGCAGAAGCCCAGGCCTGTGGGCCCCCAGGAGGTGTGGCAGAGGGAGAGACACTGTACTGTGGCCGGGTCATGAGCTCCGGAGGCTGAGCCCCTGGCCAGCCTGGCCCTACGTCCTGCCGTAGTAGTGGGGCAGGGGCCAGGGAAGCCAGGGACGAGGCAGGCGACCAGAGGGCAGGACAGCAGGACGGCTCAGTGCCTTGAGATCATCTCTCTGTGAGTAGCACCCAAGGTCAGCCCCGTTCAGCCCCCAGCACATAGCACCTGCCTCTACGTGCTTCCTTCCACGTCATACCCTCTTGTTTTTGTTTTTTTTTAATTATTTATTTACTCTTGAGAGAGAGAGAGAAAATGCAGAAGTGGGGGATGGGCACACAGAGAGAGAATCCCAAGCAGGCTCTGTGCTGTCAGCACAGAGCCCGACTCAGGACTCCAATCCACGAACTGGGAGATCACGACCTGAGC
The DNA here is from genome assembly GCF_007474595.2 of Lynx canadensis. Lineage (NCBI taxonomy): Eukaryota > Metazoa > Chordata > Mammalia > Carnivora > Felidae > Lynx > Lynx canadensis. The sequence continues at coordinate 80,796,444 of NC_044315.2, forward strand.
CACGATCAAGAGACGCTTGGGGCGCCTGGATGGCTCAGTCTGTTGAGCGTCTGACTTTGGCTCAGGTCATGATCTCACAGTTCGTGAGTTCAAGCCCCACCTCAGGCTAGCTACTGTCAGCCCGTCGATCCTCTGTCCCCCTCTCTCTACCCCTCCCCTGCTTGCACTCTCCCCAAAATAACTAGTAAAAAAATAAAGTCAGACACTTAACCAACCGAGCCACCCGGGAGCCCCATACTCTGAGGAGTGAGTCCACGATTCTCCCACTCCTGCCTCCCTGGTGGAGGTTTGGAAAACCGGTCCTGGCAAGAGGAGGGGGGGCAGCGTGTTCCTCATGGGAAATCAGCCCCACAAGTGCCTTCTAATAAACGAGCGCAGATTTCAGAGCGGCGTGGGGGCTCGCGGGCTCCGCGGGCCGTGGAATTCAATATGACATGCTTCAGCCTGCCCGCTAATGGGCTGCGGCCGGATGCCACGTGATCCAACCTTCCCGGGGACGTTAAACGATGCTGAAAAGTGGCCCAGATTTATTTACTGGGACAGTGCGTGTTCCTGCCCGTGGGTGTGTGGAGAAACGACAAGTCCTCGTGAGCGGGTGGGAGGAGCTGGGGTTTCCACGCTGCCCCAGGGCCGGGGGAGGCAGCCCGTCTCCTCCTCCTTCCCGGCCCTGCCGTGGGGCCTGCCCGGGCCTGGGATGGTCACCGGCTCCTCCAGGTGACACACGACCCCATGACTTTAAAGGAATTTTTTTTTTAGTGTTTATTATTTTTGAGAGACAGAGAGCAAGCAGGGGAGGGGCAGAGGGAGAGGGAGACAGAGACTCTGAAGCAGGCTCCAGGCTCTGAGCTGTCAGCACAGGGCCCGACGCGGGGCTCGAGCTCACAGACCGCGAGACCATGACCTGAGCTGAAGTCGGACGCTTAATCCACTGAGCCACCCAGGTGCCCCTAGGACCCCACGACTTAGAGTGTCAGTGTCCCCGTGTGTCAAATCCTTCGTTGCTTCAGCATTTCCTCTCCCACCTGTCGGTTCACTCATCCCCCGAACATTCCACCTGCTGTGCTCTCAGTGACGTCCAGTCCCTGCCTGCTCGGAGGGGGGTGAGACCACGATCAAGCCACCGTCATGAGAACAGCCATCGGCTTTGCTTCCTACAAGCTTCTTGAGTCTGTGCCCTGTGTCTCCAGAACCACTGACGGCTTACAGCCGCCACCCTGCTGCCCCTGCGCCCGCCTCGCTCCACTCTCCACTCACGCACCCCCGACGCCTCGAAGCCCCCGCTCCAAATTCGAAGCCTGCTTATTTCAACACACAAGCCCGTCTGAGCGCTCTCCAGTGACAAGGAGGAAATCCCCGGTGGGCCGGCACCCTGCGGGGCCTGGCCTTCTCCTGCCAGCCAGCCTCTCCCTGCCCCCGCCCTCCTCACCGCTGCTTCCCCACTGCACCACCACCCTCCCCACCTGCAGCCCTGTGCACTTAGTTCCCTCCTGTCCGGCCCTCAGCTGCAGCAGGGCTGGTTTTGCTCACGTGGCCGCTGCCTCACCGGGGCCTGGCACGTGTCAGCACCCAGACAAGTGCTCAGAGGTCACCAAGCAGGGGCAGGAAGGAAAAGGGGCAGAGAGGCCTGGGCCCTGCGGGCTGACCGGGCCTTAGCCAGGCCAGAGGGGCCCTGCTGGGGCTGCCAGAGGATGGACCCCACAAGATGCAGGGCACGGGGAGGCGAGAGGGGCTACAGGGACCACGCAGGGACCATGGCCTTACTCTGCAGGGCAAGGGAAGCCACGGGGGAAAGTGCGGCTGGGAGGGCCCTCATCTGATTATATATATGTATATATATTTTCAATGTTTATTTTTGAGAGAGAGTGTGAGCGGGGGAGGGGCAGAGGGAGAGGGAGTCCGAGGATCCGAAGCAGGCTCTGTGATGACAGCAGAGAGCCGGATACGGGGTCAAACCCACGAACTGCGAGATCACAACCTGAATCGAAGACGGGCGCTCAACCGACTGAGCCACCCCTCCGACTTCTGTTTTTGAAAGTCCCCAGGATGCAGGGGTGCTGGCAGGCTGAGGAGGCGGCAGAACAGCGGGAGGCCCAGCAGGTGCCCAGGGGGTGATGGAGGCAGAGCTGGGGGCACATTCCCCACCCAAGGAGACTGGCAGGAAGGCTGGTATGGACAAGGGTGGGGAGCGGGGGGTGGGGGTTTGGGGAACCTACATCCCACCAGCCCTTACAGACCAGGAAGGGTCCCTGAGGCCCTGCCCCCTCCCCTGAGTGTTCCTACGATGCCCCTTTGGGGGAATTAGGGGAGGGAGGAGAACCTTCTTCCTGAATGGGCCTTAATTTATTATTTGAAAAGAGCACTGGATCCACTAAATGAAAAGGCCTTCACTGCAGACTCGCAGGGCAGACTATATAATTACCTGGGAAGGACCGTTCTGCTGCATGTTTTTAAATTTGCATTTTGTGCTTAATGGATATCTATGCAAAAGAACAGCCTATTGGGTAAATGCACAACTTTACATCAGTCTGAAAGGCTGAGGTTCTGGGTCTTCCCCTTGCTTCATGCCCACCGAGTTGGGCAGTCAGAAGGCTACCTTCATTCATTCAGTCCTTCATTCATTCCGCACGCATTTCCTCCTCGGTGCTAGGCCCTGGCTGGGCGTGCCATTCAGACAGGAATGAGCACAGCCCTGCCCTGGGGAGAGGTTTGCCTCGACGTGGGTTAAAGGGGTAACAGGAGGACTGTGGGGCCCCAGGGGAAGGTGAGCCCACCTGCGAGAGCGGGGTCAGCTTTGCAGAGGTGGTGACCATCAACATTTGGAGGAGGAATCTCCCCAGGCCCACAGGGGAGGAAGGGCACTAGGGGCACAGGGGAGGAAGGGCGTTAGAAGGCAGAGCGTGGATGGAGCTGGGGAAGGCACAGAAGTGCACGGGGCGTTTGGGGAATGGCAAAACTCTGGTGAGTCCTGAGGTAAGGTGTATGGGACAGAGGCAGCCGCTCGTGGGAGGCCCCGTGGGTCGCCTCTAGGGGGCGCGCCGGGTTCTCCTCTGTGCATCCTCGCCCCCACGCTGCGCACGACGTTCATGGTGTACGAGGTTGGCCTTGTGGGTCAGGGCTGGGGAAAGCTGGGCCCCGAACTGAAAACCCCCAAAACCAAGTGAGGTGTGTGAGCTGGACGCGGTGGTGGGAAGCTGTCTTCTATCTTGGTAGGAGGGTGACATGATCAGATTGGCATTTCAGAAAGGCCACTCTGGTAGCCTGTGGAGAATGTGTTGGAGGCAGAGAGACAGTTGGTTGCCGAAAAATGGCCCATAGAGAACACATATTTTGCAAAAATATGACAAAAGGCTGATTCTTTCCATTTGCAATGACATGCTACCAATCAACAAAGAAAAGACCCGTAGAAAAACGGGCAAAGAACATGAGCAACCAGTTCATAGACGAGGAAATACCAAGGCCTTTAAACACGTCAAGAAGAGTCCCAACCTCATTTGTAACGAGAGAAACAAAAGTTAAGTCTATAATCAGACGATGCCATGTTTCTCACCCATCCGTTGGCAAAGGTTAGCGTTTTGATAATGTGCTCTGTTGGGGAGGATGAGGGGATCTGGTCCTCTCACACATTGTTGGTGGGACCGAAAATTGGCTCAGCCTCTTGGGAGGACACTTTGGCAATTTATCGATTGCAATTTGAAATGCAGGTCTCCTTTGACCTGGTAGTTCGCTCTCTCGGGTCTAGTCAGACGAGTACATGAAGGTGCACATACAGGAACAGTCCCTTTATGTGGTAGTGGAGAACTGGAAACAGTGTGAATCGACTGGGGACCAGTTAAGCAAACTAAAGTATTATAAGTAATTATAATGCATCGTATAAAGGAATGCCACGACGCCATTAAGAAACTGAGGCCAGCCTATCTGTACGTCTCATGCAACAGTGTCCAAGAAATATGTCAAGTGATAAAAGAGTGTAAAAGAGAGGAGAAGGGGTATACACACAGATATAAAAATTCTTGTATATGCACAGACTGTCTTTGAAAGAACATACAGGGGCGCCAGGGTGGTCCAGTCGGTGGTGCGTCCCATTCTTGATTTTGGCTCAGGTCGTGATCTCACGATTCGTCAGATTGAGCCCCGAGTCGGACTTCATGCTGATAACATCGAGCCTGCTTGGGATTCTCCCTCTCTGCCTCTCCTCCACTCGTTTGCTTCCTCTCTCTCTCAAAATAAATAACCATTACAATTTAAAAAAAAAAAAAGAAAGAAAGAAAGAACATATAAAACCCAGAATTACTAGCTGTCTCTGGAGACAGACCTCCCCAGAGTTGAGGGACAGGGACAGGGGTGGAGGGAAATTACTTATGACTGTATATCTTTGTGCTGTTTTTGTTTGTTTTAACCATATATATCCATTAATGCCATATATGCATTGTGTGTGTGTGTGTGTGTGTGTGTGTATAATAGCATATTTTTTAAAAAACTGATAACAATAACATGAAGCCCAGGTGGTTGAGTGTCTTTCTCATGCAGTGGGGTTTTCATTTTACCTAGTGTCCTTGGGGAATGAATTTCCATGAAAGTAAGATTTCCAGACATATTACAGGAATCAAATTCTTTAAAAACCTTTTTTTATTTTTTTAAGGAAGCCTACGTAAAATGTATAATATTCTTCCATATTTTTTTCAGGTAAAGAATGTGGAATGTGGGTGGACATTTCCTGGCTGGCCCTGAGGCAAAGGGCTCTCTGCCCCTGCACTAAAGTCCCCTCTGCTTCCATCAAGTGTCACCTCACATGCAGCACGTGAGCGCGCTGAGACAAGAGTGTCATTTCCAGCCCCTTTCCAGGCTGTGGAGCCGGGAGCCCGGGCTTGGGGGCAGACGTTCTGGATGTTGTGATGTGTTGCTCACACACTGATGGCCCTAGATGGGTGGGGCCCTGGGACATTCCGGCCTGCAGGGATGTGGGCACCTGCCTCCCTCTCCCTACCGTCTCACCTCAGAGCCTCTAAGGTGGCCTCGTGGGCCCGGAAAAGGTGTGAAGCTTCTCCGAGCCTCAGTTTCCTTGGCTGTAATAGAGAAGTGAGGTCACAGGCCTCCCCCGCGTGGCTTCAGTGATGACAGTGCCTGGGGCGGTGCCTGGGGCGGTGCCTGGGACGCAACCACACATGGTCCCCATTTTTGCCCCCAGCCTCCCATCCCGCTGCCTGGCATATTCCAGCCAGACTCAGAGGCTTTGGTTATGGGAGTGTGGTCCCTCTAGGTTCCCCTCTGCTGTCACTCGGCTGCCGAGCTGAGCAATTCCCAAGGCCCCCCCGATCTGGGTTGGGGCAGCCTCCGGGAAGCATGACCGTCGAGGCCTTACCTCAAGGATTTTACTACTTGCCAGAGCTTTTTAGAGAAACGTTTGCTGATATGGTGCTATTCAAGGCCTCCCCCAGCGCCTCCCACTCCCACATGCTCTCGGACACCTTCCCTGGCAGGACTCACCGCCGTGGGAAGGGGAGAGCCCAGGGGGGCGGCGGCACAGAGAAGAACCATCTGGAACGCCGGCCCCACGAGGCTGAGATCCCACACTGGCTTCGGCATTTACGAACCGTGCCACCTCGGGCAAGTCACTTCATCTCGGTCTGGAACCTCGGTCTCTTCGACCGTAAAACGGGGTGATGAGAGGAGACTCCATTTCCTGGACTTGCGTCAGAGATTAGCAAACTGATTCGCACGGCGTGCCCAGCGCCGTCTGGCCCTTGCGTGTGCTCGGTGGCTGTTGAGTTGAGCACGTAGTGTATGTTGGCCCGGCCCCACCGCCCTGGGCTAATCGAACCCAACCCTGATGCCATTCGATTCACCACACCGAGGCTGCTTTGTACGGGCCTGCCCTCCTCAGCGGGCCTGGTCGCAGGGGTGGCTGGAGCTGGCTTGGCCGGACCACCTGCCTGCAGGCCAGAGGGCCCCAGGGGCTTGGGCTGAGTGTGCTCCTCCTGCCTCCCCGCCTGAGGTCTCCACCACCTGAGGAGACTCCACCGCCTGAGGTCCTCAACCGTTCCTGGAGCCAGGCCAAGCCTCGAGAGCCTGAAGAGCCCAGGCTGGAAGCAGCCCGGATCCTGCGTGGAGGAAAGTCCTCCTGGGGAACCATCTGACCGGTCAGCTTTGCGCGTGTAGAAAATTCTCCATTGGGTTACACCACTGTGACTCGGGGGATTTGTTGTCACCTCGGCATTGCCTCGCCTATCCTGACTAAAATAAGGGTACGATACGGAGCGGAAGACGGTATTTATGAGACTCGGAAAGCGAAAACGTGAGGCTTCTAATAAGTGGCTGCTTGCAGCTGGCCCCTTTGGGCCACACCTACAGACTTCTGACCTGCCGGAGTCGGGGCTGTGTTGTACCCCAGCACCGCCAGCGGTAGAGCCGGTGACCACGGATCCTGCAGCAGCTGGCCCCAGAAATAGCGCAAGGCAGATTTAAAGTACCGGCAAGGGGCTGCAAGGCGGAGTGTTTCCGAGAGGATCTCCAATGTCTCATGATTAGAACCAAGCAAGAGATGAGGCCAGCTCCAGCCTTCAACCTCCCTCCCCAGCCCCCCCCCCCAAACCATTCTGTGGCGGGTGGGAGAAGCTGGTCTAATCTGGGCAAGCCCAGCACCTTCTTAGACCCTGGTGTGAACCAGTCCAGAGACGACACACGTCTTCCAGGGGTCCAAGTGGCTGGGGTGGTGGTAGGGTCACAGTTGGCCAGGTGGCCCGGGGAGGATGCTGCTGTGGTTGTAACTTTGAACAAGGGTTTTCTCCAAGGTCCCCAGCTTTGTCACCGGTTTAAAAAAAAAAAAAAAATTGGAAGTGATGATGATGGCATTTGAAGCTTTTTCCTTACTTGCAGCGTCAATATGGAAAACAGCTCACGGCTGAGATGCACTGTGGGAACTAGGTATTACACTCCTGACCTAAAGGCCCCCTGGGCTGGCACTGGCTTCTCTTCAGAGTCCCCCCCCAAGGAGGACGGTGTGCTAGCTCACATCCCGAACTTGCTGAGCATTTGGGGCAAGGCCCTTCCCCTCTCTGGGCTTCCCTTGCTTTATTGGTACCACTGATACATGGAATGTAGCAGCCAAGGATACAATATTAGAACCAAGCCCATTGTGTATCGGAGATTTGGGTTAGAGTCAGAGGTGGGGACTGAGCCCTGAGGGGCGCCACCAAATGCCCAAGGGCTCCAGGGGGGAGAGGCAGAGGTATGGAAAGGGCCCTGCAGCCTCAATGTCCCCACTCGCTCCTCCGAAGACACGTCTGGCCGCGGCTGCAGAGAGCCAAGGCAGATGTAGCGTTTCGGGCTGCTGGCTGCCCTCCCAGCAGCTCTGCCACATGGCTGAGCCGTGACCTGCAGACCCAGGAGTCCAGGACCAGCGGCCAGCCTACAGTGAGAACGCAAGGAATGCATAACCCCTGAGTGTTTCCTAAAATGGTGCATCCGGGGTCCAAAGAACAAGGGAGCTCCCTGGACCCAGAGCCTGCCTGCCTGGCCCCCTCACTGTGGAGGGGGCTCAGTGACATGAGTGCCTCCCTGGGGCCACCGAGCGGTGGGGTTTTCACGGGGCGGGGATCCCCATGTAACACCAGGCGATCTGCTTTTCACTTTCCCCGGGCAGTGTGGACTCTGGGAGATGTTCAGAGCAGACAGAGGCTGCTCCCTTCAAGTCCAGAGGAGCGGTGGGTCCAGGAGGTGCCCTGTTCCCAGGGAAGGAGCCACCACGCCAGCCGGCAGCACCAGGAATCACCTTTTCGGTGCAGCTTGAATGGCTCAGTTCTCTGGGGAGGCGCCCTGCCTCCCGCTTCCCCGTGAGGGGGGAGCTTGTCACTCACACCTGCTCAGCTCGGCCCTGCAGGCAGTGACTTCTGCACACACGGGGCTGGAAGGGCCACCCTCCCTCCCGGGGCAGCTGTCCCTGCCGCAGAGTCTCTGACAGGTGGCCAAACTGGTGGCACATCACTCCTTCCCTAAAGGAGACTATCCGCAGCAGATCAAAGGTTGGGGGATATTCCAGACTCCTCCCTCCCTCTCCCCTAGGATCTCACAGTTTACTGGAGGCAATGTTGAGCTTCCCAGGCAAACAGGCACCATCAGGGGAGAAAAAAATGTAAAAGGAGCTCTCTTCTTGCCAACTGCCCCAAAATGAGCAAGTTTCGTCCACCCCGGTGGATTTGCCGTGAAGAAGTATCACACGGAAGAAACTGTCAATACTTCGCAGCCGTTTTTACAATGAGCCTGTGTTTAGCAACACTCAGCTTTGTTTTATTATTGCATTTTACGAAGTTACCAAGACAACTGAGGCCAAGTCACAGAACCTTGACTTTATGTGCCATGAAAATTTAATAAAGAATGTTTAAAGGCTTTTAAGAGGCAGGAGTTTCAGCCTCGCAACAGAGCCCTGCTCAGAGGGAGGAGGGCTCCAGCGCGGGGCCGCTCGCCGGGCCTCGAAGGGCCTCTCTGTCGGGGACATCCAGGTGGGCCCAGGTTCCCTGGCATCCGTCTTGTTCTAGACATTTATTAAGGTAGTTCCCAGGCGCCAAGCCCAAGACTGGTTTCTTACATTCATTACGACACAGTTGCCACCGTGGGGGCCAGAAAGAGGGCAGAGGGGCGAAGTCGCAGGTGCACGGTCACACAGCGAGAGAGCAGCAGGTCCAGCAAAAGCAGGCCCTCGTGTCCCTGTTGTGAGGCAGGTGGTTCTGCAGGGAAAATATCCCTCCTGACTTCCTGCATCAGCAGCCCTGGCCTTGCGCCCGCAGCCTGGGAAGGCCCCAGGGGAGCCACAGTCAGGAACAGGCAGCGTCCCCGTGGCCCGGGACCGCGGTCCTGGTCAGAATCCTAGCAAGCACCTTCACATTGGAGGAAATGTTTCCCAGGAGTCCCTTAGTGAGTGCGTTATGTTACCCCAGGGCCTGCGCACAGCCCTTTTCCCTCTGCTCGCTAAATAAGACTTAGAAGGAAATTGCCAGAAATGAGAAAATCGTAATTTTGCCATTTTATACAGAAGCTCCGCAGTGCTGTGTGTGTGTGTGTGTGCGCGTGTGCGTACCTGTAACCATTGTACTGCATGGTTTTCCTAGTTAAATAAACACCAAGACTTCTGGTTACTAGAGACGGAGGTAACGGCGTAGGCTGAGGGTTCTGCAGAGCTCCTTTGTGCCCGGGAACAGAAAAAAAAACAAAAAACCTGTGGATTTATTTCACGAGGGAGAAACTCACATGCCATGTGGGAAAATCCCTCTCACATTCATCAAAGCAAATAGGAGGCTGGCAAAAGTTATCAACTGAGGCGAGGTGGATTTTAGGTTAATTGACCTCAGCCGGGGGGAGAGGAGGACGGCCCCCTCGGCCACCAGGAACACCAGCTCCCCGGTGAGAGAGTTCATCATTTCTGAGCTTCGAGGGAAGGTGCTCAAACGCCGGCCCTCTCAAGCCCCAATTTTCAATTATCGGGCCAAGGAGTTTAGGACATTAATCAAGAAGTGAAAAAAAGAAGGAAGCTTTTTTGGCGTAATACTCTGCCAATCACAAGGCAGATTCTAGGTGTCGGAGGCACGACACAGGCCATTTTTCAGCCGGCAGAGTGTCTTAAGCGTAAGGATGAAGGGCAGGTGGCGGGGGGCGGGGGGCGGGGGGCGAGGAGCTGTTTTGGCTTCATTTGTCTTGATGGATGACAACATTCAAGAAGGAAAGTTCTTCCTTCGTCCCTTCACACTTCGTAGGAAGCCGGAGCGGGCCGAAGAGAGCATGGCATTTGAGCAGCCCGCTGGTTTGCAAAACACTTTCGTGTATGTTTGTGTTGGCTGTGTCTTGTCTTAGTTCCCAGGGACCAAGTGAGGCAGTGCCTGTCACCCCCTCGTGTGGCCGAGGGACCTGGAGCCCGGGAGTGTGGTGGTTCCCAGAGCCCTCCTGGGGGGCTCGTCATGGGAGGAGGAGGTCGGCAGGCCCATGTTGAGGCCCCAGAAGCCTGGGTGTGAGCTGAACAAGCCCCCAGCCTCACACGTCTCTGAAATGGGTCCCAAAGCCTCTGCCCTCTGGGTTTTGGGAGCGCCGAGTCTCTGTGCAGAGCAGGCACGATGCCAAGGAGGGAGCAGGGGGCCTCACGGTGGGTCCCCGCTCTGCCTTTTCTCCAGCCGCGAGCTTGGGCGTCGGTGCCCTGTCTGTGAAGAGGGTGATGAGAACCCCCATCCCTCGCCGGGTTGTTGGAGGGTCAGAGGACAGGATGGACGTTGCCGGCACTTTGTAAACCGTGAAGCACTGAACAGATGTGGTTCAATTCACGTGGGAAAACGAGTTGGTTCTAGAAAGGCAGAAACGCCATTCCGAATGTCTGGGCTCCTCCGCAGACCGGTCCTACCACCCCCCCAACCATCGACATTCACATTCACATGGGGATTATCTACTCAGCTCTCCAACCCCACACAGACGCAGGGTCCTGCAGAGCTGAAGAGAAGGCGGGACACCTGACACAGGACTCCTGTGCGCATGACCCAGCCTGGCGGGCCTTTCTAAGGCTGAAGAAGAGGGGGTGCCCACCGGGGGCACTGCCCGCACCTGAGCCCAGGACAAAGATACAAAGGACGACGGAAACACTACCCGGGGTGAGAAGGGCCATTGTCCGTTCAGGGTCATGGGGCAGCCACCATGCTGGGGACATGGAGGTATTGAGTGAATGGCCCTGGCAAGGTTTAAAATCCCATGATTGTTAAGGGCGTTCACAGGCTCGGGGAGGAGGAGCGCCATGACCCCACTCATCCCCTGGGACTTGCTGGATATTTGTACTGTTTCAGCCAGCACCTGCTAGACCCCCACCCCATGCTCGGAGGCCTGAGTGAATCCAGCACCTGCCTGACCCGGAAGAACTCCCAGCTTGGTAAGGGTGAGAGCCCTGTGATGCCACGGGGCAAGCATGGTAATAACAGAACTTTCCAGATTCTCACAAATAGACGGAGGGAACAGTCCACTCGGTGTGGGAGATTGCAGTGGGGCGTTTGAGCTGGACGTTGAAGGTAAGTAAGTGTCCACTGGACGGAGGGAGGCCGTCCAGCACGGAAGGGTAAGCACAAGGGCGGGAGAGCCAGGAGCAGGTCCTGGCCCTGGGGCAGGAACCAGCACATTCTCTTCCCCAGGGGCAACAACACACAGAGAGTGCCCTGGGAGCATGGTGACGGGTGGGGGCAGAGGCCTTCCCCGGAAAAGCGTGGACCAGGCACGGCTTTAGGATGGAGAGGAAGGACGGGGCTGGATTATGAGCAGCTTGAACGTTGGGTTAAGGAGCACGGGCTTTATCTGGGCAGAGATGATGGCTGAATTAGGGGACTGTGTGATCGGTCCTGTGGTTCTCCGAATTCCTTCGGGGCCACTAGGGTTGGAGGACGGAGGACGAGTTGAGGGGGATGAGAGGCAGGAGGTGGTGAAGTCTGAGCCAGGGAGAGTGGACGGGAACCCTCAGGAGAACCAAGAGGGCGCCTGTTTGGGGGCGGAGGCCCTGCCTCCACGCACTTGCTAACAACTGCACTGAATCGGATGCGCCTTTATTAGCACCTACGGCAGGCTCCCCTCTGGCCAGGCTGTGGGGACACAGCTCCCGGCTGTGACAGCAGAGAAGCCAAGCACATTTCCTAGGAGGCTGGAAGGAGGGCAGCAGGATGACCAGTGTGGAAGAGAAAGGGAGCCGGCCGGTGCACCGGAAGTGACAGGTGTGGCAGGAAAGGCTGGGGTGGGGGCCAGACCCAGTGATGTACCCTGAGCTGAGACAGGCTGAACCTGATCTCCATTCATTGGACCTGCTCTAGAAAGCTGGCCCTTCAGGGACCTCAGCCAGAGGAACAGTAAGGGCTGATGTGGCTGGAGTGCGTGCACGTGTGTGCATACGTGTGTGTGCGTGTGTGTGAATCAGTGGGAGGGAGAGGAAGGGGGACTAGGGGAGAAGAGGCCCGGATGGATCCTGAGGGCCCTACCCCAGAAATAACACAGGTAGAACACGGGGCACTCCGCTCCTCATGGGGCGTCTCTGGGCCCCAGATCCCTGTCTCCGGTTCCCCTCTTCCAGGAGAAAGGACGTGTGTGTCTTTGCTATATCACTTCAGCTGCACCCTGAAACGTGAGGGGTGTGGGAAACAAAGGGGGTAAGTGGGGCTTCCCATAGGCATCAAGGAGGTGGGGGACATCTCCTGTCGCTCACTCTGATAAGGGAGCAGCATCGAATTCTTCCTGTTGAACAGCATTGAGAAGAAAGGGCCCAGTCTGTCCCTTACTGGCCTCTTGTAAAATGGCGGCCTTGATTTTCCCGACATTCACCCCGTGGGGTGCAGGTCTCAGGCCCTGCCTGCAGAGGAGGGGCTCCTTCCAGACAGCGAAGGGTTGAGCAGAGCCACCTGCCTGCATGTGACCTGCAAGGGTGGGGACAGGACATTCCTCACTGTGAGAACTGACATGCTCAAATCATCCCAAACAATGTGGCTCGGTTTCCCACCCCCCCACACCCTCCCCAATCCAATGTGTTTGGTTGATTTTGGAACTGAAAACTGCACTCCATTTTGGCAAGTGAATGCTTTCTGGAAAAAAAAAAAAAAAAGAAGAGTTGTGTTGAAAAGACTCTTTGCTGCTCCCAGCTGCTAACACGTGTGAGAGACTCCTTTGCTGCGAGGCCCATTTGCTCTGGCAATAACAGGGACCGAAGAGCGGGGACGGGGCCTTCAAAGTCTGCTTCTCACAGCAGACCACTTAGAATCACTGATTGTCCTGGCCCATGTCACAGGGCTGCAGGAGAGCGGGCAGGGCCCCGGGGTGGGGGGTGGGGGGTGGGGAGGGCAGGCAGACCTGGAGCAGAGGCGACTGGAACTTGAGTCACGCTCACCAGGGGACATAAAGGAAATGGGGCTCAGGGGTCAACCAACAGAACTGGACCAAGCCTCAATCTCCCACGGGACCCCCCAGGCCGGCCTTTGCTCCTCTGAAAATGGGAACAGCGTTACGAAACTACCCGAGCTGACTGATAGCTCTAGAATGTCCCTATGCAGGGGCGCATCAGGTTCCTCCCGCCCCTCCCGTCTTAGGCCACCTGTCCTGCTTTTTTTGCTTGGGAAACAAGGTCATCACAGGTGGCTCTTATCACCAAGCAGCCCAGAGCGAGTTCTGCGGGGCTTGGTTTTCCAAAATGCCACCTTTGGCTGCCTCTGAACCTTCCCCTCTGAGAAGGGGTTCGCCTGGGGACACAGATGGAGACAAGGAAAGGGTCTCTTGGAAGGGGGGGTGTGGGCGCCCCTTGTCCTGAGCTTCTGACACCATGCTCCCCCCCACACCGGCCCTTAAGGGGGTTTTCTTGTCCTCCCCTCGGAAGCCCCTCCTCCCACCCAGGGGCCCTCTGGCAAGTGCCTGCCAGGCACCTGCCGGCCAGGTGATGGCACCTCATCCGTGTGGGGTGAGGGGGTGCCGTCACAGGACCCTGGGACTCCTGCTTTGGGGTCAAGGTCAAACAAAATCAAACAAAATGACCTCTGAGGCTCCTGTCAGCCCTGAGACTCTAGGAGCCTTTACCTGGTTACTTCTTGGTTAGTTCTTAATGAATAACAAACCGAACATGACAGTGACAGGCAAGCTAATGAAATAAATGAGGCCAGTCTGTTAACTACACCCGGGGAGCACGCGATCGGGATGGGAGAGTCGGGCGTGCCCACACACTAACTCCACTCGGTTTTCACAGCACGGTGGCAGGAAATCAGCGTGATGTCCCCGGGAGTTAACCAGTGTTCTCTCGGAGGCCCCGGCAGACCCAAGTCTCAGCTCTCTCGAGTTCTTTCCTCTCCGCAGCTCGGGCTCAGGATCGCTGGCGCCCCGTGCCCCGAACGCAACAGTTTTACCCCGGTGGCTGCTTCCTGTGAGCCCAGAATAGAAGATGCCATCTGTCGCGTTTGGGATGTCATATGTCCACCGATGACTCACACATAGTTGGACCACCGAGAGGAAGGCGGGCGGGTGCCATCAGCCTGTTTCAAAGCACAGCTCAGCAGAACATGGAGACGGCATGTCAGGCAGGGGGCTGTCCCGCGGGGGTTCTCCGCAGCCTGCCCTCTGTCCACAGGCGGGGAGCACAGAGGGTCCTCTTCGGCCCCGGAGGGCTTACCCTTCATCGGCAGCATCGAGTGGCCATCAGGACAGAGCGTGTCTGGAATGCGCTGTCTTGGGGGCGCTGTTTGTGCAGGACGGGGGGTGGCCCTCCACCGGCGGGGCCGAGGGGGTGGCGTCCGGGGGGCTGCCGCTGTCCAGGGGCCGGCCCCCCGCCGGGCCGCTGCGGCCACACACCAGGCGCTTTTCGTCCAGCAGGGACAGGTGGTATTCACATAGGTCGATCAGCGAGGCCACCTGCTCGTGGAGCGGCAGGGTCTTGAACTTCCTCTGAGCCAGGTAGAAGAAAGCCTCCACGAAGGCCTGCAAGCACATTCCTGCGGACAGAGAGACCAGAGTTAAGGGGGGGGGGGGGCAGGGGTTGTGTGCCAAAGGGGCCCACACGCTGCCCGGGGAAGGCGCCGCTCCAGCCACCAGGCTCCTTGCTCACCACCATTTCCGTCCCGGGAACTTTAGTTTCTGGGTTAAACTCCCAGAGGACCTGCCTTGTGCCAGGCACCAGCTGGGCGTTCACGACCATCTGCGGAGTCGACCCCTTCCTCAGTCGTGTGGGGGAGGCTCAGTTAGCACTGGTTTACAGACGAGGAAACTGAGTCTCAGAGAAGCAGAGCCCGCTGGGCAAAGTCACACGGGTAGGAGGTGGCAGAGCTCATATGCGGCCTGGCCCAAGGCCTCATCCCTCTGTGCCACCATAAAACATTTGAGTCAAAACCCAGCCCCTGACGTCGATAACAACGGGGAAAGTTTGCTCCTCAGAGACCCCTGACGGCGATGCCCTACATGTCGATAGAGGTGTTGGTTACGTGGGTGTGGGGGCCTGTAAAACACTGTGCCTGAAGGTTTGTGCGTTTTGCTGTATGCAGATTTTACTTCTCTCTACCCCTTCTCTCTCCCCGAAATGATATTCTAGAAGGTCATGGCAGTCCCCACTATGTCCCTGAAACGTTCTTCCCTTACGTTGCCTCATAAATTCCTACTCATCGTTGGGATCGGAGCTCAAAATCCCCCGCTCAGGAAAAGCTTCCCTGATCCCCAGATCAGGCGCGGCCGCTGGGACGGGCTTCTAGCCCTTTCCTTTGCAGCCGATGGCGGCCTGTTCGGTGTTTATTTGTGTGGTTCTCCCAACAGCCTCTCTCTTCCCGGCTGAGTTGGGACCTCCAGCTCACCTCTGCTCCCCCAGGGCCAGATGCCCAGTGCTCAATATACAACGCTGAATACGTGAGTGAATGAATGGATGAATGAACAAATGGGTTAGTGCTAGGTACTTCACAGACATCGCCACTAATCCTCACAACACCTTTTTGAGATCAGTGTTATTATGCCCCGCTTTGCAGATGAGGAAACCAACATTCAGAGAGGCTGAGTAACCTCCCTAAGGTCACGCAGCCAGAGAATAGTGGCCTGGAAATTCAAACTCTGGCTCCCAATTCTTTTTTTTTTTTTAAGTTTATGTATTTTTAAGGTTTTTTAAATGTTTATTTATCTTTGAGAGAGACAGAGAGAGAGAGAGAGAGTGCGAGCAGGGAGGGGCAGAGAGAGAGAAGGAGAGAATCAGAAGCAGGCTCCAGGCTCTGAGCTGTCAGCACAGAGCTCGATGCAGGGCTGTAACTCATGATCGTGACCTGAGCCAAAGTCGGAAGCTCAACCGACTGAGCCGCCCAGGTGCCCCTGACTCCCAATTCTTTTAATAAGTGGTACCACAAAGTTCTGAGTCTTTCCAATGTCCAAGCAAAACTGAACCCCATGACCCAAAGTCAGGGGATTGCCTGGACTCCTCGGGGAAGGTGACGCTCAGGCTGGACGGAACGCCACAGGCATTTTAGAGGAGGCTGGCTTTGCCTCTGCTAATCCATACCTTCCCAGTGGCCTTGCTCCCCTGCTTCTGTCCTCAGGCAGAAGCCTGGCCTGGAGGCTTAAATACTGGATTATAGATGGACCCTGGGATCTGAGAGCTCTTCTTGTGTTGGGAACTTGAGCCGAGCAAAGTTGTTTCTTTGTCTCCATCCGAATCCATCCAAGCTTTTTTGCTCAGCTTTTCTTGGCTCCAGATGCTCTCTCCAGGGCTCTGTTTGGCCCTGACAGGAGGAGCTGATAAAGGGAACAGGGACCCTGGCGTAAAACCTTCTTAATACAAACAGAGGTCTCGTGCAGAGAGACACAGGGAAAAGGGAGCTTCCGTCTGAATCGAGAGACAGGGTTTTCCTAATCACCGACAAGGGGCCAGGGCTCTCCCAGAGTGTGAGCGTGGATGCATGCGTGTGCACCTGTGTGCATTTGTGCATGCGTGCACGTGCGTCTGTCACAGTCAGCGGGAGGGTCAGACCCAAGCAGGGTGCAAGGGGCCAGGATCCAAAGCCAGAGAAACCCAATGCAGTCAGTCCCAGCCTCCCATTCCAGAACTGTGTGATCTCGACAGTGCTACTCAAAGTGTGGACGGCAGATGGGTGCCGAGTCCGGGAACTGTGTGTCCCCGGTCTCTGACAAGATAAGGAGCCTGGGCCAGAATATAAATCACCCTCCTCATCAATCACATTGTTTAGTTCAGCTGGCAGTATTTTGTAGCAAGTCTTTCTCTACAAAGGAAGCGGCACTGGTTTACATTTTGGCTCAAAGCCTCTTGTCCAGGACTGTACAGAACGGTTCGTGGATTGCAACTTTGAGCCGCCCTGGTCTACACACCCCTTCCCCGCTTTAATGCACATGACACTGTGGTGCCTGGATGGCTCAGTCAGTGGAGCATTTGACTTGGGCTCAGGTCACGATCTCACGATTCGTGGGTTCAAGCCCCACACTGGGCTTTGCGCTGACAGCACGGAGCCTGCTTCGGATTCTCTCTCTCTCCCTCTCTCTCTGCCCCTCCCCTGCTCGTGCTTTCTCTCTCTCTCTCAAAAATAAGTAAACATTAAAAAACAAATTTACCATGCATGATCTTGTCAAAATGCAGATTCCGGGGTGGGGCCTGAGACACCGCATTTCCAACATGCTTCCTGGTGGTGCCCGCGTGGCTGCTCTCTGGAGCTCAGTCTGAGTAGCAAGCACTGAATGCATTTTACTCAACGAATATTAGTTTCTTTCCCTTAATTAAACTAATAAGGCTACGATTGAAGCAGTAATGCACAGAAAAAATATAAAGGACCTTTTTTGGGCGGCGAAAAATATGACTAAATCATCTGGAAAGGAGACCTTCTAAAATGAGAAAGGAGACATCCTATGTTATACTGGGTTTTGTTTTTGTTTGTCTACATGTCCTGATTTTCTCGAGTAAACACATACCTTATTTTATTTATTTATTTTTTTGTGGAATCTAAAAACAAAACAAAATGAATAAACAAACAAAAAGCAGAATGAGACCTATAGATACATAAAATAAGCTGATGACTGCCAGAGGCGGTGGGGTGGACAAAATGGGTAGGAGGGGAGAGGGCAACACAGGCTTCCCATTGTGGAATGAATAAGTCACGGACCCAATTTTAAAACGTGCAATGGAAAATTCTAGGAGGTGGAAAGAGGCGAGGCAGGGGTAGCTGCTTTTCACTGTGAACCTTTTGCTACCACTTGAATTTGAGGTTATGTGCATGTATCACTTTGAAGAAAACACAATGCCACCTTCCTGAATACACCTTCTGCTTTGATACAGTTTATATACATGCAAGGAAGATAGAAGCAGAGTGAGGAGTAAGGGACATTACTGACTCTTGCAGGAACCAGGCTTGCTGTGCGGGGTGCTCTGACCCCACTACGACTCTCATTGTGCCTGTGAGAAAACAGAGGCCCAGAGAGACCAAATAACTTGAGCTCGGGTTACATGCCGATAAGGGCAGCAGGGCTGGGATGGATTTGAACCGGCCTCATGCACTGCAGGTCCTGAATCTCATTCCTGGAATAAGGAATGGGCAAAATGGGTAGGGCTTTGATGGGCAGAGATGAGCCGGAAGGGGTGGGCTGGGCCGAGAATAGGGAGGAGGGAGGAGGAGGTGGGGCGTGTGGCCCCAGTGATGGCCCCGGGCACCTGCCGCAGGACAGGTGGGGAAGGGGCAGCTGGACTAGACCGGAGAGGACTGGAAGGCCAGGGGACATGAGCCGGGAGCCACGGAAGGGGTCCGAGGAGAGAGAGCCGAGATCCAGTGGCGGAGTCCCATGCCTCGTACAGCCTGAGCACATTCTCCGGTCAGGGGATTCCTGTTTTGTACAGTGGAGTGTGTTTGTTGGTTTTATTCCTCGAATGCAACCCTTGAGGTGGGTGGAGGCTCAGAGCCCTGCCCTGATAGACCTCCCTCACCAGAAGGGACTCATCTAAGGGACTCTTGTCTCTTCATACCCAGCCGAGCACCATCCCTCCCCGGGATCCAAAAGCCTGGTCTAGCAACTTCCTTTTACAGAAGAGGGGAGTGGAATCGAGGCCCAGCATAAGCAGGACTAGGACCCCAGGTCTCCAGACCTCAAACTGCACTACCATCACCAGCACCAAAATAAGAAAGCAAGCCAGACACTTCTCAGGCCAGGGACAGGGGAGAAGGGCTGTCTACACGGGCTGAGAGCCCCACTGAGTATGTCTGAGAGAGCCTGAAGGCCAGTGAGGGTTGGGAAGAAGGACACCCCACACTGCACACCATGCACATGTGGGTCGCAGGTCCCCACAATGGCCGCCTTGAGGGGCTGAGTGTCTTGCTCCTCATTTTATCAATTGGCCCAGGAAATGGCGGCCGGACTCAGCTCGATATTTGCTGAGCTGCAGAGAATCGAGCCTTTGTAGGGTTCTGAGGGACTAGGGGTGGGGGGAGGAAGAAAACAGGAGGAGGAAATGCACTTAAGATAGTCCAAGTGGCCTTCCCGGGGTAGGGCTGCTGGGGTTCCCACCTGGCTGGACTCCCCTGCCCTTTCCAGATCCTCACTGACAGTCCACATGTTCCCTCTGGGGCTTTCTCCTTCTTTCCTTTATTTTCTTTCATTCATTCATTCTTTTGGAGAGAGAGAAAGAGAGAGAGCGCGCGCGCTCAAGATTGGGGGAGGGACAGAGAGAGAGGGAGACACAGAATCCCAAGTAGGCTCCAGGCTCCGAGCTGTCAGCACAGAGCCTGATGAGGGGCTCGAATTCAGGAACCGCGAGATCATTGCCTGAGCCGAAGTCAGACGCTTAACCAATTGAGCCACCCAGGCGCCCCTCTCCCTCTTTCTTTTTTTTTTTTAATTTTTTTTTAACGTTTATTTATTTTTGAGACAGAGAGAGACAGAGCATGAACAGGGGAGGGGCAGAGAGAGAGGGAGACACAGAATCTGAAACAGGCTCCAGGCTCTGAGCGGTCAGCACAGAGCCCGATGCAGGGCTCGAACTCACGGACCGTGAGATCATGACCTGAGCCGAAGTTGGACACTTAACCGACCGAGCCACCCAGGCGCCCCTCTCCCTCTTTCTTACATACAGTGAGAAGGCCAACAGAAAGCAAAGGCAAGCTCATGAATGTCCGCTTTCTAGAACCTAAGCATCCTTGACAACTGACCTTCAAACCACTCTTTGTCTACAGAAGATGTGTTTTCACTCGTAATAACAACATGCACAAAACTTTGTAGTTACTGTGCTTAAAATGGTATCGTAAACATTTTTGTATGTTGCTGTATAGCCTTCATAACATTATTTTAATAGTGGCAGAATATTCCATCAAATCTTACTTTGTATATCATTTCGCCATATCCCCCACTGTTGAACACCGAGGCTAGTTACATTTCCTTCACTATTAATGAGAACATAAGCACAATCATAAGCACTTGGCACATCACTGTTTTTATTTCTGATGCATTTATTGTTTTGCAATAAAACCCTAGGAATCTGGGGTGGGGGGCATTAAATGTTAAGTCTGGTTTTGGTAGTTAATTTCATGTTAAAAATACTTAAGACTTACAGAGTCCTCAAATGGACAAAGCACGTGAATGGGTAGTTCACATACATTAGCAAGGAAGAGACAAAACCTGCCATTGAAGCCTACTGCTCACCCATTAGCAAAAACGTAAAACAACGCTACCGGTGAGTTGATGGTGAAATTGCTAGGGACTTTTGACAAGCAACTCGGCAAAAGTTTTTAGAGCCACGCGAGTATTTCAAAATATTTCTTCCAAAGGAAAACAAAAAGCACACAATGGTATTCACCAGCAACTTACAGCACCGTGTAGGGGCGGGGGAGGGACTTATAGGGTATTTTTGTATCTTTCTTTCTATTTTTCTGTATTTTCCAAGTAAGATAATGCATGTTCATTGTTGATAATAATTAGAAAAAATATATATATATATATATAATCTTAAAAATACCCCAACCCAGCCTCTAAGGTCTGGAGGTCTAGGACGCTACACTTGGCCCATCCCCAGGTAGAGCTAACGGCCCTTCGTTGGGATTGCCCCTTGTTTCCTCCTATATATTGGGACAAATCCATGGGTACGTGGCTGTCTCCCCAGTGGGACTGTGTGCTCCTGGAGGCGGGGACATTGCCCCAATCTTCTCTGCATCTTCAGTGCCCAGCACAGCCTGGCACACAGCAGGCACCAATAAAGAGCCATTTAATCCCCTTGAATGGGCTGCGACCTTTTCAGCGATCTTGTGACGCAGGTGTTATTGTGGCCACTTTACAGCTGGGGCCAGCAAGGTAAGCCAAGGGGCACAGGGAAAGACGACCTCTGAGAACCCTTCTCTTAGATGCCGTGCAGACTCATGAGACCAAGATGGTCCAGACCGGAGGCTCTAGAAGTCTAGAGTCCCCTGAAGGGCTCGTGCAAACACAGACTTCGGGTCCCTCCCCCGGAGCTCCGGGCCCGGAAGCTCTGAGAACTTGCACTCCTACCACGTGCTCAGGTGCCTCTGAGGCTGCTGGTCCAGGGACCCCACTTTGAGAACCCATCCCTTCCTCCCCATCCTCCTCCTCACTGCTGAGTCCAGTCTGTCCACACTCCACCCTGAACACTCATCTGCAAAACGCGGCCTATTTGCAAAAGGACCTGCCCCCGAGCTTTGAGAAGCTGGATTTTGGGCTAAGAAGGTCTGCCTTTTAAGACGTTCTGAGGGAGTTATTTTTAAAATCTCAAACGATGGAGCCAAAAAGCCATGACATCGTTCCAGCTTTGCATTTAGTCCTCTCTCGGTTTCCTTGGTTTCCGAGAAACCGCACATCCCCCGTCTCTCCCGGCACCATCCCTTGACCGCTAAGTGGGGCAGAGCTCCGTTGCCCTCGCCAAGGCCCTGCCCTTGTCTAGCTGTGCTGAGGAAGATGAGGCTGGAAAGGTTCACAGGCCACGCCACGGAGGGCCCTGTGGACCATGATCAGACTTTGGGTTCTATGCCGAGGAAGACGGGAGGCCACCGGGGAGATGGGAAGTGACGTGATCAGGGTGGCTGCTGTGTTGAGACCAGGGAGACGGGGCACATGTGAAAGGACAGCAAGGAGGTCCCGAGGGGCTACTGCCCCAGTCCAAGCAAAGGCTGTGGGTGGCTTGGACCAGAGCGGTAGTGACAGAGGCAATGAGGGTGATAAGATTCCAGACAGAGTCTGAGGGCAGCGCAACAGGTCCGAGAGCTGCTGCTGGGTTGGACGTGGATGTTAAGGGCAAGTCAAGAGCCCTCATGAAGGAGGACCTCTAACACCAGGGGAGGACTGGCCTTCCCCTCAAGGACCATGGTTTTTAAACGTTTTATGCATAAAATAACCTGGGGACCTTGCCAGAAATGCGGGCTCCTGTTCCCGTCTCCCGGAGATTCTGTGTGTTGGCCATGAGGCCCCTGGAGTTGTACCGCAGGGCTGGGGACTCTGCACCCATGGGTGATCGGGAAACTTTGGAACCAACGCTCCGTCTTGGCCATCTCCTTAAAGGCTCTCGAGGAGGCAGGGAAGTAAAGAGGTTAAGAAGCCTAGTGCTGGGCTGGCCCTGCTGGGGGCAATCATGAACCATGGGGGATGCCCAGAACAAACGTCCTCCTCCGGAACCCCACTGCCCACCCCTCCTCCCCTCACCGTCTTTGTCCGCTGCGGATGCCAGGACAAAAACACCATGGCCTGGGGGGAAGGGTGGGGGCTTAAACAACAGAACTTTACTTTCTCACCGTTCTGGAGGTAGAAAGTCCAAGATGAGGCTGCCAGCAGGTTTCGGTTCTGGTGAGGGCTCTCTTCCTGGCCTGCATATGGCTGCCTTCTAGCTGTGTCCTCATGTGGCACAGACACTGAACCAGCTCTCTGGGGTCTCTTCTTACAAGGACACCAGTCTCTCCGGATCGGGGCCCCAGCCTTATGGCCTCATTTTAACTGTTACTTCCTTAGAGGCCCCATCTCCTAATACAGTCACATTGGGGGTTGGGGTTTTAACAATTCCATAGCATCCCAACTTCTCGGTTCTGTTTATGGCTCATCCAGCAGCCGGACACACTCTCCTACCGCCGCCCAAGTCTTTGAGATCACCTGAGCCGTTGAGGAGAAATAGAGGAAATCCTCCCCCGCCCTTTCCGGCTCCTCCACCAGCTGCCTGAAAAACCCTCACAGCTCAAACTTGGAGTTGGAGGCATCTCTTTGGTAACATTGCTTTAGCGACCTGTCACCGTAAACGTAATGAAAATAAACCATAATAGTTAATAATTATAGAGCCCTCGTTATGTGCCAGGCCCTGATCTAAAGGCTTCGTGTGCATTAACTTAAATCCCACAGAAGCCCTTCAAAGCAGGTGTCAATATCAGTTCCGTTTTACACAGAGACTTGCCAAAGTCGCACAGCTGGAAGGGGGCAGATCACAAGAACCATTCTCGAAACTTCTTTACTCTGTGGCTGCTTCCAGGGCCTTCAAAGAGATGGCCAAGTCGGAGTGTTACGTCGGGGTCGGGTCGTTTAGAAGGAGGAAATGAAGGAACAATGCCCGCCTGGCCCCGGGGGAGGGACGGGCCCCATGCATCTCTGCTGGCTGTCGGCAAGGATGTGTGGATCTGCCAGTCTCTGCAAACAGGCATCCTCCACCTGCCTCCCATGTCTGAAGATAAGCCGTGGAGCGTTTTCCCCAACTTTATTTTGGTTTGACGGATGTCACTGGAGAAAGCAGCCTTTGCAACATTCTGGATGTCGCCGTACACACGTCTCCCACCCGAGACTGCCACCTGCTTACTGGGGCGCAGCCCCTGACAGACCATGGCCTCATTCTGTCGGTCAGTGGGCGAGGGTGGGCCCAAGGGCTCCTTCTGGCCTCAAAAGTCCCGTCACCCCCAACCCTGGGGAGGGGTCCTTGCACACAGGACATAATGAATGCGCTGGGGGCTGCCCTCCAATGACCCCATCATCTACCCTGGGGCTCCAGGATGGAAACAGCAAGAATGCCTCGCCAGCTTACGAGGCATATCCGTTTTCTCCTCTGGTTCTCAGGGTGATCTTCAGAAGGAGACGCTGTCGCTGAGGAATGCAGACCCAGAGAGGCCAGGTGGCCTGCGAGGGGGACTAGACAGCATTGTACCCATGCCTACCTGACGTCCAAACCTCGTTGTTTCTCCTGCGTGACGATCTTCTTAACATCTGACATTTATGTATTATTTTACAGTTTACAGAACACATTTGCATAGATGATATAATTAAATCCAAATCATTGTTGACAGCCAGGCATATTATCCCAGACTGAATAGGAGACATTTTTTTTTCCTCTCGAAAATACCTGAGCTTCCTTGCTATAATTCTATTCCAAGGTGCTGGTGTGCTGGGCTAGGCCGGCTACATGCCAGCTCCTTCCGTCTCCCCATGATTTAAATCTTTCTTATTACCCACCTAGAATAGATGTTTCCGTCTCCTAGTGAAATTCCAAACGTGTAAGTATACACTCTTTCTGGCTGGACATGTTGGTGGGAAATAAAGCTGAACGATCTTGACTGGAATTAGCTGAATGATTCCTATCTGCGCGGTGGAATGTTCCCCGCAAGGGTTGTCTGTGAAGCCTTCACCAACTCCAAGGTGGTTAATCACCGGAAGCGTTCCCCACATCCTTAGGGCGCCTTGAAGCCTGGCTCCTGTTTGCTGCGGCACAATCCCTCCAGACATTAGTGCAGTTGCTCCGGGCCAGGGCTGGGGTCCCAAAGGACCGGAGCATCTCCCATGAGGCGGCATTGGGCTCAATCTGACGGGGGGTCAGATGCACTGGTCGGGGTCCAGCTCTGCTGTGGCCTCGCGGCCTCGTCCTCAGCAAGGGGTTTCCCCTCGGCGGGTCTCCGTTTCTGCGTCTGTAAAGTGGGGACGTCACATCTTCCCCAAGTGGCTTTTACACGGCACCACCCAGAGCAAGCCCAACACAGTGCTTGATAACCTGAAGCCTCCAGTGACCTCCCCACCCAAGGTTTCTGCGCCGTCACCACACTTTCCTAGGGTGCCATCGTGACATTGGCTTCATTTTCTTCTTTTATGGCGGGGAGCTGACTGCTTGTCTCCACACTAGACTATCATGAGGCCAGGGCATCTTTGCCCCCATCCCCAGCGACCGTGAGCAGGTGCTCAGCAGTTGTTTGTGGAGTAAATGAGCAGACTGGCTGGGATTACAGACAGGAAAAATCGTGCAGTTGGTCAGGAGACCGGGGTTCTCGGAAGGGCGGCTGTCCCTGAGTACAGCGGGGCTTTGAACCAGTCACCTCCCCTCTCCAGGCCTCAGTTTCCCCTTCGGTAAAATGAGCGGCAAACTGGGCGATTTCTTGGGACTCCGGGAGCATTGGGAGGGATGGTGGCTTCTGAATGTTTTAAAAAAAAAAATGGTAGCGACAAAAATCACAAGCTGCACGTATTGGGGGCGTTCTGCCCACCAGGAGTCACACTGTGCGTTTTCCCTGCCCGTTCACGTAATCTGGTGGCAGCCCTGAGCGGTCCCACCACCCGCCCAAAGTCGCACCGTTGGACAGTGGCCATGCCGGGGTTCCCACCACTGCTCTGCTCTGCCTCTCCCCAAACCAGATGGAGACCTCCAGAAGGCGCATCCTTTCAGGGAAGAGAGAGCCTCCCTCCTGCCACTCCCCACCCAGCTCAAGAACAGAATGGGACACACCCAGTCGTTGTATTTCTGCGTTACAGCAGCAACAGGCCACTATCACCTTTGTCCTTGTCTGGACGGAAAAATTAGTAAGTGTCAGGAAGGAACCAAAGATAGACCTTGCAGAAAAACCATTATCGCCAGGAGCCCGGGACACCCAAATAACGAACACAACCAAAGATGCAAGCAGGACTTCCATCATTTCGTTAGGCACAGGGCACACGGCGCAAAGTGGCCCAAGGTCCCACCGCAGACCCGTCCGGCGTCACCCGACTCCACCACGGGCAGACACAAGTTCCTGAGTCGCTGGCTGGGAAGATGGGCTATAGGACTGGTCACCGCTTCCTGCAACTTGAGACATTTCTCCTGGGATTAATGGCTCCCGCAGAACCTTCCGAGGCTCAACACATTCCGCAGCAAGTGGTCAAAACCTCTGGCTTGGAAAGGATTTCAGAGATAACGAAATCCAGGCCCTCACAGGACACTAACACTCAAAAGGGTAAGAATTAATCTGAGTGGTGCTCAATATGTACCAGGCCCTGCGGCCAGCTCTTGAGGGGCACCTCTCATTTCACCCTCAAAACGAAAGTCTGGGGGATAGATGCCTTTATAACCCTTTGGCTGTTTACCAGCAAAACTGCCTTTGTCTTGGGTTTTGTTTGTTATCTGGGCGCTGCAGGCTTCTGGGGTGCACAGAAGCACAGACATTCAGGCAGGGTCCAGTGGCCTGGGGGTGGGGTGGGGATTCAAACCCGGGCTGTGAATCTGTCCTCTTGGCACTCTGCGCCCCGCATCAGGCTTACTTAGAGAGGCAGGGAGGGGGCCACAAGTTACCTTAGCGCAACTGCTGTTAGCACCGTCTATCCGACTGAAGCTCCCCTGTGAGATTCTGAGCCACGGTTGCCCTCCTGGCATTGCTGACAACAGGCATCTGACCCCCACTTGGTCGTCTCCAGCGGCAGGGTACTCATCACCTCCCCAGGAGACCCTTTCTCACCGTGTGCCCCAGCTCTCTGCCTCCATCGGAGCTCAACTGAGCAAAGCCCTGCACGGGTGTCCCTTTCCACGGCGCAAATCTAACTCTTCTTCCCCACGATGGCCTGGCTCTAGAGGGTTTGTATGCCAGGAGCCGGGGCGATTCGATTCAAGTCCACAAACACTGGCCAACAGCCACCAAGTGGATACACAGGTGTGCGAGCCCTCCTCTGCCAGAGTGGAGAGGAAAGTGTGTGTGTGTGTGTGTGTGCACGCGTGCGCTCACGCTCTGGGGAGGGGACAGGGTCAGAACGCAGGGGGAGCAGCAGAGAATTGCGGGAGGAGAGGTAGGTGGTTTGGAGTCTGTGCCCGGTGCTCCCAGCTCAGCAGTGTCTCCGCTTCTGAACCTCGCCCATCGGCCACCAAACATACCAGGCTCTCGCACTGATTAGAGGCTGCCTTGACGTCGTATCTCACCTTTCTAGCTCTGCTCCCGGATCAGCTCCCCCCTCCCCCCGAACTGCTCCTGCCAAGAGACCGGGCACCTTCCGTTCCCCTTCCCAGCTCTCGCTGCAGCGTTGGTCAGAGGGGAAGCCTCCCTCCTTGAAGTGCGTCCTCCCACTTCTCTGACGCCCGCTCTCTGGCTTTTCTTTGCATCTTTCCGGCAAGTCCTGGCTCGGTGGTGGGGTGGGGTGGGGGGGCTCTGGTGTTCTGCTGGTTCCTCTCAGGTTCGCAGGGCACGGGGTCCTGCAAGGCTCTCCGCCTGGGCCCGGGTCTCCCTTCCCATCCTTCCTTCCCTAGGCTTTAAATATCTTCCGTGAATCAAGGCTCTCCTCCCTTCGCAAGCTCCCGGCCACACTGCTTTTTTGCTGCTGGGATACCTCATTAGCATCTCAAAGAGCCTGTTAGAAATGGACCTCCTGGTCGTCCCTCTCCATCCAGCTTTGCTTTAAATCCTACTCATTTCAATAAATACTATCTCCACCCACCTCAGTGCTCAAGCCAGAAGTCGGAGAACCATTTTTGAAACTCCTCTCCCACAGCTCCCATCCCTCTCCACCACCGACAGCAACCTCCTCACTGGCCTCCCCGCTTCCAGCACTGCCCCTTCTGACACAGCAGCCAGAATGACCTTTTCAAAACACGAACCAAGCCACATATCCTGCTGTCACCTCGCCACCAGCATTCAGAGCAACACCCACATGCCTTAACGTGCTCGGAGCCACTGCAAGATGGAGTCCCTCCCGCTTCTGCAGCCCCCTGGGAGCCAAAGCCTGCTCTCTGCCTGCGTGCCCCGACCTCCCCCACCTCAGGGCTCCTTGTCACTAGCCATTCCCTCTGCTGGAACATTCTTTCCCTGGGTCCTCACCTTTCAGCACTTAGACATCAACTACGATGCTACTTGTACGGACAGATCTCCCTGACCCACCTCCTAATGTAAATTAGGTCTTCTCCGCTATCCTCCTTAAAACCTAGTCATTTTCTCTCATTGCACGTAAATACATGTTTATTTCTGCGTTTCTATGTTTAATCTCTGTCTGCCTCCGCCTCAAGACTGTCAGGGGCACGAGGCCTGGGTGTCCTACGGGTCACTGCACACACTGTCACGAACACTAGTAGACTAACTGAATTAAATATACACACATAACGCATGACACATAGTAGGTGTTTGGTAAATGGCGCTTCTCTCCTCCTTTCCCACTGCTTGGGTCATCGACAGCAGGCTGCACTTATGTTCAAACTCAAGGTCTGTCTCTTAGGTGCTGCTAGATGACCTTGGCTCATTCCCTTCCCTTCTGGAAGCCTCAGCTTCTACCTACCCTGCCCAGCTCTTGTGGGGTTTCAGTGAGAGAACTTAGATATAAGGGCCGGGCCAGCATCTGGCACGGAAGGACACCCCCAAATCCGAGCCTCTTTGGTGATTACGTCTAGGTGATCAGAAGGGCCAAGCCTGGCGGGTCAACAGTCTGCCGCCCTGGAGGGCAGAGTCTCAGAATCTCCAGCCATTGTAGTTGTTTCCAAAAAATGGGCAATTTGGGGGTAGACAGACCACCCTAACTCACCCACCGAAGGCAGCCCTCTTCCTCGTGCCCCATGTTTGTCCTCCAGTTAACTGGCTGCACCTTCTGGAATTTGCAGAAGCCCAGAGTCTGGAGCCTCGAGAGTGGGGGTGCCCGCTCCCCAAGAGGATCCAGCTGGCTCCTCAGGAAGAGACCCCTCTGAGGCGCTCTGAGGAGCTGGTCTGTCACGGGGAGAGGGGAGGGGAGGCAGATCAGTGTCAAAAACAAGATCGAGAAGTGGGTTTCAGCTTGACTCACATTAAGAATGTCACTTTGGAGCGCAAATGAGAGAGAAGAGAAATGCTCTTTTATGCGGGAGTTTATTTTTATCACTTTGTCAGAGAGAAATTGCAGCCTCGAGGGCACTGGAGCTGCACAGAATTACCCAAAACATTAACATGCAAATTGCCTTCTTTAGAGAAGGTAATTTTATTAGTGCAGGAAATGTTTCTTTCACTGTACTCCTGCTCCGGAGCAGTGCTCTGTGGGGGCCAGTGGGGGCCACCACAAATGGGGACTCCTGAACCTGGTTGGGGTTCTACTTCCTCCTCTACGTGGGATCGCACCTGGGCCACGCTACAGTGTCATAGCTGGTTACCGTGTAGACAGCACCCGGTGTAGACAGCAAGTGACTTGTTCAAGATCACACAGCATCCACGGCAGAAAGAGGCAGGGCTGAGGTCATGTGTCCTGTGTCTGGGAAACCAGGTGAGCCCCGGGGACTCATGAGGATCCTGGAAGTGGCCACTCTGAGCATAAGGAGCAGTGACATTCCATCTATCTATTCCTTCTTTCATTTATTCACTCGCTCACCTTGCCAGGAAGCTTTCCCTGTGCTAAACCCTGGGCCCTAGACGTGAACCAGGGATGGGCTAAGCATCCACGGGGTGTGGAGGCAGGTGGAGAGGGAGGCAGACATCCGCAAACACTGAGGATCCAGCAAGGTAAGGCCTATTGGAGGGCGGTGCCGAGAACTGCCAGGGAACAGGAGAGAGCAGAGCGGGCCGGCGGGAGGCAGGGAGAGGGGCCTGGAAGCGTCCCAAAGGAGGGTCTCACAGGCAGGCATTGTCCAGGCAGGCAAGGAAGGGAAGGGTGTTCCAGGCAGGGAGCCGAGTGGGAGCAGAGGCAGGAGCCGAAGCATGTCGGTCTGGCTCAGAGTAGCCCGTGAGGCTGCTACTTGGAGTGCGTGGGAGGAGAGTGGAGCGGGGCTGGGGGGCTGGGGCTGCAGGGGGGGTGACAGGGAGGCTGGCCAGGCCAATCTCAAAGGCTGAAGGGCTCGGATTTTATCCTCAGGTGGTAAGCAGCCCCCGCAGGCAGGGCCGGTTCAGAACAGAACCACATTCCCCTGAGACTTTGGGAGGGAGGGGGTTTCCCAAGCCCTGGAATGCCAGGACGACAGAAGGTTGTGCGAGGCTGCGCTTACATAAGGCTTCCTCCTCCCTTCACAGACGTGATCAGTGGGGAAGTGTGGGCAGAGACACCCACCTGCCACCAAGAAGAAAGCACCTCAGTCATGTAAGGTCTCGCTGAACAGTTCAGGTGCACACGCTTTCCCCAGAGGCCGCCATCCCTCACCCCGCGGTGGCTGGCAGGTGCAATCTCCGAGCGTGGGGGGGCACGGGGGACTGTTCCCCCAGCCCGGGAGCTGTGGTAGGGAAGCCGAAGGGAAAGTGTGGCTATTTCAAGTAAGCCCAGAGCAGTCGTGGAGATCCTGAATGGGTGTACTCCAGCTCAGCCTTTCTCAACCTTGATACTTTCCAGATTTGGGGCCAAAACTTCTTTTTTGGGGGGGGGGGAGGGAATCTGTCCTATGCATTACAGAATGTTAAGGGGTGCCTGGGTGGCTCAGTCGGTTAAGCATCTGACTCTTGGTTTCGGCTCAGGTAGTGATCTCATGGTTCATGAGTTCGAGCCCTGTGAGTTCAAGCTCTGTGCTGTCAGTGCGGAGCCTGCTTGGGATTCTCTCTCTCCCTCTCCCTCTGCCCCTCCCCTGCTCACTCTCTCTGTCTCTTTCTCAAAATAAATAAATAAACTTAAAAAAAATCTTTTCTTAAAGAATGTAAAGCAGCATCCTTGGCCTCTACCCGCGAGATGCCAATAGCAACTTCTCTCCTTGCCCAGTTGTGACAACCAAAAATGTCTCCAGACGTGGCCAAGTGTCCTCCAGGGCGTGGGGTGGGGGGAGGTGCAAAATCATACCCTAATTGAGAACCACTGGTCTGCCCAGACTTATGAAGGTCGACACAGCTGACCACCAGAAGTCTCCCAGATCTCCCAGTGAGATGTAGGACACCTCACGGCCCCGGCATGGTGTCTGCCTCTTCCCCTCCCCCATGTGCCAAAGGATGGGGCAGAGTACTGCAGGTTTCATCACGTGCTCATCTGGGCTATCTCAAAAATAAGTGTGGAATTTAATTCCTAAAAGATCTAGGAAGAAGAGCCAGGTGGCAAGGTAGAAAGCCAATGGGTGGCAGGTGGCTTTCCCATGAACTTACCAGGGTCTCAGAGTCCCTGGAATTCAGGGTCTCACCTGTAAAGCAAAGGCGTTGGAATTGGTGATCTCTCAGGCATTTCTGGTTTTGACCACTATGACTCTATGGCAGTAAAGTAAACATAATTTGGAGAGTGTTACCAGTGAATGCTGAAGTTGGCCCCATGCGAGAGGCCTGGATAATCTATCTTGGCTAATTCAAGAAAAAAAAAAAATTTTTTAATGTTTTATTTATTTTTGAGAGACAGAGTGCTAGCAGGGGAGGGACAAAGAGAGAGAGAGAGAGAGAATTGGAAGCAGGTTTTAGGCTCTGAACCGTCAGCACAGAGACTGACGTGGGGCTCGAAGTCGTGAACCTCGAGATCATGACCTGAGCTGAAGTTGGACACTTAATCCGACTGAGCCACCAGGTGCCCCTATCTTGGCTAATTTGGCCATTTTCTTGATGAGAGACAGAGACTGGTCAGGTGGCTCATGAGGTTCTCATTTCATTCTCAGATTAAATGACCAAGCCCAGGTTTCTCCAAGAATTCCATGAAAATCTCCAGGAAAAGCCTGTATTTGTAAACATATTTGGAATGCTTGGGATTGGTAGTTTCTCAGAGATCAGTAGAAGCGGAAGGCAAAGAATTTTGGCTCTTCCTTCTACCCATTAGCTGGGTGACCCTGGGCACATTAGGTAACCTCTCCAAACGTCAGGTCTCTTCTCTGTAACCTGGAGTAGAAGGATTAACTCTCCAGGTTGGTGTGAAAAGTGGAAAACGCACTGATGTGTAAGGAGCTTGGAAGTCATCACTCCTATCTTCACAATAAGAAAAAAAGATAGGCAAAGTGAAAATCAATGACAGTCCTTACATCTGTCAGAGATTTGAGGTCACAGGGCAAAGTGTCACCCTGAAAACCAGACAGGCAAGTGACAACAGAGAATCATAGCCCAGGTCAGCTTACCAGCAGTGGCTGCTGGAGCCAGTAACTGGTAGGAGTGCTTCATTGGTGACTGAGGAATTGCTGGAGGCTGAATGGATGAGATTGAGCGTTAAAAAGTCCGGGAGCCCAGTCTTAGGGGTCCTTCAAGCATCTGTGGGTTGTACCTCCAGAGCCCCACTGGGTTCTCAAGGTGGTGACTGGAGAAAAATCCCACATGCTTCAGGCAGGGAGGTGTGTGAGGAAGTAACCTTTCCAAAACGTGCTCTGAGTGTTCTCCATCACAAAAGACTGCCCTCACGGGAGACTACATTACCAGAGGCTCATCTGACCTGAGGGAAGGGTGATTAGACTACTCCAGCCCTTTTGGCCTTCCTGTCTCACATAAGGGCAGAAAAAAAGGGCTGAAGAACACTTCTGAATGTGGCAGTCCAGGGACCCAAGCCCACTAAGAAATTGAGATTTAGCGATAAGATTATTAAATGCTGTCTCTCCCCAACACCTCACTACCACCCATCAAAAGGGTTCCAAAGTAACCACAGTGGATAACAATTGACAGCTCCAAGATAAAGACTCTCTATTCAAGGAGTTTTTAGGAAAGTCCAAGGACAACAGGGAGAGAAAATAAAAGCAAGGAAACTGATGCCTCTGGTGCCTACAGCTGCAGTAAACATTAAATACAGCCTAGCTCCTCATTGGGTTAACAGAAAACCTCACACTGAAAGCCTGATTACCTCAGTTCCTACTACTTGATCTCCCATGTCTGGCTTTCAACAAAAAAATCACAAGACCTGCTAAAAGACAAGAAGAAAACATTTGTCTGACAAGACAAAGGAAGCATCAAAAGGAGACGTGGCTATGACACAATGTTGGAATCACGCAATGGAGAATTAAAAATGATGATGATTAATATGTTAAGGGCTCTAATGGAAAAAGTAGGCAACACTCAGGAACAGATAGGTAATGTAAGGAAAGAGATGGAAAGTCTAAGAAAGAATCAAAAGAAAATGTTAGAAGCAAAAAACACTGTAACAGAAATGATGAATGCCCCCAGTGGACCCAACTGTAGACTAGACACAGACAAGGAAAGAATCAGTGAGCCTGAAAACATGTCAATCAAAATGTCACAAAGTAAAATACGAAAAGAAAGAATGTAAAAAGGGAGAATGTCCAGGAACAGCGTCTTTGGACAACACAGAGGAAATGGATAGATTTCTTGAAACATACAACCTGCCAAGACTGAGTCATGATGCAATAGAATTTCTGAGAAGACCAAGTACTAGTAAGGAGACTGAATCAGTCATCAAAAATCTCCCAACAATCAAAACTCTAGGACCAGATGGCTTCACTGGTGCATTCTACCAAACTTGTCAAGACGAATTAATACCAATAATTGCTTTACATGTGAATGGTTTAAATATGTCGATTAAAATACAGAGATTGTTAGAGTGGATAAAAAACAAACCCAACTCTATGTTGTTTACAAGAAATCCCCTTTACACATAAAGACACAGACAGAAAGCAAAGGGGTGGAGAAAGAGATATCATACTAACACTAACCAAAGAAAGTTGGAGCAGCGAAATTAATTTCAGACAAAGCAGACTGCAGAACAAAGAAAATTATCAGGGATAAAGGTGGGCATTACATAATGATAAAGGGGTCAATTCTCCAAGAAGACATAATGGTCCTCAACACGAGTGTAGCTAAAAACAGAGTGTCAAAATACGTGAGGTAAAACAGATAGATCTACAAGAGAAAACAGACAAATCTACTATTAAGTCAGAGAATTTTAACACCCCTCTCTCAGTAATTGACAGATCCAGCAGGCAGAAAATTGGTAAGGATATAGTTGAATTGAACAGCACCATCAATCAACTGGATCTAATTGACGTGTATAAAATACTTCCCTTTACAAGAGTAGAACACACATTCTTTTCAGTTCACATGGAACACTCACCAAGACAGACTGTATTCTGGGCCATAAAACATACCTTAACAAATACGAAAGAATAGAAGTCATGCAAAGTATGCTCTCAGACCACAATGGCATTACACTGAAGGTTAGTAACAGAAAGATAGCTGGAAAGTCTCAAAATACTTGGAGATTAAATAGCACATGTCTAAACAACATGTCAAAAAGGAAGTATCAAGAGAAATTTTAAAATATTTTGAACTATGTGAAAATGACAATGGAACTTACTGAATCCTGTAAGGATGCAGCAAAAGCAGTGTTTAGAGGGAAATTTATAGCATGGACTGCATATATTAAAGAAGATGAGAGATCTAAAACCAATCATCTAAGTTTCCACCTTAGGAAACTAGAAAAAGAAGAGCAAATTAAACCCAAAGTAAGCAGAAGAGAAAGAATAATAAAAATTAGAGCACAAATCAATGAAAGCAAGGTAGGAAATCAATAGAGAAAGTCAATTAAATCAAAATTTAGTTCTGTGAAAAGATCAATGAAATTGATAAACCTCTAGCCAGGCTAACCAAGAAAAAAGGAGAGTAGATTGCTAGACAACTAACTAGTAATTAACAATCACTAATATCAGACCATGAAGGAGGCTTCACTGGTCTTATGGACATTAAAAGGCTAATGAAGGAATGTTATGAGTAACTCTCTGCCTCCAGATTTGGTAATTTAGATCAAGTGGACCAATAGGCCCTGTGGTTTCACTGGTGAATTCTACCAAACATTTAAGAAAGAAATTATACCGGTTCTCTACAACCTTGTCTAGAATACAGAAAGAGAAGGAACATGTTCTAACTCATTTTGGAAGGCCAGCATTATCCTAGTAACAGATAATGGCATTATTAGAAAAGAAAACTACAGACCAATAGTTCTCATGAGCATGGGTGCAAATAACCCCCTCAAAATTTTGACAAATGGAATCTAATAATGTATAAAAAGAATTATACACCATTACCAATGGGATTTATTCCAGGTGTGCAAGGCTGCTTCGATGTTCACTAGTCAATTAATGTAATCTATCACATCAATAAGCTAAGGAAGAAAAATTATATGATCGATAGATACAGGAAACACATTTGACAAACTCAAATCCCCATTCATGATTAAAAAAAAAACCTCTAAAAATTTTTTGTTCCTTTGATAAAGAATATCTATTTAGAAATACCTACAGCTAACATCATAGTGGTGAAAACCTAGATGCTTTCCTCCTAAGATTGGAGACAAGTCAAGGATGTCCCCTCTCATCACTTCTTTTCAACATTGTACTAAGAGCCTTAGTTAATATAGTAAGACAAGAAAAGAAAAGGTATATACGTTCAACACGTTCCGAATTAAATCCCGGCAAATTATTTTGTGGATATCAACCAAGTGAATATTGTGATATTTTGTGGATATCAACCAAGCGAATCTAAAATCTACATGGGAAGACAAAGGGAAGAACAGCCAACACAATACTGACGGAGAAGAACCAAGTCAGAACCCTGGCACTAGCCAACTTCAAAACTTACTGTAAAGCTACAGTAAACAAAACAACATGGTATTAGCAAAAGAACATACAAATAGATCAGTGCAACAGAATAGAGAGTCCAGAAATAGACTCAGGCAAATGTCACCGACTAATCTTTGACAAAGGAGCCATGGCCATTCAATGGAGAAAAATTAGTCTTTTCAACAAATAGTTCTGGAATAATTGGACATCCACAGACCACCCCCCCACCAAAAAAAAGTCTAGACATAGACTTTATACCTTTCACAAAAATTAACTCAAAATAAACCACAGACCTAAATGTGAAATGCAAAACTATAAAACTTCTCAAAGATAACATAGGAGAAAACCTAGGGGAGGCCTTGGATTTGGCTATGCGTTTTTAGATGCAACACCAAAACAAGATCCATGAAAGCAGAAAAATGATGTTAGGCTTTAGTACAATTAAAAACTGCTCTGTGGGGGTGCCTGGGTGGCTCAGTCGGTTAAGTGTCTGACCTCGGCTCAGGTCATGATCTCACGGTTCTTGAGTTCGAGCCCCACATCAGGCTCTGTGCTGGATGCTTGCTCAGAGCCCAGAGCCTGCTTCGGATTCTATGTCTCCTTCTCTCTCTGCCCCTCTTCTACTCGCACTCTGTCTCACTCTGTCTCTCAAAAATAAATACATGTAAAACATTAAAAAAATTTAAAGAAATCTGCTCTGTGAAAGACACTGTTATGAAAACGAGAAGCTAAGCCACACGCGGGGAGAAAACCCTTCCAGAAGACATATTTAATAAAGGACTTGTATCCAAAATATACAAAGAACTCTTCAAATTGAACAATAAGAAAAAAAGCAAACCCAATGGCTCAGTTAAAATACAGGCAAAAGATCTGAACAGACATTTCGTCAAAGAAGATGTACAGATGGCAAATAAGCAAATGGAAAGATACTCAACATCATACGCCTCTAGGGAAATGCAAAGTAAAGCAATGAGATACCGCTATACTCCTCTTCCAATGGCTAAATCTAAAACCTGACAACACTAAATGCTGACCAGACTCTGATGCAACAGAAAGTCCCGGTCATTGCTGGTGGAAATGTGAACCAGCCACTTGGAAAGGCGGTTCAGCTTCTTATAAAGCTAAATATAGTCTTACCGTATGATCGAGCAACCACATTCCCAGGTATTTGCCCAGTTGCATTAAAACTTACAACCACACAAAGCCTGCACACAAATGTTTGTAGCAGCTTTATTCATAATTGCCAAAATTTGGAAGCAACCAAAATATTTTTCCATAGGTGAATGGATTCACCAGCTGTGACATATCTATTCAGTGGACTATTCCACAGAAATACAAAGAACTGAGCTATCAAGTCACAAAAAGACTTGGAGGACCCTTAAATGCATACTGCTACGTGAAAGAAACCGGTCTAAAAAGGCAGCATGGTACAATTCCAACCCTATGACATTCAGGAAAAGGCAAAGCTATGGAGACAGTAAAAAAGGTTGCCAGGGGCTCACGGGAGGGAGGATGAATGGGGGGGGGGGAGCACAGGGACTCTTAAGGGCAGTGAGAATATTCTGTGGGGTCCTGCAATGTTGGGGAAATTACATTATGCACTTGTCAAAACACACAGAATATACAACACAGCATGAACTTGAACGTAAACTGTGGACTTTAATCGTGTATCAGTATTTATTCACTAACTGTAACAAATGTACGGTAATGCAAGATATTACAGGGGACAATGTGGAGGGATATAAGTGAATTCTTGGTACCACCTGCTCAATTTTTCTGTAAGTGTTGCATATGGGCTGGGCACTGCTGGGTGTGGCCCCTAACCCATCTAATCCTCATTTTCTCAACTCCAGAGAGCAAGGCTCTGGGGAGCTTCTGGTGCCATATTAGTGACAATAAAGTGGGTGGGAACATTTATCCAGCTCCCGGCAGGAGGAGGAGCAGGTGGGGGATGACTGGGGGCGGAGTCCCCCGCCCCCGCCCCACCCCCTCATGTGTCTGTCATTGTGAACGCCTCCCTGAACCAAGATCAGGGACCAACCATTGTCTTACCAAACACAGCTCTGCCCAACCTTAGGGATGCCTCAGTCACTGAATCCGGCTCTCAAGCCTGGGGACATTTGGGGATTGACGGGGTCCTTCCATCTTCAAGAGGTGGTCGCTGTTGTCACTTCCCCAGGCAGCACGAGGTAAAGCCTCCGGGTGGGGTTCCTGCTCTGTCCCTAGAATCCCTCTTGACCCCAGCCTTGGTTTCCTCCTCTGAGAAGGGGGTCATGGGAATAAGACCGAGCTCACCAGCATGTGAACACTCAGTAAACGGACGGACTGGGAGAGTGCTTTGTGGTCGGGGGCCTGTGCTTCCTCACTAAATCCTTACGACAACCCAAGGCGGATGTCCTCCGCCCCGTTGTAAAGGAGGCCGAGGCTCCCAGAGCGGGAGTGCCACCACTAAGGGCTGCCAGAGGGAAGGTGCTGGGGATTGAACTGCAGTCCATGTGGCTCCCGCTTCCCTACAGCTTCCATGGTGCTGTGATGATCCCCGCAGGTGGATCCACACAGGTGCAAGCAAGGGAGGGGGGCTGCATAAACTATCATTCTGCTTTCCCCTTCTTGTGTCTTTTTTTTGGGGGGGGGGGTCAGGCCAGCTCAGTGGACAGAGATCCTGTTCCCTCCACCCGGGAGGTGACAGCGGAGAGGATGATGGAGAACAGGTGCCCCTGACGCAGGGCCTCGTCGTGGCCCTGGCAAAGGGGAGAAGTAATTCCAGAAGGCGCAGCCCAGGAGTGGCAGGCCCTGAAGTGTCTGTGCGAGGGAGAGGGCGAGCTGGCATTTCTGTCTGCTCACTTGCTTTTATTAAAACTAATTCTGATGCCGACTCTTTTGTAAGCGTGTAGGGCACCCATCCAGAGAGGCCCATCTGACTTCGAGATAATTTCAAGGCTGCAGAACGTGGCTTGTGCCAGACACGTCGCAAGAGGCGCTGCATGAAACCCGCCTAGTTATCCGCGGGCTCCCATATTTCCGAGGGAGGGGGCCACCCATGTATATGTATAAGCGAGGCTCCGCTCAACATTCCGAGTAAAAATACTTTTAAATATTTCAGTACATCATTAACCAAATACATTTCAGTGGGGGCTCATTCCAGCTGATGAAAGTACAGGAGGCAGATGATTTGCATAAGTCGACTGAGGAAATTTGGTGAGAGACCGTCATAAGACTCAGACATCCACAGGCGCCGCTGACTGTCAGGGTCTGATCCTAGTTCATTTGACACTTTTGCAGAGCACCTACTGTGTGCCACGCACAGCTCTAGGCTTCGCGGAGGCGAGTCTAGCTTCAGAGAGATGCCACACACTTCATTCCACGGCGTTTAGTTAGCTGCGATCCGGATGGAAAGCAGGGCCGGACGCTGTTGGAGCTGATGGGGAGGGGGCGCCGTCTGAGGGTCTCCTTGGGGAGACGGCCTGGGCGGTGGGGCGCCGGAGAGAGGCGAGGGGCCTCGGTGGAGGACCTCCAAGGTGGCCGCTCTCCTGGCTGGAGTGAGTGAGTAGGGGGCTTTGGGGGCAGGCTTGGCTGCAGAGGAGGGCCCCAGTCTGCGAGGCCCTCATTCACTCAGATGCTCTACCCTGGACCTGGAGTCTTAGACCAGCCGGCCTTGCAGGCAGCTGCCAGCGGGCTCTGCATGGAAAGGTGATGCAGACGGGGGGCTGGAGGCCGGCACAGCCAGCCTGGGCAGCGAGCACCCACCAGGGTGAGAGCGGGCATGTGGAGGGATGGCCACAGCCATTCATCAGACACCACAGTTGTGGAGGGCAACTGGTGAGCTTTCCAGGCCCCGCAGCTCCGAGCCTTCCAGCGCCGCTTTTCCTGCCGAAGGTCTCCAACCCTCCCCAGGCTCATAGCACCCACCTCGCGCCCCCTCTTCCCAGCCGAACCACCCCACGGTGTGGGCCAGGGCTGAGGGGCAAGGGAGCGGGACCCGCGGGCGGCCTGGCCCCAGGTTGTTTGCGGTCACGGTTCTGGCCAGAGGCAGGTGAGGGCGGTCGTGGAGGGGAAGGGGGGGGCAGCACTCCGTTGGGCACCGAGGGAAATGTGATGCCACTGCTCGTGTGCCACGCCTCTCGCATCAAGCACTTCTTCCCATCTGGTCCCAGCACCTGTCCTGTCCCCAGGCTGGCATGAGCAGGTGCAGGGAGGCATGTCTCAGAGAGGGGCGCAGGGAGAGCCCCCTTACTGAGCAGTTCCCACGGACGGCAGACCCTGCTCTGAGCGCTTTGCGTCACTTCATCCACAGCGATGCTTCTATGAGGCGGGCACCGCTATCATCCCCACTTTACAGATGGTGACCACGAGGCTCGGAGGGAGTTATGTAACTTGCGGAGGTGACGCAGCTACCAATTAGGGAGCCCGGATTTGGATTTGAAGCCAGGTTTGTCCGATCCCAGAGCCCGTGGCTTTGGATATACTGCCAGTCAAACCAAGGCAGCCCCAGGAAAGGAGGCACGGAGCTCAGGCATCCTTCAGGCGGTGGAAGAAACGGTTCTTATTTTAGTCAAAGAGTGTGCAGGATGTATGAGACATGAAACTACGCCACTCTTAGATTTCCCTCTGCAGGCCAGGTGTGGGTGTGCTTGAATAATGGGTGGAGGAGGGGGGCGGAAGAGACTCCTGAATCCGAGTTTCCTTGCTTTGCAGTCATGTTCCCGTTGATGACTGGGAGGGACCCTAGAGGTCGGTTGTGTGTTAGATGGACAAGATGTCCAGGTGCTGGGCTCAGAGGTTCCCTCCGCGAGTGAAACGTTTCCCTCTCAGAGATGACGCAGTAATACTACCTTTTATTGCCTAATCTTGATGCTGTCCTCGTCTCTGGCACAGAGAAGTGAAATTCCACTCCGGGAAGTGTTGAGAGCAAAGTCTCAGAGATAAGGAGGCGCTCGTGAGTGCAATTTACATGAAGTAACCGCATCTTCACAGACAAATTTGTGTCTTCATTTCATTCTGGGCACCGACGGGACTGCCAGACCTCAGTTTGTCTGAGAAGACCCTCATTTAGATTTCTGTTCTGCTAGAAATTCTAGAATTACACATTGAAGTCTTTATTTATTTATTTATTTATTTATTTATTTATTTATTTATTTCTATGTCGATTACATCGGCTGGCTGGGGAGTGTGAGATTGCCTAGTACTAAATTCCATCAAGCTCCTAAATAGCCATTGACTTTCTAACAGAGAGAAAGGCAAGACTATCTGGGGACTGATGAGCCTGGGGTTGCAGATGAGGGTTCTGTGGGTAGGGAGAGCGGGGGAGGGGGGTGGCGGGCTGGTGTTGGGGGAGAGCCACGTACTAGATGTGGGTTATTGTGAAGTCTTGGCTTCTGTTTTGGGTGGTGAGTCTGTGGATGCTTATTACATTATTAAAAATTACTAATTCAGAAAGCTAACTTAATAAAAGCAGGTTATGCATGGACTCAGATAGAAGGTCTCACGAACCAAAGATTATGATTAGTCCAATTCTATGCACTTGAGCTCAAAAAAAAAAAAAAAAAAAAAAGAATAGAAAACAAGGCTACTTAAAAGGATGGTCTGAGATTTAGATCCCAAAACGTGCATTCTTTTTTTAATAGTAGTTTTGACTTTTTTTCTTCTCGTTAATCTTTATAAATACCATTTTTATTCTTCCATTTCAATACTAGGGTCTCCCCATGCAGGTTATATAAAACTTCATTAAGGTCTCAGACATCAGGAATCTGGCTAGTTCCTTCAGTAGGTGCCAAAGCCTCATGAGGCCAGAAGGAAGGTCTGGGCTGGCTTCCGGAAAGGGGACCTTGCACGAGTAGTTGGACATAGCTAGTGCTGGGCATGGGGTGAAGGTCTTATCCAAATGAGCTGGCGTTTTATGCCAGACATTGAGGAGAGGGGAAGGAGACCCTGTCAGTAACCACCTCTACTATAAGCCACGGTTCTCACACTCAGAATGCCTTACTTTGCAGGTGCAGGATATTTTTTTATTGCTATTTGTCTGCTCATCATTCCCTGGGCCCTGTGCTAGTCTCAGGGATACAAAACTCGCAGCGGGTGCCTTTTCTGGGATGCTAAGTCTGTGTTCTCTCTCTTTCTTTCTTTTAACATTTATTTATTTTTGAGAGAGAGAGCATGCGCACACGTGCAAGCGGGGGAGGGGCAGAGAGAGAGGGAGACACAGAATCCGAAGCAGGCCCCAGGCTCTGAGCTGTCAGCACAGGGCCCAACATGGGGCTCGAAGTCACAAACTGTGAGATCATGACCTGAGCCGAAGTCGGATGCTTAACCGACGGAGCCACCCAGGTGCCCCAGTCTGTGTTCTCTTTCTTAACCCTCACAGCAATACCCCTTTGTTGTTCTCCCCCACACCGCCCCCCCCCCAATCCTGACTCTGGCCACACCCTATGACAACCGTGTGTCCTTTTTATGTGTATGGCTGGAGACACTGGGTATGATGAAAGGCAATGGATTCGGAAGGCAGACTGCTTTTGGTTCAAATCCTAGGGTCCCCACTGACATCCTAGATGCAGCTGTTTCAATCCACAGTTCACCTCTTTAAGCCTCAGACTTCTCATCTGTGAAACGGGAATAACAACTCTTAGCTCACGGGGCTGTATGAGAATTAAATGGGATAACTCATAACAAGAATTATTTCCGTCACATAGTAAATGTTCAGTAAATGGTCTCTACTATTTCTTTTTTCTCGAGAGTGGGATCTGTAAGTAATTTCTCTTTCTATTTCTACCAGGCCGGACACCTGCTAACATGCTCGTTACCCTGTTTGTTGAATGAGTGGATGAAATGAGCCCCTGCCCTTTGAGAATGCAAGCCCTTGTTCTATCACTCTTCCGACTTCTTTCTGTCAGCCCCGAGACGGCTCTGGGACAGGTCATGCTGCCCCCCTCTGACATGGGCAGGACAACTGGAACTGAGGGCATGAGAATCCCTTGGCTGTGCACCATGGGGGGGGGGGCAGCGCGGTGGGGGGAAGGAAGGAGAACTCTCTGGTCTTCCTGCTGACACTTGCCCCAGGGAAGAACGACCACTCAACCACAGCTGTCTTCTTTTGCTATGCAGGAGCTTCCTGAATGCTCCTAAGAATGTGGCTGGCTCCAGAAGCTGCTTCTCCTTGAGAATCAGGGGTGTCATACCAGCCTTCTCAGGAAGCAAGGACCGGGCCCTGGCTTCGCCAGCTGTGAGACCGCAGTGGCCGCTGAGACGGGGGCACAAGACGGGCTTCTCATTCCTGGCTTTAATGCCCAGCCCCCACTGCCTATACCCACCCCCACCCCCCTGCATCTGTTATTTCTTTTCAGGAGCCATGGAAACAGGAGTCTAAGCTCTGAGGATGCCGGGAGACAGAGGCTCAGACCGGCAACCACCTCCCACTCAGTTCCATCTTCCCATAGGCCCTGTGCTTCAGGAGTCGACCTTTCACCTCCCTGCCTCACAAGCCCTGCCCCCAGCCCAGTCACACAAAGGCCCCCTGGATTGGGGACAGCATCCTGGGCCAGGAGGCAGGAGGCCTGACTTCAAATGTGGGCTCTGCTACTCACTGGCTATGGGAGTTTGGACAAGCCACTCGCTCTTGGAAACCCAGGATCCTCATCTGTAAAATGGGACACAATCACCCGCTTGACGGTCTGGTGTTTGAGTGTGCGAAGGGGCAGCGAGATGCACCTGGGAGGGACTTTCGAGATCCCGGTCCCTGCTAACAATCCTTACTGAGGCGTGGCAACAGGCCTGGGAGATCCCAGCCCCGGATTCGCTTGCCAGTATGTGCTAAAAATAAGTACTTTTCTCCTCTCTTTAGCTTGGTCAGCAGAACGGAGAGATCCTGGCAGACCCCGGAAAACCCCACCCGCGCCTGTACCGTGGACAGCCCCTGTGGATTCCGCTTACAGAGAGCAATTTAAGAGGCAAACAAAACATGAAAAGCTATTCAGAATTAACAATGGGCCAGATGGTAATGCTAGTTTGAAGCAATAAAACATGATAAATAGCTTCCTGCTGCTACTCCTGATCAATTTCAATATTTAATAATTCCGCTGCCACCCCACCCCCTCTTCTGGCCCCCTCCATGGGATCCTGCGATGACTCCTGCATTCAACTCACAGAGCAAACACTCCTTCACTTTCTGGAGGCGTCAGCAAAAAGCGCGCTGCTCGCCTGTCATGCGAGCGCTCTCGGTCCTCGAGATGATAATTAATCTGCCTGCTTCTCCAGACGACGCTCCGTCGCCGGCCTCTCCTGGTTGCCAGGGAAGGCTGTGAGGGCGCTCCACCGGCCGAGACGCCTAGCACCCACCTTGTGGAGTCAGTGAGTATTGGGATTCCCTGGGTTTTGCTTTGAGAGTTCAGAAAGGAGAGCAGTAGGGAGCCTGGAGGCCATCCGACGCCAGCACCGGCTCGTGGGATCAAGCAGCCCGGAAGGGAAACTGAGGCGGCGTGGTGTTAGAGCCGTACCACCCACCAGCTGTGCCTCTGAGCCTCAGCACCCTTCTCTCTGCGGTGGAGCTGAGGGTACCTACCTCCGGAATTCCAGCCAGGGCCGTGCATACGGAGCCCCCAGCAGAGCGTTTCCACGTAGGACTTGCCCAACAACTGGCAGCCAGTGGCGTCATTATTAAAAGGTAATGATCCCCGTGGCCAGAAAGCTGTAGCCCAGGGCTGACCGCGACAGGGAGCACCCCACGCTCAGACGGACCCAGCCCGAGTGGAGCCTGCTAATGGGATTACTGCTCTGCACTGCCAGCAAGGGCTCCAGACACTGTCATATCTACTGACGTAGGAGACCTCAGGGCCCCCCTGGCGAGCGGGTATTGTTGGCACCATTTACGGAAGAGGAAATGGAGACTCAGGAGGTGAAATGGCTTTTCAAGCTTACATGGGTAGAAAATGGCACAGTCAGTTCTAATCTGGATCTCCCAACCTCTGACTTCTCGTCCTTTCCACCGAACCACAGGAGGAAGAAAGCTGCTTCCTGAGGCGCCCCCTCCGCCCCGTGTTCCTTTCGCAGGGATG
The DNA here is from genome assembly GCF_007474595.2 of Lynx canadensis. Classification (NCBI taxonomy): domain Eukaryota; kingdom Metazoa; phylum Chordata; class Mammalia; order Carnivora; family Felidae; genus Lynx; species Lynx canadensis. The sequence continues at coordinate 80,840,562 of NC_044315.2, forward strand.
CAGCCCAGGGGAGGGAAGCCCGGGTGCCGGGTCACCTGAGCTACAGTTTACCGTCTGTGAAATTCAAACGTGGATGCCCAGTGCACTGGTTCACGGGCACATTTAATGAAGGACTATGCATGAGAGCTCGGGGTAATTTTGTGATGAGCTGTTCAAATGTCAGGTACGGTTAGTATGACTCTTTAGAAAAACACCCTCTGTCAGGAAATAAGATCAGAAACACATTCACCCCAAAGTGGATCTTTCTAACGGAGTCCTTCCCCGCCCGCCCCCCACCGTAATCTAGAGGATCAAGAGCAAAGTCTTTAGTGTGGCATTCAAGGCCTCAGTGGCACTTGCAACCCCATTTTCCCCATCTCCCTTCCCTTCCTGCCCCAGTCCCTCTAAGCTTCTCGGGGTTATCTGAGCCTTCCACGAGTGTCTGTGCCTTGGGCAAGCCACACCTGCCAGACAGTCCACACCAGCCCATTCAGTGGCTTCTCCCACGCCCCCTTCTCCAAGAAGTCTTCCTTGGGCCTCCCTCGATGGAAGCGCCTCCATTGGGCTCCTGATAGCCCCTCGGTGCCCCCCTGGGCTGGTAGCACACCATGCTAGGGCTGGGCTCTCCTCTGCCCCCCTGCCCTATAGCGAGCTCCTCCACGGTTGAGAGCTAAGTGCTCTTCTCTCCCGTCTACCCAGGACCTGGCCCACACACGCTAGCACACGCGTGCTGAGGGGTGAACGGATAATTGAGCGTTTCCGGTACAAATGGAATCAAAGCCTTACACAAAGATAAGGGATTCTGACGGTGGAACTAGAATTGGGGGGTGGGGGGGGGGCAGCCTTGGTAGCAGAATTCAGGACAGTGCTCCTAGATTCAAATTCAGCTCCGTCCCCCTGGGGATGTCTACAGCTGAACAGGACAGCCTTCCTCTTTCCCCAACCTTGACCCTTAAACAAGAAGGAACCAAAAGGGTACCGCCCATCCAGCTGGACTCCCACCGGACAGGGCGGAGGCCAGTCATCAGGTACCTGAGTCCCGCTGGTCCAGGGTCATAGAGTTCCACCTCCTGGTGATGTCAATGTAGAGGATGTCCACGGCCGCCATGGACAAGCTGCTGCTGCTGAGTTTACAGTTCCTGCCAAAGACGCGAAGGGACACGTTACTGCCAGAAGGAGCGCGGCCTCTTCCGGCCTGCCTCCGTGCCTTCGGCGGGGGTGGGGGGGGTGGGGGGGGGCTGTGTCCTCACCCCTGCCTGGAAGGCCCTCCCTCCCCACAGCTGGAGCTGGTGAAGGGCAGGTGGGGGGGGGGGCGGGGGAAGAGAAGGCTGAAAATGTAAGCTGAGATTAGATCATGTGGGTTCCTGTAATTTGGTTAATTCTAAAGGGCTGGAAGGAGCAAGGACTTTAGGATGACAAGTCTTTTTTTAGAGAGAGAGAGAGAGAGAGAGAGAGAGAGCGCGCACAGGCAGGGGAGAGGAGGCAGAGGGAGAGAGAGAGAAAATCTCAAGCAGGCTCCGCACGGACATCCTGTGGGTCATGACCTGAGCCGAAATTAAGAGTCAGACGCTCAACCGACTGAGCCACCCCGGCGCCCGGACACGGCCAGTCTTGAGTTGAATGGCTCTGCCACTTAGAAGCTAATGGTCCCGGCTAATCCAGCTCCCCTTCCGGAACCTCACGTTCCTCCCCTGTAAAATAGTCCGTCTTTTCTGCAGCCGCTGGGGATCGGCCTGTTGCACACAGGCCAGGGGAGGTCTCTGCCTGCTCCGAGACGGAAAGGGAATTCCTCGTTTCAGACATGCACCTCTGCACCTCTTCACCTTCACGTGCGTTCGTCTCTGGGAAGAGAGAGAAAGGCTGGACCTGGGCACCGTGCTCTCTTATCAGTGCCCAGGCGGCCGACAGTGGCACACTCGGATGGCCCAACGAAAACAGCACTGTCACCCAAACAGACGGAAGATGCCGCTTCTGTCCGGAAGTGATTCCCCAATGGAATGCTTCCCGGATGCATCCCTGGGCCCAAACCTACAGACAGGGGCTGGAGGTTCCTGCACGTCACCCATCGGAATCTGTCACCTGAAGATTTCACGTGGGTCCCGAACGGTGAGCCCGAGACTCCCAGCGCAGATGAGCGCGGCTGGCCCACACCCCTCCACGCTCAGTCCTGACTTTGGGGAGTCACCTGGAAGCAGCAGGGGTGGGGAGAGGCTGGCGTCAGACTTTCGGAGGCTCCTCTGGTTTATTTCCTCCAGTGCACAGAGGCCAAGGTAACCAGGTTTTCAGCCCCACATCTGCTCCCTGTCCAAGCCACAAAGGCATGTTTGCAATCCTCTGCCTCCCCTCTAGGTTTTGGGGGGGTTTTTTGTTTTGTTTTTTGGTCTGGAGATGTGGGGAGGCAGTCTGGCACACTGAAAAGAGCGTGACTTGGGCATCAGACAGACCAGGATAGAAACCCTGGCTCTGCTGCTTTTTCTAGCTATGTGACCGTGAGCATTTACTTAAACCTTCAGCGCCTTTATTTGCTGCTACCTAAAATGAAGAGAATAGTATCCGCCCCCATGGCGGCGGTGAAGAAGGATAAGGCGGTGCGGGCCAAGGACCCGGCATGGTGCCTGGCGCCCGGTTGGCCCACCGTTGTTGGTTCTCTTCCCAACCGCTCCCCACTTTTCGTTTCCTCTTCCAGAGCTAGAGCGTGGGATCTTCAGAGGCTGCTTGGGGCTGACCCTTCAGCAAGTGGCCCCGTCCGTTCTGGAGAAACGGAGCTCACCAGTCAGAGCGTCTGGATGTCAGGGCCCCGGGCTCTCCATCCAGACTAAAGGTAGCCCCTGGTTTGTCCAGATGCACCACCTTCCTGAACAGGGTCGAGCTGGGAAGCAAGTCCCAACACAAGCTGGATTTGCCCTCGCGATCGTGGAGTCATACCTCTGGGCCAGCTGTCCGTTTGGCCGAATTACGCTCAATGCTGCTTTCAACTCTCCAAATATGGCCTCATCCGTTGCCCCAGCTAATGATAAAGTGGTTCTTTGATTTCCCATTTGTCATCAGCCCTCGTGTGAATAGGTCCCTTAGAAGCCCGACAGGAGAGGGGTTGATTGGCAAGCAGGATTTGGGCACCCCCGAGGCCCCCCTCCAAACCCACACACACCCCGACGACGGAGGCCGTGAGTGTGCCCGGCATGGTGCCCAGACAAGGCTGGTGTTCCTTATATGCCAGCACATTGGCTCCCTCCCTCCCGCCCTCCCTCTTCCTTCCTTTCTTCCCTGCCAGTATTTCTCAGGCCATCAATTCACATCCTGCTTCCTCCTGGGCTCCTGCTCCGTATTTCAATCACAAGTCACCGGTGGCGGACTTCAAACACATCAGCGCACAGCTATTGAACCCCGGTAACAACGTGTCAATGGACGCAGAGCTTTTCATGTCGCCTGTCACCAAGATGGCTATCTCTATTGGGCTCCACCGGAGACGACGCTCCAGTCTCTCCCAAGGTGTTCCAACAGCCTGCGCTGCTCATTTTCCAAGCTTCATTAGGAAGGGCCACCACTTTTCTCTAATTATGGTATCAGTGTCCTCTGGACTACCTGCTCCCCCACGGGACAGGAGCTCTGCCTGGCTTGCTCCGTGGGTTAATGGAGTATAAAAAGGGAAACCAAACTGACCACTGGTATATAGTTATTTTTTTCTGACAGGTAGAAAATAGAAGTGTCAAACCTTTAGCAGGGGCCGTAATTTACCAAAGAGAATTCTCCGTTTATCCCTTTTCCGAGGTAACTCACCCTCCCTAGTGATGCCTGCAAATACAGTTGATTGTAACATCGGGTATGGGGACAGGGGAAGGAGGGACCCATGCTGGCTGCAGGAGACAGGAGATGCTTTAAAAGAATTTTGATTCTTTCATTTCTCGGGCACCCATTTAGTATGCCAGGCCTTTTCCTGTCCATCTTTACAACCACCCTACAAAGGAAGTACTCTTAGTCCCATTCCAGGGACAGGTAAGCTGAGACTCAAGAGAAGGGACATAACTTACCCAAGATCACACAGCTGGGATTCACATCCAGTCCTCCCTTGGAGGACAGAGTAGTGGACTTAGGAGCTCTGGGGAGAAGTAGGGAGATGGCCCAGCCCAGGGCTGCAGGAAGAACCTGGGTTTTGAGACATAGTCCCAGGCAGGGCCCAGTAAGGCCAGAGCCTCTAGAGAGACCCTGTTGGGAAGCTTTGGGATATAAGGCTGGGGGAAGACAATCACGGTCACTTGGAGACAGATTCTCCTAGGTTTGTCCCCATGGCCACTCAACATTCTCATTGACCCAAACAGGAAAAGCCTCCTTGTTTGGAGGGTCAAGACTTTCGAATGACTTTTTCACCTATCCATCCACTCGGTGCAGAATTGATTTTGTGTCCACGATGTGTAGGCGGGATTCTGAGCCCAGTGAGTGACGCAGAGCACAATCTGTCTTGGATACCACTCTCAGCGGGTGGAAGAGATCTCAGAGTCTGGGGTAAAAACAGGAAGCCTTGGTAGCTCTTAATCTTGGTAGCGTTTCCTCTTATGCCCTGGGATGCGGTTCCTCAAATAACTAAGGAGTAGAGGAGTAAGTTCTTTAGTGGAAGAGAAGTCCAAGAAATATGGTAACATGAGAAACCAGAACAATTCTTGAGAAAGGATAGACTGGAAATGTGTATGGAAAAAAAAAAAAAAAAAGAAAGAGCTGAGTCAAATGCACAGGACTTTGAATCTTGACTTTGTGACGTGACCTTGAACAAGTCACCGAAGCTCTCTGCATCAGAATTTCCTTATTTGTACAACAAGGAAACCGCTACTCACCATACAAAACCATTTTAAGGACTAGCTCAGTGCCTGGCACACATGGGGAAGTAACAAATGACGGCTCCCAGCCCTCCTCCATGATGTAGAACCACTTCGAAGAAATGTTTTGTTTTGTTGTTTTTGTTTTCCTCCCAGAATCACAGGAACGTGGGCACATATGGTGGGAGACAATCACAAATCATTCAAGTTCATTAGGAGCCCAAGTTTGGAAAGATCTGAAATCACCATCCTCATTTCCTCTCAACAACTACTGACATCTCATGGGAAATTTAGAAACCAACTTTTTCCACTCTATAAAATTCTATTTATAGAATTTCCTTCGCATTCATCCTTCTCTGTGAAATAAAAGAAGCTTATTTTTTCCTGGAAGGTTTTCTATAAGGTGAAGGCTAACAAGTAATCAATATTTGTTAATTAAAAAAAAAACCCAACACTAAATATCTAGGAGGGAAAATGACGATTCTGGTTTATAACATGTATATTTTTAAAGGCTATTGATATCGCAGGCATAGGATCTCACAATATTGCTGGAAAGAGATCATCACAGAACAGGGGGATTTTTCAAAGTCACGGAAGGAGTTAATGACAGAAGGGGAGACAAGACCCTTTACAGTTCTATTCCAGAACATTCTAACACACCATGTTGCCTCTCAGAGCATAAAACCCCCCACAGCTACCCATTATGAAACATATTAATATCTCCCTATGAGAAAAGGGAATGGAAGGGGGGAAAAAAGGAAAAAGAGAAAAACCATTCTCTAATTTAAAAGGAGACCAGGATCAAAAACCACAAAGGGGCTGAGCAGGGCCCTCCAAGTGGCCTCCATTTCCCAGAAACGAACCTGGTTTTGGCAAAGCGTTTAACGTTCAGGCTGTGGAAATGGAAAACGCCAGCACGTGCAAACTGATGTCAAATTCTGATGTAGGATACATTTGGAAAATGTGTTCTTAGTGAGTTACATAGTAAGCCCCCCAGATTAGTAATCCAATGGAAGGAAAATAGCAAAAATGCATTTCCCTCAAAGCAAGCTGTCAAGTTGAAGAATCAGACAATTTCTATTTCTCAGAGAAAGAGAAGTCTCCACGCCCCAGGAATTATTATGACATAAAAAAAGGGGGGGGGGGGAGAAAAAAGAGGTGCTTAATTCATGGTAATATGTGCTACTATTATGTGCCTCCTGAGGAAACGACATGAAAAGCTGGTTCGATGAGTTAAGTCTAGACAAGGGAACGACAGTTCATTATTTCTCATTTCTTGGTAGAAAAGAAAAGTAGAATGTGGCCAGACTGGCATTAGCATAATTCACTCCTAAAACTGCTGATCTATGCAGCACATTATGAGAGATGGTCACTGAAAATAAATTCAGTCGGATGTTTGTTTTGTTCCCTCCTGTTCTCTTTAAGGAACTTGGAGAGAAAGAGCGGGTCGTCCAGGTGAAAGCCAAGTTCAGCTTCTGTCGTTTGTGTGGGAGATCTGAGAGGAGTGTATATCTAGCCAGCAAGTACGTCTCCTGCGCAGTGCTCCAGAGAAGGGCACTTGGCTCGATTTAACATATGGCATAAATATTATTAATTCATAATGAAGCAAAATTTAAACCGGAGTGGAAAGGAGAGAGAGAGAGCGAGCAGTTGTTAGCAAGAGAAAACGCTTGCTGTTAAATTTAGCTGGCAAGACTGAACATACTCAGATAAATCTAAGTGCAGAGTATCATCTTTTACGATTAAGTTGCTGTTGGGATCTCTTGGTATATTTCAAAAGGAAAAATCTATTAATGATTGTGCAACATTTTCTCCACTTCTTCCTGCAGGACACTGGCTGGGTGGGTGTGGAAGGAGGGGAGAGGGGCTCACTGCCGGAGTCCGGCTCCCCACCTGAAGACGTTGTTCCCCCTACTCAGGGCACCAAGGCTCCCGCGGACAGTGCTGCAACAGACGGTGACCTGAGGGCCTCCAACCTCACCAAAATCGGTTTTACTGGCAAATGCCCTTAATTATTCAGAAAAAAAAAAAAAAAAAGGATGGAAAAATCATAAGGCCTATCACACAGAGACAGATCTGTAGCGATAGTTTTGACATTACTCGGTTCCAGTCTGAGAGTGTTTTAGGAGTCCCCTTTGCTAGAACCATTCTCAGTTCTGTTTTCTTCTCAAGATCGTGAATGAGCCTAGCAGCCCTCTTGGTACGTTCCCCACCTCTCATGCCGGAGCTCACACGCCGGTGGGCTCTGTGGTCAGTCGCACTTTGATTGAACCCACCCAGTGTTTCAAAATTATTTTCTGAATAGCCAACGTGGATATGCATGTATTGAGATTTTATATAAAAATCAGCATTTCTAGGGGCGCCTGGGTGGCTCAGTTGGTTAAGTGTGAACTCTTGATTTCAGCTCAGGTCATGATCTCGAGGTTCGTGAGATCAAGCCCCACGTCCAGCTCTGCGCTGATGGTGGGAAATCTGCTTGGGATTCTCTCTCTGTTCCTCTCTCTGCCCCTCCCTGCTCTAAGTCAATCTATCAATCAATCAATCAAATTTTTAAAAATCGGCATTTCTAGCTTCTCTTAGAAAATCAAAAGCTCTGGTGACACTAGCCCAGCAGCAGCCTTTCCTTTTATCCAGGGATGTCCCCTCCACAACCTTCCAGATCCCACCCACTGGCTTATGCTTCCTGCCTGACCCTGGAGGCAACCAAGAGTGTGATTCTTACGGTAAGCTATTTTTTTCAAATCTCTCCCCGCCCCCTTCTTCTATGGCCTTCTGCTTTTCCTCCATTCTTCCTTCTTCCTGCCTGGAACTCGGCCATGATGGCTGGATTTTGAGCAGCCATCTTGTGACTCTGAGGCAACCCTGAAGCTTGAAAGCACATGCTTAGGATGGATGAACAGAAAGACAAAAAGAAAGTGGGGCATGATCACATTGTGGAGTCATTAACCAGCCTAGAATCCCCACTGTCAAGCTTCCTATTATATGAGAGAAAATCAATCTTGTTATTTTAAACCCTTTATAGATGAGTATCTATTACTATGAGTCAAATGCAATTCCTAAATGAGTCAGAAGGTATCAGGTAGTATTTTCAGGGAAGTAACAACATGCATCTGTTGACTTTCTTGAGAATTCCCATTGTCTAATGGAAATAATAGTCACAAGACTCCCACCTAATAAATAGCTCCAGTAAACTAGGCTCTGGGTCAGGTGCTTGAGGATGTATTACATCCCAACCCCATAATAACCCTGAAAGGCAGGAGAGATTGTTCCCATTTTACAGACGAGGGAACTGAGCCTTGGAGAAGGTGAGGGATTTGCCCAAAGCCACACAGCTATTAAGTAATGTGATTGGTCCTGAAGCCAGACCCAAAGCCTGGACCCTTTCCACTGGGCTTTCCCCTTCCCCTCCCACCACCACCCCCCCCCAGAGCTAACACAAAGCGCTTCTCATAATCACCGTGCAAGTCCGAACTCAGGTTTCCTAAAATGGCAATTATTCCTGCTGATTCTTCTGTTCACCATCCCATCAGGAATATCAGAGAGCCAGAGTTAGAATTCAGAAAATTCAGTTGGAGAGAAGCGCATGACAAAATGTTTCCAATTCGAGACTTCTAATTATTTGCTTTAGTGAACAAAATTACGGAGAGCGTGACTTTGAAGTGGAAGGTAGAAATATTAAAATCAATGACAGGAAAACAACAGCAACATCGAATGCCAGCAGATAGTTTCCCTGAGGTGTGTAACACACGATCCTGCTAGCTCCATCCCCGTTTTATGGGATCGCTGAGATTCAGAGAGGGTCACTAACTTGCTCAAGGGTTACACAGCTAGTCAGTATTGCTTCAGATATTTATTCACACCTGTGTTGCACCAAAGTGCCCCAGAGAGTAGAGGCAAGTTAAGGAATAATCGAGTGCCGTGGTTTATTTTGTTGGCTTTGGCAAAAACGCAGCTGATTTATCTCATGGTTCATGTTTAAAATTCATGCAAATTGTGTGTTATACTCGATCATATAGCCGTGTTATTTTTATATCAGGACAAATACATTAAATTATTTATCAACTGAATTATTTAGCTTTTCTCTCCCGACATGGACACTTTGGAAAGACGTGCCTTTTTTTTTTTTTGCTGTGGCTTCCTAAATGCTCAGCACCCAGCCACTACCACTGGGAGAACATCACCCCGGTTTAAGAAACACAAGGTCTGTCCGAGTCCGAGGGGCAATTATTTATATGTGGCCTAAGGACCTAGTTTAAGGTAGCACAAAACTGTGTTTTAACCACAAGTGTAAGGTGGCGAAAGCTGTCACATCTGTAACATTCATTAGTTCATTCGACAACCAAGAGTGTGCCAGGCCTAGCTCCTGCCACGGGGCCACTCCAGCCCCGGCTGGGGCACTGACCCGGCACTGCAGACCACCCCCCCCCCCACCCGCCACCGCCCCAAGCGGTCAGGGAGATGGGACCAGCCAGATGCGGGGCCGGACTCCACCCTGCCCGAACCCCAAGCCGAGGGGCCGGTCTCACTGACCTTATAAAAGTCCGAAAGCCTGTTGGTCCCAACTTCATCGTCCCCTTGATCCCCAGGAACCGGATAAACAAATTTGCCATCCTGTCCACCAGGCGCAGGTAGTTGAATTGCTTGGCATACTTGGGGAACACCTGCTTAAGGCAGATGGAGGGCAGGTGGGCTTCGGGATCCGCGTTGCCGTCGGAGGCGCTGGCCGGCTCACTGTCGGAAGGATCCTCCTTTGCAGCTAATGGCTTCGTAAGCTGCTGAGACCTGAAGGACACGAGCAAGTAATGAACCAACAGGTGCAGCAGGAGTCATAGGACGCAGCGCCTTCTCACACATATTCTCCTCTCTTTACAGTTCAGATACCTCAGGAGGTGTTTTCACGGACACTGTTTTCATTGTACAGACCAGCGGCCTGACCTCAGAGAAGCGAGCGGCTCAAGCTCACATAGCTAGTGTGTGGCAAGGTCGGGACTCGAACCCAGGACAGAGCCAGGACCGCCCTCTGTTCTCCCATCCTGGTTTCCCAATGTGGACAACTGCCTTTACCGTACTCGTGATTCAAGAGAGTACTCTATTACAGAGCAGCCTAGGTTTGATTTCAAACTCCTACTTGTGGGTAGTAATTGAATAATTAAGAAATATAAAAAATCTCATTGAGGGCTGGCAAGAAGCCAGAAGCACAGTTCAATGAACAATTTGCAAAGATACATCAGTTTCCCAATTCTAGGAATAGGCACAATTACGTTTTCTGGCTTAACTATTTTCTTATTTGGAACTCATACAAAAAAAAAAAAAAAAAAACCAACATGATTATCATGTTGTGATCCCAGAGTCTGGATATTTCATTCTGAAATTATTCTGAGAGTCAAGAAAAGTCACAGCTACAACTCCCAGATAGCCACCTCTGGCTTGGAATGCTTTTCTCACCTCCAGACCCACATATTCATCACCTGCTGCACCTTCGGGATGGCCCCCAGTCACCCCAGGCTGAAACACCTGCCCATTTCCCTCACCCCAAATCTACACTCCCCATCTCCTTGACCGTCACCCCCATCTGCCAGCTACCCAAGCAGAAAATGTCAGGATAAATGCCAGGCCTACCTCCTCAGTATTTCCTGACTGGGGAGCTCTGCTCTCCCCAACCTGGGTCTTGTGGGTTCTCCCCTGGACCATACCAACCGCCTCCAGCCTTTCCCGTCCATAGACCCATAGACACTGGCACCTGAGGCACCTCTTTTTTTTTAATTAAATTTTTTTTTGAGAGAGAGAGAGAGAGAGGAGAGAAAGACCGTGAGCAGGGAAAGGGTCAGAAGGAGAAAATCTTAAGCAGGCTCCACATGAAGCCCAAAGTGGGGCTCGATACAACGACCCTGGGATCATGACCTGGGCCGAAATCAAGAGTCGGACGGTCAACTGACTCAGCCCCCCGCCCCCCCACCCCGTGTCCCCTGAGGCACCTCTTCTAAAGCAAACCTGGCTGGGTTGTCCCTTACTACAACTCTTTAGGGATTCCCGAGTGCCTACAATGAAGCCCATCCTTTTCATTCTGGCACTCAAGGCCCTTCTCGATTTCTTCTCCGTCCTCCTCATTTCCTATCACTACCTCTAGATAGGCCTGGGGTGCTCCCTGCACGCTCCCCTGTTGCCAGGTGGTCTGGGCCGGACCGGAGACTTGAGGCCCACTGCACCCCAGCTCTCCTCCACAGCTGGTGCCTCTCTCTGCCCTTCCTTGCAGCTCACCTCGCTCTCCTGTCTGCTGTTCTGCCCACAGCTGGTCCAGGGTCAGGTGTGACCTTTTCCACGTGTGCATCCATTCCTGAGACAACCCTGAGCAGGCTGTACTTGGTCAGTACATACTGCCCAACGGGCTAACTGATCCAGGAAAATTACAACCACGTCACATGGTATTGAGCTCAAGGCCACTATCTACTCTTTTCTTTATTAAATGGCCACATCCCCTGTGTTCCCACTTGTGAGCTCACCACCAGTCACCAAGTTGGGTCATCTTGGTATCTTTGTACCTGCTTTCCTTGGCCTTTGAGGTCTTCCCCTGGCCCTGGCTGCCCGGCACATTTCTTCTGGTCCACTTCCAGAACCAGCTCAGATGTCTCCTTGACCACACCAATGACTCTTTCCATGCTCCACTCCTGTTCCTTGGACTTGCTTCTTTGTTCCTCTGGTCAAGTGGCACTGCATTTGTCTGTAGACCAGTCCCTCTTACCACATCTCATTCAACTCTATCTCTACAGGACCTGGAACGCTTTTGGCTTTTGTGAAATGTCTCGTTGAATTTGTTGAAGTGGGCAAGTTTGCTTTTAATGGCAAGCCATGCCTCAAGTAAGATACCAAGGTTATAATGCTTTGTACACCAGCTCTTTTTTTTTTTTAATGTTTATTTTGAGGTGGGGGGAGGGACAGAGGGTCCAAAGCAGGTTCTGCACTACAGCAGCAAGCCCTGTGCAGGGCTCGAACTCACTAGCCACGAGATCATGACCCCAGCCAAAGTCAGACGCTCAACCGACTGAGCCACCCAGGCGCCCCCAGGAAAACAAACCCCTTTTGAAGTTCAGCCGTGTGGATGGTTCTGGGGAAACAAATGCTCAATCTCACCAGGATTTCTCCTGAGAAGCACACGCTCCTGGGTGGGACACTGCACAATCTCCTTTCAGCTAAGCTGGTTTTATCATCATCTCCTTGAATTTCAGGACAGTACATAAAAGTCAGTGGTTACTTTTCAGGTGAAATGACATGTTTCCACACGAAGGTTACAGGAAGACAGATGAGGAAAGAGTAGTAGTGTTCTGGAAATTAGCTCTTAAATTACCGGAGAAGTGGCAGTTGCTGACTTGCTAAGTACTCATTAGGTTTTTGGTCGAGGGAAGGTTTGGAAACGAACAGTTTGAATATGCTCTGTGACAATGAAGAGAGCTCCGAGAACCCTTCAATCAGCCGTCCTATCTCCAGTACCTCGCTGGCTCTTCACGCAGCCCTGTGAGGTGACTGTCACTCTTTGAAAAAAAAAATTTTTTTTTCTTTTAATGTTTATTCACTCTTCGAGAGACAGAGAGAGACAGAGCGTGAGCCAGGGAGGGGCAGAGAGAGAGGGCGACACGGAATTTGCAGCAGGCTCCAGGCTCTGAGCTGTCAGCACAGAGCCCGACGCGGGGCTCGAACTTATGGACTGCGAGATCATGACCCGAACTGAAGTCAAGGCTTAACTGACTGAGCCACCCAGTCGCCCCGAGGTGACTGTTACTCTTATGCCTTCTGTTCCGGGTAAGAAACCGAGCTCCAGCAAGGTTTGTCACAGCTGAACCAGGATTGTAAATCAGCCCTTCTAACCAGGGCTCGTTCGTTGCCCCTCTACTGTTAGAAAGCACAGCATGGTTCGCAGGGTGGGCCACAGAATCCAAAGTACTGTTATTTATGTTGTATTTTAAATAGTTGGGTTGTTTTTTTGTTTGTTTTTAGAGTATAACGGTCATCCATGCTCTTTGCAGACATTTTGAGGACGTATAAAAGAATCGAAATCATTCGTCACCCACAGCTCAGGGATAAAGACCATGTTTTGGTTTCTTATCTATAGTTATGAAGTTAGGATCACATTGCATATAGTGTAAATCCTTCTTTTCACACTTTAAGTTACATCCAGAGTATCTTTTTTTTTTTAACATCTTATTTATTTTTGAGACAGAGACAGAGCGTGAACGGGGGAGGGTCAGAGAGAGGGAGACACAGAATCTGAAACAGGCTCCAGGCTCTGAGCTGTCAGCACAGAGCCCGACACGGGGCTCGAACTCACGGACCGCGAGATCATGACCTGGCTGAAGTCGGACGCTTAACCGACGGAGCCACCCAGGCGCCCCACATCCAGAGTATCTTCCCGTGGCATTAAACACGTTTTCACGAAGGTGATTTCTCACGGATGTGAAATATTCGGTATTAAAGCCAAACCATAATTTAATTAGCCGCCCCCTTCAGTTGGCTATTGACTGTCTACTTGGCCTATTTATTAAAAAAATTTTATTTATTTAAGAGAGGGAGGTTGGGGGGTGGGGGTAGAGGCAGAGAGAATCCCAAGCAGGTTCCATGCTCAGCGCAAGGCCCGATGAGGGGCTCAAACTTACGAACCATGCGATCATGACCTGAGCTGAAATCAAGAGTCAGGCGCATGTCTGAAGCCATCCGGGTGCCCCAACATGGCCTGTCTGTGACTAAATGGAATGTGGTGATCGGTCCCTAAGTGAATGTGCTCCCTCTTAGAAACAGGACACATCACAGCTAGCAGCAGACTTGGAGGTCCTTCTGTGCAATGAAGCCATCTTATTTTTGGCGTGTGGTCTAATGCATGCAACGTAAAAGGTGCCATTTTAATCACTTTAAAGCGCACAATTCGGTGGCATTTAGTACATTCACAGTGTTGGGTACGCATCACCCTCTTATCTAGTTCCAGAACATTTCCATGACAATGCCATTTCAGAGAAGAAACTTCAATCCCGGGCAGATAAGGCCACTACCATCAGTGGGTCACTTAATTAGCAGATGGTCCAGGGTGGTGGCCTTTGCTTGGGTTGCTCTGGCGACGAGGACCCCACCACCTCCAGGGGACCTCTTGGGCTGGGCAGGCTTTCCCGCTGATATGCATGTCAGAGGAGGCCTCTCGCCAGCGTCCTCAGCCTGCCACAGGTTCTGCCCCAGAGCCGCGCAGATGGAGTGCTTTTTTTTTTTTTTCTCCTTTACGTGAGCCCTTCACATTCTTTCAAGGGCTGCTGTGTTTACTGGCTGACTACCGCTTCCCTTCCTTCCTGAATCCCAATTAATATGCTCAAGATGACAAGGGCCTTCTAAGCCACAGATATAATTTTCATGGACTCAAAACCACAAATTTAGGGGGAAGTGTTTTACTCAACTGGAAGAAGGCCGTAAAGATGTAGCTGATACAGAAGAAGAGATAAAACAGTGAGAAATGGTTATCTTTGCTTGAGCTAATTCCAATGATCACATCGAGATCCAAGTTATCACAAATACTGTAAAATCCTCTTTTTACTTAATAGCATTTTAATGGAAACGGCGGGTTTATGAAATAAAAGTGACTGGTAAAGAAAACATAAATCAAGCTTACTAGTCCTTTGGGGTAATTTCTTTTTTTTTTTTTTTTTATTGAATTTGGTGTATTCTTGATTCATTAAAATTCTGGAGTGTTTTATCTATTATCGCTTTTCAAATAAAATGGGATTCTTTTTTATTAAAACTCTTGTGAAAAACCACCTAACTTTCATTTTGCCTGCTATGTATTGGGGACCTACTGTACGTCAAGCATTGGGCCCAGCAACTTGCTTCTAGTACCTCATTTGTTTCTCATAACAATTTTACGAGGTAGGCGGAAACTACGAGGTAGGTGCCATTTTACAGATTAAAAGCCCAAGACCCAGAGAACCAGAATAATTGCCCAACCTCACAGATCAGTAGTGGGCTCAGAATTCATACTTCGGACTATACCACTACACATTCCGTGCTTAGCTCACTGTATTGTTCTTGTGCTAATTGGATTTAAATCCAACCAAAGACTTTTTTCCTTAGGCAGAAGCTCCATAACAGCCCCAGAAAGCAACCAAATCGGAAGGTAGATAAAGCAAGGTCAAATTCCAGTGTCGGAGAAAGTGCGCCAAGTCTCTCAGAGAAATAGTCACCATTTTTAGTTAAGCAGCCCTTCGATAATTTTATTTGTCCGAGGACTTCCCTGTCCCAGGGGCCTCGGTGAGGTGGACACAGTTCTTACCACCCCAGAAGCACGTGACCACGTTGGGGGGGGGGGGGAGACAAGACCCATCCATAAACAATGAGTGAGCAAAGCGGAAGTGGCCAGTCGAACATGCAGAGTGGGACCTAGAACATATGGAAGGAGGTTGGTTTGCTGGGTAGTATTGCATGAAGGGGAAGGGGTGGGAATACGAGCAGGAAGCTGGTGGGGGTGTCTAGGTCTCATAGGATCTAGGATGTGAGACAAGGGTGTTTGGATTTGGTAGTGCGGGAGATCAGGAGTGGTGGGTTTAGGGGAGGGGAGTGGCAAAATCAGAAGTGTGGTGAAGGTGAATGAGCCTGCCAGCAGCACGAGTCCTGAATCGAGGCAGGGGACTGGACGATGTTAGGAAGCTACTGGAATATTCCAGGTCAATCATTCTGATCAACCTGGCCAACCAGGATCAGCATCACCTGAGATCTTGTTAGGAATATGAATCCTTGGCCCTATCCCAGGCCTGTGGACTCAGAAACTTCTGTGAGTGGGCCAGGCAATCTGTTTAGCAAGCCTCGTGGGTGATTCCAAGGCAGGCTAAGATCTAAGGATCGCTGGTTCTAGGTGAAAGAGGGTGGATTTGGCAACGGCTTGACCATGGGGGTCAGAAAGGGAGAGAACACCCTGGATTGTGTTGCTGGGCAATCCGTGGGTTGGCAGGAGAGCCTCGTGGGCAGTGGTGGTGCTGCACCGAGGTAAGCAGGCTCCTTTCCCTGCCATTTGACCAAGACCTGTCCCCACAGTCACTTGGGGATTTAACTGCGCATTGTCATTCCTAAAGAAACTGCTAACCGCGTACCAAAGAAGCGCCTTAAATTAGCCCAGCAGCTAATTTAAAGAGCTGGAGGGTGAAGTCACTAAAAATAAACGGAACTACCACGTAGCCCAGCTCTGTCACTTGATGAATCTCTGCCATCGCAGGGCCCCATTTGCTTGATGGTGATGCGATGCTATTTGAACAGAAGGCGGTAGATGATAGAGCGGGCGAGGCAGGTGTTTCCAAATTGATGAGGCAAAGTACTCAGGGAGGGAACTTTGTCCGATGCTCCAGTCCCTGTAAGGCCCAGGCTGGGCCTACCTGTCCCCCTCCACGCAGTGTTCTGAGGGCTCACCTGGCCACGGCCACCTCCCTGGATCACTTCTTTCCCCAGCACGGCGTGACAGGAACAGCAACAAACACAATGGTGACGATATCGGATATCGGCAGCACTTACTATGTGCCAGGTACAGCAGTTTGAAACAAACTTAACCTTGATTCAATCCTACAAAGTAGGTGTTATTATTATGCCCATTTTACAGATGAGGAAACTGAGGTATGAAGATACAGTCTAATTCCGGTTAGAAACCCGGGTTAGAAACCCAGGCAGGCTGGTGCTAGCATCCTTGTTTCTAACCGGTGCACGACGCCCTTTCACACACGAGGAGTTACCAGGCACTGAGTGCCCGAGAGTCAGGCGGGATACGGGTAACATCCCATTTGAGCCTGGCAATGATCCTATGACTTACGTACTATCAGTGGCCCCATTTTACTCATGAGAAAAATTAGCTTCAGAGAGGTTACCCTACTTTGCAAAGGTCACTCAGCTATTACATGGCTGAGAGTGAGGATTTGAACCTGGGTCTGTTTGGGTTCAAAGCCCAGGCGCTCTCCACCCTGTCACGCTACAACTCATTGTAGTTACGCACCTTCTCTAGACACACGTTCTCCTCCCTGACGGTGGAGGGAAGTCTCTTACTTCTGGGATGTCATGCAGCCTATGAGGGAGCGTGGCTGCGAGGGCACCCCGTCCAAGCCTAGCCCAGGACTATTGCATCGCTTAGGATCAAACACACAGCCTCCCTATGAAGCATCCAGACGGATCTGCTTGGGGGCTCGTAACTGACCTCAATGGGACGACGCGGGAGTAACCAGCACGTATCTGGATGGGGCTGGTCCCCGTTGCCGAACAAATGAATCCCTATTTTACCATTACAGGCTCACGTGAGTCACCGATGCACGGCGTTTGTCGCGTATATGAATTGACCAGGGCCCCAGTGGCGACAGCAGCAGACCGGGTCTCAGTCACTGCTGGGGACGAGTTCCCAGAGCCCCCAGGCTGGGGTTGCCACAGGACCATCTTCCTGCCAGGCCCCGACTTAACAAAAGGACAAACATGAGGACTTACTCCAGTGCCCCCATCCCCACAGACCCAGAGCGCATGCTATTTCAGAGCGGGAAGGGCCGTCAAGGGTCACCGGGCTCGGCCCTCTCATTTTCCGGATGAAGGAACTGACAGACCTCGCAATACGCTTCTTTCCTAACAGGGCTCTCTCTGCTCCGCCCTTCCGCACACGGCCAGCATCTTGCCGTCGTTCTTGCTCTCTTTGTCCTGGGCAGTTAGAGTCAGTGAGGCGCACTGTCACGTGGGCCAGGGAGGGGTGATGCCAGGCAGCTCCTCGCCACAGGGCACCGGCCTGCTGCTCCCCTGGAGTCCCGGCTCTGCCCTCTGGAGCCGGGCGACCTCGGGCAAGTCATACAACCTCAAGGAAACCTTCAGCTTCCTCTTACAAAGAATGGGAATAATAATGGCACCTAACCTACCGGGCTGATGTGATTACAGAGAAAGTGGATGCATCGTGCTTGGCACGGCGCCTCAGTACCTGTTAGCCGCTGTGATTATAATCACCAACTTGATCTCCCGCCATCATCTCCGGAGGCTCACTGTCTGGTCACCAGGCTCAGTGGGAGAGATCGGCACACGTCTCTGGGAACTCCGGAGGCTACGGGGTTTCTTTACCCACTTTCTGACGGTTTGCTCTGCCCGCAGCTCACATTACTAGACACTAGACTGCCCTCCTGCTCTCTGAGCGGGAAATCTCACTGCAAGCTGCACCTGGCCTCTCGTCTCGCCCTAAATACATCCCCCGTATGAGTCTCATCTTCTTGGACCTCACTGGAAAACTGCCCCTCACCTGACACCCTGGTTTTCCACTGAGGATGACTAATGTCACAAAATAACGCACAGAGAAACGTCACAAAATCACTGCTGTTAAATGCAGAAAAAGTTAAACCGTGGAGTTAGCAGGGGCCCTGGCGGTCATTGCGTCCCATTTTTCTCTTGAACGATACAGGGATGTCGAGGCAGACACTTGCTTGGGGTGAGGTGGCCAGCGAGAGGTGTTGGCAAAGGCAGACCCAGTTCTCCTGGCTTCCTGTCCAAAGCACTTAAAAAAGGAAGAAGGAAAGGGGACAACAACAACAACAACAACAAACCAAACCACCGCTAAACTGAAATGTCAGAGTGGCCAAAATTCTGATTCTGAATGAAAGGCTTCGGACCGCGTGGAGGCCACCCTGGCAGGCAGGGAGGAGAATTCTTCCTCCACACCCCCCTCCACTCCCCCTCACCCCCCCCCTCCACCAAAGGGCTACATTGTCCCGTCTTTAACCCCACCCGGTGGTTGGCCACCATCTTTCTGTGGATGATTGGGCTAGTGCTCAACTTTTCACAGGAACCCAGAGAAGGATTTCCTGATTTTCGTCGCGCCTGGCCCACACTGGCTGCCCCAGGCGCCCTCGACCGGGCCCTCCCTCCTCGTGAGCAGAGCACTGGTGTGGGGTGGGGGGCTACTTTGCCTACCTCACCTCCCCCTCTCCACGCTCTTCCCCTTCTTTGTAAACGTTCTTTCCGAAATTATCCACGCGAAAACAACTCGTCCTTCACATCGTAGACTTCGCATCGCCTTCTCCAAAAAGCTTTCCTCAGCCTTTGGAGCTGGAAGCAGCCATTCCTTTCCCTAAAACCTTCTGGACTCTCTGTACATCGTCATCATCCTCATGCTCATCCCAAGATGTAAGTATTGAGCGTTTCATCTCTACCCTACCCAGAGCAGAGCCCACGGTCTGCATTCCTTTTGTCGCCATCATACCCAAATAGCTGTTGGTATGACTGTCTCTGACACCTGTCTCCTTCCCTAGACTGCGAGTCACGGGAGGGCAGGCCCTGCTGTCACTCACGTATGAATCTCTCTTCTGACACCGTTCCGGACACACAGTAGGTGCTCAAAACATTGGATGGCGAATACAGACGGGCATTGTTTCACTGAGTTCTTACAACAGTCTAGTTGATTAGACGCAGTTATTAACTCGAGTTTACATCTGAGGATACTGAGGCGTTGGGAGGTTAAGTCAGCTGCCTAAGTGATGGGGCTGGGCCCGGAACCCGGGGTCACATTTTTAACACCGCCACCGCCACACCCCTCCACATACATTGCCAGAATGCATCCCTTCTCTTTGTCCCTCCCAGCTATGGGAAGAGCCTGTCTATCTACAGGAGGAGCCAAGATTTCCTGGTGGCAACAGCAAAGCACCATCTATGTGACGATTGTAATCAGTGGTTGTATTAGCCTCTGTTTTACCACCTCCAAAATTAGCAGAAAAGGCCAACTTGAGCTTTCATTGTCTAGTTCTGCTAATGAAGGGATCCTTTTAATTACCCACTCAGCGCCTGTCTGCAACACAAAGCGTTTTAGTGTTTAAACACAGTTCTGCACCAAAGTATAGGCCTGTGTGAACACAGACGATAAGTGGGGGAAACCATGTGTAGAAGTTATCCTTTGCTTAGACTGTAATTCTTTTTGGCTTTCAATTTTATCCAAATGCAGCTCCTTTTTTGTGGTGCTCCTAGTTCTCCTTTGTATACTGTATATGTGCCCGGTGAACACCAGGTACCCAGGGATTCAGTGGGCATATCACAGGACGAATATCCTTCTCCCTTAAATTTTGGATGAAATCTGCTTGATTGGTGGATTTCACCTGCCCCTGATTTGCCCTCGGGGGTCCTCCCCACCCAGGACTGCCTTACGGCTGGCTGGTCAACCCGCAGTGAGGGTGTTGAACACAAAACTATCTTCATTCGTGTCCCAGGGGCTCAAGGAGTGTGTATCCCACTTTTTGAGGCAGTCTTTGTGTGTGTCGTGCTGTTTGGGGTTTTCACTAACGTGAGTGAGGCCTTATGGGGCTGATCCCATAACCTTTCTCAGGCAAGGGTGCCCAGAGTTTGTATTCCTACGTGGTCAGGGGGTAAGAGGGATAACTCCTACTGAGCCCCTCCTATGGGCCAGGAACCTTCTGTACGTTAATTACCCTGGTTAAGCCACACGAGACCTTAACATAGAGATATTAAGATGGAGATATTTTGGAAGCAGAATGCCTGGGTTGGAATCCTGGCCCTGTTGCTCACTAGCTTGGTGACTTTGGAAGAGTCTCTTAACATGCTCGTGCCTTGGTGTCTTTATCTGTGCAATGGGGATAATAATTCTACCTACATCACAGCATCATTGTGAAAACGAAATGGGCTAATACATATACGTAGAGCATTTAGAACCATATCTGGCATGCAGTAAGCACTCAATAAGTGTTAGCTGTTACCAAGCTAAGCTCAGGTTACATGAAGTCCTCAAGGTCACCTGCCTCTAAGTGGTCGCATCTGGTAATCTGGCTCTGACTCTCAAGACCTTGTTCTTTCTAGGCCTCCATCGGCGTTCTCCAGTGCCAAGGGGGCTCTCTGCTGACCCTCTGTGAGGACACTGCAGTCTGAGCCCTGGCGCAGCAGGGCGTGGCCTAGAGAAGGTCACTCTGGGTGCTCGATGCGCGCCTGGTCTCGGTACTGAGCGAGCTTCCACTGCCTTTCTGCTCCCACTGCTTCAAACGCACGGCTCTTCCTGGGGTTACCATGACCCTCCTGATCGCCACCGACCTTCTCAGTCTTTCTCCAGTTCAGCTTCTTCATAGCATCTGATGATGCTTTGACCACGATTTCTGGAACTCTCATTTCCTGGCTTCTGTGCCCATGCCCTGGTGGTTTTCTGTTCTCTGTCTTTTTTCCCTCCTGGAGGTAGAGTGTCCTTTAAGCCTCTGTCCTTGACCTGCTCCCTGCACCTCCCCCCCAACCCAGGCTCCCTAGGCCCTCCCATTCACACCCAGAGATGACTGCCCGGATGCCTGTGTCCTGCTCCCCCCCCCCCCCCCCCCCCAACATCCAGGCCCCAATCCCGCACACCTTGCCGAGCTCACTTCAGGTGCCAACCCACCCATAAGTCCCCCTCGTCCCTCCCACCAGATACACTCTCCTCTGGATCTCCCACAGCACCTCATTTGCTCCTCTCCTGTGCAATCAATCATCTTCTAAACTTATATTACAGCCGTGGAAGTCTGTGGCCTCTCTCCCCCATAGACTGTGAGTTTGCTGAAAATAGAACCCATTTTTGTTCCCCTAATAGTACTCTACATCTCATAGGCAATGCAAAAGAAAAGGCACGCTCGCTCGCTCGCTGGCTCGCTCGCTCGTAGATGACTGGGTAAGAAAAGCATTCTTTAAGACAAATAACGTGAAGAATTTGGTGTAATTTTGCCGTAGGCAAGAAAACGGGCGGGGTGACCTCTGCGTGTCATTTGCAGCTTCAGGTCCTAGAAAGCCATTTTTTTGTTTTGTTTTGTTTTGTTTTAAGGGTAATAGTGCAACAATAAGAATTTATGGCAATAAGAATAACAGCCATCCTGGCTCCACTCACTTCCTACCCGTATGGCCTTGGGGAAGTTGTGTTAGGCCCGGCCTCTGTTTCTCTTCTATAAAATGGTGATGGACTACAGCAACCCCCTCACAGAGGTGTGGAGGCATTCAGTAGGGTGACGTGAAACAAAAGGCTAGCGTCCTGGCTGCAGCACAGTGAGTACGAACGAAATGTCAAACAAAAATCAGGGACTTCCGGTCAGCTGAAGTCCAGCCAGGAAGAATTAACTGCCTCCTCCAGTCCGTAGCATTCCATCCCTCCAAGAACTTCGGTCCTCACAAAATGAGATTTTTTTTTTTTTTTTTTTTTTTTTTTACAACACGGCTAATAAATTAGGCATATGCATATTAGCAACCAGGTCCAGAGAGAAAGCCTAACTTTTTTCTCCACGCCATTTGAATTCCCCTAACATAGAGTTGTTGTCAAAATCCATTAAAGTATTAATTTCTCTTGTCACTGCACAATTCCCCAAGCAGACATCCAGACTGTGTGCAGTGGTGTTTCTCGCAGAAGTACTAAATGTTTAGTTATCATGGCACATTTTTTAGATGATGCCTCCCTGATAGGTCTAGAGAGACTGCATAGGTTCAAGTACAAGGTTAAGGCAGGGTGGCAGGACGGCAACAGTTGTGGGGATTACTCATCAAGCGGGCCTGGGGCTGAGCTCCAGCACTGCCACTTACCAGCTGAGTGGCCTCGGGGAAGGTACTTAACCTCTCTGAGTATCGGTTTCTTCATTTGCAAAATGGTGACAATAATACTAAACACACAGGGGGTTGGTGAGAACCAAATGGAATACCAAATGTAAAGAACCCCGTAGAATGCCAGACAGATCGCTGGCCCTCAGTGTAAGACAGCTTAAAAATCCCACAGATGTGGAGACGTGCAGACCGGGGTCTAGAGGCTGCTGCGCCCACTTGCCAGCCCCCCTGAGGGGCAGCCCTAAGGAGCAGTGTGCTTTTTGTGACACAACATCCCGGACACGGCACACGGACACTTCTTTCCCAGTGGTTTCTCCGGGCGCCCGTTCAAATGAGTTAAATATCCTCAATTGACCAGCTCACCTGGCGGAAGTGAAAGGTTTCTGTGCCAAGAGGAATGGGGCGGGCGCCCCGCACCCCAAAAAAGAAAACAAGAGAAAGCCTATCTTTTAGTTTCCCTGCTAACAAGCACCTCCTGGAGCTGAAGTCAGAGCTGGCCTCTTCCTTGGTTGTCATGGCAACGTCACTGACCTACCCGGTCCTGCAAATCCCTATGAGATGGGGAGGGGGACACGTGGAGGGAGGGTCCAGGCGAGCACAGCCAGGGGGACACGTGGGAGGGGGGTAGGTCCAGGGTGCACGGCCAGGGGGACACGTGGGGGGGGGGGTCCAGGTGAGCGCAGCCAGGGGGACACGTGGGAGGGGGGGTCCAGGGTGCACGGCCAGGGGGACACGTGGGGGGGGGTCCAGGGTACACGGCCAGGGGGACACATGGGGGGGGGTCCAGGTGAGCGTACATTGAACAGAAGCACTGCGAGTGGTACCCTCAGCTGGTTTTCTGAAACACGAAAACCCTGGCAGAAGTGTACCCGTTGCCCAGGGAACGGGGAAATTCAAGTTGTTGCTGTAGTTCCTTTGGTGATCATGGATAGACGTGGAGCCCGGCAGAAGGCCCGTTCCAACCTGGTGAATGAACAGTTCTTGCTTCTTCAGCCACGACGCAGAGACGGGGAGACCCCCGGGCGCCTCTCCTGCCAGGCTCGGTGTCTGGGAAAAGGTGGCTGATGCCGGTACCCACTGCCACTAGCTGTGGTTCAACCCCCAACGTATGGAGTAATTTCCCATCTGGCATCTATTGCCACCAGAGCAACCGCTTGGGAAGAAACCAGCATGTGCCCATTTTACAGGTGAGAAAATTGAGTGCTGTGACCACGAAGCAGTGAGTACCGACACTTTCACTTCGTCTTTGCTCGCTTGCTCTCTGCCCCCTGAGAAGCTTAATCTGTGATAGCGCTTGAATTTGCCAAACAGATTCAGTTCTTTCCCTTACTCTTAAGCTCTGGGGCGCTTTTAAAAGTCACCTTCCAAGTCCAGCACTTGCCAGTGAAATCCACCCAGGTGTCCCGCTTGCATCCAAGCTGAGCACGATTTGTTCCCCGGCCCCCCCAACAAACCTGCTTCTTGCCATTTCCACCCGTGCTGTTTTTGGCAGCTCCTTCCGCTGAGTGAGCCAAGCGCAAAACCCCAAAGTCAGCTTTGGCTTCTCCATCTTCCTCACCTGGGTTCCTGGGGACCTGTACACAATCCCTTTTCTATTCAGAGGCTCTGATTCAAAGCTTCTGGGGAGTGGGAGCAGGGAGCACGGTGCTTAACCGCAGAGGCTGCGGGGTCAGGGCGTCTGGGATCTTGCTGACTCCATACCTGTGGGCTAAGCGCCTTCTCTCATCTGATCCTCACCACATATGATTCCCATTCTCGGCATAAGGCATTTTCCTCTGAGACATGAGTGCAGTGACATAATTTGCCCAAGGTCATAAGGATCGGCTGGACACAAGAGCCTCATTCATAACCAACACGCAAAGCTCCTTCCCATGTAGCTGTAGTTTCTTTTTTTTTTTTTTTTTTAAATTTTTTTTTTCAACGTTTATTTATTTTTGGGACAGAGAGAGACAGAGCATGAACGGGCGAGGGGCAGAGAGAGAGGGAGACACAGAATCAGAAACAGGCTCCAGGCTCTGAGCCATCAGCCCAGAGCCCGACGCGGGGCTCGAACTCACGGACCGCGAGATCGTGACCTGGCTGAAGTCGGACGCTCAACCGACTGCGCCACCCAGGCGCCCCAGTAGCTGTAGTTTCTTAAGAGCAGGGCCCGTTGCCCACGTTTTGCATCACAGAGTCTCAGGGGTGAGGACCTGACCGAGGGTCTGAGCTCAGAGCCAGCCAGCCCAGGTTTACCTCCCGCTGTGACGCTTTCTCATTGTGTGACTTTGGGGAAACAACCAGAAAATACCTAGAGGTCTGTAGCTTGCTGAATAGTGGCCCTAACCCCCAGAATCTGGCAATGTGATTTCATCTGGAAAAGGTCTTTACAGGTGTAATCAAATTAAGGCTCTCGAGAGGAGACTATCCCGGGTTTCGAGTAGGCCCTCAATCTAGGGACAGGTGTCCTGAGAAGAGAAAGGCGGGACGAGATCTGACACAGACACACGCGGAGAAGAGGCCGTGTGAAGACGAGGCAGAGATTGGAGTGACACGGCCACAGGCCAGCAAAGGCGGGGAGCCACCACAAGCTGGCAGGGGTGAGGGCGAGTCGCCCCGGGGGGGGGGGGG
Source organism: Lynx canadensis (assembly GCF_007474595.2). Taxonomy (NCBI): domain Eukaryota; kingdom Metazoa; phylum Chordata; class Mammalia; order Carnivora; family Felidae; genus Lynx; species Lynx canadensis. The sequence goes on from NC_044315.2 coordinate 80,865,524, forward strand.
GCCTCGGGAGGGTGGGAGCGCGGCCCGGCTGACGCTGTCCAGCCTCAGAACACGAGAGAAGGCCTGTCTGTTGCTTGAGGCCAACAGGTGAGTTGTTTTGGCAGCTCTGGGACACCAACCCAAGGTCTTTGTTTCTGAAATGGGCAACCCCACCAGTAACCGCGAGATAATGTGACTGAGAGCAGCTGGAACGGTCGCGGGTACACAGTAGGCCCTCAATAAATGTTAGTGGAACCAAATTAAGATATCCTGAGTCATTACCTTGGAAAACTTCTCCCCAGGACACACCTGGCTGACTGAATTCTGTCTAGAGTATCAAGCTTGTAAAATGTTTTAACTTCAGAACCCAAGAGCCAGAAGGAAGAACCACGGGGAGGATCTCCTCGGAGCCCAGGTGTGGAGGATGAACGAGAAGCCAACAGGGATGTCTGTGTCCTTGCAAGGCTGGTAACTAAGTGCTGGCCCTTCTCCAGCTCTGATGAGCCTGTCACGGTGGATTTCACAAAACATCTGTTTCGGGAACAAGCCTGTTGTTTCAGGCAAGCTCTAGAGATAATAGTATGTTTTTCCTATACGCAGCAGTGACATGTTCACTGAAGCTGAATATTTCTAAATGTGACCAATTTCTTAAGTGGCAGGAGCCCATCAAACTCTTCAAGAACTTGGACGGCACGTGGGCAGCCCGGGCCGTTTCCTTGGCGGCCACAGATCGGAAGCAACATTTGCTCCGGCTTGTAGGGGAGCGCTTGGGGAGCAGGCAGGGGGAGTGGGTAGGGACTTCTCAGAAATGCGTCCCTCTAAAGGTTATCTTAATTCTGCAAGGGAGTCAGGTCCCTCGGCCTCATGCATATGGATGCAGCAGTAGTTGAATGATAACGTGCAATTTTTCTTCCTCACGTTAATTGACTCGGGTTGGCTACCGAGTGTTTGACGAGGAAACGCTATGCTGGCGCACAGACCGATGATCCCCGGGACCCGAACGCAGCTTTGCTGGATTTGACTCACTTCCGGCCCAAGATAAGAACGCACGGGTGCGGCATCCCATGTGAGATGAGCAGACCGTGCCTTGGCATGAGATAGACGGAGCAGCAGAAGGCAGACCAGCAGTCAGGGAGGCGCAGGGACGCTTTCTCTGTTGCCCCACAGGCAAAGGGGAAATGAGGATTCGCGAGATCCTCCAAGTAGCTTGTCCTCTCCTCCTTTGTCCTTGGGGTAGGAATCTGATCCGAGGAGAGGGGCTCCCGCCCCTTGAGTGGGCAGACAGGCCACCTCTTCCTGTCCTGGCTGCTGTGCGCCTTGGGAGTCAGGCCTGAACGATGTGGGGGTACCCAGGCAGCGCCAGCCCACAGCGGGGGTCTGGAGCGAGCCATGCCCCATTCCCATTAGTCTGCTTTAGCCTTGGCCTCCAGAACCTACTCCAGGTCTCTGCATTCCGGGCTCTGCATGGCCCCAGTGTCCTCCCTCTTCTCACCATCTTGAGGCTGGAGTCCCAGCGTGCCATGGGGTCAAGCCCCTCCTGCCTGACCGCTAAGCCCCCAAGGCCAGGTCTGTATAGCACAGAAGGCGGTGACTCTTGTCCAGCTTCCCCTGAACACCCTATGCCCCGCAGACTGCTTCCAGAGAGAGAGAGAGAGAGAGAGAGAGAGAGAGAGAGAGAGAGAGACGGGGCAACACAACCAATGCAGTTAGAAAGGAAAGAGCTTCAAGTCACAGGGACGGGGGGTGGTCCTCCTCCCGTATGTAGACACGGACCGAGCTCTGGCGACAGGGAGTGGTTTGTCCAAGGTTTCCTGGCTTTACAGGTCAGGAAGAGTCCAGGTTTCCCATTTCCCAGTGCAGTTTGCTGTGACAATATCCTTGCCACTTCTTTCGGCTAATATCAATCAGCTCTGTGCAGACAGGGCCGCTGTCTGTCTCGTTTCTGACTCTCTGGCAGCAGCAGCAGCTTGGGACCGGGCCAAGCAGGAGCTCCATAACTGTTATTCAGACTTGGCTGAAGAGATCTCCTTTGTAAAACAAATCAGATGCAGACCTGTTCCTGAAGCCAACACAAAGGTGTAATTTCAGGATTCTACAGACACCTCAACTACCAGAAGGGAGGGCTGTATCTGCCTATAAAATGGCGCGGAAGTAGAGAAGAATGCAAAATTTACTTGTCGCGTCACTGGGTTGATTTGTTCCCTGCGTAACTATGATCTTGTGTCCGTACAGGATCAGCCGCTGTTTATCAGGGACTGTGGCATCCAGGCCCTGCCCTGGGGACCCTGAACGCAGGTCCTATCTAGTCTTGCCCTCATCTCTGCCAGGTAGAAATTATTGGGCCCACTTTACAAGTGGCTTGCCCAAAGCCACACAGCCCACAAGCGCTAGGGCATGGATTCTAGTTAGGTCTGTGCTGTTTTACCAAAGTCAGGGAGTTCTGACGTAAGAAAGAGCAATGCTATGCAATGATGTGTAATGATAATTTACTCGGTGCCAGGCAAGTGATGGGTGTGAACCCATCTAATTCTCACAGCAACCCCATGAAGGGTCATCTCCACCTTGCAGGTGAGGAAAAATAGGCCCAGAGATGCCAAGTCACTTTGCCAGGGGATCCCAGACAGTCTGGAACCCAGGGAAGAGTGAGAGGCGGGGAGACCTCAGAATAAGAGGCAGGAATACAAGAGGGCCTCTGGGGCTGTGCTGGACTTGATAGTCATGTGACTTCGAGTAAATTACTTAAAACGAATTGTAAAACATTTTCATAAAGCAGACATAACATAAACTTTACCGTTTTAGTCATTTTTTAAGGGTACCGTTCTGGGCTGTTAAGTACATTCATACTGTTGTGCAACACTCACCACCATCCACGTCCAGAACTTTTCCACGTTCCCAGACGGAACTCTGTGTCTGTTATACATGAACTCCCCATTCCCCGCATCCCCAGCCCCGGCAACCATCATTCTACTTCCTGTCTCTATGAATTTGACCACTTTAGGAACCTCCTGTGAGTAAGTGGAACCATATAGTATTTGTCCTTTTGTGTCCAGTTTATTTCACGTAGCACAATGTCCTCAAAGCTCATCCACGCTGTGGCAGGTGTCAGAACCTCCTTCCTTTTAAAGGCTGAATAATATTCCTTTGTGTGCATATATATCTTGTCTACCCGGTCTTCCATCCCTGCATGGTCACGTGGGCTGCTGCCACCTGCTGGCTGTTGTGAGCAGTGCAGGTATGAACATGGGTGCCCTTGGACAAAACGCTTTTGAGCTCATCAATTGCTGCTCCCAAAACTGAGCCGCCAGCTTTGCTCGCGACTCAGAGAAGATATTTAACACCCACACAGTGCCTGGGTCAGAAACCAGACAGAAGAGAGTAACTCCCAAACCCCACAAGTAGCCCAGACTTGTTCCTCTGTCACCTCGGTCCACCCACTTCTCTCCATCTCCACTGCTGCTCCCCAGAATCTAAGCTGCCATCACCTGTCACTTCAATGGTGGGTCACCTGAATTTCAACAGCCCCATCACGAGTCTGCCTGCTTCCAGCTTCCCCTTCCAACACATCTTCCATATCATAGCCAACCGGCGGACCTGACCATGTCACCCCGCGGCCCTGAACCCGTCCCTGGCTCTCCCACTCACTTCCTTCCAGTGCTTGTGGAAACGTCCCCTTCCCCGACAGACCTCCCCTGGCCGCTCTGCTTACAGCTGTGACGCCCACTCCTCGCCAGCCTCTGAGTGCCCGCCTTGCTCCGTTCTTCACCGCAGCCGTGCTGCCATTCATCAGAGCATAGATTTTACTCGTTTACTTCGCTGATGTCCATCTCCTGCCCTCTTACCACCCCCAACCCCAATAAATAATGTGAGTTTCACAAAGGAAGACATTTGTGATGGTTCTGTTCACCCCTGGCTCCTCAGTCCCGGCACACAGTAGGCCCTCACTGAATATTGGCCAAGTGCGTGAATGCATGAATGACTGACTCCCCTCTGCCTGCAGGGTCACTGGCCCAGTCAAAGTCCTTTCACGTGCGGCTCTGTCCCCTCCAGCCCCTGTCCTTCCACATCCCCATGTGAACTCCAGCCAGACCACAAAGCTCTCCAAGTCCTTCCGCTGTATACTCACCCTGGGGCCTTTGCACGTGCTGTGGCCTCTGCCTGGAATGTCATTGCCCCCACCTTGCGCTGCCCTTCTGCGGGTGTGGGTGACCCCTTCACTGTGCTTCACAACGCTACTTTTCTCTCTTTTCTGAAGACTTTTCCACACTGTACTATGACTGCCCATGTGCTTGTCTCTAGCTGTTTCTAAACTGCCGGTTCCACGGGGGCTGGATCATCTTGTTTGCTCTCAGATTCTCGGGGCGCTGAGGCATGCTGTCCAGGCACAGAAAACGTCAAGGGAGAAAGGGAGCCAAGCTCTTGAGTCTCAGCTGCCCTCCCCTGTGGAGCGATGGCAAAGCTGATCCTGCAGGGCACCAAGGGGTGGACACGGCCTGCGGTCTGTGTGACATCTGCCACCGTGCCCGGCATTGGGCAGGCATTTCACACCCGACGCTGACGTAACGGAGGGTTCGCATGCACTGGCGGAGGACCTGCTGTTTTCACTGTTCTAGAAGCCACCAGCTGATGTCCTGCCATCGTTTGTCACCTCTGGGGGCCACACCGATTAAGTGTCAGCCCCAGAGAGAATTCCTGTCCTTCCCTGTCCCAGCCATCCCATTTTGGCAGCTTGCCCGCTGAGCAGAGAAAACCTCCGAGTCCGCTCTCTTCTCAGAACCAACTGTGTTTATACCAGCATGTCACGGAATTGAGAACGTCCAGGGATTCCAGGGACCAGCGGTGCTGATCTCTCATTTTACACCTAGGACACAGGTTTAGAGAGGTCTTCTGACTTGCCTCACGGCTACGCAGCTAGTTCGGGACCTCATTTTCTCTTTCCTTTTGGCAGAAGTTTAATTCTGTCTGGTTGAAACTGTGGGGACCCTGAGGAATTTGGCAGGTTAGTCTAAAACTCTCACTTGGGCTGACCCAGTGAGACCAGTATTCTCACTGTGCCATGAGCGAAGAGAGGGGACACGTTTAACTTCTGTGACCTGCCAACTAGCAGCATCGAGTCAGTTTTAGGTGTTGGGAAACTCTTGTCCTAGGGACCTTGTCTGCTCTCCAAACAGAAGAAATAGAAGGGACTATTGACCCTCTCACTTTATCCCCCTAGACAACTGGCCGCCACCAGTGAAGGGATGGTGATGTCCCGCCCGGACCGCCACCACTCTCCTTGGACAGCTCCTCCACGGAGAACACCTCTGCCTGCCCGAAAGTGTGCTTCCCTTTCTAGGGCACAGGACCTTTGCTCAGACTGCTTTTGGGGGGGAAGAAGCGGGAGCAGGGTGGGGGGTCTGGCACTCAGGCATTGGCAGAAGGATCAGGGAGGCAAGGGAGGGGTGGCCTGGTTGGAAGTGAACCCAGAACTCCCTCTCACTTAGAGGGAGTCATCAGCCGCCTCCAACAGACTAATTCACAACCCCTGGTCCCAGAGGAAATCATTATGCCTAATTATTATTATTAGGCATAATGACTAATTAGTAAAAATAGCTACCATTTACCGAGTGCCAACTTATGCCTGGTACTTAATGCATATTATTTCTCTTTTCCTATTTTACACTTCTTTATTTTCTATTTTCCTAATTATCAAGTCAATATAGGTTCATGGAAAAAATATTTAAAGATACCAAAAAAAGCAGAAAAAGGGGGTAAAATTCACCCTTTGTTTCACCATCCACCTTCAGCCACTGCTAACGTACTGGAGTTTCTTTCCAGGATTTCATCTGTCTTTCCGTTCTCTTTTTCGTTGTGTGCGCGCACACAGTATGTGAGATTTACCACAGCTGTGATCACATTCCCCCCCCCCCCCAATCACTTCTAACTCCCACAGTGATCCTGGGAGTTGGGCACCATTATCTCCATTTCACAGATCAGGAACCTGAGGCTCAGAGAAGATAAGTAATTTGTCCAAAGTCGCACAGCAGACAAAGGGTTGGATGGGAATTCCTATCAAGCCTTTCTGCTGCTGAAACCTGTCTCCCCACCCCCCACCAACTCTGCCGTGTCGCTTCCCACACACTAAGGGAGAATCGGGGTCAGTTCTAATTACATCTCTGCTTCTGCGACCCCGTTCGTCTGCCCGTGGCCCGCCCGGACCACACTCTAGGAGTTTTCGAGGCACAGAAACGAGAGGCGTAGCCACAGGTGTAGGAGATGTAGACGAGTTTAGCTACGTCGACTCCACTGGCCAGTACCTGACTACGGGAAGCTGTGATGAAGGCATTCTGTCAGAAACCGGAGGGAATCTGTGTTTTCTGTCCGTATAGATATCTGGAAAGCTGAAATCAGAAAGCATAATGAACTACTGTTTGCAAGCTGGTGGGCACAAGACAAACGCAAGTAACTTCTACAGGGCAGCTGAGAGATGCTCAGGATGCCTCCGGCGGGGCCTGCAAAGGGCCTGGACACCACACTCCCCGGAGGGGAGGGGACCGTGAGAACCTGGGTTCCACATTTCCTCAAATGGTTGGAACAAAGCCCGAGGGCACAGGGCGTCTCTAAGTTGGCACCGAGCGTGATAAGCGGGCAAGATAAACGTGTGGCCCCTCCTACGTGTCGAGCACGGGGCAGAGGGGATTGTGAGACGAGTAAGACAGTGCCCCTGCCTGCACGGGCTGCCAACTGGCGCAGGGAGACACCTAGAGAAAGAGAGTTCCATTACGATGCGGTAAGGCCGAGACATAGCTACAGAAAACCTTTTTGTTCAAAAAGCCGCCAGGAAGGGGATTCGTGACTGAGAAGACGCTGTGTGACGAAGGGCAGGAACGACCTGATTAAAGCCCGTTCCCAAAATGTTACCTTCAGACCGACATGCAACAATAAAGGCAGAGAACGAAAGACTATATCTTATCTTTATCTTATCTCTCTCAAATTTAGGAACGGTAAGTTGCCACGCTTGGTCCCTTGATATTTTCCAGGATCTTCCTCCCTCGCAGTGTGAACAAGATGTCTAGAGTATGTTTTGCTTTGCTGCAGACAACGTGCACCTTGAGCCTTATTTCTGCACGCGTGGGCGCGCGCGTGTGTGTGTGCACACGTGTGTGTGTGTTGTGTGTGTGTGTGTGTGTGTGTTCCACCATCTGAAGGTTCGGTCATCTCTAACCTAATAACCAGGAGCTGTTGACTCTACCTTCTGGATCCTGCCAGAGCCACAGGATGCTGTGAGTGTGCACGGCTTGGAACGTTCCCATTTTCCGTTAGGGGCTCAGATCCAGAGGTATTTCCTAACATCCACCCCTGCTAGTGCTGGGGGCCTCAGCCCTGCTTCCTGACTCCTGGAGGAGCCGCCACCCCATCGGCCCCCCTCCCCCCGGGACCCGCTCTCCTCTTGACAAATGGGGGAGGTACGTTCTGAAGCCCCAGGCGCTGCCCCCTCAGCTCCCTAGCTCGCTCACCCTCCTCTGTTCTGCCTTTCCTTCTCCCCCTTCCTTGCTCACTGCCCAGACCCTCTTGTCCTAATTATTCCCAACAGGAGTGACTCACGCTTCTCAGATGTAGGAACAGAAATGTTGTGGCTGCACTGAAAGGTATGCGGAAGGAAATCAGCAGACGCCTGAACTTCAGCCAGGGGGACGAGCAAGGATGACCGCACGGGCCCCAGTGCGGCAGGAGGGGGGAGCCCCTCCTCTGACCTTCTGGAAGAGGCCGAGGCATCCAGCTTGGGTTCAAATCCCAACTCTGCCTCCTGGATGCTGGGGGACATTGCGCAAGTCACTTGGCTTGTCTGATCCTTTGTTTTCTCATCCTTTAAATGAGGATAATATCTCTCTTGCAAGTTGTTGTAAAGATTGTGATATTTTATATAAACATAAGTATACATATATATATATGAGATTATATATACATATTTTTTATAAGTCATTTCAAAGCGTTCACTTTACACACATGCACGCACACACACCCCCCCTAGATTTAAACAGTGGCTGGCACAGGGCAGTCCCCCACCTCTCTGGGCTGGCCGTGTCTACACTTCATAAATCTGTCACAAAGAACAAATGCACTGGTGTAATAGAGAGTATCAGATAAATGTAAAGTATTTAAAGAAAATACTGAGGTGTATTTTTTCTTCTGTGCTTTGAACGGAGTAATATTATCCTGTCATTTTACAGCTAGGGGCTTGCTGGTTTTCCCAGCACAGCTCAGGGATACCAAAATATAACGTGGGTTAAATATACAGGCCGACTTGGCTTCGCACACTGTGTATGGAATGAAACATAAACGGCTCGGATTCCCACATTCCTGACAGAGCCATCTTTGGAAACAGCATTTTCTCTTTGAAGAAAGTACTAGCAACTAAAAATGTTCCCATGTTTAATAATGATCGCCAAAGGGACATGGACAACGTCTTGTCTTTTATACATTATTACGCATTTTAGTATAGGGTTCATCTGGAGCGACACCAGCCAGCCCCCTCGCAGCTGGAGACCCGCAGAGCCCTGACCCTCTGCCAACCGGCTCAGTGCCGTCCACACCTGGGGCCAGTCCCAGCCCAGCAGGTGGAAGCTCAATGGTCTTCACCCCGGCATCGTTCTTTCTGCTCTAAGCCTGGAATCCTCATGCCGAAGAGGAAACTCAGATTCTAGCAGCTACCAACCCCTTATGGAGATGGTCAATTCCATCCAATGGGGTTCCTGCCTCAGTGCCCGTTTGGTATTCTAGGAGTTTCCCACTAGGACAACACCCTGACCATTACCCCTGCCCGTGCCAAGTCCTCGCCTGCTGCCTCTTCTTCCAGGACGGCAGGTTGCCATTCTTCCGGCCACTTTGTGCTGTCTGGGTCCAGCTGTGAATGACCTGAGCTCATGAAACCATGAGGCCACCAGCAACTAGTTGACGTGTTGACTGGCACCTGGCCTCCCATGCTCCTCCTGCCATCGTGGCAGCTATGGACCCAGGCGAGTCCAAGCTGTGGTTGGTCACGCTCTTTCACTCTGAAGAGCTCTGCGACTGTTCTGTGTCATGTTGCCCAAGCCCTCAAACCTCAGAATGTGCTGGCCTGTGCTGTCCATGCCTACCCAGCGGTCCCCTCTAACATTGCTGGTTTTAATGCTGTAATAATCACATTTCCTGATACACGCAAATGTATATACACACACAAATATAAAAACATAGGTGAGATCACACAACTCTCAAACATCATCTCACTATCAGAAATGATCACTGTTAATATTCTGGTAAATTCCCTTCTACTCCTATGCACATAATTTTGTCACATAGTTGAAATCATACTATACACAAAATTTTGTGGCCTAATTTTTATTTGACGTTGTGTTATAAGCACATATCTGTCATGTCACCAAAATTACTTATGGAAATCTTTTTTTTTTTTTTTTAATGTTTATCTTGAGAGAGAGAAAGAGACAGAGCATGAGCAAGGGAGGGGCAGAGAGAGAGAGGGAGTCACAGAATCTGAAGCAGGTTCCAGGCTCCGAGCTGTTAACACAGAGCCTGACGCGGAGCTCGAACTCATGAATCGTGAGATCAGGACCTGAGCTGAAGTTGGATGCTCAACCAGCTGAGCCACCCAGGCGTCCCTTATAGAAATCTTTCATGACCGAGTGACTTCCCTCAAGCTAATGGCTATTTCAATTGTTTCTGATTTTCACTACTTGGATATACATATTTAGACAATACATCTCTCTCATAATTTGGATTATATCTTTGGTATAAATTCCCAGAAGTGAAATTTCTCAGTCAACAGGTATGAACATTTTTAAGGCCCTTGTTCTATAATCTTGCTTTAGTCCATGACCTTTTTAAATTGCTAGAGAATGAAATCATAGTCACCAGTTCAAAGCTTTTCTATCTATATCTTTTGGTTGCCATGAACTTAACTACTGAATCACAATAAAATAGGGTGACACATTTTTCTATTAATTTCAACACAAATATGGGTTAAAAATATTTCACATAGGAGTGTGTGGAACTAGAAGTAATGAGATTAAGCAATATTTTCAAGTGACCCACAGTTTCTTTCCTACTAATAAGAAATAGTCATTGAGATTTGTATCTCTAATTATTTTTTAGATTCTTCTTCTCACAGCTATGAATCGAATCTGAGTCAGCACCCTAAACAGCCAGAATTGGAAACAGCGAACTCTATTTTGAGTTTCTTATGTAGAATGTGAACTTGGGATGAGCTTGCTCAGAATTCATTTATGTAATAATTTTTTTTGAATATCTGTCTTCTCTGTGAACCCTCCCATGATTTCTCCAGGAAAAATTAACTACCCTTCCTCCCATAGCTCATCGCTAGTGCCTCATTTAACACTTGCTATGGTCTTCATCATATTTGAGTTATTGTTCAACTTGCCCATCGGCTGGGAGCTCCTAGAAGGAACAACCTAGTGTGATTCCCAAGACGTAGCAGAAAGACCAACATACAATAGGCATGCATAAACAGGATGAGGATCCATTTTCAATTTGCCAGGGAGCATGTGGATTCTGCCTTGCTCGGAATCTGGTGCATAGGATGGATCCGAAAGAAGAAACGGAAGGAGGTCCATTGCCAGCTCGGAGGCTGTCCACAGAGCAATAGTCAGAAAACAAGAAAAAATGCCAGAAAAATAAATGTCTGTGGTTCCAAAACGAGAGAAGACCCCATTCATATTTCACAGGTATTTATGGATTACTTCCCAGGTAGTAGGATGGTGTTAGATGATGGAGTCCAGAGAGGGAGAGGAAGCTCCTTCTGCCTTCCCAAAGCTCAAGGGGAAATAAACAATGGAGGTTGGTTGCTGTGGTCCTACTAAAAGGTTATCTACGGATGAGGGAGAGGACATGTGCAAAACCGGGATAGACTAAGAGATATCTGGTCCTACATTCATCAAAGACCACCACCTTCAGTCAGTTATCTGCAGATCCTTCAAGATTCTTCCAAACAATCACCATGCTGTGTCTAGAAACATTCCGCTCACTATTTCCATGTGGTAGCAAACTTTTAAGGATGGGCAAGCCCTTTGAATCTGCTAAATCTTACTACAAATTTCTCTAGGAAGTCTTACATAGAAGCTGGTTGGCCATGAAAAATCTATCACTTCTAACCAAACGGATATTTTAAATATGTTATATATAATTGGGAGAAAAATGTCTAAGGCCTAAGGGTAAAGATTCATTAAGAAAAAGCACAGAGGGGTTGGGAAGCGTGGGAGTTAAGACAGCCAGGAATAAAATTCCTGGGCTGCTGGTTCTTGGTCCTACCACCTTAAACAAAATGCTTAACCTTTCTGGGGATCCAGCATTTTCATCTGTAAAATAGGGATGATGATACCTATTTCCTACAGAGGAAGGAAGAAAGTGGGAGTACGAAGAAGAGGGCTGTCCATGCAGGTGAGGCATGGACATCTAGCACCCAAACATAAGGCAGGTGCATTGCTTAAGAGAAAAGAGAATTCTGGTGAGACCAGCTGTCAGGTGACTTGGATTCCAGTCCCAGATTCTCCCAGTAGCCACAAGACCCAGAGAATTCCATTCCCTCTAACAACCTCCATTTTCCCAACTGTAACATGAAAGGTTGGAGGAGGCGACCTTATGGCTCCTTCAGGTTCTGACAGTTAAGCAGATCCTTTGTTTCTCTCTTCTAGAGTGTGTGAGGTGTTGGGGCGCCTGGATGGCTCAGTCGTTGAGGGCCTGACTCCTGATTTCAGGCTCAGGTTGTGATCCCAGGGTCTTGGGATCGAGCCCCACATGGGGCTCTGAGCTGAGCATGGAGCCTGCTTGGGATTCTCTCTCTCTCTCTCTCTCTCTCTCCCTCTCTCTCTCTCTCTCTCTCTCTCGCTTTCTTCCCCCCCCAACTCGCGCATGCACATGAACTCTCTCTCTCTCAAAAATAGAAAGAAAGAAAGAAAGAAAGAAAGAAAGAAAGAAAGAAAGAAAAAGAGAAGGAGGAAGGGAGGGAGGGAGGAAGAAAGAGAGTGTGGGGCAGGGGACAATCCCCAGCTAAGAACATTGCCAACCCAGCCATCAGGACTGACCCGCCTGCAGACTGCCTTGTCTCCAGGTTGGAGACTGCCCGCCCAGCTCACCACACAGAGTAATTAATTACTACTTGTGAAAGATCCCACCACGTGCTGGTGTTTCATGAGCAATGAAGAGAGACCCATCTCCCATTTTGACAGTGCTGCACTGAACATTCATAAAATATTGAAGTAACTAATGAAGTCGTTTTCATTTCAATGGTGGTTGTCTCTACTTATCTCTACATTTGTGTGTCCATCCAGTCACAGATTTCTTCTAGTCAGAGCGCCTATATGGGGAATAGACATGCAGACGTGTTGCTTGTCCTCGGCTGGGGCTCCAGGCCCGTCCCCTGGTACGTAGGTGGCCGTGTTCTCCCTGGGTCTCCACGCTGTCCCCTCTCTGTGTGGCCCTGTGTCCAAATTTCCTCTCCTTGTGAGGATACCGGTCCTATAGGATTAGGGCCCCACCCTAATGACCTCATTTAACTTGATTATCTCTATAAGACCCCATCTCCAAATAAGGTCATATTTTGAGTCACCAGGGGTTAAGATTTCAATCCATGCATTTTGAGAGTGATGTTATTAAGCCAAAAAAGGGAGTCAACTTATTCATTCATTTGTTTGTGCATTCATTCTTCCAACCCTAATCGAGTCCCTACTATGTGCCAGACATTGCACTGGGTACTGGCGATCCAAAGGCAGTCTTAGCACAGAGGAGTTCAATTTGGCAGAAGCATCACCCACACAGACAGGTCACTGAGTGTGGCATACATGTGAAGCATGAGGTGGGCACAGGGACGGAGCAGCTCTCTGCCTCCCCGGAGGGTCAGGGCCACTTCCAAGGCTTCCATGAGGTAGCCAAGAGATGAAAGGCTTGGGTAGAGCCTTCAGGTGGCAGGGAGAGAGGGAGGGAGAGAGAGAGAGAGAGAGAGAGAGAGAGAGAGAGAGAGGAGAGAATTATTCCTGGATCTCATGCAGAGGACACGGCATGCGTGAACAACAAGAGCTTGGCACGAAGGGCATAATTCTGGAACTCAAGAAATGGGGACGGAGCCTAGGGCATGTGTTTGCAGCAAGAGAGGAGAGATTTAGGGTAAAGACTGATGTGGTAATTCTCATGCAAAACCATGTAGTCGAGAAATCTCTCCCCTGTCCAAACCCAGACACCCAAGCACTTCCTCTCTCTGTTTAAAACACTACTAAGAACTAGGAGGCGAGAGAGAAGCCCTCTTCTCAGAGAAGCTCAAATGCAGATCCCAAAGTTCATGCCCTGGAGTTATGTCTGTGAGTGAGGCCAGCCTCTTGCGGCATCGCTCTTACCCCTATATACTCTTACCTCTACACACAATGCTGACAACTTGGTGAGCTCATCTTCAGACCATCACATAGCACAGTACAGCCAGCAATAGAAGGGACGCCCATAGGATGCCACAGTCATGCAATGTGCAGTGTAGGAAGTGACAGCCTGAAGGCAGAGGAGGAGGTAGAAAAACCTTCAGAGCTCTTCCGGGCACCGATACATCGCAGAACAATTTAAAACCAGTTTGCAGAATCGTCATTCAATTAAAAAGCCAATTCACTGAATGTATTTGAGAAGCCAAGATACCCAGCAAGACTGAAAGGGTTGGGTGTTTAAAGGGTTAAACACAGACCATTTAGAAAACCAAGGACTCCAACTCCCCAGGGGTGCCCAATAGCCCCAGACCCACAGGACCTGCTTGAGGCAAATGAGTGCTCATGGGCTGGGCTCCGTGTTTTCTGTTGGAAGGGGCTTCAGGAATCACTTGGGCCAAAGTCTCCCTTTAGGCCCAAGAAAACGAGGCTCAGTGTGGGGCAAGGACTTGCCTGGAAACCACCCAGCAAGAGCAGACAGCTTGAGCTGCAACTGGCTTCTCTTGACCCTGCCTCATAGGGCTTTAGGGAAACGCCAGGTGAGGGCATTTGGGGCAGCTCCCGCAAAGCAGGACCCAGGAGGACTCTGAATCCCGGAGATGTTCTGGGCTAGTGGAGAGAGGGGGCTGGGGCATGTCGGGTCCTGGGGTCGGGAGGACTGCTACGGCCACTGTGACAATCCTTCTTGCAGCTCAACAGTCCCATTACCTCTCTGGACCCTCCAAGCAAGGCGGTAAGGTAAGCAGGGCAGAAATTATTATCTCAGAGTGCAGATAAGGCAACTGAGGCCCATAAGGGGAGAGCTACTTTGTCCACATGATAGAGAGTGCAGTTTGGAACAACAAATGTCAGTATAATATTATATATTAATATATTATATACAATTATAATATTATATGTAACGAATCATATAATATATAAATAATTATATATTTAATGCATCATATTAATTATATATTATATAATATATAATATATATCATATTTAATATAATATATAATATGTAATGAATTATATAATATATAATAATTATATTTAATGTATAATATTAATTATATATATAATACATATTATAAATATAATATATATATTATATATGTGTGTATATCTATATATATATTATTTAGTCATTACTTGGGCCAAAGCATGTCGCCGAGCGGCAGTGAGCATCCAATGACTCTATTTCAGATGCTAACCCCCATTACAGTTGCCTCTCTTTCTGCCAGTGCAGTAAACATCCCCGCTTTTGTGCAGCCCTTTAGAAACTTTCAGTTCCTTCACAGTGTTCCTTGTCAGCTGAGCGTAACAGTTTGGAAAACAGTGGTGCCTCATTACAGCTTCAAACCAAACACCAATTCCAGCTCTGTAGAGCAGCGGTTTTCTTTAGAACACATTTATCACTAAAACAAAGGGCTGGTGGGCTTGGGAGCAAGCGATGTTTTGAGCTGTCAAGGACAGCTGGAGATGTTTGGGAAAACAATTTTTTTTTTTTTTTGAGATAATGCTTGCTTTGTAGGTAGGTACAATCTCAGTTTTTTTTCCTCCGTAAATTTACATTTTTTAGATTGCACGGGAAAGAACCGGGATATCTTTGATCGTCTCAAATATAATTACTGTTTTGACTACTAAGTCAACTTTGCGACACTTTAAAAAAAAAAAAGGCGAGTCACCAAATATAACCATGCAGTTTGCATTTCCTCATCATTTTAAAGGCATATGGTGGCTTTTTTGTTAAATGAGAGAGCGAGTAGGAATACTGCAGGTATTTTTTTTTACGGGTGGGTCAACTGTGGTGCACGCGATAATGGGTGCACAGCTGTATATGACCGTTGCACCTATATTTAAATAAAGCCTGAGACCTTGCCAAGTACATCCACCCCCGTTTTGTCCCTGGTCCTCACAGTGGCGCCGTGAGGGAAACAGGGTGGAAGATGGCCAGATGAGGCATCTGAGCATTTATTCGACAAAATATTTACAACTTTCTACTCTGTGACAGGCCCCTGCACCGGGGACTCAGGGGAGAGAAACACCCTAGTGCCCTCCTGCTCCCCATGGGAGCTCGCGTTGGGGCCGTATGTGGGACTGGGCTCCCGGCTGTGTGGACATCCTCATCCAGGACATTTGCCAACTCTCGGACCTGTTCCTCTCAAACCTGCAACCCATTCAAATCAAGAGTGGGACTTCCTTTTGGAAGAGCTGCCTTCTGGTCCGGGTGTCCTGAGCACCTTGACGGGGCGGACTGGCACCATGTGGTGGCCACTGGGCGCTGTGGCAAGCTGAGGGAATCATTCTGGGAGACTTCAAACCCAGGTCTTACGGGGGTGCGCCCAACTGAAGAGACACTCCATCCTTAGGACTCCCCCCCGCCCCTCCTCCCCACCTTAATAGTACCTCCGTGTTGATAATCCTCCAACACAAAACTGTCTCTGCACGCCTCTCTGCCTTTGTATAAGCTGTCCCTGCTGCTCAGAATGCCCTTCTCTGCCCATATACCATGCGAGCCTCTCTATGTCATTTAAAACCCAACAGATGTCACTTCCTACAGGGCACACTGCTCCTGCTCTGCATCCGCTCTGAACATGTTCAGGATTCCACTTCAGGACATGTCACCTATATTGTGATTTATCTTTCTTTCTACGTCTCAATCCCCTATCTTTGAGCATCTCTGGGGGGGGGGGGGGCTGTGTTCTCTGACTTTTCTGCATTGTCAGCACTTAGTCTAGACTCTGACACACGGAAGATGTTCAACAACGGTTTCCTAAATGAATAAATAATACTAAGCATCAGTAAGCACCTAGAAAGTCAGGGATTCTAAGCACCGAGATTATCTCCTAACCCTCACGATGATCCCCGGAAGCAGGCATATTTTTCTCACTTCACAGATTAGAAACCCGAAGCTTGGAGAAATTATGAGACCTCGACCAAGATCAGAGTCAGAAAAAAAAAGAACCAGATCCGAAGCCAGTTTTGTCTGACTTCAATGCTCTTTCCACGGCGTCACGCTGTCCCCCAGGCGGGGCACGTTCCCCCAGGCGGTCTCTCCTGCACAGTTTGATAAGGGACGCAGGGAGCCCCCCCCCCCGGGCTGTACCCCCTCCTCCACTCACCGTTCCAACCCCAGCAAACAGGCCAAGCCAGGAGGGTTCTGTTCAGAGGTCTCCTGGCAATTCATCTGTCAATGCCCCTCCTTTCTGTTTATCCTAAGAGCACTTTCCAGCAGCATGGATCTGAACAACAGACTTGAAGCTCCTCGCTCTTAGTGATCTCGACTCAGAGTTTCATTTTTCTACATCACTCTGACTGCTTCTGAAATGGTCAAGACCAGATCTTACCGAGACTAATTATTTCTTTAAGATGTACAGATCCATCCGTTGGCGAAAAGAAGGCCAGGAGGCAGAGTTAAATTACATAGTACATCACTGTCCCCGGCATATTCATCTCTGCCACGCTGTCAGTTGTAAAAATTTACAGCAGATATATCTCCTTTGAAGGGGTTCAAGTCCTAGAAAATACAAGCTAAATTTTAAATAGAATTTTAATTTTAATGAAAGCTTCAGGGAATGCTGTTTGTGTTGCGTATCTTTCATACCTGGTTGATTAAGTTAATTTATGCTTAATGGAAAAGGATATTTCTAATCCCCAGGACAGGCTCAACATCTGTCTAGGACTGTGTTTTTGGGAAGCTGTAAGTGCTTGTGATGGATGTCATTATAGCCAGGACGTACTGAACTGACACCTGAAGGCTATGTATAAGGAGGACAAGGGACATTATGTCTCTGCCCAGTGCTTGTGTTGAAATCAAATCAAAGTCCCAAGGATCTCATTCCGCCAGCCTTTGGAAACCTGCCTCCTGCTCTTTCATACTGTTCCCCGGACAGGCCTGGGGAAGGGAGCTGGGTGGTGGGGCTCTGGATCTAGCATCCGTGCTTGGTGAAGACGAGCAGTTCTCGACCCTCGACGCCATCTACCCGCCGGTGCTCGGCTGGACGCTCTGTACACACTACCTCCTTCGACTCTCACAACAGTCCCGAAGGTAGCGACTGTTATCCCCACTTCCTGTTTGGGGAAGCCGAGGCTCAAAAAGGTGAAACAGCCTATGGCGAGGCGGCTTATGTAGTATCTGATCGGGAGAGAGGCTGCTTTGCTTCTTTGTCCTATAGTAGAGGGCAGGAGTTGATAAACTATGGTCCTTGGGTCCAAACCAGCTTGCCATCTGTTTTTGTAAACAAAGCTTTATTGGGACACAGTCGCATCCATTGGATTTCATGTAGCAAATACTGTGAAGATACAGTCCATGGCTTCAAGGAACGTAGGCTCAGGCAGTACTTCCAAATAAACTGGTAAGTCTTTCGCTGCCGCAGTAGCCCCCAACCTGCCCAGTAACAGACCCGGAGGCCCGCTCTGCTGTTGCCTTTCCTAGCAGATCGCTCAGGCATTCCTGACCGTTCCCTGGGAGGGTCTCCTGAGCGTCCATGAACAGGGCCAGGGTCCTCGAGAAGACATCTTCCTCTCCTCACAGACTCCCAAGGGTCCACTCCCACTGGAACGTCCTTCCTTCCAAGCTGGGCTGCCATCTGAGCACCATCCATGGGAAGAGGGCTCATTCTTCATACTCCCTAAGCTTCCAGCCCTTGAATGGAGCTAGGTTCCATGGAGACGTGGCAGGGGGGTGGGTAGACTGGGGGTCAGAGGAGAGCCTGTCTCACCTGTGGCTTCTAGTGCCCTGCTTGTGGCAAGTGTCACACAGGCCCTCTCACCCAGATTCATCAGCTTCTGCCTCTCAGCACCTCTTTCACTGGAGCTTATAACCAGAGCCAAAGGTCAAGGACAGGAATATGCACCACTTCATCTCCATTTCCTCCCCGCCATGTTGCTCTTCACGTGACCACAATGTCACTCAAAGCGACAGCAAAGCCAGATGCTGGTGGTGGCGGTGGGAGGGGCCCTGGTCACCGATTCTCCACCAGCGATTCCTAGACATGAGATTAAGTGAGTGTGCAGCCATCTGATGGGTGAAACGAGAAAAGTAAGCAGAGTTGCACGTGTGAACGTGTGAGCGTGGGTGTCCATTGTTTTATGAAATCAATCTTAGTATGAAGTCAAATATTAGGCAGCTATTAGACTATTTTGACATATGAAAAGTCAATTTCACATGGTTCCAGCGAATCGTTGGTACCCGATTTTTTTATAACGTCCTCACATGAAAAAATAAAATGTTGGCTACTTTCTTTGTTATGTCCACCTTTTTTTTTCTTTTTACATTTTATTGGTGTATAAAGTCTGAAAGTCCAGAAATTACTTATCTTGTACCAGCAGCATCTGGCTCCAAAACACCCTCATGAAATTTGGCATTGGCTATCAAACTTTAAAAATCGCCTATCCTTTGTCCCAGTGACTTTATTTCTAGAAATCTACCCTGCAGAAATATTGGTACATGGACACACACACACACACACACACACACACCGGGCAACACTGCTGAAATGTGGGAACATGAAAATAACTTATGTCTCCATCATCGAGGGATTGGTTATAAAAAGTATGGTACGGCCCCAAACTGGAATAACTCAGGCCATAGAAATAATGTCTAGATCTGGACCTACAGATACAGAAAGCTGTCCTCACGATGCTGATAAGTAAACACAGCAAGTCACAGAGTAACACGTGTGTAGGACATCGTATGATTCCATTTTTATAAAAATTACAATAACAAAATGAATTCACCTCTCCTCGGAGGTTCGTATACCACATAAAAGTGTTTGAAAGGATAAAAGCAAATTGTTCAGAGCAGTTATCACTGGAAAGTAGGGTTGGGATTGAGGGAAAGAGTGGGAAGGTTTGACTTTGCAATGTATATACTTTATGTATTGTTTGAATTATTATTTTTTACTTAAAAAAATTTAATGTTTATTCATTTTTGTGAGACAGAGAGAGAAAGCACGTGAGCAGGGGAGGGGCAGAGAGAGAGGGAGACACAGAATCCGAAGCAGGCATCAGGCTCTGAGCTGTCACACAGAGCCCGATGCGGGGCTCGAACTCACGGACTGTGAGATCATGACCTGAGCTGAAGTCGGGTGCTTAGCATAAGACTGAGCCACACAGGCAGCCCTATTGTTTGAATTATTTAAAAGTAGGATGTATTAGTACTTTTGTAATTTTTTAAACAAAGAAATAAAAAACAAGACGTGGCTATACAGCGGTTTTTCCAAACTGTATGAAAGTGAATACAGAAAAAGGGGAGAATTCATTTTGATTCTGGGGTTCAGAGAAGGATCTCAGAGGAAACACTTTCTGAGCTGGGCCTCAGGAGTGGCCAGCAGTAAGAATGGAAGGAACAGCAGCCTGGCTGAAGGAATCAGGAGCTCATGGGGGCCCTGAGCGTGGCCGGTCACGTTAGACTTAGATTTGTAGCTGACGACAGTCAGACGGTTGGAAACACTGTTAGGGAATTTGATCTCCAGTTAAGATTCTTACTACTTTATTTGGACAAACCGAACTTCTCACACGTAAGCGTCTCTGCCTTGGAACCGAGGCAGACTGATTTCGGGTTGGGACCCTGCGGCAGACATGACTGATGGCCCATCTGAGGTCCGTTTCCTCCCTTCCCTTTTCCTTCCAGAACTCTCTGTTTAGGCACCCGTGCCCTTCCTCAAGGCTAGGCGCTGCAGGGAGGCCGGCCCCAGCCCAAGGCCCAGCCGCAGGGGCGAGTTCTGCTTGGTCTAGAACAATCGAGGAGGGCCCGTTGTCCTCGATGATCCTGGTTTGGGATCGGGACCGTGACCCACTTCTGGCTAACGTGATGTGCCTGGAAATCTGAGGGCTTCTCCGAGAGAGGTTTCCTCACTCTTCAAAGATACACGAGGAAGGGTGGACCCCTTTCCTGCCTCGAGATGCTGCTAATTTTGGAAACAACACCTAAAATGGCTCTGGCCAGCCCTGGGCCAGGAGGGGCATGAGCCCGGAGGACGAAGCACCGTGCCGAGGGTGGGAGAGCGAAAGAAAGCAACGGACTGGGGCACTCAGCGATGCGTTGAGCCACCGCACTGACCAACTTCAGAGCTACTTTAGTTTTCAAAACCTTTTCATGAAGTGGGGTTTTTTAGGTACCTGTAGCCAAAAGCATTTCAACAAATTCAGAAACAGTCTCTCCAGTGACAGGATTCAATCATATATTTATTCAAACAAATACTTCCTGTCGTGTGCCAGAAGTCAATTTTCTTTTATACTTACCTTTCAAATCTACTAAATTGATGGTTGCACAACATTGTGAATATACTTAATGACACTAAACTGTATACTTTCAAATCATTAAAATGGTAAATTTTATGTTAGGTATGTTTTTCCACTTTATTTCCAATAAAAAAAAAAAAAAGGAAAGAAAGATAGGTAATCCAGGGCACCTGCTGAAGTGAGCATGAGTCAGGGGCAAGAATGAGTATAATCTCTAAGTCTTACATTTCTCATTGCTCTGTAGGAAATAAACTACACTTAAAAAAACCCACTAGAATTAAGTTCTGCCCATATAATGGAATAATATAGGGTCATTAAAAAGACAAGCATACAGGGAGCCTGGGTGGTTCAGTCGGTTAAGTGTCCCAAATTCAGGTCAGATCACAATCTCACAGTGAGTTTGAGCCCCACGTCGGGCTCTGTGCTGACAGCTCAGAGCCCAGAGCCTGCTTTTGATTCTGGGTCTCCCTCTCTCTCTCTCTGCCCCTCCCCTGCTCACACTCTGTCTGTCTGTCTCTCTCTCTCTCTCAAAAATAAACATTAAAAAAAAATTTTTTAAAAAGACAAGCATATACTGCTACTTTGGGCTGTAATAGCGTGACAGCAAGCTTATACTCCTGCCTTAAACAACTAGAAAACTCGGTGCATTTTTTGAGGAGAGTGATTTTAAGTATTGGTCAACAGGCAGTGCAGGCCTATGAACCTTGAACAGAGGGAAACCTGAGGTGAGCCCCAGCTAGCCAGGGCATCTTACAGACCACGGGCCAGGGATGGGAGAACAGCAGATTCCGAGTTACGGAAGCAGAGGTCAGCATCCAGGGAGCTGAGGCATCCAGAATGCCTGGGGCAGGTAAACTGGAGAGAAGCAAGTCTGTGTGTGGGGTCGGTGGGGGGCACTACTCACATCCTTGGTGGAGGGCTGAACGCACAGGGCAAGATTCCCTGAGGTCTAACAGCCTGGCTACCACGGGGCAGAGCATTGACCAGAGGTCACAGAGCAATGGGATACACCAGATGTAGACAGGAAATTTCATGCCACTAGAACATATGCTCTGTTGAGGACAGTGACTGTCCTCTAGTGTCATGCCAGAGTGTCCCCAGACTCCGCATAATGCATGCGGTAGTACACGGTGAATACTTATTTGTTGAATGAATGAATGCAACCTACCCCCCCGAGCTGGGTCTAGGGCAGATGGCATTAAAAACAACCCAGGGGCTGCCCAAGGAGCTCAGATGGGGGGGCGGGACCTGGCTCCAGAGGCTCCATGGCCAAGCCACTTGGGAGTGGAGGGTCATCTGTGATACTTTACAAGATTCATTCATTCACCCATTTAATTTAATTCCTTCTATGACCCATCTTGTTCTCCACAAGGATACACGAAATAATCGCCAAACCCTGGAAATAACCCATCAGTTGTAGAACACAGAAACAACTGGTGTATTCCCAAATATAATAACTCCATACAACAGTGAAAATCAATGAACTCCTGCTTCATATAACAACACAGATGAATGTCACCGGTTGTGATGTTGAGTGAGAGAAGTCAGACACAAGAGAATGCGTATTGTCTGGCTGTATTTATACCTAAAGTTCAAGAGCAGGCGAAAAGAACATATGGTGGTAGAGGTCCTGATGGTGGCCGTGTGGGGGGTTAGGAGGCAGTGGGCGGTGATGAGAAGGGGTCTGCGGGAGGGCTCAGGTTCTGGTAACGTTCCACGTCTTGTCCCGGATTGGGTTACCCCACTGTGTTCACTTTATGACAATTCGCCTGAGCGTGACACTTACAAACTATGCGCTCTTCTTTATGAATGGTACACGTCAGTTAACTGGAGTATTTTATAAAAGTCGCAAGTTAGACTGAGTCATGGAGAAAACGGTTAGCTAGCTTAATTATAAACTTAAGGGTGTCCATTCTTGTGCTTTTTAATAAAATCAATATTAGACGACTCTAAAGATCGCGGTATAACTTCAGGAGTTTCAACGCCTGAAAATACTTTAACATGTTGTGGGGTTTTCATTGTTGTGTTAAAATACACATAACACAACGTTTGCCGTCTTAGTCGTTTTTAAGTATACAGTTCAGTGGTACTAAATATTACTTTGTTGCACAACCTTCCCCACCATCCATCCCCATAACCCTTTCCTCTTGTTAAATCTGAAGCTCTGTACCCATTAAACACGAGCTCCCCATTCCCCTGTCCCTTGCAGCCGCTGGCAACTACCATTCTTCTTTCTGTCTTCATGATTTTGACTACTCCAAGTTCCATATGTAAGTGGAATCCTACAGTGTTTGTCCTTTTGTGACTGGCTTCTTTCACTAGTATCACGACCTCAAGTTCCATCCATGTGATAGTATACAGCAGGAGTTCCTTCCTTTTTCAGGCTGAATAATATTCCACGGCATAAATACACCACATTTTGGTAATCTATTCATCAGGTGATGGGCACTGGGGTTGCTTGATCCCTTTGAAATACTTTGAAATACTGGTTTTTTTAGAAACACATACATGTTCCTTTCTAAAAAGTATATGAGGTGGTTTACAGATAGGTAGATTAGACAGATAGATAAATGCTTTAAAATGGATCCACACATAACAGGGTGTAAGGGAAGGGCATGGGTAGAACAAAAGATAAGGTTAAGAATGAACTAAACACCGGGATTCCTGGATGGCTCGGTCGGTTAAGTGTCGACTTCGGCTCAGGCCATGATCTCACGGTTCATGAGTTTGAGTCCCATGATGGGCTCTGTGCTGACAGCTTGGAGCCTGGAGCCTGCTTCGGATTCTGTGTCTTCCTCTCTCTGTGATCCCTCCCCCATTTGTGCTCTGTCTCTCTCTCTCTCCCTCAGGAATAAACATTAAAAAATAATTTTTTTAAATGACCTAAACATAAAGAAACACATGCTTCAAAGGTCTGCATAATTGCTGGCAGGGGTGAAGTGGTCACAGATTTGGCTCCAAGCTTCCTGGTAACCAAAGGAAACAGGGAAACAGAAAAGTCACTTTGATAACAAGATGTTACAATACAGAAGACATACCATTGCTCAAGCAGAAGACCAGCTTTTCCTGGAGCTGGTGCCGGAGAGAAACTTCCCCTGTGGTAGGACAGCTAGTGATGTAGCACATGATGTCCTCAACAACATCCTAACAATAATGCTAACAGTTATGCCCATGCTCGACATACTAGCTAACACTTTAATACTGTTTAACCATGCGCCAGGTGCTGCTTTAAGCTCTTTACATGTACAATGCATATTTACAATCAATGCTTCTTATAATGTCTCCCCCCGCAGGGGGAGCACAAAGAAAAGGCAGGAAAGGCAGCTGGAACAATGTAAGTATACAAGAGCAAAGCTCTCTGATGGGTTGGCTTGATCCAACCATCTAGACCAGATAGATCCCAGTAAACTGGGATGGGTGTCACCAGGCAGCATATCACCGAGAAGTAGATAGCTCATCTTGCAAATTTAGACCCAAACTATTTTTCTTTGGTAGTCAATCAAACCGAAGGTAGGGTTGAAATCCTTTTCTTTTACATCAGTACCTAACAAGATTTGAACCTGAGCAGATGCCCACCCCATCTCCACGGAAGTGGGCCAAGGAGGATCTGTGTGTCCAAGGCCAAGATTTCTCTCTGGAAATTGTTGTATGTCAGCACTAACACAAAGACCAGTAGAAGGGCCACCGGGGTGGTCATTTGGTTAAGCGTCTGACCCTTGATCTCCGCTCAGGTCATAATCTCACAGTTTGTGAGTTCGAGCCCCTCATAGGGCTCTATGCTGACAGCGTGGAGCCTGCTTGGAATTCTCTCCCTCTCTCTCTGCTGCTACCCCACTCTGCTCTCTCTCTCTTTCTCTCAGAATAAATAAAGTTAAAAAAAAAAAAAAAGACCAGTAGCAAGACTATAACCTCCAAGTTTATGCCACCAAAGTTGGCCATGGTCATTTCAGTCTTGTGAATGATCAGAATGTGAGAAGCCCCCTCATAGGAAAGGAACTGTTCTCAAAGAGGGAGGAGGAAAACACTACCCACTACAGAGGGCCAAGGGCCCCTTTGTCTGGACCCCTCTGCTGGGGGAAGGTAAGGAGAAAAGGGCATCCAGTTCATGTGAACAGCCTGGAAGGCATCCTTACACTTTGAATTGCTTTGACTGCTGCCAACAAATTTCCTACAATCTTAAAATATTATCTCTTGGTTGTTAACAGAGGAGTTTACCCAAAGGATAAATTGAGAGGCTAATTTGTCTTCCGTTGTTTACTCATCCAAATATCTGCTGACCAGCGGCAAGGCGAGATCCTAGCGGAAGACCCCTGCTGGTCGTTTGCAAAAAAGAGTTAAATCGAGAGTACATCTCTCCCTCAGGGAGGTGAATCTAATTCACTGGTTCCTTCTTTCATTGACTCAACAAACATTCGTTTCACACTTTTTTTGTGCCAAGATCTATTTATATCACAAGGGAGGTTGGATCACGTGCGAGGCAGAGACACGACCAATGTCCTAAGGGAGCTTAGATGAAAGAGTAATTAATCGGGAAGGGGGGGGCGGCGAGCAGAGGAAAACTTCAAGGAGGAGGTGACACCAGAGCGGGACCTCAAAGGATCAGTAAGATTTGTTTTACAAAAGAGCTCACCATAGGATTCCTTCATGTAACAGTTACCCGCCCTGGTACCTTTCAATTACCCCCGGACTGATTTACACACCCTTTTAGAATCACAGCTGTTGTGTAAATTAAAGCTCAGCAATCCCTCCCCAGGGCTGAGTCGCCCCCCTCAGGAGAGATTCTGGCACCTGCTGATTTATTTCTGTGTACTTTTTCAACACCTGAGAATTTCAGCTTTAGTAATCACAATTATGAGACGCTCCTATGGGGGGTGGTCAGACAAAGAGGGAACGGGGGGGGGGGGGGTTGGAAAGTAGAGAGTGGAAGCGAAGCAGATGGCCGAGGAGGGTAGAGAGTCCTGCCCGGGTGAAGCCCGGGGCCAGGCAGAGGGAAGTAATCCTAAACTTTAGATGTTCACAGCTGCCTCTACAGTTAGAAGGAAGGAGAGTCAAGAGATGTAAGGCGGGGGTGGGGTGGGGGGGTGGGGGCAGTGCAGGTCTGCCCACAAGAGCCGTCTCTGAGCCCACGGAGGAACCTGGCGAGCCCGACACAGTCACACGCTAAGTCCTTTTCATCTGTTTCGAGGATTATGAAGTAACATCTTTAAGGGGCTTAGCACGCTACCTGGCAAACAGCACTCTCCACACCTCAGCTGCTGCCACTGCGGTGCTGTAGAGACTGATGCAGGGGAAATTGTAGAGACTGAAGCCGTTAGACGGAACCAGGGGTGTGGGAACAACCACGAGTCTACACTGATCCGTTTACTGCTAACTCTTAGGAAGTAGCCTTTAGACTCGCATTTCTCGTGAGATCCCTGAGCACCCCACAAGGGTTGTACCCTACTCTGTTTTCTTCTTATTGATACCGCTTTTAAAAATGTAATATAATGATGTTGCTGTCTCCCAATTTCTGTGCCTTCATGTGCATTTATGCTCAAAATCACCCGGGGCCCTGGAGCCAAGCCGTCACAAGTAGCACTGTGGAATTTTTTAATTCAGCATTTCTCACTGGAGTCCCCTGAAGGGGTTCCTGGGGCCCAGGAACCCTCAAGTTTGCACATGCTACAATAAGCCAGTGACCAAGGGAGCAAGCTGACCTGGGGCCAGAGGAGACATAAAGCCCACAGTGACTTTCCAGGTCCCCTGGAGTCAGTAGAAAGACCTCATTTGCTCAGAAGAAGAGGGTCTGATTCTGGAAACCCTCTGACGGCCTCTGACTGCCCCTGCTGTCATCTGTGACAGTGAGGGTGGGGGAAAGGTCCACTCTGGGATTGGCTAGGAGGGGACCAGGCCCTGACATTAGTGCCCCAGACGGGTCCCTATTACCCTCTAGCTGCGGGTGTGTGCCTGTGTGTGTGTGTGTGTGTGTGTGTGTGTGTGTGTGTGAAACCTCAAAATCCCAACGATCAGATGGACAAGAGATACAGGTAGATAAATTCCAAGTTCCATAAAATCAAATATAAATAGTAAACATAAATGGTGATGTGGAAATATGCTCAGGCCCATTAACAAGCGAAGACCTACACACTGAAAAACCATCTTAAACTCCCTAAATTGGCAACTAGTTTAAAGGCAGCACCTGAGGCGCCTGGGGGCTCAGTCAGTTGAGCGTCTGAATTCGGCTCAGGTCATGATCTCGCGGTTTTTTGAGTTCGAGCCCTGCATCAGGCTCTGTGCTGACAGCTCAGAGCCTGGAGTCTGCTTCAGATTCTGTGTCTCCCTCTCTCTGCCCCTCCCCTGCTCGTGCTCTGTCTGTTTCTCAAAAATAAATAAACATTAAAAATAAATAAAAGTAAAGGCAGCACCTAAGGCTTTCCAGGGGGAATGGACACACACAGACATGAAAGGCGGCCAGGAGGGCATTTACAACCCCTTGAAAAGCAAAATGTCCCTTTGCAGCAAGATCTTTAAAGATAGGCATTGCCTTTGACTCAGTAATTCCAGAGCAGGGCTTTATTTAGAGAAGAACAAATTGAACACCACATAAATGTCCAATGATGGGGGTAAATTGCAGTACAGCTGCTCCCTAGGATATTCTCTCAGCACTGAGAACGACGGTGAGGACTGCATAGCAATGTGGGGGAAAGTTTAGGCCACAGTCACTTCAAAACCAGCAGGACTCAAATCTTGTACATTACAAGAAAACATTAAAGGCTGTTGGTAGACAGAGTTTAGACAATCCTTAGCTCTGTTCATAGACGTTGGGGTTGGAAGTTTTTGTTTTGGGTGTGTTTTTTGCATTTTTTTTTCAAATTTTTGTTTTTAGCATTACCTTTTTTTCAATGCTTTAGTGTTGTTTGTTCGAAAACTGCAAAGGGCATCATTTGGAAACAGGTGAAATCAACACTTTGGGGGACATCCTCTGGGCCAGGCATTGTTCCAAGGAACTTTAAGACAGTACTCACTTTTTCAGTACTCCCAACAGCCCTAGACGTCTGACATCTCATTTTTACAGGAGCAGAAAGTGGGATTCAGTGAGAGTAGGTGGCTATCCCTGTTCAGGACGCTAACAAGTTACCCAGGGCTCCACACCCGACCTGCCTGGCTCCAGCCAAGCCTCCTTTCAGGGTCATGCTCCCTCCCTTTAGCTGTCAGAGGGGGGACACTCTAGTGTCATCCTGAATGAAAGAATTCCTCCTTCCATGGCATTGGCTCTCATGCTAGACTAAGTAATTGGCTTTCCCAGACATTCCCCACCGGAGTTAGCGTCCACCCTTCCCATGCTCCTGAAACTCAACGCAGGGCCTGGCACAGGGTTGGTGCTCAGTGGCTTAGGGCGTAGTGACACTGTTGAGTGGGACCCTGGAGTGTTTCCGTCCTTCCCAGCTCACTAACGGTACACGGGCCAGAGAGAGGCAAGGCCCTTGGCCCTGGCTTTCCCCCGTTTCCTGGGTTCTCTGTACTGTATCATGTTGTTTGCTGGTTTGTTCCTTTTAATCATAAAGTAAACTCAGAGTTAGAAGATGCTGACAAGCCATTCAGAGGAAAATGAATGAGACTTGTTAAAGCAAGTACACAGGGGAAGGGGCAAGTGAGGGTTCTGGGGATGGAAACGAGAAGTTTAAAAATGAAACAGGAGAGGACAGGTGGAGAGAATAGCTTTGGGGAGAGCCCTGATGAAAAGGCAGGGGTCACCGTGAAATTGGGGCACTTCCAGAAAGAGGAGAGAAAAAACAGGCCCAAGCAATTTCCTGCAGGAACGCCTGTGGGATAACAAGTTTTTTTTTTTTTTTTTGTTTGTTTTTTTTTTTTTTTTTTTTTTTTTAAACCTGAGCAAAATCGTCAAGCCCAGCTACTTTTATCAACTAAAATTCGTTTCCGGAGATTTTCCTCCGGCTTGTGAGAGACATTTTAACTCTCCCTGAGACAGTCATTTGTCACAAGGGGCTGGAAGCTACCAAACGTCTGTGAGCAAGTCTGAGGGTTCCATATAATAAAACAAATGGCAAAGTATTGATTTTGTTTCTTTTCAACCTGTTTTAATCCGACTATATGGTCTTATTACAAGAATTTTCTCATCACGGCGAGGAGGACAGGCTCAGCTGAAGGAGAGAAGCAGGACACAGGCAATTCGCTCTTCATTTCTCCTCAGAAAGGCTCTTTTTATAGATCTCTAATATCTCCGGCAGAATTTCAGTTCCAATCTTCCACCGTGACATTTCTGAAGGAAAGACCAAGGTGCCGAAGAACATGACAAACAGAAGATGTGTGGGGTTTTTTGGGTTTTTTTTTTTTCTCTTCCCCAAAGGTGGAAGCTTGGAAAAACAAATCAAACATCCAGAGAGAGAGGGACTGCGTTGTTCCATCAGTGTCTGTGGGCTCCCCAGAGCCCAAGGCCACGTCCCAGGGCCCCAGGACCCTGGATGGGAGGCAAGTCTTCTCCCTGCCTGGCTCCGCCCATCTTTGCCAGCCTCTCACCAGCCTCCTGCCGCCCTTGCCTGCCCCCTCCCTCGCTGATGCTCTCACCGTGTTCTGGATGCACAGGCCCGCTCCCGACTTTGCTCACAGCCTCTCCTCTGCGGGGCTGCCCTCTCTCCTCTTCCTCTTGCGACACCTGCTCATTCTTCAGGTTCATGGGCTCCCCCTCAGCCCTCTGACACTCCCAGGCCGGGGGAATCGCTTCCCCTCGGGCCTCCCACAGCCGCACCCAGACTGCCTTCTGGCCCAGTGCGCGTGCCTCAGGGCAGAGACAGGTCTGCTGAGGGTCCCTGTGCACAGAGCTCAGCCCGGGGCCAGGAACGGGGTCGGCTCGGGGCAGGCTTGCGGAGCGAGGGAGTGGATGTGGATGGCAGCCACCCACTCCCCGCCTTCAGCCTCACCCTTGTTGCCAAGCAGCACCCACCAGGAGAATGGAACCTGGCCCCCAGGGCCTCTGACCTCGGGACGAAAGGACAGGCCCGCTCTCGAGAAGGTAAAGCCTTCATCTCTCGTTCACACTTTTCTCGTGCCATGGGGGCTCTGAAAATCCTGTCGTATCAGTCTCTTCGCGGTTCTGGGTTGCTTTCAAACAGATACCAGTTTACCCGTGTGAGGGTTCTGAGGTTATTTTCGTCCCTTGAGGGGTTTTTTTCATCTTTACAGCCATAAGGGGATCCCCACACAACCACTTTGAAGTCCGCCTTCAGACACGCCCGCCAGGAAGTGGCCCCCGAAGTGTTTCGATGCGAAGAGCCTCTGCTTCAAGGTGCCCAGGTCTGGGCCCCTGCCAGGACTGGCCCCCGGCGCACCGCCCGTGTCCCCTCCCCAACGGCAAGGTGCTGGGGACACAGGCAGGGGCCGGGCCAGCGCTCACTGGGCCTCCTGGTCTCTGCGGGGCCCACGCGCTTTTGTTTAGGCCTGAAGGACAGCTCCTCTCTCTCTTGTTCAGAGCCACACGGTCCATGAAGGGTTTATTCCCATTCGTTAATTCCTTCCTTCTCAGATGAACGCACGATGGGAACAGCGCCAGCACCCACTGTGCGCTGGCCGGGTGCCAAGCACCGGGCCAAGGATGTCCCGGGTCGGAGCCCCCCCCAACCCCCCACCCCGTGGCCTCTCCACTCCCCGTGGGCACAGGCCCAGGAATCCGAGAACCAGGGAGGAGGAGCAGCATGGGCCACGGCTCGGGGCTGACCAGTGGCAGAGAAGGGGTCTTAGGGCCAATGCTCTGGCAACAAAAAACGTCCCTTCTCCTCCCATGTCACCCAGCTGCCTCATCCCCCTTCGTGATTATTCCTCCTCAAGGTGGAGCAGGGTTGGTATCAGATAGGCTTGGCTTTGGGCCCCGCTGATGTGGCTGTATTTAGGCCCACTAATCCCTGTCCCTCAGCCTCAGACTCCTCAACATCAAAAGGTGAAAATCACAGCACCTCCCCCTACAGCGCTGTTGTAAAATTAATTCAAGTAGTGCTTACACGCCCTTCGCACCGTGTCTTGCACAGAGCACGTACTCTGCATGCACACCTATGCAGCTAGCTAGCTAGCTATTTTATTATCATTATGTTTTCTCCAGGCTTTCCATTTTCCCTTGGAATTTGACCTTCATGGTTATTATTTTTGTTCAACAAATGTCAGCCTTTCCCTGAACCGCGATTGCAGCTTTTTGGTATTCAGTACGTCTCAAAAAAACACTGACGGCATGCCTACTAGGTGCAGGCACCGCCAGGCAAAGAGATCTAGACGTATGAGGCCCCCAGGAAGTTGATAGTCGGTGGGCGGAAGAAAAAGAATATGTAGACTGATAATTTTGGGGAAAAAAATAGTTAAATACTACAAGAGCACAGGAAAAAATGGGCTTTATTATTATTGTAACCATAATAATAATAATTATTATTATTTTATGCTAGAAGCAGGGAGGACTTCTAGGGGATGTTGTCCTGAATAAGACATTGATGGAAGTCTACGAGTTAGC
This sequence comes from Lynx canadensis, assembly GCF_007474595.2. Classification (NCBI taxonomy): domain Eukaryota; kingdom Metazoa; phylum Chordata; class Mammalia; order Carnivora; family Felidae; genus Lynx; species Lynx canadensis. Next base: position 80,896,670 of record NC_044315.2, read on the forward strand.
TGGTCAGAGAAAGGGTCAAAGGGTGCTCTGAATAGAAGGAACACAGTGTAGTGCTGGGTCCTTAGCTCCAATCTGTTTCATTGGATCAGATGGGATCATTGGGAGGCAGGCGGTGAAGGAGGATAATGCTGGTAAGGTGGTAAGACCTGGTCACAGAGGATCTTGTATATTCCATGGCACTGGGTTTGGGTCTCACCATAGAGGTCGAGTAACCCTCAAGTTTTGGTGCGCTTAGGAAATCACCCAAGGAGCTTGCTAAAATGCATGCTTCTTGTCCCGAGCCCAGAGACATTATTAAAAATGTGGCCAAGTGATTTCCATGGGGCGCTCCATGGGGCCCCAGGTGCCATAATCTTAAAGTATCAAGAGTAGATGATTGAGAACATGGAAAGGGGGTGGAGAGGGGTATGAAACACATGGCCATGTCTGTGATTTAGGAAGATCAAGAATTCACGGGGCGCCTGGGAGACTCAGTTGGTTAAGCGTCGGTTTTAGCCCAGGTAATGATCTCACAGCTTGTGAGTTCGAGCCCCGCATCGGACTCTGTGGCTGACAGCTCAGAGCCTGGAGCCTGCTTCGGATTCTGTGTCTCCTTCTCTATCTCTGACCATCCCCTGCTTGGCTCTGTCTCTCTCTTTCTCAAAAAATAAATAACATTAAAAGAAAAAAAGAAAGATCAAGAATTCTGTTTCAAAACAACCTCTCAATTAGCCCTTACTCGGTAAGGGCTACTGCTTCTAGAAAAATTGATGCTATGCTTTAGTCATGATAGATTGTCTTAAAACCTTTATTCAATTTATGTACACACAAAAAATCCATTTACCACACTAGTATAAAATGACTTATTTCTTCTCATTTGGACAAAAAAATAATCTTAAGTCTATCAGAGACAACCCCTGTGATTTTAAGTAGAATAGGCCAGTTGCAGACAATTTCAGCTAACAAAACATAGCTTGCAAACACGAAGGGAGCCCCAAAGCCCCCAGAACTGCAGAGAGTTTCCATTAAAATTCATGCGTTTTGGCTTTAGGAGAGCCAGGGGGCATTTATTTGCAGCTTCTCTTCCAGCCACGCAGTGTGTGTGAAAATGGTACAGGGAAGGGGTGGACAAAATGTTCACGTCCAATTCCCAGTGTTACAAAGCAGAGCCACTTATGGGGGTACGAGGTCACCATTATTCCTTGAATAGTAATTAGCACTCTCTGGGTGCTGGTTCCTGTACAGGGTGCTGGGAATACATGCGATGTCCTGTAGGACAACAATTCGTTACATCAACAGCAGAAAAGAAAGAGGGTGCACTGGTCCGGAAGTGTGAGCGGTTTTAAGGACCCACACTCTGTCCCTCTTGAGCTGTGTCACCCCTGACAGGCCACTTTTTCCTCCTTAGGGCATTTATAGACTAAGGGGGGGGGGTGGATCACAGCCCTTTGGGCACTAAGGTCCTATGGTTTGACATTAAAAAATGATAACCTAACTTATCAAGAAAAAGTTTAATATCTACTATATTAAGAAAACAAATATATGTAAGCTTTAGAAAAAAATCTCCAATTTAAGTGACTAAACTGTCAAGCTTCATGGATTAGTGAAGTAAATGCTTATCTTTTGAAAAGATTACTCACTTAGAGGGAACACTGTATTCCACAAATGAGAGGCAATGAGGGGTAAATGGAAAATCACAGAATTTGAGTCCTGGAAGAGTCGCTTAAAGATGACCCAGTCTGATTCCACCATCCGAGAAAACTGAGGTCCAGGGAACCGAACTCAGACCACAGAAAGAGGCCAGAGAGAAATGAGCGATGTTCTCTAGATGGACCAGGATGGAACTCCCCGTGTACTGTGTTCCTGTGACTTGCAGATTAACAGTAAAACACACAATATCTGGGCTCGAGGCGATGAAGGCGTTCAGTTCTTCAGGGCACTTGGCCTCTAGAAGGTCTTACGCAAATAGTTTGATGGCTAAAGGGAGTAGCCCAAAGTCTGGGGAAGGTACAGATATGAATCGGTTCACCTTCTCAGTTACACAATTACTAAAACCGTGTCCCATATCTCAAGACAAGCCACTCAACGATAAAGTTTATGGCTGGTGATGAATTCAACTCAATCCCGTATCAATCAGCCACCAGGGAATGCTAGCCCTCGAGGGGACATGACCCACCAGGGGTCACCTTAGCTGGCTGGCAGAGTCGTGGGCCCAAGGTCAGAAGGACCGAGTTCCCAATTCTCCAGATCACACGGGTGCACCAAGATGTGCACGCCCCAGCCCCCAGCGCTCCAGGCCCTGCACCCCATTGTGGATAAAACCTAGAAGCGCCAGGGAGTGGAGAGGGCGTCAGTGTTGGCCACAGCCCGGGACTCCCTGAGTGGCTCCAGCAAGCAGCTGGCCGCTCTCACCTCAGGTCCCACACGGATGAATCCAAAATGAACACTGCCGCCGGCCTCGAGGGCGGCACGGGGATTAAAGGAGATGCGGGCACGTAAGCCACCACCGCCAGTGTCTGGTGTAGCGTCGGCAGTAAGGAGTAAGTTAGGGCTTGGACTCTGGTGTCGGTAGACCTGGGTCTGAATCCCAGGTCTGCCACGCAATCGGGTGGTCCTAGTGGTCCCTATACTTCTCTATGCTTTGACCTTGGCACCCTTACAATGGCGTCGATACACTATCCACACCTCGCAGGGCAGTTGTGAGGATGCATGTTTAAACGTGGGTTTCTTAGCACAGACTCTGGCATACAGTAAGTGCCCCCTGAATGTTTCTGGTAGACAGCAGTCACCCGTGTTTTAAGTACTAAGATCCCACACTGCCCTTCTTCTTAGTAATTGAATTGGTAAGGAAACGGGAGGCACTCAAGCAGGGAAGCACAGCCGGTGGGTTGGAATCCATCTAATTACTCGTTTCACTTTATTCTACCATTAATTGGTAACATGGCAAGGTTCAAAGACCTAATGATTAGCATTAGCCTGCCCTGTTCGGTAAAGCCGGCTATCTTCCTGCTCCACCTGGCTCGGCCATTCAATAGGAAATTGCCTGAGCGGCAGCTGCCCCATTTGTCAAACGCCCGAGCCCCGTTCAGTAATGATCTAATGCGCTCGGGGCAGAGAGCACGTGCTAATGGCACCAGGCCACGCGCATCCTCTGAGCCCCTTGCGGGCACGCAAGCTCTCCCAGATAGAAGACAGAGCGAGCTAAGTGGCTGGGAGGTTAAAATTAGCTGTTCTATTACTAGATCTGGTTGAAGGGGAGGAATATGTTCTCAAGTTCCGTCCTCCCTTCCCATCTCACTCCTGTCTTTCCAGCCGATAATGTTCAAGCCTTAGGCTTCGGACAGAAGGAAAACGCCCCGGAACCATACACAACTTGGTGGACGTTGGACATAGGCCTTGAAACCCTACCGAGGACCCTCCTCGGGGATCCTTCTGGTCACGCTGGCCACCCCGCTCGCCCCTCAGGCTAGCCGCCTGTCTTCCAGAGAGTTCCACTGGTCCCACCACGCGCTGGGCAAAGACATTTTGGTACCAACCCCAGCTCTTCTCTCGCCGCCCCCTTTACAACTTTTCTCAGTGAAGTCAGCACCTTCTGAGGGCGCCCGGTACGTCCTTGCTGACCGCACATGCCCTGCATGTTGAGCTTTGGAGGCTGCATATTCTATTTGTCTCCATAACAAGCCTAGGAGTTCCTGAGACTTGACCTTTATACACTCTCCTCATCTGCTTCCATCAAGTGCCAGGGTGCAGCAGGGGGCCTGGTAAAGGGAGGGGGGAGGTATATAAAAATCATATAGACATATTTATGTGTATATGTATATCACAAACACATATCATCCCGTATTACACCTAATGTTTTCACATTACACCTAATGTTAAATATTTGGTTTTCGAGAGCACTGTGCCCTTCTGCGGATGCAGCCTCGTTTTCTCCTGCATCTGTACCCTCCTCGTTAACAGCCACAGTCTGGGTACATCCCAGGCTCTCGGGATGCCTTTGGATTACGGAGTCGTAGGGCAGGATGAGCTTAAGTGAACACCCACCCCATTCATATCACAAATGGGAAAACCAGGATCAGAGAGGAAAAGAAGCTTTCCTGGGATTATGAGCGGCCAGGAGAAGCTTCGCTCCGAGACCCCCTCGCTGACGGCACAGATAGTCTGTGCTATTACAAAGGCTTTCTTTACAGTTCAAAAAGAAAATCTCGTCAAACCTTTCATAGTAGTATGGCAGGCTGATAGATCTAGATAACCCAGTTTTTTTTGCAAAGAAAAATCGAATAATAAGGCTAATTCCCACTGATCCTGAGGATAGGTGAGGTCTGAGTTTACACATCAAGGGGTTGGAGCTCAGTAAAAAGATGAGGTCCCATTAAAATGGGAAGTTTGGCAGATACAAAAAATAAGCACACACTTCAGAGATTTCCACGTACAAGAGACAGGAAAAACAGCTTCATTAATGACAAAATGCAGATGCTTTGCTTCCTGAGCTGAAAAAAAAAAAAAAAAACACAAAAAAAACCACAGAGTAAATTACACTGGAGTGTGTAAAGAGGTATGTGAGAACCCTCTTAAAAATGTATGAAATCTCAAGGAAAAGATTGATCAAGTGGCTCCCTTAGCATTGAAAATGTCGGTTAGTTTTTCCTGTCTTGTATCAGACAGGTGGTGATTAATATGACACAACAGACAGCAGAGGAGGTGGGAAATGATAAAGGAAGGACATAATAAGAATCTAAATCTGAAGGGAGAGTGGAAGAACAGGTATGAAATATATTAACATGGAGCCTCTGGAAGGGAGGGGATCAGAACGCATGTGATGGACCCAAGGAAAGAGAAGGCTTTCCCTGAGCTGTAATGGCAAGAGAGTAGAGATTGAATGAAAGAATATCGGCGAAGGGAGAACAAATACATTTGAGGCACAAGAAACTGCATGTGCAAAGGCCCTGAGCATGAGCAGAAGGGAGTCAGGCTGGAGGAACTATGGAAGTCGTGGAAAGAAGGAGGGAGGTCAGAGAATACTAGGAACGATGTAAGATGAGGGGAGAGATCCGATCTCTAGATCTAGGCTCTAGATCCGTGGTTCCCAAATTGGGCGAGGAGGGGGGCCTGGGAGTCCTTTACACACTTATAGCCTATCGAGTCACCATAACAGAAACTAAAACAGACAACTTTTTAACATATTCATTTAAAAATAACAATAACAGGGGCATCTGGTGGCTCGGTCTGACTCTTGATTTAGGCTCAGGACATGATCCTAGGGTCCTGGCATCAAGCCCTGCATTGGGATCTACACTGAGTGTGGAGCCTGCTTGGGATTCTCCCTCTTTTCTTTCTCATTCTCTCTCTCTCACAAGTTCTCTCTCGCTTTCTCTGCCCCTCCTCTGCTCTCTCTCTCAAAAAATAAAATAAATCTTAAAAAAAAATGGGAGCACCTGGGTGCTCAGTTGGTTCAATGTCTGACTTTGGCTCAGGTCATGATCTCGTGTGGGTTCGAGCCCCGCATCGGGCTCTGTGCTGACAGCTCGGAGCCTGGAGCCTGCTTCCAATTCTGTGTCTCCTCTCTCTCTGCCCCTCCCTGGCTCGCACTCTGTCTCCTCTCTCTCTCAAAAATAAATAAACATTAAAAATAAAAAAAAAACGGTAACAAATTCATTATATGTTAATGTAAATAATATTCTTGTGAGAAATATTTTTTTTTCCAAAACAGCAACATAAAAAAAGTGAAAAGAGTGGCACTGTTTTACATTTTTGCAAAACTCTATAATGTCTGGCTTAATAAAAGATAGTTGGGTTCTCGTATCTGTTTCTACGTTGTCTGCTGTGATATGTTTGGGGTTGAAGTATGTAAGGAAGTCTGGCATACATCAACTCTTGCCAGGTGGCACCGTCTTAAAGGTTAGTCACAATGTGGAAGCTGAAATCTATCGATAAATGTTGCACCCTGTTGGGAAAATCTATTGGTCTCTCTCGCGCTTTGAATGGATCATTTACTCATGCAGAATTTTACATCATGCACTGGATATTCGGAAAATGCTGGTTTATGCAGCGTTTCCAAACGCCGTGTAATTCATTGTACGATACCGGAAAATCACATTCGTTAATATCACCATGGATCTCATCAGAAAAATCTGTAGATACTGCAAAGCCATCAAACTCAGAGTGTCAGACACAAGTTTTCTAAAATTCTATTTTTAGTTAGACATCCCGATTTATCGTTGGCGGCAAAAGTGGTTGGTTGTCTTCCTTGAAAGGAGAAGCCCGCTTCTTCCAGTTTCAAGAAAATGTCTGCCAGCTGCCTAAATCTGAATAACTGTAGTTTCTCTGCCAATCACTCCCTCCGTGAAAAAGAACTTTGCAATCGTTCCTTGACCACAGGGACTGGTGCAGCTGGCAGCCCACAGCACCACGAGAGAGCCTTTCCTCCGGTCAAACACCCTGGTTTCCGTGGCAGTAGACGTGCTCTGGCACTTACTTGCCATCTCGCCACGCAGAATATTAAAAAGAAGCACACTCCAGGGCTGAGGTTTACTTAAGTTAATAATCTGTACTGTTTCATCTAGGATTTTCTTCTGTTTGTTTGTTGTTTCATGTGTTTGTTTTAAACCGTGAGACAGTAGGAAGCAGTAAAGAACAGTAACAGCGACTCCTAACACAGTTGGGTGCCACTGTCTTAAGCGCCTGCGAAGGAGCCAGATTCACTCTAGCACTGCTTTTAGACCATCGGTTGCAAAAGTCAACACAATGGAAAGGCAAATAATGTCATAGTATCCCGATGATGACAACAGTTTCGAGGCTTCACTATCCTGAGAAGATCCTGAGGGACCCCTGGGGGTCCGAGGACCCTACTGTGAGAACTGCTGGTCTAGACTAGATCTTGGCAAAGCCTTGGCAGACATTTTAAATGGTTTTATCTTTATTAGTCTATGAGGAAATGAAAAGCCATGGAAGTGTTTTAGGTGGTGTTTTAAGTCTTAGATTTGAGTTTTGAAAAGATCACTCTGGCTACTGCAAGGAGAATAAAGTGGATGGAGGGAAGAGGAGGTGAGGAGAAAATAAATTCTGAGAGTCTTAGCGCTCTGTGAACTAGAGACGATGGTGACCTGGAAGGGGGTGGGTGTACCTGAGAGGCAGAGAATGACAGGATCAAGGAGGTGAGCTCAAGAAAACTCACTGAGAGTTCACGGGGCTTAGGAGCCTGGATGAACTGAGAAGAGTGGGGGGAAAGAAAGAACAGAATGCACAGAGCATAGTACCTGCTCCCAGGGAGAGCTTCGGGGAAACTAGCCGCCCTGGCCAGACGGGCACCAAGTCTCCACGGGTCTCTGGATACACTGACCCCTACTGGCGCTTCTGAGAAAAGCAGCCTCATTACCATCAGAAAGAGATGAGCTCCGCCTAAGAGCGGCTTGACCAACCTAGTGAGAGTCTCCCTGCTTGGAGATCCTCCCTCCCAAGCCGCGAGGACAATGACGGAGATAGGAAGACACAGGTGGTGGGACAGGAGGAGAGAACTTCAAATGCGGACTCAGCGCAAGATGTCCGTGATGCCGGGCGGCCTGGGTAGGTGCTGCTTAGCAAGCTGGGAGCCACCACCACAGGCTGGCTAGAGGATATAAATCAAGGCCACTGATATCAAGTTGGGTGTGGATCTCAAGGAGGCGAGATTCCACTTCTGTGATCCCAGGTCCAGCACGGGTTTAGCAGAGGGCCCACTGGCACTGAGTCCCCTGCAACCTGGGGTTCCAGGCTGCTCTCACACAGGTCTAACGGGCAGGCCCTGGCTCCTTCTTTTCCTTCCCAGAGCAGGCTCATTGCGGAAACTTAGAATATACAGAAAAGCTTAAAGAAACAATTACAATGATCTGTAATGTTACGGGTCAGAGATCATCACTCAACATTTTAGCATGTTTCCTTCCAATAGCTTCCATGCACATAAACTATATATTTTTAAATAGGACTTATTTTATTTTAGATATGTATTTTAGATAGGACTAATACATATAAATAATAAAAAATAAAATAAATAAAAAATAAAATAAAAACTAATAAATAATAAAAATAAATATATATTATTTTCGATATATATTTTAGATAGGACTCGTGCTATAGGCAAATCATTTTGAGACACTTTACTACATCATTCTATAGGCTTTAAAAACATAATAGCAACACCTAAGCAATGTTATTAAATGATATTTGTAATCCTTTCTCTGCTCCCTCCTTTCAAATATGCTAGGCTGTTCCTCCAGGCCTTTTATATGATTTTAAATTTCTGTAATGACACCTCTAATACAGGCAAGAATTTGGGTTTAAACCATCCCAGAGAATGATGTTCCTTTCCATCTGCGTGGATGTTTTATGTTTCAAAGCCCTTTACACGCATTCATAAAACCCAACATTTTAGTAATGTTTCACTAAATGTTTCCACATGCTCATATAACATTTGTCAAATAATAATAATGTGTCTCCTAAAGCAATTGTGAGGATCAAATGGGGAAATGGACACAAATGATAACAGCTATTTTTGATTGGTTCTTAACTACTATGTGTCAGATACTGCGCTCAGGATTTTATATCATGGGCATTCGGCTGTACTCCATGAGGTAGATATAATTATTATCCCATGTTACTCGAAGAAGTTAAGTGGAGCTTAAAAAGTTAACTAACTTGCTAACATGCTAATAATGACACATTTAATAATCAGTGGAGCCAGAATTTTAATCTAGATTCATCTGCCTCCAAATCCTAGACTCTGACACCACTCTTCATATCACTTTGCTGGGCAAGGGATTGGCAGACAGTAAGCACTAATTGTGTGACAAGTATTCACCACACAACAAGGTTCTTGGAGTCCGGATACACTATTGTCTATAGTAGTTGCTCAGGTAAATGTTTGGTGACTCAATGGCTATATATGTCAAGGAAGCAAAGGATAGAGTCAGTTTGAAAAGCATGAAGAGACGTTTCTCCCTGAAAAAAGGACAAGGCAGACCACAAAAATCCCGAGATAAGTATGTTGAAAATAATTAATGTCAAAACAAAACAAACCAAGCCCTAAGGGAAGGAAAATGGCATGGAAAGACAAAATAAATTTAAGAACCAAAGAGAACACCTGGAAACAATCCAGTAAATATAAAAAAAAAAAAAAAAGATTATTACCAAGCATTATCCTAGGATTGCAAGGATGATATAAAATAACCTGAGAAAAGATGTCAACCCAAGCCCAAAAATGACATGTATACTCAGTGGTGAAATGTTAGAGGCATCCTTTAAGGGCAAAAACAAGGCAAGCATGTCTGTAATCATTAGAGCAAAGGCATTTGAAAAGAAAAAAAAAAGTATAAGGATTAGAAAGGAAGAAATAAAGCTATAATTCTAAACAAATAATGAGACTGATACATTCTACTATATAAATTGAAAACTTCTGTTTATTAAAAGGCAAACTAGGGCACCTGCGTGGCTCAGTCAGTTAAGTGTCTGACTTCGGCTCAAGGCATGATCTCGCGAGTCAGTGAGTTTGAGCCCCGCATCAGGCTCTGTGCTGACAGCTCAGAGCCTTGAGTCTGCTTCAGATTCTGTGTCTCTCTTTCTCTCTGCCCCTCCCCCGCTCACACTCTGTCTCTCTCTGTCTCTCAAAAATTAATAAACATTTAAAAAAAAAGGCAAACTAAAAGGTAAAAGACAAACTATAGCCTGAGCAACCACAGGTAGAACCCATATAACCAACAAAGGGTTTTCAATCTAAGATAAGTAAAGCATTTCTACAAATGAGTAAGAAAACGGAAATGGCAAACAACATGAATGGCTAATTGATAGAGGAAGAAATCCAAATGGCCAATAAACCTATGAAAAGATGGTCATCTTCATTAATGATCACAGGAATGCAAATTAAAACAATATGACACCGTTTAATACACATCAGATTGGCAAACCTGAGTAAGTTTAATAACCAACTGTTGGCAAGAAAGCTAAAAATGGAAATACTCAGGGTACCTTGGCTGGCTTGGTTGGTAGAGCGTGAGACTCTTGACCTTAGGGTATGAGTTCGAGCCCCACGTTGGGCATGGAGCCTACTTTAAAAAAAAAAAAGAAAAGGAATATTCCTATAAATTGGGTGGGAATGCCAGTTAGTACTACCACTTTGGAGAGTAGTTTGTCAATGTTCATTCTTTAACAAATACTTATTGAGTATTTGGCAGGTGCCGTTGGAGGGACAAGGGATGTAGCAGCACACCAAGCAGATAAAGTCCGATATTTAAAAAATAACCAGGAGCACAGAAGGTACACTTCCTTTTGTAGGTTCCGACCCCAGGGGAAACTCTTGCGACATGCAAGGACGTTCACTGCTATACCACCTGGACAGCAGAGATGAGAAACAACCTGGCTTTTCCTTAGTAAGAGTACACTAATAAGTAAACTAATAGAGAAATAAATGAAATATTATACACCAGTTTAAAATAAGTAATATGGATCCAGCATAGATGTCAATACATCATAGTGGATAAATATCAGAAACATAATAGTAAGCCAAAAGACTAGTTGTAAAAGGGCACATGTATAGTGTTGTATCATTCATGGAAAAATTGATATATAAATAATTGTATGTATTGTTTATAAATATAGTAAAAAGTAAAAGAACATAGTGGTTCCTGGGGCAGGGGGAGGGGGGAAGAAGGGATGCCATGTCTGTAAAGTGATTTCTTTTTTAAAAAGAGAGAGAGAGTGACAGATTCAGAGTAGATGGGACAAAACTGTTCACATCTGCAGAATCCTGGTGGGAAGTGCATAATATCCATTATGTTGTTTTCTGAATGTTTAAATTGTTTCCTAATCAAAAACTTAAAATTCTGTTTTGTAATAGAAAACCCAAGACAGAGCTTGCGCCCTAAGCACAAGGAGATCGCTGGGGCTCTTCCGTGCCCCTCCCTTTCTCACTCTAGCCCAGCCTGCAGGCTACAGGACAGGCACCCGGCAGACGGCAGGCGCAGTGACAGCTCTCGGAGAAGTATTTCATCAGGGGAAGCTTTGGCTCAGCAAGGAGAGGATGACAGGAGCAGCAGGCAGAGGGAGGGAGGAGGGTGGTGGGGATGAGAGGTGAGCGAAGCTCTTGTGCTACCCGAGAAGGTAATTTGTCCAGAAGGGACAAACACCCTTCCTCTTCTGCCTTCCAGCCTGGTTCCACCTCCTTCATTTCTGGAACCTAACAACCCGGCTCGCCCCTCAGGTATCCAACAACAACGCAGGACCTTTATCCAGTCTCTCAAAACACAGCTTGCCGGCAAAGGGCTTGAAATAGCTTATGTTAGATTTTTGAGTCCAGGTAGAGCGTGCTTTTCAAGAGCTGATATTCTGCCACTTGGCTTTTACGAAAGACCTACGTTAGTACTTGTTGTGCTAACCAAAGAGAAAAACAAAAATCCAAGAGGATTTTATGAAAAGAAGCAAAAATTGAGAATAGTGTTCAGTGTTGGTGTTTCAGGGAGCTGTTGTAGAGGCGGCATTCCCACACCCCCACCCCCTCCCCCAGCAGTGAGGGTGGCCCCAGCCAGCTCCTTCCTGGAAACCACACTCAGCATCTCGGCATCAGCCACCAGAGCTCTGAGCAGTGTCTGGAAGCTTCCGTGCTTTATCTCCATGTAGCTTGTGCACTCGTTAGCAAGATCTGTCCTCCGGGATCAGAAAAAACTAAGGTGATTTCTGGGGTCTGAGAACGCTCGGATTTTTTTTTCCGTGTAAACTAATGGTAATTGCTTCTTCACTTTACGATGACATGGGAATGCTTTCATAGGACACTCTGCTTTTGGATGGGGAGCAGGGATGAACCTGTATGTGTTTGATTGATGGTCACAAATCCTATTTTTAAATTATGTAAAATTGGGGGCACCTGGGTGGCTCAGTCTGTTAAGCATCCGACTTCGGCTCAGGTCATGATCTCACAGTTTGTGAGTTCAAGCCCTGCATCGGGCTCTGTGCGGTCAGCGCAGAGCCTGGAGCCTGCTTCAGATTCTATGTCCCTCTGATCTCTCTGCCCCTCCCCTGCTCTCACTCTGTCTCTCTTTCTCTCAAAATAAATAAATAAATAAAAACATTAAATAAAAAAAATAAATTGTGTAAAATGTACAGTCATGGGAAATATGCAGTCTCCTCCCTGACCCTCTCTCCCTATTTCCCCATATCTCTCGTTTTTTGGAGTTCCAACCATCTGTGCCCTGTGTATGACCTCCTCGCTATCTCAATTTATCTCTCTTCTTCACTCTGCCACACCCTGTTAGCCACCACAGGAGAAGTAAAATGCTTCCCCTAACTGTCACCAGGATCTGTGCCTGGTTTCGATCTCCTTGGCTCTCCCTGGACCGTTGCGACATTCCATAACGGGCCTCCCGTCAGATTGGCATCCTTCGAGGCCCGCCTCCAAAGTCACCTTCTCTGGAGAGTGCTTCCTGAGCCACCTGGCAGAGGGAGTCACTTCCTCCTCCGAGCCCTGTGGGACCACCACCATTGATCACCTTGGGTTGATATCATTGTGTCCCGTCTGCCTCTATCGCTGACCCGAGCAGCCTGAGGGCAGGGAACCTGTCTCACTCTTCTCTGGGTACTCTGTGTGCCCTCCCCCCCCCCCCCCCCCCCCCGGTGCACGGTATACAGCAGGATCCATAGAACCTTGCTGATCTCTCCTTTTCCTACTTCATATGAACCGGGAATATAATTTTAATTCGATTACTAACTTCTCAAAACATGATTCAACTCTAATTAAACAAAGAGGTCTTTATTCACCACCGAACCAAGAACTATTGGCTAAAGGTAACAGGAACACTGGAAGCTCCCCAGAACTCCAATTACTGCAGAAGCCGGCTATATTTGAGAGCCAATTAATTTCACAATGTTGAAAATTAATGCATTTAAGATTCTGCCATTCACATCCATTCTCCCCATTAAAACATTTTAACTGCGCGGAGCCTGTCATTATCGTACTTGTGTGTTCCAAGGAGCTCTCGTGTAAGGGGAGCCTCTGGATTGCTAGACGCAGCCAGAGGCTTACTCTTCACCTTCTAAAATTGCAGTTAATTTTAAAGAAACTCTCGAGTGAAGCCACATCCACCATGAAGTGAGCCCCGAGAACTGGAAGTGTCTCTGGCACCGGCTTCTAAGAGAAACGAGGTGAAGGCAGCTCTCTTCCTCACTCTTTTTCTCATCTTTGGCAATGGCCTCAACGATCACGGATGAGCCGATGGCTGTGAAATCATAATGATGGTGACAATGACGATGATAGCCAGCGTTCGCCGAGCACTGACAATATGCCAGGCACCCTGCTAAACTTCCTCTCCGTGTCTCTGTCGTGAAATTCTCTCAGCCTGTAGCGTATGTGCTGCTGATGCCCTCACGTGACCCCAGGGAACTGAGGCTGAGCGAGGTTAAGTACCGTGCCCCGGCCACTTAGCCGGCTGGTGGCACAGAGATGGAGTCCGCACCCGTGCGGTCTGGCCTTCACAGCACACGCCAAAATGCCTCTCGCCTCGCCCTTTTGACAGGCTCTGGACCTCCCTGCACCTGAAGTCCCCAGGTGACTGAAAAGGCCACCCAGCCCGCACCGGGCTTCTCTTCTTCCCCTGGAGTCTCTCCTCCCTGCTGCATTCCTGACCGCAGGGAACGGTTTCCCACGAGACCTCGTCAGAACGGCACCCTCCAGCGTCTTCTCTCACCAAGACCCCCAGTGACCCGACTGCTGAGTGGAGTCGGGAGTGTTCCCTCCGGTCGATTCCCTTGTCTCCGGCTCCACTTCAAAGCGCTCATTTCTCGTCTCTCGACTGGCCCATCTCGGGGACTGTCCCCCAGGGATGTCTGTGTGGTACAGATCAGCATCTCCTTCTTCCCAGGTGCTCCCCAGTGGCTCCGGCGCAAATCCCGGGGAACAGGCGTGATGCCTCTTTCCCCCTCCCTCCTTTGTGGCCGGCCAGAGTCCCTGTGGGCCCTGCCTCCAGACGCACTGGGGCCTTTCACCAGCAGGTTCCAATCTGCCTTTCCCAGTTCATCTCCTGCCAAGGTCCTACCCCCTCCCCCACCACCAAGTTCCCGATCTCTATTTGGCCTGAATAAGTGTGTGCTTTCAATATCATAACTTTGCACGAGCGTGCTTCCATCTGCCGGTGCTTCCACCTTCTCTGCCTGACAAGCTCCTCCCGTCCTGTTGACCCAGGCTAACGTCCTCCTCATTCAAGAAGGTGCACCCCGTACTCCTTATCGTGGGACTACGGATACAGGGTGGGGCACTAGGCCTTGGGCAGCGTGAGTCCCTGAAGGTCCCGACATCCAACAGTGTGAATGAGAGCGCAATCCCGATCACACGATCAATCGATCCATCGATCGTCGCCAGGATCAAATGAGATGACATATGTAAGCATCTTGCGTGACCTTGATCGCCCCTTCCAAGTGGCAGTATGAATTAACAAGTCACTTAATTACTGAATGAGCCCAGCTGACTGCAGAACAATTTGTTTCTGGTCTAACAAGTAACAGTCAATTTAAGGATTCACAAAGGTCCCTGATGTATCTTAAGAGCAGACTGTAATAATGATAATTATTTGTGCATTTTTTCCTCCTTTTCTCAAAGACAGGGATTGAGTGGCCCTTCTTTCCTTCTTACGTCTACAGACCATAACAGACACGACATTAAAGCAAGGATTGTTGAGTAAATAAATGAAATAAGATCTATGTGGACTGATTCCATGGACACAGGGAAGACTCATCATTCTCCCTAAACAACTTATATACTAGGTGATGCCCAAATTATTTTACTGGAGGCAAAAACCTCTTCCCTCACAACGGAAGATAATTTACATTTCAGCAAAATGACAAATGGCTGCATTTCACATATCTTTGCATTGCTTAAGCATAGTCAAGGTAGTAAATGTTATACCTACAAATGCCTAGAAGTCAGGGTTTGTATCTATTTGTTGAAGCGTCTGTCTCCCAAAGAGAAGGGACTATGTTGTCACCCCATCGCTTTACCAGCACCGCTCCCGCTGGCACATCCCCCCTTTTCCCTACTTTTCCTTCTCTGTGTGCTTAGTGTCCGTCCCTCCTCCGGGATGTGTGCTCCACGACAGCAGACCCCATGGGTGGGCTCCACAGCTCCGTCCCCTCCCCTAGACAAGCCTCTGGCACACAGGAGACACCCGGAAAATGGTTTTTGTTGAAAAACCAGTGAGCACTCCTATAAGCCCACTCGCCTCTTTTTTTCGTGTCTGATCAAAGAATACAAATCTATCCTCATGTTATAAAAAGGGGGACAGCTAACGGTAAGAGAGTAAGAAGCCAAGTCACTGCGATGTGTACAAGTCCCCAGTCAAAAGTGATTCCGTACAGCCACCATTTTCCTGGGAAGAGGAACAGACTAGGACCAAATTAAACGAATGATAAATATGGCCTAGGGAAGGCTGGTTACGCCATGAATAATCACCGAAGAACTAAACCTTGCCCTTGGGGGAATCTCAGAATTGGAGCGTCGCTGCTAGAGTGGGGGAAATACTGCATTTGTTCCTTTAAGTGAACTCCATGGAATGATAATAGTCCAGGGAAGTATTGTAGTGTGTTAATCTATGTCTCTACTATATATCCTAAGCTATATTAAACAATTACTTTTATTATTTCCAGATGCGATTTAACCAAAATACCGCTTCCTATTATCATAACACATGGCCAATTAAACACAGGCAAGGAGATTAGCAATGGGCACAGCATAGAGAAGACGTTGTAGCCAAGAATAGGAACATGGGTCCAGCCCGAGGCTGAGCTTGACCCAGACCAGCCACGTGACCTTGGGGAGTGACTCAGTTCTCTCAGACCAGATTTCTTCTTCTGAAAAGCCAGTATTTGCAAAGATCCAGTAAGAATTCAACAAGACAACAATATTTGCAAAGCACCCAGCACTGACCTCAGGTGCCGTAAATAGTAATTAATAGTAACAGTAACAACAACCATCTCAGAAAAACGTGGTATCAGCAAAGAACTGAATATGCTTGTTTTCAGGGTGAAAGAAAATTACTATCAGGGTGTCTTCATTGAATAAACTAGTGATTTCAGCAGCACAATCTGAAGGCCTGTGGTTCAACAAGCAACTAATTAGAAATTGGTGCCCCCTAAGCTCTGCGTGACACCTGCTTTTTAAAATGCACACAGGGAGGGCAGTCAGGGGGCAAGGACAGTCGATGGCTGTGTCCTCTCCAGAAAATATAGCAGAAAACACACCCCAGATGATCTCTTTTAATCAAATCTCTGAAAAATACTCAGGTTAATAATACGACCAAAGGAGGTCCTCTGGGGTCCCATTAGTTTCATCCTACCCTGCCTGCATCAGACCATTCCTGCCAGTCTGGGCTGTGAACATAGTGAAAGCAATAACTAAAGGGAAATTATGCAAATGCAGAGGGTGGGAACCCAGAGCTGGGGCAGGGATTGCTCTGAAAGATGAATGCCTTGATCCGATCTATTCAATGGGTCAACCAGAAACAATTCTCTTGCCAACTACAGAGCGCGCTGGTGCTATTCCTCCCCTAAAGTGCCCACGGGGCCCTCCCCTCTGCCTGCACGAGAAGGCTAAGACTCCTTGGCCTGGCATTCAAGGCCCTTTTAAACCAGACCGCTGCCAACCCTTGTACCTCATCCCCTCTGCTTCCTACATCCATCTGGACCAAACTACTAACAATTTCCCAAACTCACCCATTTACTGTTGCCACTTAGGACAATATTGGAGAGAAAGATTATTTTATCTTATTTTTTTAAATGTTATTTAGTTTTGAGAGAGAGGAGAGAGGAGAGAGAGAGAGAGAGAGCATACACCAGCAGGGGAGGGACAGAGAGAGAGAGAGAGACAGAGGGTCTAAGCAGGCTCCACGCTGTCAGCACAGAGCCCAACATGGGGCTCAAACCCACGAACCGTGAGATCATGACCTGAGCTTTAGTTGGTCGCTTAACCCACTGAGCCACCCAGGCGCCCCAAGAAAGATTATTTACAGGTCAATGTCTAAGTGCTTTAAAGAAAGTAGTCCACAATTAACCACCATGAACAAGTCCTGAGCCCTGCCGTAGCAATTGATCTCCCTGTGGAATTTCTGGAAATCACAAAAACACTTCACTTACTGGCTCTCTGAGAAAATTCTGGTTTGACTGGTCTGAGGTAGGGCCCAGGCTTGGGTGAAGTTCTCTGGCCAAGCTTGAGGACCTCTGTTTCAGGTATTTGTCAGGGTGCCTGTCCAGCCTGTTGCAATCATCTTTTTTTTAATGTTTATTCATTCTCGAGAGAGAGAGACAGAGAGTGAGCGGGGGAGGGGCAGAGAGAGAGGGAGACACAGAATCCGAAGCAGGCTCCAGGCTCCGCACTGTCAGCACAGAGCCCGACGTGGGGCCCGAACTCACGAACCATGAGATCAAGACCTGAGCCAAGTCAGACACTTAACCGACTGAGACACCCAGGCACCGCTGCCCGTTGCAAACATTATGTCACCCAGTTGGCCCCTACAGTGCTTGACTTTGGGACCCCTGAGCTATCCCACGTCACCACCACTCTTGGTGTACGTTGTTATCTTCGTTTTTGTAAAGAAACTCAGGTTACATATCCTGTCCCAGGCAGCCCAGCTCTCACGTGGGAAAAAAGAAGAATAAAGCCAGGTCTGCCTAGGTCTGACAACCCCAGCCCTCTCCACCCTGCTCCGTTCCCGGCTCCTGTCTCCAATGGGGGTTCAAGCTGCCCGTAAATATTCACAAATCTCTCCTGCTGGTTGTGAAGAACCACAGAGAGCTTGAAATGACTCACAGGAGGAACATCTACACCACGGACAAAGTTTTTTTGTTTGCTTGTCTGCTTTGGTTTCAGGGAGCCAGTTCACCGGCACGCCTCTTAACTCCAAGGCCCCAGGAAGGGAGAAAAGATGTCCAATTCCTGTTCCTTCGACTTCAGGAAGCAGGTGTGTGTACTGCATTTTAGAAAGATTTCAACCCCCCAAACGGTTAAAAATGAGTTTTTGACTTTGAAGCGATAAACCTCAAGTGCGCGGAAAACAGAGATGTGTCATTTTTATTAAGATGCTGCCTGGGCACCGGTGCATTTTGCGTGCTATTTTGCTGGAGGCGGCTGACTCAGAGTCACTTAGCGGTGGTGGAAAGGGAAGTTCTAGGTGAGGAACAGGTGTCTCCAGGTGCCTGCTCCCTGCCTCCGCCGCCGGGGGCATAACAGAAAACGCTCTCTCAAACACGTCGCCTGCCAGCCTCGTCTCCGCCTTAGCTGCTAGATGTGTTCAGCTCCAGTACTGGGACGTTGGATTGGAGCCTCCCGGTAAGGAAGAACAGGAGGGACTCACAGAAGCTACTCGCCCCCGTGATCTCCCGGCACCACCGCGGAGCTCAGCTGCAAGCGGTCCCCACTGAACAAAGAACCCGGCATCTTTTCCCTCACAGCGTGGTTCCCCCATCAGCTGGCGCGAGAGCTATAAAAGCCTAGTTATACTGGCACAGTGCTTTCACAGGATTGAAGGAGATTGTGAATTGAAAAGGAATAAAGGAAAGTCCTGTTTACTGAGTGCCTCCTTTTACAACCCGACACTGAACTAGTCCTTTTCATATTTGGTACGAGAACTGGTGTCTATTGAACGACTATCACAGTCAAGCCCAATCCCGGGCCCTGAGGTATAGTATCTCATTTAGTTCTTTTGATGACCCTATGAAGTGGCCACAGTTGCCCCCATTTTACAGACGAGACAGTGGAGTCTTCTCTAGCGGCTGTCCCGTCCTTAGCTCAGCTGGAATACGGCAGTGGCAGAACAGAACCCAGACCCACGATCCTGGGCGGCTCTCTGTACTGAGAAATGGAGATACTTGTGGCCGGAAGGAAATTGTCACTGATTGCAACTTTCGTCTTCATTTATTCAATATTTGCACCACGTCTGTGCACCTCAATATTACAGAGATGGAGAAAATGGTTTTATGTATGTTCTTGTAATTAGGCAACTTACAGCAATTACATACAGTAACACCCATCCATCCAGTAGTATCTACCATGTCTGAGAACCCTAAAAGTCACTTGGTGATGGCCATTCCGTGCCACTTTCTGAGCCCTTCCATTGCCAATCAATGGACTAGACAGGCATTTGACATCGATCCTCATGATAATGTAAGAGGCCGGTATTGTCTCAGTTTACCAACACAGAAACTGAGCCTTGAAGAGCATCTTGCCCAAAGTCACAGAGTTAGGAAGAGGCCGACGCCCAGTAATGCTCAGGATCACAGAATCCACAGCCCTGAACTCTAGCTGCCAAGCGGCGGGCTGCGGTAATCCTTTGGGGGCAGTTAGACCGTTCCTGGATGGGTAGCATCGCAGGACTCCTCAGGGGTGAGCAAAGCACTGCGTTCGGAGTCTCCACGGCTCCGAACGTTAGCACACGAAGTCAGTACAGACACAAAGCTACAAGGAGCAGGATCACACCCCGATGCAAGCTGAGAGCCTGGCTCCCTAGGGAAAGGTGGGCCCAAAGGGGAATATGTCCCCCCCAGTCAGAGACCCAAACATTTCTCACCAAGGGTGTAGCTGCCCTAGAAATGTGGAATCTTAAAGGTGAGAATGACCCACAGGCCAGCTGGGCCAGCCTCCCATCCATGCTGGCTTCGTGTTATAATCCCGAGTCAGATACTCTGTCTTCTGGGGCCATCTCGTGAGATTGTGTTTAGGATTAAAGGAGATGTATGCGAAGTGCTTAGCCCAAGGACTACCATGTTAAGTAGCAGTAATTAACATATTTAATCCCTTCCTCATTCCTTTAAGCAATACATTTTAAGTCAGAGTCTACTATAAGTACTAGGCTCTGTGGATAGACCCAAATTCAAGCTTCAGGCCATGCTTTGGGGGGAAAAATCATTGGTTCACGAACCAACCCAATCCACAACATTTCTAACGGGACATAATCGAGACATGTTTAGCAGGAAATTACGGCGATGACCACTTTGCATGGTGCTCCCAGCTCATAAAGGGCTTTCGCACTTGCCACAGGATCCTAGCAAAGCAAGCAGAGTCAGATGGTCTAGGTGGGATCCAGAGTCAGATCTCAGCCGGGATCCACACAGCAGGTGTGCAGGTTTTGGTTCAAGTGCGACCGAAGCCTGGAACCGAAGCCCTGGCCTCTCCCTCCTGTACCTCTTGCCTTCCCTTGCTCTGCATGTGCCCTTTGGTGACAGAGAGCAGGGTTCCCAGGCAGCCCTGTTCCACTTTAGAAAACCCTGATTATTAGGAACCTTTTGCTCCTATTTGTCAAGAAAATCTGCCTGCTGGTACATTCTGTCCATTAGTCTTAGCTCTTC
Source organism: Lynx canadensis (assembly GCF_007474595.2). Lineage (NCBI taxonomy): Eukaryota > Metazoa > Chordata > Mammalia > Carnivora > Felidae > Lynx > Lynx canadensis. The sequence continues at coordinate 80,916,995 of NC_044315.2, forward strand.
CTGGTGGAACAGTACTGAATAAATGTGCTCTTCCCGGGAGGACCTTCCTACGTGTGAGAATAGACACCAGTCATCCCAACCTTCTCTGCCCCAGGTTACATGGCCCGAGTCTTCAATTGCTGCCACCTGACAGACCTACCAGCCCTGCCCCAGCCTCCTCTCTGTGTTTGCCATCTAGGCAGCCAGTACCACTGCACTCACACAAAGGTACTGGAATCATCTGTTTGAGTGTCATTCCCGGCCTGCTGGGCGCTCCCCGGGGCCATGACCAATAATCACCCTACGGCTACTCTTGCTGAGCGCTTCACCGTGTACCAGGTACTGTGTAGGCACTTTCCATTTACTACTTCAAGCATCCAAGATGGGTGCGACTATTTAATTCCACTCCTGGGCCTGGAAAAGGAGGGGTTTCTAAATTGTTTAGATGGAATGAAACTCCAACTGTGCGAACCCTCAAGACCTGGTGCTAAGAATACGGTTTCTCCACCAGAACAGAGGAAAGAGAGTCGGGCCTAAGAACAGAGTGTGCAGCATGGACCTTCCGGAGAGCCCCGCTCCCCACCGCAATGCTCAAATCCTCCCGGGTCAAGCAGAAGAGCAAATGTCATTTAAAAAAAGCAAAACAAAGCAAAGCAAAACAAACCAACAAAAAAACCAAAGCGAAACAAAACAACGCAGCTGTGGCTAGACAGTGGCAATAACAGCTGCCAAGGAAAGGGGGGCTCCGCCGGTTCCCACCAAACGTCGCCACATGGAAGCTGCAAGGGCCTCCCGGAGCCTCCTTCCACACTGTGAGATGTCGCTGTCTCTTCTCAATGAGTGGGCCCGCCTGAATCGGTGGGCAATGTAACGGTAAAAGGCGGATAGTAAAACCTCATGGGGTTAGAGCAAACACAAGAAAGTAGCTGGCCGTGGTCGGTCGCACTCAGTAAATGTGAGGTTGTTGACGGTGACGGGAGGGGCCAAGAGGAGGCCAAGTGAAGCCACAGTTTCCCCGTTTTGTCTGGAGTGCACTTCAAGGTCTGCCTCTGGCCAGTGGAGCTGTCCGAGCCTGACGGCCGCATACCGGCCTGCGTCAAAGTCCCACTAATCATTTTGTGGCATAAATTAAATGGAGTGAAGATTTCCTAATGGCTGCTACCCAACCCCATGACAGCTTCCAGGAGAATCTACAGAAACAGAGGCCTGTCATTCTGATACAAGGAAGTCTCTTGTTAATTTATTTCTTCTTTCCTTCTGGCTCCCGGATCTTCTTTGTAAAAGCTGATAGAGAAGAGATGTATCCAGAACAAGCCACCAGGTACCCCCAGCCTATTTAAATAACTAACTAACACCCTGTGTAGCCAGAGGATTCAATACTTTATTAATACCACCACTGCAATAATACTTCTTTATATTTCTATAAAATTGTATCATTTACAAAGGACATTTCTGCACGCTGTCTCTTTTGACTTTCTATTATTTATCGAGCCCTTACTATGTGCCTGGCATTCTAACACATTATCTCGCTCGACTTTCAGAATGACCGACTCTCTCTGCTGGTTTACAGGAGAGGTTGAGCGAGGCGAAGGAGTTCATCTCTGATCCCACAGCCTGTGGGTGGAGACTAGAGCTTGAACAGGGTCTATCAGACTCCGAAGCCTGCCCTTTTAACCCCAGCTATTCTGTTTCCTGTGAGGTGAGTATGGTTGGGTTTTTGGGGGGAACGGGAGACACTGTTTCACTATCTTGGATGTTTCCTTCCACATGACAGGAGGGACTCAGCAGAACATCTCTGGCCTCTCTCTGCCCCACTCTCACTCTATACCCCTGAGGAAACTAAAGTCCTTTTCTGATAAGTGAGTTTGGAGAGAGAAGCTGGGGGGATGTCACTCAGCCCTTCCTCCTGCCCTCTTAGGGGCACAGATTCTGCCACCAGGGCTGGCTCTGGTTCCCGCCGTCCTCCCTGTGTGGGTGGGGGGCCGCTGCCCACGGGACCCTCACTCTGGACTCAGCGTCAGAGGCTCATTTGCCCCTGGACACAAGACACGTTCTCCAACATCACCTTTTCCGTAATGACAGTGATATTTTGGCCCTGATCCCCTTTATTCCTTTGTCTGACTCTCAATCACTTCAGAACTCAGGCAGAAAAGAGGGCTGTGGATTGGGCCTTCTTCAAAGATCCGAACCTTTCACAAATAAAGCTTGGAAAGGAGCAGAGCTCTTTCCTAAGGAAGAGGTAGCTTAAATGTCAGCACATATGTGATAGATTGCCCCAAATATTACTTTGCTATATGAATGCCATCCATTTAATTCAGATTAGGACACAGAGTTTAAGGAGGAGGAAAAAAAATGGGAGAATGGGGTGATATCACCCACAATAACTCAAATGTAAAACTAAAAGAGAAAACACAACTTCAAATGACTACATCATAAATCAAGGAGATGCCAGGCCCCCACCAACTCTGAGATCTTAATCTGACGTAATACATAAAGCAATCTGAATGCCACTAAGAGCCCAGAATAGAAAATTAACCAAAGCGTTTCTCGACTACCAAGAAGGAGCCAAGAACCAGTTTATGGAAAGCCAACAACGAATCTTATGTGGGGTAAACCAAGCTCGGAAGCTAAACACCCATTTTGGGACCATCTATCATTTGGAACTCATCCAGACATCTGTTGCCAGAGTTCTACCAAAATGCCCACCTGTATAACAAGTCTGAGACTTACTACCACTATTATCGGTAACTGAGCCACCAGAACGGTAGAACAGAAAGGGTCCTCCGTAATCAAGCCCAAGCCGCTCAGTGAAGAGGTAAGAAAGTCCAGATGATGGAGCGGGGCGGGGGGAGCTGCACGGAATTCTCTTCCCATCCGCAGGCCCCAGCACAGGCCTGGCCCTACAGGGTGTGGCAGAGTCCAGACAAGGGCCCAGGTCTCCTATACAGCATTCTTTCCCTTCTTATATTGTGCTGCCCACAGCAATGCTCGTCTATCCACCTCACTGATATTGTGCATTCACACTATTATGCTATTACAGGACCAGAGGAGAGATTTCCCTCTGGTAGGGAGGAATAGTAGTCATTCTACTGCTAAGACCCAAACCATGGGAGGCACTGTCCACATCTCCAGTAGCTAAGCACAGGGATGAGCACCATTGCAGCGATCATGACCACTGGTTCACCAACTTCAAAGATGCTAGCGATGAACTCGGACCAAGAATAAATGTAAAGCCTCCTAATGGCCCTCTGATGAAGCAGCCAGATTATAAGAGCACCAAATGATGGCCTTCTGTATCAGAGCTATTTTAGAAACACAATCCTGTTTCTCCAAACTAATTAACGCTGGTAACCAGGACTAAAGTGTTTCTTCTGAATGCAGTGGAGAAGCAAATCATCCTGTGCGGAAGCAAGAAGCTGGATGGCAAGAGACAGTAAAAGGCACAGAGCAAGCGCATTCGCTCCAGATGATAAACACAACTCCCAATTAAGCCGCTCTCAAATATCTGGCATCTAATACCTGGTGGTTTAAAAGTGACTGGCAAAAATTGCAGAGTCTAAGCGTTTTTAAAGGATAAACTCTTCCTTTTTATGTTTGATATCTCTCTTTTTTAAGGGCAATAAATCGCAAGCACTTAGAAAATCACAGCATTTTTTTCAGGCGTTAGCAGATGCTGGAGATGATCAAACCACGGCCCAGAGAAGTGCGGGGAGCCCCAGAGTCAAGCTCAGGGTGAGGCTCTGGATCCTGACGCCCCGCCCACCTCATCTCCCATGGTCAGAGCTGCCTTTCCATGGAAGACTGTTCTTATTTAAGGTCTCCATATCCACGCGCAGCGAAGAGGTGAAGTTCCTGAAAATCCGTGGAACCTATTTTCATTTTAAGGCACAAATTGAACAAATGTTTTGCATCAGGGATTACCTTAATTAAACTATTTATATGAGCACCGTTGATTTACTTTAATCTTGTTAAACTTCATTAAAATGTCCATTTCCTTATGTAAATTCCTGTTGGCTTGCATATCTTACAAAATAAAACACATATAATTTGCACGGGGGAACACAGTGGTTTTGATATATGTCCATCTGTATGCATTATAATGACAATAATGGTAATAATAATTACCATTTATTGAACTATGTGCTCGGTGCTGTGACAGGCACTTTGTATAATAACAATAAGGATAATTGTCAAATAACTACCACTTCTTAATACATGGCCAGTCATTATGCGACAGACTTATGTATTTTAATTCACTTAATGATCATAATAATTCTGTTAAGCAGTTATTATATCCTTCACACTTTACAAATGAAAAAAAACCTGAGACTTTGAGAAGTCAAGTAAATGCCCCACATTTCAGAGTGAACAAGAAAAAGTCAACATTCAAATCTAGGCCCACTGGATTCCAGGCCCCTTTGTTTTTTCCACTGTACAACATGACATCTCCCTTCAGAAAAAAAAAGTACTGCTCTACAATTCCCTTTCCAGCAAGGACATTTTCAGATCCAAGGACAAACTAAATGGTGCTAAGATGACCTGATCTCTATGTCTTAGACTCCTCCATGGTTTGGAACAAAACAACTCTGTCACCAAATCCCCTGAAGAAAAACAGAGCTCACAGCCTCGCTCCCAAGCTTCAGATCATGCTGAAAATCAGAAGTGGTTCAGAACTACGGTGGAATCTGGGAGTGAAGTACAACTTGTCTATTGTTGCTTTTTAAAATATTCATGAGGCAAGGAAGCATTCATTCCCATTTTCAATAATGAAATGGCTAAAACCTACAGCCTGATATATGCACTGATCGTGAACGACGCATTCCTAGACGGACCTAAGTTCGAGTCAGTGGCCCCAGAAGCTGTCATGTTACGGCGCAAAACCAACAAACGAGACAGAAATGTTGCGCTGCCTGGAGAAAAAATTTTCCCCACCACTTGTTCTGATGTAGAGGAAGGCTCCAATTAAGAATGCATCTAGGCCTCTGCCTGCAAACCAGCTGGAAGAGAGGAAGAGGGGGGAAAAAATTCTGCAACTTTCCCTCGTTGGAAGAACAGTTTTAAAAGGGTTTGATTGCACCTTAAAAGTTGATTTTACAATGATTTAATATTGATCTGTCTTAAGAAGCCTGCACAGAAAGGCAGGGAAAGGAAAACATGAATGAAAATTGTGAATTGAAGGAGTGGCCTGCTTTGCTTTTCAGCGCTGTGGGCCTACAGGACACCCGCGCTAGTGGTGTTATTGGCAAAGCGTCTCCAATGGCCTCCTTCCCCAGGGGCATCGTCTGTTCTCTTTTGCTTAAGGATGAGACCTACTGACTACCCAACTGAGAGCACAGGGCCCAAGGGGCTCTGGTCCAGCAGCCTCAGGTGGTCTGGGATGGACACAAGGCCAGGGCTGGCAGGCAAGTGGTTCTCAAAGTGTTGTGTTGGGCTTGACCAGCATCACCTGTGACTGTAAGAAACTTAGAAGAACCAGAACTCTGGGGGTGGGACTTCGGCCAATCTGGGCTTTACCAACCCCCCACCCCAGGTGACTCTGACAGGCTGCTAGCGTGGCACCCACCCATCCACAGCCTGTGCCGCCTCCTGGCTCCTCCGCCCCTGCTCAGTTGCAGAAGCCCTTAGAACTGCATTGGAAGACTCTGCCTTCCACCCAGCCCTACAGCCTGTGCTGGCCTTCCGCAGGGCGTGCATGAACAGACTGGAAAGCACCGGTGGGAAGGGGGTCCGGGGTAGGCTTGCTGACTCAGACTCAGAGGTCTAAGGCCAGCTGTGCCTTTCCGGCGGCCACGCTGGCCATTTTAGGTAGGGCTGCATTTCTAGCTCAAACTCCAGGCTATGTGGCCGAGGCCTAGTCCTGGCCACTCTCTCCCCACTCCAGCCCCGCCTCACTCTCAGGAAGGCACTATGCTCTCAGTTCTTCCTCAGGTGAGCTAGATAGGCTGGAATCAGGAGGCTTTTGCTGCCACTGCCCGGGGACTCCTATGCAACATCCTGCTCATAGATTCCCTCCGCTACCTTGGAAAAACTGACCCCGATTATAATCTGGGCTGCGGCCCTGTCCCACCCCTCCCGGGTCCTGGGCCTCTCCCCCCCAGTTTCCTGGCTTTGCTCCTTCCTCTCTGCAAGCCACAGAGGCCCTGGAAGAGCTCACGCTGAGCATACCTGAGATAACTAAGCCGCACCACTTAGGAATCTTGAAGAAGATACTGCACTTAGACCCTGGCAAGCGGCCCCTGCCCCAGGCTCCCCACTTGAGAGGGTCCTGCTTTAGCCCAGCTCTGGCATCCCCCCTTCCTGTGGGGCAAGGAGTCCCCTAGGCCAAGCAGACATACCCAATGGGGTCTGTGCCCCACACTTCTGGTACCCAGCACCCTGGAGTCCCCTCCTATTATGGCTGAGTCCATCCTTTCAAGGGAAAATGGTGCTTCTGGTGTGCTCCCCCAGATCTGAGGGATGGCCAAGTTGACCGAGCTCGGGGTGGGGGGTTGGTGGGACAGAACTTAGGTGTGGGAATAGGAGAATCTCCCCACCCTTGCAGTGGTGGATGGGAGGCAGGAGTGGGAGAAAAAGGAAAGAGTAGGGGGCTCAGACCTTAATGAATACTCGCTCTCAGGGCCCACTAATGTCAAGGGCAGGCCTGTGTGCAAACTGGTGACAGCTGAAGCAGGTAACAGATGTCACACACTCAGTAGGAACTCAAGAGATGCTTGCGGAACGAGTGTACCCAGAGATCTGCTTTGGTCCCTATTTGATCCTTGCAGACATCCATCGTCCCACTGTGCAGGGGGGGAGACCCAGACTCTGAGAGATCAGGTGACTTGCCCAAGATCACAAGACCTGGAACTGAACCCGTGTCTGTTTGATCCCAGGGCCGGTTAGTCTTCCCTGCACGTGGCCACTTAGTCTTGGAACTCACATGGAACTCACTACCCCTTGGAGTCAACTTTTATCATTTCAGGCAAGGTAAGGTTTGCGTTTTGTTTTTGTGCGTGTGTTTCTTTCCTTGAGCCGAAATAAATCTCTCTGCAAATCTCCATGTTTCCTTGTCCTGCCCATCGGGACCTGCAGGAGAGTTGATCCCTCTCCCACGAACAAGCTACCGACGGTAATGGCGTCCCCGGGGGGTCTTTTATTCTCCCTCCACACCTTTCCTTTGAGCGGAGGGATGTCCAATGTCCAATCCCACTTCCCAGTCAGGCCTCCGAGGACGCTTTCCAGTCGCTATCCCTCGGAGAGGCCCTGGTGTGCAGAAACGCAAGCTGTCTGGAGCCGGGGCTGGCAGATGTGTGCACGCAGGAGAACGTTCCAAACAGCGGTAATTCCCCCTCTCAAACCACGAGCTCAAGACTCTCAGCTGCCTTGTGTCCACCATCACCTCACCCCAGTTGGTTTTCCTGCTGCAGCCAAAGTGACCTCCTTAACACACCAATCTCATCATGCCACCCTGCTTTTAAAACATTGCTGTTAGGACAAAAACCAAATGCTTGGCCTGACCCATTAGATCCTGCAGCATCTGGCCCTGTCTCCTGACACCCACCCTGCTTACTTGCTATAATCCTGTCATGCTGGACTTCTTTATTTTGCCTGTAAAATTGTGCTATATCACACATACAGGATGGTGTATAAAACAGGGGCGTGCGCTTAAAGAATAATTCCATACTGATGTGGCCACCACCAGGATTGAGAACGAGAGCACGCACGGCCAGGGGCTCCATCCCCCACCTGTGCCCCTCTCGGGTCACACCTCGCTCTCCCCATCGCTACCCAGAAGCAGTTATCTGAAACTCTCCCATCGCTCGCCCTTGCTTTTCTTCCTATTTGGGCCACTTAGGGTTACAGCTCTATAAAATAAAGTTTAGTTTCGCCTGTTTTGAGTTTTACTTCATCGGAACTATAGTGTAGATACTCTTTTGTAAGTTCCTTCTTTTGCTCAATATCAGTATGGATGCACAGAGCCGTAGTTCACACATTTCCTTTGGCATCTAGTAATCCAGTGAGTGAATGTCCGTGACTGGCCCGTGCTTCTGCTGGTGGGCAGTTAGACTGTCCCCAGCCTGGAGCTTGTATGGGCCACACAGCTGGAGTTCTGGACTTCTGTGCTCAGCGAACCCCATGCTCTCCGGCCTTGCGGTCCTCATGGGGAACTTGTTTTCTCTGCCCAGGCCCCTCTCACCGCCTCCCTCCTGCTCACCTTGCTGCTGGGGCTCAGGCTCAGGGCCACCCCTGACCCAGCCTTTAGCACATGACCACACGTCACCATCCCTCCACACTCATCCTTTCATGCACGCACGCACGCACTCGCGCATGCGCTGGCGGCTCCTCTGGGCTGGCCTGTGGTGCTGCAGAGGCGTGGACAATCTGGAGGAAGAAAGCGATCCTCTCCAGGCAAATGAAGACATCCTCCCAGCGAAGCGCTCTCGCAGCCTAACAGCCAGCTCCACGGCTGATCCTCACTCTTGACGCGAGCGCCCCTGGCGGAGGATGAGGGTGGGGGCGGGTCCCAGCGAACCGAGTGGTTCAAGTTCTGAGTTGCTCCTCCCATCCCCCCTCACATTAGCCTCTGTGATGAGGGTTGCAAGGGGCCCTTATGCTGTTTAAAGTGGAGGAAGAATGGAAATTGAGTAAAAAGGAAAGAAAGCAGCTGGAGGATACTGCCCACCGTTTGGTGTGATAACCAAGGGCTTTCAAGTGATGACTAAACCTGGCTTTAATTTTGATCTTTCATTTCTTCTAATCTAGCAGATAATTAGAGGGAAATCAAATCCTTCCTAACAGCCAGAGATTAACCTGTCACTGCTGGAGCTCCCTTCCCACCTACTTTGCCAGCTCTTCCTTCACACTTTTTTTCCCCTTAAAAAAAGAGAGCCCCCAGGTTACATATATTGTTTGGCTTAATTTAAATACATTCGGATTCGGGGCGCCTGGGTGGCGCAGTCGGTTAAGCGTCCGACTTCAGCCAGGTCACGATCTCGCGGTCCGTGAGTTCGAGCCCCGCGTCAGGCTCTGGGCTGATGGCTCAGAGCCTGGAGCCTGTTTCCGATTCTGTGTCTCCCTCTCTCTCTGCCCCTCCCCCGTTCATGCTCTGTCTCTCTCTGTCCCAAAAATAAATAAACGTTGAAAAAAAAAATAAATACATTCGGATTGGACATTTACCACGACAAAGAGTCTCTTAGGAATAAGTAACATTTTTCTCTCCCCCCAAATTAAGAAGTCCTCATTGCTTTGCAGCTTTAGAAACATCCTATTGCAAACTCCCTTTTATGGATGAAGAAACCAAAGTGTGGAAAGGGGAGGAAGTTCTGTGCGGTTTTCAGCTGTCAGGATTCACCCCAAAGCAGCTGACTCAGGGGCGCCCACTCTTACCCACTGTGCTCTCTCCTACCTGTGCATTCAAAACATGAGTGGGTCTCCATTCCTGCTTCCTCAGGGGCCCCCTCGATCTTAAGACAACATCTCAAATTGCACACAGCGCTTTAAGCATGAGATTCTGGAAATAAACTGAGCATTCACCAATACGGAGGCAGACTCTGGCCCAGCCATTAATACAAATGATGTTTATAGAATTGGCTAACAAGAAGGGGAAATTACTGTCACATAAAATGGAGAAAAATAAAAACACACAAAAATTATATAGATCATATGGCCTCAACTTTAAAACGATGTAGACAGAGGAAATTATATGATTTTTATGAACTAAAAAGTTAATAAAGGTTAACTCTGGGTGGCTGAATTTGAGGGAGCTTTTTATCTCATGCTATACAGTTTTCAGTATTTTCCAATTTTTCAACAATAAGCACATACTACTTTTATACTGAGGAAAAAAAAATTAATAAGAAGGGTGTCGCGGAGAAGAAGCCTCTGTCCTCTCCATCCCAAACAGAGGGCCCTTTTGGAAGCATGACTGGTGGTTCTGGCCAGCCAGGTACCTCCCCAACCCTGCCTCACCTCCCCAACCCTGCCTCACCCCTCCTACCTCCATCCTTCCTCCCCAAAACGTGTTTCTATTTTCTCACCAAACCAAACCTAAGCAAACAGAAGACCCTCCTCCTTCAAGAAGGCCGCCTTGACCACTCGAGGCCAGCTATTAGCTGGATCATTGGAAGCTGCCATTCTTGTAGATCCAAAACAAAAAGGTCTAATATCCACAATTTCATGTGGTTTGACCTCATGCTTGGCTCACCCTGCCTTCTTCTGAACTCTCCACAGGTTCGCAGTCTGGGATGCACAAGGACAGGCCAGCGATTTTCTGTCTGTCGCTGTTCTCTCTTGCCATGTGTTGATCCTGCTGTAAGCTGGGGTTCTCCGCACACTGGCTCACATTTTATTCATTCTGGCTTTGAGCATTATTGAAAATGGAGTAACCACCTAGCTGGCCACAGAGCTTCCTCACGGGAGATAACCAATCACGCCATAAGTGTCTACTCATGTTCAGTCCTTGGAGATAAAAAGATGAACCCCTGCCCAAAGTTTACAGTAAAGGCATGAACCCACTCAGGTAATGAGAATACCTTGCGGGCACACATCTCTTTGGTGTGCTAAACAGCTTCACATCCATTCTTTCTCAAGGCAAGAGCTAGACAGGCCTGACTCTAGATCTCAGGCTGCTGCTTATCAGCGGTGTGGTCTTGGGCACAGCACTCAACCTCTCCAAGTCTCAGTGTCCTCATCTGTAAAGTAGAAGTGGGACTAGTACCTAGTGCATATGGCTGCCGTGAGCACAAAGTGGGATAGATGTAGACACCACTGTGCATGCGCGGTAAGCACGCCAGAAAACAGGACCTTGTGAAAGAGGCAGAGCGACTACAATTATTCCCTTGTTTTTCTTCTTCTTCTTGTTTCCGCTGAGGAAACTGGGTGCAGGAAAGTGGAGTGACTTATCTGAGGGCCCAGTAGAACTGGTACCAAGACCTTGGTCTCCTGAACCCAGGCCACACTGCCTCCTTCCAAAAAGCTAGCAGCTCCTCATTTTTAAAAGCACGTGAACATTTAAGGCTCCCTGAAGCAAGGCTTAAGGAAATTTCCAAATACATTTGCTACCCCCATCACTACCTGGAGTAACTCTGGAAGGGCCCACGCAGAACTCCGCACTGCCATTTCCCCACAATGGTGACTGGCCATATGCTTGTCTAGTGTCCCATCTGGTCCTAGCGGGGGCGAGAGGGACAGCAGGCCTGCCTGCGGGCGGAGCGGCTCGGCTCCTGTCTAATGGTCTCTGAAATGACACTCTCACGAAGCTCAGGAAATTCTACCTTCCCCATAAGTCTCGGAAATCGTTCCTGCTCAACAAACTTCACGCAAAAGAGGCTTTTACTGGTTACTCCTGACTTAATGCTTAAACACTTTCAAATGGAAGAGAGTTGTTTGGTTTTATTTCTTGCCCATAACATAATGCACTTATCATTAGTCATTTCCTGTCTGTTCTTACTTGAAAATGCACGCATATTTTTCTAGTTTGCTGACTGTCATCCAAAATGTGAGGCGCTTCGAGATACAGAGGGCACAATATATCTTGAAGCCCCAACACCCCAACCTTGGATAAATTGCCTCAGCTCCCTATAGCCTCTGATGATAATAGGACTGTTGGGTTCTCGACTATTTCAAAACATGATGAAATGTCTGGCCTCTTTTTCCAGGAAAAAAACACACATACATAAAATCTTGTGTAGTTAATGGGTTCACAGATGCCCTTCAAGCCTTCGTGTACTCTGGATTGAAAACAAGCTTTGATTTTCTTCGCTTGCCATTCGAGGCCATCCTTCTGGCCTCTGGGTCTTTATCCACTTCCCCAGCAGCACCTCCTCTCTATTAACCCACTTCATGCACCTGCCTCTCCAGCTGATTTGAACTCCTAAGTTCCCTCCAACAGGGCCCCGTGACTTTGTTTGGACGTCTTCCCTCCATTTGTATGTTTCAAATATTACTTCTCTTCGGTTCAAGTGCCATTTTCTCCTTGTCAGTTTTTTAAAAAATATTTATTTATTTTGAGAGAGAGAGAGAGAAAACATGGGTGGAGGAGGGACAGAGAGAGAGACACAGAATCCAAAGCAGGCCCCTGTCTCTGAGCTGTCTGCACAGAGCCTGACGTAGGGCTTGAACCCACGAACCATGAGATCTTGCTCTGAGCTGAAGTTGGACACTCAACCAACGGAGCCACCCAGGTGCCCCATTTTTTTCAACTATCCATTAATTATCAGTAAATAATCTTTTCTTGTATTTTTCTCCCTTGACAATTTGTCTTTACCTTTAGAGCACACTTTGCACTTTCCACCTTATAGATCTGTATGTGTGGATCTCTCTCACTTCTCCCACTGGCCTGTGAGCTAATTCAATTGTGTAAGTCTTCTCCCTGGCACACAGTAAGTGCTCAACAAATACCCTAATAGTCCATAGCTGTTTCTCTAATCCTTGACATGAAATGAAGGATTTGCAGTGAAATGCAAATAAATATGCAAATATTCGTCTCTCTGTGACCCGGGCTCCTGATTTATGTAGAAATCGTCAAAGGTGCTTGGGGTCAGTGTGTCCTGATCTGTAGGGTCTTGCCACAAAGGAATCCTTAGGAATCAGTGAGACCCAGAATTTCAACAACATGTCAGCCGTGCAAGCACGGACGGGCCATTTGTCAGGATGGTTAGATGATTCTTCGGAAAGACTGTTTGCAGAAGAATATTCTCTGATAAGAAAGATAACATCCTGCATTTATGAAGGCATGTTTAGTCTACACGTTTCAAGAGCCCCTGTTCCCTACCATTGAGGGGATTTCAGTAGGATACACTGTCTGTTTAAGTGGCAGAGGTCTGGACTTGGAGGACCTCTGATTAATGTGTTTTTGATAATCTTCTCCAGGATGGGACAGAGTTACATTCCTTGGTCTTGGTACAAGCCCCAGCTGTGAAACTGAAGCACTGGGAGATTTCTTGGTCTCTTTTCCACTGGGAGATTTCTTGGTCTCTTTTCTCATAGAATGTTCCGCCTTTATCCTAGATTCTATGTGGAATCAAACGAATCTGGGGATTCTTTTAATTTATTGGCTCTAAACATGGTGCAGGATCCAAGGGAGATGCTTGGAGTCAAGGTCAGAAGTGAAGCCTGAGCACTCAGTGAAGCCTTCAGAGGATAAAGCTGTTTAGATCAGGTCAAAAGCTGCCCCAACACCCTGATAATACACCTGGTTGTTCCTGTGATAGGAAGTAAACGGAACTGGGAGAGGGCAGTGAGATGTTACTGGGAGAAAAGAGGCCTCCGTGCCTTATGTAAGTCGTGTTCCAAATACACGCTTCTGAATAAGAGATGGGTGGTCTATATCGCAGTTCCCAGGCACTGCATGGCATCACCATATCAAGAAAGTCCCTTTAGACTCCTCCAAGCCTGCCTGTCTTTGACTTCACTTACACTTCTCTTAGGTCCTGAAGGGCTAGGATTCCTGAGAAACGAATTTGGGTCCCAGAAATATCTACATTCAGGAAAAGAGGAAAAATGCTAGTAAGATGGCTCCCCAAGGTAAACCAATCTTCCAAAATTAATGAATTGATGGAATCATCACTTTGTTTCTAAAATAATCCAATAATGCAATTTCTTCACTTCTGTTGCAGATAGAAGTTTAAAAAAAAAAAAAAGACTGAGGGCACCCACATACCTTGAGAAAAGCAAAACTTTCCATTGATTCTCCTGATTTTCTCCCCTATCTTACAAGCTTAGCTTTGAATCCTTGGAGAAGCTGGAGGTCAGTGGAACAATGTGGCAAAATGGAGAGACACTGGTGTTGAAGTTGGGAGACCCTGGATCCAGTTCCCACTCTGCCTCTGACCAGCTTTGTGACTTGTGACAAGTTACTGACCTTCTCCATCTGGGTTTCGTCTTGTATGATGCACGTGTGCAGAACCATTATGTACGACAGACAGGCTGCCTCAGAAGCTGGTGACCTATTTGTCACCATCAGGAGAACCCCGAAGCCTGATTGGCCACTTGGTGGGCCTAAGGACTAGCGTTTGTCTAATGTTTTCAGATGTCATGAGGTTCTCTCAATAGGTGTCACTTCATATGGTGACCATGACAATCCGGTCAAGGAGCTATCTCCATTCCCATTGTTAAAGACCAGATGGGAGAACAAAGTCCCTTGGCCAAGCTCATGGCACAGTGATCAGAGGTGAGAAACTTCACCCCAGACCTGGCTGATGCCACGTACAGTGCCTCACCAGGACACGGGCTGCTCCTCTGTCAGATTCCCGAACCAGGGAGCTGACTGGCACATGGTTTCTAGATCCCTTCTGATTCTAACAGTCCGTGCTTCTCTCAATATAATGAGGGGGCTGGAGTAAACCAACAACGTTAAAAAGAGTCTGTGCTCTCAAATGAAATCTCCTGTAGAAGGCCAAAATATGAAATAGATAATTGCTTCCACCCAGATGTCCATCAAGTGACAAACAGATAATAAAATAGAATATACCCATATAACGGAATATTATTTGGCCGTAAAAAGGAATAAGGACTGATACATGCCACAACATGGGTGAACTTTGAAAACATGCTAAGTGAAAGAAACCAGACACAAAAGACTGCACACTGCATGATTCTACTTATATGACGTGTCTGGAATAGGTCGATCTGGAGACAGAGAGTAGGTTGGGGGAGGTGGGAATGAGGAGTGGCTGCTTCATGGGTACAGGGTTTCCTTTAGGGGTTGACATTTTGGAAGCAGTTAGATAGGGGTGGTGGTTGCATAACACCGTGACTGTACTAAGTGCCATGGAATTTAAATAGTTAATTTTATGCTATGTGAATTTTACCTCCATATATGGGTGTATACGCACAGATATATGATATTTCCAGAGTCCCACCCCATCAGCCTCCCCCTTCGCATGTCCCTACAATGCCTCCAAAGAACCCTAATGTGTAAATCAGAATCACTTCATATTACAAAATGTTGTCATAGTTCAGACAGCTATTTTTTTCCTTCAGGGGCCAAAGGTATTTTTCCTTAATCCAACAAATAAATATGCCTGGGCCAGTAATATCTTGCTACTCAGAAACGGAACCTTCCATTGGCAAACAGCTCCAATGTCCACAGCGGTCCCGTAGCTTCAGTTTTAGGATACGTAACTCAGAATTCTACTCTAAGTATACCCAGAAAGATAACAATAGCTAAGCTTTATTTTTTGGTGTTTTCTTCTCATATTCTAGTAGATTGTTTTATTTTGAGTGGTGAGCTAAGCATGATTAAGTGGCTACTCTGAATAGTTTTTCATGTTGTTTCATTTAAATGCCATTTTATAGAAAAGGACACTGATAATTTTTTCATGATAGTTTTTCATGTTGTTTCATTTAAATGCCATTTTATAGAAAAGGACACTGATAATTTTTTCATTATAAAATTTTATAATTTTATAGAAAAGGACACAGCTCTGCAACAATCCTGAGGTCGGAACTTAAAGCTCATCCCTTCGAGCTCAGGAGAAAGCCTCCAGCTAGGCCAGGAAGGGTACGTGCAGTCACCAGCTCCTGTGCCCAAGGAAGGCACGAGGGCCACTTTCAGTCCCACCAGGAAAGTGACCCCAGCCTGTCAGCCCCTGAGGTGTGTGAAGATGCCTGACGCATGGACACGCGTCCCCTCGGCACCTTCCCAGAGAAGTTGAGAGGCACAAAGAGGTCAGGACCTCTATCTACCATTTCTCCTCAGCGTATATGGGGACAGTGAAGACCCACCTCAGTGTCACGCTGACGACATGTGCTCAAGGACGAAGTAACGAGGGACACTGCACACCCTCGTTTGCTAAAGAGTTGTAGGGAAAGGCTAGGAAATCATCTGTTTTTAAAGGTTTAGGTCATGGACGCCTGGGTGGCTCAGTCGGTTGAGCGTCCGACTTCAGCTCAGGTCACGATCTTCGCAGCTTGTGAGTTCGAACCCCGCATCCGGCTCTGTGCTGACAGCGTGGAGGCTGCAGCCTGCTTTGGATTCTGTGTCTCCCTCTCTCTCTGCCCCTCCCCTCCTCACATCCTGTCTCTCTCTCTCTCTCTCTCAAAAATAGATAAACGTTAGAAAACTAATAAAAATAAATTAATTTTAAAAAATAAAGGTTTAGGTCAGATCCTATTTAAACACAAGACACTCTGGTTTCTAAAGCTCCCTCCCATCCTAGAAGTCTCTGTGACATCATTTTCTGCACAGTGACACGGTGTCTGATTTGGACACATATGATTCAGCATTACTACACTGGGCATTTTCTGTGGGCATAAGTATGGTGCTTTTTCAAGTTATTCTGAAACTTTTCTACACAGAGGAGTTGAGGATAATTTTAGCCTTTTTTTATCTGCATGGTAAAGTTACCAAAACGGTCATAATAATTCCTTACATACAAATGCACTTTACGGATTACAAAGTACTTTAATGGACGATCATTACTGTGTTTTTTTTTTTTTAAGGGGAAATTTAGGAAAATTATCAGTAAATGACATTTGGCTATTCATATACCCCCTTATATTCTAGGTAAGAAAAGGGGGAGAGGAAAGATTTATATTAGAATTGAGGTCAGGTTCTAGAAATTTTGCCTATTCCTGGTTATCAATTTTTAAAAGAGCCAGTGCTTCTTCAGTTAAAACAAGGTTCTGCTACTTATGATTGGTAAGCTGCAAATGCCTTGCCCAACCTTCCTGTGGTCCCGTGCCCCGTCGCTATTAAATTTTAGTTGTGGCAGCTCACAGAGATGATCCAGAATGCCAGGTGTGGGTAAACAAAACTAAACAAAACGGAACACAAAAAAACTGAAACAACAAGAAGAAAGCTAATCACGTTTCAATATCACTTAATGTGAAAATACAGTGATGCTTTTATATCTTTTCCTGTTTTTCATGGCCACACAATGGCCCCTGGATTTGTTCCCACACACACACACACACACACACACACACACACACACACAAATCAGGCTGCTAATGTGTCAAGGTCATCTTCAAAGAGCTGTACCGGCGTGCCATACTGACATGGATAGCCACTGAAACCTCCCCACAGTGCCACACAATCTCCCAAGACCTAACCTCTATCAGGGAGATTGATAACCCTTAGAGAGTAGATGTTCAAGGAATGAGTTTATTGCAGTTAATCTGACCAAACTGCATTCCACCTGCTGCCTTTCCTTCGGGATGGCGGAAGAAAGCAGTCACGTGCTCATACGAATGGACACCTTACCCATGGTGTTGGGGCCACACCCAGGATGCGGCAGAGCTGACAGGCCACCACTTTGAAGCTCTAATTGGCCGAAGCCACACCCGGCGGGACTGGCCCTCCGAACTGCAGGTGAATGTTCTCGGCCAGGTCTTGCCAACAATGGCAATCTGTGCTTCCCACGGGGAAGAACGCCCCAGAGGAACACTCAACCGAGCAGGCACCATCCAGCCTGACTCAGAATATGACAAATGCTCCTACAGAGTGACATTTCCTGCCAGGCAGTGGCACTCAACCTTGACTGCACGGTAGAATCACCTAGGGAACCTAAAATACTTCTGTGGCCAGCCCTCCAGCCCAGGCTCATTAAAATCGGCATCTCTAGAAGCGGGGACCCTCACACTGGTATTTATGAAAGCTCTCCAGATGGTTCTAACATGCAGCCAAGGGAGAAGCACCAGTGCAGAATATTCTAGCACTGTCTGGGCTTGAGCCCAGCTGGTGAGGTGCTGCAGGAGAGGAACTCGCAAAACACCACTTGCTTAGGAAAGGGAAGTCCATGCTCCCTGAGGTCTCGAGCCACAGCTGACAAGTGCTTTATTTGTCTGCGGGCATTTAGGTCAAGCTGATATGTTGGGGGGACAAGGAGGGCTTTGATTTTTTTGCCTAAAACAAGCATAACGATATTTACTTTGCGAGAGCCAGGAATTTGATAAAAACAAAACAAAATACCCAAATGAGATGCTGTTCATTTCTGGGGTGATTCCGGGGAGGGAGGGGTGAGGCACATACTCTTACCAATGCCCCAACTGGGGTAACGCACCCTGGGGCCAGTGGGATGGAAAAGAACAATAACTGTAAAGAATACAGAACTCCCAGAACTTCAAGTGGCCCTGCAAACGTCGAAACCAAAAACTTATCCTGCAAGAGTATAAACATCAGGAAGAAAGTGAAAAGGGAAACGATTCTTATCACGTCCAAGCAACCTATGGCCCTCTCCTTGGTTTTGTTTTACTCTCTCCCTATGTTTGGGCATTTCCAAGAAAAGCTCTACGTGAACAGTGGTGGGTGAGAGGAGATTCCACCTCAGGGGAAAGTGGGTTCGTAGAAGAGACTTTCCAGATTCAAATAACAGTCAGCTAAAAATTCATCAGCTGAATCCCAAACGTTGGATTCATATACAAGTCTCCATCTCCTGATTGCAAGTCACTATATTTGGAGGCTGATGTCCACAAATGAAAATGTGATGGGTGAGATTGTTTAATGTGTAAATCTCACTCCAATGTTACAATGTTCTAAGGGAACTTAGCTGCTTGGGACACTGCCAGCAGAGTTGATAGAAATGAATGATATAAAAAATATACTCACTGGTTCTCTCTTTTCTTCTTAAGTGGGTCCATCAGGCGTAGTGTGTCTCTGATCACGGCCACCTTCACTTCTTCATCGACAAGGCTGGGGACATTTTCAAAGACCCCCGGAGAAAGCTTGAATGGGTAAGGATTCAGTGTTACAGTGGAGAGTGATTCAGTACCAAGTACCTATTAGCACTGGCTCCAGTGGTTGTACTGTTAGGCTTTGCTTATGTTCATCTACAGAAGGTAATTTTTTAAAGACTCCCTTTATGTTACTTTTACAGTGTCAGTTTCCTTTAACAAATCAACAAAATATGTAAAGCGGAAATACATACATAAGGAGCACTATGTCTTTCTAGTTATTAAAATCATACATGCTCGCTGTAGAAAACTTGGAAATATAGAAGGGGTTAAGAAAATAAAAGAAATCCACATACTCCCCCCAAAACACAATATTAGTATTTGGTGTGTTTCCTTCCAGTCTTTTTTTTATGCACTAACCACTGTTGAATGTGCTATTTATGTTAGTGATTCGAGTATGTCGACATGGCTAAATCATATTCCTAGAATTTCAATTAGTTCATCTCCTGAGGCTAACTAATTAGTTCACGTCAAAACTGATGGAAAGGTTCAGCTGCCTCTATGTCTGCAGACCTTAAAAATTGGAAGAATGGCATGCTGAGAAGTTACCAGGGGTCGGAGAGGTCTTATATTTATAGACTCTGTTCAGAGCTCCACAAAACTGAAACTATTTAGACTGGAACAGAAGTTCACTGTGCAAATCTGAGAATGCTGAACCTTGTTTAGCCGAGTGAACAGCATGAGAGGGCACGTGCAGTTGTATGGCAATATATTCAACGAGGCGTTCAAAATACTTACTTCTTGCTCATGTTCGATTCTCATGCTGGGATTTGCATTTACTTCCAGGAGAATAGGCTTCAGATTTTTCATCAGAAGGATGTCAAAGCCTAGAATCTGGGTAGGATACACATAATTCAAGATTACTCCCTCTAGCTACAATTTCTTTTCAGGAATCAAGTATGGTGTTAGGGTCATTAAGGTGACAATAAGTTCAAACTTGGCCCCCAACCTGCGCCTTGACCCTGGCTTCTCTTGTCCATGGCCCCTCTGCCCCTGGGTGTTCTTGTCAGGCTAAATGGACAGCAGAAAATTTCACAGGAACCTTGATGATGGGATGAGTTCTCCTGGTGCATTTCAGCAATATCGGTGACCTCTTTCTTCCTTAACAGGTTTTTTATTATGTTGAGGATCAGTAGTGCCCATCAATTTCTCCCTCTCCATCTGCTCTCCTCTATTAAGCTGCTTCTTAGCTAGATCTCTGAAAACCCAAGGCTACCTTTCATAACCTCAGATGTCCATCAGTATCACTTAAGGAGCCCTTTCAAAACCACCACATATCCCCCAGCTCACACCTACAAGTCAGAATCTTTCAGAGTAGAACCCAGGCAAACTAGTTTTGAAAAACAATGCCCCCCTGCTCCCCACCCCAGTGATTTTGAAAGACGCTCCTTAGCTAAGGAAAGGGAATATTTATTAGGCACCAATTACTCCACGATGCACCAATTATTCATAATCTCGTTTAGTCCTCATGATGGTGTGTTTGAAGGAAGGATCCTGCTCTCCATTTTCCAAAAGCAGAAACTGAGTCTCACAAAGGCCAATGGATTTCCCCAAGCTCGCCTAGCGAGTAAGTGACAGAGTTGGATTTCATACCCACATAAGGCTGGCTCCAGAATTTGTGGGATCCAGTGCAGGATGAAAACACGGTGGGGGGGGGAGACTTGTTCAAAAAGTACTGACAATTTCATGATGGTGGCAGCAGAGCATTAAACCAAGCACGGAGCCCTTCTGAGCACGGAGTGCTGTGTCACTGCACAGACCCACACCCAAGGCTAACCCCAACACCATGTGTCCTTGACACCCTCCCTTCCATCCAGCGTGCTGCTTTAGGTGAGGCTTCGTCTTTGGCTTCCTTCAGTGCCTCACAAGCCCTAGGATGGGGTAAGCCACCCTGTGCATCTTTCCCTCTGCCCGAAACAACCCTTCACCTGCAATAACATCTCCCGATCCTCAAAATCACTGGTTCTAATTAGATTCAGACTCAAACCACAAGGACGTCAGATTCTCGGGAGGACTCTCCTTATCTCTCTAGGAGGTGATAAGGTAGAAAGCTTCTGACATAATTGACACAGTCCCAAAGTTTCAAAAAATAAAGTGGAGAATAAAGGAGAGAAAAAGAAAAAGATACAGCTGTATCCCCTCCTCTGTGGATCAAGCAGAAAAGATGAAGGGAAACCCATTTACTTGTCTATATAGAATGTGCATTAGTCAGACGGTAATTATCCAACTGCAGCCTCATTCTTATTAATGAAATCAGAGCCCGAATGACCATTTTTGGGGGTAATTCAGGATGAGGTTATTCTTCAGTGAAGGGCAATGAGGATGAGAAGTTGGAAAAAGTCACCCTTGTTCTATTTTTCTTTCCCTGGTCATGAAAAGAAAGGAATGGAAATTCAGTAGAAAATGTTACATGCATTATAGATCCACTTAATAATATATGGCAAGTGGCTATGAGTGATGAGGCCTTTAGAAGACTCTGGTGACATCATCAGTCTAACTGCAGGCCGGGGCTGAGGCATGTGGTGTTGATGAGGCTACAGAGAACAGCGGGCTGTGGTGCCTGCATTTATCATCCTTAGTCATCAGCTGCTTTCTGCTACATCTTAGAAGCTTGGACTCGCTCTTTCTCAGCTTGGTGGGCTCTTTCAGTTCAATGAACAGTGGTTTCCTGAAAATAAAGCTATAGGAAAGCTGGAGAAGGCAAAACCTCAACAGCCATACTGATCTGCACCCACCAATGGCATGGTATTTTCTAGAACCTAAACTTGGGTGCATGTCGTTGAATATGTAGGGTCTTGTACAGAAATGCTCTGGAGTCAGAAATACTTGGCTCCAATCCTACCTCTGTTTCTCGCACTAGCTAGACAACTCTAGGTGCAGTGCATAGCCTCTCTGAGCTTCATATACCTCATGAAAAATGAGAGCTGACGATAGCTACCTTGCAGAGTAGCTGATGATGGAAGCAAAAAGCACCTATGACTATGCTCATCATGTAGGAGGTACTCAATATATGACAGTTCCCTTTGCAGTTTCCTACCGATCCCACCAATAAGAAATGGCATTATGTGGCTTTAGAGTCCAGAAGAGCTCATTTCAAATCCTAGCTCTGC
Source organism: Lynx canadensis (assembly GCF_007474595.2). Taxonomy (NCBI): domain Eukaryota; kingdom Metazoa; phylum Chordata; class Mammalia; order Carnivora; family Felidae; genus Lynx; species Lynx canadensis. The sequence goes on from NC_044315.2 coordinate 80,938,738, forward strand.
CTTTAATGTGCATAACTATGGGCAAGTTACTTAGCAACTCTAAGCCCCAGTTTCTTCATCTGTAAAATGGGAATAAGAATAGTACTTACCTTAGTTCATTCATTCAAAAAAATATTTATTGAGTGCTTTCTTATATCCCAGGAACTATTCTACCTTCTAGAAATATAGCAGTGGACTAGACGAGGTCCCTGACCCCATGGAGCTTACAATCCAATAAATAGTGGGGAGCCAAGACCAAATAAAGATAATGGAATGTAAAATATTTTGCACAGTGCCTGAAACATAGTATTTAATAAAGGACATTATTATATTTTTTTCATGAATTCAAGGAAATATAGATTTTCTTTTCAAAAGTTCAATGAAATAGGTAGCACCAGTGGATCTCAATAAACAGAATAACGGAACTGGGAGGAGCTTAGAGTTGATCTTGTCATAAAATTCTGGAATAGAGCTGGAAAAAAATCAGGAATTTGGTCCAGTCATTTTCAAAATGGGGTTCTTTTCTGGGGAAGCACTGGGGAGGCCAGATCAAAGCAACTTTTACCTATCTCATATACTGGATCCCCAGAGAAGAAAGCTTTATATATATACATATATGTGTGTGTGTGTATAAAATATAATGTATAATATATATAATATACATATATATATATAAAGCTTTCTTCTCTGGGGATCCATATATACATACATACATATATATATGTGTATATATATATACATATATATATATTTTTTAAACTACGAATTTAGTCTAACAGCCACTTTATGCAGATCATAAAAGCAGCTTAGAAAGGAGAAAACCTCCCTCCAGTTTGGTGGTAGAGCAAGAATTGTCAAAAGGAGAGAGAGGACTTTTCAGTCACATGATACTCTGCCCTGATGCAAGCAATTATGTGTTGCACACCTCCTACTCGAGGGGTACCCTGGGGATTCAAAGTTATCTGTCTTTCAGCCCTTTTAGAAGCTTCCACAACAACCTGGGAAGAAAAGGATCCTGCACCATTACTTGTAAACTCATGCCAAGGTCCAAGCTACGTTCCAATGAGGGGGGATTCTCTCTTGAACCCTAGAACTACACATCCATCTGTATCCAGAGTAGTCCCAACTGGGAGGTCCCAGAGTCCTCAAATTCAACATATCCAAACTCAGTATCACTATCCAAACTCACTAGCCTCTAAAATGGTCTCAATGACCCCCACCTCGTGGCAATCGTGCCCTTGTGTAATCCCTTCCCTTTGAGTGTGAGCTGTACCTAGTGACTTATTTCTAAAAAACAGCATAGGGCAGAAATGATGGGATGTCACTTTCAATATCAGATCATAAGAAGACCAGGGCTTCCATCTTGGAAGGCCTTCTCTTACTCTCTTGCTCACGCACTCTGAGGGAAGCTGGCTGCTACGTTGTGGACTGCCCTCCTGGAGGCACAGGTGACAAGGAACTGTCTCCAGCCAACAGCCAGGGGGTGCTGAGGCCTACTCCCAGGCTTCTTCCCCAGTCAGGCCTTGAGGTGACTGTAGTCATTGCAGCCTTGTAGGAGACTGAACCAGAGGGAGTCCCCGAAGCCTAGATTCCTGATCCACACACACTGAATGATAATAAATGTTTGTGAGTTTAAGCCGCTAAACTATTACTTTGGGAGTAATTTATTACACAGCCAATTGATCATTAATATAGCACCTTTCTCTAAAATCGACTTTGCCTCCTGTATTCCTTATCCACCCAATTACACAAGTTAAAACTTTCTCCTTCATCTTTTACATCCAGCTGCTCACCAACTCGTGTACATTCTGCCTCCTGAAGAGCTTTCCAGAGCTGGCCCATCCTCACTGCTCCTGGCCTAGATCAGGTCTGCACCAAGCTCTCATCTGGACTAATTTAATAGCTTTCCCATTCATTTCCCTGCTTTCGATCTCACACATCTAGTTCACCTGGCACAAGGGGCTGCCAGAGTAATTTTTCTAAAATGCAAACAGAGTATTAGCATTCCTCTGCCTAAAATCCCTGCCTGCAGAATGAAGGCCTAGGTCCACAGCATGTCCTACAAATTTCTCTATGACCTGACATCTGTCTTACATTCCAGCCTTATTTCCTCCCCCTCCCCCCTGCACATCTTGGGCTGTAATTGTGCTGAACTATTAGTAGTTCTAGGATGCTTTACTGCTTTCTCCTTTATACTCTTCTGCCTGGAAGACAACTTTACTGATGAAATATTTACTGAGCATCTACTAAATACTCAGTACTATTCTAGGCCCTGAGGATAAACCAGTGAACAAGACAAATGAGTGTGTTATGGTAGGTGGAGAGGAGGGTTGGTTGTTTAGAAGAATAATTAGGGAAGGTCTTGACATCCCATCGTCTTCTGGCTTCCACAGTTTCTGATCAGAATAACTTTTTGGTTATTCTTTGTTCCTCTGAACATAAGATTTTTTTTTTATCACTGGTTTTCCACAATTTGATTTTGTTAAGCTTTGATGTGTGTGTGTGTGTGTGTGTGTGTGTGTGTGTGTGTATCCTCCTTGGAGTTTCTTGAGCTTCTTGGATTGCAGATTTCTAGTTTTTTCTCAAATTTGGAAATATGGGGCTATTTCTCCAAAAAAAAAAAAAAGCTTTCTGCATCTTCTTTGTCTCTTCTGCTCAGGGAGCTCCAATTATACACATGTTGATATTGTACCAGAGATAAATGAGGGTCTGCTCACTTATTTTTCCTGTCATTTTCTCTATTCTATTGCTGTGTCTTCAAGTCCACTGATCCATTTCTTCTGCAGTGTCTAATCTGCTAATCTCATTCAGTGAATTTTTCATTTCATATTTTGTATCTTTCTCTTCTGGAAGTTCATGTGGTTCTTTTTAATAGCTTCCATCTCTCTTCTTCATTAAGCTCATATTTCCCTTTAAAATGTCGTGCATAGTTATAACAACTGTTGTAACATCCTTCCCCTACTAGTTTCATCGTTGCTGGTAACTCTGGGTCTGTTTGTATTGGTTTCCTCCCTTGGTATGGATTGCCTTACCTGCTCTGTGGAATGCCTGGATGCTGAATGCTGGATGGGAATGGATGCTGGACACTGTGAACATTACAATGCTGAGTGTCTAGGTTTTGTTTTTTAAAAAGTGCTAGGCTTTTTTGGCAGTTAGTTATTTGCAGATTAGTTTGATACCTCCAAGGCCTATTTTTTATGTTTATTTATTTATTTTGAGGGGGAGGTGGAGGGCAGAGAGAGAGGGAGAGAGAAAATCCCAAGCAGGGTCCATGCTGTCAGCACGGAGCCCGTTGCAGGATTTGAATCCATGAACCGTGAGATCATGACCTAGGCCGAAATTAAGAGTAGATGTTTAACCAACTGAGCCACTCAGGTGCCCCCAAGGCCTATTGTTTAAACTTCACTAGGGTGGGTCTAGAGTAACTTTCATTCCAGGGAAGAGTCAGTCCATTAAGGCATAACTTCTCCGGAACATCCACTGAATGCTCCTGATGACCACCAAGGATGAGCCACACTGGCTACTTGGAGTATAAACATCTCTCCCTGCTCTGTGTGGGCACCGGAAGTTGTTTCGCTTATCAGTTCACCGGTCACTCTTTGCCCAGCTTGATTGACCCACACTCCACACATGGTGGCCTAGCACTCAGTGACAACACAGGGGTCTCTGCAGGTTCTGGAGCCCATTCCCTGCTCAGCTCCCTCCTTTTCAGAATTCTGTCCACAGAATTCCAGATACCTCAGCCTTCCCCAACTTTGATCTCCAACTCTTCAGCTCATTGAGGTCACAGGGCTTGGTTCAGGCTCCTCCCCGCATCCATATCCAGGAGATTGCTCCCAGACAGGAAGTTGTGGCGACCGTAGGACTCACCTCAGTTCCATCCCCCACTTCCTCAGGGATCACAGTGCTGAGATGTCTGTTGTCCAAAATCTGAAACCACTTATTTCATGCACATTGTCCAGCTTTCTAGTCATTTTCAAAAGGCTGTTAAGTCCAGATTTGTTGTTCCATCATGACCAGAAGCAAAAGCCTCGAGAGGGGATGCATGAATAGGGACTGAATGAAGTAAGTGGGTAAGTCATTTGAAGAGCTAAGGAAGAGCATTCCAGGCAGAGGGAGCAGCGAGAGCAAAGGTCACTTTTGAACAAGAGCAAGGGGTGAGCAAGAGGGACAGTGGTAGGAGATGAGGTCAGATAGAAAGACAAGGGACAGGTCGTGTCACATCTTGTAGGCCACGGTAAGGAGCCAGGACTTTCAAGTGCAACGAGAAAGCCGTTGGAGAGTTTGCACAAGGGAAGTAATTTGATCTGGCATGTTCTGAAAGAATCACTCTGGCTACGGTGAGAAAAATAGGCCATAAGCAGCAAGGGTGGGAAACAGGACATCAATTAGGAGGCTACGGAGGTGGTACAAGTGCAAGGTGACCCCTGCCTGGACTAGGATGGCAGCAGTGGAGCTGGTCAGACGTGGTTACATTTAGGATCTATCTGCAAGCGTTGCTTGCGTATTAGATCTAGGGAGGAGAGGAAAAGAAGAAAGCAGGATGGTTCAGGTTTTCCGTTTGTGGAACTGATCGGACGTCGTGCATTTACCGAAATAGGAAAACAATGGGAGACGAGGTTTGGGAGGGAATTCAAGAGTTTGATTTTGGACATGTTGGATGTGAAGGTCCCACTAGATGTCTGGGTGAAAAAAATGAAAGGGGGCAGCTGGATATACCAGCCTGGAGCTCAGGAGAGGTCAAGACTGGAGATAAAAATTCAGGAGTCAACAGCACATAGCTGGTACCTAAAGCCACGGGGCTAAGTGAGGTATTTAGAGAGTGGTTGTACATAAGAGAACTTTCCAGGCACTGCGTCCTGGGAATCCCCAACACTGAAGGTCCAGAGGAGGGGCACAGAAACAGCGGCCAGTGAGGTGGAAGGGAAAGCAGGTCACTATGGGGTCCCTTGCCCCTTTCTGCTTGGCAAATTCTTCTCCATGCTTAAGCTCCAGCTAAAACGGCTCCTCCTCTGGGAAGCCCTCCCTGATTGGGCCAGGCACAGTTAATTACTCCTTTCTCTGTGACAGGCCCTCTTACAGGATTTACGGCAAAGAAAGGTTAACTTGCAAGCTCACCAGCTAGAGTGGCTGGAAAAAGGAGCCGCTATTAGCTCAAACCCAGGGCGTCTGAGAGCAAACCCCAAGCCCTCGTGTGGCCTTAAGGCTGCTTCTTATCTCCTTCCTATGGGGTGCCTGGGGCTGAAGGCGAGCAGGAGGTCAAGAGGACAGAGAAGAAAGAGAAACGCGTTAGCATTTAGGAAAGGTGTCTCCTCCAGACATCTAAGGGAAAGGATCATGAGCCGAGGAGAGAATTAGACACAGAGCTAAAGGAAGATACAGACCAAGCAACAGGATTGGGAAAGAATGTTTTTGAAAGCCGAGCGGAAAACCTTTCCTCTGCATGTGTTTTTCTGCCACATGAATCATCTACCCCCAGATGGACCTTACTGCTGAAGCCAGAGTCACACTGCTGCCCCCAAGAAGACTGACATGGGGATGTGTTGTGGCGGCGGAGGGGGGGGTGGGTAGCAGTGTGGCTGGGCGATGACGGGGGCCAGGCTGGAATGACAGGGTTGCCACGTTCCCTAGGCAACAGATTACAGGAAACCTGCCCACAGCCTGAGCTGTGCCAGCAGCTGCTCCGGGCCACCACAGTTTCCCAAGTAGTTATTGTGGCTATGATTGGAAAGGGGGCACAATCACATGTTTAAGATAAATGTAATGTGGTTGGCTAGAGTCTATGTCCTGGAATGCTGCAGTGTGGGCCGGGCCCAGGCTACAGGCAAAGGGGGCTTCACGACAAAGAAATAATTTATTATACCTGCACAGCACATTATAGTTTGCAAAGTCCTTTGTACTCTTTATCTCGCGTGGGGCGGACAACAGCACTGTAAGGAGGGTGAGGAAACCGAGGCACAGAGAAGTTAAGTGACTTATGTAAGATCACACAGCAACTCGATAGCAGAACCATACCTTCTCCCTAAATCTCTGGGTTTCAAATCACTTCAGGTATTTGAGACCCAAACTAACAAGTGTTTTACCAAGTGATAAGAATAAAGTAACTAAGAGAGGCCCCCAAGGGAAAAAGAATAGTCTTTTCTCAATCACTGTGACTCTGAAATGCAGGGTAAACCAAATTTCAAACACCTAACACTTTACGCCTTGTCGAAGTTTTTCACCTATAATACTTCACGCTACCCCTAAGAAGGCAGGTGGGGAGGTGAGTGTAGGCGATTCAGACAGGGAGACAGCGGCCCAGGGTGGTGAAGAAGCTTGCCCAAGGTCACACAGCTGGAAAGAGGAAGAGCTTCTCCTTTGGAATGTTACTTCCAGCCCAGGGCTCATCCCCTGGCCCCCAGGTCTGGAAGCATTTAGTGTGGTCAAGCAATGGAAAACAGATATGGGGGCTGTGGTTCCGTTTGCTAGACATGATCTGTCCAAACCAGTGGCTCCCTCCCTGTCTGCCCTCCAATTCCCCACAGCGTGGGCCCCTGGTTCCACCCCAATGACTGCCCCGTGCGGCCTGTCCACAGCAGGATAGGCAGCGAACAACCACCCTGGCCCCTCCCCCCTGCACGCTCACTGTGCCAGGGCTGTGTGGCTTGGCTGTGCGTGCTGGGCCCACATGATACTCCTGGAATAGCTGTCACCGTCAAACAGATGTGACCACATGGTCCCCCGGGATGACCCCTGGATGCCTCCACGTTGCAACTATCTCCTGCCCCCAATCTTCTCATGGCTTGGGATAAGACGCGTTTTCTCTATTCCTATCTCTAAATCCTGCCCACTCACCCTTTCTAATGCCTTAAGCTGCCTACCGGATGGCTGAGCTGGGCATCCCACCTGGGACCCAAAGCCTGAGGTCCAAGTGCCTAAGGACAGATCTTCAGATGACAGCCATCCCCTCCTGGAACTGAACACTGCCTGAATTGCCCTCCAAAGGGTCCCACCAGCCTGCCTGGAAACCCTGCTGACCAGTGCCCAGCCCCAGGGGCTCTCTGTTTGGCCTCTCTGTTTGGCACCTGCACCTGGGGACCAGCCCCCTCTCTTGCTATTGAATTAACAGCCCATCCGTTAGAGACGCTGCCCCACTGCGTCTCCTCTCCTTGCTCCACACCACCCGCTGCTCTCCCGCCTTAGACGGAGGACGAGGAACAGCCCAGACAAATAGTGTGTATTTACACTGGCATCTACAGCAATACACAGGAAACAGCCCCAACACCCCACCTCAACATGCAGTGGAAGAGAATGTTGAAAAAGACTGTATACTTTATAGCAGCGTTTTTATAAATCTCAAAACCAAGCAAAATGAAACAATATACTGTTCAGGGATACATTCGTGCATCACAGAAGGATTTTTAAAAACAAGGGGATGATACACATAAAATTCCGGATAACATGAACCCGGGGGTGGGTAGGAAAATGGGATCGGGACAAGCACAGTAGTTGGCAATCTTGAACGGGGCGGGGCGGGGCGGGGGGGGTGCGTTTGGGATGACCATTCTGTTGTTCTGCTCCGTAGCTTACACACATGTTCTGTGTATTCTATTTATACGTCGATTGCCACAAGTAATTCTAAAGATTAGATGGACAGGGTCCCAGAGGGTCTTGCTATCTGCTCCCCATTCTGATTTATCTGGTGGTGGGAACCTGTGTGTCTCCTGAGCGCCTGGACTCCAGCTTCCCCGACACCCACTTCACAGACAAATGCCCTGAGCAAACCCTCTGCTGTCACTCCCGCTCCCCGCCCCCACCTGGGCTCAGCCCACCACACCGTGGCCCCTGCCCCGTCACTCCCCTGAAGACCGCGAAGCTCAGTGGGCACTTTCAGTTCTGGTCCCGTGTGACATCTCAGCATTCGCCGCTGCCGTTCCCTGCCCGCTCCTTCTCCAGGCGCGCCTTCCTTGGCACTCAGGGTGCTTCCCCTCCTGATATGCCTTCTATGTCTCAAGCCCCTTCTTGTTGACCTCCTTTGCTGGTCCCCCCACCCGAGCCGCCTCTCCCTTGCCTGAATGGTGGTGCCCACAGAGATCTTCTGAGGCCCCACCTCCCTGCAGCCTCACGTGGCCTGAGTCACTGAATGCTGATGACTTCCCAGCCCAGCCCCGGCCTCTCGCTCCTGAACTCCAGGCCCAAATGTCCGACTGTCCACTCAACCTCTCCACTTGGATGTCACACGGGCACTTCAAGGGCATGGTCAAGTCCAACTCCTGACCTTCCCCACACAAGCCCGGTCCCCTTCCTGAGGTTTGTATCCATCCATCCGAGTGCCTGAGCTCCTGGGAGTCCGTGTTGGCTCTCCGCTGCTCCCTCACCACCACACTCCCCCCACCCCATCTCCAGCCCAGCCCTTCCACTTCCAGAATGGCTCTCAGACCTATTCTCTCCACCCACACCGAGACCTTCCTCATCCTAGTGAACACCACCTCTTGCTTGTATGAAAGCCATCGGTTCATCAGCCTCTGCTCCCAGCCTTGCCCAATCCACTCTCCCCTCTGCCTTTGGTTTCTTCTTTGTAACGTGCGAACCTGAGCATGCCAGTCCCCGCGACCACCCTCTGGGGGGCCCCCTCAGCCTTCCGCGACTCGGCCACTACCGACCTGCCCGGCCTCCTCTTCCCTCATCTCCCTCCAAGCTCTGCCTCAAACCCCACCCGCCAACCACACTGAACCTCTTTCAGTTCCTTGAATTGCCTGGTTGCCCCCGGAACACCGTCTCCCCCAGCCCAATCCAGAAATCTCCCGCTCCATCCAATTTCCGCTCCTGCGAAGCCTTCCCAGACCACCCTCACTCTCACCTAGAGGACGTTAGATGGCCCCACAATGTCACGGTGCCCAGTACATTTCTTACTCTACTCTAGCACTCGTGACACTTTATACCAGGTGCTTCGTAAACCATGTGTCTCTCATATTAGTAAATTCTATGCCTCGGCCAGTGGAGACCTGACTTACTGTCTCCCCTGTACCTGCGACAGGGCCTGGCCCCTACTAAGCAGGTGGTAAAACATGCTAGAAGGGAGAATGAATAAATGAACGGCAAGCACTGTGCTTTATGTATGTTATTTCATTTAATTCTTACAAGAGTCCTTTAAGGGAGGTAGTCTCGTCTTACAGGTGAGAGAAGGGAAATAACTTGCCTCAAGTCACACCGCTGGCAAATAGAAAGTTGGACCCAGGTTTAACCCCAAAGACCACACCAGCACCCACCCCTGCCGGCCTCTGGCCATGCCGCCCCACCCCTCATCTCGCAGGAAGCTGGGAGCCCTCCATAGGCCCCATCAAGGTTGGGAACTCAGGTGGAGACAGGTGAGGGTTACCTGGAAGCATGTGGGCCCCGGCCTCCCTGCAGGGATGTCCGACTGGTAGAAAACCTTGAGCTCTGGAGTCAGGGCAATGACAGTCTTAATCACCAAGGAGATGATATCAGACCAGACCTTCTTGATGTCAACACCTTTGGAAGACAACCTACAAAGAATGCTAGAAAAAGTCCGTTTGCTGCCCGTGCTAGTACTGTCCGAATGGACAAAGTTACCACTATGGATGTTCAGCGAGTAGTTGGTTAAGTGCATAAAGATGTGGTGCAGATTTTTGGGGTTGGGCTCCTGATATGGCTCCGTGCAAAATCTAGAGAGTCCGTCTTTGGCTATATAAATCTCTAAGGGGTCTAAGGACTTGAGTAAGACATACAGACGAATATCAAACTTGAGTTTGTCGATAAGAAGAGGTTTGCAGATGTACTCCTGGACCACCGCTGGCCTGCTCTGAAGGGTCCCTGCCAGGCGGATGTCACTGGGGTCTTTAATGAGGTAGATTCCATCACCCTGACAACCACCATCAGGTTTCACAATAAAAGTGGGCTTCCAGGATGGGTCACCGTCTTTCACCATTCGAACCTGGTGGGGGAAAAAAGAATGGCTGCATTATATTCTGGACCCCCAAGTCAGAGCAAGACCTCAGCAAATGTTTCGTGAATGAGTGACAAAGTGAGCCCTGCCTCTGTGAGCATTCACTGAGCACCAGGGAGATAATACTGTACTAGGTACCAAGATAGTGACCTAAGGACTGCCCTCGGCCTTGTCCTCCAGAAGGGGGACTGAGAGTCAGGCAGATCTGAAGTCACAGGAGCTAGGTTCAAATCCAGGGTCTTTGTCAGTTATGAAGTCTAACCCCAGACAAGTCATTTAACTCATGGTGCTATGATGATGGTAAGGAGGAAAAGGAAGATGACGAGGAGGAGGAGGAGAAGGAGGAGGATGGCTAACACCATTTATGAGTGCCTATTACGTGCCAGATAACTCCACTAGGCACTGCACATTAGTTACCGAGTTTACCCCTAACAGAGAATAGGATTCTCTTTTTACAACATAGGAAGCAGAGAGGGCACAGCAGTTGTTAAGAGTGTGGGCACTGGAATCTGACTGCCTGGGCTCGATCCTGGCCCTGCTGCTTACTGCGTGACCTTGGGCGAGTTACTTAAGTTCTCTGTGACTCCCTCAGTCTGTAACAGAGCAGTAAGATTGCACTGAAGAATAAATGAGATAATGAACGCAAAGGTCTAAGCACACCGAACCTGACTCGTGAAAGGCAGCCACGAAGCCTAGCTATTCCTAACTGTTAAGGATGAAGTGATTTGTCAGCTGAGGGGTAGAAGTGGGATTGGAATCTCGATCAAGGACTCTACAGCACCTGCACCTTCCTCTACCCTGCCACGTCTCTGTTTCTTCCTCTTCAAAATGGAGATCTACAAACCTACCCTCACTGGCTCGCGGTAAAGAAATAAACTAAAATGTGCGAAGGGCCGAGCCTAAGACCGAACGGGGAGCTCGTGCGGGGAAATGTTCATGCCATCATTTATATCTATTACTCAGTTCATCTGGTAGACTGGGCCCATCCTCCTCCAGTCTGTGGAGATCTTTTTGAAACTAGCTTCTGCCATCCATAATGTCCGCTGTCTTCCCATCTCCAGGTCAGCAGGACATTCACATAATTATCCAGGGCACTTGACCAGTCCAGACAGTCAGTCTGGATCTGCAGGTCTGCATAATTCATATGCACCCAATTCCCCCGGACACTTGTCAGGTCCTCTGTGCAGCTGTGGACTGAATGGCGTGCTGGGGGAGGGGAGCTGGAGGAAACGCGGGGGTGGATGTGAAAGGGGCAGCCGGTTTCTCTGCAGCTTGTGATGTGCCGGACCCCAGAGCAGGCCTTCCATTCTGAACTCTGTAACTCAGAGCCGAGCCTGGGGGGGGCCGAGGAGGTGGCGGGCCCCAGCACTGGGCTCGCCCCAGCCCTCCACCTTTGCTGTGTAAGCTCAGCCCAGGACATCTGCACTCTGGGTTGTACTTATCTCTCTGGCCAGCCTATATTTCTAAGTGAAGCTTTTGCCAATTCCTTGGGCACTATCGGTTACTCCGGGCTTGTAAAAGATCTTTAACAATGGAGAAACACTTAAAACCTTAATAATGGTCCACATCAATTGTTTCCCCTTGTCAGCAGGATTCGAGAATGGAAGTTCACGAGAGATCAATGCAAGCCTCCCAGGGCCCTCCACTGAGCCTTTCTTGCAACTGTGACCTTGACGTTTATGTAGTTATTTAATATTCATCCAAAGCATTCATACATTTGGCCCTTCACAGTAAATATAAGCATGCTGGAGAAATGGCAGTTATGGATCAGGAAGTGAAAAATGTCAAGTTTGCAGCGATGGATAATTTTTCCCTCTGGAAAGCTTTTACTATGCCAAAGATACTAACAGTTCAATATATTATCGGGAGCAATATTTTCTCCTTTGAATTCAGTGTATATGCCTTAAATAAATTAAACTACGTGGTCAATAGTCTCTGTCATTCATTGCATTACTGAATATTTCTTCTGCTCTTTGCCAGAATAGGACCATACAAATCATGATTATTAATACTAATGGGATCATTGAAATTTTAGAACTGGAAGGATCCTCAGAGATCAATGCCATCCAGTCCTCCCATAATTCAAACTGGGAAGCTGACCTACCTGGCTGGTGGGATGGTTCCAAGGAGATGGAGGCTGTCTGACCTCACCTCAGGTTCTCTATGCCAATTTACCTCTACAGCATAAAATTAAAGGCCTCTTTCTCCCGAATACTATAGGGAAGGTTCTCTTAATGTGGCAGACAGTTGGGATCTGAACTCTGGCTGTACAATAAGGGGGCTGGCCCCTGAGCACGGCCTTCTTGGAGCTGTAACCACAGATGCTGAGTTTGCCAGGACTTCCCCAGTTCCAGAGCTTCTCTCAGGTTCCTAGCTTCTTACGATAGAGGCACAGTCTATGGGAAAGCCTCATAGCTCTTCCAAATGGGGTTCCCATAGCCACCAGATCCTTCAGTGACTTGTATTTTTAAAAGGGAAAGAGATTTTCCAGAATTCATATTCACTCTCCTCCGAGGTTTTACTCAAGGGTGGCCCTTTCCCTCCGGTTATTAGAGTCAAGAGCTAATGCACTGGTTCTTAGTGAACTCGAGGACCGGAATAAAAATACAGTCTATAACTAGGCCTCAGCCCGAGAGAGAGTCTGATTTAATAGATCTGGGATGAGACCTGGGCATGTGTATTTTGGAAAAAGCATGACGAGTGATTCTGATGTTCCCTTAGCTTGAGAATCGCTGAACCAATGTGAATTAAAGAAAAATACAATCTGGGACTAACCTAGAGAATGAAGTTTTCTGCATTGATGTTAGCCTGAACGCGAGGAAGACCGGCACGTAGGCTACAGCTGATGGTATCTCCAGTTTTACCCAGGGCTGCTGTTGGACGTGAAATCCATTATCTTGTAACTATGCATGGGTGGTTGAAAGAGATGCAAACAGGATGTGGTGGCCTGACTGCTTGCTACTCATCCGGCCTAAAGGAAAAATTTATGTGTCTTTTACTGCCCCCTAGTGGATATCTGAGAAATGTGACTGGGAAAAGACCCCAGTTCAAAATTCTGACTTTTAGCAGTAACCCGCTCTACTAATAATGGTCTTAAGGAAGCACCACCACAAAGAGCTCCCTCTGTAGACTGTTACGGTAAGATCATACTTTGAATGAACTCCTCTCTGAAAGACTAGGGCTGGCCAAGGTCATATTCCGTGTTCACGCTCTCGGTTCCTTAAATACATTCCACGTTGTTCTCCCTACCACGTAGATGGGACTATCTGTCAAAATTCTCTCTCAGGATGTATAAAACTTTTAAAATTATGGGCAGCATGAATATAAAATCCTGTAAATATATATCACCAAAAAAAAAAATCCATGACTTCTATACTCTTCATTGTGCCTTTTTGTATTTTCCAAACTTTCCATTAGGAAAAAAGAAAAAAAAACAGAGGAGTGTGGGTGAGGGTGGGCAGCAGCAAGGGTCTCTAAATCTAAATGTACAAGGAACACTTCTCGGTGAACCGATATTTGTATATCCGTGTTCGTATCAGCATGACTCATAATAGCCAAACCTGAGTGTCCATCAACAGACGAGGGGATGGACAAATTGTGCTATTCCCGTCCAATAGAAGATCATTCAGCCATAAAAAGGAAGGAAATTCTGACACCTACTACAACATGGATGAACCCTGACATTATGCTCAGGGAGATAAGCCATCACACAAAAGGACAAACACTGAACGGTCACCCTTACATAAAGTACCTAGAGGAGTCAGAATTCATAGATACAGAGTAGAGTGGTTACCAGAGACTGAGGAGAGGGAGAAGTAGAGAGTTAGTGTTCGGTGGGCACAGAGTTTCAGTGTGGGGAGAGGAAAAGAGTTCTGGAGATGATGCTACTCAACTATATGCTTAAAAATGGTAAAGATGGTAAATTTTATATTATGCATATTTTACTGCAATGTTTTTGTTTTTAATTTTTTTAACGTTTATTTATTTTTGAGACAGAGAGAGACAGAGCATGAGCAGGGGAGGAGCAGAGAGAGAGGGAGACACAGAATCTGAAGCAGGCTCCAGGTTCCGAGCTGTCAGCACAGAGCCCGACGCGGGGCTCGAACTCACGAACCATGAGATCAAGACCTGAGCCAAAGTCGGACGCTCAACTGACTGAGCCACCCAGGCACCTCAGTTTTTTTAAGTTTTTAAAAAAAATTTTTTTTCAACGTTTATTTATTTTTGGGACAGAGAGAGACAGAGCATGAACGGGGGAGGGGCAGAGAGAGAGGGAGACACAGAATCGGAAACAGGCTCCAGGCTCTGAGCCATCAGCCCAGAGCCTGACGCGGGGCTCGAACTCACGGACCGCGAACTCACGGACCGCGAGATCGTGACCTGGCTGAAGTCGGACGCTTAACCGACTGCGCCACCCAGGCGCCCCTAAAAATTTTTAATAAAAACACGCAAATAAATAGCTTTTTGGTGAGTTAGGAAGAAAACTGAAGTAAAAAAAAAAAAAAGCAGAAAATCTGATTTCTAGCCCCAATTTAGTCAGGTCATTTCTGATGGTGTGACCTTGAGACAGTCACCTAACCTCCTGGGCTTTGTTGTATTCACCTATAAAATAAAGAGGTCACACTAAGGTCCCTGGCTTCTGCCATCTAACAGGTTCTGAACATTGATTTATCTTGATATCACCGGAGTTGAAGGCTGTGTTACAAACACGCAAGGGACATTCATCAGCGGACAGTTTATGCTGTGCCACCGTGAGGAGTGCAGCGGGAAGATCTCCAAGAGCAGGAGATCTGGATTGCAGATTTATGATGCACTTGAGGAAGTCGGCTGGGCATCTGGGGGAAGCAAGCTAAAATATTTTGAGAGAGAAATTCAGCAACTGGAATACTAAGCCACAAAACATCATTAGCAGCGAGGGCAGCTGAGAGGACAGTTGCTGAAGAAACACTGTGTCTGCAACACCAGGGAAGTCGAAGCCGGTTGGAGCGGTCCTCTGTCACTCAGGTGGGTCTGCATTCAATCTTAGCAACGGAGACCCTTGGTGTCACAGGCACAGGTAAAACAACTTCTGGAAGACAAGCAGATGTCACAGAACGCATGCGTGCGGGGACCGGCCCCTTCCAACCTCCGCGGACTGAGCCTCGCTCTCAGGGCAAATCCCTACTCCCAGTGTTCAAGGTGATCGCCGAGTCAGCTGAGGACGAGGCAGTCCCCAGCGCCAGACAGGAAGGGGCAGCGTGGGAGGCAGACAGGTGACACCAAGAGGAAGAACCGTGCAGGTATCGTCCTGCTGCGGTGGGTCTTAATGAAAGCGGGGGAAAGACAGACCAGTCTGGGCAACCGCAAACCGTTCCCACGGCTGCAGAACAGAGAGCAGTGAAATGGGCAGAGTGCTGGAAATCGCACCAGTGAGGTGCTCGTGGGTCAGGCGCTGTTCTAAGCACAAGCACGTTACATTATCATCTCACTTAATTCTCCACAACCCTATTTTACGGTTCAGGAAATGGGGCCCCAGAGATGTTAATTAGCTTGCCAAAGGTCACACAGTCAACAGGATACGGAGTCAGGATTTAAACACAGACAGGCGGGTTCCAGAGCCCATATCTATAGTGAATGAGGGAAGGATGTGAGGAAGGTGAGGGAAAAAGACCACGGCTAGGCATGGGGTGGGGCCTGACAGGGAAGGACCCTGAACTTCATTTTAGGGAGTCTGGACAATGTCTTGAAGTAATGGAGAGTCACTGCAGGGTTCTGAGAAGGAAACAGCCAAACTGGATGCGTCCTTAGAAACATCCCTCTGGCTGCTGCACAGAAAATGGCGTGGAGGGGGCAGAGGTCAGGAGCAGAGAGGAGGAGCCTAAACAGAGGCTGGCAGAGGGGTGAAGGGGGAGAAGGCAGGTTTGAGAATATTTTGGAGGTAAAATCGACAGAACTGGGTGAGTAGGTGAGGGAGAGAGGAGCATGAGGACAGCTCCCGAATGTCTAGGTGATGGTGGTGGTATTTCCAGGGAAGGGAAGAGGAGAGAGGTCTCAGGAGGCCCGGCGGAGATGGCGATCCAGACAGAGGAGGTTGGAGGGCACATAGCTGGAGAGGCTCTGTGGCCCCCGGAAATGTCTGTCTGGAGCTCGGGAGATACATCTGGGGCCATCAAGCCCCTGGATGATGGCTGTAACCTCCATGACGGGCCCAGTTACACAGGGATAGTTCAAGGGGGGAGATGAGCCCACCTGGGAACGAGAGTCTAGAGGAGCAGAGGAGATCACAAAATGTCTTCTATTTATACTTGATCCCATAAGCCACTGGTGGATTTTCAACCTGGGGGTGGTGGGCACCCATACCAGTCGTCTGCATGAGGAGGATGGTTTGGAAAAAACAAGACCAGACGCAGAAAGATTCGGGGCTGTCAAAGTCTTGAAGGCCCGGGCTGGGCTGGGCTGGGAAGCGAGGCAGAGGTGGGTTCGAGGGCACCCAGTGACTGGATGCAGGTGAAGGTGAGAGGGGCGGCTTCAGTGGTGTGGGAGATAGCACAGCCTACGGTTTAGGGAGTGCAGGAAGGGGAGCTGGGGTGGGAAGGGGACCTGGGAGCTCACTTCGCTGACCGGTATTCACGGAGCCAACATGAGACTTCGTAACGTCATTCCTCAAGCCCCTTACTGTTCATAGGAATTGGACGCGTTGTCCGCTGTCTCCTACAGATACACACTCGACTCTCGCAGTGACTTTCACAGCATTAGCAAAAGTAAGAACTGCTGTCTGGCTGGGGTAACGCTCATGACTCAGGTTTTTAAACTCAGACATGGAATATCTTGAACTGGAGGATATTTGGAAGGGTATCCCAGTACGTTTCTCAGCCCACTGGCTAGTGGGGAGACCACAGGCCCCACGGAAGGACCTGTACCTGCCACTACATGCTCACCCACTTCACCACTCCCTGGCTTTTGAAGCATCCCAGTTCCAGACACTTAAGTGCAAATTAAAAAACAAAAAACAAAAAAACAAAAACTCTGTTCGTTTTATCACTGATGAGTATCCTGGGTTTCCCTGAATAGTCGAAAAGAAATGCCATTAATTACTCCCACGGAGTGGTATCGGACCACTCGCGTGTAAACCCTTGGCATGGCTTAAAAGGCCCTGCTTCTCTGACAGGCTGGCCCTCACCTGCTAGAGCCGCTGCCTCATTTCTGTCCCCTCCCTCCCCTCTGTCCCACTTTCTCTCCTCTACACCCTCACAGCGTTTCCATCCGCCTCCATCAGCCCCTCCCCTTCTTTGCCGGCAGAGCCGCTACTGAGCATCTAGGATCCAGCTCACAGGTTCCCTCTGAGCATCCTTTCCTGGCTCATCACCCTCCAGACAGAATGGCCACTCTGGTCCTCTGTGCTCCCATGGCTGCGGCATCTAAACTTTCTACAGCACATCTCTATCAGGTTGTAATATCACCTGTGTCTTTAAGTTTGGAGCTCTCTTGTATTCCAGTTACGTAGTTAAGAACTGTACATTATGAAAGCTAAGAACACGGACGCTGCGGCCGACAGCCAGCAGCGGTACAAAGCCCAGTGTTGCCGCTACTTACTAGCTCAACAATGTTCGTACCTCTCTGTGTCTCAGTTTGCTCACCTGCAGAATGGGACTAATAGGAGTGCCTCTGCCTTAGGGCTGTTGTGAAGATTACACCAGTTAAAGAATGTGAAGTGCCAGGCAAACACGGTGGGCTATTATTATTATTTATTCTTCTGTCTCTCCCACTTGATTATGAGCTTGTTCAGGATGAAGACCATGCCTTTAGTCTAGTCACTATTCCCATACGTAGCGGGGTGGAAGCTCAATAAATACTTTCCAAAATACTCTCAAGAAGCTTGATTACTATGACATATGTGAACTGCAGGAATATTAGTTAACAGATACGTAACTGACAGACTGCCAGATAAACCAACTTCTCCTGTAGAAACAAAATTACTTTAACAAGTAAGAAAAGTTTCCTCTAAACTACCATTTGTGGAACACATATCCTGTGCTATGTGCTTTGCAGCTACGATCTACTGAATTCTCACAGCAACGCTGCAGGGAAATAGAGGCTCAGAGACGTAGAGTCCGAGGGCCAAAGTCACAGAGCTAAGAAACAGTAAAGTTATTTGAAATCAAGTTGATCAGATTCAAAAAGTCTGTGATCTTTCCGTGACAACTCTATTCTTTGGGAAAACTCAAAGCAGTTAACATGCAGGAACTTTTGTTTAACAGGCAAAGTATAGAAGGAGATAGTTGTAGGAATACAAAGTTATAGCCAAGAGAAGCAGGATTCGTCTTGCTTTAGCTGGGGCCAGCTGCTGTCAGAAGAGTGATTCCAGACAGCCACGGAGCGGCCTTGTATCTTCATACGCAGTCTGGCCAGGCCCAGGAAGGAGTCATCACCGTGTGTGCATGAACGCACGCACACACACGCGCACACACACGCCCACACACACACTCTGTAAACAAAGAAACTGGAGACTTGCCCAAGGCCACACAGCTAGCGGCAGAGCCGGAACTGAAACACAACACCTCCAGGTTTCTAACCCAAAGTGCTTTTTACTATATTTGATTCAGTCATCTGAAGAGGTCTTTTAAATTTTATTTTATTTTTCTTTAAAGTTTATTGATTTATTCTGAGAGACGACAAAGAGAGCACAAGTGGGGGAGGGGCAGGGAGAGGAAGAATCCCAAGCAGGCTCCGAGCTGTCGGTGCTGAGCCCAACGTGGGGCTTGAACCCATAAACCATGAGATCATGATCTGAGCTGAAATCAAGAGTCATGCTTAACTGAGCCACCCAGGCGCCCCTGAAGAGGTCTTTCTTTCTTTCTTTCTTTTTCTTTCTTTCTTTCTCTCCTTATTTTTAACGTTTTTATTTATTTTGAGAGACAGAGCAGGAGCAGGGAAAGAACAGAGACAGGGAGACAGAATCTGAAGCAGGTTCCAGGCCCTGAGCTGTCAGCACAGAGCCTGATGTGGGGCTCAAACCCACAAACTGTGAGATCGTGACCTGAGCCGAAGTCGGACACTCAGCCGACTGAGCTACCAGGTGCCCCTGAAGAGGTCTTTTAGAAGAAAACCTGGAAAGAAGTTCTCTCCTCATTCTGAATAATAACATTTGTTTGGTATTATAATAAATTTGGAAGTGCAATCGCCTTAGCCAATCTTCAAGCCTCCATTCTAGGGAGACTGAGGAAATGGAGGCCAGAGACTAAAGAAGCCTGCGGTCACCCAGCTAGAAGGTAGAACCGGAGCAGCAGTCCTGGGCCCAAGCCGCCCTGCCTCTGGAAGATGCTCTCACCGTACGGGGAGGTGGACAGAGCGCCACGCGGGCTCGAGGAAGCGGGCGCTCACAATCACAAAGACTCGGAGGCAAAGAGGAGCCTCTCCACGGGCTTTACCCAGACCCAGCCTGTTGTCAACGCAACGTAATGGATCCCACTCTTAGTGCGCGGCAACTTTATGTGGGCCGTAATCTATCCATCATCAGTGAGCTATCAAAAAGCCACTCTAGAATACACCTGGGACTATAAAACCTGCTTAGTAGGAAGGAACCAGTCATTTCGTGAGACTGTCCGTTTTCCTCTCAGGTCTCCCCTCAACACTGGGAGAGGGGACTCGAGGACAGCGGCTCAGCATCCAGGCATCAGCCCTGCCTGGTATCCCCAGGCTCCCCCCTTCTCCCTCGAGTTCCCTGACCAGGCTCTGACCAGGCTTGCTGGGCCCGAGGCTGCATCCTAGGGGCTTCAGGGTCCTTGGACACAGGAGGGTCCCGGCTGCAGCTCCCCTTTACCACCACCAGGTCCATGCGTCTGAGTGTCTGTGGGGGCAGCAGCCGAGCAGAGGGCACGGGCCTGGGAGTCAGACAGACCTGGGTTCAAATCTCAGCTTGGCCGCTTCCGAGCTGAGCCTTGGCCAAGCTACTTAAGCTGTCTGTATTCAGTATCCCCACCTACAAGACGGAAAGAATACCTTGCATTCGTATTTAACCCAGTACTATTTTTTTTTTTTAAAGTTTATTTATTTTTGGGACAGAGAGAGACAGAGCATGAACGGGGGAGGGGCAGAGAGAGAGGGAGACACAGAATCGGAAACAGGCTCCAGGCTCTGAGCCATCAGCCCAGAGCCCGACGCGGGGCTCGAACTCCCGGACCGCGAGATCGTGACCTGGCTGAAGTTGGACGCTTAACCGACTGCGCCACCCAGGCGCCCCCCCAGTACTATTTTTTATAGCACTACTTTTCATTTCACGTTACCTTATTTTTTATTATTCTGTCCTGGTCTCCTGATCGTCCTCCAGCTTCCATACCGAGGCTCGTCCCTGACCTACTTGGCTGGTATCTGAACTACAGCACTGTGCCCAGCGGCTGGGCCTGTCTCCTGCCCCTCAGTCCTTCCCTGCTCCCCTCTGACAGCAGCCTCACATTCACCCCGACAGAGTCCCACCCAAAGCCTGCTGTGATTCGCTGGCCCCCGCAGGCAGACCCTCGCTCTGCTACCAATCTTGTAGGGTCCAAGTGAACACTATCAGAGTCCCCTCCATCACAGGTGAGGAAAAGTGGGACTTACCAGGTTAGGCATATCCCCCCAGGTCACACAGTTTGCACACTAGGGAGCCAGGATCTGAGCACACGTGTACGTCCAAATTCCCAGAGTCCCTTCCCCACAGTCTCCTACTGAGACCCCAGAAGGCATCATAGCTGATCCCACCCGGAAAGCAACACCTGATTACTAAGCCAGGTCCCCTTCCAGCTAAACTTGTTTCAATACTGAGGGTTTCCTGCTAATGAACTGGCGAAATAATCTTTAGCTCACCTCCAAATGTATATGACCACACTAATCAAAAGCACGTCAGATCACCAGCCCCTAGCTTGTCCTGTTTCCTACCACCACGTCCTTGAATCTCTTGCATTCTTACCATACTTCACACATTGAGCTTTAACCAACCCCCCCCCCCACACACACACACACAAGAATATCAACGTCATATTTTGCAACATTCAAACCAGGAGTCCTCCTTCCGATGCTCTTTTGGCTAAAATAGCACCCCCGTTTGCAGTACTGATCAGTGCCAGGCAATCGGCTACGAGTGTTAATACGTACACATGAGATCTAAAGCCTACAGGATGAGTAATAGCTCTTTCACTGTTGTGCTTTGTAACTAGAGCTTTCTCCCATACTGCAAGTCCTACAAAAAAAGGGGCTAAGTTAACTGAAATGCTAACTCCCCCACCCTCATGTGTCCCCACGTAGCAAGGAGGATTGCGTGGAGCGGGACTCAGCAAATGCCATGTCTTCCATTGTTCAGTATTGTTACCTTTTGTCCAAGATCACAGTTAACACTCTTTCCAGGGCTAATCCCCAGGGGATTCCAACCACTCCCAGGACTTCAACTAAAGCACCCTGCATGCAGCTGACTACTCATCCTCTTATCTCTGGCACACACCTCTCTCTTGGGCTCCAGAGCCATATAATTAGACATCTCCATAGGCATCAAAAATTCAGCCCGGCCAAAACCAAACCCGTTGCCTCTTTCCTCAGATCTACTGCTCCTGTGTCCCCTGTATCAGTAAACAGTGCCACCATCCACCCCTGTCCCCAAGCCAGAAATCTGGGCGTTACCCTGGCTTCTACCTTCTTGCCCATCACCTGCCCTATCCAGTCACCAAATTCTGACATTTCTATCTCCTCACACGCCTTGCTGTCCTCTACTGCTCTCAGCATTTCTCACCTCTGTTATTGTGATAGCTTCCTAGGCGGCTGGAAGAGCTCACTTCAGGCTCTGTACTGGGTATTTCCACAGATTCTCTTCAATCCTTAGGAGATTCTCTTCAATCCTTAGGAGAAACCCTATGAGGGAGGCACTGGAGAGTGAGCCATAGGAAATCACCATTTTCATAGGTCACAACCAGCCATAACAGATACAGGCAATTCCATATGGTTCAAGTGAACACTATCAGAGTCCCCTCCATCGCAGGTGAGGAAAAATGGGACTTACCAGGTTAGGCATATCCCCCCAGGTCAGACAGTTTGCACACTAGGGAGCCAAGATCTGAACACACATGTACGTCCAAATTCCCAGAGGCTACATCTTGTCTGCTAAATCGTACCGTCTTTCATATACCAGATTCTAGAAGAAGGCTTACAGCTTAATATTTTAAACATGTAATTAATAATAATATATAATAACCATGCATGAGCATTTTAAACTCACTTGCATTGCAGATGTTTTACTGAATCCTCAGAGCTATGCTATGAAAAATCTACGGATATTGATTTTTCTTTTTTATTTATTAAAAAATATATATATAGGGGCGCCTGGGTGGCGCAAGTTGGTTAAGCGTCTGACTTTGGCTCAGGTCGTGATCTTGCAGTTTGTGGGTTGGAGCTCCACGTCGGGCTCTCTGCTGTCAGCACAGAGCTCACTTGGGATCCTCTGTCCCCTTCTCTCTCTGCCCCTCCCCTGCTTGCGCTCTCTCTCTCAGAATAAATAAACTTAAAAAAAAAATTAAAAACTATATTCTTGGGCAAAACACCTAAATTCTCTGCCTCTGTTTTTTTCATGGATAGAATAGAAATAATGTATCAACCTCACAAGGGATGTCTTGAGGACTGAATGAATTAATATGCGTGAAGCGCCTTTGAAAAGTGGTGCTGTAATTAATTAATTAATCTTTAAAAAGTAGTGTCAGGCATGTACTAAGTGCTACATAAATGTTTGCTACTATTATTTGGTGAGGAGGGGGCGGATTTTCAGTTTACTGGCTATCACTTCTTAGTCAAATATATGTTCTATATTTATACGCTTTTTTCAGGAGATGTGACTGACATGTAACATATCAGTTCCAGGTGTACCACATAATCTTTCAATATATGCATATTATAAAATGATTACCACAATAGGTCTAGTTAATATCCATCACCACACATAGCCACAAAATTTTTAAGAAAAATGAGATGAAATGAGAACTTTAAGATTTACTCTCTTAGCAAATTTTAAATAAACTATACAGCATTATTATTTTTTTAAAGTTTATTTCTTTGTTTTAGAGAGATAGAGCGAGATCAAGTGGGGGAGGGGCAGAGAGAGAGGGAGAGAGAATCCCAAGCAGGCTCCACACTGTCAGCAGAGCCTGATGCGGGGCTCAATCTCATGAACCATGAGATCATGACCTGAGCCAAAATCAACAGTTGGTCGATTAATCGACTGAACCACCCAGGCCCCCCCTACAACACAATATTGTTAACTATGGTAACCATGACTTATTTATTTTATAACTGGAAGTTTATACCTTTTGACCCCCTTCACACCCATGTTGCCCAAAATGTTTCTATTTTTGTTGTGTTCTTTAGTATCCTTTGTGCATGTGTGTGATACCATTTTTAATAATGTTACACAGAAAGGATCTGAGGTTCAGAGAAGTCAGATGACCTACAAATCACAGTTAGGACATGGCACGTCAAATGACAGGAGGTCAGGGAGAATAAGGAGTGGGGCGTGGCAGGAAAGTCTGAGGTGACTCTGGGGACCAGGGCCACAGACCCAGATGCTTGCTGCCCTGAGTGCCAATGGCATGGCCTGTTGCTGGGCATGCCCAGCCCCAGGTCACTGGGCAGGCAGGACAGCAATGCAGGTGCTGGTGCTGCTGGGCAAGAGCTCTGATGTCTACTGGAAAAGCACTGGGTATAAACCTGACAAACCAAGAAACCAATCTCCTCTGAGAACCTGGCCGGGCAGCCAAGTGCCCTTCTGGGAACTCATCAGTCATTAGCCTGATCATTTACAGCAGGAGAGTGAGAACAGGATCTCCCGCCAGGCTCCAGTTTTCAACTGCTGGTTTAAATTTCAAGGAGCACGAAGGTGTTGACATGTAGGAATTACTTTTACATGCCTTTGATCATGTGAAGCTCTGTGGTGTTCTGAATGAGCGAGCTGGTTGGAAGCCAGGCTGGGCTGAGTTTTACAAAGGAGCTCCTCCCATGCCACTGGAGGCCAGCTTTATGAGCACTTGTCCTCAAATAAACATTGTCTGCTTCCCCCACCCCATTCTGTTTCAATGGTAGCAGGTGGCCACTGGACAAGTCCTCTGCCTACTCTTAGATGGGCTCACAGGCACTGTCAGCCCAGCATCCCCTTTGTGACCTCAGTGGTCATGTGTAAGGAAACTTCCCTGTTTCCTAAATGCATCAGAGAGTGGCAGTGGAGGCCACTCTGTGTGGGAACAGGCTCCCCTGACTGTTCCCCCCAATCCACCTTCCCCATGGGGATATCTCTGTAGCCACTGTCTCCACCACAAGGGATTTAGGACAGGAGGGAGTTTGATCTCCGCTAACGCCCCGAACCAAGCATGGGCTCCAACTCTTTCCTTACTTCCCCACAGCCTAGATGGGATCAAGCTCTAAAAGACTGTTATTAATGAATGACTCAAGGAGAGCAGAAGGGAAATAAACACAGAGAAGAGCACGCAATGAGACAGTCCTGTTTACGGAATTGTTTATTCTCATCTCAGTACGACAGGGCTCTGCGGTGTGACCTTGGATGGCAGAAGGTAGTGTTTTCCCATGTCTAAGAGCACACCTAGATTCCCTGGAGGCTCAGCTAAGAGATCCCCTAACACTGACGCTGGAAAGTTCTCCCTCTCTAGGGAAGACCTCACCTATGACCCATAAAGACAGGAGAGTTATGCAACCACCACAACAGGACAGCGGTCAGGATATCAGGATACAATCCCATAAACTGAGCAGCCACAGAGAGATAATGTACGGGAAATAGTAGGGTATTTGTTAGCCCCACAGCATCAATATCTTCATCCATCAAAAGGGGATTATAATAAACCTCTCTAGTCCAGCATTCTCCAGACCTTCAAGACCAGACAACACTAAAAAAAAAAAAAAAAAAAAAAAAATTTTTTTTTGAGAGAGAGAGAGAAAGGAGAGAGAGAAAGAGGAGGGAGCAGGCAGAGGAGGGGCAGAGAGAGAGGGAGAGACTCTTAAGCAGGCTCTATGCCCAGCACAGACCCGACGAGGTGCTCTATCTCATGGGGTTCGAGCTCACAGCCGTGAGATCATGACCGGAGCCAAAATCAAGAGTCAGACACTTAACTGACTGAGCCACCCCTGTTCTCAGGTAGCCCAGAGAACACTTTTTAAATTATAATGTATTTGGGGGCGACTGGGTGGCTCAGTCGGTTAAGCGTCCGACTTCGGCTCAGGTCATGATATCACAGTCTGTGAGTTCGAGCCCCGCGTCGGGCTCTGTGCTGACAGCTCAGAGCCTGCAGCCTGCTTCAGATTCTGTGTCTCCTTCTCTCTCTGCCCCTCCCCTGCTCATGCTCTGTCTGTCTCTGTCTCTCAACCATAAATGTTAAAAAAAAACAATTTTAATTATAATGTATTTGGAGGACACCGACAAGAGCTCACGTATATTCAGATTAATAATGTGGGCTGATTATAATTTCAATATCTAAGACATGGCGATGCGGTGATATCAGTCAATGGCGACGTTGGTCAATATGTGTTTCAACATTAAACACACAACAATTAATCTGAGAGACAAGTTACTATTTTGCCTTTGCCTTGAATCCAAATAGGCACGATCTCCTTATTTGTGTTTTGCTCATCTAATTTTTAAAGTACCCCTGGTTATCTGACAAAGGGTGGAGTCCGAGAGCAGCAGAGATAAATCTGAGTGATTTTACTCTGATAAGCCATTTTAATCTGAGCTGTAAGCCCTTTCTAAATATCTAGAAGCTTCTTTAAACATGTCACACTGGGGGAATGAAAAGAGCAAGAGGAAGAAACAACCATGCATTGAGCGTCACAGTGCGGGGCGCTTTACAGTGTTCTTATTTAACACACTGTGGAGTGAATGTTCGTCTGCCTGCGGTTTTACAGAGGATGAAACGAGGATCAGAGCGTGAAGCAAAGAATAACGCAAGGCCACACGTGCAGCTGTGGGCAGTGTCAACTCAAGCTCCAGAAGCCAGCCTCTTTCCTCCACCTTTCCACTCCTTCGGAAAAGGAGGCAGGGGTATTTGACATCAGCCTGTATGCTCAGTGTTTGTGCAGTACTGGCCTTCCTGCTACACTAAAAGCTTCGTAAGGACAAGAACTCAGGCATGTTCATCACAACAATCTCAATGTCAAGTACAATGTCAAAGACTGGAGCCAAGAAAGCTCAGGAGACATGGACACAACTTTGAGATTTCTGAAGTGTAGTCATAGGGTCTACAGGGGACATATATGTTCCATGGGACCAACAGCACCAAACCATATCCAGCGGGGATGGGGAAGAGAAGATAAGACATAGGTAGAAAGGTCTCAACTTGGGAATAATTAAAAAATTTAGAACAGTCCTCGGTGGAATGAACTGCCTAGAAAAATATTAAATTGCCCATTTCTGAAAATGACCAAGTACAGGCTGGCGCCTGGGCACCTGTCCAGGTGTGGAGGGCACTCACCCAGAAGAGAGTGGCCCGGATGTTCTCTCGGGTCCTTTCTAATTCCTGTGATTAGTTATCCTTTGGTACTCCTTTAGCTCTATGGCTAATTAATATCTCTGGAGGTCTGTGTCTGCTTAGGGCTTCCAGGGTTCCTCCATACACTCTTTGGAGAACAAGGGTCATGACAAGACGGCTTGCAGGGTGGCACTGTGCTGTGAGAGGTCACGACTCTCCTACCCAGAGTGGACAACCTCCCTGTGAGCAAGCTCTGGCCACCCAAGGCAGTGAGCTGAGGCTGCTTTCCCACCCAGGCAGAGAGACAGAGGAGGGTCGCCTTCATTCCAAAAGTAAAGTGGGAGTCAGGGAAACCTGAATGTTAGACATAATTCTGGAATATGATTCTTAAAAATTAAACACCTTCAAGCAATATAACAGCATTTGTGTTTCTTAAGGAAGACAGATGAACACGCTGTGCTCCGTGGAGATGGATGCTAGCACTGCCACCAAAGGAGGGCTTCGGAAAGTTCTAGGAGTGTCTAGAGCTTTCTTTTGCCTGTCACAGTGAAGGGAGAGCACTACCAGCATTTGGTGGGCAGGGGCCTGAATGCCAGACAGACGGCTGTGCCCTGAGCAGTCTGCTGTACCTTTGTGAAGTCAAAGACCCATGGATATGTAGCATGGAGCTGGCCTAGAACACAACTCTGTCACAAACAAACAAAAAGAATTTTCTACCTGATTTAAGTTGAGCATCACAATTTTCCAGAAATGCAACAATTGTACAAATAGAGGGCAAATTACACTCTGCCCTTTCTTGCCCTGGGATTTTATCAATATTTCAGAAGTGTCACCTCACTGATGGCATGGTGGTTTATGCTATCTATCTATCTATCTATCTATCTATCTATCTAAGAGGCCGAAAGACAGACACTATAATGTTTAATCAAACTGTCTTACTTTGCTTATACCCAAAGTTATTCATTATAGGTGGGTGCAGGCATTCGACCACTTTCGTATGTCTTTCAGGATAAGAGTGCCAAAGCATTTACTTACTGAAATGCATACATTTTCCTTTATTTTCTCTTTTAGAGAACATTATGGGTGTTGTTTTGTTTTTAAGCAACGTGTATAGCTTGATTATATTTCATTTCAGGATGATAAAGATAATATCACAAAATATTTTTTTATAAAAAGGGGAGGGCACTGGGATGACACCTTGTAGCAACGAGCACACTTCACGCCACCAGAAGAGACCAGGGATTCTTGGAGACTTGACTGATTCCAAAATTGGGGCAGGGAAAACGTAACAAAAGCCTGGAATATCTTGTGGCAAAAAAGTAAGAGAGTGCTCACAGAGCGACAGGAAGGACACAGGACTCCACTGGTCAAATCTTGGATAATCTGAATATCAGGATAAATAATGACTGTAAAGGATTATAACTCACTGGGTAAAATAAGAATCCACGAGTCGAGTCCACACTAAATATGCAGGCACACCTGCAGAGGTAAATAAATGAGAAGACAAAGCTTCTCCTTGCAGTAGAAACTCAACCAACAAATGTAGATAGAATGACGGGCTTAACTAAACACCACTTGGTGACCATCACAATAATAACTGATTCAGGCAAGAATCACTGATGGAGGCTAAAACAAGAGGGTGAAAATTTGAGGAGTAGCAGGATATTATATAGTCTTAAAGTATCTTCCCACAGGGTACTTATCAATCCAAAAAGGGAAAATAGTACTTTTTCAGTGGAAATCTGGCAGACACAACCTTAACCAAAAGATGAAAGTTAACATCACCAGGAAGAAGACA
Source organism: Lynx canadensis (assembly GCF_007474595.2). Taxonomy (NCBI): domain Eukaryota; kingdom Metazoa; phylum Chordata; class Mammalia; order Carnivora; family Felidae; genus Lynx; species Lynx canadensis. The sequence goes on from NC_044315.2 coordinate 80,966,924, forward strand.
ACACACTGACATCATGTGCCTCCGGAGATGATACCCCTGAGAAAGACATGACACTGTTTCTGTGCTATTCTTGCCAAAGATGCCTTTCCTGAATCTAATAATGAGGAAACTCCAGACAAACCCAAATTGAGGAGCAATCTGCTAAATAGCTAGCCTGTACTCATCGAAAATGCCAATGTCATGAAACATAGAGAAAGGCCAGCACATTCTTCCAGATTACAGGGGGCTAAAGAGACAACTGGATCCAGTTTTTACACTACACGTTGTTGGGATAATTGTCAGAATCTGAATCAATTCCGAGTATGATCAGATCAGACAATAGCACTGGATCGATGTTAATTTCACGATTTTGACCCTTACACTGTGGTTATGAAAGACAATGCCCTTTTATTTAGGAAATACATACAGAAGTGTTTGGGGGTAAAGGGGCATCAGGCAACTTACTCCCAAAAAAGGAGAGAGAGGGTGAGGGAGAAAGCAAATGTGGTAAAATGTTAATATTTCGGGTTATTTGAGTGAAGGGTGTGTAGAAATCCTCTGTATTAGTTTCACAATTTTTCAATCAGTCTGAAATTAGGTCAAATAAAAAAGTTCAAAGAAAATGGAAGGGAGCCATCAGGTCCAAAAGGACAGAGAAGCACTATCACTAGATGTTTTCTGGCCAAACAAATCCTTTTATCCTGCCCTTCTAACTCATCTAGAAAATATGATGGGTGAATTTCAGAAGACGGTGGGAGAGCGGGTGTGCGTTTCGGGGGCAGGAAAGGAGAGAATCAGTTATTAATGAGCTGGAGGACTCGATCACCACGTCTTTCTCAACCCGGGCCTCTCGTCTGCCTTGCTTGCCTTAAACTAACCTCCCAAAAAGCAATGACACAGAAAAGGAGCTGAGCGAGAAACAGCAGCAGAGCTCGCTTTGTTTCTTCAGAGACGAGGAAAGAAGGCACGGGCAAAGCAATTTTCATAATTCCCTTTTGAAATAGACACTGAAGTCAAGATCGGGGCCACTATTTTGTGGGAGAACATGAGACATGTGTCCTCAAGTGACTAAGGCGACATCACTAGGAACTTTTGCAGAATGAAACCAAAGGACAAAAATTGAAGGGTGAACAATGACCTTTTACTCGCTTTGGGAAGCAGGGTTTTCTTGACCTTTAAAGTAGTCTCCCAGAAAAATGTGTGCCACTTTCCCTTTTTCTTTTTAAAAGCTTGCCATTAGAGGGGAGAAGCAGGTGAAGGCAGAGGCTCCCTAATGATCATGTTCATCTCAACATTCCACATAATATATCAGTACTGCGAAGGGGTGAAACTGTAACAGCTGCGATTTAAAACACTACATGTATTTGGGGCCAAACTGAAGTTTAGGAGATTAAGCAAAAGAGCTTCTACTCTCTGTGTTATTGCACAGGGCTGTCTCTGAGGAGGAAGAAATCTAGGGGGAAAAAAAGTTAAGCCAAGCTGGGATCCCATTCAGTCAGAGAGAGGTCTTCACTTTTTTCCTCTCCTACATGATCTCTCATCAAATAGTGAGATAATTAGTCTCAAGATAAGGTTTTTATGAAAAATTAAAATAAGTCCATTTCCACATTTCCAATAAGCCAGAAATACCCAGAATGCTTTGTCTAGGCATCCTTAGCACCGGCTTAAATTTCCATCGAAGACTGCAAAACCTCTTTCGTTATTCATTCATTTCACACAAATGCCTGAGGGGCCCCTTTGTGCTGGGCAGTGGGGAGGTGGAGACGAGTCTGACCAGGTTCCGGCTCCCCAGGGCCTCCAGTCCAGCAGGGACAACAGAAAAGTAAATGTCCGCTCACGGAGGGACACAGGGTGATTCTCATCGCATCCCCATGGTGCTACAGGTGAGGAAACTGAGGCTCAGGGTAATGAAATAACTTCCCCAAGGTGCACACTTAGGAAGTAATTTAATAAAAGGATTTTAAACTTTGGGATCTATACTGACCCCAAATACTTGCCTCACTATCAACCAGGAACATTGGAAAAAAAGTACTGTGCTTTGGGGTCCTATAATTGGAAGGGGGTATAGAATTTGGGCCCGAGAAAATTGTCCCAGGGTCTGGGTGCAGGGGGGTGGGAGGTGGAGTGGGAGAAGGGAGGGATCAGAAAAGACCTTCATGGGTTGGGGACATCAACTCCGACACAGGAAACTCAAGTGAACAAGCACAGGAAGAGAGTCTCTGGGAAAAGAAACAGTCAAGAGACGCAAGAACGTGAACAGATGTGAATCTTTCTGAATGGGCTTCAGACCCACCAGGAAGGATGGCTTGGCCCTGGCTACAATATTTGCTAGTGTCGTCCAACCACCACCCGGACGACCACGCAGACCTGGCTTCAGTCATCCTCCTCGGAGGGGCCGGGCAGAGGTGAGGAGACCATGGTTGCCCCAGGGCAGGGAGGGGGGGCAGGCCAGCCCTGCAGAGAGCACTTCTAGAAGCCTCTGTAGTGCAGCCTTCCCTATCTGCGCCTCCCTAAGCCCGGGCTGCACTGACCGGGCATTAGCAAGAAGATGATTGATTACACAAGGCCCTCGGTGCTCCAGTGAAACCTTGGAGGAGAAATCTGTGCAGAATTATAACTGCAGCGGGGAGTTTTACGGACGTCCAGGAAAGGCAAATTCACAGAATCACAAAAGCTTAGAGGTGGAAGGGTCCTTAGTGATGCTACACGATCTTCTCTCTTTGCAGAGGAAGCACTGACGCCTGGAAGCGGGGGCGGGGAGGGGGGCGGGAGAGAGATGACTTGGCCAGGCTTCCACAGCCAGTTAAGAGGTGGCACCGGGACATGGCACCAGACGCACAGGCAACAAAAGCGAAAACCAACAAGTGAGACTACATTGAACTGAAGATGCAGTTCTGTCCGGGGGAAGAAACAATCAACAAAATGAAGAGGCGAACTATAGATTGGGAGAAAACATTTGCAAGCCCAACAGCACATAAGGGGTTAATATCCAAGTTGTATAAGGAACTCATACAATTCAACTGAAAAAAACTTCAGTTAAAAAATGGGCAAAGGACCCAGACAGACATTTTTCTGAAGAAGACATACAAATGGCCAACGGGAACATGAAAAGATGATCAACATCACTAATAATCAGAGAAACGCAAATCAAAACCACAATGAGGTATCACCTCGCTCCTATTGGTGAGACTGTAAAGTGGAACAGCCAGTGTGGAAGACAGTTTAGAGGTTCCTCAAAAAATTAAAAATAGAACGACCAGCAATCCCACTTGTAGGCATATATCCAAAAGAAATGAAATGATCACCTCTGAGAGATACTTGCACCCCCATGTTTGTTGCAGCATCATTCACAATCACCAACACATGGAAACAAACTTGGGGTCCATCACCAGACTAATGGACAAAGAAAATGTGGTGTATATATAAAGTGGAATGATATTCAGCCATAAGAAAGAAGGAAGATATTGCCATTTACATGGATGGACCTTGAGGGCATTATGCTAAGTGAAATAAGTCAGAGAAAGACAAACACTGTATGATCTCACTTATATGTGGAATCTATATTTTTTTTTAAAAAAAGTGTAAGTTGTAGAAACAGAGAGTAGAATGGTGCTTGCCAGGGGCTGGGAGGTGGGGGAAATGAGTAGTGGCCAAAGTGCACAAACTTCCAGTTATAAGATGCATAAGTTCTGGGGCCTCTGATGTACAGATATGGTGATTACAGTTATCAATACTGCATTATGTACTTAAAAGTTGCTAAGAGAGTAGATTTTAGATGTTCTCACCACACACACACACACATACACACAATGTAGTTATGTCAGGTGATGGATGTATTAACCAACCTTATACTTATGGGACAATCATTTCCTAACATACCCCTATGACAAATCATCACGCTGTACGTTTTAAACTCACCCATGCTACATGTCAATTACATCTCAGTAGAACTGGGGAAAACAGAAAGCCAGAACTTGAATCCAGGCCACCTACTCCAGCCCAGCCCTTCCTTTCACATTAAATGACTGCCGAGGGGGGCGCCTGGGTGGCGCAGTCGGCTAAGCGTCCGACTTCAGCCAGGTCACGATCTCGCGGTCCGTGAGTTCGAGCCCCGCGTCGGGCTCTGGGCTGATGGCTCAGAGCCTGGAGCCCCTTTCCGATTCTGTGTCTCCCTCTCTCTCTGCCCCTCGCCCGTTCATGCTCTGTCTCTCTCTGTCCCAAAAATAAATAAACGTTGAAAAAAAAAAATTAAATGACTGCCGAGGGCAAGGATGTATGTGAGTTGGTTTGTTTCACTAGCACCCGGCACTTAGTAGGTCTCAGGAAATGTCTGCACTGAACCACGCCAGAAATCTGAGGGCACTGGCCATTGCAGAGCCACATAGAACCATGAGCGGGGACCTCCGATTCTGAACCCCCATGTCCTCATCTGTAAACTGGAGGCAACGACACCTCCCCCGATTGAGTGAGGATAGCAGAGGTCGTGTACTTGGTAAACTGCAAAGGTGCCAGTTGTCACGTGGGCCACTTAAAAGGACTTCCTAATGAATAGGACCTAGGTATGCTTTTCCAGAGAGGAGCAGCCTCTTGGGTTTCAGATGGTATCATTTTTCCAGTAAACAAATTGAACTGTTAAGCAAGTGGCACAAGAAAGGCATGATATATCTAAGCGGGAGGTGAAGTTCTATTTTTGGCAACAAAGAAAACGAAACTTGAAGCAGATGGGGAGGTGAGACCATGGCTCCTACAGAGTCACTGCCAGCAGCTCTGAGTCATCTGCCTTCTTCTGACAGCTGGAGTCCCCTAGCTTCTGTCTTCAGTCCTTTACTGGTTATGCACCAGAACCCCAGGCCGCGGCCGCAGCCTCGGTGGAAGCCACGCTGAATAAACAGAAGGCATTCCAAGCTTGCTGCAGATGTGTGTCAGAGCTCCGTGTGTGGGTGGGGGTTGGGGCATCATCAGGGAAAGGGCAGCACAACAACCACCGCCTCACTGGATGGTCAAGTTCCTCATGACCCAAGTCCAGCCCACACCCTTATAAAGTGACAGGCTAGCTCATACTGATACCCTTGACCTCAGAGGAGCCAACTTTTGATGGCTAAATGCACAAAAGACAAAATTTTTAAACCTGCGCATCTGCATATTAATTTGCAAATATACTTGAGTTCCTATTGTGTGCCAGGTGCCGTGAAAGGTGCTAGGGACACAGTGATGAGTGAGACCCATCCCATCACTAGCTGCCCTTGTGGGACTTGGAGAAGGAAAGAAAGATTATGAAACACGCAGTTACCAAACAGTGAGCACACATAAGTGCCAGGAAGAGAGAAGAACAAGGTGTTGTCAAGGACATGCCCCTGACTTGGGGGGCAGAGTAGGTTTATAGGAAAAGTAAAAGAAAACAGTGGTCTGAAGAATGAGCCTCATTTGTCAGGTGAAAGAAAACAGCATCGTAGGTGGGAGAAGGACACAGAGGATGAAGACAAGTGCTCTAGGTGACAGGAGAGGCATGTACAAAATGCAGAGTAAGGGAGGCCGCGGTACCTAGAAAGCTGAATATGGAAGGATATGCCATAGAAAGGAGTGGAAAATGGTGCCAGCTGAGGCTGTGGAGAGGGCCAGGGCTCCCCAAGGCAGGTTGAAGGTGTAGAAACTTCATCCTTTGGGTAAGCCATTGGGTGACCCAAGCCAGCCAAATCAGCATGTCATCGATATGCAGGAGAATGATGCGAGTAATCAAGCCAGCAGAAGGTGGTTTGCTAAGTGCGGAATCAGGACAAGGAATACAAACTTCACATTGAAGGTGTTGTTCCTGCCTCGACTCTGACCCACTTATAACTCCACATTCTCCTAGTTCCTACACCCAGTGGAGAACATTGTTCTCTGGGGTTTTTGCAAATAATGCACTTCATTCAGCCTCGAGGAGCTGAATCAATAAAAGCTAACTGAGGTTGGTAACTGGAGAGGAAAATGGAAGAACCTCATGCTCACTGACTCTGTCCAAGAAACTGCAAAACATTATTGAACAGGTTTTTGGCTTTATTCACTGAAAAATTCTTCTGCTACGAAATACAAACTCCTTCACCATAATAAATACTGTTTTGATAACAAAACTGTACTTTTCTCAAATACCCAGATGGAAGACCATATGCAAAATAAACTCCAAGGAATTTTTTTATTGGCCATCTGCTGAAGAGGGAAAGAGAGCCTGCGTCCTCCTCACCACAAAAATTTCCACGGAGAATCCTACTTGCTTCCAGCTAGTGCCACCTGCTGATCATATTTGGGTACCAGTTTTGCAAAGGAATATAGGAGCGATGTGGATCTTCCCCGTTCTTTAGCGAAATAAATTGAATGCTAATTAATGTGACAAATCAAATACCTACCAAGTGTCAGGTTTTAGAATGCTGTTCAGCTACTCACACATCCTCCTGCTGTTGTAGGAGTCACAAAGCACGCACCCCACACGCACCTCTGACAGCTCACTTCCAAGGCAATGGCAAGACACTGTTTACTCTCATAATTAAGTGCACCATTTCTAATAAAGCCTCGTGTTTGGCTTTACCTGTCAAAATGTAAATGCACGTGTCTTTTAATACAGCTATTCCACTTTGAGATATCTGTCTGGAGGTAATGCTGGCACGGGGGTATAAAGATACCTACGTAGGAAGGTGCTCCTGATGGCGTTACTTGTTGAACCAAAGAAACAGGAGAACTACCTATATGTTCATCAATAGGGGAATGATTGTAAAAGTCATGCACGCCTACAACAGAGTACTCTGCAGCAGTGAAATGGAAAGATGTATAAAACACAGTGGAGGAAATGGCAGACTGAAGAAGAGAACGCAGAGGATAATCCCATTTCTTTAAAGAAAAAGAGCTGTGTGTGACGCGGTGTCTACCTGTTCATACATAGGAAAAAGCTGGAAGGATACACACTAGTGTTCAAGTGATCTCTAATGAGTGGGGATTTTCTTTTTCGCCTTTTACTTTACACGTTCCCGTATTATTTGAATTCTTAATATGAATGCATTGTTTTGTATTAAAACAAAGGAGATATTAAAAATAAGAATGCCACATGTTGTTGGTGGTGGTGGTTTTTTTTAATCAGGCTTACAGCTAATAAAGCATTTCATCATCCAGTACTCACTGGATGTGCACAATCACTCTGAGGTTCGGATCATTTACCCACTTAACAGATGGAGAACCCAGGCTGGGGGAAGGGACTTACCAGACGGGCTGGGCTTTCCAGCAAGTGCCCAGAGTAGTGTTTTCAGAGTCTTATTTTGCATGTGCCAGGCTCTGAGTCAGCAGATTCTAGATGAATACCATCTTAGAAACAAAGAAATCCTCCTTTATGTTAGGGAACCTGTTCTAAGTACTTTTAGCGTTGATCAAAAGGGCTTTGATGGTTCAGGACTTAGTCCCCGTCGATCACCTGACCCACCTTCCATTTTACCCACAAGTCTCTCTGAACAGCTACAGTCAGAAAGTCAACAGGTAAATAACAAGCACTAGTTCGGTTTTCCATCTTCTCCACTAAACCTGCTCCTTCTCTTCGGCATCTTAGCAAAGGGCACCCCCACCAGATTCCTGAAAGCGTCAGTTCCGCCTTCTTCCTCAACCCCCCCTCTCCGACCCGTCTCCGAGTCCTGTGGATTCCGCCTTCTAAATATCCTGCATGTCTGGCCCTTCTCTGCATGAGTCCTGTCTCAGTGTTTCAATACAACCCTCAGCATCTCTGTCATCCAGCCAAGCAGAGCATCCTTTCCCATAGGCCTCACTCCTCCGCTCTCCCCAATCCCATCTATGCTCCACCAAAGCTTACTCTGCTAATACCATAACCTGGCCACACTCTTCCCCACCCCCTACCTGAATCTCTCATTGCTTCCTCCTGTTAACCTGGCATTCAAGACCCTCCATGACCTGGCCTCTGCTTCTCTCACTTCATCTACTGCCAAACCCTCTTCTTTTAAACTCCAATAACACCAATCTGCTTATCATTCCAATATGCCATACTATTTCACATCTGTGCACCTATGCACAAGCTACTGGTTTTAGCTGGAATGCTCTTCTTTGGTTAGTCTACAAGGCAAGCTCGTTATTTCAAAGTCTAATCAGGTGTCACCTCAACAGGAAGCCTTCTGCCTCCCACCCTCTCATCTGCCCTCTACCCTGATTACCCTAACCTTCTCATCCTGGACAAGTTTTACTCCTTTCTCTGGCACAGTTCCATACCTTATCCACACATCTATTCAAATATTCTCCCATATTACAGCACAGAAAGTAAAAGTATTAACTCTGGGGCTAGTTGTCCAAGCTGTGTTACACTGACAAAATCACCTAACCTCTCTGTGCTTCAGTTTCCTCTCCTATGAATAATAGAAGAACCCAGTTAGGGTTGCTGAAGAATTTTAAATTAGGTAATCTCGGTTAAAAAAAAAAAAAAACTATTACTATTGTTATTGTCACATAATCAATCATTCAGAGGACTTCCACTTCCAGCCAAGATGTACTGATAGAAACTGGGTTTACCTTTCCATCTGAAGCAACCAAATACTAGACAGAATGCATTAAGCGATGGTTTTGAAGGCACTGGACATCAGGCGACAAAGAACAATGATTCCCGAGAGACAAAAATTAAATGATGTGAGTCCCAAGATTGCCCCAGGTTACTGCCTTGAGAGAGATTCCAATAGACTCAGGAGTCCAATAGACTCCCCAAGCTGAGGGAATGGAATTGTCAGGGGAGAGTAAGGTAGCTAGAGTTCTCAGGAAAGACTACTGGAGAGGAGACTTCTTCACAAAGAGAGAACTGTGGACATCCACGGAGGGTCTCCCATCAGTATTTAGCCAAGTACAAATCAGTGCACGATTATGAGGAAACTACCTGAGGCCAAGGAAAGAAGCACCGAAAAGAATTAGAAGTAGGAATGCCTGATGCACACACAGAGCCTGGAATACTGTCTGTTCTCACCAGCCAGACTAGAAAACACCACGATTCACGGGTGCACTGGGTGAAGTACACCTAAGTAGTAAGGAATAATTTGTTTATACTGAGCACTGCTCCAGTCCTGTCTGACAGACCTTAAAAACAAGACCCAAATCTATTTACAGGTTAACTTAACTGAATCTCATAACAAAGTTCAAGAACATTTGTAGGAATGCAAAAATAGACAAATTCATTGAAAGATACAAACTACCAATGCTCATTCAAGAAGAAATAGAAAACATAAATAGCCTGTACCTGTTATAGAAATGGAAATTTTAATTAAAACGCTCCCATAAAGAAACATCAAGCCCACATGACTTCACTGGTGAGTTTTACCAAAAATTTAATAAAGACATAATGCCAATTCTACACAAACTCTTTCAGAAAATTTAAGAGGAGAGAATACTTCCGATTCATTCTATGTGACCAGCATCACCCTAATAACAAACCAGGCAAAGACATTGCAAAAAAAGAAAACTGCAGAACAGTATCCCTCATGAATATAGATGCAACCATTTTAAACAAGATATTATAAAATCAAATCCAACAATATATAAAGAGGATAATATATCATTACCTAGTTGGATTTATCTTAGAAATGCAAGGTTTATTTAATATTTAAAAATCAATCAATATTATTCATCATATCAATAAACTAAAAAAGAAAATCCATATGATCATCTCAATAGACTCAAGAAGATTATGTAAAAAAATCCAACACACATTTCTAATTAAAAACAAAACAAAATCCATGGAAACAAGGAACAGAAGGAAACTTCATCAATCTAATAAAGGTCATCTACAAGAAATCTATAACTAACCCATACTTAATGATGAAAAACTAAAGGCTTATCCCTTAAGATCAAGAACAAGTCTAGGACGTCTACTCTCACCACTTCTATTTAACATTTTATGGGACTTTTAGCCAGTGCAATAAGGTAAGAAAAAGAAATGACTGGAAAGTAAGAAATCATGAAGACATGATAGTCTATCCAGGAAATCCAATGGAATCTACAAAATAAACTACTGAAAACTACTGTGTTTAGCAAGATTGCAGGATACAAGATCAATATATAAAAGTCAACTGTATTTGTACATACAATAAACAACTAGAAATTGAAGTTTAAAAACACAACATTGTCAATGCATCAAAAATTTGAAATACTTAGGAATAAACTTCAAAAAATGTGAAAGACATAGGCACTAAAAACTAAGACATTGCCCAAAGAAATTAAAGACCTAAATAAAAGGAGAGATATATCATGTTCATGGGTCAGAAGACTCAATGTTGTTAAGATGTTGATTCTACCTAAAGTAAAATGTAGATTCAATGCAATCCTAATCAAAATCCCAGCAGGCTTTTTTGTAGATTGATAAGTTGATTCTAAAATTCATATGGCAGATACGGGGCACTTGGGTGGCTCAGTCAGCTAAGCGTCTGTCTTTGGCTCAGGTCATGATTTCACAATTTGTGAGTTTGAGCCCCACATTGGGCTCTCTGCTGTCAGTGCTGAGCCCGCTTCAGATCCTCTGTCTCCCTCTTGCTCTCTGTCCCTCCCCAGCGTGTGCTCACTTTCTCTCTCTCTCTCTCTCTCAAAAATAATAAACATTTTTTAAAAAATAAGCTTGAATTAAAAAAATAAAATAAAATAAATTCTTATGGCAGATCAAAAGACTATAATAACCTAGACAACTTTGAAAAAAGTGCACAAAGCTGAAGGACCTATGTTACTTGTTTCAAGACTTATTACAAAACTATAGTAACCAAGACAGTGAGATATTAGCATAAAAATAGACAAATATATGAATGGCATAGAATAGAGAATTCAGAAACACATCCACATATACTTGAGCAACTATTTTCAACATAAAGGCAAAGGCAATTTGGGAGAGAAAGGTTAGTATTCTCATCAAATGTTTCTGAAATAACTGGATATCCATGTCCAAAAAAAGTGAACTTCAATCCATACCTCACAGCATATTCAAAAATTAAGTCAAATGAATCATAGACATAAACTTAAAACTACAAAATTTCTAGACAAAAGCATAGAACATCTTTGAGAGTTTGAGTTAGGTAAAGATTCTTACATAACACCAAAACAGGATCCATGAAAGAACAAACTGATAAATTGGACTTCACCAGAATGAAAATTTGATCTTCAAAATATACTGTTAAGACAATGAAGAGACAATGCACAGAATGGAAGAAAATACTTGCAATTGATATAGCTGATAAATACCTATATTCAAAATACATAAAGAACTCTCAACACTCAATAATAAACAATTCAATTTTTAAAAATGGACCCAAGATATAAATAAATATTTCATTAAAGAATGTATTTGGATGATAAAGCACAGGAAAAGATGTTCAACATCATTAATAACTAGAGAAACCCAAATTAAAGCCAACAAGAAAAGGCTACACATCTATTAGAATTGCTAAAATTGAAAAGACTATTACCAACTAATGGCAAGGATGTGGGAGAACTAAAATGCTCACGCATGGCTGATGGGAATATAAAATGGCACAACCACTTTGGAAAACAATTGGTATTTTCCTTGATATCAAATATACATCTGCTATATGATCCAGACACTCCATTCTTAAGCATTTACTCAAGAGAAATGGAATCATATGTCCATACAGAGACTCAGACACGGATATTTATAGCATCTTTATTTGTAATAGGTCAAAACAGGAATCAATCCAAATATCCAGCAGCAGCTGAAGGTATAAACAAACTTTGGTTTATACATTAAATAGAATTACTCCTCAATAATAAAAATAAATGAATTTTTATTGATGAATACTACAGTATGGATGAATCTCAAAATAATTCTGTAGAGTGAAAGAAGCCAGAAAAAAAATTTTTTAAGGAAAACATAAGAGTACTGCTACATTATTCCACTTATATAAAATTCTAGAAAGTGCAAACTAGTCTTGATAGAAAGCAGATCTATGGTTGCCTGGTGATGGGAGGCAGAGGGCAAGGAGAGGAAGAAAGGAAAGATTACAAAAGGACATGAGGAAATGTTCTGGGGTGATGGATATATTCATGATTTTGATCGTGGTGATGGTTTTGTGGGTTTTTTCATATATCAAAGCCTATCAAACTGCAAACTTTAAATATTTGTAGTTTATTGTACTTTAATTATATCTGAATTAAACCTTTTTTTTTTAAAGTATGAGACAAATAGACTAGCTACATAGTCCCAAAATATCTCCCCACAAAATACTTAACCTTACAAAGGGAAAACAGCAACTTTTTAGTGGAGAAACCTAACAGAAACTACCTCAACTAAGTGATTAAATTTAACATCACCAGAAATAAGACATCTTGACATTATGTATCTCCTGATATGCTGCACTAAGAAGGTCACAACATCATTTTGTGGTATTCGTATAAAAAAATGTGTAATCGTAATCTAATCATGAGAAAAATCAGACAAAACCAAATTGAGGAACATTCTGTTTTGTTTTTTTTTTACTTTACATCCAAGTTAGTTAGCACATAATGCAATAATGATTTCAGGAGTAGATTCCAACGATTCATCCTCTGTATAACACTCAGTGCTCATCCCAGCAAGTGTCTTCCTCAATGCTCTTGCCCATTAGCCATCTCCTCATCCACAACTCCTCCAGCAACCCTCAATGTGTTCGCTATATTTAAAAGTCTCTTATATTTTGTGCCCCTCCCTGTTTTTATATTATTTTTGCTTCCCTTCCCTTATGTTCATATGTTTTGTATCTTAAATTCCACATATGAGTGAAGTTATATGATATTTGTCTTTCTCTGACCGGCTAATTTCACTTGGCATAATACACTCTAGTTCCATCCACATTGTTGCAAATGGCAAGATTTCATTTTTGATTGCTGAGTAATACTCTACTGTGTGTGTATATATATATATATATATATATATATATATATATATACACACCACATCTTCTTTATCCATTCATCCATCAATGGACATTTGGGCTCTTTCCATACTTTGGCTATTGTCGATAGCACTGCTATAAACATTGGGGTGCATGTGTCCCTTAACAGCACACCTGTATCCTTTGGATAAATACTTAGTAGTGCAATTGCTGGGTAGTAGGGTAGTTCTATGTTTAGTTTCTTGAGGAACCTCCATACTGTTTTCCAGAGTGGCTGCACCAGTTTGCATTCCCACCAGCAGTGCAAAAGAGTTCCTCTTTCTCCGTATCCTCACTAACATCTGTTGTTGCCTGAGTTGTTAATTTTAGCCATTCTGACTGGTATGAGGTGATATCTCATTGTGGTTTTGATTTGTATTTCACTGATGATGAGTGATGTTGAGCATTTTTTCATGTGTCTGTTAGCCATCTGGATGTCTTCTTTGGAAAAGTGTCTATTCATGTCTTTTGCCCATTTCTTCACTGGATTATTTGTTTTTGGGTGTTAAGTTTGATAAGTCCTTTATAGATTTTGGATACTAACCCTTAATCTGATATGTCATTTGTAAACACCTTCTCCCATTCTGTTGGTTGCCTTTTAGTTTTGCTGATTATTTCCTTCACTGTGCAGAAGCTTTTTATCTTGATGAGGTCCCAATAGTTTCCCTTGCCTCCAGAGACATGTTGAGTAAGAAGTTGCTGTGGCCAAGGTCAAAGAGGCTTTTGATGGCTTCCTGTCTTACATTTAGGTCTTTTATCCATTTTGAGTTTATTTTTGTGTATGGTGTAAGAAAGTGGTCCAGGTTCATTCTTCTGTACGTTGATGTCCAGTTTTCCCAACACCGTTTGCTGAGGAGACTGTCTTTATTCTACTGGATATTCTTTCCTGCTTTGTCAAAGATTAGTTGGTCATACATTTGTGGGTCCATTTCTGGGTTCTCTATTCTGTTCAATTGATCTAAGTGTCTGTTTTTGTGCCAGTACCATGCTGTCTTGATGGTTACAGCTTTGTAACAAATTGAGGGACATTCTAAAAAAATAAACTGACCAGTACTTTTCATAAGAGTCAGGTCATGAAAGACAAAGATAGACTGAAGAACTGTTACAGCTTACAGGAGACTAAGGAGATATGACAACTAAATGCAATGAGTGAACATGGAGTGGATCCTGTCCCAGGAAAAAAAGACATTAGCAAGACAATAGAAAAATGCAAATAAGGTGAGTAGATTATTTTTTAATGTTTATTTATTTATTTTGTGAGGGACAGAGTGGCAGAGACAGACAGAGGGGGAAAGAATCCCAACCAGGCTCCACACTGTCAGTGCAGAGCCTAATGCAGGCTCCATCTCACGAACCGTGAGATCATGACCTGAGGGGAAATCAGGAGTTGGACACTTAACCGACTGAGCCACCTCGGTGCCCCAAGCCACATAGATTATTAAGTAATATTACATCAATGTTAATTTCCCAGTTTCAGTAATTGTATAAGATGTTATCAGGGAAAGCTAAATGAAGGGAATACGGGAACTCTTTCTGCATACTATTTTTGCTATTTTCTTATAAGTCTAAAATTATTTCAAAACAGCTTCAAAACTGAAGGTAAAATAAAGACATTTTCAAACAAAAGTTGGGAGAACAGCAGATCTGTACCATAAAAAATATGTTTAAAAAAATTCTTCAAGTTGAAGGAAAATAATTCCCAGATGGAATCCAAAAACTACTCAAAGGAATGGAGAGTGCTGGAAATGTAAATATATAGGCGAGCATACAAGACAAATAAACTCATTTTTCAGCTTCTTTATATAAGATAATTGACTCTTCAAAGCAAAAATAATAATGATGTATTGTGGGGTTTATAACACAGAAATATAATATATGATAACACCATAAAGTATAAAGATGGAAATAGAGGTATACTGTTGTGAAGCAACATATATTTTACTTGAAGTATGTAACACTTAAAGGTAAATGTGATAAGTTAAAGATGCATTGTAAACCCTAGATTCTAAGGCTAAGACAAAAACTAAAACATTTTTAAAAGAAGCGTGGCTAGTAAACCTAAAGAGGAGATAAAATAAAACACTAAAAATGATCAATTAGGGGCGCCTGGGTGTCTCAATCAGTTACGAATCTGATTCTTGATTTGGGCTCAAGTCATGATCTCACAATTCATGGGTTTGAGCCACATGTCAGGCTCTGTGCTGACAGTGTGGAGCCTGCGGGCTTTCCCTCTCTCTCTCTTTCTCAAAAACAAGTAAACAAACAAACAAACAAAAATGCTCAATTAATCCAAATATATAGGATAAACCATAAAGAAATTGTAAGATAGTATACTTGAGTCCAACAATATTGATTGTAAATGTACATTAAGTGTAAGTGGGCCAAGCACACCAATTAAAAGGCAGAGATTATCAAACTGGATAAAAGACCATAACCCAACTATATGAAGTCAACAAGAAGCAATCTTTAAAAATGCAAATAGATAAAAGTAAAAGAATAGTAAAATGATATACCATGCAAATACTAAGCCAGGAGGTGCTATATGAATATCAGAAAGACTAGATTTCAGGACAAGAAAAGTTACCTTCAAATGAAGTCAAATCATCAAGCTAACAACAGCTTCAAACTACATGAAACAAAATGGACATAACTAAAAGGAAAAATAGGCAATCCACAATGAGATTTGGAAATTTCAGCATACCCTCTCAGTAACTGACCAAATAAGTAGGTGGTAAATTAGTAAGGAATATATGAACAGTACCAAGTACCAATTTGACTTAGCACCAACACCTCCAGAATACATATTATTTTCAAGTACATATGAAATATTCATCAAGATAAACAATATATGGGCCATAAGACAACTTTCAACAAGTTTAAAGGCACAAAGATAATACTGAATATATTCTCTGATGTCAACAAAATTAAATTCGAAATCAGTGACAAAGGATATTTGGACAATTCCAAAATTATTTATAAATTAAACAACCCATTTCTAAATAATCCACAGGTTAAAGAAATCTCAAGGGGCATTAGACAACATTTTTAACTAAATGGTAATGAAAATGTGATATACAAAAATTTCTGAAATATATCTAAAGCGGTGCTTAGAGAGAAATTTATTGATTTAATGTTTAAAAATCAGTGAACTTGGGGCACCTGGGTGACTCAGTCAGTTAAGCATCTGACTCTTGATCTCAGCTCAAGTCTTGATCTCAGGGTTGTGAGTTCAAGCCTCACACTGGGCTCCACACTCAGCGTGGAGCCTACTTAAATAAATAAATAAATAAATAAATAAATAAATAAATAAATAAATAAAATGCTTTAAAAATCAGTAAACTTAGGGGCACCTGAGTGGCTCAGTGGGTTGAACATCCAACTTTGGCTCGGGTCATGATCTCACAGCTCACAAGTTTGAGCCGTGCATCAGGCTCTCTGCTGTCAGCATGGAACCTGCTTTGGATCCTCTGTCCCCCTCTCTCTCTCGAAATAAATAAACTTAAAAACAAAAATCAGGGAACTTAAGTTCCTCCTTAAAAGATAGAGGGGGAGCGGGGCACCTGGGTGGCTCAGTCGGTTGAGTGTCCAACTCTTGGTTTTGGCTCAGGTCATGATCTCACGGCTCGTGAGTTTGAGTCCCACATCAGGCTCACTGCTGTCAGCCTGTCAGTGAAGAGCCTGTTTCGGATCCTCTGTCCCCCTCTCTCTGTCGCTCCCCCACTTGTGCTCTCAAAAATAAATAAAACATTTATAAAATAAATAAATAAAAATAAATAAAAAGTTAAAGAAAAGTAAATCCAAAAAAAGTAGAAATCAATGATATAGAAAATGGACAAACAATAGAGAAAAATAATGAAATCACAAGTTGGTTCTTTGAAAAAATCAACAAAATTAATAAAACTTTAGCTAGGCTGATATGAAAAGAAAGAAAGAAAATAAGAAAAGGGGAGGGGAGGGGAGGGGAGGGAAGGGAGAAAGAAAAAGAAAACACAAATTACCAATATGGACAATGAACGGGCGAGATCACCACATATCTCACAGACATTAAAAAATAAGGAATACTATTTTTCAAAACTTTTGTCAATAAATTTGACATATTAGATAAAATGGACTAATTCCTTGAAAGAAACAAGTTACCTATACGTATTAAAAAATTAATTCATAATTTAAAATGTTTCCAGAAAGAAAGCTCCATGCCCAAATACTTTCAATAGTGTATTCTACCAAGCATTTAAGAAGGAAATACTACCAATCTTATACAAAATTTTCAAAACAGTAAAGGAAGAAATATTTACCAACTCATTTAATGAGGATTGCCTGGGGTGCCTGGGTGGCTCAATCGGTTAAGCATCTGACTCTTGATTTCGGCTCAGGTCAGTTTTGTGAGTTTGAGCCCCATGTCAGGCTCTGTGCTGACAGCACAGAGTCTGCTTTGGGTTATGTCTCCCTCTCTCTCTGCCCCTCCCCCACTCATGCTCTGTCTCTGTCTCAAAAATAAATATAAACATTAAAAAAAATTTTTTTAATGTGAATTGGTGGCTCATCATATTACCAAAATAAAGAGAAAAATCAATCATCTTAATAGATACAGAAAAGCATTTGACAATATTAAGCACCCATTCATGATGAAAAACTTCTGCAAACTATAAAAGACACATTCCTCAACCTGATAAAGGGCATCTACGAACAACATATAGCTAATATCACATGTAACAGTGAAAAGCTGCATGTTTTCCCCCTAAGATTGGGAACAAGGCAAAAAAGTCCACTCTAATTACTTCTAATTCAGTGATGTACTGGAGATCCTAGCCCAGTGCAGTATAATAAGAAAAATAAATAAAGAAATAAAAGGCATATAAGATTTAGAAGGGAGGAAACAAAAAATATTAATTCACCAGTGAATTAATTGTATACACAGAAAATCCAAACAAATCTACAAAAAAAAAGAACTTGTAGAACTAATAAGGGAATTGAACAAGGTCATATGATACAAGTTCAAAATTAAAAAGTCAACTGGGTATCTATATAGATAACCCAGTATATACCCAGTATAGTGTATACTAGCAACAAACAATAGAAAAATGAAATTCAAAAAATACCATTTATAATAGCATAAAAAAAAAAACATTCTTAGGGATAAAGTTAGCAAAATATGTGCAAGGCCTGTACTGAAAACTATAAAAACACTGCTGAGATAAATTAAGGAAGACATAAATAAATACAGATGAAAGTCAAGGATTAGATGAGTTGACACTGTTAAGATGTTCACGGCCTCCAAACTGATCTGTAGAGACCGTGCAATCACAATCAAAGCCCGAGGTGGCTTCTTCGTGGAAATGGGCAAACTGGTTACAAAAGTGAGGTGGACATGCAATGGTCCTGCGGTAACCAAAACAATCGTGAAGATACATGAAGTGGGAAGACTTGCACTACTCGATTTCCAGACTGACTCTACCGCTATAGTAACCAAGATAAAGCGTGGTATCAGCATAAGAGCAAACATTCGGATGAGTGGCACAAAACAGACTCCAGAAACAGACCAAACACAGACGGTCAATTGGTTTTCAACAAGGTTGCCAAGGTAATTCAGTGAGGGAAACAATCATCAGTGCAGCAAAAGGCACTGGAAAAACTGAATATCCCTATGGAAGAAAGGAAACTTTCAACGCTGGTCTTGTGCCATATATAGAAACTGAGTTGAAATGAATCATAAATCTAAGTGTAAACCCTAAAACTAACACACTTCTGGAAAAAAAAACAAAGTATAAAATCTTCCCAACATTTAGTTGGGCAAAGATGCCTTAGAGATCACACAGAAGCGGAAACGATAAAAGAAAAAAATTTTAAGTTCAACTTCACCCAGATTAAAAACTTGTGCTCTTCAAAAGACAGAGTTAAAACATGAAAATTTGAGGTTAAGGTTTTGAAAAGTTAAAAGGGAGAAAATATTCACAATAGACATAGGAAAGACTTGTACACAGAATATATAAAGAACCTACAACTTAAAAATAAAATGCCCATAGAAATAAGCAAAATTTTAAATGTACACTTAACAAAAGAAGATACTCAAATGGCCACAAAGCATGTGAAAGATGCTCAACGTCTGGTCATCAGGGAGGTGTAAAAAAAAAATTTTTTTAACGTTTATTTATTTTTGAGACAGAGAGAGACAGAGCATGAACAGGGGAGGGGCAGAGAGAGAGGGAGACACAGAATCTGAAACAGGCTCCAGGCTCTGAGCTGTCAGCACAGAGCCCGATGTGGAGCTCGAACTCACAGACCGTGAGATCATGACCTGAGCCGAAGTCGGACGCTTAACAGACCGAGCCACCCAGGCGCCCCAGGGAGGTGTAAATGAAAACCATAAAGAGATACAACTACACGTCTCCAAGAATGTCTAAAATTCAAAAGACTAACAGTACCAAGTCTTGCCAATGACAGAACTCTCACACACTGCTGGTGAGGGTGTACAACCACTTTGGAAAACACTTTGGCAAGTTCTTGTAAGTCACACATACAGATACCATATGATCCAGAAATTCCACTCGTTAGGTACAACCCAAGAGAAATGAAAATATACATCCACAAAATGATTTGTATGTGATCAATCATGGCGGTTTTAATATAAAATCCCAAACTGGAAATAACCCCAATGCCCCCTCAATTGGTGGTTGGATAAGCAAATTGTGGTATATTGATACAATGGAGTACTACTTGCCAATAAAAATACAAACTGCTGATATACACAACAAACATGGGTGAATCTCAAAAACATAATTCTGAAAGAAACAAAAAGACTCAAAGAAGTATATATATATATGTGTATATATATATATGATTCTATTTATATGAATTTCTTGAACACGCAAAATTAATCTATAATGAGAATGCAGATCAGCGGCTGCCTGGGCTGAAGAGTTGAGGGAATGGATTGCAAAGAGGCACAGAGGAATTTTGGGGGTTGATGGAAAAGTATCTGATTTTGAAAGCACAGTTGGTAGGTATCTATTTTAAATTCACAGAATAGGGGCGCCTGGGTGGCTTAGTCGGTTAAGTGTTGGACTTCGGCTCAGGTCATGATCTCACGGCTCTTGAATTCAAGCCCTGCTTCAGGCTCTGTGCTGACAGCTCAGAGTCTGGAGCCTGCTTTGGATTCTATGGCTCCCTCTCTCTCTCTCTCTTTCTCTCTCTCTCTCTGCCCCTCCCCTGCTTGCACTCTCTCTCTGTCTCTCAAAAATGAATAAACATTTTAAAAAATGTTTTTAACTCAAAGAATAGTTAAACACAGAGTTGTAGAAATGGGACAGACACATATTCTACACAGGGACAAAAACGTGAACACAGCCACGGAACTGGGAAATTGAGGGGTGAGTATGGGGAATAGCTGAGCATTTATTTTTTTTAATTAACTTTATGGAAGCATAATTTACAAGCAATAAAATGTACTCATTTTAAGTTAATAACTGGATGAATTTTAAGAAATGTGTAAACCCATGTGACGAACATCCCATAGACAGCTTCCTTTCAAAAATTACCACTTCAAACTTTTTTTGTGCTTATGAAATCATAATTTTATTACAAGCTTTATGATTTAATATTAAAACCAAAACAACATGTAGGCAATAAAATAGATTATAAAAAACATAGGCCTTGAAATCAGCTCTAGGTTTAAATCCCTGTCTCCAGCAGGTCACTTTGCCTATCAAAGTCTCAGCTTCCTTATCCACAAAATGGGAGTAAGAATACAACCAACTTCCCAAGATCACCATGAGGATTAAAAGAAATAATGGTAAGCTTCTGGCACAATGCCTGGAGCACACGGTAGGACCAATAAATGGTATCAGCCTTATCATGATGAGATAGGCATCTGTCGCATAGTTACTCTCAGAGGTATGGTATGGACCATGGGACCCACTGGCAAAGGCTTTGAAATGGTCCTAAATGAAAAATGGCGATCTTGAATTCAGCTTCCCTACTGGTACTCTTTCACAAGCAGTGGTGAAGGCTGCAAAGTATTTTGTGCCCAAACATTTTGCTTTGATATGGAATGGGTGATTTGAAAATTGACACTGGAGCAGATTTAAAGCAGAGAACACTTAAAGGGTCCCCTCCCCAAACCCCCCAGTGTGTCAGACCTACTTCCCTAGCCTTGAAACAGAGTCTGACCTCCCACATTTCATACTACAGGATGCTGGGGAGACCACGCTCCAGATTCACCCGGTCCCGATCTGCTTGTGGTCTCAGCCACCTGCTCCAGCCCGGGGTTCTTGGCTTTCCAAACACTGACTCCAAGACCCGGCTCCCAATATCTGCCTCAGGCCAGTCTCCTCAGGTCAAGACCCATTTCTTCAGTTTACCTACCTGTCACCCCGCCCGTTCAACTCTCCAAGCTCCTTGATTGCTGCCGACACCCACTGTGTACTGCTGTGACACGCCCTCGGCTAGTCGCAGCTTCCTGGGGACTCCCCGCCCCAGCTCCCAGCACACAGGACCCAGGACCCAGCTCCCGGGACACAATTGCAAACATGACATAATTCAAGGGTCGTGGGGACAGAGCGCCATCTACCTGAGCCACAAAGAGCTGGAACTCGTCAGGCAGAATCCATGAGCGAGGGTAGAAGTTGTACTCCTCAGGAAAGAGATTCTGCATGATTCTTACGGCTCTGCTCAGAGTAATTTTACGCACCATCTCCGTCATGCCTGGGGAGAAGAGAAGCTGTGAGGTTTGAACAGCAGTGGGCCACTAGCTATAAAACAGCCATTATTGGGGACTTTTAAAACCACCCACCCGACGTATTCCCTGTTTCAGACAGGATAAAAAAAGGTATGAGCTGTTCCCCACAGTGGTGACTCATGGTTTGGAAAGACCCACCAAATTAATGAAAAACTTGAGGCAGTAGACAGATATTTTTTTTTCTCTTATAAAAATGAAGCATCAATTTGAAGGAATGAGTTTCCACCTAGTCTATTATTCCATTCTTTGCCAGCCCCCTAGATAACGGATAAAGAGAAGCATTTATATCTCGCACTTAAAACTTCAGATCCTCCTTAATTTGGGGCCACCATATACACTCCTGGGACTGCTTCTATCTTATACCCTCGAGAACATTACCTGGTGGACTCTGCCTACCTTACGAGAAGCTTAATTAAATTGCTTTGTTTTAATCTTTCATGAGTGTTAAAGGTATGAAGTAAAAGAATATGTAGCTTTCAGCACAAAATCTGTCTCCTTGAAATAAGGACACAAAGTGGAAAGGATATCATAGCATAATTTATAGTTTAGGGGGAAAAAATGGAATCTGTAGGAGTTCTTCAGTTATAAGTACTTCACTAACAATTGATCAGACCTCATTAATTTGCCCAGAGGGGATTCAAATGTCTCACTTATAAAACATTTTAAAAGATGGCGGATTTTTTTTTTTTTTCTCGTAACATCTTCAGGAACTCTGACAAGAGAAGACACAGAGTCTATTCCTTAGCGAATGTTAAGCAAATAGGCAGAAATTCTTTCAAATTTTAGCAGGCTTATCTCTTGAGGCAAATATCACCACTGAAAATGGAGACTAAAAATGGCCTTCACCCTCAAAGAGGCTACACACTTCCATCACTGACACTGGAAATTTGTTTAGCAAAAGTTATTTTTAACAGAAAGCACACAGTTCCACGCCAGTTTGGCATGTCCGAATCATCACACATTTCAAGTGGGCACAATCAGAATGAATGAGATTTCTCTAAATTCCCACGTTCAGGAAGTGAAGGGTGAACATCTGAGAATGAAGGTTTTAATAACCTGCTTCTTGCTTCCCTCAGCATATTAAAAAGAGCAATAAATCTGAAGATCGCAGATTCAAGATGTCAATGCACAGCTTCTTGGCTCTTGTTTAGAAGGAGATAGAGAAGGATTAAACAAGATATAAAGGAGCTTAAAAGGCACTAATAAACTGTGCCCTGATGTGAACTCTTCGATATTAAAGAAAACTCACTGAGGATACTGTTCTGAGCTTCCCGAGAAATAAGTATGAGCCTAGAAAACTACAGCTGTTTCCTTTCAGTCCCCTGTGAAATTAGAATTTTTGAGTTAGAAACACTGGAGCCAAACACAAAGTGCACAAAACAAAAATCTCAACATTTTTTGGAGCTTTTTCTTTTCTTTGACAATACTGGGTGACCAATCTAGACGAAAACCCTTCGTAACTAACTGTGATACGGCACCTTACACCAAGCAGATGAAGCCTCCTGGCCAGTGTTGTGGTACTTGCTACCCTTTAATGGCCTTGTGACGGGAGGAGGTTCTCTTTCAGAGACCCCTGAGCAGATCGGATGGACTCACACAACACAGACAGAATTGCTGTGAGCACAGAAGCGTGGTTTGAATGCTCTAGAAAAGTTTTATGAAAATCAATGTCCAGCAAACTGAGCACGTATCCTTTTGAAATCTGCAAGGGCTGCTTCTACAATGTGGATCTTAAGTCCCCACGTGAGCTGACAGGTCTGCCACCAAGCTTGCTTTTGCGCCAGCCTCCAGGTAGTTCTCTACTGAAAACAGCCAACTTGGAAGCACGCTACAGGCCAGTGGCTGCTTTTCCCGGACACTTCTGACCCACAGGCTATGGACGGCTCACCCCTCCTCTGCCTAAATGCCTGTCTCCAGAAGGCACCAGCGTAGACCTCCCTCAATCCTTACCGCCAAACCCGTTGTTCCTCCACATATCTAGGCTGTGCTCCCTCCCGGTGCTGCCAGGGAAAGCATCCCCAACCCCCCACTACACCCCATGCGGAAGCTGCTGGTGTCTGGGCTTCCGGTGGTGGCTCAGAGACAGATGTGGGGAGTGTCATCTTCTCTCAGTGAGATGCTGACCGGAGTAGCTGGGTTTTTAGCTGAGCCAGAGCACACGTTCCCAGAGTAAACATGTGAAAAGAGCGGTCATTGCCAGGCTCTGCTGGCTCTAGACTCCACCTCCCTTCTCCAAGCAGCTGTGGCAAGTGACCCCTCCCTGTGACCCCTGCCCTAGGCTCTGAGACACATTCTAACCTAAGGTGGAAGTTCTAGGTCTAACCCTCAGCTCCCCTCCTTCCCCCCAACCCCCACCAAATTGGGAACAAGGCAATCTTTGACCTTGACTTTGTACGCCAATTAGATAAGGAGGATTTCAACTTTCTCCATTGCTTTGTCCCCAGATTTCGGTAACCTGTCTTTTGCTCCTGGCGCCTTTGCAATGCCTTTGCTTTGTTCCCTCCAGAGTTCCTCCTCTGTTCCTCCCAAAACTACCCAGCAAGGGCGAGTGTCCTCCTGCCTGTGACTTTAGCCCTGTGCCCGCCCTCTGGCTGCCTATTTACAGGTTCTTTTGAGGCTGACTGCCTACCTGGGTCTCTCAACGAGGTCTACCTCCAGATGTCCCTTGTGGGATTTCCCCTCTCACTTGGGTAGAGTTTCCCACGCCAAGAACTTGCCTCCTGCCACTCTTGGGTTCTCCTCTCTGCCACACTGGAGTCTCAGGGCCTGGTAGGTCTTATCCCCTATGAAGCTGCACAACAGTATAACACACTGATCCTTAGGCTTGCCCACACAGACCTATTATTTAACCCAATTAAAAACAAAGACAAAAACAAAAACAAAACCTGAGCTGCGTCGGGAGCACTATTCAATCCCAATATCATCGATAACAATAATTCTTGGCAAAAACACATTACGGTCACCAACAACAAAGAAATGCTTTCAGATCCATCCTTCTCTCTCTGTTCCCATTGCCACCGATAAGTTCATCACTGGCCTGGATGCTGCAGCGGCCTCTTAGCTCTACCCTGTTTCCTTGCTCAGCCCTTCCACCCGCCTCCCATGCGATGCATCCCTCTGGCTGGCCTTTCTAAAATGCAAGCTGATCCTTGTCACTCTCTGGCTTAACAATTTTTCAGTGGTTCCCCATGACCTTCAGACTGTAAGAATGCTATCCTCTGGTTCCTGCCTGTCACCTGTCCACTGCTGCTATCACATTTGACCTTTTCTGACCATCACGGGCCACCCGCCCTTCACTGAATGAGCAGCCTGGTCTAAACATCCTACGTCTTTGCACCAACTCTGCTCCCTCGTTTTGCAGGGAGGTCAGGCCCATCCACCCCTGGAGGCTCAGTCCACATGGCAATTCCCTTCTCCAGGGTCTGTCCCCCAAGCAGATCTCAATTAGGTCACATGCCCTCATTCCAAACTCCCATGGCATCCCAGGATTCCTCTGTCTAGCACTTATTTTGTTTGACTTCTCTCCCTATGTGCTTTTCTCCTTGTTTTTATATTCACAGCACAGCCCAGTGCTTGACAGTCAGGTGCCCCCATAGCTTTCTCCCTGGGACCCTCTCCCTCTCTGACAGAAAGTCCCCCCTCACGGCGGACTCTCAGGCGACATCTGCCATGTGAGGCCATGCATCTCAGACCTTGAAACTCAGCAAACAACTGTTGCTTATAAGCTGAGAATTGTCAGTTTGGGACTTTCTTAAAGCCAAGGACGTATCTAAATCAGATTATTTTTTATAGAAGGTCTTAATTCATCATTTAAGACACAATAACACTTCTTGAAGGACCTCGCCCATAGAAAAGTGGCTAAAATTGAATGTGTTGACACAAACAAAATAAATCACTTCCATATGCATCCCCAAAGGTTTCCAGTTTATTCGGCATGTGACACACTGACAGTTGCTGGCCACGTCCAGTAGAACTTACTCTACGTGATACACAATGCATAGAAGATGCATTGTTACAGTAACGGGATACATCAGAGACAGAAGATAAGCCTGGACACAAACTAGAGCCACAGGACAGACCCTTCTGGAATCATGGCATAGCTAAGAATTGTTGTCTGCCATAGTGCAGAGGGTGTGGCCACACTGCCTCTGTGCCTAGAGGTTCGAGAGCCTGCTTTATCATTAGAACTAATTAACTGCTGTTGGTAAAGTGGAAAATTATACGTTCCAATCGCTGGCACATGGAATATGGGATGGAGCTCACTTGCTTGTTTGGAATGAATATTCTTGTATCACCTTTAATGAAACTAGTCCGTTGAGGGTACTTTTCTCTCATTTGTGTTCCAAAAGTAAAGCCAGAGCCATGACTTCTTTCCTACTCTCAGCTGTGAGACGAGGCATGAGCAAATAGGGGGATATGTAAATGAAGCCTCGTTTGATGATTCATGTCTTAAGAACTCTGTCTTCATTCAAAGGACTGTTCTCTTCCAAATTACATCCCTTCAATATCCCAGTAAGTCCTCTGAGCGGCATCAAAAAGTCACCTTTTATGAGCAGGAAGACAGAGAAAATAATAGCGATCCCATTAAACCGTGTGGAAGAACCCTGGCTACCAGAATCGTTCTTGTTCTCCAACATAACCCTCCCTCCTCCTCTAACCTTGGGTTAATTTTCTAGCTCTGTTTCCCTGGAAACCAATAAAGGTAGAAAGTTAGCTGTGTTACTAGACAACAGAGCATATGGTTAAAATGATCCCTGGTTGGCAAATTGCATAAATACCTGGTAGGCAGGCGTAGCTCCAGGCTTTCCTGATGTAATGATTCTTGTAACTTAACACGACCCTGCTGGGGACCCTGGAAGCCATGCTTTAGAGTAGCTACATGGGATACGGCTCTTAGGGGGTCTCTGAGCCGAGACAGACCCATGTTCACTGATGTAGGTCTTGTCCTCTTAAACCTGAGCTTTCACTCGAGGGGTGAGACAAGCCCCTGGCACCCTTGCAGAGACACCACTGGAGAGAAATGCCTGACACTGACTGGCTGGAAAGCTGTGTTTCCTGCCCTATATCCTTCAAGGCGAATCTGAGCAATGTGAGGCCCAGGGGAGTCTGCACGCTGAATTGAAACCCCCTAGTAGAAGTGGCATAACTCGCCAGTGTACAATGTATGGCTACTGGGTTTTCTGAGAGGTGTTTTCTTAAAGACATGGCATAGGACGTGCCAAAGAAAATGAATTATCTTCTTTAAAGTAAATTCTCAGCCCACCATGGGGCTCGAATTCCCGAATTCCTGACCTGGAGATCAGGAGTCATATGCTCTACGGACTGAGCCAGGCAGGTGCCCCAGAAAAAGAGTAAATTGATTCTCCCTTTTAAAAATAAGCATAAATGATACCACGCTAAGAGAAAACACCTTGTATTCAGGCAACCACACTCTGATGTATCACACAAAAATGATACAAAAATATGGGCGCCTGGGTGGCGCAGTCGGTTAAGCGTCCGACTTCAGCCAGGTCACGATCTCGCGGTCCGTGAGTTCGAGCCCCGCGTCGGGCTCTGGGCTGATGGCTCAGAGCCTGGAGCCTGTTTCCGATTCTGTGTCTCCCTCTCTCTCTGCCCCTCCCCCGTTCATGCTCTGTCTCTCTCTGTCCCAAAAATAAATAAACGTTGAAAAAAAAAATTTTAAAAAAAATAAAAAAATAAATGATACAAAAATATGGTTAAGGTTTGGGAGGAAATATAGAAGTACTCACATTGCAGTTTTGTTAAATGAGGGATGGGATTGAGGGTGATGCTATTTTTTTAAAAAAAATCTTTATTACTGTATTACAGTATGGTTTGTGTATATTGAGTTAAAATTTCTGAATACAAGACACAGACCCTTTGGCTGCGATCACCCTCAGCTTAACCCAACGTTCCTCCCTCGCTGAGCACACCCACTCCCTTAACCACCCTCCTCACTTAGCCATTAAAAATAATGAATAGCAATCAATAGCAGAAGAGGGTGGGAGAGATTAAAAATAAAATGGAAAGGCAACTGGGTGGCTGGGAGTGGAGTGAGGGGGTGTCTTAAAGTGTTGACTCTGACATTTTCCTGGCACAAGTCTCCCTTACAGGAAAGTGCACTGGGATAATGTCCCCAGGTAAAAGGCAGGCACTGTCTCTGCCTGTCATTCCCAACATGGACACTGGTGTATTTGGTTTTAAAAATGGTACCTCCAATTATGATACCTGAAGACAATAGAAGCTGCTAACGCCATTTCTGTGACCTATTCCTAGGATTTCAGTACTTCTGTTTCTTGCAAATAATTAAAGTGGTCTATTGCTTTTCATTTAGAGAATATAGCCCCCTCATTACACCCTCATATTATAACCCAGAAGGTGAAGATCGTGTTCTTCCACTAGTGAAATTAGACCAGAAAATCCCGTCTTTTTGTTTTTGAGCCTCCAGTCTTTAACTCTTGGTGGGAAACTCCACACCCGAAAAACAAATAACCCAGTGAAGAAATGGGCAGAAAACATGAATAGACACTTCTCTAAAGAAGACATCTGGATGGCCAACAGGCACATGAAAAGATGCTCAACATCGCTCCTCATCAGGGAAATACAAATCAAAACCACACTCAGATATCACCTCACACCAGTCAGAGTGGCCAAAATGAACAAATCAGGAGACTATAGATGCTGGAGAGGATGTGGAGAAACGGGAACCCTCTTGCACTGTTGGTGGGAATGCAAATTGGTGCAGCCACTCTGGAAAACAGTGTGGAGGTTCCTCAAAAAATTAAAAATAGACCTACCCTATGACCCAGCAATAGCACTGCTAGGAATTTACCCAAGGGATACAGGCGTACTGATGCATAGGGGCACTTGTACCCCAATGTTTATAGCAGCACTCTCAACAATAGCCAAATTATGGAAAGAGCCTAAATGTCCATCAACTGATGAATGGATAAAAAAAATTGTGGTTTATAGACACAATGGAGTACTATGTGGCAATGAGAAAGAATGAAATATGGCCCTTTGTAGCAACATGGATGGAACTGGAGAGTGTGATGCTAAGTGAAATAAGCCATACAGAGAAAGACAGATACCATATGGTTTCACTCTTATGTGGATCCTGAGAAACTTAACAGGAACCCATGGGGGAGGGGAAGGAAAAAAAAAAAAAGAGGTTAGAGTGGAAGAGAGCCAAAGCATAAGAGACTCTTAAAAACTGAGAACAAACTGAGGGTTGATGGGGGGTGGGAGGGAGGGGAGGGTGGGTGATGGGCATTGAGGAGGGCACCTTCTGGGATGAGCACTGGGTGTTGTATGGAAACCAGTTTGACAATAAACTTCATATATTGAAAAAATAAATAAATAAACTCTTGGTGGGTTAAATCCTGAGTACCTCTGCCTTAGCCTCCCTCCCGAGGTAAGGGCACTGACTGTGGCAGTGCAGCCACGAGTCCCAATTAGGGGTCCTTGAGTTTGAGCTCAAAATGCTGTCATGTTCTTGTAGAAGAGGGCACCCTGACGCTCAGCCTAGAAACATTTTTCAACGTCAATAATAACAGCAGATACCTGGAAACTTGTTCACTTGGCCGGAGAATATGTCATTGTCATGAAATGAAACTCCATGCCAGTAGATGTCACAAGGCAAGCGTCGGCCAAATGGGAACTAGAAGACAGAGGGGGGAGAAAAGTGACTATTAACAAGAACTAGAGGAGCAGCTACTATCGTGAGTGTCTATTACGTACACATTCCCGGAGACCTGGACATATCACGTGACTTAATCCTCAAATTAGCACGTGAAGTAAATGATATCCTTTCTCATTTTATAAGTGAAGAAATGGTTTCAGACAGGTTAAGGAACTTGCTGGAGGTCACACCCAGTGAGGGGTGGAGTTCTGATTCTATGTGGCAGATACAGTACTCATGGTTTTACAAGTACCCTTTCATTTTGATCCTCGTAACTACCCTAGAAAGAATGATTCCCATTTTACTGGTGAGAAAATGGAGGATGGGGGGCACCTGGGTGGCTCAGTCGGTTAAGCTTCCGACTTCAACTCAGGTCACGATCTCGCGGTCCATGAGTTCGAGCCCCGCGTCGGGCTCTGGGCTGATGGCTCAGAGCCTGGAGCCTGCTTCCGATTCTGTGTCTCCCTCTCTCTCTGCCCCTCCCCCGTTCATGCTCTGTCTCTCTCTGTCTCAAAAATAAATGAAACGTTAAAAAAAAATTTTTAAAAAAATGGAGGATGAGAAAGGTATTGAATGCTTAATGTAACATAGAGCTGGGAAGGAGAGGAATCAGGATTTGAATCCAGGTCTATCTGAATCCTAAGCCATACTTCTCTTTCTCTGAAAATTGCAACTCTCAAGTCAGTCCCCGCCCCCCCCCAAAATGAGCTTGTACTCTCTTGCTCGTGCTCTCTCACTCATTGTCTCTCCCTGTTCTCCCCCATATGTCAATCACACACACACACACACACACACACAGAGTCTGTGAAGCAGGATGTATCCCCCAGCGCCTCAATAAAGACTTCAATAAAGACTTTTTGAATGAATAAATGAACAAACCCAGGAATGGTCGTCTGATTCAAGGTGAGATAACCAGATTCTCTCTTCCAGGAATTTAGAAATCAGACATGCCAGGCAGCCACCCCTGCTGGCTCTCGAACTGGAAAAGATAAAAAGCTGGAGCCGGGCAGCTGTGCTTAGCTGTGAGCACAAAGAAGCAAAGGCAGCCAGGCTGCTGGGAGAGAAGAAAGGAGCAGGTGCAGAGAGAAAAGTGAAGGTAAGGCCATGTGGTCCTAGTGACAGACTGACTGACCTTAGCTCCCAGGGCTTCTAGATCCTAGGTGCAGACCCTCCTCAACCTGGCTGTCTCCCCTGTCCTTGGATCCTGTAAGACAGCCTTGTATCCTTAGAATCTATCCCTTCTTTGCACACGCTATAGGGTTTCCTAATTAGCAGCCAGAAATCCCGCAGTGAGACAGAAAGGCCTGCTCTTTCCACTACATCCTGCTGCCTCTCAAAGTTATCAACAAGTTCTACATTTACAGAATTCATTTTTAAAATCTGTAACTCAGATGACCCTTGTTAAAAAGGGAAAAAAGTGAGGACGTGTCAATTCATGCTTATTAAAGGTCCAGATGAAGAGAGATGCCAACGCGTTAAATGCAACACTTGATTTTCCCATCGTAAGACTATAGCTAATCAGGGTTTTTATCTGCTCCAAGTTAAGAGAGTTAGGTTCCAACGGGAGAACATAGCATCACCAATGAAATGGTGGTGGCTTGATGTTTTCCAACTATTCCAAATTAAAATGAAGGCAAACAGACTCAAGCCCTTTAAATCATTCACATAATTTCAAAGCTGTGCCAAAGTAAGGCATATGTTACACACTCTATTAGCATGAACAACTTTCATCTATAATTTATAGCATTTTGCTTGTTTTCATTGCATCCAATGGACTGAAGTTATTAATTCAGTAGTCATAAATACAAAAAGATGCAACATATGTTATTTTCTTCCAGCTGTTAAGTGCTAACAGAGAGAAGGGGAAAACAACTTAACCAGGGGAGTTTCTCGAAAAAGCAAACTATCCAAGCAAAGTTTACTAAGATCCAAGTGGCTGTACTGCCTGCAATGTGGTACTGACACCTGCTCCATGTCAGCCGACAGCCCATGACTCCTTATCACCTTGACAGTCACCCTTCAATCCTTGCCAACCTCATGAATCCCAAATCAACACTCCTTGCAGCAATGCCTTTAGCTCATTCAGTTTTGAGAAACTGTGTTTTTTTTAATCCATTCATTCAACAATGACTATGTGCCAGACATTGTTCTAGGTGCTGGGAACACAGAGGAACTCAATTTTAAATAGGTCCCAGGACTTTCAAAATCCCACCTCTTTTTAAGATCTTTTTAAAGATCTACTTACACAGCTTACATCATACTCAGTGTTGAAAGACTGAAAGCTTTTTCTCTAAGATCAGGAATGAGACAAGGATGCCCACTTTTGCCACTTTTATTCAACATAGTATCACAAGTTCTAGCCAGAGCAAAAGGCAAGAAGAAGAAATGAAGCATCAAATTGGAAAGGAAGAAGTAAAATGATCTTTTTGCAGATGACATGATCTTCTATGTAGAAAACCCTAAAGATTACACACACACACACACACACACACACACACACACACACACAGAAATAATAGATGAATTCAGCAAAGTTGAAGGATACAAAATCAATACACAAAAATCCGTTTTTTCTATATATTAACCATGAGTGATCCAAAAAGAAAATTAAGAAAACAATTACATTTATAATAGCATCAAAAAGAATAAAATACTTAGGAATTAGCTTAACCAAGGAGGCAAAGCCTTGTATGCCAAACACTACAAAATGTTGCTGAAAGAAATTAAAGAAGAAATACATAAGTAGAAAGACATCCCATGTTCATGAATTAGAAGACTTTATATTGCTAAGACTTTATATTGTCAATACTACCCAAAGCAATGTACAAATTCAATGCGATCTCTACCAAAACCCAAATGACTTTTTTTCCCTTGCAGAAATAGCACAATCTATCATAAAATTCATGTGGAATCTCAAGGGACCCCAAATAACCAAAACAATCTTAAGAAGGAAGAACGTGTTGGATGTATCACAATTCCTGACGCCAAAACTTAACAACAAAGCTATAGATATCAAAACAGCACATAAAACAACGAGAGACAGTAAGATACCACTGTACAACTATCAGAATGGCCAAAATCCAAAATACTGACAACACCAAATGCTGGCAAGGATGTGGGGCAATGGGAACTCTCACTCATTACTGATGGGAATGCAAAATTGATACATCTACTTGGAAGAGATTTTACAGTTTCTTAAAAAAGTAAACATACTCTTACATATGATTCAGTAATTATGCTCCTTGGCATTTACCCAAACGAGTTGAAAAATTATGTCCAGGAAAAAAACTACACATGAATGTTTATAGCAGTTTTATTAATAATTGCCAAACCTTGGAAGCAACCAAGATGTCCTTCAGTAGGTAAATGGGTTAGATAAACTGTGGTGCATCCAGATAATGGAATATTATTCAGTGATAAAAAAAGAAAATGACCTATTAAGCCAAGAAAAGACATGGAGGGATCTCAAATGCATATTTCTAAGTGAATGACGCCCATTTGAAAAGGCTAACTGCTGTATGATTCCAAGTATATGACATTCTGAAAAAGGCAAAACTACAGAGCCAGTAAAAAGATCAGTGGTTGTGTGGATTAGGGGGGAGGAAGGCATGAACAGGTGGAGCACAGAGGATTTTTAGGGTAGTGATACTACTCCACATAATACCATAATAGTGGATACATATCATGATTCATTGTCCAAACCCACAGAATATACACCACCAAGAGTAATAAGCTTTACTATAAACTATGGACTTTTGGTGATAATGTGCCAATGTATGTCCATCAGTTGCAACAAATGTACCATTCTGGCATGAGATTTTGATAGCTGGGGAGGCTATGCATATGTAGGATCAGTGAACATATGTGAAACCTCTGTTCCTTCTGCTCAATTTTGTAGTGAACCAAAAAACCAAAGTAAAAACCAGTATGGTACTGGCATAAAGACAAACATATAGACTAAGGGGACAGGACACAGAACGCAGAAATCAACCCTGATATATATGGTCAAATTATTTTTGACAAGGATGACAAGACTATTTGGTGGGGAAAGGACATTCTGTTCAACAACTGGTGCTGGGAAAACTGGATATCCACATGCATAAAGAATGAAGTTGGACCCTTACCTTACACCATAAAAAGAAATCACTCAAAATGGGTCAAAGACCTAATCATAAGAGCTAAAACCATAAAACTCTTACAAGAAAATATAGGGGATAAGCTTTATGATATTTAATTTGATAAGGATTTCTTGGATATGACACTAAAGCATAGGTAACAAAAGAAAAATAAATAAATTGAACTTTGTTGAAATTAAAACGTTTTTGCATCAAAGGACACTTGTCCACAGAATGAAAGGACGGCCCATGGAATAGGGGAAAATATTTGAAAGTCATGTATCCGATAAGGCATGTATCAAATATGTATCTGAATATATTAAAACAAATTTTAAATACGTATATAAGAATATGTTTTGAAACTTTTACAACTTAAGAACAACAAAAACAATTAAAAAGTGGGAAAAGGACTTGAATAGACATTTCTCCAAAGAAGACATACAGATGGCGAATAAGCACATGAAAAGATGCTCAACATCACTAATCATTAGGAAAATGCAAATCAAAACCACAATGAGATACAACTTCACACTCATCAGGATGGCTGCATAAAAAATAATAAAAAGGAAATAAGTGCTGATAAGGATGTAGAGAAATTGGAACCCTTAGGCACTGGGAATGTAAAAACCTGCTGTGGAAAATGAAACTGTCACATGATCCAGCAATTCTACTTCTGAGTATTTACCCAAAAGAACTGAAATCGGGTACTTGAACAGATATTGATATACAAACGCTCAGCATTATTCAAAGTAGCCAAGGTGGAAATGGTCCATGTGTCCATCAACTGTCTCTCAACCGATAAACAAAATAGAATACATTCATACACTGTAAACTTACTCAGTCTTAAGAAGGAATGAAATTTTGGCACCTGGTGCAACATGGATGAAACCCTGAAGACATTATGCCAAGTGAAATAAACCACTTACATGAGGTAGTTAGAGTAGTCAAATTCAGAGAGACAGAAAGTAAAACAGTGGTTTCTAAGGGCTAGGGAGAGGGGAAAATGGAGTATTATTTGTTTAATGGGTACAGAACTTCAGTTTGGGGAGATGAAAAATGTTCTAGAGTTGATAGTTGCACAACAGTGTAAATGTATTTAATGCTACTTAAAAATGGTTAAGATAAATTTTGTTGGGTACATTTCACCACAATAAAATAACAATTAAAAAAAACTGTCTCCTTATGCCCCCTGAGGGTAAGAGGCCATTTGTGGCTCTACTCTGAGCTCTCTATAGCCTGGAACGTTATGTGGCTTTTCATGGGGCAGTTGGAATTGGCCCTTGTTTCTCAGTTCCCCCACTCCCCATTTTTCTCAAGGTCAGCACCATCCTCCCAGGTACCTACGTTCTAAATTTGGGAGTCATCTTTTTCCTTTTCTCTTCTTCAAACCCTTTTGGAAAAAGGACTGGATTTGGGGTCAGAAGACCTGAGAGTTTCAGACTTGTTTCTGTCACTTGGTATGAGATCTTAAGCAACCAAAACATTTGTATCCTCCGTAGACTGAGACAAGAAAACGTGTCAAAGTGCAATAGGAACGAAACAAGATAATGGATGTGAAAACGCTTTGTACATTCCACACAACAATACAAATCTGAGGTGATCATTGATTTATTCACTTATTAAGCGTTAAGAACTTATCATGTGGCACAATGTGCCTCAAGTGGCAAAGACACATAGGGACATGTCTGCTTTCATGAAGCATACAGTCCATGGGGGAGAAAGAGTTGAGTCAGTCACTCCAACGTATCACTGCAAACCAAGTCATGGTAAGAACTGCGAACTGAGGTCCAGAGAGCAATGAGAGCACAGGGAGACCCAAATGCATCTGGGAAGTCAAAGAGGGCCACTCTGAGTCTATTAATATTAATAGAACTTTTCTTCACTTTCAAATGTATCCTGGTTTGAACAACAAACTGAGTGGTCGCCCTATTCCTAAGACAAGGCTATTTGAGGGGAGACTGTAAAGAACAGGTAAGTGAGGAAAGAAGAGCATTCCAGCCCAGAGATCAGACTGACCATGGCCCACTGGAAAGCCTAAAGGCAGGTCAAGGTGGCTGGGGCACGGAGGACCTGAGGAAAGCAGTGTGAGATGATCCTGAAGACCTCGGCAGATGCACACGGGGTAGGGCTGCCCCCCAGCTGGATCACAGAAACAGTAGGTCATGCCGAAAGATGAACCCACTGAGCAGAAGCCACTGAGTAAGAGGTCCCAGAGAGACAGAGAGCATGGGCTGAAAAAGGCCAGGGAGGAGAGTGTTTCAAGACAAAGAGAATGGTGACTGGTGTGAATGTGGCTGAGAGGTCAAACTCAGAGGTTGGAAACTAACAACTGCCTGCTGGATATGATGACAATGGAGAGCTCCAGGACCACTTCAGCCTGGGGATCACCTTCCTGGTCCCCTCAGCACTTACTGTGCTCATCACTGTCTGCACTCGCGTACTTCACATGTAACCCCTAATTCCCTCAGAACGCCATGCATTCCTAGGACCGGGAACAATCTGACATACTTCTCAGGTTTCAAGGATGACCAACCAGGTGTCCAATTGGTCACAGGCCCACAGGAACATCAGAAGCTGTAATCCAGACAATCACCCAGGTCACCCCTTCCTCCCCAATACCCAACTGGTCAGCAAGTCTGGTTTATGTCCTAATTTATTTTTAAATTTTCTCCCTTTTCTTAATCCTCAATGCTACTGCCTAACTTCGGGGACTCATCTCCCACTGGGATGAGGTCCACTGTCTGCCACAGTCTCCTCCTCTAATCCACCCCACACACAGAGGGGTGTTTCTTTAAAAGCACAACTCTGACCATGTCACTCCTTTGCTTACGACTCTTCAATGCCTTCCCATGAACCACAGGATTAAGTCTAAACTCCAAGCATGGCCCAAAAGACTCTTGCCAAACTCCTCTCTGCTAACCTGCTTGCCTCAAGTTGGGCCACGGACACCCTGGGCACTTGTACGGTCACTGCCCGACTACTTGTAACATATAAGTATATAGCGGTTCACTGTTTTGTGGCCTGGGTTTCCAGGTGTTATTCCTTCTGCCTGGGATCTTCTAACTTGGCTTGACCATCCACTCCCTCCTTCCATGAAGCTGTCTCACAAACCCTGGCTTCTACATGGCCCCTGTCACTTACACCCTCACGGGACATTTGCAACATCCCATCTGTAAGTCTGCCCACCTTGCCACTTTGTGAACTCTTTGAAGATGAAAACAGTCTTATCATCATTTGTGGATCCCTGACACCAAGTCTTTGTTTATAACTTTTTGTTTGTTCATAACCTTTTTGGGGTCAAGAATCACTTGGGGATTCTCATCAGAAAAGCACACACATGCATAAAATATGCATATATGCACATATGACTTGAAAAGATCCAAAGACTCCCTGAAGCCTCTGGTTGTTCACAGACAGCACTATTAGCACATCTGTAGTATGTTTCATGAATAAATACATAAATAAAGGAACTTATGAATAGCAGCTACCCAAATACACTGTTACCATCGTCGTCACTGTCACTATTAAGGTTAATATTTATTTAATTCTTACTACTATGTGTATGTGTTTCATACATAGATTATCTCATTTAATCCCCACAACCACCTTAAGAGAAAGGTGCTACAAATAATCCTATTTATAGATGAAGAAACCAAAGCTTTGAGAGATTAGATGACTCTCCCAAGAGCTACTGAGGACAGAGTCAGGATCAAATCCAGGTGTGCCTGCTTCCAAGACCCATGCACTTACCATTACACACAACTGAGGTTGATCTGTTGCTATGGTGGCATTTATTAGTCACACACGAGCTACAGTAACAAGCATAGCCTCACCCCATATGCTACCATCTTTGCCACAAAGGAGGATTCTCCCTCAGCGTATACACCTGCGTGGTCCCCAAATCCTTTTCCCTCTTACCCAGAAGGGCTAAAACAAACTTGCAAAACAGCCAGGCTCCAACAAGAACTGAAACCATTAAATGTCCTTTAAGCATGTTTGTGCTTAAGGAATTGAGGTTCCGGTCCCTCTTCTAATAAATAGTCCAAAGAGCAAGTTCAAACCCCCTGGGGAGTTTCACAAAATGAAGTTTCACAGTGAATGCTGATAAAAGCACAATTCACATTTCTGTACTTTGTGAATGATTTTCTTCATAAAGCTTCTTCATGAAAGAAAATCTTTCAAGTGATTGGGCATAAAAGTGGCAAATAAGCTTTGATATGGGCAAGCACATGTGCAATGCTTCTACAGGGGGAAATGACCCAAATTACTGCTTTAAAATGAGAGGCCCAAAGCACTCTGAAAAAACACAAGGGAAGGGGTATGAGCCAGAACAGCATGCTCGGACAAGGAAGACCCTGGCTCAAGCCTCGACCCACCACACCCCACCCCAACTGTGACACACTGACCTTGCGCCCCTACAGCTCATCTGCTAGGGAGGAAAACAGCAGCAATAAAATCCGTCCACCTCCTAGGGCTGTTCTGTGGACTGAGGTAATGCATGGGAAAGCACTTTGTAAACAGCTGATTGCTGTTATATAGGGTAGGTTATTATTTTTAGTGTCCAAGGAAATCACCTCAATGAGTAACTTCAATTAAAAAAGATGCCAACCAGAAATCAAGCATCATTAGGACAGCTCTTGAACACGAACACCACAGTGTACCTGCACTTGGGAAACCCTTGACGATGCCCCCAGGCAGAGTTAATAGATTCCTCACCAATGTTCCCTCTGCACTCTGTTGATGCCTATAGTACAGCCACTGCCTTGTAGGGTATTTATGTTTACATGATTGCCTCCTCATCAGACAGAATGCTGCAGGGTAGAGACATTCCTTTCTTTCTACCCTCTTCTCGACCTACCCATCTGTGGTAGGCAGCCTTTATAATAGTCTCCAATTATCCCTGCCTCCTGGAATTCATACCCTTGTGTAGTCTTCTCCCACAACTGTCACAGCCTTGGTCAATGTAACCAATATCTACAGCAGAAGTGATGGGATGTCACTTCCATTATTAGGATATCCTTATAAAGAGACAGTGGCTTCTGTCTTGCGCATGCTGTGTGTGTGTGTGTGTGTGTGTGTGTGTGTGCGCGCGCGCGCGCGTGTGTGCCCCTGGCTGCCTGGCTCCCATCTCTGTCTCTCATCATCATCATAATCATCATCATCACTACCACTCACTTCGGAAAGGTCTAGGGAGTGGTAAGAAATCAAAGCCTCCTGCCATCAGCCATGTGAATGAACTTGGAAGTGGATACTTTGGCCTCAGTCAAGTCCTCAGAGACTGCAGCTTCATGAGAGACCCTGAGCCAGAACCCCAGCTAAGTCACTCTCAGATTCATAATCCCCAGAAAGTATGTGAATAATAAATGTGTGATGTTTAAAGCTGCTAAGCTTTGGGGAAATTTGTTACACAGTAATAGATAATGAATACACCATTCCCGGTTTATAACAGTGTCTTCGAGAATGAAGGAATTTAAGACTAATTTATTAAACACTTAATTGTGTGCCAGGTATCTTATATATATGCCTCCACTTCACACATGAAAAAATGTAATTCTGTTCCTAATAAGTGGCAAACCCAGAATTTGTCCAAAGACTGTGCTCTTTTGATTCCACTAAGCTGAATGGATGGGTAGCTGTGTTAACCTATGGGGGGAAATGAGCACATATATCTATGCAAAAAAAAAAAAAAAATGAGTGTGGTTAACACTTCAAGGAAGAGCATAGCACAGAAAAGTCCAGAGAAGACCAGTTAAGACATGGAAAGGACTGAGAAATTGCCCTTCAAGAATGAACAAAAAACTTAGTACTCTTTTCTTCAATCAAGAAAGCAAGCATACCAAAACAAAACAAAATAAAACAAAACAAAAAACAAAAACAAAACAAAACAAAAAACTGGTGGAAATCCATCAAATCCTGAAGGGTGTGACCACATGGAACATGGCTCTATCTGCCAAATCTGAGCATATCAAATGAAGGAGAGCCCCTTTTAAGCCTGAGAGAAGGAAGCTAGCTAGCTCACTCCTCTCTTGCCCACATCTCAGCTAATGGCATCACTATCCTCCCACAAAGATGAGAAGTGCCAACCACCCAACTGCCTTCAGGGAGATTCCAGGCTCCCTCCTACCTGGGAAAATAAAGCTAATGAGAAAAGGCCTCCCCATGCTGGGGAGGGACTGGCCAGCTTCCTGATCACAGCATCTTTGGATGGGGCTGGGAGAAAAGCCCACCCATGGGGCAATTCTAAACCTGTTTCCTCAGCAGGAACAAGAATGGCAATGCAGTTGGGTTATTAGATGGTCTAATAATATGTCTGAGCCACCTAGCACTGTGCCTCACACACAATACCAAATACACAGTAGGTCTTCAAAAAAATACTGTTTTGTTTTTTCTCTTCCATGCGTTTCCATCATCCTTCACCCCATACCTATTGGCTGGTGAGATATTACCTAGAGGGGATGGTGGATGGGTGTATCTTCTAGGACCAGCCTAAGGTTAAAGGTACACAAGGTATATTCAGGGTATTTGAAGCCATGTAGGTCTTCCTGGGTATGTGTCTAACCTCTGGGGAAAGTCTGTACTTGCACAAAGTCTCCTTAACTTGACTTCCACAACCTGAGTTCAAATCTCAGCCCTGCCAATCTCTAAGGCCTTTGGTTTCAACACCTGAGAAAGAGGACTAGCAAAGCTTCCATCACAGAGGGTGTTGTGAAGATTAAAAACAACCATGTACCTGAAAGAATGTTTGTGAATAGCCTGGCACATAGCAGGAGCTAAATTAGTCCAATCATAGAATATGGACAGCAAGTATCCTGGATTGTTCTTCACCCAATGAAGTCCCATGGTGAACGAGGCAGACTGCAAAAGTCCCCAGACATCTTCCCTGGCAGGGAAAGCAGAGGCTGGCCCTCAACAAATCCACCTCTTGAAAAACAGTAGTGAATCAAACATAGCTCCAGGGATGCATAAGCCAGCCTCGGGTAGAGGCAGATGCACTATCTATGTGTGAGAGCCCAGGAGCAGTAATTGTTTCTGCTCCAGAGAAGGAAAGAGGGACCATGTGAGCTGGATGGGAAATAGATGTTTGCCACACCGAGATGAGGAGAAAGGGAAATCAGGCAGAGGGCAGCGTGTGTGCAGGGATTCTGGAGGGCACAAGAAGTTCCACATGCCTGGAGTCCAGGGTAGGTAGGGGAGACAAACCTGGAGAGGTCTCCATGACCCAGACAAGTCATGAAGGGCTCACAGGGCAAGGTGATGAGCTTGAATTTGATTCTGCAGGGGGAGGACAGCCGAAGGAAGTGCTCCAGCAGGGTTATGCCAGATCTGGCTAGAATGGAGAATGGAGGGGAGGTAGAGCGAGACTGAGGGCAGCCAGACCCATGAGGAAATCCGGCCAAGGCTAGGACAGGGTAGAGTCGCAATGAGGCAAGCAGAGAAAGAATGCATTGGGAGTAGGGGTGGGGAAGGCACAGAGGAGTAAGGGCACATCACCAATTTCATGTGCAAGAACTACTCTAATAGCCAGTGCACTTTAAAGAAGCCCCTTCTCCCGTGCCCATGGGCTGACATTCCCTTCTCACCTCCTCCAGATCCCTGGTCGTTGGAGACTCTGAAGGGAGAGGATCCCACAGGGATAACTAGCACTCTGAGGAGCCTTCCGATTTAATGAAGACGCTGCCTGGCTCCAATGGGTTTCCTGGGAAGACAATAATTACTCATTCTCTAATAGAGCCAATAAATATGGCAAAAGGATAAGTAATTAACAACCTTTTGCTGGAAAGTAGCAATTCTTGTGATCTATGAAGTTTCCTTTTCCTGTTCACTTCTTCATTATTGCAAATATGATACTCTGGGTAAGCGCACCATTTATTGTTCACTGAGTTAATCACCAAAGCATGCTGTATTTTTTATTAAATCCATTCATTATAATTGACTCATATGAATTAAAGCTGGAAAAGCCGCAGTGAGGCCTGTCGTCCACCTTGCTTCTGCTTCTGATCACAATACTTTTAATGAGATCAGAACTGTTACCAAACAATTGAACTAGAAAAAGGCCCATGTTAGCAGGAGGGGAAGAGAACCTTGCCCCTCTCATAATTTCAGTGTCCCATAGCAATCTCCTCCAGTTATTTATTCTGGTGTCCAATTTCCTACCCATAAAGAATCTTTATTAGTAGTAATTATACTAACCAAAAGAAAAAGAAAAACTTCACAAACTTTTAAAGTGATTTACCTCTTGGCTTGCAGTTTTAATTAAAATTCCAGCTTATTTAGCAAATCGCTCTGAAAAGACTGG
This sequence comes from Lynx canadensis, assembly GCF_007474595.2. Taxonomy (NCBI): domain Eukaryota; kingdom Metazoa; phylum Chordata; class Mammalia; order Carnivora; family Felidae; genus Lynx; species Lynx canadensis. The sequence goes on from NC_044315.2 coordinate 81,008,643, forward strand.
ACACCAATTTAACAGTATATTCTTTTTCCACTTTGTAATTCATAAGGGTGATGGAAACAACAAAATACCCACATCAAATGACTCTTACTCCATTCCATTATAATTCAGCCTGTGGAAAAGGGTTTCAATATCAATTATAAATTACAAATTACCTCCACTAGGCCCTGCAAAATTATTGATGGAGTTCGGGGCAGGCTGCCCCAAAATGTGCCATTCTGGCATATTACTTTGAATTAAAGTTACGTATGAAACAGCCAACACAAGAAGGATGTTCTGACCATCCTTTGTTTCCCTTAAAGCAGGAAACAAATCTCCCACGTGAAAGGTGTCCTCTCTATATATCAAGAGGAAAGGTGAAATCCTTATCACCAGGGAGAGAGAATTTGGAGCCCAGAAGACCATGTACACAAACCTTGTTACTTCCTCTCTAATGTACTACCTCAGGCTCAAACTTCATCTTGTCAGTACTTCCCAAATTCATCGTTTCCTTGTCAAAAAAGTATGAAAATTTTTTCTATTTGGTTACTTCTTTGGGGCTTATCTCTTTGGGGTCCCCGTAGGTACAAAATTAACACAAATTTGTTTGGCCCTGTTAATCTCTCATTTATTGCCGGGGGTGTCTCAGCCAAGAAACTAGAAGGGAAGAGAGAAATGTAGGTTTGCTCCCCTGTACTATCCACAGCAATCTCCCTGCTCTCTACTCTCTCACTGGGTGTAAATTACATCAATTCACCATTAGTCCTCAAATCACCTCAAAGACGTCCACACCAAAACTTTAAATGTGTTTATTAACTGAAATGGAAACAAGGCAAATCAGGTTTCCATTTCAGCGCACTTTCCTCCCAGCCAGGATTATCAAACAACTTTTCCCGAAGTCACTCCCAACATCTCATATGGGCAGCTCATCCCCAGTTAACCAGATACCCAGGCCCTTTCAGGACTTTCCACAATGGCAACTCCACTAGAAAGCTGGTGTCTAAAGGCACCATGGTTTAGCCAGAACATCAATTCATTCATTCAACCCACAAGCACATTGTGTCTTTGAGCCAGGTGGTATGCTCTGGGAATGCTGAGAAGTTCCGCATATGGGACAAAGTGTTAGTGGTGGAGACTAAAGCTGGAGAGGTAAAAACAGGAAGATGAATAAAAGACTGCTTACCTTCAAAGAGCTCAAAGCACAGCGGCTGAATCAGACACACAACCAGATCACCGGATGCTGCTGCCACCATCCTACCAAGCATCTACTACATGCCTGCCTCCGAGCTGAGCTCTTCACCCACATGGTGACAGTTAGTCTCCACGTGGCTTATGAATAGCTGTCATACCCCCATTTCACAGAAGAGGCCACCAAGGCTCAGAAAGGTAGATGACATTTGAGCTGACTCTTGAGACAGAGAAGTTGCCAAGACAGGAGAAGGAAAGGGGTCCAATGAGAGGAAGCAAAAAACACATGCAAAGCGTGCAAGAGCCTGGAGACCCAGTCTTCCACTGTCTGTGGACATTAACTTTCTGAGCTGCTGTGGGCATTACTGGATCTCTTCGGGTCTGTTCTCCACTTGGCACATGCAGGGTTTTTCCCGTTCTGCAAATCTGTGGGGGCCCGCTCTTCTTTTCCAACAACCGATTATGATTTGTGTTGATTCTAAGGCACCCAGTGCTGTGTTAATAATGAAACCAAGGAACAAAGAAGTGGTTTCCCAGAGGACTTCCTAGATAAAGAGGGACGAGCTCTGTCCCCCTGAATTCATGTGCTCCTCCTGACCCTTGAAACCAGCCTATAACCTCCCAAAGACATCCCACTGCCATGACAGCCTCAAGCTATCTCACTGCATGTTGTTAAGAATTGATACTATTGTACCAATAACTTCTATAATTAAAAGTTGTGACTATTATTTATTGAGTCTGTATTATGTGCTGTGTAGTTTACATGCGCTACCTCAATTCACCCTCACAACACCATTACCAAGTAGGTAGATATATTGCTATGCTGTTTTACAGATAAAGAAACTGAGGCTCAGAGCAATTAAATAACTTAGTCTCTAGTAATATATCCAGTAAGTGGTAGAGCAAGGAACAGAACCCAGCCCCATTAAGTCCGCAGCACCCAAAGAACCAAGCCTAGGAGAAGTAAACGAGGTTACTTTAACAAACATAGAATTCTGGTGACACACACTATACCAAGGCTGTGTGTGTGGGAAGGAGCAGAGGAGGACCCAGAGGAAGGGAAGCGGCACCCACCTGGGAGCTCTCCAGAGTGCTGAATCGCCTCGGCCCAAGCACTCTGACTCAGAGCAACTACATCTTCTGCAGGGGTGCCTCTGCCTGTCCTAACCCTCACTTCCTGATTTCAGTGCTCACTGGAGCCACGAGCAGAATAGAGCGAATGGAAATGAAGTACGTCTGGGAGAGAAACAGTTAACTTTTAGCAGTACTGAGCTTGAGGGGACAACAGGACATCTCATTGGAACTATCCCACAAGGGATTAGAAATATAGGAATGGGAATAGAGAAAAGTCAAAGCAAGAGGTGCAACTTTGAAAGTCATAGAGGAGAGAACTGAAGAAAAGGTATGCTTTTGGAGTGGTTACTGAGAAAGAAAAGCAAATGGCCAAGGTCAGAGGGCCCTAGCAGTCCCAGACAGTGGGTTCCAGGAAGAAACAACTAAATTCTCCAACCTCAGTATTTCATTGAAAGGTGTTCAGAAAGCGCAGAATATTGTTGCCTGTAGCTTTGAACCTATGAAAAAATAACCATCACCACCCCTCAACCTCTCCCCCAAAAGAACAAGAAATGACAGTACTCAAGGGAAAAAATAAAAATTAGCTTGCCATAAGGTGGCATGATTCAAGTTAATCAAGGTCATACCCACTCTTACTTGAAGTAAAATGGCTTCTTATAAATTTGAGAAAGATCCTGAGTCTCTCTTTGGCCTTTCAGACCATAGAACCTAAAGGCTTCCATGATGGGATATTTATAAACACATCTCTCCCCCTGCTGGTAAAAGAGATATTAGAAAATTACATTTATTCTCTGGCTCCATCCCTCCCTCTACCCTCCTACACACCTTACATGGGAATAGTTACACTCTTTCACCAAGTTAGCCTTTTATTCAAGTAAACATTATGTGCATCAACTCAATGTCAAGCGCTGGGGATTCAGAGAAGAAGGCACAGTCTCTGTCTTTAGAATGTGAACTTATAAATAAATCACAATGCAAAGAGGCAAACACTCTGGCAGATGAGAGTCAAAGGGCTATGGGAGCATGAAACAGGTATGAGTTCATCTTCTTGAAGGAAAGATGTGGTTTGGTAGAAACTTGAAAGACGAGCTGGAATTTGCCAAGCCCAGCAGGCATGAAGGTAGTCGAGGCTGGAGGAGCGCCCGTGTGCAAAGGCAGGGGAGCATGAGGGAACGTGATAAGAAGTCTCTTCAGGGCAGGAAAATCATCTTAGTTATGCCTGTATTCCAGGTGCCTCACCCAGTGTCTGGGAGGGAGCGGCAAGTCACAGATGCTAGAGGAATGAGTGCCATGCAGTTCAGTGTGGAGGGAATAAAGCATGACTGTGGGGTCTTGCAACAGAAAGGGAACTGAATGGAACCAGAACCTATAAGCCTCAAAACAAATCTTGGTGTGAAACTGCTCAGGCATACAGCAGACATGTGTAGGCTTTGGTCATTTATTTCTCCAGTCCAGGCTCTGATAACCACTCTTCAGGTAAACAAGGCAGCTGTGGGAAAGGAAACGTACACCTTCAATGTGGGCCTGTTCAAGAGCAGTGGTCTAGTTCACAGCTAGAACCCACCTTGCTGTTTGGAATTTTGAAAGGAATTATCAGCAAAAACAATGCAAATGTGACGGGAGCGGGGGTGAGAGTGTACAGGCATCCTTAACAAATTTGGGGCTCTCATTTTATTTGTAATGTTGAACTATATTGCCAAGTTCCAAATCTTATTATTATTCACAGCTCAGTGCAGCCAATAGCTGTAGCAAAGCCCACTGCTTCACTAGCTCCTTGAGATGAGGGTTGTTATTCCTCTACTAAGTATTTAAGCAATACCTTTTAATTTACATCATGAACTCAGAACAAACTGATTGATGGTCCAGCTCAGTTGGCAATGACAGCTGGTATTTCCCTGATGACCAGATAATTAGGCAATTGTATTAAGAGTGTGTCACCCTGACCAGCTGACATGGTCTATGAAGACAAAGCCAGCCCACTCACAGCTTTCAGTCAGCTTCCACACAGTGCAGGTTTTTAAGCACTCTGGTATGAGTTTAAACACCTCTGTATTTTCATGGTGTTAATAAACCTGGTGCCTTTCTGGAGCATCCTGAAGAAATTGGGCCAGTGAAATTAGCTTTGGAAAACTCTGTATTCTATTACAAATAACAATTAGTAGAAAAACTACAGGATTAAGAATCGGGAGACCAAGATCCTAATCCAAATTAATTAATTCGTCCACTCAACAAACATTAATGAGTGCCTATTATTTGCTAGCTATGGCCTGAGTGCTGAGATATAACAATTTGCCGAATATTTACTATGTGACCAGCACAGTTCTAAGTACTTCACGTGTATAAAATCACTTAACACTGTTAACAACCCTAGAGGTAAGTAACATTATCATATCCACTTTACAGATGAAGAATTGGATGCACAGAGAAGCAACTGCTTCAATTTTTGACTTCGTAAGTGGCAGAGTGAGGGCACAAACCCAGCCAGTCTGGCTCCAGAGGTCAATCAGATAAAGCTACAACCTTAGAGAAGCTCAGTGTTCCTTGGAGGGATGTACAGACAGGTGCACTTAATGGCTCTATGACCCAAGGAAAACCTTCTAATCTCTCTGTATTAGTTTCTTATTGCTGCACAAAAGAAATAACACAAACCTAGTGGCTTCAGACGATGCCCATTTATTGGCTCACAGCTCTTTAGGTCAGCAATCCACCATGGCACGGCTGGGTGTTCTGCCCAGATTATCACAAGGCTGAAATGCAAGTATTGCTAGGGTTGCAAGTCTTATCTGGGCTCAGGGTCATCTTCCAGTTCACCGCGTGGAAGAATTCAACTCTCTGAAGTGATAGGACTGAGGTCCTCATTTTCCTCATAGCTATTGGCCAGGGACCATACCCAGCAACTCGAGACTGCCCACAGTTCTTTGTCATAGTGACCCCTGAGGGAAGTTCACAAAGGTGGACATTTGCTTTCTTCCAGACTAGCCAAAGCACATCTGTCTGACTTCTTCTGCAACCTAGCCAGAGAAAAATACTTTTAAGGGGTTCACCTGATTAGGTCAGGCCCACTCAGGGAAATCTTCCTTTTGCTATCTAATGTAACATAATCACAGGAGTGACAGTTCATCATATCCACAGGTCCCACCCTCACTCAAAGGATGAGGATTATACATGGAGGAAGGTTATTAGGGGTCATCTTAAAATTCTGCCTACCACACTTTCTGAGTTTTCACATTCCTGGTCTGAGGCTAGATTAGACGATGATGGTAATACTATAATGTACAGTGATTTACAGTTTAATAAAGACCTCTTCACATATATTATGTCACTGGAGCCTTACAATCCAGAGATACAGGTGCACTGGGAACAACAGTTAGGAAAAAGAATATAAGGGTTAGAGAGCAAAGACTAACTCAAGTTGTCTGATTCCACCATCTGAGCTCCTTCCTACAGTCCATGCTGCCATATTGATCAGAGAGGATGCATTCTGGTGCCAGTGCCACAAATGAAGTGAAAAGAACATAGACTCTGGAGTCAGGCTTGGTTCAAATCCAAGCTTGCCCCTTATTAGCAATAGTGTCTTAGGTACGTCATTTCCCTTGTCTGGGCATCCTATCTTTAAAATGGGAGGATTTGGACCACATGGTCTCCAAGGGCTCTGTTAGCCTCAAATCAGGACAAAACTGCTTCAGATGCACTGTGGAAGATTATTAGTTCCATGCTTCCACCCTCTTGGTGGAGGGAGCACTCCATAACCTTCTTCTGGGTATCCCTGTGGTTTGAGGGGAAGATATCCATTTTATTAGATTCCTAAGGCTGCCATAACCAATGATCACAAATTCGGTGACAGAAATTTATTTTCTCACAGTTCTGGATGTCAGAAACCTGAAATCACTGCATTGACAGGGCTGGTTCCTACTGAGAGATCTGACAGAGATTCCATTCCATGCCTCTCTCTTGCTTCTGGTGGATGCTAGTAATCCCAGGCATTCCTTGGTTTAATGACGTGAGGAATGACAGGCATCACTCCAGGGGCACCTGGGTGGCTCAGTCGGTCACGCATCCGACTCCAGCTCAGGTCACAATCTCACAGTTCATGAGTTTGAGCCCCGTGTCGGGCTCTGTGCTCACAGCTTGGAGCCTGGAGCCTGCTTCTGATTCTGTCTCCCTTTGCTCTGTCTCTCTCCCTCTTTCAAAAATAAATAAAAACATTTAAAGATGCATCACTCCAATCTCAATCCCTCCTGCCTCTGTCTTCACATGGCCTTCACTTCTGTGTGTCTCCGTCTTCTCCTTTTTGTTTCTTATAAGGGCACTCATCATTGGATTTAGGCCCCACCCTTAATCCAGGATCACCTTGTCTCAAGATCCCTAACTTAATTACATCTGCAAGACTCTATTTCCAAACAAGGTCCCATTCACAGATATTGGTTAAGATTTAGACATATCTTTTGGCGGGGCAGCGGGGGGTGGGGGTGGGGGGTGGGGGGGGTGAGGGGTGGGGAACACAATTCAACCCACATCATAAATTGATTTACGCATACCACCATTGATGGAATATAGGTACTTTCCAATTTTTCCTCATTACAAAGAACACTGCAATAAACATCCTCATTGTATCTCTTTGTACACATGGACAAGAATTTCTCCAGAAGTCGAATTGTTTGGGTCACAGAGTATGCACATTTTCAACACTGCTGGCTACTGCTAAATATTTTTGCCAACCTAATCAATGTGAACTAGTAGCTCATCATTGTTTTAATTTGCACAATCATGATAATACCAGTGAGATTGAATTATGTTTTTCAAATGTTTATTGGACATTTGAATTTCCTCTTTGGATAGCTTTTTAAAAAAAATCTAAATAAGTGATTCTCTATCAAGATCATCCAGGAGCTTTGCAAAAGTACAGAGATGCCAATTTAGTAGAGGTGGGTTGGGACGTAGAAATCTAAATGCTAAAACACTTGCCAGGAGACTGAGGCACAGCCCCAGGAAGGACCACTGTATCAAAAGTAGTAATGTCTTGTTGGCACTTGGTTGTTATGCCCTCAGAGTACAGTGAGGGGTGCTATCTCACACAAAACCTTGAAACTGTATTGATGAAGCAGACGCTAATCACTCAGGGGCTCCTTTATGAAGGCCGTCTGAGAAATTTCTCCCAGCCTTCACTGCTAAGGAAAAACTACACTATCTTTTATTTTACCTGCTGGCACATGACCGAACAGCACCGTGACTTAACAACTTGGTATGTTTCAATGTTTCCTTGGTAACCAGAAAGCCCAGAACCAAATCTGTGTCCCATCATAAGAACTGTGCAAGATCTTTAGATCACACATTTCTAGATACTAACTTTTCTCTGATTTCATTTTATTATACCATTTTTATTGTTCCTTTGCCCTGATACTTTTAACTTAAACTTAAAAACAAAAAACTTATAAAAATGTATGTATTTTTGAAAGCCACTTTACATACTTTTGGGGAATAAGATAGGCATACATACATATTAAAATAAGTTTAAATTTTACCTTGTGAGATATAAGTGATAATATACAATTCATGTTGAGTTAAGGCACTTCTTTCAAAACTGACCTATTTTCAAAATTTATCAATGATAATATCAGTTCTAGTGTTGGTGTTTAACTAGAAAAAAAATATTTCAAAGATGAGCTATTCACAACATATCAGTGAAAATGATTACCGCTAGAAAATGGGTCACATAAATTGGCTAGCTGTAGCCATTCAGGTGCAGAAAAGACAGAAAACACAATACCGCTCGTTTCCAGGTGACTGTCACTGAGTTTCTAAATGGTGCAAAAGCAATTGCATTTATATGACTCCTTCTATATTTAGTCTGGTGGTTTAGAAGTGAAACTAATTTTCAAAAACTTCACAAACAATTTTTTAAAAGCAGTTTTAACTTCTTGTTTCCTGTGTCCCTTAAAACAACAGAAAAGCATGCTAATGCCTGCTTCCCTGTTACTTTAATTCCTACAGCAAGCTATTCCACAAAGAGCCCACCATTCACCCCAGTTTCCCAGGATGGTTCTGGTTTTAAAAGTGAAAGACTAGTGCCCCAGGCACTTCCCAGGCAAACCGAGATAGTTGGTCGCCCTTGGCCCTGGCCCTTGCCCTCGTATTGGGACAGCTTCTATTTGCCAACGTGTGAGAGGAAGGGCCCCGTTAATGGCAAGTCCTTCTTCTATACTTTAAATATGAATGGCAGTCACATGTTTCCAAGTTACTCCCAACTGGGAAGGAAACAAAATAAAATTCTGAATTTGCTTCACCTGCAGATATCAACCTGGATTTCACAAAAGATGAGAAGAAATCGTCACAAGACAGTGTTCCTACTCTCTTCCAAAGAATCCCATAGGGGTGCCTGGGTGGCTCAGTCGGTTAAGCATCTGACTTTGGCTCAGGTCATGATCTCACAGTTCGTGGGTTCAAGCCCCACGTTAGGCTCTGTGCTGACAGGTCAGAGCCCGGAGCCTACTTCAGATTCTGTGTGTGTGTGTGTGTATGTGTCTCTCTCTGTCCCTCCCCAGCTCACGCTCTGTCTCTCTCTCTCTCTCTCAAAACTAAATAAACATTAAAAAAAATTTTTTTAAGAATTCCAGGAAAAGACAGTCTGTAAAGCTACCTTTGAACCCCATTCTACCACCCATGACCTTCTTAAAATATTAAGTTCGGTCTACAATTATATCATTTTCATTCTCAGCATCAAACTGAATAAAGAAAATGTAAAATACACTATCCACAGGAAGTCAGGTACAATTATTAGAGACTTTGAAGTGGGTCACCAGAACAAAGTTAAAGAAACCAGCAGAAGACAGTCTTTGGACTTGGGGAAAGAAAAGTAGACTAAATTCTCAATCTTCAAGAATATTAGAAACTTTGTAGAATAGTGTGTCAAGCAAGCAGCCTTAAAGCCTCAGTTATAATCTATTCCATTCAGCACTAATAATCATAAGTGGGTTCTCCAAAAAGTGTTAAAAAAAGAAACAGGCCCCAAATGGATTTTCAGCCTCTCCAGGAATGTAATCTCTAACCAGTCAATCTGGAATTACCTGATCCATACTAATAAAGTAATCTGCCTGACAGACCCCTGCCTTTCCCCAAAGGAAGGTGACCTTGCCTGAAACAATCTACTTTTTGCCAGAAATTTCTTTTTTCTGCCCCCTTCTGCCAAACTTCTCATTCTGTACAGCTCCTTGGGGCTACTTTCTATTTGCTACATGGGATGCTACCCGATTCATGAACTGTTGAATAAAGTCAAAGAGATCTTTGAGTTAACTTAGCTGAAATTTGTTTTCTAACAGAAGGGAAGAACTAACATTTATCAGATGCCTACTGTATGCCAGTTGTTCCAACACTCACTATTTCATTGAACCTCCCAAAACCCCTGTGGATTGATCGTGTTCATCCATTTTTACAGATGAGAAAAACAAAGCTCCCAGATCATTCACGCTACACTGCGCTAGGTTTTGGGCATGCGGTAAAAAACATGAGAGTCATAATAATAAAATAATAAATTATAAACATTATGGTGTTGCAGGATTTTTTTTTTAACTTCAATACCCGGGATCCGTTGTTCACTGCTTCTGAGAATAAAGAGATGGACGCAAATAAAATAAGCAGCAGGTAAAAGTTCATTAGAGTAGGAGATTACAAAGTAAGAATAGGGGCACCTAGGTGGCTCAGTCGGTTAAGTGTCCGACTTCGGCTCAGGTCATGATCTGGCTGTTCGTGAGTTCGAGACCCATATTGGACTCTGTGCTGACAGTTCAGAGCCTGGAGCCTGCTTTGGATTCTGTGTCTCCCTCTCTCTCTCTCTGCCCCTCCCCTGCTTGTTCTCCCTCTCAAAAATGAATAAACAGTTAAAAAAATTTTTTTAAAGTAAGAAGAGTTTAAATGCTCTCTTTGTTTTGTTTTGTTTTAATTTTTATGTATTTATTTATTTTTGAATGCTCTCTGCATAGAGGGGGCATTCGAAAGTGAATACTCCTGACTACAGGTGAGGGTCTTTGTTTTATAAGGTTCTGGTCACACCTCCTCCCTGCCCCCCCACCCCCCCCCCCACCCCTCACCCTTGTTCCTTCTCAAGTAAAACGAACCCTTACTGGCTGGGTAACTCTAGGTGCTGAGTTGTCCATTCCTGATTGGCTTAATTCCATTGTGTGAGGAGTCAGATTATGGTCCTACTGTCCCTTGTATAACATAGGTTTTACGGTTTACTTATTTTAATTAGGTATTTTGATTGTCATATTCCTGAAGGGAACCTGAGGGGGACTAGGTGGTAGCTGTTACATCCTTAAAAAGGAACCTTAAGCCTCAGAGAGTTTGCTGCGGTCAGATGATCCCAGCATTGTTTTAAAATATGTGTTTTTCCCCACCTGGGGACCTCAGGTCCTAACCTTTCCCTCTCTGCCTATTTTATCCTATCTTTCTCTATCATAATAGTCCTAAATAATAAACCCAAGAGTCATGGTTCCTGCTTCCACGGGGCTTAGAGTTTAGTGGGGAATGAGAGACACTCAAAGTTCTTACAAAAATAATGAGTGACCCGGCTTGGGGTTGGGGGGGGGGGTGCTCAGGGAATGAGCTCCTGAGAGCTGAAGAAAAAGACAAGGAGGTCCGAAGAAGGAGAGAAAGGAAAACAATTTCTTGTTCCAGGCAGAGAAAATGGCGGCAGCAGAGTTCTCAAGATGAGAACGTTCAGTTTCATACCCGAATAACACAATTATAAGCGGTCACATTGGGTTTTTTGAATCCTGTGCTTTCTGGCTCCAGAATTCATGTTTCTCCGCTGCAATGCAATGGGACCAGCTGTGCTTCAAATCTACAGAGGACAGTTCACAAAGGGGATTAGTCCCCTGATTCCCAGTGAGGATACTCAGTGTTTCCCGGGCTAGTCTGATCATAAGAATCGCCTAAGGGGAGCTTGTTAAAAAATAATAATAATAAAGATTCCCCAGGTCCCACCCCTACTGGGAAATCAAACTTTAACAAATGTTCCAGGTGATTGTTATGATCAGACAAGTCTGGGACACACTGAGTTAAGGCTTCAGAAAACCTAAAACCCAGCACACTAGAAGTTATTTCACTGCCACCTCCTGGACACTTTTAAGAACTGGGTGGAGCTCCTTGAAGTACTTTAGCCTTCCAAGAAGGAAAGGAAGGGGGATTTAAAAAAAAGAAAGAAAGAAAGAAAACTCTCTAGAGATCAACCAACCAGCCAGTCAAATAAAATGCACCCCCCCCCCCCCCACTCCTTCTTCCAGCTTTCCTGTGGATTTTTCCCGTCTCTCATTCCGGATTAAGTAATGCCTTCTCAGTATGGATTATGTGACTGCGGTCAAACAAAACCCATTCCCACACCAGAAGGCTCAGGAACAGGCTACTGATTTGGAGTCATCACTAATTAAGGAGTTGAGTAGAGTAACTGAAGCGGCAAGATAATAAGAAACTATAATCCTTGGCTTTCATCTGGGAGAGGTTGTGGATTTAGAATCCAAACACTGAGGTTCAAATCCCAGACCTACCACTTACTAGATGAAACATGAACAAGTTAATGAACCTCTCTGAGCCTCATTTTCCCAACTACAAGGTTGGTAATAATACCGTCTCCACATAGTTATTTCTGAGGAATATGTGAGATCATGGAGGTGGTAGCCTGACCTGACACTACCAGGCCCTTAACAAATGCTTGTTAATAAATAATAAAACAGGAGTGAATTTATAGCCCAACAAGAGAACTGTGCTAATGTGGAAATGAGTTAATTGTGACGTATTAAATTAATACAAAGAGATTTTGCAGGCACAAGCACTGATTGTAAGGTTTGTTCTGAAAAAACAGGCCCTTCCTAGGATACAGTGGATTGAATTATAATGTGGTTGTTTGGATACGATGTTTTAAAGTGCGGGGGTGAGAGGGAGCTTTAATGTGCTAATTTTTGTTCATGGGCAACAGATTTCCTGCAAGCTGGGAAGAACTGAACGCGGGTTTCAGAAAAGAGAGCAGACTTCGAGCTGAAGAGATACCAGCCCAGAGGCTGGAGAAATGGGGGAGCAGTGTGTGGGGCAGGGGAGTCATTAGTCATAATGATGCCCTACCACTTGGAAAGTGCTTTTTTGTTTGTTTACTTATTATTTTTGAGAGAGAGAGTGTGAGCAGGGGAGGGGCAGAGAGAGAGGGAGAGAGACAGAGAACCCCACCAAGCAGTCTCTGTGCTAACAGCATGTGGGCCCAAATCCACAAACCGTGAGATCATGACCTGAGCCCAAATCAAGAGTTCAAAGCTTAACCGACTGAGCCACCCAGGCGCCCCGGAAAGTGCTTTAAATGACTTCTTTGTTAAGAGACAGAAAACGCAGGAGAAGAACTTTGATAAAGGGTATGGGGAGAACACCAGGGAAGGACATGGAGTCAGAGTCCAGGGTCATAGAGAGAGCAATCTTGCCTAGAGCTGAGGGGCAGAGCAGAGCCGACAGTGTAGACTGGACCAGTCATCTGTGAGTTGCTGGATTAATGACTTACGGACTAAGCATGCCAGACACTGAGCTTGGAACCATAACAGACACCTCTTTCTCTACTAAGCTCAGGAAGGCCACAAAACCATCAAGAGGCACTGCTAATCATCAGACGTTTGTGCATAGGTAAAACTTATTGAACATTCAGAAAAGTTCTACAGATTCCTCTAAAAAAGAACAAGAGAAGCCAGAAAATGGTATAGTCATCCAGACTTGAGTTCGAATCTTGATTCTGTATGACCTTGGGCAAATCACTTAACCTTCTGCGAACTCAGCCTTTCTTTCTCTAGAAATCAGGGATGATATTTTTCACCTCAAAGGTTTACAAGGATCAAATGAGATAATCTATGAAAAATACCTAACACAGACAAAGCACTCAACAGGTGTTTGCTTCTCTGCCACTCAAAACCAACCAACAAAAGGACTTTGTTTCTAATATAGTCAATCCAACTTCTTTGATGAGTAAGGGATTCAGAAAGTCGGTTGACAACTTGTTTATGTGGGAAAATAAACTCTCAAGCTAAAAGCCGATTTGCATTGGTTTATAAATCTGTCAAATATCCCTGCTGGGGAATCTGGAATCCAAGGCATCATGGGAAGAGGAAACAAGGGCCTGTATTCGTAAAGACTTTAAAAATAAAGAAACGACGTACTTTATCTCTTTCTCATGACAAGCCAAGTGACTAGTTCCTACCCCTTCTCTCCACAATATTTACCAGAGTGAAAACAGCCCACATTTTAATGAATGCTAGCTTTATTTTGTCCTACACATATTCTCACGCAAGTGCACAAAGACATATGTACGAGGGTACGGTGGTTGCAGCTTTCTAGAGTGGCACCACCCTGTAGGTTTGACTCAACATGCGTGTCACGGGGCACCAGTTAAATAAGGGAAGGGACACCCGTGCTATGGGATGTTGTGCAGCCATAAAGAAAAGGATGCGGTAAATCAATTCATGCCAACGTGAAATACTAGCAAAGTTATATTGTAATTAAATAAAAGGTTCAGGATACAGCACATGTATTATATGAAGGCATTAGTAAGGAAAAAGGGCTATTTATAAGCGGATGTTTGCCCACGCAGATCTCTAGAAACGTTCCAAGTAACTGCTCCTGGTGGTTACCTTTGAGGAGGGAATAAGGGTGGGATGAGAGACATATTTTTTCAGAGTTAGACATTTATACTATGTGATTTTTTTTTTTACCCCCGTGCATGTTATTAATTTTTTAGTCAGTAAAATTGAGATACATGGTAACAATAAAGACACTAATGACTGGAGGGACAACACTCGCAGAAATGTTGGATTACTCACCACTGGGGCTTGCCCTACATTCTCTCTCAACCATCCTCTCAAGTGGGGGTTACTATCCTCATTACACAGCTGAGGAAACTGAGGCTCAAAGTCTGAACAAGTTCAACAAACTCCTCCAAGTCCACACAGCTAGCAAGCAGCAGAGGCTGGATTTGAACCCAGGGTTTGACATACTCCAAATCCTTTTTCTGTACCGCACTGTGGCAGAGACTGCGGGATGCTCACCGAAATGCATTTCCTCTCCTTTCTGGACACAACACTGGTCTACATTTCCCGGTTTCCCTTGCAGTGACAAAGCCTCTCGGTGACCAAACTTTAGTCAGGCTCCTCTAAACACTCTTCCCAACCAGGCCTCACCTTTGGGCCCTCCGTGTCAGTCTCGGCGTGGCCCGGTCTCAGCAAGATCCTTCACCCTCAATATCTGATCCCTATCCTCAGCATCTAACCACATTCCTCATTTTCCACTGTGGTATCTGATCCCCGGGCAGCTTCAGCAAAATCCTGTCAAACTGGTTTAGCCAGCAGCCCCCTTGCCCCAGATGTTTCTTATTCATCTGGTTCACCCCTACCCCCATGCTTGGTTACGAATCCCCACTTGTCCTAGTGGTACAACGAATGTGGCCCAGGCTTCTCTGCCTCTATTGCAAAGGTTCCTAAATAAAATCTGTTCTTACCACTACTCTCAGCTCTGGTTTCCTTTACTGACAGTTAAGTGTGAGTCACTGAGCACCTACTAGGAATCAGGCCTAGCGATACAGTCCCCACCTGTGCAGTAGGGAGACTTCTCCGGTATTTGAGCCCTCTCTCCTCAGTCAGATCAGAGACCCCTTCCAAGCGAAGGAAGGATGCAAGCTTTCGTTTGTGTCCCCCCGCTCGAGCCCGCTAGGACGGTCAGGACAGAAAACAGGTCAGGGTGGGGCTGGGGGCGGAGGAGGGCAGGCGGAGGGGGTGGTCACTCTCCCAAGTGAAGGTAGGTGAGAGCCCACTGCTGATGGCCCAGAGAAGACCCAGCAGTGTCACCCCCAGACGAAAGCATCCTTTCCTAGCAAGAGACAGGAGGACAGAAAGAGGAGGGCCTAAACGGCGGGACTCAGTCCCTCACTCATGTGTGTCTCTGTCCCTCTGCCACCACTGAGGCCGGTTGCTGGCACACATTCTCAGTTCTTCCGGGTCACAGTCCCCGCCCTGGACACCCGCTGTAGGCCAAGCCCTACAGAACCCCTCCCCCACATGTTTGTATGCAAACATACACACACACACCCCACAATCTCTGTCCTCAAAGTGCTCAGAGTTTAGTGTCAATAAACAAATCATTATCCCCTGTGAAAGCAACACATCCAGAGGAACATACCAAGTGCTAAGAGGACCACAGAGGAAGAAGCAGCTGCTTCTGCAGGGTGGTGGGGCTCGTGACCGAGCTCACAAATGGCTGGATAATGAAAGTGGGGCTCCAAGTTCAGCGGGCAGGGAGTGGGGGGGGAACGAAAGCCACTCTAGCCTGAGAGGTCAGTGGGAGCGAAGGTGGCGGCACCTGCCTAACCTGAGCTATTAGGGTAGAACACAGCTGGCGTGGGAGGAGTGGGGTTAGCCTGGCAGGGGCGAGTCTAATCGGCTAGCAGGGGTAGATCTTAAGGGCCTTAGACGCTTTGCCAGGATGTGAGTAGGGCCTGAATGGAAGAACATCCACCCCACAGCCGGTCACCCCACCAGAGGGACCATCATCCCTTTGGCTCTTGCAGGTGAAGCTGTCTTCCAAAATGTCCTTTACATGCACCACCCAAGGCGGACTCACAACCAATTCACCATCAGCTTGCTCGGTAGTAAACCAGCAAAGATCTCAGGATGGAGTCAAAACTTGTCTTCAAGGAGAGCCAGACAGGGTGTCTCTGGGGGCAGAGGAGAGAAGACAGGACAGACACGAGGGAAAGTAGCGAGAGGCGGGTGAAAGGCGGCAGCACCTGCACAGGGCAGGAAGGACTTGCCTGCCCTCATCCAGCTGCGTGTGCGCACGGAGCCACAGACAAGCTCCCCGCCTTTGGGGGTGCACAGTCGAAACCAGCACAGGTGGCTGATCTCCCACACCGCTCACCCTTTGCACAAAAACAAATCACTGCTTGTCTTGTGCAGAGAAAAGACTGCACAGGGGAGACAGCTCAGGGCAATGAGAGGAACAGGCAGCATGACGTCAGGGTTGAGATTCTGGTTCCGCCTCTAAGTGGCGGTGTCCGTACAGTCCGTTTGACCACATGACCACACCGTCTCCACTTGTCAATCTTCCCAGTGCTAAAGCTCCTCACCTGTGTCTGGCCCAGAGTGGACCCTGGATGACGTTTCTTTTCCCCTCAGGGGGAGGGCCATGCATGTGAATGGCCTCTTTATTCTTTTATTTCCACATAGGCTGATTTGATTTAACGCTGTGTCTTCCCTCCGCAATGAGGTTGAAGTATATCACTGGTTACTTAATGGCCCTTCAAGCACTGATGCCTTTATTAAATAGCAGCATGATACTCGGGATGAGCGTGCCAGGGACCCACAAATCTCTCCCCACTGCTTTGGTGAAGACAGCTTTCAGATGCCCCTGGCAGCCATCTCCTTCTGCCTGGAAGTAGATTCAGGGAATGGGGGCACCAATGCCTGGAGGACTGCAGGCTGGAAGCCCGAGGCCCCTCCCTCATCAGAAGGAAGACAGCGGTCCCTGGAGAGAAGAGACACCAGGAGCCAGTTCTCCCCCAGCACTGCACCCACCCCACCATGGGACAGATGGAGAGTGCCCTTGACTTGGCATTTGACAAAGCCTGGGTTTGAGTCCTTTAGCCAGCCCAGCCTCAGTTACCTCATTCTGTAAAGTGAGCTAAGGTACTTGCCTCAGAGAGTTGCTAGGCGGCTCCATAAAGTGACAGCAGTAATTCTGCCATCATTCAGCAAGGGAGAACTTGTGATCCTACCCTGCTGGTTTCTCAGTCCAAAGTACCATCTCAGGGCTTACTATACCCCAGCCACCTGCCGCATGCCGGAAACTGACCGGGAAGCCACTCTCCCTGCCCTCAAGGAGGCTTTCCCTAATTCCAGTTCACGCCCCAAGCTCTCAATACACCTTACATACCACAGCCAGAGGGGTCTTTCCAACATACACAGGTGATTTCTGTCACACATACACCATACACCATACACACACACACACACACACACACACACACACACACAATTTACAACCTACCCAGTGGCTCCCAGAGCTCTCTGTTTCCAGTCAGACCTTTATTCCCTGGCCTCCGCCCACCTCGCAGGTGGCATCACCCATCACTGTCCCTTTCTCAAATTCTGTGTTCCAGCTGCACACCATACAATGTTTGCAGTCCTCCAAGCTCCCTGTGCTCCAGCTTGTCGCCCTGTTGCCGTGCTGGCTGAGCCCTGAGTGCTTGTCCAGCCTCCATCTCCAGAACCCTTCTTTTCAGACTCAGCTCAGAGGCCCCCGCCATAGGAGGCTTCACTGAGCCCTGAATCTGAGTCAGCTGCCCCCGACCCTAACCACTGCTCTTCTTCCACTGAGTTGTATAACTAGAGAGTGAGCTCTCTGAGGGGAGGGACCCACAGTGGGGTCATTTCTTTGTCTGCCTAGTGCCCCATGGAGCCCCTGGGGCCAATGTTTGAGGAATGAATGAAAAAATTATCTCAGCCACTGTCTATGAAAAGCCTATTCTATAGTGTGCCAGGCATTGTGCACTGGAGCGTGACAATCTGATCATAAATGATAATAAACAAGACACATGCGGCCCTTGCACTAGTTGAACTTAAAATCTGGTGGGGAAAAAAAGAAGATCAAACAAGCCATAACAATTACACTGATTTGTACTGTAATAGAAGGCACCTGAAGACAGAGGAAGATGTAGCAGGAGGAAAGCGTCTCAACACAGTCTATCAAAAATAGCATCACCTCACCAATCTGGAATGCAGCTATCTCACTCATCCAGAAAGTAGTAGGAACCCAAAAAGAAAGATGAGAGGCTACTTAACAACCAAAATGTGTCAAAAAGACTCCGAATCTTACTTACCTGAGTGCCTCTGACACCGCAAGCCTTTGCCAAAACCCCAGGTGGACCTCATTTTCCTTCCCTCTGCCTCCACCCACCCTTTGTACGTACTTCTAATAGAACTCTTAGCGTCTCCCATTAAACTCATCGGCTATGTCTGCTCCCCACACACTGGGGTCTCCAAGGCCACCACGTATGGCCTTTTTAGGTCATATACAAGGGTGCCATGATGCTGGTCACACGCAGGCATCTTTCATACTTTGAACACTTTCCATATGTTTATAATTCATGTGTTTATATTTTTTATTCTATTACAAATGGGTTATTCATAAAATATTATTATATAATACTTACATATTATCATAGTAAAAGTACTTGCTGATTTAAACTGGGAATTCAAAAATATTCCGGTTCAGGGGCACCTGGTGGCTCAGTCAGTTAAGCATCTGACTCTTGATTTCGGCTCAGGTCATGATCGCATCTTCATGAGATTGAGCCCCCGCGTCGGGCTCCATGCTGAGCACAGAGATTCTCTCTCTCTCTCCTCTCTCTCAAAATAAATAAGTAGACATTTTTTTTTCAACGTTATTTATTTTTGGGACAGAGAGAGACAGAGCAATGAACGGGCGAGGGGCAGAGAGAGAGGGAGACACAGAATCGGAAACAGGCTCCAGGCTCCGAGCCATCAGCCCAGAGCCCGACGCGGGGCTCGAACTCACGGACCGCGAGATCGTGACCTGGCTGAAGTCGGACGCTTAACCGACTGTGCCACCCAGGCGCCCCAGTAGACATTTTTTAAAAAGTTTCTGGTTCAGTAAACAAACATCAGATGATTCTATTTGGGCAATTTTATATTTATGAAAGAATTCTCTGGCATATGGTACTTAAGTGTCTTGTTTTAACAAGAAAATATGTATTGTTCCCCTTTGACAAATTGGATTATTGAAAGACTGTTGATCGAATAATATCTATTAGACCATGTTTCTAAATCAGATCTGTTAATATGTCTGATGTATACTTGGTGAGTACTTTCATTTTTTTGGAAAAAACTCGTCTTTGGTATTAATGCACTGGTTAAATCATATTGCAGTTCAATTAGCCAATGTTTGTTTACTGTGTCAAAATATTTCTGAATTTCAAGGTTAAATCAACAAGTATTTCATTATAATGCTGTATAAATATTACTTAATAAGTAATATTCATTTATCATTAATAATCCATTTGCTGTAACAAATTCATCATTGAGATGTAAATAATACATTGGCTAATTTAATATTTTTTTCTTTGAGGAGCGGGCATCTTGTTCTAATTCACACAAAAGGATGTATGGACCAGTATTAGTCCTGGTTCAAGGGCAGGAATGGGTCTGACTGAGTCTTTATTGCCAATGCCTTAAACAGGGCTTGAGGCACAGTAGACATTCAACATATATTTGTTGAATGAATAATGGAGAACTTCAAGGCCTCAGGATTTATTTATTTTTTTTTCTTTTTTTTTTTTTTTAATTTTTTTTTCAACGTTTATTTATTTTTGGGACAGAGAGAGACAGAGCATGAACGGGGGAGGGGCAGAGAGAGAGGGAGACACAGAATCGGAAACAGGCTCCAGGCTCTGAGCCATCAGCCCAGAGCCCGACACGGGGCTCGAACTCACGGACCGCGAGATCGTGACCTGGCTGAAGTCGGACGCTTAACCGACTGCGCCACCCAGGCGCCCCAAGGCCTCAGGATTTAAAATTATGTATGTATGCTTTATTTCACTGTACTTGCTAGAAATACTTCTGCACATTCTAATGGGATAGTGTTGTATAAACTCTTGAACAACCCTCCTTAGTGACCAGCTAAAGCTTGTTAAACTGTGACCCAGCAGGGACCATCCTCCCTCTCCCTTTGTTCCCTAGACACAGGGTACTTTTCTGGGAAGTCTTAAGAGTCAGACAGAAGTTTTCACAGCTATCACATACCATTACAGGACATCTTTGCAACCGCCTAGAGAGTCATAAAGTTTAGTAATTACTGACAAAATGTCATAAATCCAGTAAGATGGTAAGGCTTTGTGTAAGTAGTTTCAAACAGAGCCCGAGACTCCTTAAGAAAGGAACAAGTGCATAGGCTAAAGAAAGCTATGTTATCATGGAAAGTAAACCCAGCCAAAACCAAAGGCTTGCAGGGGCTTACAAACAGCTGGTTCTCTATTTCTGGTTTGAGCTTTGCAATGCCAGAGACAGGATGAGTTCACTGCCTGGAATCCCTTTATGTCATTTCCCTTTAAAGAAAATAGTAACTTTGAAGGTAGTCCAAAAACACAGCACTAGAACCATTACTGATTATACAGTTCAATTCAATTAGCATTTGCTGAATGCCTCCTCTTGTGCCAGGCACTGAAGAACAAACAAGCAATAAGACAAGCTCCCTGGTACTGGATATCCTCCAGTCTAGGGGAAGAGACAGACCATCTCAATTAACAACCTTGGCCACTCAGCCCCATCCTGTCCCAGGTAGCACCGTCTCTCCAGAGGTATATGGCAGTGTCCTAATTTGCCTCCATTCTGGAGTCCTGACCCATTCTCCAGAGTGATAAAGGCAAAGTTTATCATCTTGGTCTGGCCCCTGACTGGCCTGCTGGCAAGACAAGCATCAGATTAGAAGCTCCTATAATCAACCCAGGCCCTCTGTGAGGCCACATCCTCCGTGGGTGATCCAGAAGAAAACCTGCCTTTTCTTGGTGTTGGCTCAGGGAAGGGGAAGAGCCTCCCCCTGGAATGCCTACCATAACACATGCAAGTCTGGAGTCAGAATTCATACTATGCCTATCACCTTCAAAGCCTAAGACCAAAAGTTTGGTTTTCAGTGTTCTAGCTTGGTAGAGCCTCTGAGTCACTGGCACAGGAAGAAAATCCTCACTTTCAACTAAGGTCTCAGAGAATTATCAGAGATTAAAGTTCCAAGGAACAGGAGCTCACTATTCAAGAAAGGTCTAGAGCACCTGGGTGGCTCAGTCAGTTAAGCATCCAACTCTTGACTTTTGGCTCAGGTCATGATCTCATGGCTCATGGGTTTGAGCCCCACGTTGGGCTCTGTACTGACAGTGCAGAGCCTGCTTGGGATTCTCTGTCTCCCTCACTCTCTCCCCTTCCCCTGCTCAGGCTCTATCTCTCTCTCAAAAAAAAAAAAAAAAAAAAGTCTAGAAACATCTGAATCACAATCCCAGGAAGAGAGAAGTAAAACAATGGGTGAGAGACAATATTGAAAGAGAAAACAGATGAGAATTTTCCAGAATTAATAAAAGATAGCAAACCTCAGAGACAAGAGTCCCAACAAATCTCAAGCAGAAAAAGAAATCCTCACCCAGAAAGTCATAATGACACAGAAGATATCTAAGACAAAGAGACGATTTCAAAAGCAGCCAGAAGGAAAAAGGCACTTTACCAGCAAAAGAAAAACATCGACTGGGAACTGACCTCTCAGTAGCAAAAATAGAAGTGAGTAAAAAGAGGCATTTCCTCAAAGTGCTGAGATCATATAACTATCAACTCAGCACCATATGTGCAGTAACACTATCTTCAAGAATGAAGGCAAAAAAAAAAGGTAACTTTGGACAAATAAAAACTGATAGAGGGCACATGGGTGGCTCAGTCGGTTAAGTGTCCAACATTTGATTTTAGCTCTGGTCATGACCTCACGGTTCATGAGTTTGGCCATGTCAGGCTCTGTGCTATGCATGAAGGCTGCTTGGAATTCTCTCTCTCCCTCTCTGGCGCCCCTACAGAGAGGGGCTTGCTCACACGTTCGCTCTCGCTCTTTCTCTCTCTCTCTCTCTCTCAAAAAAAAAAAAAAACCCAACTGATAAAATGTATTACAAATAGCCCTCACTAAAAGAAAAGCTAAAACATTACTTCCAGGAGAAAGAAAATGATCCCAGAAGGAAGGTCTGAGTTGTAAAATGGAATAAGAAACAAAGCAAAGGTAAACATGTGGCAAATCTAAAATACACCAAGGCTTTGTAAAATAATAATGATAATAATAATAATGTCTAATTTGTAAAGTTCAAACAAAGGATAAAGCAAGAGAGAACTAAAATATTGGGCAACAAAAGCATAGAAGTCAGGAGGTATACAACCAAAATGAAATATCCTAAGATCTTGTGTTGTTAAGAGGAAAATAAAGATACTAACTTTAAACTTTGTGCTATTATATACATATTAACTTTTTGAGAGTAACTACTAGAAGAATAAAAATAGGATGTATAACTTCCCGACTAGTACAGGGAGAAATGAGAAAAGGAAAATCAGTTTAAAAATATATGAAATCTATAATCATAGAGGGAAACATTAACATAACTCTTCAAGTAATAAATGGTCAGACAAAAATATTAAGGCTATAAAATTTGTATAATGCAATTCACAAGCTAATCTAATATGTATATGTAAAATGTTGCATTCAATAACTAGAGAATATGCTGTTTTTTAAGTAGGCTCCATGCCCAGCATTGGGCCCAAGGTGGGGCTTGAACACTTGACTCTGAAATCAAGACCTGAGTGAGATCAAGAGTTGGATGCTTAACCAACTGAGCCACCAAGGTTCTCCCACATATTTTCAAAAGCAAATAGAACATGACCATATAATAGGCTATAAAACAAAGAACTGGAAAACAGAAAAAAGTAAGGAGACAATCACATAATGTGTGGTCTCTGAGACTGGCTTCCTTCATATAAGATGTTTTCAAGACTCATCCATGTTGTAGCATGAAATCAGTACATTTCTTCTTATGGCCGAATAATATTCCACCGTATGGCTATACCACATTTTGTTTATCCATCAGCTAATGGACATTTGGTTGTTTCTACTTCTTGCCTATTGTGAATAACACTACTATGAACATTAGCATACATGTGTTTTAGTGAATGTATGTGTTCATTTTTCTCGAGCAAGAGGAAGGGAGGAAAGAAAGAATGTCCTTTAATCACAACACTATTAAGATAGAAGTTAATAATAATAAGATAAGCAGAAATAATCCCATATGTTTAGAAATTTTTTAAAAACCACAAAGCTAAATAACTCATGGGCCAAAGAAAAAATCTTCATGAAAATATAAAATACACAGAACTAAAAGGTGATTTCTAAAATGCTACATAGCAAAGCTGTGGGTGCAGCTAAAGCAATAATGAGAAGCAAGTTTGTAGCCTTTTGTTTTGTTTTTTGTAAACTCTATACCCAATGTGGGGCTCAAACTCACAACCCAGAGATCAAGAGTCACATGCTCTACTGACTAAGCCAGCCAGGTACCCCAACTCTGTAGTCTTGAATGTTTTATTAGAAAAGATGATAGGATAAGCATCCAACTTAATGTCAGAAATAGAACAACATAAGCCTCAAAAAGTATAGGAAAGGAATCATAGAGAGCAGAAGGCCACGAAATAGAAAACAAAGATACAATGGAGATGATCAATAAACCAAACGTTGCTTCTTTGGAAAAACTAATCAAATTAAGATCTGTATAAAATACAAGTGACTAAGCAAGGGTACTTAGCCTAGACTGGGGTGTGTGGGGATTGGGGGGGTCAGGGAAGACTTATGGAAAAGAGGAGTCATGAGCTAATCCTTGAAGGGTACATAAGAAAGGAAGAAAGGAAGAGCATATTCTAAGGAAGAGGGAAACATGAACAAAGGTGACATAGGAATGGCACAGCATGAAGGCTCAAGAGAACCACATGCAGTGCAGCAATCAGTAGTGGTTTAAGTTCAGGGCACGGAATATGTGAAGTAAGTCTAGAGAAGCTCAGGGCCCAGATATTAACAAAAAATATTCAACTGAGTCTTTACAATATACCCAGGATCATAGGCTAAATACATGATTATATCTTTTTATGCTGGCAACAAAAACTCCATGGGGTATGAATGTATTGTGCCCATCTATAAATAAAGAAACCGAGGTTCAGGGCAAAATTTTTCCCACCGTCACATAGTGAGTTATTTCAAACCCATATCTGTGTGGTTCCAAAGTCCAGGCTACACTGCATCTCAAGTCATGGAAGTCTTCATAGGGGAGCCTTTATAAGGAGACTGAACTTCATTCTTGAGGCAAATATTCAAATTTACCCCACAAAAAAACCAAAACTCATCCTTACAGTGAAAGTTTGGAATGGCGTTACAGCTGCCATTACTCTATGCCACCAGGACAAAGAGTCATTTCACACAGGTGTCCAGTATTAGGCAACATTACAATGCAGAGTGAGCAACAGGGGGCACTGGGCTGATTTGAGGTCCTGGAACATATTTATAATTACTACCTGGGAGGCAAGTACTGTTCAATGATGAGAACTGGATAAGCTATGGCATTTTTTCAACATCTTTATTGAAATATAATTCACATGTTACACAGTTCATCCATTTAAAGTGTACAATTCAACAGTTTTTAGTATAGTCATGGAGTTGCGTGACCATCACCACAACCGATATTAAGACATTTTCATCACCCCAAAGAGAAATCCTGTACTAGCAGTCACTCCCAACTTCCCACCAAAGGCTCCCCAGTCCCTAGGCAACCACTAAACTATTTTCTCCATGTAGATTTCTCTATACTGAACATTTCATATAAACGGAATCACATAATGTGTGGTCTCTGAGACTGGCTTCCTTCATATAAGATGTTTTCAAGACTCATCCATGTTGTAGCATGAAATCAGTACATTTCTTTTTATGGCCGAATAATATTCCACCGTATGGCTATACCACATTTTGTTTATCCATCAGCTAATGGACATTTGGTGTTTTCTACTTCTTGCCTATTGTGAATAACACTACTATGAACATTAGCATACATGTGATTTAGTGAACGTATGTGTTCATTTTTCTCGGGTATATACCTAAGAGTAAACTGCTGTGATGTAGTAATTCCATGTCTAACATTTTGAGGACCTGCCAAACCAGTTTTCAAATGGCTGCACCATTTTACATTCCCAGCAAGAGCGAGGGCTCTAATTTCTCCACATCCTCGCCAACACTTATGATTTGCTGTTTTAGACATCCTAGTGGGTCCAAAATGGTTTCATCGTGGTTTTGATTTTCATTTCCCTAATGGCTAATGACAGCATGTGACATTTTAATACAGCCCTTAATGTGTCCTTTTCTTTTTTAATACCAAAGATACTTTGACAAAACCTAAAAATACCTATTGGAATTTTCAGGAGTTTCATTACCCAACTCTACATGGAATGCTTAATTAAGCCTTACCCCGTGGGAAGAAGATCCAGTAATGGAGTAAAGAGCTAGACGTGGGGAGATGGTCAAGGGTAGACAGAAGGTCAGGCATGTCTACTCAATACGTTATTTGAAAATTTAAAAGTGGCAGGCACCTGGATGGCTTAGTCAGCTGAGTGTCCAACTTCGGCTCAGGTCATGATCTCACAGTTCAAGAGTTCGAGCCCCGCATCAGCCCCACTGCTGTCAGCCTCTCAGGGCAGAGTCTGCTTGGGATCCTCTATCTTTCTCTCTCTGCCCCTCCCCAACTTGTGCTCTCCCAAAAATAAATAAATATTTAAAAACAGAAAATTTTAGAGTGGCTTTACATTTTTATGTGACTATTTCAATTTAGATGTAATGACTACACAAAAATAGCCATATCAAAATGCCCTGCTTTCAACTAGGACTGAACTAGAACTAGAAGTAGTGAGACAGGGGAAAGATTCATCTGGTTCACTCTCTTCCCCAATATTTGTCATTACATCCTTCAAAAGTAAGTACTTGTAAGAACTCTTATATGCTGCTGCGAAAAAACTGCTACAATTCTTGGAAAGCAATTTAGCAATACATTCCAGAAGCCTGAAAATACACATGCCCTTTAACCCAAATGTTTTATTTCTGCAAAGTTTATTTTAAGAAAATAATATAAAATGTGGAGGGAAAGAACTCCAGGAAATTTTTTCACAGAGGAATCAATCTAAACATTGAATAACACAAAAATAAATAAATAAGAAATAAATAGGTTTCCTGAATGAGATTGTTTTTTTGACAATTAAGATGACATTTCTGAAAAGTTTGTATAGCACAGGAAAACATCTAAATTATAACATGGGCATTAATAAACAAATAAATACAAAATAAAATTATATCAGCTTTGTAAACACTGACATTAATCATTATCAGCTGAAGTATTTTGCGTGTGTGTGTGGTTTGTTTGTTTGTTTGTTTTTAGAGAGAGAACGAGAGTGCAAGCAGGGGAGAGGGGCAGAGGGAGAGACAGAGAGAATCTTAAGCAGACTCCACACGCAGCACAGAGCCCAATGAGGAGCTCGATCCCACAACCCTGGGATCATGATATGAGCTGGAATCAAGAGTTGGATGCTCAACTGACTGAGCCACCCAGGCACCCCACATCAGCTAAATTTATGCTGAAGAGATGCTGGAATGAAATGCTTCAAACAAAAATAGTCATTGCATCTCATGGTTGATTATAAACTTTTTCTATTTTTTTCCAAAATTTTAATGTTTTTTTTTCAATATATGAAGTTTATTGTCAAATTGGTTTCCCTACAACACCCAGCGCTCATCCCAGAAGGTGCCCTCCTCAATACCCATCACCCACCCTCCCCTCCCTCCCACCCCCCATCACCCTCAGTTTGTTCTCAGTTTTTAAGAGTCTCTTATGCTTTGGCTCTCTCCCACTCTCACCTCTTTTTTTTTTTTCCTTCCCCTCCCCCATGGGTTTCTGTTAAGTTTCTCAGGATCCCATAAGAGTGAAACCATATGGTATCTGTCTTTCTCTGTATGGCTTATTTCACGTAGCATCACACTCTCCAGTTCCATCCATGTTGCTACAAAGGGCCATATTTCATTCTTTCTCATTGCCACGTAGTACTCCATTGTGTCTATAACCACAATTTTTTTTATCCATTCATCAGTTGATGGACATTTAGGCTTTTTCCATAATTTGGCTATTGTTGAGAGTGCTGCTATAACATTGGGGTACAAGTGCCCCTATGCATCAGTACTCCTGTATCCCTTGGGTAAATTCCTAGCAGTGCTACTGCTGGGTCATAGGGTAGGTCTATTTTTAATTTTCTGAGGAACCTCCACACTGTTTTCCAGAGTGGCTGCACCAGTTTGCATTCCCACCAACAGTGCAAGAGGGTTCCCGTTTCTCCACATCCTCTCCAGCATCTATAGTCTCCTATTTGTTCATTTTCGCCACTCTGACTGGTGTGAGGTGATATCTGAGTGTGGTTTGATTGTATTTCCCTGATGAGGAACGACGTTGAGCATCTTTCATGTGCCTGTTTGGCCATCTGGATGTCTTCTCTAGAGAAGTGTCTATTCATGTTTCCTGCCCATTTCTTCACTGGGTTATTTGTTTTTTGGGTGTGGAGTTTGGTGAGCTCTTTATAGATTTTGGATACTAGCCCTTTGTCCGATATGTCATTTTCAAATATCTTTTCCCATTCCGTTGGTTGCCTTTTATTTTTGTTGGTTGTTTCCTTTGCTGTGCAGAAGCTTTTATCTTCATAATGTCCCAGTAGTTCATTTTTGCTTTTAATTCCCTTGCCTTTGGGGATGTGTCAAGTAAGAAATTGCTACGGCTGAGGTCAGAGAGGTCTTTTCCTGCTTTCTCCTCTAGGGTTTTGATGGTTTCCTTGTCTCACATTCAGGTCCTTTATCCATTTTGAGTTTATTTTGTGAATGGTGTGAGAAAGTGGTCTAGTTTCATCTTCTGCATGTTGCTGTCCAGTTCTCCCACCACCATTGTTAAAGAGACTGTCTTTTTTCCATTGGATATTCTTTCCTGCTTTGTCAAAGATTAGTTGGCCCATTAGTTTGTGGGTCTAGTTCTGGGGTTTCTATTCTATTCCATTGGTCTATGTGTCTGTTTTTGTGCCACAAAATTTTAATGTTTTTAAAACTGCGTTTTAAAATAAAACTAACAGTCAGGCTCAAAGCCCAGGCCTGTACAGTATGACTGAAGTAATTAAGTAATTTCCAATGGTCCTTCTTTATTTCTAGGGGGCCACTAATCATACTGTATATATTGATTTTATTTAAATGTTTATTTACTTATTTTGGGAGAGAGATAGAGCTCACCCACAAGTCGGGAGGGGCCAAAGAGAGAGAGAGGGAGACACAGAATCTGAAGTAGGCTCCAGGCTCTGAGCCATCAGCACAGAGCCTGATGCGGGGCTCTAACTCACAAACCATGAGACCATGACTGGAGCTGAAGTCAGACGCTTAACTGACTGAGCCACACAGGTGCCCCCATATTCTATTTAGATGGGCAGTGTGGCCATGGGAACAAGACCCAGCCTGAGAACCAGGAGACCTGGAGTCTAGTTCTAAGCTGTATGTCACTTAACACCTCTGAAGGGTGAGACAGCTGACACGCAGCCAATCCTCACTGGGCAATGGCTCTAGCATGCAGGTTATATATGTCATTAAACATACATTATTAAAATGGGACAACTACCCTAAGAGACAAGTCTGATGCCCCATGTGTCAGAACTAATAAGTGGTGGGGATTCAAACCCAAATCTAACGCCATACAATACTGCCATCTATCAAACAGAAGCAATGAAGTCTACCTACCACACTCACTGCATAAAGTAAAAGTCAGCTTAGATAAATGTATGTAAAAGTTCCACAAAAAACATCTAGCTCCATTGAAATGTAAGACCCTAAAGTTCTCCACACAGCCTGTTAATTCACTAGAAGGTTTTTTTTTTTATTTTTTTTAATGTTTATTCGTTTTTAAGAGACAGAGAGAGACAGAGCCCGATGCAGGACTTGAACCCATGAATCGTGAGCCCATGACCTGAGCCAAAGTGGGACGCTTAACTGACTGAGCCACCCAGGCGCCCCTAGAAGTTTAATAGCACCTGAAGATAAAGTTGTCTATGTTTTGCCTTCATAAGCTAACAAGTCAATAATAAATTAAGGACTGTTTTTAGTGAATAGGAAGGAAACATTTTAATTATCATAAGGTAGATTATGCAAGGCAAATGATTATCTATTAGATGTTTAAATAATCAACAGGGGAAAGGCTTACAACACATAGGAGACAAAAAGCGACTATCCATGATATTCATAAACAAATAGGAAAAACATAAACATAAGCAAAATATAAACATAAACAACCCCAAAGATAAATGAACACTTAAGAATACATTTAGGCATTTCACAGACGAGGTAGGACAAATGACTAGGAAACATACGAAAAGTCCAGCCTCATTGACAAGCATAGAAATGTGAGTCAAAAGAATATATGTTTTACCTGTCAGTTCGGCAAAGACTTAGAAGATAAATAGAAGGCAGTATTGGAGAGGAGATGAGAAGAGGGACACCCTCAAACACTGCTGGTGGCAATTTGATGGTAACCATCCAAATACAATGTGCATCTACCCTTTGACCCACCAAGTCCTAGGAATTTATCCTACAGAAGCATTTGTACAAATGAACACTTAACGTCTGAACAGTGATGTGTATTGTGCCTTTCTTTGTAATTGCAGGAAAAAATGTGGAAACAATATCCAACAATAAATTTTATGATGGTACATCCAGTTGACCATTAGATTATTATTAACATGAAATGAACCTATGCTTGCTAACAGAGAAAGATAGCCATGCTAAAAAAAAAAAAAAAAAAAAGCAGTTGCCAAAAACTATACATATGTGTAACTATAGCATTTAAAATAAAAGAAATTGCCAATATATATATATATATATGTGTGTGTGTATATATATATATATATATATATGAATGATTATCCTCTTCATACCCTCATGGTAGGACCGCACATCCCAAGCCCTGTGAAGTTAGCCATGCCATGTAATGCTTTGTGAATGAAATGTAAGCGCAGTCACTTCTGGGTAGAAGTCTTAAAAGGCAGTGCACAATTTGCACATTCCCTTCCCCTCAGGGACTCAATGAGGAGGTACTGAGCTAGAAGCATGGGTCTCTGAATAACCAAAATGATGATAGCCCCGTCCCTTCCTTCCCACCAACTCTCCTTCCCTCCCTCCCTCCCTCCCAACCCGCGTTGAATCCCTGAGTATGAGCAAGAAATGAACTTTTGTTGTTATTAAGCCACTGATATTTTGTGGTTGCTTGTTACAGTACAATTTACTCGTCCTGACACATGAGGGAATAAGAAAAAAATCTGGAAAGATGCAAACAAACTGTAACCATGGAGTTGCCTTTTTTTTTTTTTAATTTTTTTTTCAATGTTTATTTATTTTTGGGACAGAGAGAGACAGAGCATGAACGGGGGAGGGGCAGAGAGAGAGGGAGACACAGAATCGGAAACAGGCTCCAGGCTCTGAGCCATCAGCCCAGAGCCCGACGCGGGGCTCGAACTCACGGACCGCGAGATCGTGACCTGGCTGAAGTCGGACGCTTAACCGACTGCGCCACCCAGGCGCCCCTGGAGTTGCCTTTTAAACAGTTAGAAGGGGGATGGGGTGGGGAGTGGAGGGTTGGAGGTTTTATTTTATACACTTGGGAACTGTATACATTTCTATAAGTACATATTGCTCTAGAAAATTGAACAAACATATTTGTAAATAATCTAAGATGTCCAGAAAATTTAGCATTGTTGCTTTTTTAGATTCCAATAAACCACAGTTCCGACACAAAGAGAAATAAAACCTCCCTATGAGCATAAGGAACAAAACAGGAAAACTGTCCTTCATAAGAGTTCTAGGCAGATCGACAGAAGGACTTCTCAGAAAAGTAACATTCTACTGAATAGGGATGACAGGCACGGGAGAAATGCTGCCCTATTCTACCAGCTCCATTAAGGATGAGGTTTTATGATGACACAGAAGCAGATGGGGATAGAGAAAGGGTCGTCAGAACTGCCTGCTAGGACTTACAAAGGCATTTATAAAAATTACTCGATAATGGTTCAAACGCATCCAGGGAAACAAACATGCACACAAATGGCAGCCAAGGCAGCTGTTACAGCAAGGCACGACTTGACGTGACGTGAAAGGAGAGATGTTAGCCCATCTGGAATAGAGAAACATGGTTATTGTTCTCTCCAGCAAAAAAAGAATCTGTGCGGAGGGATCGCAGGGACATAACTTGGCTGCAGTGGAGCAGCCACAAGGAAGGGAGGAGCTCAAAACTAATTAAAGGACAACAAGGTTATTGGCCTGTTCACACCACCAAGTTTCTGTTATAAAATGTAATTAAGATGTCACGGAAATTCAGTGGAGAGAAAGGCAAACAGTATTCCTAGTGTAAACACTGGCACTTTAAAGATTTTCTGATTTAATCCTCATAACAACCCTACCAAGTATTTTATGCTCATTCTTAGAGATGAGGAATCTTGGGCTCAGAGAGGTAAAGCAAGTTGTCCAGGGTCACAGAGCCAAGGTTCAAACCCCTGTCTGGCTATAGTCTTTCCAGAGTCCATAGGGGGGGGGGACTATAGGAATGACAATAAAGAATAGGAATGATAGTAAAGGGTAAAGAAATCGGCCCAGAAAATCCACATCACTTCCACACAGCTAATGGGTATATTTACATACACGATCTCAGTTCTCCGTGTGAACTCAAATAGCTAAAATAAGCTTCCTGTGGTGATGCATAATAATTAATACACCAAAGTATGAGGTAGGTGCCAGGTTCAGAATGGAGGCTTTAAATTTTTCAATTAAATTCACAAAACCCTAAAAGTATAACTGATTTAAACAGAACTTTAAGGGGCGCCTGGGTGGCTCAGTCGGTTGAGTGTCCAGCTTCGGCTCAGGTCATGGGCTCACCGTTCGTGAGTTTGAGCCCCGCGTCGGGCTCTGTGCTGACAGCTCGGAGCCTGGAGCCTGCTTCGGATTCCGTGTCCCCCTCTCTCTCCGCCACACCCCTGCTTGTGCTCTTTCTCTGTTTCAAAAATGAATAAACTTAAAAAAAATTTTTTAACAGAACTTTAAGTCCATGTTATTTTAAACATTTTAAACCTAAACTACATCACCTTGATGTTCATTTAAATGTAACTGTTGGGGCACCTGCGTGGCTCAGTCAGTTAAGTGTCCAACTCTTGATTCGGCTCAGGTGATGATCTCATGGTTTGTAAGATCGGGCTCTGCACTGACCACATGGAGCCTGCTTGGGATTCCTCTCTCTCTCTCTCTCTCAAAATGAATAAGTTAAAAAACAAAATATAATATTAAAAAATGTAACTGTCCCTTATCCCCCAAGAGCTTTGTATGTTTTCACTATTTGCTGTATCCCAAGACCCCAAATATAGTCTGTCACAGAGCAGGTCTCAAAATATTTATAACATGATTCAAATAAGCTGGTCATACATGTTCTGGTTAAGCTGTAACCTTATATATGCAGATTAAATTCTGTAATAGTTTTTTTTTTTTCTTTTTTTTTTTAAATAGATCAGGGGCACCTGGGTGGCTCAGTTGGTTAAGCATCCAACTTCGGCTCAGGTCATGATCTCGCTGTCCCTGAGTTCAAGCCCCGCATCAGGCTCTGTGCTGACAGCTCAGAGCCTGGAGCCTGCTTCAGAGTCTTTGTCCCCCTCTCTTTCTGCCCCTCCCCCACTCAGACTCTGTCTCTCTCCATCTCTCAAAAATGAATAAACATTTTTAAAAAAATTTTTTACGTAGATCAAATAACCCACATCTGCAATTGCTCAAAGGATGAAAAATATAAATAACATTTACTCAATATTGACAAGTGTGTCAAACATTGGGTTAAGGCAATTTACATGCATTCCCTTATTTAATGTCACAAAAATTCTGCACGGTAAGTATCACTTGCCCGTTGTTACAGTTCAAGAGATTGAGGCTCAGATTCTATATTTAGTACATGGTTGGTCACACAAGTCATTAGTAGCGAGGATTTTCACTTAACTGTCTGAATCCAAAGTCCACGCTAGCTAGCTCCAGGACACAACACTTCCCTTCTAGAGAAAAAGGCACTTAAAGAGCAGGCAGTTACTATTACAATATGTCCTTGTCAAAGAATAGATTTAAAAGAGAAAGAGAATTATTGGATTTTTGCATTCAACTTCCGCTGGCTCAAAACCAGAACCCAGAATGCTACAAAACTGAGGCTATTTACAATAGAGAGTATGCTTACATAACCCGGGAAACGGTTCTGACATATTGACCACAAAAACCAAAATTTTAATTTGTACTAGCTATAGAACTTGAATGTGAGCCCCTGGAATTTGTTGTCTTTTAAAGGACTATTGAGGTGTTCGTGTGGCTTCATGAAGCTATTACATATACCATTTGTTCAAACAACAGTGGTAGTGAGTTGTGATTTTTATGGAAGGACAAGTTAACTGGCAAAGGGAAAATTCTGGTGGACTAGGCATTATAATGACATGTCTGTTGAAAGGAGAGCATTTGATGGAAGAGGATATAACTGTTCTTAAATACCATGCTGTTTTAAAAAATGGAACATAAATTGCAAGGACTATCATTGAAACAGGAAAGGGAGGTAAGATTAAACTATATAATTTTTCATTTTACAACCGCACCTTCCAGAAGGAATGAGATACAGCAACTCATACGGCAGGATCACATTCCTAGAGGAGCAAGGCAACTCAGCTAGTCAAATGGCACCCAAATAGCTTCTTCTCTGTGGGCAGCAGCAAGATAGGATTTGGAAGGTACAGGCACCAATGTTCCCCCTGCCAGGTAGGATATATTCAGTGTGTTTTATTTTAAGTCCTATTTGCAATAGCACTCTCCTGGTTCTGAGCAACTCCGCTGTCATTTGAGAGTTATGAGTCAGACAAATGGAGCGTTAAGAAGTGGAGAATTATAAACACATCGGCAAGTGTGCTTTGGAACAAGACAGACTACTGTATGAACCCTGACTTTCCCTCTTACTTACTGTGCCCACCTCAATTTCTTCACTCAGTATCTGGGACTACCAATGATAGAATAACTACTAGTGGGGTGTATTCTAGCAAACGATTAGCAAAGAAGACAGTATAGGATTGTACACTGGCTATGAGCACAGGCTCTGGATGGCTTTGCCACTTGTTACCCGTGTGGCCTTGGGCTAGCCCTATATGAAACTCCCCCCGAGCCTCAGTTTCCTCATCTGTAATTTGGGAATGATAATAGGATCTACTTCGGAGGGTTGCTGTGAAGATTAAATAAAATAATCCATAGTAAATGTCTAATTTTTAATGAATATAAGCACATAGTATGATGCCTAGCATATAACAGATATTTAATAAACAGTAACTGATATCATACCTTATAACAGGACAACATAATAAGTATACACATGCTGCAGAAAGGCTGGATAAATTCAGAAAATAACACATGATTTGGAGTCTCTGAAACAAAGAACTCACACTGTCATAGATCTTGGGACAGGGGCTTATGCAAGGTGTTATCAAAAAAGGTCCTTCCATCAAATCTCTGAGCGCCCTCGCGCACTCAGCTAGCTGGTGTCCATGGCACCACTGTGCACGTATACACAACCTGCAGCTCCAGGGAGGGCAGCTATTCTCCTTGGTGTCTTTTCCCTAGGGTTTAATGATGGTGTCAAAACTACAAAGAATACACAAGAGATGGGGAGAGAGGCTCACACAATTGAAAGAGGACCATACAATTCCATAAATATTTATTGAGCACTACTGTGAGCCAGGAAAAATCCCTCTCTTTCATGTGGGCAACTTCAACAAGCGACTCCATAAACCTGATTTTGCTATTCTAAGATAACTTTCGCCTTATCTATAAGTTAACAGGGCCAACACTTGTGAATTTTCTTTTGAGAGGCAAATTCAACATTGTGGACATGGTTGGATTAGACCCGACCAGAGTAGATACAACTGAAAACAGAATCACCAGAGAGTTGGCGTGGTTCACCTGGGGCTGAGAGAGTGGGCAAGAGGAGCTGAGTTTATATATGGCAAGATTCTGTGATCACATTCAGGCAGGAGCTCAAGCTTCCTGGCCTGGCCTCCGACGTCCTCCATGATCTGGCTTCTTCATCTCTCCCGCTTTCCCACGTGCTCCCTAAGCATCGTGCACACAAAATCCCACCCTGCACACAAAATCTGATCCATCCTCCCTGCCTTGTGCCTATTCTGTATGGAATGGCCATTACCCATTCAACTCCCAGACTGGACCCGCCATTGTGTGCATGTCTTTCTCTCAAGCCAGAAGCTGCTGGAGGGCAAGGAGGGAATCCCACTCACATCCGTATGTGTAACTCCAATCCAGGGACTGCAGATAGAGATCCAGTAGGAACAGTGAGAAGAGCCCAGAATGAAGGCTGGTTTCAAACGGAATCTCTGTTTCAAATGCTAGCTTACTAGCCACTAGTAAATTGCCACTTACTAGCCACATGACCTTGGATAAGTTAACCTCTGTATACTTCAATTTCCTCTTCTGTGAGATGGAGACAATGAGGCACTTAACTGGGTTGTTGGGAAAATCAAATCACCGTAGATACATGAAGCACTTGGAAGAGTGCTTGGCACAGGGTTAAGAGTTATGTAAGGCTTCATTATAGCTGTTGACGTTCGCTATCCTGGTGTTTAAATGTGTGTGTGATAAAAAAAAAAAAAAAATGAAGGGGGAAGGGAGACTGTGTCCTGTAGCCAAGCAAACGCTGAGTTCACAGCTGGCTCAGCGCTGCCCTGCTAAATGGACTGTCCGGTGCCGCCCCTCACTGTGCACTCTCAAAGGAAACACTGAGCTTTCGCCCTGGCTGGTGTTCATGACCTCATTTCTTACCTGGGCTCCCCGTCCACCCCAGCCAGTCGGGTACTCTCAATCCCGCAGCGACAGCACTGCACGAATACAAAGGACACCAAGCCTTGTGTCCCAGCCCTGGTCCTCAGACACCAATGTTGAGCATTACAGATGATCTTGTCCAACATCACTCCTGAAACATATGGGGAAACTGAGGCCTGGAGAGGTTGTGTCTGTCTACGCTTTGTTAGTGACTGCTT
This sequence comes from Lynx canadensis, assembly GCF_007474595.2. Taxonomy (NCBI): domain Eukaryota; kingdom Metazoa; phylum Chordata; class Mammalia; order Carnivora; family Felidae; genus Lynx; species Lynx canadensis. Next base: position 81,044,672 of record NC_044315.2, read on the forward strand.
TTCATGCACTCAACTTTATGGTAGGTACTAACAATACTAAAATCATTATTAAGGCTGAAAGGGACTTAAAGTTTACCTACTCCAGTACTTTTCAAACTCCAATTCTAGAGTGTCAAGACGAAATGTGAGCTCTGTGGCAAGTATTTCATTCATTCATCTGGTAAATATTTATGGAATACCTATGATGTGTGGCAAGTATTTCATTCATTCATCTGGTAAATATTTATGGAATACCTATGATGTACCACAAGTCAAATACCACTCCTGTCCTCAGCACCTCACAAACTCATAGGGAAGAGTGACATTAATAATCACACATCTAATAGGAAGTCCTGTTGTGACTGAGTTTGTTTTAAAATATACCAGAAGGGGTATCTCCACTTACGTGCCAATATACTTTCTGGGCGAGAGGAAGAAGGCGAGGTTGGGGCGGTGGGGGGAGTTACAGGTAATGCCTGGCAACTGCCCACTCCACTGGTTTACCAGCACCAGGGTCTCATGTAGACTACAGACATGATGTCACCAGAGAGCCTGGGAACCACTGAGCTAGCCCAACCCACCCTCATTGAAAGACAGGCAAACTAAGAGGCTTAAAGAGTTTAACTCACTGGTCAAACTAGCATAGTCGATAAATGGAAGAACCTTAAAATCTTGTAGTGGCTCACACACCTTCCAAAAACAAGTCCACATCCCACAGCATGACCTGTGGTCTGACCCCGCTCCTTTCTCCAGCCTCACCTCACCACCATCCTGCCGCCCACTCACCTCCAGCCATACTGAGCTGCATGCAAAGCCCCACATGTGCCTCTGCTGTGCCCATACTATGCCCTCTACCAGAGTTCGAACTCATTGGCCCTAAATAACTCCTACTCCCTTTCAGCACTCAGAACTCAGCTCACATCTCTCTCCTCCAGGAAGCCCTTCGTGAGATGGCCCTCTTCTTCTCCCACAGCACATACACCTTTACATAGGGACAGGGAAACACTCATCACACAGCGTATCCATCCATTCAACAAGTATTTATTGAACACCTTCTGTGTGCCAAGCACCTGAGGATATGGCAATAAATAAAACAAAGCCCCTGCCCTCATGGGGCTTACATTCTAATGAGGGAATAGGTAACAGAGTGTCAGGTAGAGTTTTGTGCTATTCGATAAAAGAAAGAAGAGGAACGGTTGTAGGAGGGACAGATCGTGGGGGAAGGCTTCTCTGAGGAGGAAGCATTTGCTCAGAGATGGAAAGTGACAGTAAGACATGCAAATACCTGGGAAAAGAGCATTTCAGGAAGCAGCAGCAAAGACCTTCTAATCACTGCAATGATTTCTTTGTGTTTTTTCCCTACTGAACTGTAAGGTCCTTGAGGGCAAGGGTTACATCTTAAGCATCTTTGATTTCCAGAGTCAGCACCCACAGCAAACACCCGTGGACCAAGTACCCGAACCTGGCATGCATGCCTGCTGGTTTCTGAGTCCATCTGGTTCCATCTCGCAAGATCTAGCCAGCTTCATGTCTCTCCCTCCCACAGCGCTAAGCTGAGCACAGCTCTCCTTGCCTGATTCTCAGCCTTGCCTGATTCTGTGGCCTGGTTTCAGTCCCTGGATTCTCTCTTTATTAGGACCATGGCACTGACAAGTTCTCCGATTTTATCTTGTTCTGGCCCAGACCTGGGACCCTGTCCAGAGCTGGGAGCCTCCCTCCAGGTTTCCTAGGCATGGAAGTCCTCCTCTGAATCCCAAGCCCCAAGCCTGGGGACCCTGACACCTGGAGTCAGACTTCCCCAATGGCTAACCCCTCCCTACCTGGACGCCTGCCCTGCCTGATTCTTGTCTTCCCTCCAAACCACACGTCTCCTTCCTGTTGGGACATCAACCCTCTGACCTCATCAATCCTTTCTGCGCCATCTCTCCATATGTTCCAGCTTCATAAAACCATTCCTGAATGTCTGCCATAGCCAAAGCACAGAGCTAAGCACCTGAGTCTTTCACGTCACCTGCTGCGGATTCCTGTTACACCAGCAGACCATCTGGATCTAAGTCTCTAGACTTGACTGTCCTAATCACAATCCCAATATTCCCGAACCCCTGTTTAAAAAGCCTTAGAAGCTGAAAATAAAGTCAAATGGCTTTATCCACTCAGCCAACTGCGACAGACACTCCTGGGTGTCTTTGGTGCTTCATTCCAGCCCCCACTAGGTCTAAAATGGGCTCAGGGAGGAATAACCCATTCCTTCATCCACCCTTTCAGCCACCGCTCATTGACACATGCTATAGCCACATGCCAAGCCCTAGAATATAAAATACGGTTCCTGCACTGATGATAATGGTGGTGATGGCGACGGTGATGGAGGAAGAGAGAGGAGACGGTGCTAAGATTAGTTACCATTTATTGCGCACGTTGTGCTATGCTACAATAAGCAAGGAGTCTTCTAATACTAACAAAACTATGAGACACTTATTAGCTTCGCTTTACAGAGAGGAAATAGGCTTAAGAGGTGAAGCGACTGGCTCAAAGTCACACAGCTAAGTGGCAGGGTGTGGTGAGAACCTAAGTCTGTCTGCCCCCAAAGTACAAACTGTTCACTGCTACACAGTTAAGTGCTGAGCAAACAGAACTTAAATGAAGAAGTGAAAGAAAGAGTCCCGGGCCCCGAGGACTCAAAGCTGGTGGAGGAGACAGACACATAAATAGGCTAAGATCTACAATGCAGGGGAGTGCTGATAGGTAGAAACCAGAGCTGTAGGGGAGCCAGGGGAAGAAGCTGTGGCTAACTTGACCTGGAGCGGGCTGAAAGCCTTCTGGAGGAAGCGACTTTGGGGCTAGGCTTTGAAGGATGAGCACTTGGAGCCTGGCGCTCGGCAGGAGCTCAGCCCTCAGCCCTGGCCTGGGCCGCGCCGGGTCCTCCGAGGTCGAACTGTCCACCCTCCCGCCGTGCCCACGCGGCCGGGCCAGGCCTCACCTCCTTCCACTTGAGCTGGCGGATGCTGATCTTCAAGGCGTCCAGGGAGGTCCTGGCCTTGGAGCTGTCCACAGTGACGGGCCGCTGGGAGTGGTACTCGTCCGCCGCGCGGCCTGAGCTCCGTCGGCCGCCCTGGCCCTTGCTCCGGGGCTTCCCGTGCGGGCAGAGGCCCCGCGCCCGCGCCGCCTGCGGCTTGGCCGGGGGCAGCGTGGGCGGCGGCCCGCGGGACGACGCGGGCGTCCCCCTCCTCGGCCGCGCGGGGCTGCGCCGGGGCCGGGTCCTTGGGCTGTTCCTCTGGCGTCTTGCGTTCCGGCTCCCCGGCCGCGCCCGAGTCCACGCGGACCTGCTCCGCCGCCGCCAGCGCTTTGGTCACGGCCACCGCCTCCGCCTCCCACCGGGCCGCCAGCTCCCTCTCGGAGCTGCCCCGCTGCATTGCGCTCAGGGGCCGGTGCCAGCGCCAGTGCCACCGCCGGCCGCCGCCGCCGCCCGTCCGCCGCCCAGGCCCGCGACCAAACTGCCGCCGCTGCCGCCGCTGCCACGCGCTCCCCGCCCGAGACCCGTTGCCATGATCGCTCAGGCTTGGGTTGACAAGGGCAGTCGCCGCCTCGGGACGGGGCCCGGAAGGGACAATCGCCGCTCGAGCTCCCGCGACCTCATAGGAGGGGGCGCCCACGTGATCGGCCTGTCACAGAAACCGCGGCGGCCCATCTTGGAAGAGGGCGGAAAGCCGCCTGAGCCCGGCCGGAGGAAGGGGGCTGGCTTTCTGACGGAGCACAACTTGGAGAAGCAGAAGGTGAGAAGGGGTGTGCTAAGGTGTTGGGCACTAGTGGGACTCCTGAGCCTGGAGCTGCGGAGAGAGACGAGAATCTCAAACTAAGGGCCCACTTGCCCCTCTCCCCGACCCCGTACACAGTCGCTGGGATAACTCCCAGTCGGAAGGGGAAGGCAGAACCTCACCTGCTGGAGGGAACTGCACCGTCGGAATCATCTCTATCTGATGATGGACGGGACGAGTCCAGGCCCTGGGGGATTAGCTTCCGCTTAAGAACACCTGGCTGGCCCTGGGAGAGCCCCAGAGCTGAGAAGGGAGACACCTTCCCTGTTCTCAGAGAGCGCCCTATGGGATGGAGAAGCCCTACTCATTCCCAGTCAACTGGAGGGCATTAACACTGCTTTTCTTATTATTTCACTTTTCTTTTTATTGTGGTAAAATAAACATAACTAAAATTTACCGTTTTTTACCTTTTTAGGTGTGCAGTTCAATGGCATTAAGTGCGTTCACATTGTTGCGTGAGAAACTATCACCAACAACCCATTGCTGGACTTTTTCATCTCAGACTGAAACTCTGTACTCGTTTAAACCGTAACTCCCCGTTCTCCCTTCCCCCAGCTCCTGGCAACCAGCATTCTGCTTTTTTCTCTATGAATTTGACCGCTCTAGGGACCTCATTACATATGAGTGGAATCATACAATATTTGTCCCTGTGTGTCTTGCTTATTTCACTCAGCGTAATGCCTTCACGGTTCACACCGTGTTGTCGCATATCTCAGAATGTCATTTCTTTTAGGACGGAGTAATGTTTTTGCTGCCTGTATCTACCACATTGGTCTTTACCCATTCATCTGTCCAGTGGACATTTGGGTTGCTTCCACCTGTTGGCTATTGAGAATAATGCTGCTATGAGCACGGTTGCACAAATCCCTTTTCAAGTCCCTGCTTTCATTTCTTTTGGGTTGCAACATATCTTTAAAGCCAATGCAAGGAGAGGATTCTCCCTTCTCACCTCAGGGAGTCACATTTATTGTTTTTTGTTTGTTTTGTTTTTTAGGGAATGCAGGCTGGGAAGGTGTAACAGCATCCCAGAATCCCAGACTAAAGACTGTATCATAACTACTCACAGGTGGCCGCTCTTCCTTATTCATCTGCCCAGTCTCTTGGTTGGTTGGTTGGTTGGTTTGGTTGGTTGGTTGGTTGTTTTGGCCCAGAGATTCCCCACCTAAATAAACTGCCTTGAAATACACTAGCAATAAATTCAAGAGATCAAAAACGTCATTTTAGCAGCAGAGGGCGCTCTCATCTCTTTCCTCTGAAGGCCATCATAGCTTTATTCAGTGTTGTAGTTATGTGACTGCCTGTGCCTGAGTTATCTGGGGTGCTTAGTTAGAATGCAGGCTCCTGAACCCCAACCCCAGAGACTTTGATGCAGAACATTTGGGTGGGACTGGTGGGTATGTAGTGTTAAGTTAGCTCCTCTGCTGATTCTGAGTCAGCCAGGGGCAAGCCCCATTGATCTGGGTCTATGTCAGTCTTCTCTGGAGATCCTTGGAGCTGTCCGTGGTGCCAAGGAGAATGCCTCACCACTCCCCAATCTCTCTCCACCAACCTACTCCCTCTACCAATAATCCTGTCTCTCCTCCTGGCATCCCTGGTCTCATCCAGGGTACCCGCCTTATTCAGTCATTCATGCATGAAAGTGTGGAGAGACTTAACTTACTCCTCTCCCCGGCCTCCTAAAAACCATTCCATCTCCAAGTCTTATAACGTTTTACACTGAAATGTCTCTCTCATCTTTCCTCTTTTATCTATCCTTATTGTCATTGGCCCAATTCAGGCCTTTAGCCTGGACCATTGCACCAGCCTCCTCATGGGTCACCCTTCATCAGACCCCACTCAGATGTCTCCATCTTGGATAAGCTTTCTTCAGTGTCCACAAGCAAGAAATAGTTACTCTTTCCACTCTTCTACTGACATACATGATAACCCTCTACCCTGGTCTGTCTGTCACACTGTAGAGAAATCTTAGCCTCCTCCGTTAGTCTGGGAAGGAACATGTCTGGTCTGATTCATCTCTGTATGCCATTTGCAGGGCTAGAACAAAGAGGTCCTCAGAAAGTAGTGTGAATGAATATTTTTTTATTTTATTTACTTTTGAGATGGGGGGGGGGTGTGGAAGAGAGAGAGAGGGAGAGAGAATCCCAGGCAGGCTCCATGAGATCATAACCTGAGCCGAAATCAAGAGTCAGATGCTTAACTGAGTGAGCCACCCAGGCGCCCTGGAATGCATAATTTAATAGTTGTTTTCCCACTTCATTTGACAAATCTGGAAAGGCCATTCCATGCAGAGATATTCGTGTGCATTTGGCTTTGAATCTCAAAGATCTTCTGCCTAAGGGACTTTGCACATGCCCTCCCTTCTGCCTAGAACACTCTCTAGAACTCTGCCTATCTCTCCTTCAAGATTTGGTGTGAATGATACATCTACAGAGATACCTCTGATTTCTCTATCTAAATCAGATCTCTTCAGATGAAAGAACAATACAGGAGAGAAAAACAAGAAGAATCACAAGGCAGTATACAATTGAGTGCCAAATAAGGCAAGAAGTGAAAAAATTGTTTAGGAGTTCAAGGAATGGAGAAGTTACTGTGAATTAGAAGGCTAGATAAGACTTCCTATAAGAGATGGAATATAAACTTTGAGTCTTCAAGATGGTGTAAGAATGAGATAGATAGAAAGTAGGTGGGGTGGGGTGCCTGGGTGGCTCAGTCAGTTAAGCATCCAACTCTTGATTTCAGCTCAGGTTGTGATCTCACTGTTTGTGGGCTCGAGCCCCACACTTAGTCAGTTAGGTATCCAACTCGATTTTGGCTCACGTTGTGATCTCATGGTTCATGAGCTTGAGCCTCATGTCAGGTTCTGCACTGCGTGGAGCCTGCTTGGATTCTGTATCTCTCCCTCTCTCTCTCTGCTCCTCCCCCACTCACGTGAGCATGTACTCTCTCTCTCTTTCAAAATAAATAAACTGTTTTTAACAAATTTAAAAAAAAAGAAAAGAAAGTAGGTAGGGTGGTCATTCCAGAGGCTGCCGGCAGGACTGCCATGTGCAGTCATGCAGGTGGCCCAGGAGGCCTCAAAAGGGCTGGAATCCAACTTGTACTCTGCCCACCAAGCTCCAGCCATTGAGGCTTTGTCCACTAGAAGGGAACACCTTCCCCAATTGGTTCAAGGCTCCCAGGGCTAGTGGAGGTCCCGCACTGAGAGGACAGTGAGGAAAGGCACTGTACAAGTAGACTTAAGAAGGGGATAATCATGTCTCTTTGGGGGGCAGGAAGCAGACCACACTGGTTGAAACACAAGCCTTAGAGGAAGGGAGGACAGACAATGAGGCCCATTTGAGCTCATTGTCAGGCCTTTGACCACCTTGGCAAATTCTGACTCCTCCAGAAACTGTGTTAGTGGAGAGTCCAACCCCAAATGGGACTCCTCAAAGAAAAGCTTCAGTTACAGCTGCTGAGGAGCAAACAGCAGGTTAGAATTAGAGACTAGGACGACTTCTAGAAAATATAAAAATGTGTTAAAAAAAGGGGCGCCTGGGTGGCGCAGTTGGTTAAGCGTCCGACTTCAGCCAGGTCACAATCTCGCGGTCCGTGAGTTCGAGCCCCGCGTCGGGCTCTGGGCTGATGGCTCGGAGCCTGGAGCCTGTTTCCAATTCTGTGTCTCCCTCTCTTCTGCCCCTCCCCCGTTCATGCTCTGTCTCTCTCTGTCCCAAAAATAAATAAAAAACGTTGAAAAAAAAAATTAAAAAAAAAAAATAGATCCCCTCCCACCCCCCCATAGTTCTCTCCTTTTCTTTCACAGCACCCACCACGCTTACTGTGGGGATCTTGCTTGTTTATTTGACGTGGTCTGTCTTGCTGGCCAGAGTCCAAGTGCCTGAAGTGTAAGGTGCTCACTGTTCTTGTTGACCACTATATCCCAATGCCTAGTTCAGTGCCTGGCAGAACTATTTCTTGAATGAATGAATGAATGAATGAACGAACGAATGAGTGAGTGAGTGAATGAATGAATGAAAAAGTAAACCCAGATATTCAATAATAAGGAAATCGTTAAGCAAACCATGGCAAGTGCTGTCAATGACAGCTTTAGCCGCTTAGGAAAATGTTGATGATGTAACTAACACTAAGCAAACTGGTGCAAGCATTGCAATTAGAATGCTGAAAAACCCTTCTGCGTACATAGGGCCTGGAAGAATACAGAGACAAATGAGGACAGCTGTGGTGCGGGAGGCACGAGATCTTGGTTGAAATTTGCCTCTCCATTTGGACCAACTATATCAACCTTGGGGTCTTCATATCCTTAGACCCAGAAGTCCATCCCACTTCCAGAGGTTTCCACTGTGAATCAGAAAGGCAGACTAAGCTTTCCATGGTGATATGTTACCAGGAAAAACCCTCTCTGCCCCCGGCACTGTGCTGCGTATTTTATATATGCCTTGCCATCTACATACAGCAGCCCTGGGATAGGTCCCATCAGAAATCCCATTTTACAGATCAAGAAAGAAATTGTTACTCAGAGAAGGCACTTGCCCACGTCACACAGCTAGTAAGGGGTTCTAGCTCAGCATGGTCTGACACTGGCACCCAGCTCCCAACACCCACGCTAACTCCCACACCAGGACTTTGTGCACAAAAATACTCAACATATGGAAAGGAAGGGAAAAAAAATAGAGAAACCAAAAACCAAACCCTTAACTATAGAGAACAGCAGATGGTTACCAGAGGGGTAGTGGGTGGGGGGTGGAGGAAAGAGGTGAAAGGGATTAAAAAGTACAATGATGATGCACACTGAGTCATGTAGAGAATTATTGAATCACTATATTATACACCTGGAACTAATATAATGCTGTATGTTCATGATACTGGAATTAAAATTTTTAAAAAATTAATAAAAGCTAAAAAAAATACTCAACAAATGTTTACACATAACTGAACCCATATGTATGTCTGTGTATTTGTATATAAATATATATACACACTAATCCTCAGCCATGTGAAAATTGTATGCAGAGAAAAACACTGGAAGCAAATATGCCAATATAGTAATAGTGGTTATCCTGGGTGGCAGAATTAGGAGGACTTCGTTTCTTCTTTATTTTTTTCTATATTTTCCAAATTTTCTGCAATGAACATGCATTGTTCTGATAACTGGAAAACATATAATTTTTAAATAAAATAAACATTCTTTGATTGTTCTATCACTTTTGCAGCAAGTCCATTTCTGGGGAGACAGGAAGGAACAGTTCAAGGGAGAGGGATGTAGGCAGCTTGTCCTCCAGCTGTTAGTTTCTGTCCTGTTAGTATCAAAGACCACCGCCAGGGGGCACCTGAGGCCTGGTTTTTGCAGAGGCTGAAGCGGGATGAGGTACAGGAAAGACCCACAGCAAGGAGCTTCTGAGTAAAACTCAAGAGTTCCTGCCTGACTCTATTTGCAGACACACTTTTGCACCACTTGGCTTTTGCAAGTGTTGCTGTCTCTGCCTGGTGCACCCCCTCCACACCCACTGACCCCTTGTATGGTCAGCGAGCTGTTTGTCCTTAAGCCTCAGATCCCAAATCTCCTCTCCTTTTAGAAACGCGGTGATAGAGCACCCAGGAGCACCAGGGTTCACTGGAACAGGGAGTGATCAATCTCAATGAATGAGCAGGGGCACCTGGGTGGCTCAGTTGATTGAGCGTCTGACATCAGCTCAGGTCATGATCTCACGGTTCTGAGTTCAAACCCTGCATTGGGCTCTGTGCTGACAGCTCAGAGCCAGGAGCCTGCTTTGGATTCTGTGTCTCCCTGTCTCTCTGCCCTTCCCCCGCTTGTGCACACGCTCTCTCTCTCTCTCTCTTGCTCTCTCTCAAAAATAAGTAAACCTTAATAAAAAAATGAATGAGCAGAAGGCTTCATGTGCAGTTTGGGGTTAACTATTGCTCAAATAGGTGGTTTCTTCTTGAATAACAATACTAGCCATTGTTCACTGTGCACACGTGTATGAGCAGGGACATCAGTCTTCTCCTGCTCTTGGACTTATACCTTCAGCTCTCTTGGGGCTCCAGTTTGCCAACTGTAGCTCTTAGGACTTGTCAGCCTCCATAATCACATGAGCCAGTTCCTTATAATCTATTGGTTCTTTTTCTCTGCATGTAAACAGTAATATGTATACAGAAAGTTCTAGAGATTTTCATGAACTGACCACACGCATGTAGCAACAACCAAATCAAGAATCAGAACATCCCCAGCACCCTGGAATCTCCCTTATGTTTCCTTCAGTCATCCTCCCCCAACCCCAGGGGAGCCACTTTCCTGACCTCTAATGAGATAGATGGATTTGTTTAAAATATAACAAATTTTAACTGACTTCAAGTTTTTAATGAATCCAAGCCATACATGCACTTGGTGCAGAGAGGATCAGAATGGGGAATTGTCTTCAAATACAAGGGACAGTGGGGTCCACAGTGGGCAAAGTCCACAGAGACTGGGGCTCTGCTTCATGGCAGGGCCTCGAAAACTTCACGTGATGTCTATCAGATGAGCATGTCTTCCCCCCCCCGCCCCCCAACCACCTCATGTCCAATGCTGTGAGCAGGAGTGGGGTGGGGGTGGGGGTCCTGGAGGACAAGAGGAGGGAGCCTGGCAGAGAGCATAGCTGAGGAAAGGCCCCCGAGTGATGACCTCAGAATTCAGGAGAGGGATAGGGTGCTGATGGGTGTGGTAAACACATGGGGAGGTTGGCAGATCAGTGTTAAAACAAGCTTCTTCCCATAATCATGGGGATCCCTGGGAGGCTTTTAAGCAGAGGAAGGACACAGTCAGATTTGTGTTTCAGAATGAACACTCTGAGCAGTGAGAAGAAGTAACTAGCATAGACTGAGCTAGACACTGCTCTCAGCCCTTGACATGCGTTGTCTATTTCATGTTCACAGCAACCTAGTAAGCAGATAGTGTTGGTATCCCCCATTTACATAGCAGCGATCAGCCCAAGAAGAGCGAGCTAGTGCCTGACCTCATACAGCTGGAAGGGGCAGAGCCAACTGTGGCCCAGAGCCTGACCCTTAACCTCACTTAGAAGACGGGTGGTCGGCAGGAACGGAAGTAGAGAGACCAGTGAGGTGTCTGTTGCAGTTGAGCGGCCAAGGTGACAAGATGGGGGTGGGGGTGGTCCATGGGAAGAGAGCAAGGCGTGAGGGGACTGGGGAGATTCCTGCTGTTCATACCACCGCAGGGTCCCTTTCCCTGGGCCCCAAACGCTGGGCCTGGGCTCCCTCTCACCAGCTTGATTCTGGGGGTCCTGGAGACCCCTAGCCACCTCCTCCTTAACCATCCCCAAAGACTCATCCTTTTTATGCTTTCAGTCATCCAAGGAAGATGCTGGGGAGAGGGCAGGGAGTCTGGGGTCTCACAACCCGGGTCTCTGCACTGAGGATCCTGACCCTCTGTGGGAGGATCTCCGGAAGCCCTGGGGTTCCTGCCTCCCTCTAGTTATCCTCCCAAGGATGCACGGGGCTGATCCCAGCTGTCTCCAGCCTCTTCCCCTTCTAGGCCTCTTTCTCCAAGCATCCCTCTCCTCTGCCTTCCATCCCAAGGCCAGCGTCCCCTCACTTCAGGTGGGGGAGTGGCCACTAGGAGACCTCTAGAATAGCAGCACCCTCCCACGGATCCCCTGTCCTGGGAAACCTCCTAGAAAAGCCTGAGGTAAGGCAGGTGCCAGGAGGGTAGCCGCCCCTGGTGGACAAGGCGAGGGGGAGAAAATGGCTACAGGGAGAAAATTAAGCGCAGAAGGAGGCCTGATCTTGTCTGCCCCAAGAAAAAGGGAAGGAGGGGCACCTGGGTGGCTCAGTCGGTTGAGTGTCCAACTTCGGCTCAGGTCATGATCTCACAGTCCGTGAGTTTGAGCCCCACGTCGGGCTCTGTGCTGACAGCTCAGAGCCTGGAGCCTGCTTCGGATTCTGTGTCTCCCTCTCTCTCTGCTCCTCCCCTGCTCATGTTCTGTCTCTTTGTCTCAAAAATAAATAAAAACATTAAAAAAAATTTTTTAAAGAAAAAAGGAAGGAGGGAGGGGACAGGGGGAGGCAGGAAGGAAACCAAAATTTGCTCAGCAGTTCCAATATTGGGACAAACCTTCATGTAAAGGTGACAATGTTCTATAGTCTAGAGCAAGGGTCAGCAAACTTCTACTGCAAAGGGCCATATGGTAAATAGTCTAGGCTTTGCAGGCCTCCATCGCTACTCTGCCCTTCTAAGGAGAAGACCGCCCTAGACAATATGTAAATGAGAGGGCTAGCATGACTGTGCTCCAATAAAACTTTATTCACAAAAACAGGCAGAAAAGATGCTCAACAGTATTCGCCATCAGGGAAATGCAAACCAAAGTCACAATTAGATACTATTTCAGACCCACTAGGATGGCTATAATAAAAAAGACAAGTAAATATTAGTGAGGATGTGGAGACACTAGGAGCCTCATGTATACATGGTCTCATATATACGTGGTCTCATATATACGTGGTCCAATATAAACTGGTGTGGCTGCTTTGGAAAACAGTAGGGCAGGTCCTCAAATGGTGACAAACACAGAGGTACCATGTGACCCAGCAATTCCACTTCCAGGTACATTCCCGAGAGAATTGAAAGCACATGTCCACATGAAAACATGTACACGACTATGCACAGCAGCAGAATAGTCCCCGATGGAAACAACCCAAGCATCCCCCGACCAATAAATGGATAAATAAAATGTGGTATCTTCCATTCAATGGAATGCCATTTGGCAATTAAAAAAAAAAAAGAGTGGAGAAATAAATAACATAAGAAATTTCTCAGTGTATAATGACATGACTCTCCAGGAATTACTGAGAGCGTGCTTTGCCAAAATGAGGGGGTAAAGCAAAACAGAGGAAGACATGAGATTCACAGAGATTTGTAGCAAACAGAAAAATTTTAAAGGAAGTTCAGATCCATGAACCTTGAAAACATTATGCTAAGTGAGAGAAGCCAGATGCATGCTGTATGTTCTCGTTCACACAAAATGTCCAGAACAGACAAATCTACGGAGAGAAATCATGGCGTCTGAGGGCTGGGAAATTTGGGACACATGGCGACTGGGGGCCAAAAGATGCAGGTTTTTTCTTTTTTCTGGTTTGTTTGTTTGTTTTAGGATGATGGAAATGGACAGTGGTGATGAATACACACATCTGAATGAAATAAAAATCAGTGAATTATACACTTTAAAAAATATGAATTGTGTGGTATATGTCATATTGCAATAAAACTTAAAAGAAAAATAGTGAGCCAGATTCTTCCCACCAGCCATAGTTTGCTGACTTCCGACGTAAAACAGAGTGGCCAGACCGGGATGGAATTTTCGCTCTTTTTTGTGACCTCAGGCACATTTTATACGTTGCCTGTCCTCTGCTGTCCTCATCTGGAAAGTGGATCAATAATAGTGCCTATATCAGAATGTTGTTGTAGAAATTAAGCGAGGTGAAATCTGTAAGGTGTCTACACATAAGTGATCTATCAATGCTGGGGATTATTCTGGTTCCTGTTTAGAAGTAGAGACCAAGCCTGAGACAGAAGGAGGCTCTTATCCAATGTCACACGGTGAGTAAGTAAGAGTTCAAGTTTCAGTGTGTCCAGTGCTGAGTCTGTGATCTTTCCATTCGATGGTTCGCTCACGCTGTCTCCTGCTGGTAAGTCTAAGCTCACTGGGGTCCCTGGCCTGGCCCTGTGCCCTCTGGCCTTCCGTTTGCCCTATGCCAAGTAGGGAGGTTGGCCCGGATGCTCCCGAAGAACTTAAAGAGCTGAACGTATGACCTCTATTTCTGACTCCAGTCCTGCCAGGATGGCCAAGGCTGAGCCCAGGGAGCCAGGCAGTGCCCAGGAGCCCCGCCCTCACTCTGCACCCTGCTTCTGCCCTGTCACGTTCTGCCCCGCCATATCCCACCCTCCCTTCTATGACACTTTACAGACTGGTAAAGATGGCATGGAGATGCTGGGTCTCGGTGTCCCGGTTCCGCACACCATGCATCTCTGCACCGCCAGCATTAAGCCCAGAGACTGGATTTCCCACTGCCCTTGCTGGACTGTCATGCCAACCCCCAGAAGTGGGGACACGTGATATTCTAGCAGCAGGTGACAGATTAACAGCCAGGGGAAATCAGCTGGAAGTAATGCTAAGGCAAAGCGACACCGCCCTGAATTCCCCGAGGGCCCTGCGGAGGCAGAGAATAAACACCAAACTTCAAATGAGTTTTCCTAAAAGGTCAAGGGAAATTGAAAGTCACACACTCTTCCAAAAGCAGGTTTCTCTCTTGGAGAGCTATCAGGGTTTAAAAATATTTTGAAAGCAGTCATCTGAATGCAATCAAGAGAGATGCCTCACCCAGGTCAAGAAGTGGGGGCTGCTGGAGTGTCTCGGTGGAGTTCTCCTAGGGAAAAAAAACCAACACTACTGAGAGTTCAAGTGTAACCCAATTTTGGAAAGCAGTGTTAAAGAAAGTTGAGGGGAGGGAGGGATGAAGGGAGGGGGAGAGAGGGAATAAGAGAGAAGAAGCAGGCGGGGAAAGAGAGGAGGGGGAGGGGGGGTCTTTTCTTTTCTTGTTTCTTTCTTTCTGGCTTTCCTCGTTCCTTTCCTTCCTTTCCTTCCCTTCCCGTCCCTTCCCTTCCCTTTCCCTTCCTCTTCTTCCTGTCTTTCGTCTTCCTTCTTTCTCCCCTTCTGCCGCCCTCCCTCTCCTCTCTCCCTCCCTCCCTCTCTCCTGCTCCCCGGTGCCCTATTGAGACGAACTCCTTTTCTTGGTTGATTTACAGGTGAATTGAGGGAGGGGATTTCCTTCCAGTTTTGGACCTCTAGCTCCTCCATTTCCCCCAACCCCTCCACAACCAATTAGCCACTGAGCCCCACATTGACTTCTCTTGGAAACTACCAAATGGATTTTGAGACAGCTTGAAAGTTGTCTTGCCATTTCCCAGAGAAGCTGGTTGTGAGGACAAGACAGGTGAGTCCAACAGCCCTGTAGCCTCTTCTGTTGAACTCAAATGTGTGCATCCGTCACAATGGGCTATGTTATACTATGTGACAAACGTCCCCAAAGTCTCAGCAATTTAACACAAAAATCTATTTCTCGCTCACACTATGTATACAGGACAGGGACTCTGCACATAGTACTCATTCAAGGTCATAAGACTAACAGACAACACATGTGTCTATGACCACCGTGGGTGGGAAGAAAGGAAACAAGGTGAGATACGTACTAGCCTTTAAAGCTTCACTCAGGGGCACCAGGGTGGCTCAGTCGGTTGAGCGTCCGACTTCAGCTCAGGTCATGGTCTCACGGTCTGTGGGTTCCAGCCCTGTGTCAGGCTCTGTGCTGGCAGCTCAGAGCCTGGAGCCTGCTTCTGATTCTGTGTCTCCCTCTCTCTCTGCCCCTCCCCTGCTTGCTCTCTGTCTCTGTCTGTCTCTCTCTCTCAAATAATAAACATTAAAAAAAATTGTTTTAAAAAGCTGCACTCAGATGCAGTGCTTGCCAGTTGTGTTTAGATAGCATTGACCAGAGCAAGTGTAACTTCAGAGTTTGAGAAGATAGCAGTCCTCCCATGTGATAGAGGGGAACCAGAAATGTTTAGTGAACTCTCTAGACAAGCACGGTGCACGCCAGAGAGGGACAGGTCAATGGGACCCAGGCCCAAGAATCAAACTTCAAAGGGCAGCAGCGTGGCACCCAGGGAGCTTAGTGGCCCCCGGACCTTCTAGGATGAGGGCAGGAGAAGTGCCCAGTGTGTGCCCAGGCACTTGGTAGGCACCCAATAAATACAGCACTGCCTGGCCCCAAAAGGATGACAACAGAAGAATCGAACTGGGATGTTAAAGGTCATTTGGCCCAAGTTCCTGAAATGGGAAAAGAGAGGGAAACAAGGAAGGGACAGATGGGGAGTGGGGAGATGGGGAAAATGATCTTTCTCACCTGCCCCATCCAAGCAACAAAGCCCTAGCACTCAGCAGAACCTTGCTGTTCTCTAGCTTGGTAGAAAGCAGAGGGTCACTCTCTGTTCTACCACCTGTAGTGACAGGTGTCCCATAGGAGGGGGCTGTCCTCAAAGACCCAGCTTCCGAGGGGTCAGGTTGATGCTTGACACAGGGACTATGGCTGGGTGACTCCCTGATGGTCCCACCTGTAGACCCAGCCTCAGTTCATAGAATAGACCCCAACTTTGGCTGGGCCTTATGCTCAATGCAAGGGGATCAGAGGCTACTTCAAACTGCCTTTGACAAACTCAGTTTGCCTTGGCATGACAGGTGGAAAGTATTCTCAGTTGTATTTGGACCCACGTCTAAAGAAGGAAACATAACTATGGCAGACAGTGACACTGATAAACCCAGTGAACCACAGTCCAGCTCCAGTCAGGGCCATGTGACTTGCTTTGGCCAATGGAACATTAGCAAGTATGACACAAGCAAAGGTCTAAGGTCTTCTGCACTAGGACTTGCTGTCCTGGAATATTGCCTGATGGAAGCTACTGCCATGCTTAAAGATGCTCGGGCAGGACTGCAGGAGATAAGAGGCCCATGGGGAGGCCCTCCCCCGCCCAGGATGAGGAACTCTCCAGCCCCAGCTGAGCTCCCAGCTAAGAGCAGCCACAGGGTGACCTCAGCTATAGTGCATGGAGCACAACTTCCCTGCAGAGCCCAGTCAACCCTCAGAACCAGGGGAAAAAATGCATTGCCACTATTTTAAGCAACTCCATCTCAGGGTCATTTATTAAGCGTCGATAAGTAGATGAAAGAGTGACCTTCTCTGGGTCAAATAAATGGGCAAGATGCGCGCTCAATACCGGACATGGTTGCCTTCGTGCTTCCGATTTAAGTGACACTGAGAAACCTCCTTCACTCCTTTCCGCACGGAGGTGACTATGACCAAGCCCCTGGGCCTGGGGATGCTTCCTACCCACTGAGAGGACAGACACACCCATAAATGGCAGCAGAACTTGAAATGCTATAGGAAGGCACGCAAAGGAGTCAGGTGGGCCCTCTTGGCCAGGATGACCTTTCAACTGGCTCCTGGAGCAGACAGTTCACCGGGCAGATGGGGTGACAGGGGGGCAGACTGCTAGCCAGAGGGACCAGCGTGCACAAAGACAGAGTGCGAACAGCCTGGCGCAGTTGGCCGCCTACAAGCGCTGTGTTATGGCTGGAACATCTCTATATATAGCAGAGTGTGGGGAGAGGAGGCTGGGGAGGCGGACGGGGCCAAGTTATTCGGGGTCTTGCAAGGAGAGGGAGCGTGAACGCCATCCTGAGCTCACTGAGGGTTTGCAACCGGAGCAGGACGGGTTAGACTGACATTTCCCAACATAGTCACTCCGGCTACTGAGGAGAGAAAGGGCTGGAGGGAGGGAGTCTGGAGACAGCTGGTGAGAGGCTGACCTATTCATTCCTTCATTCAAGAAACTTTCACTCAACACCTACTATGTGGCAGGCACAGTTAGAAGGGGGAGAGACCTAGTGATGTTGGGGAGGGAGCCTGAAGGCAAGTGAGACAGCAAGTCTGGTGACCCCAGGCTGTCCCCAGGCTGCCTGGCTGAGAGACGAAGGGGTCGTTCCCTAAATGGTACCAGAAAGAGAATCAGGTTTGGGGGACAACAGTGAGTTTGGTGTTAGACACATTGGGTGTGAGATATCCATGGGCTAGGGGGGACAACTCCAGCCTGAATCCTCCATTTATGCCATGGGGGCAATGAGCCTGGTCCTTGGGCTTCTCCTGGTCCGCATTTCTCCTCCCAGTGGAGCCCTTTGGTGGTGGGTGTAAGAAAGAGGATGTTGGGGGTCCCAGGGGTGCTGGGGTGCTGGGAAAACCCATGGGAATTTGTCCAGAGGAGACAGGATGGGAGGAGAGGGGAAACTGAGGAACCTGGAGAGACGTGGGGGAACTTTAGTACCATCTGC
This sequence comes from Lynx canadensis, assembly GCF_007474595.2. NCBI lineage: Eukaryota > Metazoa > Chordata > Mammalia > Carnivora > Felidae > Lynx > Lynx canadensis. The sequence continues at coordinate 81,062,391 of NC_044315.2, forward strand.
CAACCTCCAGAAAGATGCCTGCTGAGGGGCAGGGGAACAGATGCCTCAGTTTTCTCTCTGGAAAATGGGACTGAGAAAATAGGTGAGGATTAAACCAGATAATCCAGGTAGAATTCTCATCAAGAGGCCAGCACCGTAACAACCACTCACTAAGTGACTGATACATTTGCTTGTGAGACCCCGAAAGCAGAGTTCAGGCCCAAAGACTGAGGCTTTCAGAGGCCCCTCCAGCCCCAGGCTGGGAGGGAAGAGAGAGGGAGCCAGGGTCAGGGAGAAGGCCAAGAAGCGAGGAGAAAAGCCCCTTCCCCTCCCCACCCTAATCCCAGACAATGGCTGCCAGGGGCACAGCCCGATCAGCTCTGCACCACCCTACCTAGTTGGCATCCACAGTCGGGGGCTTTGCTGTCACCCCACCCCCACCCCCGAGTGGCCCCCTACACCTGGCCAAGCCTCCTTTCTTTCCTCTCAGGAGGGACTCCCTGCTGGGCCACTCAGGACCCAGACCCAGGACCCAAATCCTCTCACTCACACTGGCCCCCAAAGATCACAGTCCAGGTCTCCTGGGCTGCCTCCACGGACGTCTGCCTGTGGGAATCCCACCTGTTTGTCAAGGCTGGGCTCAAGGGCTGCTACCTCCAGAAAGCCTACCCTGACTGCACCTCCCCTTCTCTCCCCACATCCACCTAAGTCAAAATGATGCTCCCTCCTCTGAGCTCTGTCTCTTCTTCTGTCCCTATTCTCAGGCTTCTTCATGGCAGGGCAGCCTGTTCCGGAGAGGCCAAGACCGCGAGCTCCAGACCGCAGACCCGCATCAGAGTTCTGGCAACAGGTGACATGCTGTGAGCACCTCCCACACGCCAGGTGCTGCGCTCAGAGCAGGGCGTGCTCTCTCTCCACGAATATTCGCTCAGGCCCTGCTCGGGCCTCCACGGATAAACTGAGCTAAGTACTTGACGACGTCTCAGGGCCAGTCACAGGAGCAGCTGAGACCTGAATGCAGGCCTGTGCGACACCACAGCAGGGACCTCACCCGCCTCCCCATCCAAAAATAAGAAGGCCGGCTGTTCCAGCTCAGCCCAGTGCCATCTGCCCGCAGCCCTGGGCGCTGACGCCAGCTCTGCCCCACCTGCTATTCCAAGCTTCGGGCTCCGTTTTCACAAGGGCCCTGGCCAGCTGTGGGCCTCCCTCCCAGGAGCAGGACACGAACGGGGCTGCCTCTGAGCCAGGGCCCTCGATGGCTGGGTTCGGGGGTCTCATCCAGGACCCAGTGGTGGCCAAGGTGGCTGGGCCAGGCTGCACTCCCACCCACGTCCATGCCCAGCTGCCCCTGCCCTGGAGCCGTCACCCGCTTTTAGTCTCCAAGTGGCTTCTGAGCAAGGACCAGGCTTTGAGCCCTCCCCCTCCAACTCAACTGGCCACATCTGTGGTCCCCAGGAGCACCTCGGGGTGGTCCGCGGGCCATGAGTGATGTGGCCACCCCACTCTCTGGCCATCCTAACTCTGTTTCCACCCTTGCTCCAGGCCCCAGCTCCTCCCACATACTGGGCTCGCGCTCTCTCTCTCTCTCTCTCTCTCTCTCACCTCAAGGCCATGACACACGCAGAGAACACACAGTGTGCCTGTGGGGCTCACAGGCTGGTGGAGGAGACGGAGAGCACTGGCAGAGGGCTGGGCTATGACAGGGAGGCACTGGGTGCTCAACCAGTGTGGACAGGCCCCGATCCAGCCTTTCCCCTGGCCCGGTGGGGACCAGATCCAGCACTCGCCAAGTGCCCTTCTGCCCTTTTCTTGTTTCCTCAGCAGCTGTAACTTGGGGCTCAGTCTGGAGTTTTGGAGTGTGGGGGGACAGATGTCACAGGCCACCAAGTCTGGCGTTGGGGTTTGTGCCTCCGGCCCGAATCTACTGACCCTTGAGCCCCTCCACATCCTACCCCACCCCCATTCGCAAGCAGCCTGCTCCTCTGAGGAGCCCTGCGGGTGCTCTGCCAGCAGGAATCCCGTGAGAACAGTCCTGGGGGGATTGGGTTCCCTTCAGTAAACATTTACAGTCGTAGTGAGAGCACCAGTGCCGAGGGTCGGCAAAGAGCCCACATGGGTCTTAGCCAATGCTCAGAGTGGCCCTGGGAGGGCAGAACTACTGCTGTCCCCATTTGACAGACTAGAAACTCAAGGTTCTCTTCGTTCATTCATCCATTCATTCATTCATCACTCCCTGAGCGCTGGGGTTGCAGTGGTGGCCATGCAGCTGGGACCGCTGCCCTGTAGGAACCCATTCCTAGTGGGACCAGGGGAGGAAAGGGAGCCTCCCCGCCCGCCTGGATGGGGGAAGGGGTCAGAGAAGGCTAGCCAAGGAAGGACGGAGAAGCTGAGGCCTGGAGGAGGAGGGTGGGAGGCAGCCAGAGAAAGGCAGGTCAGCCTGACCACAAGTCAGAGCCATGACTGGACCCAGTGGACTCCGTGTCCAGTGCCCTTGCCACCACACTATGCCGCCACACTGACTGCCTGTATAGCCAGGCCCTGTCCCAAGCACTAGATAGAGAGGGGCTGTGCCCTGAATACCACAGCGTGGGCACTGCTATGGGATCCCAGAGGGGTGGAGAGGTCTAGGTGGGCTTCACAGAGGGGGTGGCAGGTAAGCTGGGCCTTAGAAGATGCATCGGAGTCTGCCAGCTGGGGTAGGGCCGGCCCGTGGGGAAGGACGAGGCTGTGCAAAGGCTCAGAGATAAAATACGCTTCGCATTGTGGAGGTGTCGCATGGGAGGTGAGTGAAGGGGGTGTTTCAGGGAAAGGGTCTCTCAACGCCCGTGGCTTGATCAGGTCAGGGAAGAAACCTGAAGAGGCCCGAGAAAATAGGGCAGAGGGAGGAAAAGCTGGAATTGAGAAGGGAGCTAGGAGCCAGCCAGAGCTGGGGCTGACGCTTGGGGAGGGGACCAGCTGCCAGCAATCGGGCGAGTTGTTGGCTTCTCCATTCATTCCCAGACTCTCTCGGAAGCTGATTAGCTATTGTTCCTCCAGCTTCTTAAGAGGCCAGGGGATTGCAGGGAGGGAGGGAGGTGTGCCTGGAGAAGCTGCCAGGCTTCCGTGGAAGGATCCAGACGCAATTTGGGAGGCAGAGGAGTCCCCTCTGACACCCACCTCTGCCCTCTCCAGGTTCCCTCCTCTTCCAACCAGACTCGGGAGATGGGGGGGTGGGGGGGTGGGCGGGGTTGCGGAGAAAATTCCTAAAAATACTGAGACAAACTCAAACACATTCTGAGATGGAGGCATTTATGGGTGGCTCAGTCGAGTAAATGACACTTGATTTCGGCTCAGGTCACGATCTTGTGGTTCATGGGTTCGAGCCCCAAGTCAGGCTCTGCCCTGACAGTGTGGAGCCTGCTTGGGATGTTCCCTTGCTCCCTCCCTGTCCCTCCCCCACTCCCATATACACACACACCCTCTCTCTCAAAACAAATAAACTAAAAAAAAAAGCATGGAGTTGGAGGGTGAACAGGGCAACGGAAAAAAATCCTTGACTCATCAGACTGACTGGAGCTTGAATTTTATCTCAGGGCATACTTACTGTGTGACCTTGGGCCAGCAGCCTAACCTCTCTGAGCCTCGGGCTCTCAGTAATTTGCTGAGAGGGTTGTAGGAGGCAATGAAGGCACAGTGGTGGCAAACAGGAGATGCCCAGTGGACGTGCAGTGCAGGAGGCTGGGAGAACTGGATGGCTAGCTCCATGTTTGGCTCTCAGCGGGGCTATCCCGGAGCAGAGTCCCAAAGGGGAGGTCGGGTCGAGGGGCTCAGCACCACCCAGGGAGGAGAGGGCAGCCAGCGTGGGTGAGCACCCACACCGCAGCTGGGTGGGACCCAAGAGCGGCCAGCTCCCCTGGGCCTCCCCGTGGGGGCTCCGCTTCCCTCCTTGTGTCCGCCTCTGTCCCTCCCTGTTGCCTTCTGTCCCTCTACAGTCACTCCGTGCCTTTGTGTGTCTCGTGCTGTCTCCGTGTGCTTTGCAGCGCTTCTTTCTACTCCCACCGTGTGTCTGTGTGTCTGTACCTGTCCTATCACTGCCTCGGACTCTGTTTCTCTCTCCTTCTTTCCTTTTCATTTCCATCACCTCCTGCTCCTCTGAAAACAGAGAGCGCCCGAGTCTAAGAATGGGGAAATGACGCCTTTCTCCACAATGCCCACCCCCCAACACCCCGTTCTGGCCCCGGTGGTGTCTCTGATGACCCTCTGCCCCGGAGATCTGGCTTTGGTAAGAACAGAGAGCATGCCCTTCTCGAAGGGGTCATTTCCTGCGTGCTGCCATGTGCCTGACAGGGAGGCGTCCTCCCTCACAGCGGCACTGGGTTAGGAAGTCCTGTGAACACGAGTTCAGTTCCTGCCCTTGCCCTGCGTCTCGCCTCATCCTCCAGCCTGATGTGTGACGTCAGCCTTCTCACTGCCCTGCCAGCCTGAGGCTGGTGCCCCCCACCCAGCCACCCTCCCCTCCCCCCGTGGCAGAGTGACCTCCCGACCTGCTTCTCCCTGCTCAAGGACCTCCTGCGGCCCCCACCCCCCTTGAAGACAAGCCCAGACCTGCTCACGAGAACCAGGTGGCCTCTGCAGGGTCTGCCTCCCCAGCTGCCTCCCCAGCTCTTCGCAGCCATAACATAAGGCTTCCTCCTTGCCCCAGACACGCTTTCCCCCCTCCTGACTCTTGCCGGCATTTTCTGTTTCTCCCAGTTGACATTCCTGCTTTACCGGCGCTTCTAGCCCCTCAAAGCCCCTCACCAATGGCTTCCACTCAGCAAAACGTGGGTGACTCTCACCTCCCCAAACCCGGCCATCCTTCCACAGAACCCTCAGCCCTCTGGCTTACTTCTTGGCCTGTCTCCCTTGAGCAACTCGTTTCTCGGGCTGCCTGGGCAGGTGGGCCCCCGGACCCCGCAGGGGTCTGCAGCCCCTCCTGCCAGCGAGCCTGGGATGAAGGCTTCAGGCCAGCTCCCGCAGGGACGAAGACATCTTCTTCCTGGCGCCACGCGGCCAGTGCCCCAGGGTTGCTACTCGGCCAGAGCAATCCCAGCCTCTTCAGAGCCACCCCTGAGGCCCTGCAGAGGCCCCTGGGTCAGTGAGCCTGGAGGAGGAGCACCACTCTTGCTGTGCAAAGCATATCCCTCTAAATGATTGGGTTTGTGGTGCAGGGTGGAGTGAGTGGGTTTACTGGGGGGGGGGGGGTACACGTGAGCCTCCGCTCCTTGGTAGGGCGCCTGGATGCTGGCCATCGCAGAGGAGGGGAAAGGCTGGGGTGGGGACGCCCCAAAGCTGGGATCCACTCCGGGCTCTGCTCCCAGCCTTCGGCTGTGTGACCTTCTTTCAGAACCCCTTTTCTCCATTGTCCTAGGAGGGCTAGGCACAATGTCCTCTCTGACCCTCACAGCTCTGAGATACAGGGCTGCTGAAATAAGGGCCCCCCAAAATCTGTCCTGTGGTTAACATCAACCCTAAATGCCCACCTTCCACTTCACCAAAGTTCCTACAATGCGTAGGAGCAAGGTGTGGGCGAGGAGCTTCTGCTGTGGATATGTAACTTTACTCCACTCCTGGCTTTCCAGAAGCTAGCGCTCAGTGTGGGCAGTAGTGTTCTCACTCGAGGCTCACCTTGAGGACACCCAAAGAGGCAAGAGAGCACAGTAGTGATGGCCACTGCCTTGGAGTCCCCAGCTTGGGCTTAGACCCCGATTCTGTCACTTTACAGCTGAGTTACCTTCGACAAGATTTCTCAGCCTTAACACCACTGGCATCCTGGGTTGGCTAATTCTGCGTTTATAAGGGACTGTCCCACGTGTCACAGGGTGTTTATGGGCAACCCTCCGGCACCCCCCAAGATGCTACAACCACTAATGCATCCAAACACTGACAAATATCTCCTGGGAATAAGATGACCCCTGGTTGAGAACCACTGCCTTAGACAAGTCACTTAGTTTTTTTTGTCCTCAGTTTTCCCATCAGTAAAATGACAATTAATAGTGATAAGGGGGAAAGCTCACGTGTGGTAAATGCTTAGTGAATGGGAGGCAATATTCTAAGCACTTTGCACGTTTCAGGATTTAATCCGTTGAAACCTCACCGCAGACCTAAGGATGGGCACTATTCTCCCCATCTTACAGGGAAGGAAACAGAGACCTCCAGAAGTTGAGTTACTCCGCAAGGCCACGCCACTAGGAAGGGGCAGATTCAAGCAAGGCTGCCTGGCTTGAAACCCCAGGCCCGTAGCCAACAAGGTGATGTCAGGACTGAATGCGGCGATGCGGGTAAAGTGTGTCTGGAATCGTCCGAGTGCTCAATAAATGCTATCATGGCCTCGATGAGCCTCTCCAACCCAAATGCTGGCCTGTCATCTCTCCCATTGATTCGGAGTCAGCCAACAGTGATTCAGCCGCTACTCCGTGCCAGAGTTCCTGCACTTAATCCCGTGAGAAAGTTCTCCCCCCTGGTTGCAGAGGGGAAACGGAGGCTGAGAAAGAGAAAAGGCCTGACCCACAGTCACTCTGCCAGGTGCTTGGCCACCACCGGGCCATGCGGTGACCTGGTGTCGCAGGGCCCTCGGTGGGACCCTCGTGGGTCCCCAGGTGGCAACAGGTTCTGCCAGAACTGTCAGGAGGCAGGACGTGGACCGTTGGTGCTGAGGAAGAAACTAAAGGTGGGTGTCCCCTCCCTTTGTGTTGGACCAAACATTTCAGGCTTGGAGCCCGCAGCCCGTAAAGTGTCGCAAGCAATTGTGATTAGTTGCCAACGTTTAGAAACATTTAAGATTATGATATTTCGTGTTAAATTCTGCATTACTGACTTCCTCTGAAATTTTGGAAGAGGTAGAACACTTGTAGAGGTGGATAAGAGCAGGGAGTCCAAAGTCAGACCACGTGGGTTCCAGTCCCAGCTCTGCCACTAACTTGCTGGGTGTCATTGGCTGAGTGACTCAACCTCTCTGTGCTCTGGTGTCTTCATCCGTAAAATGGGGATAATATCAGTACTTGCCTCAGGTTTGTCTTGAAGATTAAATGAGAAAGCGCCTTCAGAACACTTCTTTAGCACAGCACTGAACACAAAAGAAGCAGCCAAAATGTTAGCTATTATTATTTTTGTCATTATTTGCCAGTGTCAGCATCAGGCAATGCCGACCCTACATTCTCCCTCACCCATGGCAAACACCAGTCGGAGCTGAGAATGGCCGTCCACCTGAGCGGCCACCAAGAGCGGCGTGAGCTCTTCTGTTGTCCACGGGTCCCCACCAGCACAGACCCCAAGCTGAGGCCCCTAGAAGGGCAGCCCCAGGGGCCTGACTCCTGGTTGCTGTGTGACTTTGGACTGGTGTCACTCCATCTATCCGGCCCAGTGTCACCATTTACAAAATGGAAGCACAGAATTTTAAAAGCTGAAAGAGAAGCCAGACCCAGGAGACCACATATGATACGGTTCCATTTGTATAAACCATCCCGACTAGACAAATCTATAGAGACAGTTAGATCGGTGATTGCCAAGGGCTGGGGGATGGGAAGCGACTGCTAACAGGATTTCTTTCAGAGTGATGAAAATGTTCTGGAACTAGACAGTCGTGATGGTTGCACAACCTTGTGAATATACTAAAAGCCACTGAATCCTGCGCTGTGAAACGGTGAATTGTATGGTAAGCGAATTATGTCTCAGTTTTTTAAATTCTGAAATGGAAGGGTCAGCACCTACCTGGCAGGGTGTTTGATGAGGATCGAATGAGAAATGGGTTACAAAGCACCAGGCCCAACGCGAGTACCAGGAGAAGGTGAATTCCAAGCACCCTGGCCGTAGCTGGCTCAGCCCCCTCCTTAGAATTGGAGGGGCTTCCCGACTGGGTTCCTGCCCTCCCGGCACCCTCTGTGGCCAGGATCGGGTGGGAGCCCTTGTACCCTCGGAGGCCAAGGCCACCGCCAGTCTGGCTCTGGTCAAGGACTCTCTGCAGGGCTGGGTTGGGGTGGCTTCCCTGCTGGTCACAGCTGCCCTGGGGTCTGAGAAGGCCCCAGCCCCACAGAGAATTCAGGAATCCCCTAATTGCTTCCATCCGTGCTGTGCCTGGCCTAGGTCCATCGGTTTCCTGAGAGGTCAGGACCCCATAACCCTTACCCGGAGCAGGGCCTGGCCTTTCTCATCTCCACTGTCTCTCCTCAGGGACTAGAGCTGCCAAGAGATGGGGGCTCAGTCCTAGGACTGCATGACCCTGTCCATAAGTCTGGAGGCTCCCAGGCTCAGCCTCAGCCCCCGGGGGCTCCTCAGGCCCAGCTCCCGTGGGGCCTGGTAGCTGCCAACTGTAGGTCATACCTTGTACCTCCCTCTCCTCCAGAATCTTCTGTGTTGCCACAATTCCCTAGGCCTGAAGATGTTTGGCTACATCAACCAAAATGGCGCCCCAAACACCTTCCACTGCCATATCTTCTGGTCCAAGAAAAAGGTGAAGTCCCCTCCCCAAGCCCTTCCCAACCTGCTGGGGAGTGGGGCATAGGTCTCATGTGCTCCAAGCCAGGGTCTGCTCTGGACCCCTGGGGGGCCCAACAGAAGGATGTGTGCGCAGAGGAAGGCACATTCCCCGAGGACCTGCCTGTCCCTTGAGTGCCCCCAGGAGCATGTGTCCGGGTGCACCCAGCCTGCATGTACATGTACGTGTATGTAACACACGCTGTTGACACAGGATCTGTGCACATTTGTAGGCCTAGTGCTTCTCCCTGTGCCTGTGTGCCTGACTGTGCACAGACAGGCCTTTACAGACCTACTGGGGGGTGTCCGCACAGCTGTGCTCACCTCTCCAGGCATGTACGTGTGTCTACACGTGTGGCCAAGCTTTTCACACCTGCCGGATCCTGAGAGGCTGAGCTTACGTGGCCCTGCCCCCACATCCGTATACACATGGCCGTACTGTGAGTGCAGAACCCATCGCACAGCAGTGAGGACCGGGGCCTGGCCTTTGATATTTACCATGAGTTCAGCCTCCAGTGCCCACTGCACATGGCAGACCAGGTGAGTGACCCACCATGGATGGCACAGATGCCCAAAGGCACAGCCCAGCATCACCGTCACCAACAAGAGCGGTGACGGCACGATCCCTGAGCTTCAGGGACCCCAGATCCTGGAGGGCCCAGATAAGCTATCGGTTCCGGTTCCACCTCCCTCAAGGTACTTAAGACGGCCCCTGCTGGTGTGCAAGTACAGGGGTGAGGCTGTACACAGCTGGGCTAGGGATCGGAATAGGGATGAGGAGGTATTTCCTGTCCGAAGAGTCGCTAGCTTACCCTCCCCCCAGCGTACACCTGCTGGAGCCTATCCCCCAGCACCTCCCTCTCTCCTCTCCTTGGGACCCCAGGCCATGGCCCTAGACCCTCAGGTCCCGCTCCAGCAGCAGCAGATCCGGGAGGCTGAGGCACAGGTGACAGTGGCTAATGACACAGCAGGTGAGCTGGGTGACTGGGAACCAGACCACCCCTTCCCATCCCACTGGCCCAGGCCTGATAGATGCCCAGGTGCAGGTGCTTGGGGCCCGGCTAAGCGCTGCCTCGGTGGCGCACAGGCAGGCCCAGGCCCATGCCACCGGCCCCTGTGCGCCCCCCATGCATCTGGCGCTGCAGGTCCTACACAGCCACGCCTGAGGCCCACCCGAGGAAGAGAGGGCCCCAAGAACCAACGCAGCTCACCACCCGGGAGGCCGTGTGCCCAGTGGGAGTTGGGGACTCCTGCTCTGGGCAGAACTCAGAAAGACAAGGAAATGGCAGCTGCAAGACGGGAGGGGACTTGCACAGGGTCACCTGTCCAGGCAGGGGCCAAGCCCATGTGACCGCAGGGCCGCTTGATTACCCTTTTCTGCCTCCTAAGCCAAAATTTAGGGACCAGGATCTAATCAAGTCAGATCCCCAATTCCCCTAGAGCCCCAGTGGGCTCCGAGGCCATCCTCCCAGGGAGTAGGCCCCTACGGACAGGTGGGTGGCCCAGGGTTGCCTGCCCTTCTTCACCCTGATCCTAGGGCTACTCTGGGCCTGAGAGATGCTGTCTGGAATCCTGCATAAGTCCCCCTGCCAAAGCCCAGAGAGGGTTGGCCACTTGCTCAAGGTCACACAGCAGGAGAGTTGGCCCCTGGTCCAACTGGTCCCGGAGTGCTCTCCTGAGCCACTCCCCACAGGCTGCCCTGGTCTGGCTGAGGCTCTGTGGGGAAGCAGACCCTCCAGATAGGCACTCCCTGGGCAGACATTCCTGCTCATGGCCGGCTCTGGCCAACCTGCCATGCCTCCAGAAGTGGTCAACTAAGGCCACACTCAGTCAGATCTGGCAGTGAGACCCCAGGCCTGACTCCTCACGCCAGCTTCTCTGAAGATCAGACCAGAGCACCAGGGCCAGGAACCAGCTGTCCTGACCCTCGAGATTGCCACTCGGCCTGGGGCAGCTCTCAGAAGTGTCCAAGCCTAGGGCAGGGCTGTCTCAGAGGCATGGTGAAGCTGGAGAGATGCTGAGAAAGGTCTCGTGTCCTCTTCCATTGTCCAGAGGGCCCCGAGGCCTGGAACGGGCAGCATACGGACAAGGTCACACAGGGGGTCAGCGGTGGGCATGACAAGAACTCAAGCCCTGGCCTCCCAGCTGGACTGTGTCTACAGTGCAGACAGAAGGGGCAGAGAGTGGGCATACCCCGAAGAGGAAGCAGAGCATTTCAGACAGGTTTAACCCAGGTTCGTGGGATTATTCAGTCTCCATTCTGCCGACCTCATGTGTGCCCACGGGCTTCGTTGAGGCCAGCGTTCTGTGTTCCCGCGCACATTCCGTGTCTGTACCTGACACACTCACACTCGTGGGCCATCAGCTGGGAGGCTGTGTACCCTTGTCCTCTGTCAAGGGCCTGGTCTCAGCAAAGCTGGAGGTCCAGGTGGGTGATGGGTGGGACGATATGAAATGAAGGAAATCTCCTAAGGGTCCCAAGAAATTATGGTGTCCAACTGACCCACTTTGCAGGAAAAGCAACTGAGACCCAGGTTGTTCAAGGACCCACCCAAGGATCTGGAAATAACAGTCCTAAAATACAAAATGCTGGGCCAAGGCATGACCTGTTCTTATGCTGCCCCCTTGTGGTTGGAAGAAGGACTGCCTCCAGCTGCCCAGCAGATCCCCCCGCCCCAGCAGATCCGCAGATCTATTGGTCTACTTTTCTCCTTCCCAAGACAGCTCCTCTCCACCCCTGTCCAGGGGTATCATCCCCTTCCTGTTTCTCAGTTTGGAGGAGGCTTAAGGTCCAGGGGCACCCGAGTTTCCCCACCAGCTCCGTGTTGCTGAGCGTGTGGTTTTCACTAAGGCCCACCGGGCAGCCCCATGGACACATTTTCAGTCCTCACCTTCTTACCTTCTCTGGTTTTCTATATAACGGATCACACCCTCTTTCTTGAAATTCTCTACTTCCTTGGCCCCCATGAAGAGACATCCTCCTGGGGTTCCCCCTACCTCCCTAACTATTCCTTCTCAGACTTTGTGGGCCTCTTGCTCCCTCCTGTCTCTGAATGTTGACATTTCCTGGGCCTCTGACATCACTGCTCTTGCCTGGATTTGGGGCTGGATCACCCAGCAGGAAGGCAGGTAGACAATTAGACCAGGAGTGCCAAAAAAGGGAGACAGGTAGGAAAGTGTTAGTTCCTATCAACCCACCCATTTGGGGATGATGACGTTTTTGTAACACACTTAAGTGTCATGTTTTACAACTTAGTGTCCTTTCTTTAGACCAGTAGAAGTAGGGCGAGTACCACCACCTTTTCAGTGCTTAGGGCTGATGAGTGACCTCATCTATTCATTCATATTTAACCACCTGCCAAGAACCTTCCAACTCCCACCTGGATGTCACCAGACCTGATTTCAGCTGCCCCCTGGAAACCTCCCACCAATGTCCCCCTGACTCTCAGGCTCAACGGATCCAAATCGTTCTTGCCATCTCTCCTCTGGCTCCCACATCCAGCACTGATGTCACCCGGGGTAACTTCATCATCATGCTCACCTCCTCTGGCTCCTTCTGACCACAGCCAGTCCTTCACCAAACCTGCCGAGGCAATTCCTTAATAGCTCTGGAATCCACCCGCTTCTCACCACCCCGCTTCTCCCCTTACCCTGGTCCGGGCCACGCCTGTGTCATCCGGCTGGCCCTCCTGCCCCCACTCTCTTCTCATTGTTTGGCTCTCACATGCCTATCTGACCATGTTGCTTCCCTGTCTGAGCCTGTCCCCAGATCCCTACCTCCAAATACAGTCCATGCTCCTAACACTGGCCTTGAAAGTTCCCAAGATATGTCCTTACCACGCGCGGCAACCTCATTTCCCACCATCCATGATCTCACACTGATGCTCCAAGTACTGAGGGGGTCTCAAAGTTTGATGGCTAGTGAATAAACTGAACAGAAGGGCATCCCGGCTGAGTGGGGGTAGGATAAGGCTGGACGTATGGTCTCAAGCTGGTGATGACTTCCAAATTTGTCCACTCTGCCACTAAAGGCCACCAACCTGCAGGTGGCTCCTGATCAGCTTGTACATCTCCCATGATAGGGAATTTCTTCCCTCTCGCCATCCCTGGACAGGCCCTACTGTTAGCAAATTTGGTCCCTGGAGTACACGGGGATAAGGGCACGGAACCGGAACTCTAGAGACCTTCATCCTGAGGGACACTTAAATTCCTTTTCCTCCCTGGGAGTCTCAGTTCCCTGGGTCTGGGTGCCCCCCATTACGGCTCAGCTGTGGCTCTAGGAAGCCAGCCTGGGCCAGACGGAGAGATTGCCAGAACAGCCGCCAGAGGGCAGTGCCGCCCCATACACGGGCCTTGGGACGGGCATGTCTTTGTGTCTCAGACTGTGTGGATCTTTCAGATTGAATCTGTGTGTGTGTTGGTGTGTATAACAACTGTGTGAGTGTATTACTTTGTGTGTTTCCGGATGGAGGATTTGGCCACGCCAGTTGGTGTATGTGGTTGTCCGTTTTGGGGCACATCTGGGTCCTCCAATTCCCACCCCAGGAAAGAGTGTCTCTATCACTGGGAGGGTTCCAGGGAAGGACAGGGAGGAGCACAGCCTCACTCTGTGCATGATCCTCACCCGCTAAAAAGTCCTCGCCACCATCACCATCACCACCAGCCTCAATGGCCATACCTGGGCCTCAGGCACCTGTCAAGTACAGCAATGACCCCAGTGAGAAGGGGCAGCGGGGCTTATATTGCTGGCTGGAGGCCTAGGGCTCAGAGGGATGGGCTGTCCTGGCCTTTGAGGCCCTTGTGGGCTGGGAGCCATCCAGGCCCTCCCTCCCAGCCTCATATCCTCTCCTGCCCACCTACACTCTATAACAGGATGGGGTGAATATATCCCCATATCACAGAGGAAGTGTGGTAGTTTGGTCAGCCCTGAACTGGACACCAGGGCAACAGGGTGACTCAGCCCCTCTCCCCAGGCTTCCCAGTTGGGGGCCCTGAAGAAGGATGTGCACATAGCCCTGCTCATGGCTACAACAGAAGGGCATGTCTGGAAATGCGGGTGCTCGGGGGAGGGGAACTGTCCGGTTGCCTGGCCTGGTGATGAGAATGGAAGGCATCTTAGGACGTACTTGGGAAGGGTCCTGGAGGACGGAGGAGGTGCCAGCCAAAGAACAGCATGTGCAAAGGCACCAGAGTGTGAGGGAGCACAGCTTCGCCAGGCTAGGTGCCGTGCGGGGACTGCAGGATGTGGGCCCGGCGGGAGGCAGGAGACGTGCCAACACGAAGGAATCTTCCCCCCAAGCAGCCTGGTTAGGGGGATGGCCAAGCCACCCCATCCTCAAAGCCAAGCCCCAAGTGGGATCCACCTCAAATCTCCATGGCTTCCACATAACGACAGATCCCCATTACTGTCCCTATTGTCCCTAAGGACCCAGAAGCCCGGAGGATTTCTACAGCAGGAACTGGGAGAGGGGAAGGGGCTGAAGAGTCCAATGTGCTTCCTGCTCTGGGCCGGGAGCCTCGCACCTGGAGTTAGAGACCCAGAGAGAGAGTCCCAAAGTGTGTGAGACACTCGGAGAAAGAAGAGAGAAGAGGGAGAGAGACACGGGGGAGAGACCAACGGGGTGGGGGGGGGGGAGCCCGAGCGAGGAGGCCGAGGACACGGAGGGAAGCGGCGCAAGGAGGGGGCAGGGCGGACCCCGGGGCCGGCAATCAGGCCGGCAGGAGGCAGGTGGTCCGGGGCAGACAATGGCGCGGAGGAGTGCGGAACCTGGGACTAAATTTGGCGTTGCCTTTGCAGGGCGCGGGGCCGCCGTTCATCTCGATGCAAAGGAGAGACGAAATGAATATGCAGCGCGGGCTGTAATTGGGCCGCCGCGGCCGCCGCCGCCGCCGCCGCACTATAATTTTCCAAACAGGATCTTGCAATCAGGGCCTTATTCATTAGCGCATAAACAATTTTGTTTCTCGGCACTCGAGCCTGTCAATCACGCCGAGAGGGAACATCTTGGCCGGAGGCGCGGGCCCCCGCGCGCGCTCCCACGCGCGCCCCCTCGAGCGCCGCCAAGTGGCTTTTTGTGCCCCGGAGGCCGGAGGCCGTCGGGTGCTGGGGTGGAGGGGCACCGGAGCACGCTACGCGTCCGCGGTCCGGCCGGGAAGATGGGGAGTGCGCGTGCGGGGAGTGTGGGAGTGGTGCGAGTTTGGGGGACCCGGCCTCCGGTTCAAGCCCTGCCTCTGGCATCTGGCTCCGACCTCGGGCAACCCCCCCCTCCTCCTTCCCACCTTCTGTTCGCCCCCTGGGAACACTAAGTGAGCGCACTCACTTAGTGAGTAAGTGCTTAGTACTAAGTGCTTAGGGTGCTAAGGCTGGGGGGAACAGGGGGTGCTGGAACATAGGTGGGGCACAGGGGAGGGGCCCATCTGGTTCCTTTTATTAAAGGGGGGTCCACGGAAATCTCCTCATTGTCCCAGGTCCCAACCAGAACAGGCTCCTGCGACACTGGGTGCGTCTGTGAGGTTCTCCAAAAGAGTTGGGCACAGCCCTGGGCTCACCCATAAAGGGGCACGCATGCACGTGTGAACTTGCATGTTTGCTGGGAGCAGGCTCTGTGTGCCCCAGGGCGCCTAGGATTCTGCATCAGCACCTGACTGTAGAGGGGCTTTGTGCCTGTGTGGTTGTGTCCGTGTGTGTCCTGTGATTCTGTGTGTGTGTGTGTGTGTGTACCAGTCCATCTGTAGACACGCCTGTGTGAGTGGGCTGGGCTGGGGCTGTAGGTGCGGTTTCTTGGCTCCCTCTGAGACCATGGTGCTGAGTGTGGCTGCCCAGTGACGGCTGGGTGACAGATACTGAGTGTTTGAGGGAAGGCTTTGAGAGTAGGCCTATGTGACACTGTGTGTGTGTGTCCATCTATCTGTCTGTCTGTCTGTGGATGTGGGGCTTTGAGGGCCATGGGACCTGGCAGGACCATGTATTTGGGTGGTCCAAGCACTGGGGAGCTGTTTCTTTCAGAACAGATGACAGCTTCTGTTCTCTCCGCTTCCTCCCTGGCCACCCCTCCATCAGCTCACTTTCCCTGCAGTCAGCCAGGATGCCAATGCCCAGGCTGGGGAGAGGAGCAGCTTTTGCCCTATTGACGTCCTGTGCATTTGGTGGGGATTGGGGGGGGGGGGTGTCAGTCACCCACCCAGCCCCCTCCAGTGCTTCCTTCAGACAGTTCTGAGACCCAGCCCCTGTTGCCTCCTCCATCAGGAGACCCTCCAAGGCCTCCAGAATTTTGGATCCAAACGTTCTAATCAGCTGAGCTTTACATAGACAGGCCCATTGTACTGATGGGGAGCCAGAGGTCTAGAACGCTAAACAGGAAAGAGACCTCCTTGGGGTCCCCCAGCAAATGGGGAGCAGAGCCAGGATTTGAACTCCTGTCTGTCTGGCCCCAAAGTGAGGGACAGGGTCCTGACTTCTTCAGATACAAACACAAATACACACATACGTGCCTGCACACACATGCACACCCATGCCGCCCAGACCAAGCCTCGGGCTGGCCAAGAGCAGAGGCATCAGGCCATGGAGATGTCCCACTTCCTGCCACTCACCACCCCCACCCCCTCCTCCTCCCCTTCTGCAGGGCCCCACCCCCACCTCCTATACAATCCCTGCTCCGCACAGAGACAAAGAATTTGAGGATGTGCCGGCAGCCAAGTGACAGGCCATCAGTCTCTGCCCAGACACCCTCTTCACAGCTCTAGACCCAGCCCGGATGCCACCCCACCCGCTGGTCACCCCCAGCACCAAGCCAGGAAGGGAGGTGGCCGGGGAAAGGGCCGTAGGGGAAGGCACGGAGTCCGGAAGGCTGGAGGAACAGTCTTCAACCTGTGAATCCGGCCGTGCCTGGCCCTGAAGCCTCCCTGCTCCTGTGCGTCTTGCTGCATGGCTGGCAGGCTGGCCCCAGCCCACAAGGGACCCAGGCTCTCTGTGGGGCAGCCACCCTGGGCGACTCCTGGAGGACAGCTATGGCACCTGGGCGTGCTGGGCAGAGGCCAGAGGCAATGGCTTTGGAGGAGGAGGCCAAGATTTAAAGCCCAGCTCTGACACCTCCTGGATGACCTCGGGTAACTGGCCAAACCTTCCTGTGCCTCAGTTTCCTCAGCTGTAAAGAAGAGATATTTAACTTACTTGGCACTTGGTGCTTAGTAAAGTATAGGAGGACAGAAAGCTCAAAGGAAGAGACCACTTGGACCAGATTTATTCCTGGACCTCAGACCCCAGACACTGTTGGGAGATTTCACTCATGAGCCAGACTCCCAGCTGCGGGAGGCTACCGGGTCAGCGTTTCTAAGCACAAGCCACACGAGTATGTCTTTCTTGAAAAATTGTCCCTTTCCAAGCCCTGTGTGACCCTTCTTATGAACAGTGTGCTTTCAGGGCCAACGTGGGGCCTCAGCCTGAGCAGGCATTGGCTACTCTGCTTATGTATGGAGGCAGAACCCAAAGACTTGAGGGTCACAGTCCCTTCCCCAAGGTCACCAGCTGGTAAAAAAGTTGTCAGGACTTGATCCCAAGCCTTTGAGCACCAAGAACAGTGCTGTGCTATCCCTGCTCCCACCCTGCTGCTGCCTTGGTAAGAGATGGGCCTTTAGGTTGGGGACATCCAGGCTGGCCCCAGTCCAGCTTCTGGAGCTGGACTGCCCTGGTCAGCCCTGGTCACCGATCACTGTCCCTTTTGTAAGATCACTGGACTCAATGTGATCCAGGAAGAAGATGGCCTAAATGCAGGTTCATCAGGAAATACTGGTTCCAAGGCCCTGAGCATCAAAGCTCAGGCAGCTGGGGGAAAGGAGGTTGAGGAAGAGGAGAGGAAGCTTGTCTCCAGGGAGGTGTAGAGTCCAGAGGCATGGATTTCCTTGAGCGAGGCCCTCTGTAGACCCCTCCTGTACCCCACTCTTCCCTCCTGCGGGCTTCATTTACATCTGGGTGACCTGTGCAACATGAGGCAGGGGAAAGGGCTCAGAGGATTACCAAGCCGAGCGACATCCAGAAAGGCAGGCACTCAACTTCTCTGAGCATCAGCTTCCTCATCTAGGAGATGGGAGGACTGGAGAATTTTCACGTAATGAGAATTACTACTCCAGGGGCGCCTGGGTGGCTCAGTCGGTTGAGCATCTGACTTCAGCTCAGGTTGCAACGTCATGGTTCGTGAGTTCGAGCCCTGCATCAGGCTTGCTGCTGTCAGCCTGTAAGTACAGAGCCTGCTTTGGATCTTCGCCTCCCCCCCCCACCCCACCCCCCACCTCTCTGTCCCATCCCAGCTCATGCTCTCTTTCTCAAAAAAAAAAAAAAAAAATTACTACTCCATGTTCAATTGCTTTATTCTAGCTCTAGCCCCTACCACAGTGCCTTACACATAGTAAGTGCTCAACAAAAAGTCTGTCACGTGACTTAGTAAGTGACAAGGGCTGAACCCAAAGAAAGCAGCAGAAAAGGCTGAGGCTGATCCCTGTGTTCCCCTCCCCCACTCTAGCGCCAGTCCACTGGTGTCCCGCTGCGGACTCAGTGCCACCCAGGACCTCATTACCAGTGAGTGGGCTCCAGAGCCTAAACAGCTGTGCTGTCCAATACAGTGGCCACTGGCCACATGTGGTGACCGAGCACTTGACACCTGGCTAGTCCCCACTGAGGTGTGGTGTAAGTGTGGAATACACACCCGTTTTCAGACTTTCGACCAGAAAAAAGAATGTCAAATATCTCATGCATCCATTTTTCTATTGAAATGATACACATTGTGGACATACTGGGCTAAGTAAAATGTACTCTCAAACTAACTTCACCCCTTTTTACTTTTGTAATGTGTTACTAGAACGTTGAAAACGACATGTGTGGCTTATATTTGTGGCCTGTTACGTTTTTATGGAAAAGTAGTGGTCTAGAAGATTCTGCAGGCCCCAACCCCAAAGGAGTCAGGGGAAGACCCTAGACATTCAGTTACAGTGACCCAGGCCTAGTGCCCAGGTCGTGGGGTCTACCTCAGTTTCCCCACCTTATGTGGCCCTCTAGTCCTCCATGGTCCTAACATCCTGCATCCCACCTAAAATCACCCCACAGCCTCATCTGTGAGCTAGAATAGCACCTGTATGGGGCCGCACCCACCAACTCAGAGGGGGCCTCAGGCATATTTCCACCAACTGACCAACTCAACCTTAAGCCAGCCAATCACTGTCACCTTTACACGTCTCTAAGTCCCTACACCTCTCTCCATCCCTTCTGCCACTACTCTTATCCAGAACTCATTCATTCATTCACTCAGCAAGTATTTATTGAGCACCTATATACCAGACCCCCTTTTGGGTACTTGATATACATCAGTGAACAAAGCAAACGAAACCCTCTGCTCTTGTGGGCAGACATCCTAGTGGAGAAGATGGATAATAAGGAATAAATATTATAAATAAGCAGTTATGTGTTGGAAAGGATAGATGTTAATTTAAAAAATAGAGCCGGGTAAGGAAGATTGGCCTCCACATGGGCCCCCCTGCCTTCATTCTCCCCGCTTTGATGAACCCTCCATGGGCTGCCGGCAGGAGCTCAGGTCCTACCATGCTATGCCCCTGCTTGCAAGCCCTCTCTGGCTCCCCAGTGCCTCCAGGTGAAGATCCAGGCTCCTCAGCCGGCCATGCAGAGCCCCACGTGATCTGACCCTGCCCAGCCACACCCTAGCTGTTCTCTAGCACTCCCTGTTGCTCTGTCTGTCAGGAACACCTTCTCAGATTCCTCTGTTCCTTCACGGGTTCCCATCCCTAGAGGATCTGCTCACTGTCAGGAAGGTCTGCACCCAGTCCCAGATGGATCTCTGCATCACAGGCCCGTGTGCAACGCCTGCTGCTGCATCACTCACTCACGTGCATGTGGATTCTGTGTGAGCTGGCTTGCCACAGACCCGTGTGGCCTCCCCCTCAGAGACGCAGAGCCAGCTCAGGGGCTGCCCAGGTATGTCTCGACTTCCCCAAGCCTCAGCGGGAACAGCGCTGCATTCAGGAAGTCGCCATGGCAACCGCCTGGCCCCGGTGCCATCTCCTGCAATCAGCGCTGGGACCTGGCCACCCGCTGGGCTTCCTGGAGATTTGTTCCCTGTGATGGGAGGGTGGGGGGGACTCCTAACCCTCCCCCTCCTCTCTCCATACTCCCCTCCCTGCCCCCAGCATACCATGGCAAGGCTGCCAGGCTGGGACGGCACAGTATTTGGGAGAGGGTTCCCCTGGACTGGACGCAGGGACTGGAGCTCTGGTCTCAAGTCGCTGGCACCTTATGTGGCCTTGGATACGTGCTTCCTTTCTCTGCACCTGTTTCCTTATCCGTGAGATGCCTTCCTCACAGGGTTGCTGTGGGGTCTGGGGCAACGGTATGGCACCAATTAGGTGCTCAACTAATGCTGTTATCAAAATTAAAGGGCTATAGCAACCCCTCGCCTTTACGGGGCTTCAAAGCACTTCCTGTCTGTTGCTTCACAGCAGCCCTTGAGAAGGATATTTAATGTCAATGTGACAGAAGAGGAGCCTGAGGTCCAGGAGGTGGAGAGAAGGCCCAAAGTCAGCAGCCCCAGCTGGACGGGGCAGGTCAGGAATGCTGGGGAGCCCCAGGAGAAAAGCTCTTTGGGAGGGATAGGGCTTGGGACCATCCTTCCTCTGCTAGCACGAAAACAGGTGGCCCTGCCTCCCTTCTACTCCCTGACAAGATTCCGGCTCTCCTCTCCTGGGTTGGAGCTGGGGAGTAAAGCAGGGCTTCTCACATCCCAGGGCTCTCCTCAGTACAAAGAGCCTCGGACAGGAAGGAAGGAGGCCCGGGTTCCAGTCCCGACTGGTGCTGTGACCTCAGGACAGGGAATCACTTGCCATCTATCTCTTGGCTCCACTGAACTGGTGCTCCAGACCAGCAGGTGACCCCCAAGGGCACGTGCCACTCACACAGCCTGCGGTTCCCATTCTGTGTCCAGACAAGTTCGCGGTACATGGAGCCCTGGGCAACAGTGACCTTGAGTTTGTGAAATGCCAGGCACAGACCTCACCTACCAACTGCTGGGCCTTGCTTCCCACTCTCTTGGAGGGTCAGGAAACAGAACAGCGTCTTTGTTCTCCCAGCTCCACCAGAGCCTTGAGTTTCTTACTTCGGGGGCCGCAGTGTCTGTTTCTCTATCTCTAATTCCCGCCAGAAACGTCACCCGAGTGAGGGGAAAGGCGCCATGTGCTTGCCACGTGCCTCTTGATCCTTTTGTGCCCATGACCCTATTTAATTCCCACAACAACATTGCAAGTTAGGTCTTCCTGTGTGCATTTCATGGGTGTGGAAACAAAGGCTCAGAGAGGTACAGTCACTTGCCCAAGGTCACACAGCCAGTTAGTGGCAGAATGGGTATTTGAACCCAGGCTGACTCCAGAGCCAAGGAGAAAGACCACTCTCAATTTCTGCTTCACCCAGTCACCTTGTCCCACCCTCAATGACAGCCCTGCCCCTTGAACTCCCCTCCTTCCTCTTTCTGAGGCCCCAGGTGCTGCCCATGGTACCCCTCCCCCCCCATCCAGGCAGAAAGATGCTTAGATTCAGAATTCCAGAGCATCAGAGGTGAAAGAGCCCTTTGAGTTGACCCAGACCAGCTCTACCTGACCAGTTCTGCCTCCATACAGATAAGAAAACTGAGGCCCTGTGAGGCAGAGCCAGTCCTGGAGAATTAAAGGTATAGCTTCCCATCCGGGATGGGGCATGGTGGGAGGGGAGTCCCCATCCCACAGGACTCAAGGGGCTGCAGGCCTCAGAAAAAGGGGCTTCGGTGGAGCTCTGGGGATGCCTCCTAGGGCGGGCAGGTCTGCTGGTCAGGCCTCGCAGGGTTTGGTTTGGACTGACAGAGAGAAGAGGGAGCGAGTCAGACACCAGGGTGGGGGGTGGGGTGGCCCAGCTGAGCAGAGGGGTCAGGCAGCCTTGGCCCGACTCCCATCTGCAGCCGCAGGGCCAGCGCGTGAGGTGGAGCTGAAACATTCAAGCAGCTTCCTCTCCTTGGTTGGGAGTGATGTCGCCCATTTCCTGGATGTCCAAGAACCGGCTTCAAACAATAGCGCTGTCAGGAAGCCAGGAAGGGGCTGCTGCCCTGGGCCTGGGCCTGCCCCATCCCTCCCCACCTCCTGAGACCTGGCCAGGCTGTCCTTTATGCTTATCTCTTTGAGTCTGATGTCTCACTCTGTCCCCAGCCGGCTGTGTTTCTGCAGGCAGGCCACCTGCCTTCTCTGGGCCTCAGATCCCCATCTAAAACCCGGGGAACGTATCCTTAGTGTTAGCTGTTGTCATGACCGTTTCCACGATGGGCCTCCACAGCCCCCCTTTCATCCCTTTGCTCACACTGTTCCCTGTCTGCGCCCCCTCCCCCTCTGTTGCCCACACATCCAGCTTGCGCGGCCTTTGCCTATCTGGCTGCGGCCCCACAGGTAGCCCAGGGTGGGCGAGTCAAAAGTCTCGGCTCAGTTCTCAATTTGCTACTCTCTGAGCCCTTCCCATCGGTGGGCCTCAGTTTCCCCATTTGTAAAGAGAATTTATTGGTCCCTAAGGTCTCGCCAGTGCTGGTGCTCCGCGAGGGAGTCCAGTCCCCAGCCAGATGCCCGGCACTGGACTTAGCAATGAGCGGGAGCCCGGACCTGGCACGAGAGGGCGTCTGCGTCCCCAGTACACCAGCAGGCGGGACTCCTCCCCAGAAGATGAGAGCCACTCAACTGGTTCAAGCTGCCTCCAGGCTTGGGAGCTGGGTGGGTGCTTTTGTAGAGGAACATGGCCTTTTCATTAGCGCCATTGTCCACCAATTAGCCCAAGGCTGACTCACGGGGAACAAGGCGCTGGGGGCCGCCGTTCAGGCGGGTATCGTGTCCTACTTCTCTGAGAAACCTAGGTTCCGCTGCCTGGCCCGCTTGTCTCACAACCCCGCTGTGGGTGCACCTGTCGCCTTGAGAGGGTGACGTTTATCGCACGTCTACCTACGTGGTGCCACACGACGCACAGCCATCTTGTCACCGAGTCCACAAAACCGCCCCGGAGGGGAAGCACTGTCGTCGTCCTCACTTCTCAGAGGAGGAAGCTGCACCTCAGAGACGTGAGGTGTATGTCTCCGGTCCCGCAGAGGAGCGAACCACTTCGTCACTCACCAGGCGGAGCAGCCACTCGGGTCCCGTTTGCCAAGGAAGCGAAGCGCTAGGTGGTCTCGGGCAAGCCACGTCCCTCCCCGTCTCCCCTGCTGTCTGTCCATCTCCAGTCGCCCAGCTCACCAACTCCTAACCCACAGCTCTGCACGGAGCAATGACTCCAGGTTTTGGAGCCAGTCAGGCCCGCTTTTTGATTTTGCTTCTCCCAGAGATAAAATACACATCGCTCCTGTTTTTAAGAAGCGCAAGCCAAGAAAGGGAGGTAGACCAGTAGACAGATCATCACTATGTAATTTGGCATGTAATGGAGCCAGATCGCCCAGCAATCTTTCTGTGTCCACACGGAGAGCCACCTCAGGCCTCTTTCCGGCTGCCCAGGATCGCATTGCGTGGCTCTGTTGCAAGTCATGTAACTACCCTGACACTACTGATGGGCACTTGGGTTGTTTCTCTCTCTCTCTCTCTCTCTCTCTCTGTCCATTTTTACAAATAATGTTGCAGTGAATCTCCCTGCACACATCTTAAAACACTTGAATCCGCACTTGCATTGTTCACATTTTTACAGATGAGGAAGGCCACACGCACGCACCTCGTACTTCGGTGGATGCAGTAAATTGTCCTCTCAACATAATGCGTCAATGTATGAGTGTGTTCCACCCCCCACGGGCTAGGAGCGCACCCATTTCCCCCAACCTGGGCCAACACTCGATGTTATCCACCTTTCACAGCTTGGCTGAACTAATCAAATGGCATCTCACTGGGGCTTTGATCTGCATTGTTCTGACTACTCGTGAGATAAATCATCTTTTCATATGTTTGTTGGCCATTCTGATTTTCTCTTCTGCAGACTGCCAGCCCACAGCTTTTGCAGGTGACTCTGTTAGGGTGTTTCCTTCCCAGCCACTCTGACTCGGTTCTGTCCCAGTTTATCTTACTCCTGGCCTTTTGGCTTCTGATGTTCCGGTCTCCTCGCATATTCTAGATATTGCCTCCGGCTCCCACTGGTGAACCGCTCCCCCTCCCCCGTTCCCGCCCTTCACGCTGCACCAACCTCTAGTGTCAGCCAGCCTGAACCCATGAGGACAGAGTGCTTCAGACTGGACTTGGCCCAATCAGAAGGCAGTCCAAGCAGGGGATGGTCTCCAAAGGGTTCCTCCTTTAACTCTTAAGATCAAAGCCTTCATGGGGCACCTGGGTGGCTCAGTTGGTTGGGTGACCGACTTTGGTTCAGGTCATGATCTCACAGTTTGTGAGTTCGAGCCTCGCGTCGGGCTCTGTGCTGACAGCTCAGAGCCTGGAGCCTATTTCAGATTCTGTGTCTCCCCCTCTCTCTACCCCTCCCCTGCTCATGCTCTGTATCTCTCTGTCTCTCAATAATAAATAAACGTTAAAAAATTTTAAAAAAAGAGATCAAAGACTTCATAATAATCCTCTGAACAAACTCAGTCTCAAATAACAAGAAAATTATTGGAAATAATTCCTAAATGGATGACAAACTCCCTGAACCTCTTCCATATCATGTCCTTTAAATGCCACTGTGGGTTTTTTATTTAAAACAAAGCCTGGTGGGGTGCCTGGGTGGCTCAGTCGGTTGAGCGTCTGACTTCAGCTCAGGTCGTGATCTCACAGTCTGTGGGTTCAGGCCCCACGTCAGGCTCTGTGCTGACAGCTTGAATCCTGGAGCCTGCTTTGGCTTCTGTCTCCCTCTCTCTGCCCCTTCCCTACTTGCTCTCTCTCTCTCTCAAAAATAAATAAACCTTAAAAAAACAAAAACAAAAAACAGAAAAAAAACAAAGCCTGAAATGCCCTTTTCATTTTAGTGAACTTTCCAGAATGAATTGCTCAGGTGATTAGATCTAATCATCAAAACTCCACCATCTCCCCCAACAGGTTGGCTAGCAGAGAAACAATGTTTCACATAACTCTGGACATGGAAAAGAGCCTCCATACCGTCTCAGTCAAATACTTCATTTTACAGCTAAAGAAACTGGCCGAGAGGGGAAGGTGGCTTGCCAAAGTCACACAAGTCAGAGATGGAGCGGGGAACAGGACCCCAACTGTGAATGCTGCCCGTCACCCTAACGGGGAAGAAAAGATGCCGATGGCTTTACTGGAAAGTTCTTAGGCCTGAGTTCACCACTGGGAACCTCAGATCCTTGGAACCCAGCAACACAGTGGTGCTCTGTGGTCAACAGACAATCAAAATGAATGAATGAATGAATGAATGAATCCTGTACATCAAACTACTGTCATATCACCTAATACTGTAGTTTCAGATGGCAAGTGAAAGAAACATTATTACCATCCTTTTTAGCTTCAACTCTTCCACCAGAGCAGCAGAATTGATTAAAACAAGGCTTCCAGAAAGGGCATGCCTGCTTAATTTGCATTCAACCCTCAAATTAAAGGAACACCAGCATGCAATTATATTTTTTCTTACCATAGCCTAATCTGACCTTCTATGCATTCTCAGTTCACAGACAGCATTTTTACTGAGACTGTGACAGAGGTTTCTGTGCTCTTTTTGAAAAACACAAAAAACAAAAAAAACTGAGGGTTTCCTTCGTTCTCCATTGGTGCTAAATCATTACAGTAGAAACCAGAAACTGTCCTTGAACAGAAAACACCCCTCATGTCTATTCTACATGCAAGATGACACATTTATGATTAACTAAGCTACCCCCTTTTGAAGAGGCCAATAGCTGTGTAACATTCACCCAACAAAGAGTTATCAAGCACTGACTATCCACCAGCCACCATGACAGATGTAGATGTAGTGGAAAATGGGACGCGATTCTTGCGTACAAAGAATAAGACAGCTGTAATGGACAAGATGCTCCTGAACACGGAGGAAGTGAAGGTGTGGTTCACTCTGGGAGGAACTGAGGGATTATTTCACAAAGGTGACAAATTCTAGCTGCATCCTGAAGGAGAGTTTAGCAAGAGGTGGGGGAGAACTGAGGGGCAGAGGTCGTGCACAGGGAAAGGTGCAGGGGTCTGGAGTGGTGGAGAGTCCAGTGTGGATGGAGTTGGGGAACAGTGGCGACAGAGGAAGCTGGAAGGGTCTCGGTCAGACTCTGGAGCGAGTGACTATCACACTGAGGAGTTTGGACTTTACCCAGCAGTCTGGAGTCACCTATGACCGAAAATGTCCCTGTCAGGTCAAAGGCAGAGATAAGCAACTACATGGGGCTTGTACCCACAAAGCCACACCCCAGCCAGCCTGTTCCGGAAGCACGCTGAGCCCTGTCCTGCCTCGGGTTTGCTCCTGCTGTTCCCTCACGCTGGACAGTCTTCCATCAGCTCTCTAACTGGCAGGCTCCTTCTCATCCAGGGGGAGGAAGCTCAGATACCACTGAGACCTCCCATGGCCTCCCTTCCTCAACATATCCCCACTCCCTAGCTATTGGCTTTCATATCAACCCTGTTTGGTTCCTTCACAGGACTCACCACAACGTAAGACCATCCCGTTCATCTTGTTTGTGTATTGACCTGTTGATTGCCTCCACCCCTGGAATAGAAGCCCCATGAGAGCAGGGCCCCATCTGTCTTGATCATCTCCCATGCTTAGAATGATAACTAGCACACAGCAGGCTGTAAAATACTTGCTGAATGAATTAAGGAATGCGTTAATGTATTTCCAGGATGCTAGCTGCAACTATACTCTTTTCTCTCACGGAAGAAAGTATATTTGAGTGGTATTATTCATCATAAAATCTGTATGCCCAGGCCACACAACAGGGAAACCAGAATATCTGAAGTATGGGATCTAGACAGACCTCGCTATTTCAATGTCTCCTGGTGATTCCAATGTGCATCTGAGGCTGAGATTCAGTGACTTTGAAGGACAAGAGTGTGGCCGTTGGAATCCGACAACCTCCATTTGCTTCCTAGATTTACCACTCACAGACCTGCTTCTCACACATAAAGCCTGGGGCTTCTTACTTAATCTAATCTCTTGAATCTGTTTTGTCTTTTAAAGTAAATACATTTGTAAATTTCAATATCTTATTTAAACAAATTCCTGGCGACGCGTATTACAAATGAGCAAGACACAAAAAGATGTCCCAATCCCAAGCTGAGACTTCCTCAGCAACTGACACATTTTAACGCCCAAGTATGTCATGATCCAGGGCATAAGATTTCAGGGCATAAGAATGCATCTTTTATTACACCCAAAGCAACCCAGCTAGGATTTGATCCCTACTATGATGGCAATTTAACCTCAAAGATCGACTCCTATCTCTACATAATTAATGTGTTTGTTTGTTGTTTCGTAGCAAAGAGGGGATTTGGAAGTTCTTTGGAAAAATAAACATGGTGTACAGTTAATCATTTCCTGGATGTCTGTCATGTGCAGGGCATGAGAATATAGAAATATAAATAAGATAGAAGTCCAGATCTTACAGTACTTAGGCCAGAGGAGATACAACACACCCAGTGCCATGACAGGTGTTATGCAAATAGAGTGTTTAACGATCGCTATCATTTATCAACACTGTATGAAGCATCTGATGCCTGTAACTCATGAGGTCCTCAGAATCATCCCAGGAGGTAGGTACTCTTATTATCCCCCTCATTTTATAGGTGAAGAAAATAAAGTACAGAAAAGTTAAGTGACTTGCCTAGGGTCACACAGCTATTAACTGACAGAGCCTGGATTCAGATCCAGACAGCCCAGCTCCAGAGCCCTTGTGCTCAACCCGCATGTTATATTGTGTCATGGGAACAAAGGGGCAGGAAAGACCACTTCTGGCTGTAGGAAGGGGACACTTCCTGGGGAAGACAGCATTAGAGGTTGCCTTGAGAAGTGGGTAGACTTTCAAGAGGCAGGGGTGGGGGAAGGGTCATCTCCCAGTGAGTGGATGGCAGCATCAGTGAAGATTTGGAAATCAGAGAACACTCTTGAGGAATGGCATTTGGGAGACGGTAGGGCACATGATAAGGAGAAGATAATGGTGGGGAAATGGGCTAGGCTAAGGCCAGATAATGGAGTGTCAGAATGCCAGTAAGGATTCGGGCTCTAGTTAATAGCCCTTCGGGAGCCACTGAAGGTTTCTGAGCAGCACAGGCACACACAGCAAGTCGGATGGACCGGGGGGCAAGGTGATGGCAGGAGACAGATTTGGAAGTAGTGTTAGCAATCCAAGCAAGGGGAACAAAAACAAACCCGGACAGTGACAGTGAGATAAAAGCGGAAGTAACAAATGTGAGAGATTATGGAAGGAACTCAGCAGGGCTGGGTGTTGGATTAGAACACAGAGAGGCGTGAGAAGTCAAAGGTGCGTCTCATGTTTGACGCTGGAAGGATGGAGACACCATTCACTCAGATAGGGAAGACAGGAACAGGCTGGGCAGAGGAAAAGGGGCAGATAAATTTCCTTCGGAAATGTGAGGAATCTGTCTCCTTATTCTCAAGCCAAACCAGCCAGGAGATTTTATTATTGGAAGCTCTCTCTGCTCAGAGATCCTTCGCACTGCTTTCAAATTGTTCCGTGACCTTTTACCTACTGAAATTGAGAGACGCATTTGTTCTGAGAGATTTGGGGAATTCTACCTTTACTTAGACTCTTTGGTCCTAGAAGGCTGTGATGTGGTGTCATTCCATCAAGAATACAGGAAAGCCAAACATGAGTTTCTTTGTTCAAGGAATTCAAAGCAAGGTGGGGTGGGGGGGGGAGGGGGGGAGGCAAGAACTTCTGTCCAACTTGGGCAAAAGTTAAAACATCCTACAATTGAATTTGCAGCCATTAACGGTTCAGGACTTGCTGCTCTGATTCTAAAAAGGTGAATTAACATTCAAGGGAGGGCCTGGTGCTAGACACTGCAGCAGGATAGATTAATCGTATACAGATCCTCCACCCAAAGATAGTGTGGTTTATTCCCTTGTTAACCAAAGTGTCGTCCATGGACCGGCAGCATCAGCACCAACAAGAAGCTCACTAGACATCTCAGGACCTACTCCAGACCTATTGAACCAGAATCCTCATTTTAATAAGATCTCATGTGATTTATACACAGAGGTATATACTAAGAGTACATATAGACTTTGGAATCAGATGTACCTGGGTTTAAATTTTAGTTTAGCCACTTCCAACTTATCAGCACTTATCCTGGCCTATCCTGGCCACTTATCACTGACCTATATCCTGGTTGGACCTTAAAATAACTTTGACTGCTTTCAAAAACTCCAGCCCCTGGGGAAAAAAAAAAAAAAATGGGTTGCCTGGGTGGCTCAGTCGGTTGAGCGTCTGACTTCGGCTCAGGTCATGATCTCACAGTTTGTGAGTTCAAGCCCCACATCGGGCTCTGTGCTGACAGCTCGGAGGCTGGAGCCTGCTTCGGATTCTGTGTCTCTTTCTCTCTCTGCCCCTCCCCCACTTGTGCTGTTTCTTTCAAAAAAATAAATGTAAAAAAATTTTTCAAAAAAAACAAAAAACCAAAAAAATCCAGGCCCTGTCCATACTGCAGACCAATTAAATCAGAATCTCTGGGGGTAGGAACCAGACATTGGTGTTTAAAGGTCTCCAGGTGATTCACACGTGCATCCAAGGCTGAGAACCACAGACTTCGGAGAACAAGTGTGGCCATTGAAGCCAGTCTTCATTTGCATTCCACATCTACTATTTCTGAGGCAGACTGGGGCTTCTTAACCTTTCCTTAAGCTATAGTTCCTTGATGGAATGGACACGACAAATAGAATCTCTTTCAAAGGCTGAGCATTGGAAGAGTTGATACGTGCGAAGCACTTGGCATAATGCACAGAACTCAATGAATATTTATTATCATTTATGCAGGTACCAGTTTCCTTTGCAGAAAAATCTAAGAAGCAACACAGAGCTTGAGGTATCGTAGAAATGCCAATCTGTGACCATGCTCATACTTTCCCCACCAGGGGTGACTTCTGATTACCTGGCCATGAAGAGGCTAATAGATACTGCCTTAGCTGTTTTTAGAATTTAAGAATCTATTCTTTTTCATTAAATTTGAGAATGAGATAAAGGCAGGTGGCAAGATCTTTTGCAGAACAGGTGAGAGTGAGATTCACCCCAAGTGCTCCCAACTGTGGAGCGGGGAATAAGGTGGGGAGGGGCAGGGCCAATCACTCAGAGCTTTGTCTTTGACCTGTTTGGACCCTCTGGGCAGTGACAGGCCCTGCACCTCCTCTAATGCCCCCTAGCACTCTCCCTGCCTGGAGGCTCTACAGTGAGAGTTGGAAAGGCCTTTGGAAAGACTTACACGACTTTGCTTTCTGGAGCTCCACAAATGGAAACCAAGGCCCAGGGAGTTGTAACAACATATGCAGGGCCATCTGCAATTTAAGGCCACAAGCAGAAGGGTGTAAAGTGACCCAGTCAGCTGTAGAGGAAATAGCCTGGTAGTGAAAAAGGAAGTGAATGAAAGGGAAAATAAAGACATAATAGTGCTTTGAACCAAAGCTTTATAAATACTTGCCGCTTTAACCTGCCCAGGAGGTAGATAAGCATGTTGCCTTTAGCTTGTCCTCAAATTCAACCTCTCCCAAGAGGTTAAGGAACACACCCAAGGTTGGAATTGACACTCAGACCTCCCGACTTCCTGGCTTTGGAGCTGGGAGCTCAGCCTCCACCTCCCTGGTCTATCAGGAAAAACATCTGGGTCATAATGCTTGAGGATGGGATATCAAGGGGAAGTGGTGGAAGTTTGGTTCTTTAAGAAACTTTGAGCAAGACTCTGCCTAAACCACAGCCAGGAGGCCCCTCCCAGGGCCTGAGTCACAAGGCTCAAATGTTTCTTCACTTCTATCTTGGACGCTTCCCTTGCATGACCTTTAGGGAAAGCTACTTGTCTGTGCTGCTGGATGGGGAGAGAGGGAAGACTTCAAAATGTGTGAACACAGACCGGCAAGAGAGCCTGTCCTTTACATAGTCATTTCTGCCTGGTCTAACGCGGCTCCCCGCCACACTGGTGATCACCAACTTGAAGCAAAGAGAGAGGAACAGGCAGGACCACAAGAAGAACAAGCAAAGGGAAGTCCTCTCTAAAGGCCAAAAGGTTATATAAAACATAATAAAATACAACTGTTTCCTTTAAAATTTTTAATGGCCAGGAAATGGTATAGAATAACTGCCAAGTCACATAAATTAACTTTTTTGTTAAGTTTCTGATCCCGGAAAGAACTCTATCAGTCGATGCAAACTGCACGGGAGTTTCATCAGCAGTCGTCCAGGCGTGTGACTGAGTGTGGGCCACGGACCCATCTTTACATGGTCCAGAAAAAAAGGCGGCTGCCATGTTTGGCAGGCTTCAGGTCTCCTTCTACCTCAGGGTTGGGCTCTGGTCTTGCTCTCGAGTGATAGGGATTCTCCGGTAAAGGTCGATCTGTTTTCACTTTAGTGACCTGTGAGGAGC
Source organism: Lynx canadensis (assembly GCF_007474595.2). NCBI lineage: Eukaryota > Metazoa > Chordata > Mammalia > Carnivora > Felidae > Lynx > Lynx canadensis. The sequence goes on from NC_044315.2 coordinate 81,093,417, forward strand.
GAAGAGGACAGAAGCAAGAGGCAAGGCTGAAGGTCAGGTGGAGCAGTCTGTGACCAAGAACGTACCTCCCAGCGTTTCCTCTCTGCTCCCGCTGCCCCAACTACCCCTCTTTTCTCAAGCCCCAGCAAACCACATTTAAACTCATTTAAGAAAGCCTTCTTGAACAAACATTTAAGAAAGCCTTTTTTTGGGTCATTTCATGTGGCAGAAGTTAGGGATACAGCAGGAAACGAAATACACACTGTCTTCGAGGGCTCACAGTCTGAGGGAGCCAGACAAGAAAATCAACCAAGACTCCCGACCGAATTATCATAACTGAGGCATGAACTAAGTGCTGGGGAGCAAGGATTCTGTACACGTAACCCATCCTGAAGGACAGGGGCCTGAACTATTTCATGGGGGGTAACGTTTAGCTTAAAAGGATAACCATGAGCCAGCAGAAGATTAGCAAGGGAAAGACATTCTAAGTAAACAGTGCATGGGAAGACAGAGAGGCATGTCCTTAGAATGGCCGAAGGTTGCTTGGATAATGGAGGGAGATGAAGCACCTAACCAAGCACTTGTTAGAAATGATGCTGGGCCCCCGATTACATTTCATTTTCATACTCCTCTGAGGCCTTTTTCCAGAGGTTCCTGGGGCCACCTGGCTAATAGTGGAAAAACTAGTGCTCAAAGCCAGATCTGCCTACTCCAAAGCCTGTGCTTTTACGTAACATACTACACTGGTAGACAGGGCCGGACGATGAAGGGTACTGAATGATGTGCACAAGTGGTTGAATTTTAACTCAAGGGTGACAGACGTCACTGAAGCAGGGAAGCCACTCAAGCACATCTGCAGGCTGGAAGGTGCAGAAGCTAGACTGGAGAGGGGCAAGACCAGAATTGGGAGAGTTGAGCCAACAGGCCTAGCACGATGGTGGAGCACTGCACAATGGCAACAGGGAGACAGGTAGAAGGTGGTCACGTCCACATTATCCCCGATGGTCACAAAAATCTCCATCAGAAGCCAGCAGAAATTGTTCTCACTTTTTATTAATTAATTAATTAATTAATTTAGAGAACGCATGAAATGTAGAGAGATTCTTAGGCAGGCTCCATGCCCAGCATGGACCCTGAGATCATGACCTGAGCCGAAATCAAGAGTCCGATGCTTAACCAACTGAGTCACCCAAGCTCCCCAATGTCCTCTATTTATTTATTTATTTATTTATTTATTTATTATTTTTTTTTTTTTTTTTAATTTTTGAGAGAGGGAAAGACAGAGTATGAGCAGGAGAGGGGCAGAGAGAGAGGGAGACACAGAATCCGAAGCAGGCTCCAGGCTCTGAGCTGTCAGCACAGAGCCTGATGCAGGGCTTGAACTCATGAACCATGAGATCATGACCTGAGCCAAAGTTGGATGCTTAACTGACTGAACCACCCAGGCGCCCCCGTCCTCCCTTTAAAGATGAGGAAACACGCAGAGAAATGGAAAGACAAGGCCATAATTATTAATAGTCTTGTTATCTAGTGGTCTGGTCTTCGAGCCACTCCATGTTATATGACTGATGAGTCTTCCCATGTGCACAAATCCAAAAACGATTCAATGTGAATGGAGCTTTCAGGAAGACAACAGCATAATTATTACTGTAACTGCCCTGTGAGGCATTATTATCTGTAGTCCACAGATGAGAACAAGGAGGCCAACTTGCCTATGATAAAGACACACGCTACAGGTCAGAGCCGGAGCTGGGACCCAAGTCTTCTGACTACAGATCCAGAGTCTTTTTTGGTTTGTTTTTAGAACAGTGTTCTCATCTCTCTGCCACAGAGATCACTAATGCTTCCTTACTGCTTGACAGAGTAACTCCAAAGGCCTCCAGCTGGCACGTGAAGCTCCCTTCAGGAAGTTACAATATTTATGAAATCAATCTAGAAAAATGTTTCTCAAACTTAAAGTAGTGAACAGACCCCTTAAAAGGACAAATTATTGTGGAAAGAACAAAACAACTTCCTCTTCTGTACCATATCAAGAGAAAAGGAGAAGAGGCACGTGGTCAAACTAATTGCTAGGTACACAACTTTGAGCACCCTACCCGACCTTCAATTTCCCATCTCTAAAATGGGGCTATTAGCTTACAGCGCTATTAGGATAATACACAGTCTGGAGCCTGATGCATAGCAGGTTATGGTTAAGCGCCAAAAGTTATTTTCAATATTAACATTATCAGGATGCCTAGGAAGGCTGGAAACCTCAAAGGACATTGGCATCTAAGCTGAGGGCAGAGGAGTGAGTGGAAACTGGTCAGAGCAAAGGAGAGGAGGGCAACTTGGAGGAAGCAGAAGGCAGAAGTAAATGAAGGTAAAACGTGGGCTTTATCCAGCTGGTCATTACCTTTCTAAGAGACTGGATTCTGATTCTAAGTAGGACTAAAACTGATCATCCTCTTAAAGAAACAAACTTTTGAAAAGAGGACACCAATACTTCATAGGTTTTTAAAATGGCTGACACAAAGATTCAGGAATCAGTATGCTTTCTCATCAGCATGATTTGCTAATTCTCCTTTCTTGAGAGACAGAAATGAGAAAAGGTTGTTTTCATTATTAAATCTGTAGGTCCCGCAGCTTTCCAACTCAGAATTATCAACAGTTTAAAGTAATTTGTTCAGGGATGAGCACTGGATGTTGTATAGAAACCAATTTGACAATAAATTACTTTTAATATTAAAAAAATTATTGATTGCGATGAACATAAAAAGAGCAAAAAAACTTACAGACTAAAAAATAAATAAATAAATAAATAAATAAATAAATAAATAAATAAATAAATAAAGCAATTTGTTCAGGACAGCAAAAGAAGCCATCTGAAGAGATCAGGCTGGATACAAAAAACAAAACAAAACTGCTAAGTCATTTGTCTACTTGTGACCCCAAGCATGAGATGCAACCATCCATAGATGCTATACAGAAAGGCAAGGGAATAAAGATTAATTGTGGGCCCACATGCCAGGCACTAGGCCAGAGATTCACAAGGGTTCTCAAGCTTAATCCTCACAGAAAACTGGGTATGAATACTGGTCCTATTTTGTAGATGTGGTAGGACGAGAAACAGTCAGCAATTTGTGCAGGATCCCATAGTGATCGGTAGTACTATCTGCCTCCATTCAAACCTGAGTTTTCCCCCACCTTGCCACCTATCTGTCCCAGAGGGAAGGGACAATGATGAGGCTCCAGAAGCAGGGGTAGGTCAGATCACAAAGGGCCTTGTAAGCCAGGACACTGCAAGCAAGAGTAAGCCCGTGAAGTTTTAAAAAGAAAAGTGGTGTTTGGACTTCCTGGTTGGCTCGATCGGAAGAACATGCAATTCTTGATCTTGGGGTCTTGAGTTTGAGACCCATGTTGGGTGCAGAGATTACTAAAAATAATTTAAAAATAAACTTAAGGGGCGCCTGAGTGGCTCAGTCGGTTAAGCATCCAACTTTGATTCAGGTCATGTTCGTGCAGTTCCTGAGTTTAAACCCCACGTCAGGCTCTGTAGTGACAGCTCGGAGCCTGGAGCCTGCTTTGGATTCTGTGTCTCCCTCTCTCTCTGCCCCTCCCCTGCTCACACTATGTCTCTGTCTCTCAAAAATGAATAAATGTTAAAAAAAAAAATTTTTTTAATAAATAAATAAATAAATAAACTTAAAAAAAATTTTTTTAAGTGGTCTTTATTTTCCATACAGATCATGCCTATAGTGGAGACATAATTATATCCTCAATTCTTCAATTTCAGGTGATACAGTGTCTTCTAAAATCTGAATTGAACCACCTTCCCCTCCCAGAAGTTCACGTAGCCCAAGTTAAGAACTCCTGTCCAAGATGTGGGGACAGTGAGAGGATTCAAAAACTAATCTAGGAGATGTTCCCCTACGGGAACTGACGACTGTATAAAGGAAGAAAGAGTGGGACGTGAAGAAAAGACACTCAGGTTTCTGAGGTTTCCACAGATGGTGGTGGCATGACTGAGACAAGAAATACAGGGGCGCCTGGGTGGCGCAGTCGGTTGAGCGTCCGACTTCAGCCAGGTCACGATCTCGCGCTCCTCGAGTTCGAGCCCCGCGTCAGGCTCTGGGCTGATGGCTCGGAGCCTGGAGCCTGTTTCCGATTCTGTGTCTCCCTCTCTCTCTGCCCCTCCCCCATTCATGCTCTGTCTCTCTCTGTCCCAAAAATAAATAAACGTTGAAAAAAAAAAAAAAAAAAAGAAATACAGAAAAAAGAGTAGGAAAACATGCTTTTTATGTTTTTTAGATGTTTGTTTATTTTGAGAGAGAGGGAGAGGGAATCCCAAGCAGGCTCTTTGCTGCCAGTGCAGACCAGGACACGGGGCTCAAACTCAAAAACCGTGAGATCATGACCAAAGTCAAAATTGAGAGTTGGACACTTAAACAATGAAGCCAACCAGGTGCCCCAGAAAACGTACATTTTAAACTACAGGGAAATACTTCTAAAAATCCTAGGTCCTGATAAATGTGGCCTGAAGAACCTGGCATAACCTCGATCCTATTTGTTCTCTGAATTCTGTAATAACCTCAATGCTTTCAATTGACGGTGCCCCAACATTGTGTTTATCCTCATCTACTCCCTTCTGTTCTTCAATTAGCTAATTAAACAAACAATCTGCACATGCCAGAAGATCTATTTAAAGGAATATTTGTATTAAATAAATTCCCTTCTGGGTTGTGTATAATCCCTCTCATCAACCTGTTTGGTAAACACAGATTTCTCCCATCATATCTTTACTCACAGAGACCCCTCTCTGACCACCTCCTGCCCTCCCCCACCCCTCAGTGAGAGGGGGAAACCCCCAGCAGGAGACCTTTTTACCTTGGACAGCTCTCCGAGGTCAGGTCGCACCCAGCCCAGTTTGTCCAGCACACACTCGTCAAACTTGGCCTGCTGTTTGCGACAGCGACGAAGTAACTGCAGGCTGGAATAATCAATGCAGGTCCAATATTCGGTAAAAGGCTCCGCACAGTGAAGCTTTATCTGCCTGGAAAAGAGGGCTAGGTCAGGGGTAGCTCTTTGCAAAGTAATGAGAAACAGAAAAGTGGGGGGAAATAGGTACAGACCTCAAATGCATAACCTTCCTTTTTGAAAGGTATGGGAATAGATGCTCTCACTTCACTTACAAGACAACTTAAGGGGCGCCTCGGTGGCGCAGTCGGTTAAGCGTCCGACTTCAGCCAGGTCACGATCTCGCGGTCCGTGAGTTCAAGCCCCGCGTCAGGCTCTGGGCTGATGGCTCAGAGCCTGGAGCCTGTTTCTGATTCTGTGTCTCCCTCTCTCTGCCCCTCCCCCGTTCATGCTCTGTCTCTCTCTGTCCCAAAAATAAATAAACGTTGAAAAAACAAATTAAAAAAAAAAAAAAAAGACAACTTAAGATCCTCAGGATGAGAAGCAACATGTAAAAAAAGATTTGTAAGGAATAAGGCCTAATTTCTTTATGTACCAAAAATAAATGAACACAAATGCCAAAAAAATTTGGTCTAAGCACATAGATTTTACTCAGAGCACTCCTCACTTAGGGTCTACCTATTCTTTTCTTTATATCCAATTCTAAAGATTATCAGTCTACCAAATTTAGAAGAGGAGGCATAATCCGAGATGGGCATGAGGGACAATGGCAAAGGAAGAGACAGAACTATACAAGGCAAATACACATACTAACAAGCAGAAGATCCCGGGGTCATTCAGTGTCAAGGCAAACCACCCCACACTCCCCAGAGCTCAAAGTCCTCATTCTATTAACGGACTAAACAAAAACAGATTCATCCTTGTCATTAAGAAAGTTAAATTACATTTGGTGCTCTCTGCTAAGAAGGAGGTAGCACATTCACAAAAATAAACTCAAGATGGATGAAGGACCTGAATGTGAGACAGGAAACCATCAAAACCCTAGAGGAGAAAGCAGGGAAAAACCTCTCTGACCTCAGCCACAGCAATTTCTTACTTGACACATCCCCAAAGGCAAGGGAATTAAAAACAAAAATAAACTATTGGGACCTCATCAAGATAAAAAACTTCTGCACTGCAAAGGAAACAATCAACAAAACTAAAAGGCAACCGACAGAATGGGAAAAGATATTTGCAAATGACATATGGGATAAAGGGCTAGTATCCAAAATCTATAAAGAACTCACCAAACTCCACACCTGAAAACCAAATAATCCAGTGAAGAAATGGGCAGAAAACATGAATAGACACCTCTCTAAAGAAGACATCCAGATGGCCAACAGGCATATGAAAAGATGCTCAACGTTGCTCCTCATCAGGGAAATACAAATCAAAACCACACTCAGATATCACCTCACGCCAGTCAGAGTGGCGAAAATGAACAAAACAAGAGACTATAGATGCTGGAGAGGATGCGGAGAAACAGGAACCCTCTTGCACTGTTGGTGGGAATGCAAACTGGTGCAGCTGCTCTGGAAAACAGTGTGGAGGTTCCCCCCAAAATTAAAATTAGTATCTACCCTATGACCCACCAATAGCACTGCTAGGAATTTACCCAAGGATACAGGAATGATGATACATAGGGGCACTTGTACCCCAATGTTTATAGCAGCACTTTCAACAGTAGCCAAATTATGGAAAGAGCCTAAATGTCCATCAACTGACGAACGGATAAAGAAGTTGTGGTTTATATATACAATGGAATATTACTTGCCAATGAGAAAGAATGAAATCTGGCCATTTGTAGCAATGTGGATGGAACTGGAGAGTGTTATGCTAAGTGAAATAAGTCAGGCACAGAAAGATACCATATGTTTTCACTCATATGTGGATCCTGAGAAACTTAACAGAAGACCAGGGGGGACGGGAATGGGGGGGAAAAAAGTAGCAGAGAGGGAAGGAGGCAAACCATAAGAGACTCTTAAATGCTGAGAACAAACTGAGTGTTGATGGGGGATGGGGGAGAGGGAAAAGTGGGTGATGGGCATTGAGGAGGGCACCTGTTGGGATGAGCACTGGGAGTTGTATGGAAACCAATTTGACAATAAATTATATATAAAAAAATAAAAAATAAAAATAAATAAATAAATAAATAAATAAATAAAAGGAGGTAGCATATAATTAATTCTGTGACCACCAAAACATGGTTGAAGAAAAAGTAACTTTTGTGTATAAGCCTCAATTATTTTACAAAATTCCCCTTCTCTTACTATTCAGCCTTGCTAGTAATCCAATAAATGCCAATCCAAGGAAAAATAAAATACCATTATTTTATGTAAAAGCCATACATGAGGCAGTGGAAGATATGCATAGCACCTCCTTCCCCCAATGGAATCATAATTTGGAAGTGCTTACTTGTCATACTCTAAGAATCTAGCTACACTCAACACAGGAATCTTATTTAACATGGCTCGGGAAGAACCCCAGACATGGGTTGGAGGAAATGCACAGTAAACAATCTGCTTTCCATTCCTGCTGGGTTTCCCTGCTAGGAAGCAACCAATGTCACCAATTTCCTTCTTTCTTTTCTTTTTAATGCTTCTTTATTTGTTTTGACAGAGAGCAAGAGAGAGACAGTGCACATGTGGGGGTGGGGGCAGAGAGAGAAAAAGAGAGAGAGAAAGAGAGAGAGAATCCTAAGCAGGCTCCATGCTGACAGCACAGAGCTGACCTGGGGCTCGATCTCACCTGAGCCAAAATCAAGAGTCAGACGCTTAACTAATTGAGCCACCTAGGTGCCCCATGACCAGTAGGGATTCTGGTGTAACCTGTGGGTGGCAGGGTGTGCAACAGGAAGGAAGGAGAAGGATCAAAGCCCTAGGGAGCTTTTCTGAATTGCCTCTAGCCTCACCGACCACAACAACATCCACGGTACGTAAAATTGCACCCACCTCACTTGACAATCACTTTGGTAGTGGCCTACTGTTTCCAGTACAAGTGGTTTATTCCTCCAGCATGGGGGCAGCAGGAGAGCTACTAGCACTATTACAGTACTTAGTCTCAGTTCTGGACCCTGTTACCCTGGTATCCACACCCAACAAACAATTGCCTACAAACACCTGCAAAGAGCAACATCAGCAGTGAAAAATTCCTCTCACGGAGGCGGCTGGGCACCTCAGGAGCTTGTGAAATCCCAACATGTCACATTTAAATATACTACCTCTGGGCCAAAGCAGAAATGTTTTTCCAAAGTTCTCTTAGCAAAATTTAAATAATAAACACACATTCAACCTTGTTAGCAATCAAACCAATGCAAATTCCAAAGCAAGAATAAAACACCATTTTGTACCTATCAAATATTTAAATAATATGCAATGCTGGTGAGGTACAACAAGATATAGTGCTGAGGGCAGCATAAACTGACCCAATTTTTTTTTAAATGGCAACTATAGTTCAAAAGCCATAAATTACATTCAAAGCCTTTTTATAGAATAATCTCACCTCTGGGAAATTTATGCCAAGGAATTACTTAAAAAGAGAAAAAGATCTGCACACAAAGGTAACCACTGAGGATTTATCTAAAACAAGCAAAATCTGGAATTAGGGGCACCCGGTGGCTCAGTCAGTTAAGCTTCCGACTCTTGATTTTGGCCCAGGTCATGATCCCAGGATCACGGGATCGAGCCCTGCATTGGGCTCTGCGCACGACGCAGAGCCTGCTTGGGATCCTCTCTCTCCCTCTCTCTCTCTCTTTGCCCTCCCCCACTCGTGTGTGCATGCTCTCTCTCAAAATAAACATTTTTAAAAAAACAGAATTAAAAATGACTTTGTAACAGGTAAATTATGGTTGGTTTACCTACTGGTGGAATATTAAATAGCCATTAAAAATGATCACAAAGACAATCTAGCAACTTGAAAGAATGTTCCCCATGGTTTCAGAAAAATTCAAAAAAATGAATTTGAAACGACACACTGTGACTTTAACCACAAAAATATCTTTGCATGTGGACAAAGACACCAAGCAAAAGAGGAGAGGAGCTATTATGTGAAGGAATTTGATTTTTCCCTCTAACGTCATTGTAGTGGACATCTGTGGGTTTTGCCTAGCCAGCAGTCAGTCCCCATTCTTCTGTAACATCCTTGTAATTTTTCTTTGGGGAACAATCTGTCCCTCTCTCTCAGCAATGCAGTTTAGATGAATTTAAGTCACTTCCCATTTTAGGCCTGACAAATCACAGCATTTTATCTCCTGAAGCACACCTGATTCAAAGAGAGGCATACAAAATCGACCAGCCAGGCCAATGAGACTGGTCGGCTCACATCACTGGACAAGGACACTCTTGGGCCAGGTCTAGGCAAGCAGCACAGCAGTGTGGGATGGCTGCCGGCCACTTCTGCCACAGCAAGAAAGAGTCTCTCTGAAAATGAGTTTGACAGACACAACAGAACTAAGAGATCGGGGAAGGAGAAGAAAGGCAACAAGATACCAAGTAGTTATGAAATTATGTAAGCCCTTTGATTCCAGCCCCGCCTGATGCCAGCCCCATTTCTGGACTTGACAGCTACATAAGCCAATTCCCTTTGAGTGGAATTTCTGTCCCTTTTAATAGAGTCTGTCAAAACATTTTTCTACAATTGCAATATGGATTGTTTTACTTACGGTATTAAGCATAATGGCCTACTTAATACCTTGACTCTGTACACACTTTTCTTTCCATAATAACTGAGTGTTCCATAGTAGCATCAATCTAGTGAACACCTGTTAGCAAGCGCTGTGCTGAGTTGGTTTTACGTACTTTTACAAATTTTTCATTACAATCCTGTATGATTTAGAAATTAAGATTCATGGATATTAAAGGACATGCCAAATAATAAAAACAAGTAACAAAGCTAACTGCATCATTTACTGCATGCTTACCTTGGTCTATCCGACTTCAAGGTCTTACACTTCCTACTAAAATTATCCTTCTACTTAATTAGCTAGATGTTCACTGAGATACATATACCTAGATGTTTCAGCCCACAGGCACTGATGTCAAGTCAAAGACTCTTACCTGAAGAAGTCCAGAGCACACTTGTTGACGAGCCTGCCTTCCTCTAAACACCGCCTGGGGTCTTTCTCTTCCCAGCGACAGAGCATGAACTCCTTGTTGGGCTTATCACACTGAACTCCATAGTGGTGGGCGGCAGCTTTCAGCACCGAAGAACTGACTTTCACCTGGGGAACGGAACAGGAGGAGACAAACCACAGATCTGTGACCAGGATATCAACTTCCTCAACTTCATCTCCTGCTGCTGAAGGCCGAGGGAACACAAAGGGAAAACTTGTTCCGACTCCAAGAAAATTAAAGATAGGGGGCTACCATAATAAACCTTTATGATCTCTGCTGCTTTAGAGATCACAAAGCTTCTTCACATGCATGATTTTCTACACCTTCATAATAATCTCATTAGGTTGACATTACTCTCCCCCTTTTAGACATAAGGAAATGGCAGTCCTAACAGAACCTTTAGCTCTCTATGACAGAGAAAGTAGAGCTCTGAAAGATGATGGAAGCTTCTGTGATGGAAGGAGAGGAACCAACTCTGGGGAGTTTTGATGAGTCTCCTTTCCAGGAATAAAACTGATGAGGCAGGGGGGCGCCTGGGTGGCTCAGCTGGTTAAGCATCCAAGTTCAGCTCAGGTCATGATCTCGAGGTTCCTGAGTTCAAGTGAGTTCAAGCCCCTAGGTGGGCTATCTGCTGTCAGCAGGGAGCCCTCTCTCTCTGCCCCTCCCCAGCTTGCATGTGCGAGCTCCCTCTCTCAAAAATAAACACTAAAAAAAAAAAAAGTGATAGGATACATAAAATTCCCAGAAGACCACAGAGTCACAGAAAATGAGACTGGAAAGGATCAGTAAAAACATCTAGTCCAGTGAGTTATTACTAATGATAAAGTACTAAAATTTTCTATTTTTTCCTATCACACACTATATCCAAGGTAGCCACCAGTCCATAACTCTGTCTCACTTGCCTTCCGGTTGGTTCATTTTCTTGAGAAACAGTATAGTTACAGCTCACTCACAGAGGGCTGCACATAGTCCAGGGCCCGTCAAATTGCTGTGCAGCAAGGGTTCTGCTGGCCTCTTTTCGGTACTACCTTTTCCTGGGCCAATTCCACAACGTTTGCGTTACTGGAACTTAAATAGAACATGTGTTGTCTGGGAGGACCACCCTCTTCATTATTCTTCCTTTTCGAAATCGCTTTGGCTATTCTTTCAGATGAACCCCCTCATCCAATAATTTGCACTGGAACTGCACAAAGGTTAGTTATGTGTTAAATTAGAAGGGAACGAGCATGTTTACAACACTAGGTCTCTGCTGAAATTTTTTATCTCCCCAGAGGATCTTTCTCTAAGCACCATACAAAAGCTCTCATCTGTTGAACCACTCACTCTGTGCCAGATACTGATGATAAGACAGTCACAGTAGAGGCGAGACTACATGAATTATGCCTTCTCACCAAGACATATTACGTCCCTCCTCTTACTCAGGTCATTCTTATGTTCTTTGGTTAAAATGATAGTTTCCCTCATATAGGAACCTTGCATATTTCTTGTTTATTCCTCAGTATTTTAACCTTTTTGATACTACCTAAATAGCTTGTTTGTACACTGCATCTTCTCTCTAGCCATATCTTACTGATACAAAATCAAGAGGATTAAGGGGTGCCTGGGTGGCTCGGTTGGTTGAGCGTCCAACTCTTGGTTTCTGCTTGGGTCATGATCTCACAGTCATGGGATCAAACCCAGTGCTGGGCTCCACGTTAAGCATGGAGCCTGCTTGGGACTCTCTCTCCCTCTCTGTCCCTGCCCTGCTCACACTCTCTCAAAAATAAATAAACTTAAAAAAAAAACAACAAGAGGATTAAGAGGAAAAACTTCCACTTACAAGTAAAAACTACCTTCTTTTCTGATAGTTATATCCTTTTTTTTCTCCTTCTCTTTTCCTATCTTACTGCTTGGACTAAAACGTCTAGGACAATACAAATGAACAGCAATGGCAGTAGGCATCCTTCCCTTTTTCTAGACTTTAAAGCACAATTTGGTTCAATATTTGCTATTGGTGTCTGGGATATAGTCGTTTGGATAGTCCTCATTAAGGAAGTTTCTTTCTGATGATTCTGTTTTACTGTTGTTTCCAGAAAGACTGAAAAGTTCAGGTTTCTTTTATCCATAAATGTAGAGAATTAGCAGATTTTCCAAAAACCTCTCGCTATAGCTACAATAAAATCTAGTCTGTGACAGTGCATTATGCTTTAAGATATCACTGGATTTGATTTATAAGCGTTCTATGAAGGATTTTTATTTAAGAATAATGTTGTAATTATTATTTTTATAATGATAAAAATTTTATAATTTTATTTTTTATGACTTTCACACAGCTTAGGTTAAATTACTAATAAGATAAAAGGCAAGGGAATATGAAGAGAGTAACTCATCTACACACTATGGGAAGAGAATAGTTAGGATGATGTCTACTAACATTACAACTGCTGTAATTATCAAAGCAAAGATGAACTTATGATACAAGTGAAACCTGCCATGACAATTCTAATAAATTTGTTTAAAAATCTGTAAAATTTTATATGACAGCTGTTTTTTTTTTTATTTTTTTTTTTTTTTTAATTTTTTTTTTCAACGTTTATCTATTTTTGGGACAGAGAGAGACAGAGCATGAATGGGGGAGGGGCAGAGAGAGAGGGAGACACAGAATCGGAAACAGGCTCCAGGCTCTGAGCCATCAGCCCAGAGCCCGATGCGGGGCTCGAACTCACGGACCGCGAGATCGTGACCTGGCTGAAGTCGGACGCCCAACCGACTGCGCCACCCAGGCGCCCCAATTTGTTTAAAAATCTGTAAAATTTTATATGACAGCTGTTTTTTTTTTAAAGTTTACTTACTTATTTTGAGAAAGAGCACACGTGTGAGCAGGAAAGGGGCAGACAGAGAGGGAGAGAATCTCAAGCAGTCTCCACACCGTGAGCACAGAGCCCCTGACAGAGCCCCACGGGGTGCCTGAACTCATGAACTGTGAGATCATGACCTGAGCTGAAATCAAGAGTCAGATGCTTAACCAACTGAGCCACCCAGATGCCCCATAGAGTTGTGTTTTTTTTTAAGTTTACTTATTGATTGATTTGGGGGGAGGGAGGGGCAGAGAGCTCCAGAAACAAGAGAATCCCAAGTAGGTTCAACGTTGTCAGTGCAGAGCCTGAAAGTGGGGCTCAATCTCAGGAGCCGTGAGATCACGACCTGAGCCAAAATCGAGAGTCAGTCGCTTCATCTACTGAGCCACCCAGACACCCCTACAGTTTTTTATAAGAGTGTATTAGGTTAATTGAGGGGTATACATTAACTTGCTATATTACCTGTACAAAGCCAAGAGAATAAAAATCAAAATTCAAACTTTTTAAAGCTTAATATATTTAAAAAATTAAGCTGTACTTACCTCCTTGACCAATGCCTTAAAAGATCTTTAAATGGCTGATTCACTCGAATGCCTTCACAGCCATTGTGCCCAAAAAGGTTATGACATTCTTTGCCTTACTTTCCTACAAATGTAGAAGTCTTACCAAAATCTACGGGCACCCATGTTGTTGAGTGTGTAAAGTATGCTCTGTCACAGGGAAATAAAGGATAAGAACCACTCACTGAATCTCTTTCCTGGAGACAGAGATGTGCCCAAGATGACACAGCAGGCCAGTGGCAACCGCAGAGCTGGAATCCAGAGACTGTGACCTTCAATCAAGCCACTTTGCATTACACAGCCTTCGCTGAGGTGGCAAAGGACTTCAGATGTCCCCTCACCTGCTTCTTCACAAAGACGGATGAGTTCCACCAGAAACAACATCCCTTCCCAGCTGCTTACTGTGAATACCCTCTCAAATTCATTCAGCTCCCTTTGTCTCAAAGAACACAGAATTCCAGCATCTTCCTCATTTACCCTCATGACAGCCTCCCTGCACAGCGGGTTTATACAGTCTGCAGGTGTGGAAAGGGAGGCAGGAAAAGTCTTACAATCTACAACCAATCTTCCAGTCCTGTTCTCTCTTCCTTAAACCACGTCTGCACCTCTTTCTATAGTAATTTATGCTGTGACTTCTATGTGACTTAATTTATGGAAAATGGGGGATCACTGTACTCCTTTGATAGTACTGTTGAGGATTAAATGAGTTCACACGTGTAAAAATATCAAGAACAGTGGCTAGCACATAGAAAGCACATCAAAAATATCAGCTATTATTTCTGCTCAAAATTGTCAGTTTGTACAAGGAGGTTCCAGCCCTAAGCTTCTGACTACTTCTTTCATAGGGATGTGTCAACAAGGTCCAAAATGTGTTTAACTTGCCTCTCAAAGCTGCTCCTTCTGGCTTCCCCAGTCCCACTGTCAGGTTGCAGATCTGACAGGCTCCCCGACCTTTCCTGCCTGTGATATCTAAGTCACTGCTAAGTCTGATCAATTCCAGATAAATCTGTTCTTTCCCCTCTGTGAGGACAGTCACCAATTATGTTGGGGTCATTAATATCCTCCTCGTTATTTCAACAGCTGCCAAGACTAGTCCCCCTTTTCTTTTCCTCTCTTCAATCCATTCTTCACAGGGCTGCCAGAGTGATCTTCCTAGAAGACAATTCTTATTGTACTCTACTGAAACAAATTAGCGACAAAACCCTGGAAGGATTCAGGCTTAACAGCAGAATAAAGCCCAAACTTTTTACAGGGTATTCAAAGCCTTCTGGATCCAGCCTTCTCACCCAAGACACTTCCAAAAAGGGACCTGCTGCTGTCTCAGAGCACTGAACTCACTGTCCCCACAACCCATCTGTGGCCTCCTGCATTTTCCCATCTTTTCACCTTCGCTCTCAGATCTAACCCTCGCTTAAGAAAGCCTGTCTGTCCGTCTTGGCCTACAAATGCTATTCTTCAAATGCCATTTTGCCAAGTCCCACATTACGCCCGAGAAGTGCTTTCTCTGTTCCCTTTATAGCCTCAGAGAATTATACAGCTGGAATCACTTCATCTTACAAATAAAATAACTGTGTCTGCAGATGCTACAAGTGACTAATCAAGGTAACTGAGCAGTTAGGCCTAGAATTTAGATCCAACTTCAAATCCTACTCTCTGCTCTGAAACCATGTCTGCCCCTCTTCCATAGATTTAATCATACTTTGTCTTGCATTGTAGTTATTTATGTAATTATCTATATTTCAGTTCAAAGGTATGAACACTAAAGGCAAATTATTCCAGATATAGAATACTTGCAGGAAGTAGAACCTCAGATTAAACTTTCAATGAAAACTACAGCACTTTCAGGCTAACCCAGCTTCAAGGTGGGACGAAAAAAACAAAAGACTGAAATACTGGCAACCTCCCCTCTCGTAAATGTACTTGACCAGAGTCCCTGAACACAGCTAAAAAGTTATGCCTCTGTGGGAAATAATAGTTGCCATTCTCACAGGCATCTGAGAAGATTAACTGAAGTCATGAAGATAAAACCCTTAACACAGTGCCTGGGATATAATTTCTGGCACATAATTTTTAGTTTTGCCCTCCTTGTCCTCTTATGTAGCCTGGTCTTTCTACTATCCAGTCCTGCCACGACACTCTTCTGCCTTAAAATCTTCAACCTCTCCCTCCCACGTCACCTTAAAATAAGTCTGGCCTTGTGGAAGCTGCTTCCCAGTCCTTCCAGTCCAAGGTACCTCTCTCTGGGCTCAGCAACAGCTGATTCCCACCAACACTAGAGTCACATCAAACAGCACTGGTCTCCCTAGACTCAAAAGGTCTTGCGAAGTCTTCTCACTCTTTTGAGCTTTTACCCATAATACAATAGTTTAAAAGCACGGGTTTGAAACTCAGACCTAGAGTCATAGTCCAGCTCCACCACTCACTAGCTATATGACTTTGGGAAAATCACTTCTACTCTTGGGACCTGTTTTCTTACTTTTCACATGAAGAGGCCAATAATATCCTACCTCATAGTGTTGTTGGCAGGATTTGATGAATTAATGTACGTGAAGGAACTAGCACCTTACCTGACTTCTAAAAAAGGCTTGGTCATACTTGCTATAATTAGTTTATACTGTCTTCACTTCTCATAGCACAAACTTCACTATACTGTAACTGCCTCTTTATGTCTGTCTCCCTATTAGATTATAAGCTCTATGAGGGCAGGGACGCTCTTATTCTCCAGTGTGCGTGTATATGGCAATTATTCAAATGGTATCTCCTGAATAAATGAATGCTCTAAATGTCCTATTACCAAACACCCTCCCAGGGTTGTTAGCAACTCCACTCTCCAGTTTCATCTCCTTTTGCTTTGGCTTCCTAGCTCCACTCCAACACTGTACCGATTAGCCTACCTAGAAGCGACGGTCTCTCTCGCTCGGCTGTGAACACCCGGGGTTGCATATTCACTTCGCAGGGAGGTCTGAGTATTAAGTGACATTAAAGGAAGTAAAGTGGCCCTGGCTGGTGCTTAATAAAAAGTACCACTATTATTCACGTAAAGGGCAAGCAGATGGCAGGAGGTCGGGGTGGGGGAGGCGAGGAGACTTCTACAGAGCCCCTGCATGATGGGGTGGGGGTGAGGCGATTCCCGGAGCTGGGCCGGGGGCGTCCGGGAATCCACCTGTGTCTGTGTCGGGGGGCATTAGGTGGGGGGACCCAGGGCCCACAGTCCAGTGAGACGAAGCGGAGCTGGGCCCAGGCCCGAAAAGCTGCAGCCCTATGCCTGCTTGCCTGGCTTCCGGACGAGCCTCACCTCCTGCACTTTCAGATCCTCCACAGTGGGCAGCTCCACTATCCCCGGCATGACGGCGGTAGCCCCGACCCCGAGGAGGCGCCCGCAGCCGCGTCGCCCCCGTCTCCTTGAAATCCCCTTTCGACCGCCAAGGGCCACCTCGGGCCTGCGCATGCGCGGACGGCCACGCAGGCGCACTGCTCTGCCCAACCGCGAGCCATAGAGCGTGCGCAGTGCCTGGAAGGCCTGTGGGGTCTGTGGGCGAGGCTCCGAGCCGGCCCCGCCCATCTTGGTTGTCATAGTGAGGCGGGACGCACTGAGACTCCAGGATCCCAACCGCTGGAAGCTAGAGGCTGGTGTCATGGAGTACACGGGGAGCCAATATATTGGGGAATATGTAGACGGGAGGTAAGGGCCTCATCTGACTCACTATGTCTTAAATCTGTGACTGGTTAAGGACGGCTGCCTTTGCAAAGCACTTTGTACCAAGTACTTTCACAAACTTCATTCCTTTTATCCTTCGGGACAACGCTTTCAGATATGATTGTTTATTTCCATTTTACAGTTAAGAAAAATGAGACCCAGTGAAGTAAAGTGACTTGCTCAAGGACACACATAATAAGCAGCATAGCTGAGATACATTCATTCCATATATACGTGTGTGTTTGCTATCTGCAGTTTTAGATTTGGGGATAAAAAATACTAAAAAATGTCAAGATCCTTGCTCTCATAGAGTTTACAGTCCAGTTGGTGTATGGCCAATAAACAGAGAAATGGGAAGATAATTTCAGATAGGGGCTTTGCCTGAATCCTCTCCTCCCCACAGCAACCCTATGAGATAGATACAATCCTCATTTTACAGATGGAAAAGGTGAGGCTTGGAGTAATTATGTAACTTGCTCAGAGTCACCTCATTGGCATTTGGCAGGTCAGAGATCAAAACCCAGGTTTGACTCCAAAGCTCATGAGCTTTCTATGGAGCCCTGCTGCTGGGCTTCTACAGAGGACACGGCCAGTTGGGGCTGTCCTTGAAGGCTTTCTGGAGGAGGAAATATTGAAGATGGGCCCTGAGGATTGGGTAGGATTTAGGTGGGTAGAGATGCAAGGTGAAGAATGTTTCCGGGCAGAGGAAGCAGCATGAGCAGTAGTTCAGAGGACTTATAGGGGGAAGAGCAGGCAGTTCAGTTGGGCCGGAGTGTAAAGAGAGTGGGGGCCAGAGCTGGAAGGGTGGGTCTGTGCTCTGGCATACAGAGATCTGAGTACTGTGCACAGTTCTGTGAGTGGGAGGAGCCACTGATGGATAGATCCTTTGTAGGGCTGGGCATTAGGAAATCTAATTTACTTTGCACTGTATCTCTCCTCATAATGCATATGTCACTTAGTAAATGTTGGCTGAAAGAATTCATAAAAGAATGAAAGTAAGAAAAGAAAGAAAAAAAGGAAGGAAAAGGAAAGAAAGGAAGAAGGAAAGGAAGGAAGGAAGGAAGGAAGGAAGGAAGGAAGGAAGGAAGGAAGGAAGAAAGAAAGAAACTTGTGATATGGTAATCATGTCCTCACTATGGATTGAGGTCTTTATCTCTTCTTTTTAAAAAAAAATAAATGTAATGTTTATTTATTTTTGAGAGGGGGGGGAGAGAGATGAAGTGTGAGCAGGGGCAGAGAGGGGGGAAGACACAGAATCCGAAGCAGGCTCCAGGCTCTGAGCTGTCAGCACAGAGCCCGACATGGGGCTCAAACTCATGAACCACAGTGTAATGACCTGAGCCAAAGTCGGTGGGTCATTTAACTGACTAAGCCACCCAGGCACCCCTGTTTGTTCTTTTTAACTTAATTTGAATTTATAATGAAGGCTTTTTGCCTTGAATGAATAAAAGAAAAATGGGAGGGAAAGAAAGAGAGGAAGAGAAGGGAAAGAATGAGGGAGGGAGGCAGAGTGGAAATAGAGAGATCAAGTCAGAGCCCATAGTTGTCCCAGGAAGAGGTAGCAGGACCCTGAACCAAAGCAGAGGCAGTGGGGCTGCAGGAAAGAGAGAGATGTATAAGTTCGGGAATTTACATTGTCAGGACTTGGCAACTGATTGGCTCCCAGTCCCGCTCAGTGACTGCCTCCAGTCCCAACTCAGTGCCTGGCTCTAGGCTTTGAACCTGGAGGATTCTGGTACCATTCGTGGAAATTGAGAACTCTGAGAAGGGGCTGCTCTGGAGGAGGAGAGTATGAGTTTCATTTGGGGGGAGCTGGAGATGCCTATAGAAGGTCTAACAATGAATGTCCAGTTTGCCGTTTAAAAAAAGGGAGCAGGGTTCTAATCTCAGAGAAGGGTTTTGATGGAAACGGAAATGGTAGATGTGATTTCAAGCAAAGAGATAAAGGAGAAAAAGCATTCTCTCTCCTCTCACATCTCGCAGTAGAATAAAAGCAAAATCATTTTTGAGTTCTTACTCTATATTGGGCATTCTGCCGTTGTTTCATAGCTATTATTTCATCCAATTATCTCAACTTTGGGGAGGAGTATTGTCATTATCCCCATTTTGCAGAGGAGAAACTCAGGCTCATCAGAGAGGTGAAGGGGCTTGCCCAAGGTCACACAGGCTCAGAGGTGGAGCCAGGCCTGGATCGGGCCTGGTGACCCCAGGTCTGCGTGGCTCAGGAACTGTGCTTCAAGCACAGTGGCATCTTCTGCCTTCTGTCATCTGCTCAGTCACTGCACCCTTCTGTTTCCATTCCTTACGCAGCAGATGTTTGCAGAGCACCTGTGTGAACAGAATCATGATTCCAAGAACTAAGGATACCAAGGTCTTCATTAAGAAGCTTCAGTGAAATAGGGGATACAAGGAATACAATTACAATGCAAGGCAGAAAGTGCTGAGCATCCAACGGAAGTACACACAAAAGCCTAAAGAAGTTCAGAGTTAGAAGAGGTGACTTCCAGCTAGCAGGGAGGAATAGAGAAGGAATACAGGAACAAAGAAGTGAAGGAAAGTGTCTTTCTTCAGCACTCGCTGGATGGAAGACCCTTCACTAGGAAAATCATTATACATTATCTGAGTTGATCTTGGGCATTAATCTCAGTCACTTTCACACATGAAATGAGTGGTCAGCTGGTCAAGCTGGGCATCCCTGCCCTGTGCTCCTGTTAAGTGTCTGTCTTTCCCCCACATGGCAATTACCACACATTATGTATTTACTTCATTGTGTCCCCTACTAGACTGTGAGCCCCCTCGAGGGGCGGGGGGTTACTTCGTATGCCTTGATCATTGTTGTGACCAGGTTGTACCCTGCAGACCAGACTCACCACGTATGGTAGGTGTTGATAGATAGTGGATGCTCTGGAAATATCTGTTGGAAAAAAGGGAAGGAAGGAAGGAAGGAAAACAAAAAGGTTTAGGGAAGTCTCCAAGATGATACAGCCAGGAAATGGTGAGATAAGATTCAAGCCTATGTCTCCTAAGTTTCATCCTTTTCCAAATTCTCTACAAGTGGTATAGAGGGCAGGGGTAGGCTGATCATGGGGGACAGGGAAGACCCAGAACGAGCTGCCAGGAAACCTGGCCCTAGTCTCTGCTTCACAGTGCTGTGTGGCTTTGGGCACATCCCTCCCCTCTCTGGGCCTACCAACGGGTGTGTCGGAGGAAGTGTGAACTCCAGGACAGCCTGTAGGTAAGGTGGAAGACCGCCAAAACTGCACCCGCCCCCACCTTCAACAACACAGACCCTCTCATTTTTTAATTTTTGAGGGAACCGAAGAAAAAGTTTGGTTTTGAACAAAATATTACTGGGACGGTAACATCAGAGGACCCTGAGGATGAGGTTCCCACTTGCTCGCCTGTGCCTGTCAGCTCTGATCCTCCAGCCGCCATGCACGGTTCAATCATTTCCCTTTGTCCTTGCAGGATGGAGGGCGAAGCCGAATACCTCCTCCCTACCGAAACAAAGTATGTTGGGGAAATGAAGGACGGCATGTTTCATGGCCAAGGAACCCTGTACTTCTCCAACGGGAGCCGCTATGATGCCATTTGGGAAAAGGGACTGGCCGTGAAGGTGATCAGCCTGAGGAGGGGAGGTTGCAGAGAGCAAAGCCTTGGACAGGAAAATCCCCCACTATGGAGCACCCTGACCTCTCCATCCAGTGCCCACCTCCTTCCATTCCCTCTTCTCCCTTCCTACTGATCTCCCAGGGTTCTGGAATCCTCTCCTCTGGATCCAGAAGGGCCCCTGGAGAGGCCATGATGAGTTTGAATCCTGTTGTGCCACTAACTGTGTGACCTTGGGCCCACGACTTCCCCTATAAACTGGGGACAATAGTTGTACATCATATTGCTACTGTAACAAATTACTACAAACCCAGTGCCTTAAAACAACAGAGATGTATTACCTTACAGTTCTGGAAGTCAGAAGTCTAAAATAGGTCAGCAATGCTGCATTCCTCCCAGAGGCTGAACGGGAGAATCCATTTCCTTACCTTTTCCATCTTCTAGAAGCTTCCTGCCTTCCTGCATCACTCTGACTTCCGCCTCCATCATCACCTCTCCTTCTCTCTGCGTTTTCCATCATTTCATCTTCTATCTCTCTGGCCCCCTCGCTTCCCTCTTACAAAGACCTTCACAATTATACTGGGCCCACCCAGATAATCCAGGAAAATCTCCCCATTTCAAGATCCTTAACTTAATCACACCTGCAAAGTACCATTTGCCACATAGGGTTAACATTTTTACAGGTTCCAGCATTTATGTGTGGGTATCCTTGGGGAATCGTTATTAGCCTGCCAGAATACTACTAGCCACTTCCTAGGGTGGTTGTGAATGCAAATGAGGTGATATCTGTAAGCCCTTTGCTCAGTACCTGGCATAGAGCTGGCACTCAGTGTTAGGTCATAGAACTGCTGCTGTCACCGCTACTGGTATCATGACAAACATCTGACCCATCTAATCCCACCTAGTATTTGTGGGCCATGAATACAGTTCAGGGAGCCAGTGCAATGTCCTGATTTATATGGGAGAACAGTTTTCTCTGAGGAAAGGTCTATTGCTGTCATTGGTTTTACTAATAGCCACCTTAAGAAGGTTAAGAAACATTCCTCGTTTTACAGCTTGGAGACTCTAAGCCCCAGGAAGGGGATATGACTTATCCAAGGTCACACAGTGAATTAATAGTATCGGAATTTCCACCTATGTTTCCTGATGCCCAGGCCAATGCGACCTCTACATCCTGGGGATTCCTTCAGCGCTAAGGCAGCAAAAGCAGAACACACATGTTTGGACAAAGGGCTATGACTGATGGCCATGACCTTTTCAGCTACGACTGAATGCTCACTCTATGCCAGGCACTGTGCTAGATGCTTTGCCAGTACTATCTCATTGAATCGACCCTATGACATATATATTCTTATCATGCGGTTTTGCAAACGAGGAAACCAAGGGCTCGGTCATCTGCCCCGCATTGCACAGTGAGTTGCCACATTTTGAGTGCCAGTCACAGAGAGCCCAGCACTGTAGCCATTCCTTCTAATCATCACAGCCATAATGGCTGTGATAGTTATCACTTCTCTTCTGCGGCAATAAGAAAGCCACCTCTCCCCTTGACATCCGTCCTTCTTGGCAGAAGGGCAGCCTCATGCCTGCGCGCATGCTCCTTGTCTTCCAGGGCACGTACACCTTCTCGGACGGGCTGCAGTACGATGCCGAGCACTGGCATTACTGCGACGGCTATGACCGGAGGTTTTACACTGAGATCTGCTATGGCTTGAAGCCTGCAGGTACCTGGGCACCCGCCCTTTTCTTCACACCCAGACCGAGAGGGGAACGAAGGGCCGTGGCCTATTGAAGGAACCCAAAAGAGAGGAGGCATTGAGCAGAGGCCGCAGGACACAAAAGAGCCAGGTTGTAGAGCCAGAAAGACCAGTCCTCACATCTCCACCGTACCAGCTGGGGACCACAGGCAGGGCGTTCACAGCTCTGTGCCTCAGTTTCTCTCCTGCAAAATGGGACGATAGCATCATGCACCCCACAAGTGTGTTGAAAGTAAGATAAGGCATGTATAGGGTTTATAGCAACGTCTTGCTCACGGTGGGCGCACGGTCCATCTCAGCCACATTATTCCTAGAACCAGCTGTAGCACAGAAATCGAGCAGCACCAAAGGAGCACGAGCTCCGTGTATCAAGTGCTAGCTGGGGCTCTCCAGAATCTCCAGATGACCCTGCCATGCCTGCCGGTCTGGTCCCATGTTGTATTGGAGGAAGCCGAGGCCCAGGGGTCCAGACATGCTTCCCAGGAGCGGAGTTCCCAGGGGGCCCAAGTCTTCCTCTCTGCGTTCCCTGTATCATCAGAAACCGTGCTCCATCACGGAGGGTTACGTTTGGGCCTAGACTCTGGACTCAGAGAGCAGCCACTTAAGGGGCTCCTCTGTGTCTCAGGGGCTTGTGCGAGGTCCGCTGCACCTCAAGAGCATAGTTTCTTACACGGCTGAGACAATGCATCCAGAATGACACGTGGGACAGTGACTTTTCAAATTATAAGAATAAATCCTAACTTAGGAGATGATGGGGTGTAGTTGACTGAGCCTGGGGCTGGAAGGTCTGGGTTTGAGTCCTAAATTCCCTGTCAATAGCTGGATGAGCCTGGGCAAGTCAGCCTCCATGAGGGCAGAAACCTCCAGAAAGCACCCAGGGTGGAATCAAACCCGGCTCAAACCGTGGCTATGTCACCTTGAATCAGTTAGTTGATCAGGTGAGCCTTCTCTCCCTTTGTCTCCTTTGTCAGCTCCTCCTCCCCCCACCCCAGTTATTAATTTGGGGGTTCCCAGGGCTCTCCGTCCTTAAGCCCTATTCTGTTATCCTTCTGTACCCTATCCCTAAACAAGCTGATTCGCTTCTAAGCCTTCATTTATACCATCAGCTTCCAATGGAAATCAAAATCCCTGAGCCCTGGGTTCCTGCAGCCAACTTCCCCAACACCTGTGTTTGTCATCCCTCACTTTGTCTACACTGAACTCGTTACCTTCCCCACCAGCCCCGTCTCCCCCCATAATTGCTCCCTCAGAGACTGTCGCTCCAGCCCACCTAGATGGGCTGAGTCCTGCCTTCTTTCCCCATGTACAAGCAACTACCTGGTCCTGTGGATTCTACCTCTTAAATATATTCATTCATGTGTTCATCACATAATCCCTTACCCGAGATCTAGGTTTGACTCACTCTGGGCCATTCTACACTCTGCAGTCACTCTACCCTCATCTTTGAGGAACATGACTGGGATTGACACTCCCCCGCCCCCACCCCCACCACATACTCTTCAGTGCCTCCTCACTACCCTCGAGATAAGGTTCCAAATTCTTAAAATGACCTGCATCCTCTCGCTCCTGCTGCTGTCCCCAACCTCATCCCACACTACCTTTCTTTCTTGGATAGTCTCTCCTCCTTCGCCATACTGGCTATACCTCTATTCCTTGAAAAGACCATGATCTTTCCTACTGTTCCCTCTGCTGGGAAGCTCTAACCCCTCACTTCACCCCGAGAACTCCTTCCCATCCTTCAGGTTTCAGCCTAATGCCCCTTAGCCTGGGGTTCCTTCCCTGAATTCCCAGACGAGGCAGGGTCTCCCTGTGGCATACTGCAGAGCAGCCGTGGCTGTGCCCAGAGCTCTAACATGAGTGCGCAGAGTCTCTCTTCCCAAGTCGACTGAGCTCTACGAGGGCGGGGGATCAGTCTTATTCACTGATGTGTCCCCAGTGCCTGGCACGTTGCTGAGCATACAGTAGGCATCAGAAAAGAGTTACACAGGGAGGATAATACTGACTTCACAGCAGGGAGAGATGGGGGAGTGGGAATTAAGGCAATGACATTGAATTTCCTGAGTACCTACTCTGGGTCAGACACTGGCTGGACCGCCGGGGGCCTGAGAGCAGAGGGCACAGTCTCTTCCTACCAGGAGCTGCCAGGCTGGATGCCACTTAAGAACCTCGTAAACGGCTCCTCCTGGGCTAGTTATGACAGGGCCTGGACTTTGTCACGGGCTCATCACCCTGACTGAAGCCTGTAGGCAGAGAGAGAGCCCCTGGCCACAGACACTCAGCTGTCACATGGAGACACTCAGCTGGTTTTGTCAGAGGTGGGGCTCGTAGGCAGTGCGGTGACCTTCCTGGCATCCTTCCTTCTCCTCCAGCAATTCCCAACACAGCAGCTTTAGCCTAAGTACCCACTGCCTGCCCACGTCACTGGGAACTTGGCAGAGCTCTGCGACAGCCGCCTCTTAGCCTCAAGGGCGGGGTGGGGGGTGTGGGGGAAGCTTAAGGCTGCCCCTCCTCCTCGCTGAGTATCTGTGAGACGGCACTGGCATGAGGCTCCGGGGAGAGAATGGCTGGAGAGTTTTCGGCACGGAATAAGTGCTCCGTAACCGTTAGCCAATAATACACAGAGGGGTTATCATTAACCAACATAGGAGCAGCTGTGCGCAGGACTGAACCTACCCCCCCACCCCCACCCCCTGCCACGAGCCGTGAACATGGTGCTCTGCTCGGTGGGCATCCAGCCCTCGGTCCAGAGGACAGGGAATTACAGGAAACACACATTAGAAAGATCCCTAGAAGTTATTTATTCCAACCTTGCACCCATTACTCGGGCCTCAGCCTTCCGAGATACACAACACGCAGGGCAGTGTGACCTACAAGGTGCACCAGCTCCTCTTGAGCTCCCGGTGGTTTGGACGCCCCTGGTCCTGTCAGCGGTGCCCGGGACATCAGCGGATTAACCTGTAGGTTTCACGGCCGGGTGTCTAGCTGCTTCCTAGCTGGAGAGTCTTGGGCAAGTTACTTGACCTCTTTGAGACTCAGTTTCTTTATCTGAAATGGGGCCACTGGATGCCGTGAGAATTAAATGACACTGGCAGGAGTTAATGAATTCCCAGGCACAAGGTAGTCACTCACTAAATGGCAGCTGTTGTGGTCATTTTGGTAAGAGTCAAAATTCTCCATTCCTGGATCCTTGCCCACCCGACGCATTTCTTCCTACGGTTCTCCTTACATACGCCCTGCTCCACACGGTTTCCTGAGGAGGCCATCCTTCTGCCAGACATGCCTTTCTGTCCACATGGCTGACTGTGATGCACCCTCACGGTCTCTCTGCCTCCACAACCTATGCCCTTTGGCCTGGTGTCCCTAGAAATGGAGGATGGGGTCAAGGAAAGAAGTTGCGGGTCTAGTCCCCAAGACCCTGCTCACAGAGCCGTTTTCAGGAAGCTGCTCTCGGGCACTGCTCCTGCTGCTCTGAGTCGGGAGTGTTCAGCCCCAGGGCGGTAGCAGATACTCACCTGAGCAACCAGCCAAAAGTGGACGTTAGGGAGACCAGGTTTAGATTTGGCCTTGGTAGTGAGCTGATTATCCACTGTATCTTTTCAAGGGATCTCTCAAGTCACCAATATGGACCCGCCTAGAAAAATCCCGGAAGGCTGTTACGATTGTGGAGATGGCTTCTATGACCCGGTCACAAGGATAATCAAAGACTATAGGAACCGCTTTTTGAGAAATGCAGGTATGTTCATTCTGACACCCTGTGGCACATGTTTTCTCTCCTCTCATTTACCCATAGGTTTGTGCATATGTGTGCGCACACCTGTGTGCATTTGGTGAGAAAGAAACTTTTGCTGATAAAAGCCAAAAATAATTATCTGTTTCACAATTGGGAGTTCTCACGGCTGACAAGTCTGTACGATACAGTCATAGAATGAGGCAAAGGACACTTGTGGTTAACTGTGACTGCAGAGAAGTATAGCACGAAAAGGATTAAAGTACATATTTTTGCGTGCTTCCCTTTGACT
The DNA here is from genome assembly GCF_007474595.2 of Lynx canadensis. Classification (NCBI taxonomy): domain Eukaryota; kingdom Metazoa; phylum Chordata; class Mammalia; order Carnivora; family Felidae; genus Lynx; species Lynx canadensis. Next base: position 81,119,918 of record NC_044315.2, read on the forward strand.
CGTATTTAATGAGCACTTACTGAACGCTAGACACTACAGGCACCAAAGCTGGACACCAACCCCCTTCCTCATGGAGCTTATGTTTTGACAGGTAGCAGACAAGCACCAGAAAGGGTTGATCGCATCATGGAATAAGCCCAGTAAAAGGGGAAAACGTGGCCCCAGATTGGGGCAGGGGGAGAGGTGAAGGCGGGGAGTCCCAGGGAGGTGGGAGGGATGCTGTGGGAGCACCGAGAAGGGATACCTCGTCCAGAATTGGAAATTCAGAGGGTTTCGAGAAGGAAGTGACAGCTAAAATGAGACCTAACGAGTAACTGGGAGTTGGCCACAGGGCATGGGGAGAGGTTTTCCAGAGAGGAAATAGCACAGGTAAATGTCGAGAAGGTGAATGATACCATGTGGTACCAGAATGCTGGCTGGCGCCCTCAGCCATGGGAGTACCTTGGAGGATCCAGGACCTCAGCTGGTGAGCGGACACAAGCTGATCAGGCTTATGGTGCCCAAACTCAGAGGAGGCCAGTGTACAAGTAAGGACACTTTCCTTTAACATGGTGATTCGGAACCTTTCACTTTCCCAGAGACACAGTCCCACTAGGAATAACAAGAACAATGGACCCTCTTCCTAGGAAAATGTGTGTGCACACACATAAACATGCATATGCACACACACACACACACGCGCGCGCGCGCGCACATTTTGCATATAGTCTTAAGGAGTACTTCTTAAGACCCGGGTCAAGAAACCCTGCTCTAAAATCAGAACGAAACTTCCAGGGAGACCAGGAGGCCTGGGCTGGCTGATGAGAGCCTCCTCTCCCTACAGGGGCATTTACTCAGGGAGTCGGTGGTCATCAGAAAGTTGCCTTGTGGTGCTGAAGTAAGAGCAAAGGGAATGGTCAGCTGGTCTTCTGGCTGAATCCTGGAGCGGAAATAGCGCTACCCCACCGGGGGCTACTGCGGGGAGCGTGGCAAATGTTCACATTCCACGTCTCCTGACAGTTTGGTTTAATGCCTTCCCATTTGCCATTGACAGGGTAGATTCTGTAGAATACTCATTCTCCTGGATGTTAATAGGCTCTCTATGAAGTTTCTTGATTGAGTAAGCTAAAGAGATACTGAGTGAAACAATGCTCAACAATTTCATTTATTGAAGGGCTTCTCAGGGCCATTAATATGCTAATACACTTTGTACTTTTCCTTCCCAGCACTTATTTCAACTGTAATTAAAGCCTCATTTGTGTGATTAATTGCTTGAATGTCTGTCTGTTCCACTAGACTGTAAGATCCATGTGAGCAGGAACTCTGTCTCTGTATCAGGCAGGGTCCAGACAGGAGGACAGAGTGAACTTCGTATCAGGAAATTAGTTAAATAGATATTGGAGTACTGAAAAAGCATCGAGGTGACAGAATAAATAAATAACTGCAGGGAGCGACTACTACCTCAAGAACTGGGGGAGGAGCCGGAGACTGGGCTATTAGAACCTAGAGGGTCAAGAGAGGGCCCCCCAGAAGCAGCAACCCAGACCTGCGGGGAGGGGCCGCTGCCCAGCGGGGCTTCTGGAGAGAGAGCCATAAAGCGGATGGTAGGATCCCGGGGAGAACTGTAAACTGGAAGTGAGTTGGGCCGCATTGCTGACATTGACACTGACACGAGCAACCAGCAACACAGAAAAGAGCGTGTTCCCCTCTGCCTCCACGTGCCTGGCAGCATCTAACTGGGGGCCAGCCGGCAGAGCAGAGATGTGTCCCACAGCTCGGTCCCGACTGCAAAGTGAGAATAGAATGGTAGGTTTGGAGCTGAGAGTCAACAGCTCGGTCACTGGCACAGTCCCGCCGCCCTTTGGTTGTGTTTGGCGTCCATACTTACTCTTCTGTCCTACAGACGGAACACGTTTGTGCCCTTCTGTGTGACTCGTTGCGAGGAGCCTTCATACAAATGCAAAGATGCTCTCGCCTTTCTTCCTAAGGGGGGAGTTCCTCCCCCCTCCCTCTGGGGCAAGTCCTGGGGATGAAGGGCCATTGAGCAGGGGTGAGGGGGACTGACCACCTGGCTGGGATACAGGGTGTCAGTCAGGAAAAAGGTATCATAAGTGATAGGTCTTAAAGAATGAGCAGGGATTTTGTTAGCAAGGATGTTGGGGAAGAGCATTCCATGTAGAGGGAACAGCATATGCAAAGACACAGAGGCATAAAAAAAAAGGCATGGCATGACTAGGGAATCAGAAATTGTGGTTCCCAGAATCCTACCAAGCCATGCTTGGTAATAAAATTGAAAATGCATCATGGCACAAACAGATAGAGCACTGAGGATTTTTAGGGCAATGAAGTTACTCTGTATGACACGACAGGGATGGCTCCATGTTGTTATACGTTTTTCCGGCCCCGTTGAACGTACGCACCAGAGTGAACCCGAATGTAAACTTTGGACTATGAGGTGTCGGTGTAGCATCCCCAGAGGCACCCGCTCTAGTGGAGAATGCCGACAATGGGAAGGCCACGCATATGTGGGGGCAGGGGGTATACACGAAATTTCTGTGCCTTCCTCTCAATTTTGTTGCGCATCTAAAACTGCTCTGAAAAAAACAATAGCCTTTAAAAATTCATCATGAGAAGGGAAGGCCATTCTTAGGAGTTTTGGAGAAGGATGGACACCGATGACTGGTCCACAAACACTTAGTGGTTAGTTGCCGTGGCTCTGACTCTGGGTTAGGCAGCATCATAGAGTCTTCTCTCAGGGAGCAGGAGAAACCGACAGTAAATCAGGGTTGCCACAAGAGAACCTAGTAGAGATACTTAACCCTGGAGGTCAGGGTCAGTGGGCCAGCAAGGTTTCCCGGAAAGAGCAAGATCTAACGGGAAGCCTAAACAAGAGCAGACACGTGCAGCAGAGTTGGGAAGAGTGTTAGAGGCAGAGGGAACAGCACGCGCTAAGGATAAGATGTGGGAGATCGTTGCCTATTTAGGGGCTACAAGTGGTTTGGGAGCATGGGACAACAGTATGTCGAGGGAAGAAATGTAAGAGAGGAAGCCCCAGGGGTGGGAAGGGGAAGAGCAGTAGGGGGAACAAGGGAGGGTAGTGTAGTAACTGATTCATCATTTGGAGAGATTTCTCTGATTGCATATAGGGAAGGGGCCAAAGGGGGTAAAACTAGATCGGAAAGATGGCGAGATGGCGAGAGAGGAGCACCTGAAGGGTTTCGGGCCCCAGTGCTCTGTGCCAGAGGCCCAGGTTCCGAGTCTGGGCCCAGCTCTCGGGCTGCCTGCTGGCTGACCCTGGGCCAGTGCCTTCCCTCTCTGGGCCCCTGGCTCTTCATCTGTAAAATGAGGGGGTCAGGCTGGATAATTCCTAGGGTCCTTCCAACCTTAAGAGTCTGCGATGGAGGAGAAAGGTAGCCAAGGGGTATTTTGGTCCTGATATTATAGGACAGATCGAGCTTGGAGCGTCCTGAAAACCACTAAAAGGAGTCTCTGTGTATGGCCACCTAGTCATTACCTTTGACTCACCTCACCCTGCCAGGGACTGATCCGGACTTCTGTCCATCTCCTGTTTTCTCCGGGGCCCTTTCTCCCCTGCATTCTGGTCTGCCCCCATAAACAGTGCTTCCTGTTGGCCTCCTGAAGGTACAGGGCTGCCGGCCGTGCGGGCCTAAGGTGGTGCCTGAGGCCATCCCAGAATAAACAGAGTGGCCCGAGCCACTGCTATTACGAAGTACATGCCACCTTGGCTGGGTCAGGGCCGGGGACGCTCTTTTTATAGGAGGTCACAGGCTAGGGCACCAGCAGGAGGGTCGCCTTTGGTTCACCCTCGGGCCTCTCTGGAAGGCCCCGGCTCCTTCCCTGCCTCGCACTGGCTTCACCCCCCAGACTTGATGGGAAAGCCCTAGCCCGCTGAACTACGAACCATGCCTGACAACCCCGGGTTTGCTAGACTTGGGTTTTGAGAATGCCTTTCTTACCTGGGGAGGATGTATCTGCTCGCTGGAATCGGATGGGAATTTAAATCTATCCTTCCACTCACCAAAAAGCCTTTGAGTGTCCACCGTGTGCCGGGCTTTGGGGATCTGAGCAGGCAAGAGTTCTCTCAGACTGTGGCTCTCAAACCTTTGGACCCAGGCCCACAGTAAGCAGCAACGTACATCACAACCCAGTACACACAAACACACACACATTTGTATGTATTCTTTGTACACATGATGTACTAGGATATTTTCTATTTTAATTTTTTAAGTTTATTTATTTATTTTGAGAGAGACAGAGGGCAGGAGAGGGGCAGAGAGGGAGACAGAGACTCCCAAGGAAGCTCCGCACACTCAGTGCAGAGCCTGATGCGGGGCTCGAAGTCACGAACCGTGAGATCATGACCTGAGCAGAAATCGAGAGTCGGACGCTTAACCGACTGAGCCACCTAGGTGTCCCTATTTAATTTTTAAAAATCCTGGTTGCTAGGCACTGAGTGGATTTCACAACCCTCGTGAAGTTTGGGACCAACCATTGATAGATCGTTGTCCTAAGCAGCCTTCCCTGACCAACCTCCTCCCGTCCCCTCTGTCTCATGCTCCGTTGGGTTAGGTGTCTCTCCTCCATGCCCCACCAGCCTCGCTAACAGCACTTAGCCCATAACCGCGGAAGCATATTTATTTGACTAGCTCCCCCGCTAGACCAGCAGCTTCTTGAGGGCAGGGACCAGGTGACTATGTCTGATTTATCACCGGGTCCCCCAGCACCTCACACAGGTCCCCAGACTTGGAGCTGATTAAATGTTTATGGAAGAAAAGCAGGTGGGCAGGCAGAGGACCTGCCTACAAGCCCCTCATATTCTTCAACAAATTATACAATATTCAGTCCCGGGCATGTAACAGACAACTTATTGTGAATAGTAAAAACAATCCATTGTATTTCTGCACACCTCCCAAGTTTTCAAAGCTGCTTAAGCTTTGAAAAGCTTAAAAGCTTACGCATCAAAGGTCTCAAAGCAGCAACCCTCTGGCCCAATCTGGTCTGCATGGTCTGTGCTTGGCTGGCCTGTGTCCCTACTTGGGGCATGTACCGCCCAGGTCCCCACCACTCCCTGCTGTCCGAGCCCCAGTGGCGTCAGTCATTTCTGGTGCCCACCTTAAAGCTTTTGGGCTCAGGAGCACTGCATCTCAGGTGGACCTCCCACGCATCCAGTGAGCTGGGAACGCGTGTGGCCTGGCGTTAGGGAACTAGGTCTCCAGTAGTGAATGGCAGACGACAGACTTCTGGAGGTGAGGCTGGATGCAAACCCGCTCCCATCTCACTGCAGGTCCGGTGGTCTTCCTACTGCACTTTGAGGCTGCCTTTGTTGGGACCATAGAACCATAAGAGGTAGCAACTCAATGCAGGCAGTATTTCCAATCAATACAGCAGACACGAAGCAAAATAGAGACGGAGCTAGGACTTGCCTCCCATGGGAAACTGGGAGAGGTGAGAGAGAGAGCCTGGTGTGGTGGTTAAAAGCCCAGGATCTGGAATCCACACCTCTGGCCGCCCTCTGGTCCTGGATCCACCACTGGCTAGCTTATTCCTTGTTTCCTTTTGGAGGCTCCGTTTCCTCATCTGTAAAATGGGCCTCCTAGTAGTACTTAATCTAGAGGTTAGGGAAAATGAGATTAAGTGTGTAAGACACCTGGCCCAGTGCTCGTGTCCTGTGGTTGGTGGTTGTGACTGGTATCATGGTGATTACTGACTCAGGCTGGAGGAGAGGGAGGCCCTGGGATTTGCTGAGGTTTCTCTGGGTGCTGGGGGGACAAGGAGGCTGCCAGGAGAAACGAGCCTGGATGTGCCACATCTGTCTGCCTCCTTGGGGGTTTTGCTTGGGAAACGAAATACTGCCGAAACAGTGGGCCCTGCAGGCCCTTGATTGTGGCCTTTAGAGCCTCCCGGCTCATCTTTCACCGTCCTGTCTCTTCCACCCCATGTTGCAGCTCAGCCAGACGAGCTGCTTCCACCGATAAACACACCTGTGTTCTTACCTCATGTCCTCCCCCAGCCCAGGATGCCCTTCCCCCTCCTCTCCACCTGCCACGCTCCTCCACACCTCTCTGTGGTTGGCACGTGACAGGAGGCCACGGAAGAATGGCATGGGACGCTCCCGGAACATCCACAGCTCAGGGAATGGAGGGGACCCTTGCCAGCGCCTTGCTAAGCACCGTACCTGCTTATCTCCTCTGCTCTTTCCTGCCATCCCAAGTGGGTTATTCTTAGGAGCCTCGGTTTGCAATGAGGACACCTGGTCTTAGGTTGATACATTGTCCCCCCGTCAGACAGCCAGCCGGTGACAGAGTTGGAGACGAACCCAACTCTTGCCCACATTCTGTTCTTCTTGGCTTTGTGTCCTGGTTTATTCTTTATACGGTCATCTCCCTTCCTTGACGGAGCCATGGCTCATTCATAGTTATTCCTGCAGGAAGCCCAGGCCCTGCCCCCCGCTGGAGCTCTGCAATGTTCCTAAATGAACAAAAAGGTCCATTGTAGAGTCTTAAGACAAAAACACCACCGTCCCCAAAGTGAGATGCTACGTTATTTGATAAAGGGCCCTTTACACACTGTGGGCCAATAAGGAAGCATTCGAAGATACTAGGGATAATTACCCTTAATATGGTGGGAAATTGGGAGATTAACCCTTACCCTCCTCCCCGTCCCTGTCATTCTGCTCAGGAAGGATAAGCCAGGGCCACGTTAGCGGTTTGTACGTGTGTCTCTTCGTGTGGCTGTGGCTTGCCTCCACGTTACTGGTAGGAATCATTTGCAAAATAACTGCACCACTAATCCTTACTCCCTCCCCGCAATTAATGACACCCCATGCGAGTGTCTCAGATGAAAGGCACATTATTAATATTCAAAGGAAAAAACCCTCGTAACCATTTTAACATATACAACTAACAATGAACTAAATTTGCTTTGTGGAAGACAGAGAGTGAGCATCCCAAATTAGTTTATGTAAAAGCTGAAATTCTTCCCCGAAAGGTCTCAGTACCATCCTCAAAGAATATCCTGATCATCAGAAATGCCGTCAAGATTCCCGCCAACATTATCCCCTTTGTTGTCTGAAATGTCGAATCAAGCACATCTGGCAAATGTCCTAGAGCTCACAAATCTTTCAAACAGCGTATAATTCCCAATGGTTAAAGAGATAACGCCACCGCTTAATCGTTCTGCTCTTCAAAATAGCACCAACTTTCCTTCAATCAGAAACAATGGCCTTGGCTTCTTAAAAATATCACATACCAGTGATTATTTGCAGAGAGGGCCCCTTTGCGTTTGAACCTGTGGGTTCCAGACAGAATTCAAAATCAGGATCACAAGCCTCATTTGAATGTGTGCTCAGTTAAATGGACAACAGGGGGAGGAGTATGAATTGGGGTCCAAAAAAGAGACCTGGTCTGTGTGATCTGGAGTCTTGGGGAGGTGACGGCTGGCTTCCCCCTCACGCTATGGTGATGCGGTGAGCTGTGACATTGACTGAGCATTTACCGTGCCCCAGACACCCAGCTAAGAGAGCGGGGAGTGTTGCCGTGATCCCTGCTTGACAAGTGCGGAAACGGAGGCTCGGAACTGAGGCTAGAGAATTTCCCCCAGGAAATGGCAAGGAACCAGGATTCACATTCGGGCTCATCTGCCTCCAGAGGTTTTCCTCTTCTCCCCACTTTACCAGGCCAGCTCCCAGGTCATCTGTCCAAAGAGGCATCGGTGAAGAGCTCCCAAACATTGTTTATCTACTTCCCACCCACCTTTAGAAGGGTTGCAGAGCGAACACTTGGTCTTCCAACATTCCTCTGGCATTATTTTTTTTAACTTTTACTTATTTTTGAGAGACAGAGAGAGACGGAGCATGAATGAGGGAGGAGCAGAGAGAGGGGGAGGCAAGAATCCAAAGCAGGCTCTGAGCTGTCAGCACAGAGTCCGACGTGGGGCTTAAACCTACAAACTGTGAGATCATGGCCTGAGCCGAAGTCAGACGCTTAACCAACTGAGCCACCCAGGTGCTCCTCCTCTGGCGTTATTAAACAGTTGAAAATCGGAAGCGTCCCAGATGTCTAAGAGGAGGGAACTGAGTAAATAACACAAGGTGTATTCTTATAGTGTACACAGTGCAGTCACTAAAATGGCAGTCAAGTAATGGATCCGCTGAGATACGAAGGTACCTTATTTTATTTCTGGAGGAAAAGCAGGACAATAAAAACAAGCAGCATTTCCTGAATGCTTCCTATGTTCCAGGCACCGGTTTGAGCATGTCGCGCCATTTATTTTATTTTGTTTCATCTAATCCACACGGTAACCCTGTGAAATGGTCGTCTCCATGACTCCCACTTTGCGGATGGAGAAGGCGAGGTGAAATGCTTTGCCTGAAGTTATACAGGCCTGGAACTTGACCCCAGGTCTAGCTGACTCAAAGCTAAAGATGGCAACTGAGCGGGTTCTGGCGTTTCCTAGGAAGAAAGGAAGGAAGGAAGGATGAAGGAAGGAAGAAGGAAGGAGGAAGGAGGAAGGAAGGAAGAAGAGAGAAATAAAGAGAAGACGAAGAAAGACACTACGAAGCAAGACGAACGACAGCAGAAAGCACCAGACCCCTCCCCAACAGAAAGAAAGTAAGCAAGCCGTCTGCCGTCCTCATAGATTGGAGCGATATCTCTCCCTCCCGAAAAAAATAACAGAATACGCACAGAAGCAGAACGAACCGGACCCTTCCTCTTGACATGGCAGCAGTTGTCTTTTCACCCTAAAATCGTCTCAGCACACTTCTTTGCTCCAAAACGGCCAAAGAGCAAGACTTTAGGGCCACGGACAAACCAAGACTAATTTCGAGGCCACTGTCTTCCCCACCTGACAGGTGAGAAACCTAGGACCTGTGGAGGGTAAGTCACCTGCGGGGCCTGCTCAGCCCACGCGTGGTAGTGTCCTGCCGGGGCCCCGCTCCCACCGGCAGCCAGGCCTCCTTCCACAGCAGACCGCGGCTGCCTGTCCACAATGCTTCTCCTGTGGTCTCGGCAAAATGGCCCAGTGAGTCTCCAGCACAGGCCCTCCCGCCGTCATCTCTCCGCGACACAAAAGGCAATTTGCCCAAATGTTATAATCACCTGGAGGCTGGCACGCAGGGGCATCCCTGCCTTATCTGTGGTATTGTTAGCAGCGCCATAATGACAGCTTTGTGGGGGGATAATATCACACTTGTAACTGCCAAATAAAATGCCTGCACAGATCACACATCCCTGCCAGCAGACTCGGGCATCTGCTTTAAGCAGAAAGGGGAGGAAGGGAAGTGATGAGCATTGAAAGCCTCTCCTGGGCCAGGGACTTGCCACATCCTGATCCTTTGAGGAATATATCATCACCTCTATTTGGCAGCTGGGGAAACTGAGGCTCACTGACGGATGCAGCTAGTAAAGGGAGGACTCAGAATTTGAACCCAGGCCTCTCTGACACCAGAGGCCATACTCTGGACTAGGATAGGCTGTGGCCTTTTCTGAATCTTGAACCCGTCTGAGAGCCAGTCAAAGCTATAGAACTCCCCAGAGACATACACGTGAACCCACCCACAGAATTTTGCCTACAGAGGGCGGAGTCAGCTCCGGGGAGGTCTCCGCTCCAGGACTAACAGCCTGCCTGGATTACTGCCTCTCCCTGAGCTGCGAGAATTGCCCATTGCCCCCTCTGTCCCCACCCCAATTCCAAGGGCCCTGGAAATTCCCCTTCCAGCCCTCGTGCCCATCAGATTCTGGTAACAATAAGTCCCCCACCCCCACGGCAACCTCCTGGAGGCATCCAAAGGACACAGCTTCCCCTTCCGTGGCTGGAGTCATCCCCAGGGTTGGCCAGCATAATGGTTTGTTTTGTCTCCTTTAATAGAAGTGAGAGCAAGGCCAGAGCCCAGGGGGCAGGACCTTCGTGTACCTTCCTCAGCCCAAGCTCTGGAACTTGAGGCAGTTGGCTGAAAATCCTGCTTGACCTCCTGGAAAAGGATGCAGGTTTCCAAGCAGGGCTTTAGAATTGGACCGTCAGACCCCTGCTCTGCCATCTGTGTGATCTAGAGCTCGTCTCTTCTCTGAACACTGGTTTCCTCCTCTGAAAAGTCTGGGGAGAATAGGACCTTCCTTACAGGGTTGTGGTGAGCATTACTGAGATGACACGGGGGACACAGCAAAAGCTGTGCCTGGCCCATGAGGAGCTTAAATTACTGCAGGGTGATTACTCACACCCTGGTGGGGGGGGGGAGTGTTGACGGGGGCGGCGGGGGGGGGGGGGGGCGTTCCTAACTCCACGCCCAAAGGGAGGAGCTGGCATCTCAGAGGCTAACTGTCCTCTGGCCTCCTCCCACCTGCTTTTGATGTAGATTTCAAGACTGGGCTGGAGGCCTGCAGGTCCCAGGATCTCTCTGTCCAGCCCTTGGCATCATTCCTCATCCTCATCATTTCTTATCCACCTGGAGCCCAACACTTCTACGATTCCCCCCCAGGCACGGGTCTTCACCGACCCTCTGCTGATACCAGGGTCTCTCTGGGGGGCCAGGCTCTGCGTCTGCCCCTCCAAACCAGCATGAGGCGGGGGAGGAAGCCGAGGCATGCACAGTCACAAGATCTGGATGGGTGCTGTCTGGACAGAAGCCCAGGGCCTTTAAGGAGCCTAAGTGTACAAGAGACTGTAGCAGACCTCCTACCCCTCAAAATATAGTTCAGAAATCAGAATCACATAAACCATAAAATAAGTGTCTGGAAAGAAGTCCAGCAAAATTCTGTATTCCTATGGGGTTTATGTTCATGTTTAATTCGAAACGTCACATACGAGGTTCTTTCTCCCAAACACTGGGAGCGCCCCTGTTTCACTGCTTCCAGGAGCCAGAAGCAGTGTGCCTGAGGAGCTGAGCACCAGCGTGCCCCAAGTGTAGTTGAGATGCTGTCCTGAAAAAGGGGGTGTTTGGCTAGGCCTTAAAGGATGGGAGATGGATTTTGCTGATGGAAGGGAAGGAACAAAGCACAGAGATGCAGGGACACCGGGTGCTCCAGACGGAGCACCTGAGACTGGCTCTTGCGTTGGGCGACAGAGGAGGAGTCAAGGGAGGACTCCCTCAAGTGGTGATGGACAGACTGGGCTTTGACAGGTATGTAGGAATACATCCTTGCTGGGCATTCAAGGCGCGGGGACCCAGTGCAGGGTGGAGAGAGCCTTGAATGCCATCCTTCAGACGGTGAGGGCTAAAGGCATGGCAGTTACAGACGCTTGTCAGGGAAGTGCGTAGTGGCCGAGGGCTGCAGGTCTGGTGATAAGACTTGGGTATGCCCCTGTGCCCACCCAGTGGCTGAGGGAGCTTGGGCAGATGACATCACCTCTCTGAGCCCCAGATCCTCACCCGTCAAACAGGGATAACACTGACTTTGCAAGATTCCTGTGAGGATTGAGCTGTAGTCTGCTACTGAGTCCTGCAGATAACCTTGACACCCTGCTGGCTACCCCCACTGGCAAAGCCTTAATTCAGCCCTTAGCATCTGCCAGCTGGAGGACAGAAGTCCCAACCGCCAGGCCTGTCCCCTGCACACAGCTGGAGAGCAGGAGTCAGAGCAAAGACTACGGGCCCCAGGCTAACTGAGTGACCTTGGCCTTGGCACAGTGTTTCCCTGAGCGGCCTGTGTACGGTGGCTGGGCGTCATGAACACAAATCACAAATTCGATTACGGGTGCTTGAAAGCCAGAAGTGGGGCAGCAAGAGGAATGGAAATACAAGCTGTGGTGGTGGCTCGGCACCCTGCCTCCACTCGCTCACTGGGGATGTGGGGAGACGTGAATCTGCCCCACATCCCCAGCCCCGTGTGGCCCCGTGTGCCTCCTGCCGCCGTGTGATCACCTTGCCACACACAGGATGATTCTAGTATTCAGGGATATGTATTTTTTAACCAGCTGTCTGTGCTTTTGGGCCTCGACAGCAGAAAGGACTAGGACTCTCTCTTCCAACAGTGTCAGAATGCTAATGCTAACTAATGCTTACTTACTTACTTACTTACTTACTTACTGCGATGTCCTTCCCCAGCACGGGGCCTATCTAAGGGATTCCCAAGGGTCGTTATAGCTCAGGGCACTTTTCCCTTCAGCGACCGAATGGAGCACCTAAAACTCCTACCTGAGACAGCACCAGCTGTGCCTACGGCAGATGTTTACAAGGACTGCGTGCGATCAGGCACGCGAGGTGCAGGACTCAGCATGTAGCTAGCACGTGGAAATGCTCCCTAACTCCAGGTGGCCGTACTCCTGGGACTCCCCTCTCCCAGGCACAGCCCTAATCCAGCCCTAAGCCTGACTTTGGAGGCCTCACCCCCCTCATTTGAACATATTAAGACAAAATGTATCCACACCCCCACATTGAATATGTATTTTTTGCTGTTAAAACTTTGAAAGGACTTTTAAAACTTTGCTTGGCAAATTATTGGACTATTAGCCTGGCTGTGACTTCTAGAGAGCCGTGTGCATACTGGAGAATTCTTGCAAAATGAGGACAGCAAGCCTACAAACTGATTTCAAGTGTAATAAAATTGTTTTGATTTCTAAATTTAATAATTAAGCCTGAATGCATTAATCATAACATTAATTTCAGTTTTGCATCTTCTCTTTATTTTAGAGTCAGTTGTTCTCTCCAAACCTCTCACATTTGAATAGGGCTTGAAAAGCTGTGGGTGCTGGGCCCTGTGTCTCTAGTTCCCCAGGGGGTGAAGCAGGCTGGTTTAATCCACCCCCCACCCTTGACCCCTCCACCCACCCAGCCCAGAATATGCTCTTTTCCAGAGAAAACCAAGAGCGGCCCCAAGGTCTCCCCTCCTGCCCCTTGGCGGGCTCTGCCTGGGCAATGACCCCTTAGTCAATATTGGCCATACCATGGCCTTGGCCTCTGGCCACCAGCCCTGCCAAGCAAAGTTCAAAGCCTCTTTCTTGTCAGGAGTTGTCCCGAGGAGGAGGTGCGGGCGTTGCCGCCCTCACTGCGGGCCCTGGCTTTGCTCAGGGCCTTGGCCCTGCCCCACCGGCTCTCACAGCCCTGCATTTGCACAGAGGGTGGGGCCGAGCTTTGAGGGTGGCACTGCCCACTGGCTGGGGCGCCAGGGTTACCAGGCACCTCCCACCCCCGCCTGGAACCACAGTTCACCCAGGGGCCAAGTGAGAGTGGGTGATGACCCCAGGAAAAGAGGGTAACCCTCATGACAGAGCCCGACACTGTGGACGAGCACTGGGCTGTCACCGAGGGATGGATGTGCCCCCTCCCTTAGCACCTGATCAAGCACACGCTGACTTCAGGTAGTCACACGCTGTCACTCACCCAGCCAGACACCGAGCACCTCAGGCACAGCCACGTGCACACTCCCAGCGCACACCTATTCACGCTTGCACATGGCCATTTGTGGCCATGCACACACAGCCCGAGTGTGGCTTTTGCACCAGCACAGTGAACCCTTCCCCTCTGCCCTGGCAGATGAAGTGGGGCGATTTATTTCCCCCTTGAGTCTCAGTTTCTTGTCTTCAATGGGGACGCCCTGTGTCACTCACTGTGGAGAGGACAGACATGACCCTCTTCCCACAGAACCAGGCACCTCCTAGGTGCTCTGCCAGTGTGAGCCTCCTCCCCTCTCCTGAGGCTAAGGTGCCTGGTTTCATCTTGGTCCCCTCCCTTTCCCAGCGGGAGGGAGCTGCATAGCCACTGACCGCAGGTGTGCTAAACCCAAAGGCACGCCAAGAGGTAGCAGAATCCGGCTTGTGGGCGCCCGATAGCCCGCATCCACCCATTTGCCCTCCCTGGGCTCACCTGCCTCAGCCTGCCCGCCTCACTTTGAACAAAAATCATTAGCTGAGCTGTGCTTCTTGATCCTTATGATGCTGATCCTTGTGTAAAGACCTCCTCCGCCTCTCCCCCCAGGTCCTCCCTTCATCCCCGCTGGGAACCAGAAATCCCAGGGTGTTCTGAGAGAGTCACTTAAGAACACTCTCTTGAAGGCATGCAGTTAGGGAATGAAGGCCCATCAAATGGTGATCACGGCTCCTACTCCCTGGGTGCCAACCTGCTGCCTTTCATCCTGGCTCTGCAGGAGGTCTCATCAAACCCCCTGTACAGACAAGGAGCCCAGCTCAGAGAGGGAGAGTGGCTCGTCCAGGTCACCCAGCAAGTTGGCGACGGGGCTCAGCAGTGGACCCAACTCCTTCTGGCCTATGCCGTGCTGTCACGTGCACCCTGAAGTCTCACCTCGCAAAGACAACTCGTGGCTTTCTTTTGGTTTTTGGCATTTCCTGCGTACCAGGCACCGTGCTAAGCGCTTTGCAGGAACGAGCCCAAGTAAACCTCACAGGAAGTCTTCCAGCAGGCACTTTGTAGAGAAGGAAATGAGACCCAGAGAGGTGTGAGGCCACCTGCCCGAGGTCACAGGGCTAGTGGCAGCCAAGCTCCAGTGCCCGGGCCCTTAACGGCCATGCTGCCTCCTCCCCGCCAGCCATCTGGGGGCTCCTATTGCCCTCATCTGTTGGGACATCTTCAGGATCTCTTCTCTCCCTGCACCGCGCTGACCAACGGATTGCACTGATGACACCCTCAGTGACCCGGGCCCTGCCTGTGGCACTGTGCGGGCCTGTGCCTCCCCGCCCTCACTGGGAGGCAGGCCCCAGGCCAGCCAGGGCTTTGAGCTTCCTCAGTGTGGTTGGTGCCCCGATATGAGCCCAGGCAACCCATCCTTCCTGTGCGGTGGAGCTGCTCCATCTGTGGCCTCAAGACAAGAAAGGAACCAGCAGCCTTGGCCTTGCACTTTGGCATATCTGCTTTGCCCACTCGGGAGCTCCGTTTGCTGAGGGTGGAGAAGAAATTCTTCCCCCTTTGTCCAAATCCCGCAGGGTAAGCCTACCGCTTTTATGTCCCCAACTTTACATTTCTTTATTCATTCGTTCGCCATATATTTATTAAGTACTTTTAAAGTGCCCGGCCCACCCCGGGCTCTGAGGACCACCTGGGTCACAACTGCCCCAGGCTGGCGTGGGCGACCATGAACCTCAGCCAGGGTCAGGGAAGGTGACATCCAGGCAGGGCCCGGAGGGGTGGACGACAGCCAGGAGGGCGCTGGGCCCAGCCACACACATTCACGAGCGGCCTTAAGTCTGGAGTGTGGTGGCACTGAGAGAAAGCTGTGTTCACCAGGCAACTCCAACTTCACAGCCCCGTCCTGCACACATGGCCTTTAGTGTGCTGAGGCACTTCTTTGAAAGAAATCCTGGAGTCGACATTTATATTGTGTGTGTTTGTGTCACAAGCATTAATTTGTTCAATATACATATTTAAACCACGCTGCAATTTTTATTCTCGCATCTAGGCCTTTCTTTTATATACACTAAGGTCCCAAAATGGAGGGAGTGCTTTGAGAGGCCCTGCCCCTGCACCAGGTCCTGTGAGGAAGGGTGTCCCCAGCCCCGAGCAGCAGGTACACGGGCACGGAGGCCCTGCTGTGCACGCACACATGGCCGACTGCAGCACAACAGGGTGGCTGCATTTTGCAGGGTGAGGCAGGCCTGGGAGGGAGGCTGTCTGGAGAGCAGGAAGACCTGGATGGGGGGCCTTGAAGTCCAGGTGAAGGAGTGCGGAGCCTTTCCAGGCAAGGCTTCTCAGCAAGGGCGTTCAGGGTCAGATTTGGGATCTCTCTTGCCAAATGTTCCTTTTCTTCTCTATAAGAGGCCCAGTTCTCCTAAGGATTGGTGAGATTCCTCAGGGGGTGGCGGTAGGTGGGAGGGGGTCACAGGTGGCAGTGAGGTCACTTCTAAAGCTTCAGACCAGAATAAAGAAATCTTGCTGCCCCAAAGGCAGACAGACCTGAACCTGAAGAGTGTCTGAGACAAGCCTTTGGACAACACCCCCTGCTGGGTCTCAGTCCCCTGTCCCTCTAGCGCTGGGCACATGGCAGCCACAGGATTGGCTCGTCCATCCATCCATCCATCGAACAGATATGGATTAAGCACCTCCAATACTGCACACTTGTAATCTAAGCACTGGCAATGCCACCAAACAAGGAGAGGAAGCTCCTGGTTTCATGGGAGCCCGCAGTTTGGACGGGGGACACCGACAACATATGAATAAACAAGAAAGAGGGGCGTTGCTATAAAGAAAAGAAAGTGAAGAGGGGACACAGGCAGTTACACTGAGATCACGGAGGAAGTGACATTCGAGCTGAGACCTGGGTGCCAAGAAATAGATGCTCAGGGAAAGTTTGCAAGTCAAAGCTACTCTTTTGTTGTTTTTTTGCTCTCTTCCTGTACTGTCCTGTAGGGAGGAGGTCACTCTGCAGCCCACACCTGAGGAGTGGGGAATTACGCGCCACCTCCTTGAGGGCAGAGTTTTCACGTAAATTATTTGGAACTCTGCTCAGGAAATGTATCTACTCTTCAATTTTTATGCATTTTTACCAGTATTTTAACGCTTACGCTTGCACTTTGGAGAAATTCAAGAGCTCCACTGGCATTTCTAGGAACCTAGAAATAGTTTATTTCAGTTACCAAAATGTAGGAAATTAGCAAGGCATTAAATTGGAGGGTAGGAAAAGAGACTGTTTTTATCTTTTCTATTGTCAATACACATTAAGAAGATTTGAGAAATACCCCTAACAGAAGAGGCTCTCCCATCACCCTGTTCAGAGATGCCTGTTAGTCACATTCAATGTATTATTTTTAATTTGTCTCTTGTGCACAGTTTTTACAGATTATACTGTCTATGTAATTTTGTTTCCTGCTTCTTCCCACCTTTTTTCTTTTGCTTTCTATCATATCAAAAACATTTCTATGTTGCTATACAGACTTCATAACTCTCCTTTTTCAATAGCTGCTAAATCACCATGCCCTCTCCTCTCCCACCCTGCTACCAAACTTAGCATGATACCTGGTCCATAGTCGCGTTTAGAAATTAGTTGTTAAATAAAGAATATACAACAAAATAATCATTCTTTTGTTTTAGAAACGTAGGTTCTTTCAGTTTTCTTGATTCCAAATAATACTGAGACAAACAGATTATTCCCTTAGGATAGCATCCCGCAGTGGAATTAATGGGCCAACAAGGCCAAAACTTTTCAAGATAAATGCACCAAACCAGAAATCTCCCTCCCCTTCCCCACTGAACCACCGGCAATTGTGCCCAGGGTAATAATTTACAATTGATTAAAGAGTTTGCGGGGTGTGTTTTTTTCCCCCATCCTCCCCCACCCACCCCGCTCCTCCGCCCTCTCCCCCTCCCCTCCTGCCAAAAAGGGGGGAAATTATCTGAGAAGGTGAAGATGTTCTCAGACAATCATATTAACATATTCCAACAATTGCAATTTGCAAAATAGTAATCACAACTCCCGGGATCTGGGAGGCATTAATCAAAGCTGCAGGTTTAATTCCATTTTAAATATTGATGAAATGTGCTTCGGCAGCCTCACCCTGGCGTGGCGGGGCCAGGGGAGCCTCGCGCAGCGCGAAGGAGGTGGAGGGAGGGTTGGTGAGCAGCTGCCTGGAGGGGAGGCATCTGTGATTCAAATTGGTGGCTGTGCCGCCAGGTAGAGAGCGAGAGGGGTAGTGAAGAGGCTGTTAAGTCCATTGCTGTCAATTTGTAACGATCAGGGAGGGGCCTGAGGGCTGGTTTAGCACAATAAACCCAGTTTGTCTGGTTTCAGGGGTTAGCACTGAAGAGCTTGCAGCTGCACTGATTCGAATAGCCCAGAGACTTCAGAACTGTAATTATCAACCAGGCTGCTCGCGGTGTGGCAAAAGTGGGCTTCACCAGCGCTTAACTCCTTGTGTGCCGCCGCTGTCCCCGCCCCCCCCCGGGGTGGGGGTGGGGGGCGTTGACAGCCACACGTGGAGTCCCAGGCAGCCTCCCCAGGGGAAACTGAGGCCCACTGGCTGCTTAGGGAGGGCCTCAAAGGCCAGAGCGTGCCAGGCAGCAAGGCTCTTTCCTTAGGTCACATACAGAGAAATAGTGGGGAGGGGGCAGCCTCGCCTACCCTTATCACATCAGCCCTGGGGTGGGCAGGCTGGCTCTGGAGTCTGATGAGCCTTGGTTTGGATTCCACTGGCTGTGGACGTGGGGCAAGGCTCGTCACCTCTGTAAAATGGAGGTAACCTCCCCTATCCTGCCGGGCTATCACAAAGACTCAATGAGATGGGTGTTTGTAAAGCATGGAGCGCACAGTAGGCTGTCAGTAAGCCCCCATTTCCCGGATCCTGGGCCTGGTGCTTTCACAGAAGAGGAAGGGGGCAGGGGAGGGCAAGGTTTGGGCCGGCCCTCCAGGTTTGAGCTCTCAGGGAGTGCCCTTGTTTCCTGGCTACTGCCATTTGTCACTGAGGAGGATGGGTAGTCCCAGGCTCCCATCCCTTAGGTGGGAGGCAGGTAAGGAGAGGAGACAAGGCTGTTCCAGTGTTATAGCCCTGAGGAGAACTGCTTGAGGGCAGGGTTTTGGGCCAATTCTCTTTGTCCCCAGGACAAGACACCGAGGGGTGAGGGTGGGACAGCAGGCGGGTTGTGCGGTGCTGTGAAAAGAACCCAGGCTTAGCAGGGAGTCTTGGTGAATGAAGTGTGTGCACGGATCCACGACCCACCACCCAGGTCCTAGACGTTCTCCCACAATCTGTGAAGGGGCGTGCCCAAGGGCGTTTGTCCCAGAGGCATTTCTGGTAACAGGAGGTGGGGGGGGGGGAACCCTTGGATGTCCACCACCGGAAGGGTGGATAGTAAAACATCACAGAAGCCACCACAGAGTATTAGGCAGCAATAGGAAGCAAAGAGCTTCACAACATTTACAACAAGATGTACATTTAGCAACAAGAATAGATCTTGAAAACGTAGTGTTGAGTGAAAAAAACTAAGACACAATGAAACTCACAGCACAATGCCATTTATGGTGGTAAATTAAAGCCACATTGGTACACAAAACAGCACACACTTTACAGAGAGGCATGCGTTTTTAGGGACGTATATCCCAACACTAAAGTGGGTCTCTGTCGTGGTTGGGGGAGGGGTTGGGCGTGGGCTTGAGGGATAATGGGGGGAGATCAGTCCCCAAAGGGCCTTCCCCAGCCCAGAGAGAGGGCTGTGGTGTGCTGGGGAATAAAGACTGGACTTCACTCTAAGGTTTAAAAAACAGCACAGCCTTTGCAGTCAGACAAACCGAGGCTCCCATTCTGGGTTCTCCCACGCACCAACCTGTGGCTGCAGACAAGTGACCTGACCTCTCCGAGCCTGCTTATTCACCTGTAGAATGGCAGGGTTACTGCTGTCAGGGGATCACGAGGGTTAAAGTAAGGGACACCAATGAGTGTAGGGCCCACAGGAACATCGGTTCCTCCTCTCTATTGCCCACTGAAAGGACGTGAGTCACCAGAGGTGTCAGGTTTTCCTGGGGAACCACAGGTTCTTAGAAGGGAACCCAGGGTTCCCTTCTCTGGGTTCTGGAAAAGCCAGAAAGGAAACAAAGGTCTGAAGGCTCGGGCTGCTGGCGCTACCGGCAAGGCCTGGACTGGATGTTCTGGGGATGCCCTCTGTGGGTGTCAGACTAGTCACATTCCCAAGCAAGCTGCTGTCTGGGTGCCTGTCAGGGTTGTCCAGCTCAGAGTGGCCAGAAGACCTCACGCCTGCCTCTATCAGCACCATCCACCATCTGCAAACCCCTTTGTGTTCAATTTCCCCAAGACCAGGCATTTGTAGGCAACCGGAGGACTGTTTTAATGAAAGATCTGTTCCTTCCTAGCACGGAGCTAAAGAGACTGACCACCAAGGCCACCCACCCCATGCTGGAATGCACTGCAGTCCCGAGACCCTGTCTGCGGGTCTCCCAGGGCAGAGAAGGCCCAGCAGACACCAGGCGTGACCAGCTCTTCCTCTTTCCTTGCAGATGATGATGAGCACGAGTGGATCATCAAGACGTGTCGCAAGGGTTGGGACGAAATCGTGGGTCACCGACCCAAGCTGTGAGCTCTGCAGCTGCCCCCATGAGAGGTCTCCTCTACACCGCTGGCAGTGGCTGGCCCTGCGGGCAGCCTGCGGTTGCAGACCCTGACTTTCGACCCAGGAATAAAGCCTTTCCGCACTCAGTGGCCCCAAGCATACTTTCTCGAGACCGTTTCTTAGAGAGGGGATCCTCATTTTACCAGCACCAAAATCACCTGGGCAGAAGTGCAAATTAGCTATTTCCGGGCCCCACCGTAGACATGCTGGTCAGAGTCTCTGGGAATAGGGTCTAGCGATGTGCACTCCCAGCTGCATTCCCTGATGCGCTCTTATTTCCCAGGTATTCCTCAACATCACCCCGAAGATCACATGTCAGCTGAAAACCAGAAGAGGAAGGGGTGGCACATTCCAGGGCCACACTTGGGCCACAGCATCCTGGATCTTTGCGTAACTGTCCCTCCTTAGAGGCTGCTGCATTCAGCAGCCCACCCCACCCCCACTTTGTCCCTGGCTCACCAAGAGCTGCTAGAAGAAGGCAAGCCTGTGAAGGCTCCGACAAGGTCTGCAGGGGCAGGAAACTGACCCTCAAACCAGGGACCCAGAGTTGGCATGCTAGGCAGAGTTAGAAGTCAGAGGGCGGCCTGGGCACACTCAGCTGCACCATGGAGGGGTCCTGGGGGATTACCTCTCCCCTCTGGGGCAAGAGTCACCTCTGTAGAATGATAGGGTTAAGCTCCACAGAGGTCTCCGAACTGTGTTTTGAAAACAGAAGGGACATTCATGGAAAGAAGCGCGCACGCACACACACACACACACACACACACACACACACACACCTTTTTTCAAAGAAACACACATATCTAAATCAACATTTGATAAATGGATTGGAAGAAGGGTGGAGAGGGGCGCCTGGGTGGCTCAGTCGGTCGAGCATCCGACTTCAGCTCAGGTCATGAACTCGCGGTTTGTGGGTTCGAGCCCCACATCAGGCTCTGTGCTGACAGCTCAGAGCCTGGAGCCTCCTTCGGATTCTGTGTCTCCCTCTATCCCTGCCTCTCCCCTGCTCATGGTCTGTCTCTCTCTGTCTCTCAAAAATAAATAAATGTTAAAAAAAAAAAACACCTGTATCATATTTTTAAAAAAAAAAAAGAAGGGTGGAGAGGGGCAGAGATGGGGTCTGGGATACTGAATGAAACAATAAAGACGGGTCCTGGGGCACCTGGGTGGCTCAGTTGGTTAAGCGACCAACTCCAGCTCAGGTCATGATCTCACGGTCCATGAGTTCGAGCCCCATGTCGGGCTCTGTGCTGACAGCTCAGAGGCTGGAGCCTGCTTGGGATTCTGTGTCTCCCTCTCTCTCTGCCCCTCCCCTGCTCCTGCTCTGTCTCTCTCAGTCTCAAAAATAAATAAACATTAAAAAAAAATAAAGACAGGTCCTGCAGGGGTGATGACCATGTACATCTTGAGCTGAGGTTTATGAACAACTCTCTGCAGGGCTGGGGACGGGGGGGGGGGGGGCTTGGGAAGCCTCTGCACTGGACAGGGCCACTCCACCCCCTTCCTCGAGAGCTTTGGTTTGAACCAACAGTTTGTTGCTAAAAGACAAGTTGGCAACGAGCAGAAAGATGCTCTCTCTCACTCCCCAGATTGTGTGGTGGCTCTAGAACCCAATAGGCCAGTGTGAGACCCAGACTTGTATCGAAGCTAGAGCCTTGTCTCCCTGTCTCCCATCCCCTATTCCCTTCAATTCACCAGACCAAATTCTCCTGCACCTTCCAAATAGGTGCTTCTGCACTTCTTTCCCCGGCCCCCAACATCTCCTCCTTTGCACCTATTCCGTGAATCTCTCAGCGGATATATCTGGCCCAAATGTCCCCCAACCTGGCCCCCACAGCATGTCGGAGGGATCCGTCTGCTATAGCATCGACCAGACTGACAGCTCCTCTGTGGCTAGTGGGCCAGGCCCTTCCCTGAGCCTGCAGACAGCGGGTGTTCAGGAGTGACACCGAGGACAGCAGCCAGCCTGGCCGCCTACAAAGCTTAGACTGGAGACGAAGCTCACTGTCATGCCTTTGCAATGCACAGGTGGCTGACTGGTTAATAGCACCGATTGTCCAGGAAGGGGGACTGCATTGTCTGACAGCCCAGACACTTGGCTGGGCCCCTGGCAGTGGCTCGGACACGGGCTTCCGGCGGCTGCGGGGCAGTTGCGGGGAGCCCTTAGCCAGACAGCAGGAAAGAAATGGAATCCCATTATGTTCTGGATTTAAGTGCCAGCACTTCTACTTGCATTAACTTTATTTATTACACAAATAGGACATTTACAAAGCACAACATGAAAGGTATGTAACAAAACAGACATTGGTTTTACAAAAAAAGTGCTTACAATTTTTTTTCCGTGTGTGTGTTTTCTCCCTCTGTTTTGTATTTAAATAAATAGTCTTGGTGGCCTGTGTGTTCCCAGGCTTCCCAGGCTGCTCTAACAGGCTAGTGGAGACCTGTCTGAATGGCAACATGCTACAACCACATGATCCACGCAAGACAGACCCTGGGGTGGGGGGAGGCTCAAGGCAGAGTGGGTACTAGGTGACCCACTTGGGCAGGGCTTGGCTGGCCACTTACCACATGGTTGTGCTCAGGGCTTCGACATCAGGAGGAGAAATCAAAGGAAACAGAGCTCCCCAATCACCAGGGATCAGGCCCCAGCTCCTTTTGTTAACATCAGCACCCTGTGCATGGCCAGGTATGAGCTATTCAGTGGATGAGCTCTGAACTGAGCTGCACTGACCGCATTCTGGTGCTACCTTCTCTTGGCCCCGAGTCACCTGGAACGGTCTTCAGAAGGGAAAGGAAGCGGGTTCCCAACTTGGGCTATACCTGGGCCTGGCCCTCCTCCAGGTCCCAGGGCGAGAAAGGCAAATAGGTTTTTGTTTTAAGTGCCAGCTTCAAGCATTTGGATATCGAAACCTTATCCAGACTCAGAGAGACAGAGAGATGCAATCAATTAGCGACGCCTACCACCTCTGACAACAGGGACAGCCGGTACATAAGTGCCATGAACTTGCTTTCCCTGTCCTGGGGTCTCCTTCCAAGAGCAGCAGGTCAGGCTAACCAAAGCAGGAGGGAGGATTCGGGCTAGCACATGCCTACCAGCAGCCTCTAGTGGGAAATGCATCAGGACACCAAGTAATTCTGAAATTACAGGAGAAGTCTGGGACAAATGGGCGTCCCCTGAAAACATAAATCATGGTCTTGTGCAGCCGAAGCCCTTTTGTTTGGGGTGGAAGAGTTGCGGCACAGCGGGGTGGATGTGAGCACAGCTGTGTCTGGCCTGCATTCTCGGGAGTGGGTGGGGCTGGCTCTGGGCAGGGGCGGTGGGGAGTGCCCGCTGGGATCCTAGGCTTGGCACACTCACCTCCGCAGCAGGTCCCTTCTCTCTACTCAGAGCCGGGTTCAGAATCCGCATTCTGCCATTTCCCAGGGCTCTGTTTCTCCAGCTCCGCCCCGCCTCCACTGAACGGCCCCTCCAAGGAAGACATGACCCAAACGCCCCTATCAGGAGTCAACAAGTAGCCAGTTGAGGGCTCCCGATTCTAACCCCGAAACGTTCAGAAATGCCGTCGTGCGTTTCATACACCAGCTCCGCCAGTCTCCTGTGTATATGGCTGGATAACTAGGTAGGAACAGTCTTCCCCCTACACACCCCGAGTTTTCTCTTCCCTCTCCTTAAAAGAGCTCGTGCCTCCCCCAGCCCACTATGCCACATGCTTCTCCAATGGGAGCCTCTGCCGCCCCCTCCCCCCAGTCCCTGCCGATCCCCTGCCTCTTGGTCTGGGCAGGGCTCCATCTCTGCCCTGCTGGGCCTCTCAGGGTTGGTCAGTGTCTCTTCTCTCTCTGAATTAACTTGACATAACCAGACAGATGGAAATGATAAAATTAGAACATAGCTTTCCTTTGGGGACATCCCACAAACACTGTAGAGTTTTCCAGACAAAAGCAACAGAGTGGATAACATTGGGGGGGTTGTCGGCTATTCAGAATTCAGAGATGGTTGCAAGGAAGTAGTAAATAAAGGCCAATATGGGAGGAAAGAAAACCTGTAAATTAGAAGGCTGTTGGCGTTGCACGGTTCAATTTGGCCTTTTGCTATTGTAATCAGCTTAAGTTGAAGATGACTCCTGTCTAAGTGGAAACACAGGCCGTTGTTTTCGCCCTGATTCCAAATTTCAGGGAGCTCTGCCTTGGGAGAGGAGGACTCCGCAGTGCTCTTGGCAGGTTCTGGTTCTCAGCAGGAGAAGGGAAGGCCAGGCCCGGGGGCCCGGCTGGCGGCGGGCGGGACGGTGGGCGAGGGGCGGGTGCGGAGCGGGTGGGCCCCTGGCAGTGGCTCGGGCACGGGCTTCCGGCGGCTGCGGGGCAGTTGTGGGTTGCCCGCGGACGGATGCGGAAGTGCCAACGGCGCTAGTACTGGAAAAGAATGACCTGCGAGAGGAGGGAGGGGGAGGGGGCTGAGCTGGGGGCCTGACACCCCCGCCCTGGCCCCCTGCAGCCCCGCCCCCCCCAGAGGTCCTCTGAAGGCATGGAGAATGAGGGTGGCTCGGGGCCCAGATCTGGGTTCCAATCCTAGCTCTGTCACTCGCGGCGAGACCCTGGGCAACTCACTGCCCCTCTCTGAGCCCGTTTCCTCATCTGTATAACGGGGATGACAAAACCTCTCTCTCAGAATGGGGAGGGTTCAGTAAGACACAAGGGCAGCAGCACATGTCTACTGGGCACTGCGCCCTGCTCCTGGCGCCGTGTAACGTGCCTTCCTGATGTTATGTAACAGAAGACTCAACCCCATGGGCGCATCCCGCCATTGTCTCCATTTCACAGGGAGGGCACTGAGGGGGGCAAGAGAGGGGCAAGTCAGGAAGCTCACGATCACACAGCTAGGCAGAGGTGGCCCTGGGTCCCGCAACACAGTCCTGGCCCCAGACCAAGCTCTCTTTGTTGTAACGCGTCGCTTCTGTGAGGCCATGGGGACAGTAGTCATCAACACTCACTACACATCAGGCAGCGGGCCAAGCCCTTCACGCACTTCATCATCACCAAGCCAAAAGGCGGCCAGGTGCCTGACACACAGTGGGCGATCAGGAACTGTCTGCCCCTTTCCCTCTCCCTCTTCCACCTAAAGCACCTGGCTGACTTCTCATTGCCACCAACAAGGCCAGTTCCCCTGAAGTTCAGGTCAAGGATTGCTGGCTGGCTAGTCAATGGGAGGTGCCTTTTCACAGTAACGTGTCAGGAGGCGCTTTCAAGGGGTCCAGGGACATCCAGTAGGCATGGCCATATGGCCGTTCCATTTTCTGATCAAGAACGTTCCAGATCAGTCACTATGAGGAGGAGCTGGAGGAAAGCAATGGTGATGATCTCCATAAGCATAATGGAAATAACCAACATCTATGGGGCACTTTCCGCGTACCATGCACTATGCCAAAGCCTTCACCTACATTATTGCATCTACTCTCAGCAACAACCTTAGGTGGCAGCAACAATAATTCTCCCCATTTTGTGGGTGTGGGAATGGAGGCTGAGAGAAGCTAATTGTGTTCCCAGGTCTCACAGTGAGAGGGCGGCAGAGCTGGGATTCAGAGGCTGGCTGACTCCAGAGCTCACACCGCACTGGCTCATCCCAGTGAGCTCTTCTCTGACCTCTGGGATGCCTGGCTTTGGGCTCTTATTAAGAGAAGCTGTCTCAAGAGGGATAACTCTGGTAAGACCCTACCTTCTGTGGGCCTCAGTCTCTCCATCTGATCAATGACAGCATGGCTCTGATTTCTAAGAGCTTTCCAAGCTCCGAAATTGTGGAATCGGGGGACATGACCAAGAAGAAGCACGGTTCTGGAAACTTTCAGGAGTGTGTGGCCAAATGACGATGTGGCAGAGGCAGGGGATGCGCCAGGCAAATGCTCAGAACACTGTCCTCCTCGCTGGGCCAGCGCTGATCTTGAGTGGGTTCAGGGGCCTGCCCCAGGGCCTACTGAGTCTCCTCACAGCCCTGGAGGCATTCGGAAGAAAGTCCATGCAGTCTTGCCCTGATCACACATAACCAGGTCTTGTGGGTTTGGCAAGAGACGGACAGAAAAGGTCCCCGGGAGCTGGCAGGAAGGACTGATAGGGAGAGGGTGGGAGGTCACGAAGGAGGGAGAGACATTTTTTTTTCCAGAGCTGCTGGATGTGAAGTTGGGGACAAGGCCCAGCAGGAGAAAACTCTGGCTCAGCAGCCAAACCCAGGGGCCAGAAACCTTGTACAGCAAGAGCTGCCAGACCCGAGACTGGCTCATCCTTCAGACTGAACCAGACATAACCACAAGCTTAGCTGAGTAACCAGGAGACAAGGGCTTGGCTCCAAGTGCTGAGCCCAACCCTAAACATTTCCAAGGCTCCCCTCTCTGCTCTCCTCTGGGCCTGGTTCAGGCCCTTCATTATGTGACCCCTGTCACCTCCTTGGGCTTCCACCACACTAAACATCCCTCGGTCCCTCAGACCCAGGCTCTTCCATGCCTCTGTACCTTTGCACATGCTCTTTTCTTGACATGGAATACCCTTCTTCCCATTCCCTGCTTCTCCCTTACAGCTCATCACTTCTTCTGGGTCCTCAAGGGCCATGTTCATCCGTCACCTCAACTGCCCTGTCACCCTGCTCGCCTCCTGCTCTAAGCCACATCCTTCTTGAGGACAGGGACTGTGCCAGCTCGCCTCTGCAGTCCCTGTGCCAGGGCTGACGGGACAAGTGCCCTCTCGCAGGAGAGTGGCAGCTTTGAGGCCAGTAGTCCTAGGATCGAGGCCAGCTCTACCCACACTCACTGTGTGATGCTGGTGAGCTCCTGCCCCGAGCCCAGGTTTCTGCAGGCGTGAAACGGAATCAGTCAGAATCATCCCCCCAGCGAGGCTGTGATGGGTGAGGTCAGAGAGAGCACTGTGTAAAGTGCTGCACAAGAGGAAGTGATGACTGACCTGTACGGACTTCAGAGTCCAACAGACTCGAGGCATCCCTGCACGCCACCCTTCTGAGCCTCAGTTTCCTTATTTTCACCACAAGGATGGCCATCCCCACACCCACAAAGTGCTTGGAAGGCATCAATCAGACAAGGTCCGTGACGCACCTGCCGTGAATGGAGTCGCTGAAGCAACAGCAGCTCTTGCTGCGAGCAGGACAATCTTGGCGGGTGTTCATGGGGCGCGCTCACCCACCACCAGTTCTGTGGGATTTTGTATTACACGCTACCATTTATTTATAAATCCATCTGTCCAGCTAGGCTGTCTGCACTACAGACCTGCCCCATGGTGCCCAGCACAGAGCCTGGCACACAGCAGGTGCTCAGTCAGGAGGCAGAGTAAGTGGAGGTGTCCTGGAGGAGCGCCCCCCACCCTCCGCCTCCCCAGCAGACTCTCTAGGGGTGTGGCTGGGGAACCTGCTTCTTTATAAGCTTCCCAGCTGATTCTGAGGCACGCCAAGATGGTGCTCTGCTGGCCTGGAAGGTGTCTGGAGATCCTTCCAGCTGGAAGGCACTGGCTCAGTGTTCCTGGCCCACCACACCTGCTGACTCCTGGGGCTCCCTGCCTCCCTGAGGACTGCTACTACGATGTTTCTAAAAGAGGCCTCCATTCAATAAAACCAGAAAAATAAAATAAAATACAATAGGGGCGCCTGGCTGGCTCAGTCAGTGGAGCGTGCAACTCTTGACCTTGGGGTTGTGAGTTCGAGCCCCATGTTGGGTACAGATATTACTTAAAAAAATAAAATCTTGGGGCACCTGGGTGGCTCACTCAGTTAAGCAATGGACTTCGGCTCAGGTCATGATCTCACGGTTCGTGGGTTCGAGCCCCACACCTGTGCTGTCAGCAAAGAGCCTGGAGCCTGCTTTGGATTCTGTGTCTCCCTCTCTCTCTGCCCTTCCCCCCTCAAAAATAAATAAACATTTTTTTTAATTAGAAAAATAAAATCTTTAGGGGCACCTGAGTGGCTCAGTCAGTTGAGCATCCCACTTGGGTTCAGGTCATGATCTTACGGTTCGTGGGTTCGAGCCCCACATCAGGCTCTGCACTGACAGCACAGAGCCTGCTTTACATTCTCTGTCTCCCTCTCTCTCTGCCCCTTCCCCACTCATGTGCGCGTTCTCTCTCTCAAAAATAAATAAAATAAAATAAAATAAACGTAATAAAAATAAAAATAAAATCTTTAAAACTAAATCAATAAAACAAGAGGCCTCCAGGGCCTCCCCCCCGTCCCCAGGACAGAGTCCAGACTCCCCCACTGACAGCCCTGAGCTCCCCACCTCTCACTGTCCCTCCCAAGCCTGGGTGCCAGCAATGTTGAACTGCTCAGGGTTCCCCGAGAGCCATGGTGGCTCATGCTTTCTCTGATGAACTCTGATTCAGTCTTCGGGCCTGGGGGCAGATAGTGCCTCCCTCCGGAAAGTCCTCCTTGTGTTTCTCCTGAGCTGTGCCCCCGCTCTCCAGCTCCCTGGCCTCCCCCATCAGTTTGATTACACTGTGTGTGCTTCCCTTCCAGGCTGTGACCCCCTCAGAGCAAGAACCATGCTTTTTCCTCATCTCTATGCTCCTGGCAACTGACTCGGGGCTACTGGGCAAAGTCAGTGCACAGCAAATGTCAGCTGAATAAATGAGGAAGTGTATAGGTTCCCATCCGGGCTCTGGGACCTGGAGCAAGCTGGGCCTCAATTTCTCCACTCCTAAAACGAGGGGTTGTCCTAGGACAGAGGCTTGCAAGGCTCACTGACAGGTGTCTTGCCACTGAGAGGGAGATGGGGTTTCTACCCACTCTGTGGTTTCACCCAGAGCAGCTCTATCCACTTTCATCTGTGTTATAGGTTATGGAAAAAAAAAATTTTTTTAAGTGTGAGGTGCTTAAAAACAAAGCTTTCAAACCACTGGCTGGGGGATACCTAAGCACCCTTCTGGATATTCAGTCCTGATGCTTGAGATAACCAGAGATCCCAATTACACAAAGAAGGCCCTGCCAGTTGACCAAGGTCACCCCCGGCCTGCTATTCCAGGCCTCCCCCAAGATAAGGGTATCCACTCCTAACAGACAGGGACAAAAAGGAGGAAGGAGGAAGAACGGGTATCAGGGTGGGATGCAGGGTGGTGTGTGACACAAGCCTTTCCTGAAACCACAAGATTTGAGCCAAGTAACTAAATTCACAAATCTGAAAAAAAGAAGGCCACTTATTGGTGGGGGGCTACGAGGAGGCCTCTGGAGGGGCTGTGCACATAGAATATGCCGCTCAAGTGACCACCTTGGGGGCCTGGTGGGGGCTGGAGTATGCTAGGCAGAGAGGATCTACCACAGAGCAGCATGGGGCCTACCTGAGACCCATCCCTGGCAGGAAGGCTCTCACCCACCACACCCAACCTGGCTCCATTTACCTTCTCACCCCGGTTGGAGAGCGGCCCATCCATATCGGCTTTGAGGTGGACGGGGGGTGCGGTGTAAGGCAGCCGGCAGTGCACCTGCCCGCACTGTACCTGACCTGTGGACAAAAGGATGCCTTGGAACCCATCCTGCAGCCTCTGTGCAGGATACCCGTGTGCCCCGTGCTCAGCAGGATGGAGTCCTGGGGCCAGTTTCACTTTGGCCACTTACCAGCTGTGTTGGCCCTGGGCAAAACTTCAACAGAGGGTTATGAAAATCCCTATAATCTATAAAGTGCTATGTGATAACTGCCCAGCTCACTGATAAACACTCCTAAATGGATATGTATTTAACATCTATATGCAAGGCTGTACCCCATTATTAAGATCCTCCCTTGGTGCCTTATACCTTCTTACCTGCCAGGTGTCACTCAGGCTTTACCTGTGTCCCTCCCAGAGGACCCTGCACTTGTACATCACCTTCTTAATGATGGTGTCCCTGATCACCCTGTTTATAACTGTACTCACCTCTTTGTGAGTCCTCCCTGTCCTCTCTGTCCTCCTTCCCAGCTTTGTTTCTCCTCCTTAGCACTTACCATCACCTGACTTACTGTAGATATCTATTGTTTACTTGGCATTATCTGTCTTTGCCAACTAGAATGCAAGGCCTAATAAGGGCAGGAATTTTTGTCTGACTCGAGAATTTTCCAGACTCTAGATCCTGATAGATTTCCAGTACCTAGAATGAGGCATGACACCTAGTAGGTCCGACACCTAGTAGGTACTCTTTGAATATTTCTGGCATGAATCTCTGTACCTTATTCCAACACCTAAAACTGTGGGGGGAAAGTCCATCCTCAGATCTGACCCGAATCTCTCATGTTTCAGTGCTTTACCACTATGTGGAGAAGTCCATGGCCTCTCTCTTCCCTACACTTCTTCCTCTTTGGTCATAGGGGGGAAAAGCCCTGTACAGAGACTTAACAATCAATATGTAACTTAGGACAAGTCACCGTGCCTTTCTGAGTCACAGTTCCCTCATCTGTAGAATAAGGCAGTTGTATGAGATTGGGGATTCTTAACCTGGGGTATTCTAGGAGTCCTGCGATCACATGGAAAACGACATGTGTACGTGCATCTTTCTGGGGTCCGATTCCAAAGCTTTTTATCAGATTCCAAGCTCTAAGACCCCAGGAGACTCAGAATTGTGTAACTTTAGTTAACAGCAGAGCAAACTGCTGAGGTTGTCCTTCAGCCATGCAAGAGGGAGCAGGTCCAAACACTCTCAACACTTCCTGCCCCAAGCTGGGTTCCACCTCAAGGGGAAGAGGAAAGGGGACCTCAGCCCTTTCTCTGAGCGTCAAAGACATATCTAGGCTTGATTGGCAAAGTATGTGGGGAGTTCTAGCAGGACTCTGAAGGCCACGGCCCCACTCCCAAGAGGGTCACCTAGGTCCATTACCAACCCCATGGCAAGGGCTAGCTGGTAGCCCAAGCTCCTGGTATCTAGAGAGTCCTGGGTCCTTGGCACCTTTAACAGATGAACTAGATGTTCAATGGGCTCTGTGCAGCTTGAACATAAGTCATCGTTTAGAAAAGAAAGGAAGAAAAGTCCCTCCTACAGAGCAGGTGGCTCAGAAATGGAACAGCGCAAACGGACATGGTTTCCAGCAGGCTGCCTGGTGCGGTAGGCAGGAATCTGCACTTCCAGCTGTGCCAGCCAGAGCCACCACCACCATTACAAGAGCGGTTAATAGTTACCCAGCATCTACTGAATGCTGGAGACTTGAAGTCAGTGATCTCATCTGATGCTCACACACTGCTCTGAGATAAGGATTCTTATTGTCCTCGTTTTTACAGATGAGGACATTGATATTCAGGGAAGCTACCAAGCTTGCCTGATGTCACACAGCTAGTAAGTGGCAAGGATGGCATTAGAAGCCTGACAGTCTCACCCCAAAGCCCACAATCAACCATTAAGGAACACTGCTCCCGTTCACTTACGTGGACCCTTGGTTTTCTCATCTGCACAATGAGACAGTGATGTCTGATGTTTACAAACACGCTTAGTATAGTGTCTGGCACATGGCCGGGGCTCAGTAAACAGCAGGGCTCTCTCTGACCCCTCCTTCCCTTTCCATTTTACTTGGAGCCAGAGAAGGGAGGATTCATGTTTGTGGGTATGTTGTGGCCACTTCTATTTTTCTGGTCACACCCAGCTTTGAGGAAACAAACAAGCTCAACGGGAATGGAAATCTGTAATAAGCACCTGCTCCCTAGCAGATTCACTGAATGTTCATCCCCCAGAAATCCACAAGGCTACTCCCTCTCTCCTCCAGGTCCCTGCTCAAAGGTCACTCCACCTTGGCCCGCTCCATCATTCCCATGGCATCCAGTCCCACTGACATGCCAGCCCTCTCTCCTTTATTAGTTGATTGTCTCTCTACCCATGTCCCACTCCAGAACGTGAGCCCCCGGAGCACAGAGTTGGTCTGTTATGTTCTCCACTGTATCCCAGTGCTTAGCACGGAAAAGTATTTACTGAACACATCAATGGATTCTCACAACCCTGTGAGGTAGGCATTGTTAATGTCCCAGCTTACAGATGAGGATTCTGAGGTTCAAGGAGGGTAGGTAGGTGGGGATACTCCCACCACACGGGCCTTCTTCTGCAACCCCAAACACACCCATGCCACAATGCTTTCCGGACTAAGGCCTGCTTGCATTCATCTCCTCTGCTGCCCTGCACTCCTGCCTCCCCTCTCCTGGTGCCTCACTAATTCCTATCCATCCTTCCACTCTCAGCTTGCTGAGAGGCGTCATCTCCACACATTCCTATATTCCTATATTCCAGCACTTTTCCTATAGCAATCATCACAATTAAAACCATGCCCTCATCTGTCTGGTTATCGTGCCGTGTTATCTCTCCCACGACAGTGCAGGTCCCACCAGAGCAAGCACTTTACCCATCTTGTTCTCTCCCTAGCCCCTGGGCCCTCGCACACAGTGGGTACTTGGAAGGTGTTTTTTGAATGGCGGAATGGGTTTTCTCTATGAAGGGTCCCGTCTCACTAAGGCGGAGACTGGGAACTTAGCCCCTCTCCCCAAACCCTAGGTCTGAGGGACCACAGAGCCCACGTCTTCACCCACCAGGCTCCGCAAGGCCTTCACCCACCACGCCTCCACCTCCCGCGCGCGCTCCTCCGTGACCCCTCGCCCGCAGGCTAGGCGGTCTAGCTGTGACGGTCACTTACTCTCAATGTAGCCGTGCAGGGTGACCATGCGCGCCCGCTCGGGGCTGCTGAACGGGGAGTAGTGGATGTCTTCGGACAGGGCGGAAGGGAGGCGGGACGGCGGCGCCCCGGAGGGCGGCACGGGATGCTGCGGTGTGTGCTTTTTATGACGCGCCCGGCAGTTTTGAAACCACACCTGGAACGACAGCCTCAGCAGCCTCAGCCTCGCGGAAAAGGGTCGGACACACCGCCGGGAGACCCCAGGCGGGACTGCCTCGTTGCCTCCTGGGTAAGGGCGGCCACGTGCGCCCGGGCCTACGGCTCGGCTGGAGACCAGCTACGCGCTGGAGAGCCCGCCCCCGGCCCCCTAGGCCCCGCCCCAGACCCGAAGGTCCCGCCCTCCCTCGGCCCCACCTGGATGACCCTCCTGCTGAGGCCCGTCATGTCCGCAAGCTTCTGCAGCGTCTGTGCGTCGGGGTTGTTGTCCTGCGCGAACTGCGCCTGCATAACCTGACGGGAGCAAAAGGGGCAGTGAGACAGGGACGCGCGGAGGTCTCCCAGACTGCGGCCCAATCAGAGGCTCCGGCCCGGAGGCCACGCCCCAGACAGCTACGGCCCCTCCCCGTCACCCGCGGGTCCGGGCAGAGGGGGCGGAGCCAGAGGGCCTCTAGGCCCCGCCCACGTCTACGCCCCACCCACAGCCCCGGCCACTCGCGGCGGGCCCGGGTACCTGCAACTGCTCAGCGGTGAAGGATGTCCGCGCGCGCTTGGCCGGCTTGGGCTGACTGTCCTGTTCCGAGGGCACTGCCCCCTCCAGCGTGAGGCCGTTCCCTGGGGGTGACAGAAGTGGCTGACCACGCGTCCCCATCTCTTCTAGTGGCATCCTGGAAAGGACGGGGGTGGGGGCAGCTGGTCCCTGGAAGGGTCAGGAGCGGAGTTGGCTGGGAGCGGGGATCCCAGAGTCCTAGTCCCTGAGCTCTGTCTTTAGGTAAGGGGCTTTCATTTCTGAGCGTCTACTCAGTACCAGACACTGCTCCTTCGGTGTGCCTTTTGGGTCTGTCTCACAGCCCCATTTTACAGCAGAGGAAAGAAACTAAAGCTCAAAGAGAAGAAAACCCCTGACCAAGACCTTTCGCCTAGTGGTTGACCCTAGCGCCCCAAGGGGACTCCCTCTTAGCTAAACTGGGGAAACCAAAAGCCAGTGGAGGTTAAGATGCAAGCAGGTTACAGAACTGCGGTTCTAATTTTGTAAAAATGTATGGAAGCAGAAAAGTTGAAAGGATATACGCCAAGGTGCTAGCAGTGGTTACTTCTGAAGAGTGCAATTATGGCTCTAGTTTCAATATTTCTGTAAGTTTTGAGGTTGTAACAACAATCACATGTCACTTTATTTCTCCAAGGTTTAATTTCGTTAACTGGAGCATATGTTAGCCATTCTCTTTCCACTTCTATTACTTTTACAATCACACTAAACATAGTCCCCCATTTTATTTTTAATACCTCATTTTTTCTAGGTAATACATGCTCCTTCTCAAAAACTCAGAAAATTCAGGTAAGCACAAAGAAGAAAATAAAAATCACCAGTAATTCCAGCACTAGTCACACAACTAGCTGTAATTTTTTTTAATTAGGAAGAAGACTATGTTGGGGGGAAAAAACAAACAAACATGCCACCATAAATACATGGGGGGAAATCTGGGAAGATATATACTAAAGATATGAGAGGTGGTGACATTTAGAGTGATCTTTATTTTCTTCTTTTTGCTTAACCATCTTTTCTAAATTTTCTATGATGGACGGGTGTGTTTAAAAGAAAACCAGTAACCAAAACTGAGGGTTGCTCAGTAAAGGAGATCTGAGGCCCCAAGCCTTCATGGTAGGAGTCTGGGGTCAGCCTAGATGTGAGAGTTAGCGTTGTAACTGGCCAGGCTGTGGGTAAGGGTGGCCCTGATAGGTCCAGATGTGGAAGAAGCCTGGGGTCACTGATGGGCCATGGTATGGGGGGAGCCCTGATTCCTGAGATTCCATCCCAGCGCCACTGCTGACTTGCCCACCACTGCGGGTAATTTCATACAACCCCAGCCTCATTTGCTTCCCACCTAGGCCCACTTAGTCCTGATCCTGGCAGGAGAAAGTGATAGCCTTGGTGTGGCCATGGTTTGGAACATTCTGGGGATTCCTGACTAGTCCCCAGGCTAGAAATTGAGGCAGGGTGGTCCACACACCTCCCAAGAGGCCCTGAGGGTGGGACAGACACTTTGTGGTATTAATGTCCCTTAGGAGAACAGGCAGGACAAGGATTGCTGTGCCATCTTTTAGATGGGAAAGTGAAACTTACAGGGGCAGCCACCTCCCAGCAGTCTCCCTTGCTTAATGAGGCCTGATTAAGCGGTCCCTGGAGCTCAGGAATGGAGTAGTATGGGATGGTGGTTAAAAGCCTGGGCTTTGGAGTTAAAACAGACCTTCTAGGATGCAACCTTTGGCAAATCACATACTGAAGATAACCTCTGCCTATTTCCTCATCTGTAAAATGGGGACACATCAGCTACTTCCTAAGGTTTTTTATAAGGATCACACAAAATAGTCCACATTACAGAGAAGCTAGCAGCTTCCAAAGACCCAGACAGGAAAGTCATGGAAAGGGTCCCTGACTGCCTTCAGCCCAGCCTCCATTCCCCACCCCCCCACCCCTTTCTAACCATTTGTGACTCGGTCCTTAGAATTCCTGGAAGATGTGAACCCTGTCTGCAGGCCTATGTGTCTTGAGGAGACACAGTATTGGAGCCAGAAGAGATTTAGGAATCTTTCTAGTTGACCCATCTCTCTTGCACAGATGGGGAGACTGAGGCCCAGATAAGAAAGGAAACTTCACATATCAGTACAGCATGCCAGCAGCCAAACTGGTGCTCAGGTCTCCAGACTCAAAGGCCTTTTCCCTCACAGTGTAGGCTGAACCCCGCCCCCCAAACCTCTGGCTTGGAGCTGCTGGCATGGGAGTTGGGAGAACAGAGTTGCATCATCTCTCTAGGACTGGCCCATGCCCAGTTCCAGGCAGCCTGAAGGGATTAGCCCTCAGGCCAACCAGAACTGTCTAAAGGTGGAGTAGGCTGCCCCATTGTGAGAATCAGCTCTAGGGTTCATTGGGTGCTTCCTGCCTTTACAACACATGGGCTCATCTGTCTTTGAGAAGGTGTCTTATCATTGGCTCCATTTTACAGATGAGGAAACAGTTGCAGAGACAGACTACCACTGCAGGCTCTCAAGCAATGGTGGGCCAAGAGCGCATGCGCCGTGCACGGCCCCACGCCCACTCAGTCTCCAGGCAATAAAGGAAGCGCCTGCTCCCAGAGGAGTGTGGTCAGTTCCTGGGGAGCTGGGCTGAGGTGGGAGAGGGCGGGGCACAGAGGTGTGGCAGGGTGCTGGGTGGGGCGGGTTGGGTACCGTTCTCGGCGGCCCTCTTGAGGTTCTCGATCATGGTGTCGTAGTGGATGCGGCACAGCACCTTCTCTTCGACCAGACCAAACTCCTCGCCCGTGGACAGCTGGCGCTTGCACGAAAAGCAAGCGAAGCAGGCCAGATGGTAGGCGTTGCCGCGTGCCCGCCGCACCCAGTCGCTGGCATAGATCTGTCGGCCGCACCGTGCACACTTGGTCCCAAATCGGCTGCGGGACACCGGGGCAGGAAAGGGGGTGGCGAAGCTCAGACAGGCTACCCCTTCCACCTCCCAGTGGCCCGCTGGCACCCTGTCTCCTGGCCTCCCTCACTCACAAATTTCCCTTTGCCTGGATCTGCCCCCTACCCCACCCCCCTGCAGACACCAGCTTACTCTGAAGGTGAGCTGGTGGGTGGTTTTATTTTCTTCTTAGTGCTTTTCTGAGTTTTCCAAACTTTCTACAATGACTCCTTATATTTATATATAACTAATCTGTTCACTCAAATATATCATGAGTGTTAGGGAAAATGTAATAATATAATAACGGGCAAAATTTTGAGCACTAACCACGTGCCCAGCAAGATTCTAAGTGTTTTATGTTGCGTATCCCAACTAATCTTCATTTTGCTGATGAGGAAACTGGGGACCAGAGAGGTAAAGTAAGTTGCATAAGGTCACACAGCTTGCAAGGCTAGAAACCCACGATGAATAAACCGTACCCCAGCTGTAGAGATGCTCAGGGTTTCTTGGAAGCATAGACAGATATGCACTTACGGGCTTTGTGCCCTTGGGAAAATTATTTAACCCCTCTGAGTGCTCACTTTCCTTGCCCTGAGCTGAACTAGGTGACAACAGCAATGACTACCACTTAGTACTTAGTACTTTGAGTCTAAGTACTATTTGAGTCTAAGTCTATTAAGTACCCAGCCAGTCCCTGGCTCTGGAGCCCCATGGCATTCTAACAGTAAATGTTAAAAAGACAAAAAAAAAGTGGGGGGGGGAGGGGCAGATCGAATGCTTCCTCCCCCTTAAGCCTTCCTTGTTGGGCCTTTTCCCCATCTTCTCCCACCTCGAGGTGCAGCTATTTGGGTATGACTCCCTTCACCACCAGACTGCGAGCCCCTCCAAGAAGAAGCAGGAGTCTGGTTTATCCTGTCCCAGAAGTCAGCCCAAGGCCTGACCCCTGAGCACCTGGGAAGGTTTGTTCCTTAAGTGGATGACTCATCCTTTGACCCTGTCCCAGCCCTTTAGGCCTCGGTTTCCTCTGCTGCACACTCTTTCAGGGGATGATGTTACCACTCATCCAGCCCCCCAAGCTTAGAAACCTAAATCATTCACTCCTCCCTTTCCTCAACACTACATCTAACGGATCATCAGGCATTGTTGGTTCTTTTTCCTAAGTATCTTTGGGATCCATTTCGTCTCCAGTCCCACAGCTGCCCTCCTAGGCCAGTATCTGCCCTGATCTCCCTGCTTCCAGCACCACCCCTGCCAACCATTCCTCCGCACAGTGGCCACAGAGAAGTTTCCAGCACGCACAGTGCATCCTACCCTGCCCTGCTTAAAATCCTTTGCTGATTCTTCTCTACCTCAGGATCTGGTCCAAGAGCCTTGGCATTTACAAAGCCCAGAAGACCATAGCCTCTTAGACTCATCTCCTCCCTAACTTTCCCCACCCCACACCCAAACAGGAGTCCCAGGCAGCCACAATGGAAGGTCAGTGCCAGGTCTCTATGGCCCCCTCTGAAGCAGTTTCCCGGCCCAGGTCTTTGCACAGACTTTGTGCTCTTCACACACCCCCTCCCTGCAGAGCCCTCCAGTCCCAGCACCGGGCTGTCAACATTGGTCCAGCAGGGTTGTAAATGTCAGGTTCTCCGGTTCTCCCTCCCACCCCCTGCAATCCTAGGAGAGAACCAAGAAGATTTGCCCTGTGTCCCCAGGGCCCGCACACTTGCACCCGGAGGAGCATTGGGAAATGCTTGTGACTGTGGGGAGAAAACAGCCCGGCAAATGCACTCTGGTTACAGCCTCGCCTGTCTTGCCGAATGCAAGCAACTGTCAATTGAATAAACGATCTTGGGTTGAACTGAAAGAGGGAGCGCGGAGGCCTCCGCCAGCCCGGCTCCCAGACGTAACTCTAACGCCACTGTCTCTGACCAGGACCGCAGGAGGACCCTGTCCCTGGCAGCGCGGTTTGCTCAGCTAAGGCTGCACTGTGCGCCTTTGCTGGGTCAACCGCCCCCTAAACTGAGGCGGCTCCCGACCTTGGAAACTCGGCTTCCCCAGGGACAGCCTAGTACAGCCCGCGGTTTCTTTCCCAATCCCTCAGTAAAGGGGAGAGGAAACCGCTTAGCCCACCCCTGCCTACTCTCGCCGCGGGGCGGACTGGGGGTTCCGCTGCCTGACTCGTTGTACACGGATTAGGAGCACTTTCCGGCCCTGGAGAGGAGGGAGAAGCCAGCAGCATGCAGAGCCATGAAAGCGATTCAGGGACCCAGGGCGCAAGGTCTTCATTGCACACCCTCGACTTGGTGCAACCGCGTGAGGTGGAGACTCTAGCACCCGCTTTGCACACGTGGAATGGGAGGTTCAGAGCCGACAAGTGACTTGCCCAAGACCACAAAGAGCGTGGGGCGAGGGTCGAGGTCCGCTCTGAGGTGCAAAAGGAACCTAGACCGTGCTGAAGCAGCAGGGCGGGAGATGGTAGGGACTGGATCCCAGTTGTATTAACTGGAAAGGGACCTGGTCTTACCCCCGTCGCGTCCCTACTCCCAGCCACCGGTCCCAGAAAGTCCCGCGCGTAGGGCCTGAGGCCCAGCGGGCTCGGGAAGGCAGAGAGTGCGTTCCCAGGGAGAGGGGAGAGCCGGGGAAGGGAAGGTCCCCGGCCTTCAGACTCCAGGTGAGAGCGGAGTCTGCGTTTCCAGCCTGTGGTTTCCGTGCGCCCCCGCCCCGTGAGCTGCGCCAGAGTCTCCGACCCCGGGTCCCCGCGCTAGGCTGTACGGGATTCCTCGTCCTCCGCCAGAGATGGGTCCACGACACCCCGCACACCCCTGATCTCCCGGCTCCCCAAGTCCGCAACGCCCGGGAGCGGTCAGCGCCTACACTGTGCACTGCTTACTCCGAGGAGAACGCCGCGAGTGATCTCTCAGCAACTTTCTCACCCTCCACATGTCACCCCAAACGACAAGAGCTGTCCCCAGCCCTAGGATCTGCCCGCGCTCGCCGTGGCTCCGCCCAGTCAACGAAATCACCTTTGCGAAGGATCCTTGGGTGGGGGTGGGGGTGGGGTCATTATGCAGTTTTGGGTGCGTTGCGGGCCGCTCCCGAAACGTATCCTCCACCCAGGGCAGGGGTCAGTGGCAGAAACAAGGGGGCACGAGGAGGCTTACGGATCGAGGCTCTGACAAACCGATTGACTCCTCCCCAGGCGGGCAGCGAGGCCCGAGCCGCGGGATTCCGGAAGCAGCGAAATTGGCGGCGAGACAACGAAACTTCAAGAATGGGGTGCTCGGGAGCTGCGAAGGGAGCGCCAAAGGGATTAGGGGGCGCGGCTACCGCCCCTCCACCCCCAGCCTTGTGCGCGCGCCTCCCTGGGTCCCGGCGCGCACCGCGGGGTAAAGGCTCCAAGGACTGAGGCGCTCGGCGCATGGACGCTTCGCATCCTGGCAACTGCCGAAAGGAGTGGGGTGGGCATCGCGCGTCTCCTTGCCCTCTCTCCCCTGAGGAGGGACCAGAGACGTCTGGGTACTCGCGGTTGTGCAGAGGGAGCTGTGCGCCCTTGGCCAGGGCAAACTCGCTCTTCTGGCCTACTTTCTCTGGATACCCAGAGGTGCTCAGTCATTATTTGCTGGGTGAATGAGCCTCAAACGAAAGAGCCTTTCCCCCGTATTAAGCTACCCGAAGCTGAACCGAAGCTCGAGTGGGAAGGCCAATGTTAGTTATAAAGCTGGTGAGCCGGTGGGGAAACTCAAACCAGAATTCAATTATTTTACGTTCAGGACACTCACTTGCTGGCCGTGGGGAGAATCTAAGAGGCAAACAAGGTGGATTGGAGGTGGAGCCCTTCCTATCCCCTCTGCTCCTTCCCTTCTAGGCAAACTCTTAGGAGAAGAAGCCAGAAAAAACAGAACCAGCAATTACGAGGTTAAAACGCCCCGCGCCTCGGAGGTCCCGGCCCTAGGCCCCTCCCCAGAACTCCTCTCTCCGCTCCCCCAACATCTGTCCCCCAACAGCTGGCGGCCGCTGGGCCGCTCTCTGCCGCGGTGGGGGGCCGCTTCCCAGCTATAAGCCTCCCTGGGGACCCTCGCTCTGGGGGAGGGGGTGGGTTTCTCCCGCAGGAGCCCGCGGTTGGAGCTTGGGCTCTAGGAGGAAGGCCAGAGAAAGCTGAGGGCTTGCCCTAAGTCACATGGGCCAAGCCAGGGACAGGAACTTCAACCGGCTGCCCGCGCCCAGCCCAGGACACTCTCTGAACCCCACCCGTATCAACGCCAGGAGCAGTAGTTAACCCTTTATTCCCCACTCAAATGGGCAGGAGGCAAGGGGGCCAGGAACCATGGTGACCTGATCCTGACAAAGTTGATCTAGTCACAGCCCCTGAGGAAGTCACTCCTGTCCTAGTCCTCCCAGGGCCCATCCAGGGAGAGTCACACACCAGAGCCGGTGCTCCCTGTGGAAGCCAACGGAACTGGGCTTAGGGCTTAGGGCCAGGAGAGAGGGGTCTTTGCCACTCCACCGGCCACATGTTGTAGGGAGAGCTACTGCTGACATATCTCCCCTATAAAAGACCAGTACAGAATGTTTAGACACAGGGATGGTGGTGTCCACAGCCATGGGGCTTACCCAGGCTCTGCCACTTACTAGCTGCATGGCCTCACCTCTCAGACCCTCAGTTTCCCCTCCTCTAAGGTGGGGATGATGAGACTATGGTAATTACCGGGTGGATTTGAGGATTCACTGGGATAAAGCATGCAATGAGTTAACAATTCCTGGCTGGAGCAGAGTTCTATACATTCTGGCGAGCAGTATCCTCACCCCTGCCCAGCCCCTCTTACCCCCTCTCACTGTGTGACCCTGGGCTCCACTTTCCTCTCTCCCCAGGACATCAGTCTCCCCAGCCATGCAATGGGCATGATGCTTCAGGAAGCTGTAGATCAGTCCATGCCCTGTTCGGCAGGCAGCAGAGGCAGGTGTGTGTGTTGGGGGGTGGGGGGGTCAGAGGTAGAGACAGCTGTCTGAGGATGTGGTTGCTGAGGGCAGTGGAGATATGAATGGCCCAGGAAGGAATGCTATTTTTCCCTCAGGCCTTTTCTTCACTTCTTGGAAGGAAATAGAAAGAAAACGGTCTTAACCAAAAAAGTGAAGAAATTAAAAGCAATATCGTATTTCCCTGGTGGTAATTTCTTTTTTTCTGCTAGGGCTCAGGGAGCGAGGGTTACTGGGAATCTGATTGAGGCCAGAAGGGCTGCTGAGGTCCCTCTTTAGAGAGAGAGTTGGAGAAACTGAGGCAGGAGGGCTAGCAGTCTTGCTAAGGGCATCCTCTGTGCTCTGCAGTCTCCTTCCCCGGTGAGTTTGGAGAGCTTTCCTAACTTCTGATTTCCTGAGCCACCAACACCAGGCTCTGCCAAGGGAGACTATGGGGGGGGGGTGAAAAGAAGGGGCAAGATGAGGGATAGAAAAGCAGAGAAACCTTCCCCTAAGGGATAAGACCAGAGATTAGAGGACCATGGAAGCCCCCTTGTGCCCCCTCCATGAGGTCTTGGCCACTTCCTCCCTCCCTCTGTCCCATTGAGAGATCTGGTCTCTCTTTGGGCAGAATGCTCCAGACCCTATCCCACCAGACCCTTGACCTTGGGTTTCTGGAGGCAGAGGGCTAGGGAAACTCAGTGCATGGCCTCTTCCTGAGCCCCAGCTCTTGAGGAAGAGGTCTGCCTCCCACGCCACCCCAGGAAAAACTCTCTTGCAGCAGCCACCCTGAGCCTGGGCTGCTGCTGAGAGCAGACAATAGTCCGTGCCTGGCGCTCCACGGCTTTTTCTTTCCTTTTTTGTGGGTTTTGTTATTTTTGTTACAGGTGGCACTGTCGGGGATGGGTTACGCCTGCCGGGAGACTTGGCTGGGATAGAAATGATCAGGAGAGCCCCAATTCTTCCCGCATCCCAAGGAATGTGAGCTTTTATCCCGTCCATTCTCTTACCTCAAAATCTGTTTTAGTTTTGCTTTGGGGGGCTCTTGTCACTGGAAAAGGATTAACGCTCAGAACCTGCAACCTAGAAAAGGCCTGGCCCCATCCTTCCAGACAAGCCCTGCTCCCCCAACCACCAGAGGAAATGCTATCAGGGGACTGTGGCCAGCACCCACTCTGCCAGTGGTGCCAATGGTGACAATCCAGGCATCCGTAGCACCTGCCATTTAGGGAGGCGCTACGGAGCCTTTCTCCCTGCACTGGCCTCCTTGGCAGTTCAGACAGACAATCCTGGAAGTTGGACACTGAGGGCAGAGAGATGTAGTTACTTGACCAAGGTCACACAGTGATTGTTGACCTAGCAGACCCCACTTACTGCCCATACTCGCAATAGCTACACATCCCACCACTGCAGTGGGAAGGGGGACTCCGGAGCCAGTGGAGGCTCTGAACAGCAGAGTCAGGACCTGAATTTTGACTCTTCCTTGAAGGCCTAGTAAAGCACAGTGTCCCAGAAGACTCGGTCCATCCTGGGCACGAGCTGAGGCTGGAGAAACAGCGGGGAAGTGTGGGCAAGTGGTCATGAAGCTGCCAGGTCCACCATCACCGGGAGGGCCCGGAGAGGAACCTAGCCCTGCCTTACTCTGCAGGAGGAGGCTGAGATACCATCCTGCTGGGTGCCCCGGGCGGGAGCCCTGTCCCTGGCCAGCTGAGGAGCCCCATGAGCCCTAAAACAGCAACTGGCTTGGCTTTTGGTTTCTTATTTGGTTTTTTTTTTGGGTTTTTTTTTTTTTTTGGCTTTGTTTTTAACCAAACGGAGTCAGGCACAGAGCAGGGATGTGGCAAGACAGGGACTCTAACCTTCATTTCCTGCCCAGCCAGCCAGCAGTCGGATGGGACAGTGCAGAAAGACACCATGCTCCTGTTACATTACCACACAAGGATAACCCCCTCTGACGCACACGTGTGGCGGTCCACATCCACACACCCACGTTCACATCACACCCTTGGCTCCTCAATGCCAGGGTTAAGGCCTTAAGCAGGAATGCTCCCTCAGAGAAGGGGAAGGGGGGGCAGGAATGATGAGATTTCGGAATTCTTGCCTTGTCACCTCTGCGTCCCTGTACAGATGTAATCGTGTCTTGACTACCTGGCGCGCGCGTGCACACACACATACACACACACACACACCACGCGAAGTCCCAACATTCACACAGAGACACACACTCCTGACACACATTTAAACTAAAAGACAAAAATGGTCATAAAGCAGTACACACACTGTCCTCATACCCCTGACCTTGCTCAGTGATGCATTCCTCCTGCGGCACTGCACAGATCCGGACAACAGAGAGACACAATATGCTCCTTGCATGCTGAGTCCCAGGCCACCTGGGCGAGCTCCCCTCTCCCAACGCACACCTCAGCTGCAACAATCTTTCACAAAAGGAAGAGTCCACTTCTGAAATCATGCTTCCTATGCT
Source organism: Lynx canadensis (assembly GCF_007474595.2). Lineage (NCBI taxonomy): Eukaryota > Metazoa > Chordata > Mammalia > Carnivora > Felidae > Lynx > Lynx canadensis. The sequence goes on from NC_044315.2 coordinate 81,163,606, forward strand.
TTTCCCAGAGTACTCCAGCCCCAAACGCTGCAAACTTCACCCTAGACTCAAGATCTCTTTCCAGGTGCCAAGGAGACTCAGAACCAGAGGCAAGGAGGCAAGAATTACCGCCCCCCCCCCACCACCACCACTTTCCTTGACTCTCAGGGCCAGGGGTCTTTCTAGGAAGACTGAAGCCATGACCTCCGCAGAGACAAGGATGGGAGGGATGTCTGCGGGTTAGGTAGCGGTTATAGGGGAACAGCTTTCACCACTTCCTGACAAAGCCCTTGGGGACAGGCATCCCTCCCAGGAAACAGTCCCATTCCACTCTCCCCACTCCATAGGCCTAGTGGCCCCGCCTCAGGTTAGGTTCACGCTTCCCGGAGGGATCACACCGGAGGCGGAGGCAGCTGTGCCCCTGACCTCGCTGTGACCTCGACCCCATGACCAGGTCAGGCCTGAGCGCGCGGTTACCAGCCGGGGCTGAGATGAGGCGGCGGGGCGAGAGCTGCCCAGTCGCGGCTCTGCAGCTCTGAGGGCCCAGCCCAGGGTAATCCCACTCGCGGCCCTGACTGCTGTGCCCGACAACCCTGACCTTCCCGGCGGCTCAGAGTCAGAGCCCAGACCCGCAGAGGCTGAAGCCCCGACCGAAACGACGACGGAGCTGAGACTGAAACAGGCGCCTGGGACCCGGGCAGGATCCCAGACTGGAAATGCGACACTCGAACGACGCCAGGGTCTGAGTTGAGGCGGAGCCGGAGACAGAGGTTGGGGCTTAGGAAGAGGCGCTTGGATATGAGAGCCGGGAGGCTAGTGCTTGGGGCCCCCGACCAAGACCCAGACCCACAGCGAAGCCAAGGGCAAAGCCGGAGCGGGAGTCGGGAGCCCGGCTCAGGGTCCGGCCCCGGAGAGATGCCGGCGCGGCTGGAGTCGGAGCGGGAGTTGGAACCCAGAGCCGAAGCGCACTGTAGGGGCAGCCAGATCGCGTCTGGGATCGGAGCGGGTCGGAGCCAGAGACCAGGACGTCAGAGCTGGACCGCGGCGCTTGAGGTCGGAACCGGAGCCAGACACTCTGCAAGACCCGAGACGGAGCCAGAGACGCGACCCAAAGCGAGTGGGCCGCAGGAACCGGAGGCGGGTCGCGGGCCCGGACCTGTGCCTGCACCGGCGCGCGGCCTGGAGCTCCTCTTTTGGGGCGCTGAGAGCGGGCCGGCTGAGCCCCCGCGGCGCGCAGGGCGTGCACTCGGGATCGGGGCTCCGGAGCCAGAGACCAAGCGCTGCCAAAGGGTCCTCCGTGCGCGCCAGGGGCCTGCCTCCGGCGACACTGCTGGCCCAGCGGCGGCAGCCTACCTGAAGTAGTCCATCTTGCAGAAGATTTCCTTGTTCTTGATGTAGCAGCTGTTCTGCTGCCTCAGAGACGTGCGACAAACGGAGCACTCGAGGCACCGCACGTGCCAGATGAGGTTGTTGACCTGGGGAGGGGGCGGAGGTGGGGGCCGGCTCAGCGCGGGCCTCTTTTCACGCCCGGCCCCAGCCTCCCCGGCCCCGTTTGCTGAGATGGTCGCTGAAGGTCTGAAGGTGCGGAGGCTGCCCTACTTTCCTTCTGTAACAAGGAAGCTTAGGAAGGTAGACATACACTCTTCCCATTTTTCAGACGGAAACCCGAGGGAGCAGAGAGACTCTAAGATTTGCCCAAAGCCGCACACTCAGGCAGCGGCTGAACCAGGATTAGGAATTTAGTGGACCTGGCACCGGCGCCGCTTCCGTGCAGTCCTCGGGACTGCAACCCACACCCCGCCAACACACACGCAACACCCCGCTCCTGGCTCACCTTGAGCAGATACCGGTCCAGGATCTCGAGGCCGCAGCTGGAGCAGATGTTCTTGCCGGCGGACGGCACGGAGGAAGCGGCAGAAGGCGGTGAGCAGACAGATGGCGTGCTAGGTGTACAAGGGGAGGCCCGACCCTCGTCCTTGTCTAGAGCGCCTGCCAAGGCCTCGGCGTCCGACTGAGCCTGCAGTCGGGGAGAGAGGGAGAACCCCACGCTGAGCAGAGCGCCCAGCCGAGTGAGTGCCCGAGGCTGCCGCCGCCTCGGAGACAAATCCGGGGCCCCAGCGCATCAGTCGACAACGAAATTCTCCCGAGTCGCCGCGCTATGGGCTACAGGATAGGAATGGAAGGGCCTATTGGAGAGGAAGGGACGGCCCCAACTTTCAACCCGCGCGTCCTGGGTGCTGGGGACGGTCAAAGTCAACACTTCCGGCCGGAAAACCGAGGCTCGGAGAGGGGCGGCGCCCTCCCGCAGTCCCCCCGCGCTTGGGCAGCGGCTTCGGGGCCGGAAAGCCGGTCAAGGTCCCCAGGGCGGGACAGCCGGGGGACCGGGGATCGAAGGCAGGGCCGAGCGAACTCACCATGGCTGGCGGCGCGGTCCCTTCAAGGCAGCGGGTGGTCGCTTTGCAGCCGGACCCTGGCTGGGCCATCACCTGGGGGAGGGGGAGGGAACTCAGGCGGCGGCGGCTGCACAACTGGCTCCGCGCAGCCTGAGCCCAGCGCCTCCCCGCGCCTGTTATATAAACCGGCGCGGAACAATGAGTCTTAACTTTGTAGTGGGCATTTAAAGCCCTTCCCCACAAAAGCGGTGTCTCTCTAATGAAGCAATTTGAATTTGGATTGGATTTTTTCCCTCTCTCTCCCCCTCTCCCTGCACTTAACCCGTGGCTCTTGAAGTAATCGCTTAGTTCCCTTGCAATCCAAGCCTCTGAGGGGGAAAAAAAACACGCGCACACACACAAACTACCTGCAATTAGAAATTGTCGTGAATGCCCAAGATAAGAGGTAGCCAGAGTGTCAATTCCAACTGTCAATCAGTGAGATCCATCAGGCCGCCCAAAGAATTGCAAATTTGATTTTTTAATGGTAGTAATTAAAAATCGAATTTTTTCTCTCTCCACCCACCCCCCTTTCCTCGCTCCCTTCTCCTCCTCTCGACACAAAATGCAAAAAGGAGAAAAGAGAGAAAGAAAGAAAATAAAAAGGAGATGTGGGGGTGGGGGGGGGGAGGCGTTTGAGGAAAATAAAACCCGGAGCGCTGGGAGCATCAGCCCTCCAGCCCAGCGCGCGCTTCGAAATTGATGCGGCGATATTGACACGAATTCAGGCGCCTTTGGAGGGCCAGTCGGAGGGAAACCCGGAGCAAAACGGGGGCGAGATTCGCGGGGGGTGGGGGGGAATGGAACCAAAAAGAGAAAACAGAGGCGTCCAAGAAGAGGAAAAAGCACCCTCCAGCCCCTCGGCGCGCCCGGGACCGGCCCCGCGTCGGGATTCTCAGCGTTGCGCCAGCACAACCCCCGGCGCATCGGCGCTATCAGCGCCTATTCAGACGGACAATACCCGCCTCGCCTCCTCTTGATTCGCCTGTGTCTTTGCTAAATCGCTTTTTGAGAAATTCCTCCAACATTTGCATAATGTGTTCCCGCTTTCCGCGACCCCCCCCCCTCCGCGCTCGCGCGCGCTCACACACTCACAGACACACACTCACAGGCGCACCCCCGAACCCCTCCTCCCCGCGGCCGCCCGCCGCCCGGCCCCTGCCGGACCGTGGCCCGGGCCGCTCACCCACTCGCTCGCTCGCTCACCTGGTCGGTGGCGGGGCCGCCCTCGGCCGGCAGCCGGCAGCCCTCGGGCAGCGCCGGGGCGGCGTTCTCATGCTTCCAGTACATGGGCCGGGGAGCGGCGGGCTCGGCGGGCACGAAGCGCGGAGGGCCGCGCGGAGAGGGGCCACGGCAGCAGCGGGAGCAGAGGCTGAAGCAGGAGCTGGAGGAGAGCGGAGGCGCCGGCCCCGCCGCCCCGGGCCCGGCCCCAGCCCCCGCCCCCGGCCCGCGCGCAGCCCCGGCCTCCCCGGCTGCCGCCGCCGCTGCCTCGGAAGAAGGTCCCGACAAACTTGGAGAGGCCCCCGCCTCCTCCTCCTCCTCCTCCTCCTCCTCCTCCTCCTCCTCCTCCTCCCCCTCCTGGTCGTCCTCCTCCTCCTCTCCCTCCTCCTCGTCCTCCTCCCCCTCCAGCTGCGGCGACGGCCGCCCTGCCGCTGGAGCCCCGCTCGGTTCAAGATGAGTCATGCGTGACCAATCCCCTCCCCGCCAAGGCAGAGCGAGACACACACAGCGAGGCAGCGACCCAGAGACACACACACACAGACATATAGACACACAGAGCCTCAGAACTGCTGACAGAGACTCAGACAGCTGACATACAAAGGCATCAGAACCCCCACTTCCACTCAGCTCTCACTGCCGCCCCTCCCGCAGGGGGCACCCACAGCCCTCAGGCACAGCCCCACTCACTGGTACCAAAAGGACCCATGGTCACACCTTGGACTGTAGATGGATTCCATCTACAGTCGCACGTTATACTCTGTTCACGCAGTCACCCTCCTGTACGTTTGTGGACATACTGATGGAAATGATTACCTGTTCACATCATTTACGGGAGCACAAGGCATCCACACATACACACACACCTGCACAAATGCCTCGCTCCGTAACAACCAGAGTGTACTGGTTCCTAAGGACTGAATGGGATTGGGCTGGGTGGGGGCTGGTGGGGGGTTGATTCCCTGAATTCTCCTGGGAGGGATTGCCTGGGATATCCCCTTGCCCTTCGGGATTTGTTGAGCCATCCGGTCTAATGCTCACCTCACCTTCTGTAGGGTTCTACGGAGAGTCAGAGAGATGGGGAAGGCGGGGGGGGGGGGGGTGGGCAGGCACGTGGCTAGGAGACAGAGCCCCTAAACACACACATACACAAACCCTCAGACTCCAGGACAGAGCCTTACACACACTAACACTCTACAATATACACATACAAGTGGACACTCACAGCCTCCAACCCCCTTCTCTACACAAGCTTAGCCTAGAGAGACACATGTAAATATGCATCATTCTTGGAAAGAAAATGCACACTCAGACTTAGATCCGACCCTATAGACAGTGCAACACCCCACCTCCAAGCCATCACGCGTTCCATCACACCCCTAATTGCCCTCATTTACAAATGTGCACCCCACACAACTGTTTTTACACCTACATAGCTCCAAACCCGTGTAAAACCTCCTGTCCTTTACTCAGACACCCACAGATACACACATCCCTACAGCTGGTGAGATAACCAATAACCATTTATAGGCAGAAACAGCGTATATAACTCTGCAGACACAGGATTCCCAATAGTTTCAGCCTCAGTCATGCACACACATAGGCACAAATGGCAGGCAATGTCATACTAAAGACCCACACCTGTATCCCTGAAAGATACAAATACGGTTTCTTTACAGACACCAAGATACACAGAATCAGCCCCAGCCCCAGCCAATGGCACCTCCCACCCCCTCCTAGTCATTTATTACTCTCAGGCACAGAAATTCAGAGTGAAAAGTTTCCCTCTGAACCCTCCTCTTTTATACAAAGAGCACCATGGCAATGTGCAAGCTAGTGAGGTTTGTCATATACACACATGTGTACACGCATACACGTGTACTCTCAGGCATCCACATAATGTCAGATGAACAACTTCCTCTCTCTCAGTTACCTTTTGGTTTATTATCTTTTTGAGTAATAAACTCAGCTACTATGTTATTCTCTTCAGCCCTTGCAGCAACCCCACAAGGAGATTGTTATTATACTTATTTTTTTTTTATTTTTTAACGTTTATTTTATTTTTGAGACAGGGAGAGACGGCATGAACGGGGGAGGGTCAGAGAGAGAGGGGAGACACAGAATCTGAAACAGGCTCCAGGCTCTGAGCTGTCAGCACAGAGCCCGACGCGGGGCTCGAACTCACGGACCGCGAGATCATGACCTGAGCTGAAGTCGGATGTTTAACCGACTGAGCCACCCAGGCGCCCCATACTTATTTTTTTTTCAAATGTTTATTTATTTTTGAGAGAGAGCGAGAGAGAGAGAGAGAAAGTGCCAGTGGGGGAGGGGCAGAGAGAGAGGGAGAGAGAGAGAATCCCAAGCAGGTTCCGTGCTGTCAGTGCAGAGCCCCTTGCGGGGCTCTATCCCACGAACTTCGAGATCCTGACCTGAGCCGAAATCAAAAGTCAGACACTCAACTAACTGAGCCACCTAGGCGCCCCTGTACTTATTTTTTTAAAGTACCATCCGTGCCTAACATGGAGCTCGAACTCACCACCCTGAGATCAAGAGTCACGTGCTCTTCCGACTGAGCCAGCCAGGTGCCCCTGTTATACTTACTTTATAGCTGAGGAAACAAGCTTACAGGAGCCCCACCTCGAGCTCTAGCGCTCAGACTCCAGAACCCAAACTCTTACCTACTCTGCACTTCTGCTCCTGAATTCAGATTAGGTGCTCAGAAAATCACTACCGGAATAAGAGGCTTAACCTCAATAGTGAGAAACAGAGACTCTGGAGCCAGACTGCTGTGATGCCAGCCTTAGCATTGCCCCTTAATACCAGGTGACTCTGGACCAGGCATTCAGTCCCTGGTTCAGCCTCAACTTCCTCATCTGCAAAATGGGGATGACAACAGAGCCCACTTCTTATGCGTGTGAAAATTGAGCAAATGATCCATGTGAAAGGGTTCCTGTTGTTACCGGACGGGCTACATCTTCCAGTCATCATTCTACCAGATGCCATATCAGTTTTTCTTTTTTATGGAGGATGGCAGGGCATACATCAACCAAATAATCGAATATTCTTCTGAATAACTTACCTAAGGGAGCTTCAGAGCCAATATTCCAACCCAAGTCAAGGCTTGCCTGACTTCAAAAAGGAACACAAGTGAACTTACTTTGGAAAAGAAATCTCTCTTCTAACAACTCCCGACTCCAGCAGGGAAAAGAGTCCATATAGGAGTGACCTCAGCAAAATTAGGATTAGCAAATTCAGTGCATTCCAATCGGGATACTGGATTTCTTCCTACAGGAGACTGTGGGCAAGTCACTTGGCTTCTCTGAGCCTCAGTTTCCTTACTTGCAAAATAGAGATACCAACGCTTATCTCTCAGGATCGTAGTGACAATTAACCATCTATTAAAAACTAATATTTTAAAACTGTTGCCTCGGTTTCTGGCACTGTATAAATGCCTTACGGTATAAGGTCATGGGGAGTCTGTATATGCGATGTCATCAGCATCATGCATGCACGTCGTCAGAAGTATCCTGCAGGTACAATGTCATCTAGTCTTCACCTCATTCTTTCTCCTGCTCACTAAACAGGATCTAATCATCTCATCCTCCGAGGTGAAATTTTCCATCCTTCTCCACCTGATCCAAGGTTTGTGTTTAAAAAGAGGCTTCAATAGTAACTGGGGAATTCATGGGAGGGCCCCCCCGCCACCCCCAGCAGCGGCTCCACCCCACTGGGGTGTAATTTTAGGAAGGTAATGTGAGCCAGGGGGAGGGGGGGGAAGCTAGAGACCCAGCTTCACATTTATTTACTCTGACAGCTAAATTGGTGAGCAAGGGGGGAAGTTAGATGAAAGCCATTGCAGAGTAAATACTAAATACGAGATTTAAACATTCGGGTTTGACACATGGGAAATGAGCAATGGGAAGAGACACAGGCAGTACACCCTTTCCCAGCTCAGGACCCTGTCCTCACCTTGTCACCTTCCTGGGCATTTCCTGCTTGAGTAGAGGAAAGACCACAGAATGGGCTATGGACTGCTTGACCTGGGCAAGCGATTTGCCACCCCCGGCCTCAGTGTCCCCATTAGTAAATGTGTGTGTCATTTGAATCAGCTCATTTGGGAAGTGATGGAAGGAGCACTAGCCCTGGAGTCGGATAGACCCAAGGTCAGTCTCAGTCTGGCCACTTCCTGGCTGGGCGAACTTGGAAAAGTCATTTAACTGAACCTGTTTTCTCACCTACGGGGATAATATCAATCTCAGAGAAGTAAAGGAAATAATCGCATTTTAGACATCAAGTGTACAAGTGTGAGCAACCAAAGTCACCTGAAGTCCCCTTCCGGTTCTGACATTCACGGCATGAATTCAGGTCAGCAGGTGATAATAACACACTTACTCCTTGCCAGGCCAGGCACTGGAGACACAGAGTGAACCATTCTGGTCCCTGCCCACAAGGAACCCAGTCTATCGGGAGAGAAAACAGCTGGCATCTGCAGTGTAACAGGGCAGGCAATACATAGTGGGTGGCACAGAAGGAGGGGCATTTCACCCGGCTTACAGGGTAGGCATGCCAGGAAAGGTGTCCCGGAGGAGGTGACCTTTGAGCGAAGTCCTAAAAGGTGAGGGATTGTGACACAGGCACGATCCCCAGCTCTGAGGGGAGCTGGGTCAGGATGGAGAAGGGGTGCCCAGCGAACGGTTTGCTAGATGAGGCTGTGGGGGTACAAGGAGCCAGACCGTGGAGGGCTCGGTGCTGGGTGAGGACTTTGGGTTCATCTGGAAAGCGAAGCACCCGCCAGCCAAACCGTGCAGAAAACAGCATCCTGTCTCTGCAGACGCGGTGAGGCACGGTGGTTAGGGACGCTGGGTTTGGAGTCAGGTAGCCTGACTTGATACCTGACTCTAATATACACTGGTTGCGGGACCCAAGGCAAGTGACAAACTCTATGAGCCTCAGTTGCCTCGCCCATAAACTAGGCATTGACGGAGAACCCAGATGAGCTGTGACGAGCCCACAAGACCAAGATACATCTACAAGTTAAAAGCTTGGCACTGGCCTGGCATCCAGCAGGCACCCGGTCACCCAGTGCCATCATCATCGCTAAGAAGAGTGTCACGAGGGCACAGAAAGTGCTAGTTAGGTGGGGAGTCCTCAAGGGGCTAGATGTTCCCTCCTCCCGGAATTTTGCCCTGGCCGCACTATTGGAAGTAAATCTCTCCTGTTAAACTTTTTCCAGCAGAGGGTGAATAGGGCTTAAGAACAAGCTAGACGGGGATAAGCCTTGTGCAGCATTTAAAGGACCTCAACTTTAAGATATAAACCGTGAGGGGCCATCAAAGGCTTTGCATGGGGGCGCCTGGGTGGCTCAGTCGATCAAGCGCCCGACTTCAGCTCAGCTCATGACTGAGCATGGGTTTGAACCCCGCATCATGACTGATGCATGGGTTTGAACCCCGCATCATCGGGCTCTGTGCCAATGGTGTGGAGCCTGCTTGGGATGCTCTGTTTTCCTCTCTCTCTGCCTCTTCCGTGTGCTCTCTCTCAAGATAAATAAACTTAAAAAAAAAAAAAAAAGGCTTTTAAGTATGAAGATGACATGGCCAAATTGGGGGTTTGGAGAGATGACTGAAGCAGGGGCTTGAGGATAGATTTGAAGGGACCGAGTCCTCCACAGAGTCCTTAAGATACTACAGTAACATAAGGGAAGGCTGAGGAGGGAGCTGCAAAGACAAGAAAGATAAATAAATATATATATATATATATATATAATTGTTTTATATCACTTTAGTATGTTATATATGATCATATGTTGTATACATTTATAACTATATATAACACATCCAGTCTCCTAAATAATATTTATATAGCAAAGCTATATATGATGCTATATAGAAGCATGTTATATATAATACATAATGATACACATACCATCGTATATATGATACATATATATGTACATATGCTACACATATGCAATATGAGTCTATATAAATGCCATCTATAACTAATAAGTAAAGTTGATCATCTAGGAGATAGGATGGGGGGGTGGGGAAGTGGAAAATGTCAAAGGTAACTCACGATTTCCTAATTTTTTATTTATTATGTTGTTCCCAAAGGCATGGGACACAGGAGTGACTGGAGAGGGGCAAGGGAGAATAACGAACTCGGTCTGGGTTCAATGTGCCAGGGGACCGTGCAGGTTGAAGTGCCCAGGGGTGACCTGGATGTTAGGTCTGTGGTTTAGAAGACGGGCTGGAGCTGCAGAAAGGAACTTCGGAGACGTCAGTGCAGGGACGTCTCTGAAGCCAGGGGAGCTGAGATTTCTACAGCATCGAGGATTAACTCCACATACAGAAGAGAGTCGATTTGTTTCCTTTTCATGTTCAGGGGAAAGCAACTTGTCCCTGAGGCTAACTTATCTTCAGTGAGAATGATTTTGGAATCATGAAAAAATTCAAAAAAAAAATTAAAATTATAGGATTATATACATTTTATTATTATTTATGTTTCTGTAAAACATATGGGTGACACAAGCTAAAACAGAATCAGGCATTGAGAAACAGAAAGACAGTTAACTGGCTAGAGGGCAGCGAGGATGGGCAGGGGTAGGTAGGCTTGACAAATGGGGTGGAGGTGTGCAGATGGGACTTCCCAACTAGAAAGTGCATCTTGAACAAGGACATGGAAGGTCTGACAGATTGCATGACATTTGGGGTGTCCAAGCAGTTGGGTCTGGTTAGGGGGAGAACGTGTTTGGGAACAGACTGTGGACGGCCTCATACACCTGGTTCATCCTGTGGGTATAGGTGTTCGGAAGTGTCTTAACTCCCCTCATGATTAGCTCTCACTTCAATGGGCTTTGTTCCTCTTCCTCCAGCATTTTGCTTAGACCTTCTGCCTGGCTTGTGTTTAAACATCCTGCAGCACTCAGGTCAGGTGTCGCTTCCTCCGGGAAATCGCCTGTGCCCTCACCTCCGTTTCCAGCTTGGTCAGGTGCTCGTTTTCTGCACTCTCCCGGCTCCCAGATCTTGTCTCTATCATCGCACGTAATAGTGCCCAGGGGCCGTGCCTGACCATCATTATACCCGCCATGCCTGGAGCATGGCAGAGGTCAGTGCATATCTGAAGAATGAATAACTTGCCTTTTGATGAGGTCACCCACCAGAAAGCTTCTCAATGGGGAGAGATCTGTTTTCAGAAGAGGAAAACTCAATTTGTTTTATTTTCTACAACTAAATTTTATATTCTATTTCTAGCTTACAAAGGTCGCAGGACATATTAAAAATAAAATGCCATTGTACGTAATTTGTAATCCTAGCCAAGTACGACCAAACACAGAAGGAAGGTACAGTCCCACATCCTGGGATAAATTCGGACAGATCTGTTTTTCATACCTGGGATTCAAGTCTCTCTCTAGAGACCACTACGGAGACCCTGCCTGAGAATAAACCAACCCAGATGAAAACACAATCAAGAGATAGATTTCTGACATTATCATTTGAACACCTGGACTTTTCAGTTATGTGAGCCAATAAATTTCTTACCGTAAGGTAGTCTGAGTAGTGTCTGTCACTTGAAACGTCCAGACTAACCTGCTCACACAGTAGGAGCTACAAGTCTAACTCAGGGCATACCTGATGCCAAAGCTCTTTGGGCCTTAGTATCCTCATGTGTACAATGAAGGGATTCAGGGGTGCCTGATTGGCGCAGTTGGTTAAGTGTCTGACTCTTGATCTCGGCTCAGGTCATGATCTCACAGTTTGTGAGTTTGAGCCCCACATCCGGCTCTGCGCTAATGGTGCGGAGCCTGTTTGGGATCCTGTCTCTCCTCTCTGCCCCTCCCTCACTGTGCTTCCTCTCTCTAAGTAAATAAACTTAAAAAAAAAAGATACAAAGAAAACAAAAACAATGAAGGGATTTAGCCTGCACCCACACAATTTTTTTCAGCGGTGATGGTACTAGGCATGGATGGCTAGTTCTCTATCCCAAAAGATGTGATGAGTAACTGACAATATTCATGGCACAGCAACCGATCGCTGTAGTGGGAAAACAGCCAGACAATACGTACGTGGGAGGACACGGCTATGTTCCAATAAAGTTTTATTTTTGCAGGCACTGAAATTCAAAATTCATATAATATTCATGTGTCACAGTCTTCTTCTTCCTCAATATTTTAATGTAGAAGCCATTCTTAGCTTTGTGGGCTGTACAAAAAAGAAGGGATATGTCAGTTTGCCAGCATAACAAACACACAGTAGGTGTTTGCAGGGCTGGGTTCTACTTAATGCTTTCCCGATAACCTTGTGATCCCAGCCAAGTCCCTTTGTGTCTCTGGGGTTACTCTTTTTTCCATCTGGACAAGGAAGGGGCCATATGGATGAGCCTCTCAAGCCCCTTTGGCTCTCAAGTACCACACATTTGATTTTTCATCAACAGATATTTATTGAGCATGTATTATATATACCAGGCATTGTTTTAAATGTTGGGCAAATAGCAGTAAATAAAAGTTCCTGCTCACATGGAACTTACATTCTAATGAAAAAAAAAAGCTAAAATAAACTTATATATTAAACTGGGTAGTGATAAGTACTGTTAAGAAAATGAAGAAGGGGAAGGATTGGGAAATGATGGGGCTGTGATTTCAGAAAGAAGTCAGGTGGCCTTTTGATCACTGACGTTTGAACAGACACAGGGAACAAATGAAGGAGTGGGCTCTATGGAACAGCCAATGTAAAGGCCTTGGGGTAGGAACTGCCTTGTATTCAAGAAATAGCAAGGAGACCAGTGTGGCTGGAACACAGTGAACAAAAAAGGTAACAGGTCATAAAGACAGACAGACAGTCAGGGGTTTCATTCTAGGTGTGATGCAAAGCTCAGATTTTAAAAAGGATTGCTTTGGCTGTGTGGAGTGGACTCTAAGGAGGCACTAGCAGAGGCGGGGAGATCGTCAGGAAGGCACTGCGAGAGTCCAGGCAAGAATGACAATGGTTTGAACAAAAATGGTAGTGTTGGGGGTCGGGGGGAAGTGGCTGGATTCAAAATGGGAGTTTGAAGGGAGAGTTGACAGGATTTGTTGAAGGACTGGACAGGAAGAGGAGAAAAAAAGAGAAATCAAGGATAAATATGATGGGACCAAATCGTACTTTAGGAACACAGTGATTACATATAAGGAATATTTAACATTCAATTTATAAGGCAATAATAAACCCTGTTCCTTTTACACATAGTATTATAAAATTACCAATCTATTTTCTGATTCAGAAATTAACTGTATCTACCTTAATAAACAAGGGACAGGGCTCTAGAATATTTGGTTTTAAAAAACTTTTGCTGTTGATTTTTGACATGCTTTGAAAAACTTGCCCCTGTGTAATCCTCTTTCCCAACACTGAGATACCAATTACAGAAAATCAACTGGCTAGAGTTATGTTTTGCATTTGACAAAATAGGAGCTGAGATTAAGGATATAGCTCACACCTCTTTCCTGAATATTTCCCTCAATTCTTCACTCTTGTAATTTCAAACGCATCGACCAAGTTAACACCTGTATTTTACAAACCTTTCACCAGACTGCTTTCAGCATATTTAGGACACAGTTATTCTCTGAAACCTCTACTCTGAAGGAAGGACCAAACACAGTGTGATACTTTCAGGGACTTCCACTTGTGGCTTCTTTTCACATGGGTATGTTTGCTGTGAGAACCACTCTCCTCATCTCTAACAACAGAAGTAAGGGAGGCATACGGGTGGAGAGAATGGTCTTTGAGGTTCACCTCTAGCCAGAACCTTCTGCTGGAGAGAAGGCACTTAGAAAACACACCTTACCTGGACACCCTGGCCCAAGGCTCGCAGGGAAACGAGCCTACCAGAAAACTGTAGTCTTTATGCTAGAAAATAAACAAGAGACACAGCCACGCAGACACTGTCTTGCATTTATTCACACAGAGGAATTAAGAATCCGTACAAATAATGAACATTGCTTTAAATACAAATAAATAGCTCTGGTTTCTAAAGGAAACAACTCTAGATAATTCAAAGTTATGTATTTTCTAAGTTCCTATTAAAAATAGACTATTTTGCATTAAGTAAGTCCTACTCCACCATAACCCTTTGAGGACGTTAAGGATAAAATGGTGAATTCTGTAATCTAAGAAGTCACCAGAAAAATGGGAGATGATGGTCCCACCTCTCTGAACTATCCCCCAAATGGAAGGAGAGTTACTTGCATCGCAGACAGAGCTAATAAATGCAGAAAGTATTTAATATCTAAAGATATCTAAAAAGATTGACCTTGGGGAAGGCGATGAGAGTTTTCTCTGAACCAGTTCTATGAACTTTGAAACCTCACTATGCTCAAGATTTGGTTCAAGTGTCATAAACTCACCTATGCTCACAGGAAGACTTAATTCCTAGAATGAAAGCTTCCTCTTGCTAGGGCCGAGGATGGTAATGCATCTGTCATCACTAGGGATTAAGACCATTTACCTGGTAAAGATGCAAAGGTGCCGCCCAATGCAACAGTCCCATCAATCCGGCACCAAGAGGACCAAAACCGCTGACAGAAACACACTCCCAGATCCATTCGTTTATTTTTCTCTCTCCGTTGTTGCATTTAAAATACTCAAACTGGGAAAACCTACCCGAGCCAGAGAGTATGTTTTACAAAGGAAGAATCATTTTAAAGTCATGCGGTCTTTCCAGCCTTTAAGAACGACACAAATCATGAGCTCATTGCAATCTTGGTGCCAGAGCAGGGCCTGCTCTGCGGACTTCCTGCGTCCACCGCGTGTCCCCTCCTCACCTGGCACAAGACAGTTCAATTTCTCCTACTCAGACCCCTACATAATTATTAATAAATAGTATCCTTGACAGAGATCGATATAGCAATGTTTAGATTTTCAGAGAAAGTTTGCTTTCCTATTTAGACTGACCATGATACAATTCCAAATAGAACATACTCATGCTATAAAAAACAATCTCATGCAATATGCGCAATTGTAAAAGTCCCACGTTAATAACAACATTTGGCATGTAGAAGGCAGAATTATTTAGATTTTTAAAAAACGATCACTCAAGAGTCAAAGCTGGGTTTCCGAACAGAACTTCGTTGTGGTATCAAATGCTGGATCTGATTCTACGGTTTTGTTGACGCGAACAACTTAAAGATGCACACCGTGTTTTCCTAACAAGATTTTGAAACAAGAACCATAATTCTTAAACAGATTACCACAACTTTTGTTCAAAGAATCGGCTCCCTTTTGCCAAGAACTTTTTCTTTTTTAGTCTAGTTGGAGGGATGGATTTCCATAATAAATTCTGGAACAACGGTTCTCAACATGATTCAGAGTTTCTCACTTCCCTCCCTCTCTCTTACTTTTTCTTTATCTTGTAAGGACGTTTGAGCATAGAAAAATGCTCCACTTTTTTTTTCTTCAAAAAGATGGATGTTAATAGATTTAGTTTCCGGATTTAAATGGTATTTTTTATGTCTGCCTTTCTCCCTGGCATACTATATAATGTTTCTGGAGTTACAAATCCAAACACACCAGCCAACTAGAGCATCCCAATGTTCCAATCACAATTTTGGATACAATCCTATTTATTCTGGATGACGCTCAATTCCACACATACGTCAGGGAAGAAACATCCATGAGAACATCCAAAAATGTTACGCTACCAAACATTAACAGTGATTGTGCTCTGTTGGGTAGTACCATTCACATCTACAAAGTACAAAGGCAGAGGATTTCAGGTGTGAAGACCAATTGGCTTTTGCTGCTACAATAATTCATAACCATCATCTTCGAGATTTCCAAGCTGTTCTAGAATAAGGAGTAGTCCTTTTTTTATCTGGAGGCTTAAAGTAGGAATAAACAGGTGCTGCTGGATACTCTGCGTCAGGATTTTCTGCCATCATTTTCAGCTTGGCTTCAATGGCTTTTATCTTAGCAGTGACACTGGAAAAAGGACAGCAGAGGATCAGAGCGGGCCTGAGTGCATTCTGAAAATACTCGCGTACTTTATCTTCCTTGTGTCTTTTTTGGCGGATCAGAGAAGCAACAAGATACTCAAATATGAATATGCGAATATTTCACATAAAACACACACACAATAACATTTTAAGAAAAAGATCAGGGCTGCCTCGGTGGCTTAGTCAGTTGAGTGTCCAACGATTTTGGCTCAAGTCACGCGTGATCTCGTGGTTTGTGAGTTCAAGCTGTGCGATGGGGCTCTACGCTGACAGTGTGGAGCCTGCTTGGGATTCTCTCCCCAATCCCCACCCCTCCTTCCCTCACACGCACTGTCTCTCTCAAAATAAAGAAATAAACATTAAAAAACAAAAACAGAAACAGAAACGATCAAACCTGAACCATCTATTAAATTTTTACCAAAAACCCAGACACTGTTAGGAGTACATCACCTATGGCTACATTTAATCTTCAGACACACACACTGTTTGACACTGTAGGGCCTGGCAGATAGTAGGCACTCAGATAATTCATAGAGAAATTGAAAGCAGGGTCCTGTATGAATGAATAAACAAAATGTGGTATTAGATCACATTTTGGAATATTATTCAGCTTTTAAAAGGAAGGGAATTCTGACATAATGCCACAACATGGATGAACCACGAGGACATTATGCTAAGTGAAATAAGCTTGTCACAAAAAGACAAATATGGGATGATTACACTTGTATAAGGTACTTAGACTAATCAAAATCAGAGGCAGAAAGTGGCACGGTGGTTTCCAGGAGCTTGGGGGAGGTGGGAATGGGAAGTTATTACTTGATGGATATAGGGTTTCAGTTCTACAAGATGAAAAGAATTATGGGGAATGATGGTGGTAATGGTTGTACAACATTACAAATGTATTTAGAATCACTGAATTGTACACTTCAAATGGTTTAGATGGTGGGGTGCCTGGGTGGTGCAGTCAGTTAAGTGTCTGACCCTTGGTTTCAGCTCAGGTTATGATCTCATGGTTTGTGAGTTCAAGCCCTGCAGCTCCGGCCTGGGATTCTCTTTCTCCCTTTCTCCCTCTCTCTCTGTCCCTCCTCTGCTGTCTCTCAAAATAAATAAACTTAAAAAAAAAAAAAAAAAAAGTAGACCAAGACTAGGTCAAATAGAGTTTAAAAAAAAAAAATGGTTAAGATGGTAAATGCTATTTTATATGCCTTTCACCATGGTTAAAAAAAAAAAAATTGGAAAAAAAATCCGTGTAAGATCGAAAACATTATAAGGTGGGTTATACTCATTTTGCAGATGAAAAAACTGAGGCACAGAAAGGTTAACTTGCCCAATATTCTTTAGCTAGTAAGCAGTAGAGATTTGAACACAAGGATTCAAGAGCCCATGCTATTAACTACCACATTGTACCATTTTTTGAATCACTGAGTAATAATGGAAGAAACACCTTGGAACACCTTGGAACACCTTGGAACACCTTGGAAATCCTACAAAATCTCTTTTTACTAATAAATGTGTGTTTATAAATTCAATCATTTATGGAGTTACAATGAGCCAGGCACTGTGCCCAGAGTTTTACTGATATTGTTTCTAATCCTTGTGATAACATCCATGTTTTATAGATAAAGAAATGCAGGGAGGTAGTAACTTGCCCAGGGGTCACACAGCTAACAGACTGCACGGCCAGGATTCAAACCCAGTTTGTTATCACCCAAACCCCTGCTCCTTCCTCTCCATCAGGTTGGGAGCTGCACAGCCCTGTATCAGAGAGAAGGCGTTGAGGAGACACTGCCCACGTTGGGAGGAATTCTCTTTGATGGAGGTCATTGCCATCCCTGGACCAGAATGCAAAGCACTCAGGCAGTGGATATTCTATGACCCCTGGTTTCCTTTCCATTTGCAAAGCGGTCAGTGATCTATAGGCAGGGAGACAGAAACCTGGAAGGGGATGTATACAATGGTCTTTCAGAAATCCTCAAAAAGTGTACATCTGCTCCTATATACTCATAACTTTACATGGTCAATGTAAAATTAAAACCCTAGGTTACAATAAAAAAGAACACCAAGGTATTACCAAGATGCATTCCAGCACCTTCTCCTCTCCATTAGTGGGATAGCCAGCTGTTTGTTCAGTAGGAGTCACCAAAAAGCAACCTTCTCTAATTAGGTATAGATGTTAATAGAAAGATGTAAGCTGAGGTCCTCTGGATAACAAAATAAATGGAAAACACTAGGCTGTTTAGTATAGACGCAAACACTGAAAATAAAATTAAAGACATGTTCATTGTAACAGAGGACAGCAGACATTAATGCAGTGGTCTCCTCCCAACAGGAGTTAGATTTATAAAAACCTCCATGAAAACTGAGTTGTGATCATGGAGATTCAAACTTTATGGGGAAAATGGCATAGTGGATAGGGTTCCCAGTGAACCTACAAGAGTCATCATACTTTTTCTTTTTTTTTTTTAATTTCTGGGAGCACAAAATAGTAAAAGAGGACAAAATTAAGAAATATCAATTATATTAACTATTATATTTAATATTTGTCATCGACATATTAAATATATTATATTAAATGTTATAATATAAAAAATATAATTTACCAAATATTAAGTATTAAATATTTTAAGTGTAGTAATATTGTAAATATATAAAGCAATGACATTAAATTAGTAACTATAAAATTAATTTACTGAATTTTGAAGTCCAGTAGACCTAGCTTTGACTCTGGAATCTGTTATTTGCTACCTGTGCCATCTTGACCAAGATATTTTACCTTGCTGAGTGTCAGTTTCCTCCGAAATAAAATGAGTGTTACAGTATTTTTACCGGCATTTTTATAATTAAGTGACATATGGCATGTGAAGTGTTCAGCACAGTGCCTGCTTTATAGTAAACTCAATAAATCCTGGCTATTGTTATTGTTAAAATTTCTCCCCAGGCTATAATGCAGGGGAAAAAAAACAACAAAAAAAAAACCCAAACAACAAAAACCCTCTACTTCTGCTCAACCATCCACTTAACTTCCCCTTTCTCCACCCAACTCTTCATTCCTTCTGTTTTGAATTAACTCCAAAGAAGTAACTGACAGTTTGTGCACACTAGAACCAACACAGCTACAGTCGCTGAAGTGGCCCAGAGAATGAACGAGCTGCACACTAACACTCTGCAGAAAGGAATTCACGGCTGGGGAGGAATTAGCATACGTATAATGACAAAGCCAGCAAGACTCAAGCCCTCATTAAAATGCTTGTTTTCAGCTTAAGGACTGTCTGACCGTGCCTGCGTGTTCCTGCGCCAAGCACAATGGCTGGTACGCGGCAGGTATACGCAGCTGTTTTTGAGTGAATGAATTCTGTAAGTCCGTGATCTTGGGGGTATGGAGGGAGAGGCTATTACGCGTTCTAGAGATTAACTGAACACATCTCTCAAAATGTCAGAAGTTGACAGGTTCTATTACAAACTAAGAGTCTAAAGGTCCACTGAAGTACGAATGAAGGCTTGGAACGAAGCAGTGGCTCAGGCTCTCGAATTCTCGTTTGTGTCCTTCTATCGCACCCCATCTTACCTCAGGTTAGACTGAGTGGGCTCAGTGCTGGAGGACGGCTCAAGACTGATAGGAAGGATCTTATCATTCTTGTTATGATCATATCTCTGAAAGAAAAAGGGAAATCACTTCACTTGAACAAAAACCAGCCCTTTACTATAGTGCATAAGTTCAAAAACTCCAACCCCACCAGTGTACCGTTGGAATATTTCTAGACAATCTTCGGACTGCTTTACATTTAGAACCTATGCAAAACTCCACACAGGTTTGGCCTAAAAGCTACAAATTTAGAAAAAGAAGTTTAAAAGAAGCTTCCTATCTAGCCACTAGTCTGCCTTATTTGGTAGGGAAAGAACTTCAACTTTCAAATTCACAGATGGTACAAATACACAATAGGAGTCCCCTCTTACATCCTCTTACAGTATTTATTTTGCTTTATTCAAAACACTTTAAAATTTTGCTAGATTTCTGCCAAGTACCAAGCATAACATTCAACTCTCAACAGGTCTGAGTGGAGAAGAAAAGTAGCAATAAAAGCTTCCAGCCATGGATACAGAAAACATCCTATAGCAAAAGAACAGTTTAATTTGATGTCAGATAATTATACACCCTTGTAAAAAGTAAATTAAATATTAAAGAGCAATCAGGCCCTCTGGTCAAAGACTTATAGGAGAAGAGAACTGCAAGGCACAGAGATTCTTAAACGAAAGATGGGAACAGAGGATGATTTCTCTTGCGTGTCTTTTCAATGAGACACAGGATGAGAAAATGACAGCCAGTCTGGCAAATGAGACTTGATTTTCTTTTGAGTAAAAAAGCATTTGGTAATTCTCCCCGTTGTTTCTATGTTTAAGGCAATGTGTCCTAGAAATTGAGAAGGCTCTGTGATTACCTGAGATACTCAGAAGGATACAAAGTGTTGGAGCTCTGTTTTTCAGTCTGGACACCCAGCTCCAAAGTTTAATTTCTGTGACTCTTTACTGGGAAGCTTGATGGGTAGGGGGCCTCTGATCAAAAGCCGTGCTCCTATAGCTAAAGACTGGAGCGCTAATTTTAACCGCTACGGATCTTGTTGCAGGCAGGTCTGTAAACACCCCACCACAAAGGCAGCAACTCAACTCTTGGGATTGCTCTGGTCCACATCCTTCTCTACCTTTGTGGCAGGTAACACAGAATGCCATTCCTTTTTTTCTTTTCTTTTTTTTTAATGGTAATTATCTTTTCCAGTGCATTTTTCCAAGAGACCAACTATAAAGATGAACAAGGCCATTTGCCACTTCTAGGGCCTTGGAGACAATTCAGACCCTGCGAAGTCCCACAAATAACTCTCAAACTCTCTGGAGTGATGAGATGCCAGGAATTTAAGCACTCATACAAACTACCCATTTCTCAAGCGTTTAGGATAAACATATTCAAACTCTCCACAGAATGGAGAGGCTGGGAACAGTCTAATAATGCCTAAAGCAACTAATTTTAAAAATAAATGCATTTTTTCCTCCAAAGAACAACCCCCACCAAAAACATGATAGAGGTCTGAGTATACACATCAGCCACATGGAAAAATCAATCAAAAACAGAATCTGTGGGTATGTGGAGAGAAACAATGAAGGAACTTAATCCCTCCTGAGATGTTTCTCAAAAGAAAAATCTGGCAACACACATGGTAAGTACAAGTAGGAGACCAAAGTATGCCTGCTCCAGATGTGAAGAGGCTGGGATGCAAACGGGTAAGTGGACAACGGTCTTTTGGAAAACTCCTTAGGGTGAGCTTGGTGTGGTCTTTCTAGCCCAGCAGGCTTACCTTGACTTGAGCATGTGCCCATCGCACCACCAGCTTCTTAGACAGAGCCAGCTTGCCATTGAGACACTGGATGGCTTGTTCCGCTTCCTGTGCAGGAAAGGGACAGATGTTAGTCAAAAATTCATGTGCCTCATAGGGCCTCACCAGCTTTGAAGGCTGTGATTCCAACCGGACTGCTTCTGATAAACAACTGGCAAAGGATTTACAATTTAAATAAATTAAAAAAAAAAAAAAAGGCACGATAGCAGAAAGGGTGTGAGTTTTATAAAGTTGGTCAAACAGAAACGCCAATCCTGGCTCTGCCAATTACTGGCAGTGGGATAGCTGGCAGGTCCCTCCCTTAAGCTCTGTGAATATTAGCTTCTTCATCTCTAAAACATGGACACTACTACTTGTTCCTCACTGGTTGGAGGGAGGAGGAAGAGTGCATGTAAACAAAGCATGGAGCACGTGGTAAGCACTCAACCACTGTTAGCGCGTTGTTCTTATCAGGGGATACCTTCCTATACACTTCTGTCTGCGAGGACCCACTGTGCTAGAAAATCTACCGGAACTATACCCCAGACGAGGGCTTACACTCCCTGGATCCAAAGTGAGAAACAGTAATGGCTTCAAAGGATACGGGAGTGAAGGAAACTAGGCCGGAAAAAGCAGGAGTGAGTCAAAGAGCCTGTGAGCAAGGTATTTGTGTGAGCCAATCTATGCACCTGGTTTTGGGAGCCAAAAGTTCCCTGACCCTTTCCCCATCAGATACGGGAGGAACAAGGTTAAAAGGAATTCCTGAAGCTGGATTAAGAGTCACTCTAGGACATTCCCAGGAAGCCTGGTCGTACTTTTCCATCCTGCCAAACCTTCTCTGCCCCATTTGTATCCCTGAGGCATTCAGCCAAGTGTAACCCACATCTACCAGGGGGTGAAGAAGCTCTTAAGGAACCGGAGCAGAAGCAAGAGTGGATCTGACACTGCAGTGTAATACCACCAGGCATTCCAGTCTGGTTTTACTGGTGATTCTCTTGTTCCTCCAGAGCTCGCCAGCATGACAGTCAACAAACACCTGAGTGTTCACTATGTGTCAGCCATTGGACAGTCACTGACATCCTTGCTTACCAGTTAGAGAGACAGATAAGAGACATTTTATTCTCCTTTTTAGTTTCATCTAGGGAATTAGAATTCACATGGCATTCTCTATTAATTCTGCAGCATTGGCAGTAGTAAGGAGATAAATGTTTTAAAAATGCCAGCAAGGAGATAAATGTTTTAAAAAATTTTTCCTATCTTTGTATGTCATTTCAAAGTTTGTGTATTCAACAATATTAAATGCCAACTGTATTTTCCTATGTACCCTCATCTATTCTCTCAACTTCCTGTAAGCAAAGGAGGGTATTTTAATCCCCATTTTTAAATGAAAACTGAGCCAAAAGAGGTCAAGAGACTTGCCCAAAGTTCATAAATAAAAGAGCCAGCAATAGAAGCTAGGCTTTGTAATTTGTAGTCCAGTGTTTTAAAACCACCATCTATCCCCACCATGACCACTGATTTTAATTGTCTGTAAGAATGCTTACCACACTCTATCATTAAGGAAGAATAAAGTATTTAAAAATGCTAACCATACGCAGCATTTTTTTCACTTCCCTCATTTAGAATAGCAATGTATCTCTTAGTGCCTGTCTCATTTGCAAAAGTTAGAGGAGATGGAAAGCACCCCCAGCACCGATAAGGACAAATGACACTCTCATATAGTCTCAGAGCATACGGATACATCATTGCTTGAAGGCAACTGGCAGTCGTATCAAGAAAAAATATGCGTGGCCTTTGTTGATAGCATTCAGTTTCCATGTATACAGTAAACGTGAAAATAACTAGAGGTATGAAGATATTCACTAGCATACTGTTTACACTTGTGAATCACTGGGGACAACCTAAACAGCTAATAACTGGGGATTAGTCAAATAACTTACCATACACTCCTACGATGAGATACTGTGTGGTCATCAAAAATGATGTTGAGTTACATACAACAAAATATATAAACATTAAAGATCTACATCAGTGAATTTTTTTTTAAATTTTTTTTTAACGTTTATTTATTTTGAGACAGAGAGAGACAGGGAGCATGAACGGGGGAGGGTCACAGAGAGAGGGAGACACAGAATCTGAAACAGGCTCCAGGCTCTGAGCTGTCAGCACAGAGTCCGACGCGGGGCTCGAACCCACGGACCGTGAGATCATGACCTGAGCCGAAGTCGGATGCTTAACCGACTGAGCCACCCAGGCACCCCTACATCAGTGAATTTTTACATATAAACAGCCACACTGGTGAAACCACAGTATCATGATACAGAATGTTTTCTGGATGTGTAGTAGAGGACAGAAAATTTTTAATAGACTTTGAGCGGTAAACAGGACGATATGACCTTATTTGAGTGCTCTAAGCTCTATACGTGTGTATGCATGTGTGAATGTAATGAAAGAAGAGACTAGAAAGATCTAAATAGTAACAAGAAAACTAAATATTAACCAGACTAAATATTAACAAGAATTATTTCTGGGTACTGGCTGATAAGGGAAGTCACGTCATCTATATTTTCATCTGTAATTAATATGTACTACTTTTATAACAAGAAAAACATCCAAATACAGTATTATTGAAACAATAACCAGGCAACGTCTTCCATATGGCTACTAAAGTTATAGAGAATACTAACCAGTATCTCTTATTTAATAACGTTCAAATTCTATTTCTTTATCAAGCCATGTCCACTTAGAGGATACAATTTTACTGCAAGAAGATACATGTGTATATCATGGTTGAAGCTGAATGCTCTCTTCCTCCATATATATTCAAATCTGTACGCATTTGTTCTGAGACACTGAGAAGAAGGGTACATTTTTAAGAAATCAAAATAAAAGAGTTTGTGGGTGGCTCACCACACAGAGGGAGGGCTTCTGCACCACGGGGCAAAACTATTGAAAGAAAAGGAGGCTTTGTTGGCCTGCCACTAAAGGAACAAACAAACCAGAACAGGGAGGAGGATGTCCATGTGCTTAATGTGGGCACCCCAAAGCATCTGGTCAGAAAAGTAGGTCAGCCGCCTCAGACCGCGAGCCTGGGGAGGGTCGATTTTGAAAGCCGTTCACCCGTTCGTTTACCGAGGGTCTCCTTTAGGACTCAGGGCGAGGCACAGAGGGGTGAGTCCAACACGGCTCTTGCCCACAAGGCACCGTGACTTGTGCTCGGGGAGAGAGGACTAAGTAAGGAGGAGAGTATGGGAAGCACCGTGAAAGGGGAGAGGTTTCATTACCTGCTTAGTTTCGAAGTTGACAAAACAGTACCCTCGAGGCTGTCCCTCCAAAGCACCAGACTTGTGAAAGAGGAAGTCAAACTGCTTCACTGTGCCAAATTTCTGGAGGAGCTTGAGGAGGTGGTATCTGTAGAGAAAGGACAGCCCATGAGTACACTGGGAACTTGGATGGCCACTCTGGCCGAAGTGGGAGATAAAAGCAGGAGATGATTTACCCCAGGATAAAATCTTGCCTCCCCCCCCCCCGCCCCCCTGCCTTCTCCCAAACTGCTGCGTTAGTTTATTTGGCAAACAGACTTGTTTGCCTCTATTTGGAATGGGAACTAGAATTGTCATGGCTAAGTGTCTGTCCAGCACAAAAATACCAAACAAAAACCACACCTAACAAACAGCTGTCTGGCCCAGAAGCACCATTTGTTTTTCTTTGGAGAAAAGCTCAAAAATAGTTGTCGATCTATTTATTTTAATCTCTTGGCAATGAACTAGCATTTGTGAATAACTACCACTCCATCAGGACACATACCCACCCCCAAAAGCCAAAGCCTACCTTATCTCAAAAATAAATAAAGTAACACACATTCACACAAACAAAAAAACAACTTTGGAAGACTTCTGTAATAGATTCCATAATTAATCATTAGCCCTGAATTGCACCTCGTGAGAAACTCTGCCAAAAACCAAACCACAGCTAGCGGCACTTCCATACGTGCCTGTGAGTTTCAATCCCTGACGTGACTGAACGTTAGGGACAACGTGGAACCACAGTGTGACCGAGGCTGGTCCTCATACAGGGCAGGAGAACCTGGCCAGTTCTATAAATCACCCAGCTGTGGATAACTAATCAACCTCAGTTGTTTTCACACAGTTATAACTTGGAGCACGGCCGATTAAAGAGTATTGAGGGCCCAGGAAGACATTTTTCCTGGTAGGAGGTTCACCCCAAGCTCTTGCTTGCCATTGTGCCCCTTATCCTCTTCTTAGATTCCTTTCTCTAACACTTATTTGGTTTCTATAGAGCTTTTAAGTTATTCAAACAGATGTGGCCTTAACAGGTTGCTGTAGCCAATCTCAATTCCGACTTCCTGTCATCTGATGTAAGGGTGAGACAAACCAACAGCTCTCCCGTTTCCTTTTCCTTTGGCCTTCCTCCTGGCATCCTCCACACTATTCAAATGGAGTCAAGGCTTTCTCTAAACAATGCTGTCCCTGTGATACTAAAAGGTATCAGCCCACATGCTAAATCTGTTATTACTGGGAATTCTACCCCACAGGGAGTCAGTAGAGCTGTCGTTACAGCCACATTATATTCACATTGTTTTCTAGGAGAAACTCATCAAGATTTTACTCTTGAGTAACATCTCCTTTGGGAGGCAGAAAGATACGAAGGGGATCATAAGCTCTACATTACTAAATTTGATACTAATGTACATCAACAAGCAAGCCCATTATCCTGGATCAGGTGCCTGACACAATGGAGCAAGAAAGACATAATACAGGTCTTGCACTGGGGCAGGATGCAAGGATCCCAAGGCATACTGTGAACATTAATCTGGTCTTTAGACCTGCTTTGAAAGGGAAAGCAATTGTAACTCCCTAGTTTCCAAATTCTCAGCTCCCATCAGGAGACCTCAACTGCTAGGGAGGATGTAGGCGTGGATTCTCCAGAGGAAACGGGAGACACCTCAAGTACAGATTTCTGGTTTTAGTTGATTTTTGAGTAGGGGTACAACAAGGGTGAGCCTCTCAAATGTGCAGACAGATATGGGCTGGAAGAGTCTCCCCTGGGTCTTTTTTTTTTTTTTTAACTTAGTTTTTATTTTTTTAAGTAATCTCTATGCCCAGTGTAGGGCTCAGACTCGCAACCCCAAGATCAAGAGTCTCATGCTCCACCGACTGAGCCAGCCAAGCACCCTTCCCCTGAGTCTTTAACTCACAGCTGCATCTTCCACTTAATATACTCATTCAAACCTCAACACTGTGCCAGTTGCCATGAATGGTGGGTCAAACCCGTTTTTCTAAAAAAACATCTAAGGGCTGCTGTGGGCCGGTCATCTTTTCATCAGCTCCATTCTGCTTAAAAGCAGGAAGGTAAGGCGATCGGCATTTCCTAGGAAATGAATTTTAATTTACTCAGAAAAAAAAAAAAAAACAAGCCAACAGATTACTCTTTGAAAAGCTAACAAATACGTTCTGCCCGAGAAGTGCGACCTTAAGATTCCAGGAACTCTGCTTAGGTCTGTGTCTTCAACTTCTCCAGGATTTCTTTCCTTGTTTGATAATTTCTTGAAATTATCGGAACACCGAAACAAAAGGAATGAAATGTTTACTATTTGGCTTCCTGGAGATGGGGACTGTGAGCTCTGATAGTGAAAAAAAAGCCTGAAGAGTCTTGCTTTCACATCTGCAAGCACTTTCACGTGCTGCTGAAGTATGGGAGGGCTCACGACTCATCAGAGCCTTGCTTCACTTCATGAAATGTGGGGCCCTGCAACTTTCAGGAGCTAGTACACCAGTCCCAACATATTTCTGCAACTTAGTGTTTTCTGTAATGGTCTTGAAATGGCCTTCCTGCCTAGTGGCACAGAAGTAATTAGTCTACACAAATGTTAAAATAGACACCTAGACACCTACTACTTGTCAAAGACCGTAGTAGGCACTTGAACCATCCAGATGAATACAACCAGGTCCTGGCCTTCAAGGACCTCACATTCTGGTTAGAAGACAGAGATATGCAATCAAAAAATTGCAAAATGCTATGATACTTGCACATAGACGTATGTACATGAGCACACAAAGAGGCCCAACTGTGCAGGAACATGGTGGTTACTGAATATTATGTGCAAAGAAATAAAGGCGAAAGGGAATCTGCTTCATTGGAAGAGAGTAAGAGTAGGGCAGTTAAGAGATGAGCTGAAAGGCAGGCAGGGGACAGACTGTGAAGGATGTTGGTGTTCTTAGTGAGGGAATTTTAATTTGATGCTGTAGGCAATGGGAAGCCAATGAAATGATATTTAAGACTGTTTTAAATGCATAATTTGTTTTAGAGAAAATTTTCTTTAAAACTTATAGAAATTACTATTTGCTGGGTCTTTATGTTCTATGCTATTAAATAGTATCACTGTGTTTCAAATTTAAGTAGCAAACAGTAAAGGCTGGATTCGTGCAAACCAAGGCATTAAAAGAAAAGCACGAATCATGAAGGAAAAACAAGAATTAGCTGAGAAACACAGGTTTCTTTAGGGTTAAACACACATTCATGCGTGTACTCCCCTCTCGCATTCCAGTTCACCTCTGAAAGTCGGCCTCAGAAGGACACTTCCACCTGGATGGCTCTCCGCTGCTTTTAAGTTTACTTAGTATAACCCAGAATGACCTCCCCTCCAAACCTGATACCCTTTCCAGCTAGTCCACCAGTCAGTGTGGACATGATTCTCCATTTCTTAGGCAAGAGACATCAGGGTCATCTTCAACTCCTGTTCCCCTTCCATCCATCACGTTCTTCATCTCTCAGACTCACCTAGTGGCTTCCAAGTTCACGGTCTCTACCTGGGTGACAGATTGGCCTAGTTTCCAGCAGTCTTTCCTAGCTAATCTTCGGCATCAGTCTTTGCTCCTCCAACCCACTCTGCATACTGATGTCTCATTTCTCCACATAAAACATCACTTTCATGTTGTCAGCATCCTGCTTAACACCCCCAATAAGTCTCTTCTACAACAAATTCAAACTTCTTGTCTGAGTCAATTTTAAAGACCCTGTATGCATCTGATAGAACTCCATCTATCCCACTGCTGCTTTCACCCTCATTTAGTATTCAACCTTCCTTTAGTCAAAAAGGTCCTCCTGATAGTCTGCTCACACATTCTTTCTTATTTCCACTTACACCTTCCATTTAGAATGCTCCTTCTTGTACAATTTTTGCTGGCTTTGTTTCTTCTCATATTTCTCCTCATGAATTACGTAGTGGCTATTGATTTGACTTTCTATGCAAAACATTTAATATTTGAAAAGAAAGCCTGGATTAATCCTTTCAGAGGAAACCACAGTGTGGAAAATAGATAATGTCTAAGGACATTATCTTTTTTGGCTTCTCTGTTGCAGGCACTAGCAACGATATTTGGAAGTACTGTTTTTACCCTATGGTTAGACTGGGTCCCACGACAATTTAAAACAAGTCCTTATATTTTAAAAATTTAGAACAGGACACTTTAGGTTATGCTTGTTCAGTTAAATGGACTATTAGAATATCTGAGCAAGGAGCACTAAATTAGGTGATGGGAAATTAGTCCATGGCTAACTATTTCAGTATACTGAGTCACCTCATTTAACTCTTCCTGTCCTATAAAACAGGGAAAATATTATCTTTCTCCTTGCCTCACAAGGTTGTCATGAGCTTAAATAAGAGGAACTAATACAATATTAGAGCCAGAAAAAATGTTCACCCCATTAGTTGAACATTCTCACTTTGTAGGTGAGAAATATGAGGTGTAATGAAGTTGGGAGGAATCAGAATAATGGAACCTGCTACCTCCACAAATCATACGTCATCATTCCCTTAAATCTAAATTCTACGACCTATTTAGTCATACAGATATTCTTGGCAGCTAGCATAGCCAAGAATGCTATGGGGAGTACTGCAACCACAAGTACTGAACACAAACCAATGTGAAGCAGGATATCAGAGTGCTAGACAGTCAGTTAGCAGTACACATTCCTCTGAGAGGAGACTGATGGGTGTCCCATGTAACTTGATCAGGACTCAGATTAGTAATAAGCACATACACATAAGATGACTCGAATTAATTATCAAAAAAAACTGAAAAATTGAGTGGAAGAGTCTTTTTTTTTTTTAAACTGTCTCTGTACCATTCATCACAGTAAATATACACTATAAATTGTCTTCTACAAGAGGTGAGAGGCCATCTGTATAAGAGGGGCAATTCAAATCAGTTTATAAGAGATCAGGAAGAGGGATGGTAAAGAGCAGGGGTATGTACAGGAAAGAGATAAGAGTGTGTTGAAAGGGAAACAGCAGGAACTAGCAGCAATTTGTGGGTGGGTTTAATTATGAAAACTGGAGGACACTCTGCAAACTTCTCTCAGAATCATTAGTTTATTTTTTTTCCTTGTTTAATTTTTTATTAAAGTTTAGTTATTTTGAGAGAGGAGAGAGCGAGCGAGCACATGTGCAAGTTGCGGGGTTTGGGGGGGGGGCAGGGAGAGAGAGAATCCTAAGCAGGCTCCCCACTGTCAGCGCAGAGCCTGGCATGGGGCTAATCCCACTAACTGTGAGATCATGATCTGAGCCAAGATGGAGTTGGGACGCTCAGCTGACTGAGCCACCCAGTTGCCCCATGAGTCATTAGAAGTTTAAAGATCTAGATTCAAATCCCTTCTGAGATTGAACTATAAGCCAGGCACCCATATTCACGTAAGATACAACATGCAATCCTACAATGCCTGGAAATGACTGTATTTTGATAATTCATGTAGGCCCATCATTACCCACCTTGAGAGGAACAGGATCTAGAAGTTTATGTAACTCAAAAACTTGGAAGGAAATCACACATTTCCATAAGACCTATCTTACTAACATGCTAGGTTTCTTTGCTATAATTAAGTAAAATTAAATGAGGATAACGCTCAGCGTTTTCATGCTAACCACAGCTACGACTGTCATATCTTTAAAAAGAAATTTATTATTATTTATCAGTGTGTTTGGCAGAGAAAATGTTTTGAGATAAGGAATCCATAGAAGAAAACAATAGCAGGTGACACAGAAGTGGGGAAGCCACAGGTAGGCCCGCAAAGCCCTGATCTGAAGCTCAGTCCATGATGTCCACCTTTGGCCTGACATAAAAGGGGCAGAGATATCAGTGGGAAAGTTTTGATTCAATGTTTCTGTTAATGCTCTAACAGAAGAAAACATGGATATACTCTTAACTTCTGACATAAACTGAGGTGGTAGATGCCCATTTGAACTTTCCTATCAAGCAGCAGGACACAATCAGAACAAGAGTCTCATTACGGTGAGTTGCAGCCAAAAACAACGAACAGTGTTTCCGTGTTCCGATTTCCATTCAGAGAAGCAGAGGTGGGAATGGAAACCACTCTGGGGAGCAACCCCTCACAGCCTGGCTTTTAGATGATGGAAACAGCTTCTCTGATCAACACTCATAATTGAGAGGCTGGGCTGATTCACACATTCATTCATCCTCAAAGCCATAAGCCATAAAGGGAACCAAAATAAATGCACAGTCCACAGTCCAGGGCCCCAGTGACCAAGTAACATAATATGGGGACAACATATGTTAAAGGGCATAATTCCTAGAGGAACCTAAAGTTAATTTCATTTAGCTGATCTGAACTTCAGCAGAATTAAGAACTAAACTTTCTGTTACCATCCTGACCCATTAGTTCACATCCCTTTCCTCTCTCCCAGTCCCAATCCTATATACACCTCCTCTTATCCTAGACTCAAGTAAGCAGGTTCTCTTGTCTCCTCTCACCGCGCCTTTAACACTATTCCACAGGGACTGCCTTGTTAGGACTGATGACATATTCCACGCCTGCTTT
Organism: Lynx canadensis; assembly: GCF_007474595.2. Lineage (NCBI taxonomy): Eukaryota > Metazoa > Chordata > Mammalia > Carnivora > Felidae > Lynx > Lynx canadensis. The sequence continues at coordinate 81,194,424 of NC_044315.2, forward strand.
AAGCACTGATCCAACCCAGCTGGATCTATTCACTCCTTACCATCCTGCCACCAACTACAGCCCTGTACCTACTGACACACTGGGGGAAGGAAACACCTCTTAATTCTCTCCTGCTAAGAAAGTACTTTCCACTATAATGGCCACATGGAAAGAGTGGGGAGTCAGGACAATTTAATTAGTTGTGTTACCCCGGGCAAGGCACTTCTGTGTTTTTGGATCTCAGTTTCCTCTACTGTAGGATAAGAGAATTGGATCCTATCAGAGGATAGGAGTCCTGTAACATGGAGTCCTGTAACATGGAGTCCTCTAACTGACTGCCAAAGAAAGGGTGGCAGTTGCCAAAAGGCTTTGGGGGGACCTCTTCCCCACTTTAATCAGCACAGCTCTGAGCTTGTATTTTATAAACAGGTTCTGATTACTTTAAGACAAGGTTCCTCAGATTTAAAAAGTTTGAAAACTGCTTAGTGTGGTACTTGGCACAAATAGGCACTTGGCACACATTAGGCACCATACCATTTAGTGAATGAATGAAAACCAAAGGGGCTGACGTGATTTCTAAGATGCCTTCCAGCTCTGACCTTCTATGGTTCCATGGCTGCTTAACATGAATTACAGCCAAGCGGTACCCTCTGCCTGTTGGTGAAGGTACTGAGACCTCTGCTGGTTCCCTCATTTTGAGAAATAAAAGTATGCTGTGGCTTGATTCTAGAAAATAATGTCCTGTAGTCACTGGGTACAAGGATTCAAATTGGTGAAAAAAAAAAAGAACATCTTCAGCAAGTAAGAAAAATGAAGTATATGTTTTAAAGAATACCCACGTCTGTGTTCTTGCAGAACAGTCCAAATATAAGAAAAATGTCAACATAACAGGTTAATAACAAAAGCATGTACCCTTCAAAGGTAATTAAAACATAAATAAAAGGGCGAAAATATATCCTACATCTCTTGAAAATTCTTCTGAACACCACCACTACAAACATCCCAGTTTTGTAGGCAACAAATTAAGATGACTTAGACTCACTCTGTGATCTTGGGGTCCAGGTTGCCAATCCATAGCCGGTGCCCTTCCTGTAGGGAACCCTCTGAAAGGATGGATGCGTTCTCCAGGGGAAGAGTTCTGGTTTCTGCTTCCATCAATCTCTATGAAATACTAAAGAAAACGTGAACATTCAGGCAGGAGAGGCAGCAGTGTGTGAACAGGAGACTTCAAATTCAATTCAACAAACATTTATTCAAGGAGGGCAAGCCCTGGGCAGTTCTTCAAAGGCCTCAGTTATTCCACAACCAGGGCCCCAGCACCAGTTCCCTTGGGACAGCTCCTCTGGCAGCCAGAGTGCAAGGGCTTCCATTTAAGGTGAAAGGGGTGTGGTTCTGCGTGCAGACACTAAAGTTTTCCTCTTTTGAAGCCAGAGGCCGACTGGGCGGGAGGCCAAAGTCTTTATTACTACATGATACTCCAGTTCAAAAACTGTCACCCAAAATAAGTCTTGGAAACCACCAGAAAGAGAGTCTTAATGGCACTGAGGGAGATGGGTGGGAAAGTGCAGTTATACGTCTCTTCCTCATGGATGAGGCAATACAGGAAATTTAAAGCTATAGATTTAGGAATCAGAACTGGGTTTGAAAGCAGGCTGTGTGACTTGGTGAATTGCCAGAACATTCTAGGCCTCTGTTCCTTCATATACACTATGAATGGAAATAACAGTTTTTATCTTACAGGGCTGTCGGGAAGACTAAAGATGCGTGAAAAATCATTAAACACTGCATCAACAACAGTAAGCAATCAATCAATGTTTGCTAGTATCATGTTTAATAGTTTGGAAGAGACTCAGAGAAGAGACTAACTTCCTCCTAAGTCATTCCAGTTGCACGCTTACTAGCTGGGTAACCTTGTGCAAGGTATTTAGCCACTTGTGCCTCAGTTTCCTCATCTGAAAAGAGAATGACCCTTCACAAAAGTTGTGCAGATTCACTGAGTTAACACACTCAAAACATTAAGAACAATGTATGGCACCTGAGGAGTTTTCAATGAATGTTAGCTTAAATTATCACTAGTCTTCGATCCGGAAAGGACTCATCTCACAACCAAAAAAGGAGGCTGAGGGTTATGATGGAGACAGTAGTGGCAAGAGAAAAAACGCTGGTGTCAGAAGACCTGGTTTCCAATTTTGGCATTTCCATTGGAAGTCACTTCTTTCTAAGCTTGTTTCCTCATCTCTACATATGAAACCTTGCCCTGCTTGTAACTTAAGGGTGCTGAGAAGGCCAAAAATGAGATGACAGATGTAAAGCAAAGCTTTAACAAATATATCATGTGGTAGAGAAAGAAAAAAGGGCTGGGAAAATGGCAGGTTGTGCCAGACTTTACAACTCCTTGCTCTAGGAAACAGATACTATGTAACCCGAAGTGCCTCAGAGGGTAGTGCTTGTAGGAACGGTCTTAAAAACAGCAGATGACATACACTGATCACTGCCATTACCTCTTATTCATCTCAGCATAGCCCATGAAGTCTGGTACACAGTGGGAGCTAAGTTATTGTTAATAACATGTTTATCCAGCCCCTCACGTGAGGGTATTATTCTACCTTTCCCACTCACGTCTTCAATGTGTTCAACAAAGTGTGACAAGCAACTGCTAACTGCTAAGCCCATGGCTATGTGCTGAAAAAAGAGAAATGAATAAGCTTGTAGTTCTTGCTCTTACCTCCTGAGAGAAAGGTGAAACACACAGAAACAGAATCCTAGGAGTGGAAACAGACCAGGAGAAGCATTCTGTATTCTCTGTGCTTTCTTATCCTCCTATTTTCCTACAGATCATTCATTCATTCCAAAAAAGAAAAACTGAGCTTCTATTTCTAGGCATTGTCTAGGACAAAGCAGTGAACAAATAAGCTCTCTGTGCTTGGAATGCTCATGGTTTGGAGGAGGGGCGGGACAACACAAACACAAGATAAATAAACAAGGTATAATTAGCGACAGAGCTGCAAACACAATTTAGCAAGGTGATCTGACATGGAGACTGGGGTTGGACTACTTCAGCATCAGTGGAGAGGGAAGGCCTCTCTAAAAGAGACAACATTTGCGATGACACTTCAATCATAGGACCTTCTCGGATTATCTCATGTCTGAAAACAGGAATACCCACTACTACTTAATATGACAAAAGGGTAGCATGTTTTAGTGGCAAGAGTGCGGGATATGGGGCCGAAAGATCTGTATTCAAATCCTGGCTTTGGCACCCAGTTATTGTGTGACTTTAGCTAAGTGTCTTTCCAGAAAAGCTTTTCCTAAGAGTAGAGCCATAGCCACCTTTTCTTTCTGTATACTGCTCGTTCAACGTTATTTACTATTCTATTTCTGTTTCCCTCACCAGAATGTAAGCTCCTGGAGGACCTTCCTATCCTGGACATAGTTCCATTCACAGCATTTAGTACACTGCCTGGTGCTCAATATTAACTGAATGAATGAACGGGGCTCCACTTGGAACCTCATTTTCTTCTTCTTCCTTTCTAGAATGGGCACGATTATCCCTAACTCATGGGTCGTTGAGGGGTTTAAATAAGAGTATCTGTGACAGTTTAGCACTGGGCCTTTTGTAAAGGCGTAGTAAGATCAAGATGTCATGCGACCATTAAAATCTTTTAGGTTTGCAATGGCGACAATCCCCTAGATTAACAGAGTTCACAAAAAACGCTTGTTACATCTATCCTCGCAGTCAAACTGCAGCCGCCTGGAAGGCAAGAATAATCCTACAGGGAATAAAGTCCAGAGAAGCAAAGCCACTTGTCCCTAAAGCTAAGGGTAATGGCAGGGTCAAGCCTGGAACCCCGGCTTCCCGATTCCTGGCCGCGAATTCCCAGATGCAATGGGTCATTTCTCGGATTGTTATTTCCGGGCTAGCGGCGGGACAATCCGGGGCGGGGCCTGAGAAGCCGTCTTGCTAGGGCAGTCTCCTCTACGAGCCCCTCGCGGGGTCGGCGCTCAGGTGCACAGGCGCCTCGCGGCGGGACTCACCTCGTGGCCTCGGCGTCGTCCCCTCGGCTCATGCCCCAGAAACAGGTCCCGACCCCGCAGCCCGACGGCCCTCCAGGCGCGTCCACCTCAACGTCGCCCGCTGCCAGGCCGTCGGTGACGCGCTACGCCTGCGCCGCCGCGCCGCCCCGTGACGTCATGGCGCCCGCGCCGCCGCCGTCTCCGCGGTCGCGTGTGTCTTTTCCTAGTAGCCTGGGCGATAGCTGGTGAGTGGCCTCTGCACGGCCTCGAGGCGCGCGCTGGATCCAGGTGCCAGAGACCTCTACTCAAGCATCTCTGGGGAACCTGAGGGAGTCTGATCACCGTACCCTGACCGGTTCCATTCGAATCCGGCTTGACCTTTAAGACTGGGGGCGGGACCTGTCGCTTCCGCGAGATTTTCGTGGGGTGGGGGCGGGGCTCGTCCCCTCTACGAACTTCGAGGATGCGGAGGGGAGGGTGCTTATTCAATAGCATCCCCTCCTTTGTAGCCCACTATCTGGCAGGAACATTTAGTGTTCAGAACTATCCCACGGGGGTAGGTATTATTACCCCTCATGATGAGGAAATGGAAGCTCAGAGAAATAACTTTATCAGGGTCATGCGGCTGGTGAGGGATGGAGCTTAAATTACAAAGCCTTAACTTTTAACCATTACTCTGTGCCTTCCCTCAGCAAACAGTTGTCATTTCAGTAGCCGTTGTCTAGTTACAAAGTGTTTCTGCAGCCCTTACCTCATTCGATCGTCCTGGTAACCCTGACAAATAGTACTGTCACCTACATTTTACCTAGGAGATTGAGGTCCAGGGAGTGTGATCTCTCTGAGGTCACATATCTAGGAAGTGCTAGAACCAGGACTCTTTCCCAGGTCTTCTCTAAGTTTGGTGCCTTTTTTCCTTTCACCGCACTCTACTGCATTTTCCAGAATCTTGGAGAGCTTTATAGTTCGAAAGAATGAAAACCTGAACTGACCCTTCATTTTGCAGTTGGCGAAACACAATCTAGGTAGGAGAAGTGGTTTGGTACAAGTCACATGTCACTGGAGAGCTGCCACAAATGCTTTTTGTAATACAGGTGGTTATGAATCTAAAGAGGATTGTTGGCAGGGAGTGATGAGATAGGAATATTGGGATCTGTACCTTCTAGCTCTTAGGCAAAAGTTCTTTCTCTACCTGTTAAAGTGTGTCATCCTCCTTTGGTTACATCAGGAACATGATTCTATACTATAGTCATGATGCTGTGAATAGTCAGATACTATGTAGTCAGTTGCTGCAAATACCTGTGTGTGGCACTGAATTTAGAGAGCATACCCTACTATCTCTATGTGAAAAATCTGGGAGACTAAGAGATGATCGAAGCACTGTTGGGAAGTAGAGCCCAGGACCTTCAATCTGAGGCTTAGAGTCCAGATCTTGCACCGTAATTGTGACCTTGGGCAAGGACTTAATCTTTTTGGACTTTCATTCATGTATGTATTCATCACTCATATTCAGTGTCTTCTGTATTCAGGGACTGTGCTATGCTGGAGGTACAGCAGTGAACAAGAGAACCAGAGATCAGTCTTTGTGGTGGTTATAGTCTCAGGGAGGGATGTAGGCAGTGATCAAATAACTACACAGATATTAGCTGATACTGTTTAAGTGCTATGAAAAAGTATAGGGTGTTGATGAAAGTGGGCTACAGGACATTTGACCGAGTTGGACTGGAGGAGACAGCCAAGAAAGGCATCCTCTCAGAAAGTGATGCTTAAGCTGAAATCTGAAAGAAAAATGAGAGGTAGTTCATTAAAGAGGTGGGGGAAGATCATTCCAAGCAGATTCAACTTCAGCATTATGTTTGAAGACCCAGGAGCAGGAGGAATATTCAAGGAAATGAAAAATCATTTTGCTTATTTGTAAAATGTGGGTGGTAATTATGAATTTGATTATCAGATAATACACGTGAAAGTACTTTATATACAATGAGGACCCACATCCGTGTTTATAAAAATGTACATATTATAAGCTAATATACAGCTAGATTGTGAGAAGTTGCTGGGACAATAGATAAGCTAGGGCTTTGTGTCCCTCCTCTAGTTCTTTACAAAATTAAAATGCACCTTCTATAGAAAACAAAGTCAAGTTTTGAGAACCTTAACTTTGGAAAAAACAGTATGTGCCTCAAATAGATTTAAAATATACTGCCAACAGTTTCAATAATAATGTCAATAATTACTGAGTGTTTCATATATGTAATAGTATACAGTACACTGGATAAGAGCACAGACTCTGGAGCTAGATGCCTGAAATCTAATCTTGGGCAGGTTATCTGTGCCTTTGTTTCTTCATCCATAGAATGGGTATACTAATAGTCCTTTTTTCATAGTGATATCATGAGGCTCAAATGAGTTAATGTATGCAATACAGCGTTTAGAATAGTTTCTGGCACATAGTTGTAACTCTGTAAATGTTAGCAATTGTTTCATTATTATTGTTACAATTATCCTTTTTGAAGGCTCAGTAATATCACCGCGGTAAAAATGGGGTGGAAACTGTAGCTCAGAGAGGCTAAATGATCTATGCAAGGTCACACAGCTCCTAAGTGTGGGATTCCATTTCAAGACTGTGTCCAAAGCCCAAATACTTTCTCACATTTTTTTCTGAGTTTAGGTTAATTTTGTCGGATAATACCTGGGCTCCTGTGACAGTTCCTTCCTTGACTAACTCTTCTGTGCTGAACTGTTAATATGCATGTCCTTAAGGTAAAGGGCCAAGGGACTGCCTTTATTGAACCTCTACTTTGAAATTTCCTGACTTCTGTGCAATTAAAATCTACGCCTAAAACATTTCAGCAATGTGGTTATTTATAGAGTTGTCTTCCGGTTCACATGTACTGGGTCTGCTTTTGGGTGCTGCGCTTTCTGTCAAAGGTTGTTTATTTCTAACCCATTTTGATTTCCTGTTGCTTTGTGGATTGGTATTATGACCTGCAACAGGAACACCAGGAAACCTGTCTTAAATGGAGCAGCCAGATTGAAACCCTGTAGATTAAAAAAAACAACAACAAAACACATTATTATACAGCCATATTTGGATATAAGTGTGGGTAAGGCACTGGCTGTATTAGAAAAACCTAGATATAGAAACGTCACTTAGAGCCAAATTTATGAACAGTTTTTGGCAAAATAGGGCAGAGCTAATAGTTCCGTGCCCTTGGACAGCGATGGTCCTCTTTGAGCATCAATTTCTACATCTGTAAAATGGAGATTATTATACTTTCTCTGTGGCATTATTGGGAGGATTAGACATGGTAAAGCAAGCAGCCAGGCCTGACTTCAATTAATAGTAGCTATTGAAATAATTAAAGAAGAGGAAAGATACTTTTTAAAATCTAGATTTGCTTTTACTGATTTCATGCAGTCAATCACTGACATCTAGCATCCCTTGCTATTAAAAATTCCAGCAGGAGAGAAAAAAAAAACAACTCCATCAGGAGAAATTATTTGCCTTTGATTTACTCGCTTTTAAGAAATAATAATGGTAGCTAGCATTTATTAAGTAGGTACTATATCCCGGGCACTGTGCTAGGTGTTTTACATGCATTTACTATCTCATTTTAAGATCAGGATTATTTTTCTCATTTTGCAGATGAAGAAAGTGATGCCCAGATAGGTGCAGTGAATTGCCCAAAGTTGGAATTTACATCCAGATCTGACTGACTAGACTATCTTATACATTGGTAAAGACACGCGGGATTCTTTGTTGTGTCTGACCGTTGTGTAGAAGTCTTTTTGAAAGGAAAGGTGATAGCTGTCAACAGATACTCTTTGGGGGGGGGGGGGGTCCTGCTATTAGCTGGGCACTGTGCCAATTATCTTACCTGCATAAACTCATTTATTCTTCCGAGCCTAAGAAATAACTATAATTATCCCCATTTCACAGCTGAGGAAATGAAGGTGCAGAGATGTTCAGGGGCATTTAGTCGTGGTGGAGCTGGGATAAGATTCCAAGTCTTCCTGGCTGCAAAGTGCATGCTTTTATTCAGTTCTGCTGCATAACATTTAAGGATGGGATTTTTTTTTTTTTTTCTAATGAGGTATAGGACTGATTTTCAAAGATAGTAACTTCCAGGTATTTGATGCTAATTGCTCTTGGTTTTAACTGAGTGATAGCCAGATTCCTGGCAGGAGCTGGCTATAGACTCCCGCATCTTTTCATGGTCAGAGACCTTAGAAGTATAATGTATAACTTGTGTTAACACAGAGGAGGGTGGCATTTCCAGAGCTTTAGTTCTGTAACATGGAAGACCTCAAACCTCAACCGTGCTTCAGACTCACATTAAAGTAAAGTGCATTCTAATTGGTAATCAGCGCATAAGGAACCAAAGAAATTTTAATTAAATGCTGTCGTGTGAATTTTCCAGTCATTTTATGCCTGTTGAAATGAGTTTTTTAAATTTAGTTTAAAGTCCTCTGCCAGTGCTCTGCCCTCCCTTTTTAGAGTATAACTTTATCAAGATTTTTTGCCTTTTCTCATGTAAGGGTTTAATTAGCATCATAAAGATTTCAGCTTGCTGCACATTTACTAACTCTGTGTTTCCTGTGTACTATAAGGGGCATTTGGTACAGTGGAAAGAGCCTGGCGATTTTGGAGTCCTACAGACTGTGGGCAAGTTACTTAAATCTCTGTGAGCTTCAGTATCTTTCTGTAATATGGGGCTAATCATATTCCTTGTATGGCTGTTGGGAGGAGGTAATATATTTAAATTGCCTAGCACATAGCTTAGTTGCAGTTGTTGCTTGATAATTGGTACAAATTATTTTCTGAAGTTGTAATCTGTTTCCTTTTTTTATTTTTTTTCTTGGTCTTAGTCTTTATAGTGAATGTTCACAAGGATTGTCTTCCGGCATGGCCTTGGGATTAAGATGCTTCCGCTTGGTCCCCCCTGTCTTTTGTAACTCCTTTGCAGCCTTGACCAGACCTGTTTCAGAAGTGACGCTGAAGACAGTGAGTGGCAGACAAAGTGACCATGGACAATACATGGCCTCACCAGCTGTACCAATCCGTTCTTTCGCTACCAAGAAAGCCAAAGGTAGAGCTATATGACCTCTTCGCCCTTTTCTTGCATTTAGCCCTTGAACTATTGTAGCTGGAAGGGATCTCAGAGATGTACTGAATTTCTCCCCTTGAGGAAGAACGTGGGGATGGTGTCTCAGATAGTTCAGTTGATCAGCTTAAATACCACAGTGACAGAGACGGTGTTAGAACCAAGGGTCTCTTTGCTCATTACCGTGTGGCCTCCTATGTTACCATTGCTCAGAATATACCTCATTTCCTTCTTTTAGTTTTAGTTTTGGAATTAGAGATGTAAGTGCCAAGCCAACCAGAATATTTGTGGCAGAGATCAACATATTTTCTCCTTATAACAAGCAAGACCTCTGTTGAAAGTGAAATTAAAACCAGAAGTTGTGTTGGGTGAGGAGGTATTAGAACCATGGATTTAGATGGATGATCTAATGGTTTGTGTCATCCAAGAATGAGACTTTGATATGCCGCAGGTCTCAGCTTAAATGTCGCTTCCTCAGGGAAGTCCTCTCTGACCCCTTAGACTGGGTCAGGTCCCTTGTTACGTGCACTCTTGTGCACTGTTATTTTACCTTTGACGTCCTTAGCACAGCACCCGTTAATTAATCAATTAATTGTGAGATTAATTATTGTTTGTTCTGTGTCTTCTATGCTGGACCCTATGAGAATAGGGTCCGTGCCTTATTTAGTACCTAACAGGTCCTGACACGTAGTATGTATCAAAAAATGTTGTTGAATGAATAAGGAGTGCAGAAAGCACTCCTCAGCACACCTCAGAGCACACGTGCTATTTGCAGGGGTGGGTCAGGGAGTCCATTCCCAAGGATGGTGTTGGAAACGTGCTGCTGAATATTTTTTTCCGCTGACTTTCCTTTTATGGTTTCATATGAACCCTCCCCTTGCTATTAATAGGAAATTAACAAATTGCTGAAAGAGCATTAATAGTTTAGAAGATTTATATTGTTACTAGTGATAATGGTAACGACTTTTCATCTGTAGTTGCACTGATTTTTTTTAAATTTCACAAATTCACGTATTTAATAATTTGACCTTTATAATTATCTACTGAAAGAATTATTATTATCTAGTGAAGACATTTTTATAATTATCTGGTGAAGCCCAAATCTCACCATTTGCAAACGAGGAGACCGAGGTACCTATGTAAGATGTTTGTCCATGGTCACATCTTGATAGTGGCAGAACTGGGAATGGGGGAGGGGCCCTGATGCACACATTAGCTATAGCGTGTAAGCAGCTTTTCATATTTACTTGGCTGCTCAGTTTTTAGCTCTTCTGATTGCCTCTTTAAAAAGTCGGTTGTTTCACTTTTTCTTTGAAATTTGTTGGATTCCTTCTGTATTAGGAATGAGAGTCGTTTGTTGATTGTGCTATAGCTGTCTGCTTTGCCTTTATGGTATCTTTTGTTGACCATAAGTTTTAATGTGGTCCTATTTTTTTCGTCCTTTCCTTATCATTTGTACTTTTGGTGTCTTCTGTAACAAATCCTTACCTACCCAGAGTCATATTCTTCTATATTTTCTTCTAAATATTTTAAAGTTTTTTACTTTTCGTGGGTTTTGAGTCCATATGGAATTTATTTTTGAAGGTGTTGTGAGGCTGGGAATCTAGTTTTAAGTTTCTTTTTTGAAATGGGTCATATGTTGTGTCAACATCACTTATTGATTAGCCCCTTCTTTACTCCCAGATTTGTAATGCCTCCTCTGTCGCATGTCAAGTTTTTTGTTGATTTTAGTTGATTTTGTTGAATTACTTATCTCTTCCTGTTCTAAATTTCTTGCTACCTGAATCACTGTCATAAAGCCTTGAACCTAGTGGTAAAAATCTTTCCCCTTACTATACATACACACTTTTCTGGCCTTTCACTCCTGTATGTGAAATTATAATCATATTGTTAGTTTTTCTCCCCATAAAGATTTTATACATTCTTTGATCAGCTTTATTTCTGGGTATTGTCGTTTTGGTCACATACATATTTTTTGTTAAATAAATTTTGGGGTTATAACATATATGCAGAATAGTACATACATTCATTGTAAGTGGTTACAGTTCAGAGAATTCTCACAAAGTGAACAACAGCCTTGTAACCGTCACCCACATCAAGATATAGAACATCACTCGTACTCTGGAAGCTTCCTGCCCGTCCCTTTCGGTTGTCACCCTTAAAAGATAACCCATTTTGGGGCGCCTGGGTGGCGCAGTCGGTTTAAGCGGCCGACTTCAGCCAGGTCACGATCTCGCGGTCCGTGAGTTCGAGCCCGCGTCAGGCTCTGGGCTGATGGCTCGGAGCCTGGAGCCTGTTTCCGATTCTGTGTCTCCCTCTCTCTCTGCCCCTCCCCCATTCATGCTCTGTCTCTCTCTGTCCCAAAATAAATAAAAACGTTGAAAAAAAAAAATTTAAAAGATAACCCATTTTGGGACTTTAGCACTATAGATTAGGTTTTCCCTTTTGAGCTCACTGTAGCTTCTTTTGTGCCTGGCTTCCTCCGGTAACAATCTGTTTGTGAGATTTGTCTATGTTGTTGCATGTAGTAGTTGTCTGTGCGTTTTTATTTATGGTATCCTAGTGAATGCTTATGCCACAACTTGTGTATGCTTGTCCAGTTGATGGGCATTTGGGCTGCTTCCAGTTTTGAACTGGAAGTAAATAATGCTACTGTGAATGTGCATGTACATGGATTTTGGTGCCCATACATATATACCTTCCTGTTGGCGTACGTATACCAAGAGGTGGGATGGTCGAGTCTTCTGAGGATGTGTATGTTCCCTTTCAGTACATACAGTTTTCCAGAATGGTTGTGCCAGTTTACACTCCTACCAAAAAGGGTTTAGCTTTCTCTTTGTTCCACGTACTCACGAGTGCTCAGTACACAGTCTTTTTATTTCTAGCCATTCTGATGGGTGTGTGGTTTTTATCTCATTGTGTTTTAATTTGTCATTTCTTGATGGGTGATGATGGCGAGCACCTTTATATTTGTTTTTTTGGCTCTTTGTATATCCTCTTTCCAGTCTTTTGCCGTTAAAAAAAGTCAATTGGTAGGAGTTTCAGTATATTCTAAAGATAAGACTTATGTCATATGTACGTATTGGTGATGTGCTTTCCATTTCAGTCTTTTAGTGGTGCTTTGTTTCAAGTTTTTATTTAAATTTCGAGTTAGTTAACATAGTGTAATGTTGGTGTCCAGGAGTAGAATTCAGTGATTCATCACTTACATTTATTGTGTCTTTTGATGAATAGAAGTTCTTAATTTTCAGGTAGTCAATTATTAACTCTTTTCCTTTATGGATAATGCTTTTTTTTTTTTTCAGTTTAAGAAAATGACCCTACCTTAAGGTCATGAGTGGATCTATTGTGTTAATTTTATGGAAGATTTGTTTTTTAATTCATATCTTTTTTAAAGATCATATCGTGCTGTTTGGTTGCTGGTGAATAGGAAACACTTTTGGTTATTATACACTCATGTGGTATCTTGCAACTTTGAACTCTTTTATTAGATCTATTATTTGTATATTCTTTTGAATTTTTCCAGGTAATTGTGATACCCGTTAAATGATGGTAGCTCTGTTTTTCCCTTTCTAATCCATATACCTTTTCTCCTCCCCTCTCTTCCCTTTCTTCCTCCCTCCCTTCTCTCTTCTAACTGCATGGCTAGGAACTCTAATATAATTTGAATAAATGTGACTGATGATAGTAGGCATCCTTGTTATATTTCTGACTGTTAAGACACTTCTCATATGTTACATCAAGAATTATGTTTTGCTTATTTTCAGTAGTTTCTCTTTAAGCAAATATCTTCCGTCCCTACTTTGTTAAGAATTTTTGTTTTGAATGGGTGTTAAGTTTTTATCAAATGCTCTAGTGCATTTATTGAGATGATCGTCTTTTTTTTTTTTTTTTTTTTTTTTTTTTTTTACTTTTTTAATCTATGAATGGGGTGACCTCAACATCAGTAGCTTTTTCTGATGTTAAACCACTTTTGCATTTTGGTATGAGCCCTGCTTGCTCCTTTTGATATATAATTTTTATGTACACTGCTTGATACATAATTGTATGTATGTGTTGGATTTGGTTTGCTAATATTAATTTAGGATTTTTGAGTCTATACTTTTATGTGAGGTTAGCCTTAATGTAAGTCTCTGATATTGATGGGTATAACTTTCTAGCATTCCTTGTCCGGTTTTGGTATCAGACTATATTAGTCTCATGATGTGAGCTGGGAGTTAATCTTTGTCTTTCTGTCTCTCTCTCAGTGGGATGGTCTGTGTAAGACCAGGATTAATCAGTTCCTTACATGACTTCTTAGAACATGCCTATGAAATCACCTGAACCTGGTATTGTGTGTGGGCAGGCTTTAAATCATAGATTCAGTTTCTTTAATGATTATGATGCTATTAGATGTTCTCTTTTTTCTTCAGTTAATTTTAGTAAATTATGTATTTTTAGGAAATTTTTTATATTTCTACGTTTTGAAGTTGTTGGCATAAAGTTGTCCATAATAGTCTGTCCAAAATTATTAAAATCTCTAATGTTTTGTAACTGTCTTCTCCTTTTCTTCTTAATATTAGTTGATTTGTCTCTTCCTTTTTTCCTCAGTTATTCTTGAAAGAAGTTTGGTTTCATAAGCCTTTTAAGAAAGAGATTTTAATTTTGTGATTGTCAATTTTGGTTTTATTGATTTCTGCCCTTTATTGTTTATTTTCTCCCTTGTCTTTCTTTTTCTATCCTTTGAACTGGAGAGTTCATTAATTTTCTTTTTTTTTTTTTTTATTTTTTTTAATTTTTTAAAAAAAAATTTTTTTTTTCAACGTTTATTTATTTTTGGGACAGAGAGAGACAGAGCATGAACGGGGAAGTGGCAGAGAGAGAGGGAGACACAGATCGAAACAGGCTCCAGGCTCTGAGCCATCAGCCAGAGCCTGACGCGGGGCTCGAAACTCACGGACCGCGAGATCGTGACCTGGCTGAGTCGGACGCTTAACCGACTGCGCCACCCAGGCGCCCCAGTTCATTAATTTTCAACCTTTGTTCTTTTCTATAAGTGTATAAAGCTATAAACTTCTATGTAAATATGTCAGGTGGCTCAAAGCAGTTTTAGATATACAGTATTATTATTATTTTAAAACACTTAAAATTTTCATTATGGTGTTTTCCATTAGTTCATGACTTACTTTGAAGTGTTTTGAAAATTTTCAAACATGTGTTTTGGAGAGTTAGCTTGATCCCACTGTGATCAGAGACTATGTCCTATATGATGAAGATTCTTTGATATTTATTGAGATTTGTTTTGAGAGATAGAACAAGATCATTTTGTATACAAGTCCAAAATATGCTTGAGAAGAATGTGTATTCTCTTACTGCTGGATGCAAGATTGTGTATATGACCATTAGATTGAGTTGGCTAATTGTATTGATCAAATTTTCTGTTTTTTTATTTGCTCAATTTATCAGTTATGAAGGAAGGTATTTGAATGTCTTTGTATGATTGTAGATTTATCAATTTCTCCTTTAATTCCATTGATCTTGACCCTACATTATGTGGTGTATTTAAGCTCAGAAGGGGAGTATCTTTCTGGTGAATTGTTTCTATTGTCATTATGAAGTGGCCTTCATTTTTTCTAAAAATGCATTTTGTCTTAAAATCTATTTTTAGAGTTGATATAACTATCAGCCTTCTTTTGTTTAATATTTTCCAGGGTTATTTTTCCATTCATGTACATTAAACTTTCTGTAATCTTATGTTTTTGTAAGACCTCTTATGTGTTGCATATGACTAGATTTAAAAATATCTTACTGAGAATCTGTAACCTTTGTTTTTTGAAATAGATGGAGTTTTTTAATGTTTATTTATTTTCGAGAGAGAGAGAGAAAGCACGTACAAGGTGGGGAGGAGCAGAGAGAGAAGAGGGAGAGCGAGAATCCAAGCAGGCTCCACACTCAGTGAGAAGCCTGACATGGGAGCTCGATCTCATGACTGTGAGATCGTGACTTGAGCTGAAATCAGGAGTTGGATGCTTAACTGACTGAGCCACTCAGCATCCTGAGGAGTCTCAAACTTTTTAAGTCACATTCTTGGTCTGTGTATATTTATTGTGATTACTGAGTATTTGTATATCTACCATTTTATTTTTACTTTATCATAGTTTTCTTTGTTTTTCTCCTCCTTTTTATTGAATTAGCCAAATTTTTTTATTTCTGTTTTCTCATCTCTGCTAATTTGGAAGTTATACATTTTATTACTTATTGTTTTGGTAGTTACCCTTAATTTCTTTTTTTTTTTTTTTAACTTTTTATAGAAATTAAAAGGCACCTATAGAAAAGTGCAGTTATCATAAGAAACAGCTTGGTCATTTTCACAAACTGAAAACACTTGTGTAATCAGCACCTAGATCAAAACCAGAAATTCCCAGCATGTCAGAAGTCCCCTTTATGCTCCTTCTAGTAATTTACATCCTCCTACTCCTTGTAGGTAACTATATCCTGACTCCTTTTTTTTTTTTTAATTTTTTTTAATGTTTTTTTTTTTGAGAGAGAGACAGAGTGTGAGTGGGGGAGGAGCAGAGAGAGAAGGAGACACAGAATCCAAAGCAGGCTCCAGGCTCCGAGCTGTCAGCACAGAGCCCGACGTGGGGCTCGAACACACAGACTGCCAGATCATGACCTGAGCCGAAATTGGATGCTTACCGTACTGAGCGCCCCTGTATTCGACTTCTAATGGCAGGAGTACGTTTGTCTCTATATTCTTGTATCTGGCTTCTGTGCTGCACACTCTGTATTCTAGTGTCTAGCCTCTTTGCTCAACGTATGATTGTGAGATTTTCTTCTGTGTAGGTGTAGATCTTCTTCTCATGACTGTAGCTATTCATTCATATTATCTATCCTCATATTGATGGGCATAACTTAATTTTTTCTTTTTGTTTTGAGAGAGAGAGAGAGAGAGAGTGAGCAGGGGAAAGGGCAGAGAGAGAGAGAGGAAGGCACAGAATCTGAAGTAGGCTCAGGCTCTGTGCTGACAGCTCAGAGCCTGACTCGGGGCTCAAACTTAGGAACTATGAGATCATGCCCTGAGCCAAAATCAGACGCTTAACAGACTGAGCCACCCAGGCTCCCACTTAAAAATTTTAACATACATTCTTAGTTTAGAAAATCTAAAATTGAAGATACTGTTTCCATCATTTCTAGCTCCTGTTGTTGCTCTTGGAAAGTATGCTGTTACTGTAAATTTTGATCCTTTTTAGATAATTTTTCTTTTATCTTGGGCTCTTTTCAAGATCTCTTTGTCCTTAATTTTCTGCATTCACAGGATGTCTAGGTATGAATTTACTTTTAGTATCCTGTTTGGAACTTGTGTTTCTGAATCTGAAGATTGTCATCTTTCATTAGTTCCAAAAATACTAAGCCATTATTCTGTTAACTTAAGGGCAATAAGGTTTCAAGAACGGTGGTGACACAAGCCAATAAATATTTTTTTAAAAAACACTCTGCTGCTTACTGGTTGGTACTATGGGGAACACATTTAAATGACTTGTGCTATATGGGGCGCCTGGGTGGCGCAGTCGGTTAAGCGTCCGACTTCAGCCAGGTCACGATCTCGCGGTCCGTGAGTTCGAGCCCCGCGTCGGGCTCTGGGCTGATGGCTCAGAGCCTGGAGCCTGTTTCCGATTCTGTGTCTCCCTCTCTCTCTGCCCCTCCCCCGTTCGTGCTCTGTCTCTCTCTGTCCCAAAAATAAATAAACGTTGAAAAAAAAAAAAATTTAAATGACTTGTGCTATAGATTTCTCATCTCATCTCATCTCCCTCTACAATGGGAACAGTAATAATATCTGTTCTTCCTACTTCCAAGAGCTGCTTTGATTATCTAATAGAAGAATGTACTTTAAATTGCATTGCAAATTATAATACGCTATACAAATACCACAGGAGTTAGCTCTCTGTAGATGTTTAATAAAATTTGTTGGGGCGCCTGGGTGGCGCAGTCGGTTAAGCGTCCGACTTCAGCCAGGTCACGATCTCGCGGTGCGTGAGTTCGAGCCCCGCGTCGGGCTCTGGGCTGATGGCTCAGAGCCTGGAGCCTGTTTCCGATTCTGTGTCTCCCTCTCTCTCTGCCCCTCCCCCGTTCATGCTCTGTCTCTCTCTGTCCCAAAAATAAATAAACGTTGAAAAAAAAAAAAAATTAAAATTTGTTGTGAATGAATCTCAATAAATACTTGAATTGTTAGCAAATAAGTGTAGGATAGTGGTAGTACTTAATATTTTTATTCTTTTTTTCCCTTGACCCACCTCCCACGAAGAAATGCAGGAATATTTGTATACTTGTGGGAGTGATCTATATACATGGAATGTAAATGAAAAATCACCATGGTGGCTTAGGCATAAAATAGAATTTTATTCAGCTCCCATTGCTGTTGATTTTTCTGAAATATGAGTCATTATTATCACCACTGGTGGTATTTAATGTCTGTAACTACTGTTGTTCCTTTTGTCTCTACCAGCTATCAGATACTTTGCATATCCTTGTCTTAGCATTCGTTTTAAAATGAATTAATGTATTTCCTGTGTCTCCAATGAGATTGTATAGAGACAAACTAATGGAAAGTTTGTAGGTTAAAATTAGGCAGATCTGAGACCAAATCTTGGCTATACTATTTCATGATCTGGTGACATTAGGCAAGTCACTTTACCTTTCTCATCTTCTGTTTATTTTTCTAAAAAATAAGGAATTAACTTATTTATGGAGTGCATGCCATGTGGATAGTGCTCTATAGGTGTTTGAATTACTTAATTTGTATCATAGCAACCTGGCAGTATAGATATTATCCCTGGTTTATAGGGAAGGAACCTGATACTCAGAAGAGCAGAGTAATTGCTCAAAGTCATAAAACTCGTATGCGTGATAGCCAGGATTTTCACCTGGGGTGTTTCATTATAAAGCCTGTACCTTCACTAGTGCCTCAGAAAATGATTAGCATTTTCTGGGAATCCAGTGGGTAATAAATGTAGGCTATTTTGTAGGACACTGATGATGTACAGTTTTTTTAGCACTTGGCATTTTTCCCTGCATTTTGTAGGCACTTCTTCCCTAATTGTTATTGTCTCCGTTTCTGCTGCTGTTCTTGTATTCACTGATTGTTGACTTTCTAGCCAAAGGGAGAGGACAGTTCCAAACCAGAGTGAATCTTAATGCTGCCTTGGTGGAGGATATAATCAGCTTGGAAGAGGTGGATGAAGAAATGAAGTCTGTGGTAGAAGCACTCAAAGATAATTTCAATAAGACTGTCAATATAAGGACCTCACCAGGTTAGTGACTGAACCAATGTTTTGGAGAAGGGCATAGTGGAAAGATCATGGCTTTGGCAGGGCTGGGTTTCAGTCCTAGCTTTGTTACTTACTAACTGGTGACCATGGGCAGTTAACTTTACTTTTCTGGTCCTCAGTTTCCTTGTCTGATTCCCACCTTATAGCTTTGGGGTGAGTATTAAAGTCAGTGAGGTAACACATGTAATGGTTTGAGCACAGTGCCTGGCTCGTAGTTAATACTACGTTTATTTGTCCATTCAACGATAAACTAAGTATTGTGCTGGTCCACAAGTGGTGAACAAAAGTAGGCATGGTCTTTGCTCTCATGGAATTGCACTCTCAAAAAATGGGATTTTTATTATGATTATACTATATGAGCACTTCTAGGTATTTGGTCTTACAGTAACTGACATCTTTGGTCTGATGATTTTTCCAATTTGTCCTATTTGGCCATTCTTATCCCTTACTGGGAACCAAGTGGCTGCAGACCTATCCATCTGAGACATTTCTGTACCTCTGAGCTTGACCAGGAAGATTCCGTTTGGGTTAATAACTTCCTGAAAGTGGCTTTTCTAAGTGGGAAATGTCAGAACTGTCTAAGAGAACTGTTTGCAGATGTGATGGAAGAAGTGAGTTGTCAGCTAATGGTGCAGGCAGGCAGGAAAAATCCAATTGCTGTTAAATTGGCCTTTTGGAAATTGTCATCATCCTAGAGTCAAGCCTGGGACCCCCCTCTGAAGGTATCTCTAGGAGCTTGGGCTGCCTCCCACTCACATCTTGGCTGGGATGGTTCCTAAGGAAACTAGGAAATACTTCATGAACTTGTTCTTAAGAAAACCAAATGAAAAATATACAGCTCCATTTATAAACACCAGCAGAAACATACTGAGTTTAGAGACGAGATCCTGTGTGAAATCAGAAGACCATTCCGTCATTTGTCAACCTTTGGACTGGGGCATTTCTGCCTTTGCTGACAGTAGAGCGTGCCATTCAATCTCTCCCAACTGTTTATTTTAAACTTGCTTATTATTTTAGGTATGAAACTGATAAAGTGCTTTGTCTCCCCTGTGCTTTCTGGCCTGTTAACATTCTGCAGCCGAAACCAGAGAGCAGTTTGAGAGGAGCTCAGGGAGAAATGTGATACTTAAAATTAGCCAGCAAGCTCCACTCTTGTTGAACTTAAAAAGATGATGGGCCTGGAAAGGGGTTGGGAGTGTAATTTGTTAAATGTTAACCTCTGCGAAAATGAGGGGCAGGAATGAGGCTGAGGGAGATTCTCGCTGGGGACAGATTGAGGGAAAAGGATTTGATGCATTATGTCGATATGGATTTAGGGAATGGGAACCACCACAATTGCATACTGAAAAGCCCGTGTTGCGACTTCTGTGGCAAAGGATCTTATGGCAAATCAGGAAGGCTGAGTTAAGATCCATTTTCAAAAGGCCTCCCGTTGGTATTTCCTCTTTGCCTCCTTCTCTTCAGGGTTATGTTTGTGTAACGTTCTCTCTAGAACTTGGGGCCGTGAAGAGACTGGGTGAACCTGAACTTAGCCAGTCTTTTCTGTGCCATATTCTTCCATATCCTCTTTCACTGCTATCTGAGCCAGCAGGCACTTTTCCTTTCACACCTCTGTCTGTCTACCAGTAATTTCTATCTCCAAGGTAGTTGATTGCTTTTTTTTTAAATTATTTTTTAATATGAAATTTATTGTCAGATTGGTTTCCATACAACACCCAGTGCTCATCCCAACAGGTGCCCTCCTCAATACCCATCACCCACCCCCCCCCCCCCCCCCCCCCCCCCCAACCCTCAGTTTGTTCTCACTTTTTAAGAGTTTCTTATGGTTTGGCTCCCTCCCTCTCTTAATTTTTTTTTCCTTCCCCTCCCCCATGGTCTTCTGTTGATTGCTTTTAATAGTTGTCTAAGATACAAATTTATCCATGTATTTGTTCTTGCCCTCTTCCATTCATCCATCCATCTGTACACTGATGTATTCACCAGAACATTATTGAGCACTTATTCCGTGCTGATGAGTAGGTGCTGTAGATACAGAGAGAAAAGACGTTGTTCCCAGCTTCCAAGAGCCCAGAGCCTAATGTGAAGAGATCAACAAGTAAACCAACATGGATAAAACCAGATAGCAAAGCAGAGTGGTGAAGAACATGGCTGTAGAGTTGTCCAGACCTGGGTTTGAATTTAGGCTCCATTATTAAGAACTGTTGTGACCTTGGGCAAGTTACTGTCTGGTCCTCCGTTTCCTCATCTGTAAAATAGTGGAACTATTTCATAGAGTTGTGATAATGAAACAAAAGAAATACAGAGAGCATTTAGTATGGTGTCTTGCGCATAGGAAACGTTCAGCAAATACTGGTTATCATCATTATAGAAGGGTGCATGGGGTCCTAGGGAGCTCATAAGGGGGTTTGTTATCCAGCCTAGAAGGTCAGATCAGATTTCTGAGATTGGATGCTATTATAGCTGAGTGTTAAAGAATGAGCTGGAGTTATCTGAGCAGAGAAGGACATTCTCAATAGAAAGAACAATATATGCTCAGAATCCTGAGGCAAGAAAGAGCAGACTGTATTAGAGAATTGTAAGTAGTTTAGCTTGGTTAAAATACAGGAGAAAGTCAAGAAGTAGTAATAGTTAACATTTACTGGGCACTCGTATATGCCAGTTACAAGTGCTTTCCAGAGACTTTCATAACAACCCGATGAGGTAGGTACAATTTGTATGCCCCATTTACAGAGATCAGGAAACAGGTGTCTAAAGGTTTAGGGGATCTGCCTAGGGTCACATAATCAGGAGGGGACAGAGTTGGTATTTGAACCCAGGTCATTGGTCTTCAGAATTGTGGAGATTTTTACCATTATACCTCCTGGACTTTTCCAGATTGAAGCCAGTGTTGTCAACAACCTCCTCTCCTGTGATGACATTGAATCTGGTTGAATACTTCACATCAGATCTTGGGGTCTTAATAAAGTACTGCACTGCATTATTCTTACAACGGTATGCTGGGACAGTTCCCAGTTTGCCTAAGAGGACCCCTCCCCCACTTTTTCTTTGTGTCTCAGAATGAGCCATTTATGATTGGCCACCCTGGTTGACGGTAGGGAAGTCCTAGTTCTGACAACACTTCAGAGCTCTTTCCGGCATGTGACACTGCTGCTCCTGTGACAGCCCCTTGAACAGTCTTGCCACATTGATAAGGGATCACTGAATATTAGTTGAATCTGAATTAGGTAGGGACTTAGATGTGGGGCTGTTAAGGTCTTTCTGAGTTCTAAGACTCTGTGACTTTTCTTTTAGGATCCCTTGATCATATCACTGTGGTAACTGCTGATGGGAAGCTTGCTTTAAACCAGATTGGCCAGATCTCCATGAAGTCTCCACAGCTGATTTTGGTGAATATGGCCAGCTTCCCAGAGGTAAGGTGGCTTTTGCCAAAGGGACCTCTTCATGATCTCTTCTGGAATGGAGGAGGCTGGGTCAAGTCAGGAAGAAGTAGTCCCTCCAGCTTGGGATGGAACAAGAGAGAAGGCACAATAAAGGGAACTTAATGATAAGGAAAAACTCTCTTCTTGTTTCAAAATTCCTTTTTTGTTAAACTCAAGCACTAAAAGGCCAGGCAAGTAATTTGAATACTGAAACTGGCTCCATCTAAGGAACGTAATAGTGGCGATACAGTGATTGGCGCTTAGCCAAGTGGAAGGGGCTGGGGTAAGCGGGAGAGCCTGCACCCTGTCTGAAGGGAGCAGCCTCTGCCCAGCTCCTGCTGATCATTGCCAGGCAGAAGTTAAACCTGGTAATCAGTGTTATCAGACGCTAAGGTTTTTATTTCTAGAATAAGCCAGTAACTCACATTTTTATATAAGATCTTTCCTAAATGTTGGTAACAAATTCACTTTTTTTTTTTTTTAAAGACTGTGAGACAAAGTGTATTAATGGGCCAGATTTGGGCTATGGGCCCCCAGTTTGTGACCTTTGCATTAGCATTGGGAGCAGACCTTCAGGAATTCATATTCCTTTCAAACTGGTCCATTGCAGAATTGGACAGAGCACACAGCCTCCAGGGCTGGAAGGTGGATTGCATTAGATCATCACAACCTTGAGGCTATGATTTTAAGTCTAGTTGAGGAAGACAAATGGGCTTTTCCTTATTGTTCCAGTGGATTGCAAATTGACCTGGACTGGGAGTCCCGGAGAACCTGGGACCCGGTCCCATCTCTACTGTTTGACCTCCATTTTATCATCTGTTAACATGGGGTGGAGGAATCTGAAGTCTCTTCCTGTTCCGATGGTCTCTATCAATACTTCTCTCCCAAAGACCAAAGTGGAACCTGTTGGATTTGACAAACTGGGTTAGAGACATGAGGAGGGAAATCCCTTGCTGTGAACAAACTGTTTCAAATCAGAAGGCTGCTGTAGCTAATGTGCCAGGCACACTTGTGTGGGGCTGTTCTGTTTTCCATACTGCAGCCAGAGTGGACTTTTAAAAATATATATTGGATTATATCATTCCCATGCTTTAAATTTATCAGTGGCTCCATAGTCTTTTGGAAAAAAGTTATTTTGGCCTAGAAGGCTTTGCCTTATGGGGGCACCTGGGCGGCTCGGTCGGTTAAGTGTCCAACTTCAGCTCAGGTCATGATCTCACAGTCCCTGAGGTCAAGCCCCATGTCGGGCTCTGGGCTGACAGCTCAGCGCCTGGAACGTGCTTCGGATTCTGTGTCTTCCTCTCTCTCTGCCCCTACCCCACTCGTGCTCTGTCTCTTTCTCTCTCTCAAAAATAAATAACATTAAAAAAAAAAAAGGCTTTGCCTTCTGATATGGCCCAGTCTGCCTCTAATCTCTGCAGTCTAATGCCACTGTCATCCCTGTACACCGGTCTAGGCACACTGGCCTTTCAGTTCCTCAAATGCACCATACCTTTGCATCCCCAGGAGTTACGCATATGCTGTTGCCTTTGCTTGGAACACTCTTGCATGTCTAATTGTTACTCCTACTTTGGATCATAGCCTAAATGTCACTTTTTCAGGGACAGCTTCCCTAATCTGCTCAATCTCAATTATTCATCCACACTGGCCTCTCTTGCATAGCACGTTCTTTTTCTTCATCACACTTATCATTAACAGTTACACATTTATTTCCATCTTTATTTTCCATCTCCTTTCCGTTAGATTGTAAGCTTGGAAGGTAGGAATCGTATCTAACTTGTCCCTTGCGTCCAGCACCCCTCACGCTGCCTGGCACACGGAAGCACTCAGTAGATTTTCCTCAAGTGGATGAATACTTGTCGTTAGATTGATGGAAGAAAGGCACTCTTTCCTGGTGTCACTGAGAAGCAGAGAAATGGATGAAAAGAGAATTGTCAACTCTTTCCCATGCTGGCTCCCTCTAAATGGCTGAGGCCTTCTGCCTTGTTCATCTGATCCCATAGGCACCGTGGGCCAATTTAGGGAATAGCCTCCTAATTACACAGCTTGAAGACCTCATCAGGCAGATTGCTTTTCAGAGCCAGCCACTTCTGTTATTAAATAGCAAATGGCATTCACAGAAGAAGCACCTGATTGGCCACCAGAGCATCTTATGAGGCAGGAGGAGGTATTAACAGCTTAATTTTTTCTTAGGAAGTTGGAGTATATCTTCATTTTTTAACCAAAGTATCTTTGCCATCTTCCTAAGTTGAAATTCTGTGAGTTTTGAAAAGAAAAATCTTCATAATCATCTCAGTAGAGAGGTTCTTTGCAAGGACAGAGTGAGGAAGTGTGACTTACATTGTCTTTTGAATTCCTTTATCTCATCTGGTGCATATATTAAACAAATAGCTCTAACTAAACATTTCCTTCCTCTAGTTTAGAAACTGTCCATAGACTACCCAGGTTCATAGCTTCAAAATGCTGAGCTAATCCCCTCTGTGTTTATGTAATTCCTTTATGTCTCACATGCGGTTGGCTTTCTTTCCAAACCTGAGCATTTCTGTGTCGTGGTGTAGTGACACGATGCAGATTTACATGCATAATCTTTTCAAACGCACTGCAGACAGAACACTGTGTTGCATTTGTTTAACACGTGTCCTGCTTGATGAATGATACACACAGTTGCTGCCTTCCATAAACTTGCCTGCAGCTAGAGTTAATGATGGGAAAGAAAAGAAGGGAGTAAAAAACCACAGCTTGATTTGAACAAGGCAAATGAAGAAAAAAAAAATTCCACAGCCTCCACGATTGCTCTTGTGGAAGGAAGAAAGCTAATGTGTACTGAGTGTCTGCTGTGTTGCCAGGCTTTGCTTTCTCATATTTTGTTTAGTGATCAACACAGGTACTTTCTAAAATGAAGCAGTATTTATTCCATTTTATAGATGAGGCTCAGAGAAGTAAAGTATCTTCCCCAGGTTCACACTGTTAGGATAGAGTCAAGATTTGAGCACAGGTCTGACACTAAAGCCCGTGCTTTTGCCATTCCTGCATTAATTCAACAAATTAGGAAACAAAAATAAAACCCCCCACAAATATTTATTGAGTTTCTGTGAGTTATTAGGTTCTCTTTGAGGTGTTGGGAATTTGTCGATGATTAAGACAGACAGGGTTCCTGCCTTCATAGACCTTACATTCTAGGGACTCATTGGGATATAAAGAAAATGCAGGGCCACTAATTAAAATGGCCCCAGCAAAGTTGACTTGAACCCAGATTGTCAAAGTGCTTGTTCACCTGTCCAAGAAAATTTTGTCATTTTTATCCTTTAACATAGATTAGCTTAAGAATCACAATAGCAGACATTGCTAATTGGTTATGGCACTCTTTCTTGCCTGACCCTAGATGGAGTCTATGAGCTTTCTTGACACAGTACTCCAAGCAGCTCCAACTAGTTGGTCAGTGTAGCTGTTTGAGAATAGCCTATTTGTCCTGAGGTGCTGATTAGCATCCCTTCAGTAAGGGGATACAGCCTGAGATGGAAATGCAATAGAAATATGTGCCTTTTTGTCTGAACAATGAGTTTCAGAAGTCGTTTTGGGAAAATAACTGTAATTCCCTGAGTTTCTGTATCCTACCATATCAAATGAAAATATACATGTTTAGAATATTTTAGAAGAACTGACCTAGAAGCCAGTTCATTAATCTACTCATTCAACATGCATTTACTGAGCACTTTCCATGTACCCACACTGTAATTCTACTGGAAGGATATACATATTGAGGGATAGTTCTGCCCAGCTTGGAAGCCGCAGTGGGTGTTCCCATGCCTCTGGGGGAAAGTTGTCTGGAAAGACTGGGGCAGACGGTGAAGTGAGTTGGTGGCGGTGAGATGCTACAGTTGAGTTCTCTGTCATTCAGAAGCTTCAGGAGAGGAGGATTTAGAGACTTGAGATCAGGCCACTTCTTCAAAGTAGAGGTTCTCCCTTTATTGCTAACTTTAGAAATGATTCATTTTATTAAGGAAAATGGCAGCCCTCTTGGCGGAGGAAAATTTCATTTCTTTATCCATCTCTTTTACTTACCTTCACCATTCCCTTTATATACCAGACCAATTCCACATTATTTTTGTCTATTTAAAAAAATTAAATTCCACATGCTATGATTACTGAATACATTGGAAGGAAATACAAGGTAACGTCATTGGATGGAGGGTTGAGGCACCTGAGATCTCCTCCCGACTCTGCCGGTAACCAGAAGTATGGTGGGCAAGATCCTCATTCCACCGCCCTTGGCTCTCAGGGAAGACCAGATATGTGTGTAGGGTCCCTGTGTACATAGGAAGGGACTGAACTACATTATGTCAGAGATCCCCGCTAGCTCCAATAGTCTGTGGTGGTCAGGAGTACTGTTTGAAGAATTTACTGTTTGAAGCAATGGTCACACTGTGTTCCATTCTGTGACAGCCTCCCAAAGGGATGATTCTTCTGCATGTGGACTTGCAGTTTGTCTTTTTTGACCTTATGGCAGTACCTTAGGTCCTTGTAGAATTCAGGTCATGTCAAGATGAAATGGATAAGCTTTTTAGGCACTCCCTCAAAAACCAAAACAAAACAGGAGTGCAACAAACCCTATTCATTAAACCACAAAGTCTAGGGAGGAACTCAGGGCCAAGAATTGTCCCTGTGAATCCAAGTGAAGTACACCAGCTGTGGCCAAACCTAAACGTCTTTGAAAATGTCGGAGGCCTTCTTTTCTTGAATTCCACATTGCCATGCCAATGAAAGTGTCTTCCATCCACACTGCTTTATCGTGTCCTTTAGGATTTCATAGCAGGTATAGTTACATTGCTTGAGGTGAAGTGAAGCACGTTGGGAAATCCATATACCTTGTGCCGCCTGGCACAGTAGAGAGCAAGGCCGTATCAGAGAAGACCCTGAAGGATGTCACGCGGGACAACAGTGCGTCAGCTGACTGATGACATCAGCTCAGCCTTGTTTGCAGGATTTGCGCATTCTTACCTTTATAGAATAAGTTTAGATGATAACGCCCCTTGCCTGGGTGTTACTGTGTGCCAGGCACAGAACAAGATGCATCGTTCGTGTTACCTCATTTAATCCTCCGGGAGATACAGGTACCGTGTGCTCTCAGATTACAACTTGGAGACCTCAGGTCGAGATTGTTGCCCAGGGTCACATGGTTAGCAGAGCAAGGATTTGGGCTGAGATCTTTCTGACTCCAAAGCCCAGGCTTTTGACTGGTGTACCATACTGCCTTTCCTGGAGCACAGACCAGCAGAGACTCAATGCTCAAGCCAAAACACGAGTGAGGTCGGTGTGAGTGTAGATGCGAAGGAGTTAAATGTATTTACTCATTCCACATCGGCACTGGTATATTTTGAGTGTAAAATGTCAACTGGAATTTTTAATGTATAAAATCTTTCATCTGTCCTTACACCAATCTTTGTACAGACCAGCCCCCCTCCCTTGAGGATTTATTGTGGTTTTGATCTGTGTTGCCTCAAACCGTTGAAATCTTTTCAAAGAAGCAGAGCTGTTTTCTTTTTATTTTTTCCTCCTCTTTGCTTTTCTTCCCTCCCGCAGTACACTGGTACCAGGAGTGGACGTAGTTTGCTATTCAGCTTGATCAAAGCACTCTACACCAATGTAACTTCCTGATCTTACTGGTAACAGAACTAAATGTTTCCATGTTCTGCCAAGATGGGTTGCCAGTTATCGACAGAGGGCTTGCATCTGGTAATAATTATTTACTAATTCTGTTTACCTTTTGATCTGGTTTTCAGTGTACAGCTGCAGCTATCAAGGCTATAAGAGAAAGTGGAATGAATCTGAACCCAGAAGTGGAAGGGACGCTAATTCGGGTGCCCATTCCTAAGTAAGTTTGGTTAAAATTCACATCTTCTGATGCAGTGGGGCAGTTGTCCTCGGAAGGAAACCAACAGGCCAAGACACTGTTAGGCCTGTAGTGTATTTTACCTGTACTCTTACCCTGGCAAACTCCAGCATCCTTTGGGATCCAGTTTACCGATTCAGAAATATTTACTGCATGCCTACTACATGCTAGGGGCCGAAGATGCAGCAGTGAACCTGGCAAAGTCCTTGTCTCCGTTCCAGGCTGGGAACATTCCAGGCTGGCAAGGTGGGACACATAAATAGTAAAGTCATCCCAGATAGTGAACTGCTGTGGGGAAAGTAATGGTGGTGGGACCCCATAGAGCGACTTGATGAAGGTGATGGTAGAGGGACAACTTAGCCTGGGAGAGCTCCTTAAGGAGGTAACGTTTTTGCTGAACCGAATGGGGAGGAAGAGCCAGGCTGGGGGAGGGGCTTTCCAGGCAGACTGAGCAGCCAGCACAAAAGACCTCGACACTCGTGTCCATTGAAGAGTTATTTTTTACATTAGTCCTTGCTTGTTGAAAAATTTAGGCATTAGAACAGAATATTGTTAATTATATAAATAGAACTTAGAGTTTTGAATGAACAAAAATGTATGTTTATTTTTAAATTAAAAAAGAAATCACAGGACTTTGGCATGTTTGAGAGGCAGAAAGCCAGTGTGCCTGAAAGTCAAGGAGGGAGGGAGAGGGAATGGAAGGTAGGCTTTTCAGGCCATGGTAAGGAGTTTGGGCTTTACTCTAATTGGAATGGGAAGCCACTAGAGGGGCTTAAGCAGAGAAATCTGATCCAATGTTGACTTTTGGGGGGTCTTTTTGGCTGCTGATTAACAAATGGAATATAGGGGGGCAGAGTAGACACAAAGAATAGTCAGGAGGCAACTGTGAGGGTCCAGGTGAGTTCGAAATCTTTGCAGATTCCAGGGCAGGCACGGTAGTTTCTCCTGTAATCTCATTTCTTACTTATCTGTAAGTCCTTCTTCCTACGTGATGCCTCTTGGACAGCAGGTCCCAAGGGAGTGTTGAATTAATTCATTTAGTCATTCAACAGATATTTATTAAACACTAACTGCATGTCAGGCACTTTACTGGTGGTTGAGATACAGCAGTAAACAAAATAAACAAGAAAAAGCTGCTGTCCTCCTGGGCTTATCTTATAGTCGAGTAGGTACAGTAAACAGAAAGGCTGACAAACCCATGATGTAATATCAAGTGAGGATGAGGACTGTGAAAAAGAATAGCAGGGTAAGGGGATAGAGGATTGAGGTTTTTATTGTAGATAGGAAGGTTCAAAAAAAAGTGACGTTTGAGCAGAGACCTCAAACGTCAGAGGTGAAGTGAATGAATGAAGCCTCCAAATAACTAGAAGGGAAATAGAGTCTTTTTGTGCCACACATCACGTTGTATTTCTTCACATATATCGCCTCACTTCTCACACAGTCCTGTGAAGTACGTTTATTCCGGGTATGGAAATTTAGGCTCAGAGAGGTAAAGTAATGTGTCTGAGATCACTCAGCTGGGACCCAAGCCTAGCTGTAATTGATTCTAAAGCCTCATGATGTGCGCACACTAGCAATAAGAACCAATCCCGACACTGAGAGTCCAGGAACTTTCCCCACTGAACTTTTTTTCTGCTTTAGGACCAGAAAATGGCTGTTTTATTTCATTGTGTTCTCGTATTCTGTAAGTCAGAATTAACACTGTGCTTTGAAATCATGTGAATTGGGAGCAATATAACCTAGTGTTTAAGAACCAAGTAGACCTGGGTTCAAGTCCAGAACCTGTTTGCTTGGTTAGTTCATTAATTTTGCTCAGCCAGTTTTTACAAATGTAAAGGCTCTGTGCTGGAGGCTAGGGATGTACAAACCTGATATTTGTCTTCATGGAGCTCACAGGCTGTGGCCAGGCCCCTTCTTTATATCATCTGCAGCTTATCCATGGAATATACTATTACCCACAGTTTATGGATGAAAAATTGAAATTCAAAGAAATTAAGGGACTTGCCAAGATCATATGGTCAGTAAGTGGCAGTCAGGATTCGAATCCTATTTCTCTGTTACTAGAGTACGTGCTCTTTATCCTGCACTGTCTTTATAGGTGGGTTATTCTGGAAAGTGCTATGTGTACTCACGGATAGCAGAGGTAAGTAAGACTTGCAAGTGGAATAGATAATAGTCAGCAGGTTTATTTTTTAGTTCTTTTAAAAAAATTTTTTTAATGTTTATTTATTTTTGAGACCGAAAAAGAGACAGAGTGCAAGCAGGGGAGGGGCAGAGAGAGAGGGAGACACAGAATCTAAGGCTCCAGGGTCTGGGCTCTGGGCACAGAGCCCCACATGGGGCTTGAACCCACAAACCACGAGATCATGACCTGAGCTGAAGTCGGACGCTTAACCGACTGAGCCACCCAGGTGCCTCTATTTTTTAGTTCTTGTTCTTTTGTCTGCAAAATCTTGGAAAAGCCACTTAACCTCCATAAGCCTCAGTTTCCTCATGTACCAGATGAAGAGATTGTTCTCAGTGGCCTGCTACGTCCCTCTGAACTTTAAAATTCTGTGATACTGTGAATTTCTGCTGCTGAATGCTCATTGCTCACTTAGATTCTCCTTAGAGTGGCCTGGTTGTGTATCATGTTCTTCTTTCAAAGACCTAGTTTACATAATGTGCACCTCTGCAGCCCCTCAGGAGTTAATGGTTACCCTTGTGCATTGTATGTAAGTTTGAAGGATCAGTGAGTTTTACTTAAATTTCCAAAGACTTGGGGATCTGTTACATTATATTTTACATTATTTTATGTTGGTTAATGGGAGTAATCTAAGAGAAAGTTGACGGACCAAAACCGTCTGCTCCTGCAAACCTCATTTTTTATACACTTACTTCCCTTTGACAAGGTGGTAAGGTCATGAGGCCCCTTACTGAATTATACGTTTGGTAGTTTTCCAGATAAAAAATGAATGATCTGTTCTTCATTATGGAGCCTGTGTCACATGAGAGGATAAAGGTTGATTTAGACGTAAAGAGGACCAAGGTTTTTATTTGGTTTTGGCAGTGACTTCCACATGACTGTGGGCACGTCACCCTAGCAGCTTGCTGCCTGCTAGTTCCTTACTTGGAAAATAAGTGAAATAATACATAATGATAGGTAGAGATTTGGTGGGATTAGTAGAGAAAATAGATTAGGTCGTATGATCTCCTTAGAGGAAAGAAACTATGTAAATATAAGATACTGATATTATTTCAGTAAACTTAATTTTCTAGATATATATAATTCTAGTTGAGAAGGGAAGAAATGAGGAAGGGAACTAATATATTGAGTACCTACTATGTCCCAGGGCCTGTTAGGTGCTTGACATAGATGGAGAAAGTGGGAGAATCTGCTTTTTAAGTGGGAGAGACACTTTTTAAAGTCTGCCTTGGTATCACAGAAGCATGCAGTTGAGTTCATCCACTTTTGTAGCTGTGTGACAATGGCACCTGTCCCCACCTCTCTGAATCTCTGGGAGATTACTTGTAAAGTATTTACAGGGCTTGCATGTGGTTATTGGGAGATTTCAGTGAGTTAACGTACACAAAGATTTTGCTGTTTGGCTGGCACCCAGTGAATGAATGCTAGCAAATGTTCCTCTACTCCCTTTCATAGATAGGTCAGAACATAATTCCCTTTTAAGGACGAGGAAACAGATTCAGAGAAGTGAGGCATCGGTTGCGGGTCAGATAGCTGGTAATTGGCAAAGCTGTGAGGAGGAAAATAGTACACTAAGCTTACATGAGGTGATTGGGAGGTGAGATTGAACCAGAGGCATACATCCCTAGGATCAGTTTCTGATTACAAAATTTCAAGTTTAGTTCTAGGAAAATGTGCCCTTCCTGATGATCTTGACTCTTCCTCTGCCTAATGATCCGTCTGCAAGTTTTCTGGTCTTAACTCTGGCTGCCCACCGCTAAGTTTTATTTGCAGTTGCAGCAGATCTCAGCTAGTACCTCGCCTTCATTATATTTCTCTGATTCTTTTATTCTTATTTAAATGAGTCTACTGAGTATGTTGACTCTTACTGGAATCTGCCTCTGATCCTTTTGGGAATTAGGGGGAAGATAAATCCTAAATCGACAACAGGTCAGACCTGGAGCCGTCTTTCACAGCCTCTGGGAACCCAGCCTCGTGTGGTTGCGTGCGGTTCTTCTCAGTTCAGTACCGCGGAGCCTGAGGCTGGGCTGTGTCTGCCCCCACTGGCAGTGCATATAGTTTTTGTTTTCTTCTGTGGCCAGCATTCTTTGATTTAGAGAAGTCAGCCTACTGGATAGATTCTTTGACCATTCCTGTTAATCAGGTGTACTGAAATCATTTCTTCTACTTTCCTTTCCTATCTATGTAGTCAAATTTTGGGTGCTGTTTATCAACCACCTGCTCTGCAGGTGCAGCACCTGAGGGTGCCGTGCTGAATGCTTTGTAGTTTCGTCTTGTTCTCATTACACTCCCATGAGGCCAGGAGACTATTCTTAACGCCCATTTGACTGGGAAGACAACGGAAGCTCATGGAAGGTGAACATCTGCCGTCATCAAGCTAAGTGGCAGAAGCATGGTTAGAACTCGGGCCTCACTATTTTTTTTTTTTTTAAGGTTTTTTTTTTTTTTTTTTTACGTTTTTTTTTTTTTTTTTTTTTTTTAAATTTTTTTTTTTTTTTCAACGTTTATTTATTTTTGGGACAGAGAGAGACAGAGCATGAACGGGGGAGGGGCAGAGAGAGAGGGAGACACAGAATCGGAAACAGGCTCCAGGCTCTGAGCCGTCAGCCCAGAGCCTGACGCGGGGCTCGAACTCACAGACCGTGAGATCGTGACCTGGCTGAAGTCGGACGCTTAACCGACTGCGCCACCCAGGCGCCCCAATTTTACTTTTGAGACAGAAAGAGACAGAGAGAGACAGAGCATGAATGGGGGAGGGTCAGAGAGAGAGAGGGAGACACAGAATCCGAAACAGGCTCCAGGCTCTGAGCTGTCAGCACAGAGCCCGACGCGGGGCTCAAACTCACGAACCGTGAGATCATGACCTGAGCCGAAGTCGGATGCTTAACCGACTGAGCCACCCAGGCGCCCCCGGGCCTCACTATTTTAACTGCCTGTTGCCTGTTCTCGTCTCCTGGTGGCACATCTCTCTGGAATATCACTCTTTCACTTCTTAATCAGGGACTCTGAAAAGTTTTGAGCAGGAGATCTTTTTGCATCAGGCCAGATTTCTGCCCCTACCCCATTCATATCTTTACTATGCCCCCACACAAACAAGCAAACACACACACACTCCCTTGCTCATTGTTCTATCAAATCTCAGGGAGAAAACCACACACAGTAGAATGAAGCTGCTTGGTGGAGAGCACTGACTGCATGTCTGCCTTGAAAGAAACCTGTAAGGAATCATGAACTCACTGAAGAGATAAAAGCACGTGTGATTGACTCACTCCCTGCTGAGGCTGCGTTCTTCCTTGATTGTCCTCCTCTTTTGTTATTTTTCATCAATGTCCGCATCGATTTAATTTTAAGTAGAATTAAAGAAAAAATTAAAATACCTCCATCCTGTTCTCCATGGGGAACCACTCTTAGCACCTTGATTTTCTAGATTTTTTTTTTCCTGTGCAGATTCAAACACTTGTCTATATCTCCTCCTTTTTCTTGTAATGATAAGGGATTAAATTATACATACTGTTCTGCCCTTGTTTTTTTAACTTAACAATGTGTCATTACTCTCTGATGAGTAAGAGTGAGAATTCTTCCTCACTCTTTTTAAAGGATGCATAGTGGTTACATTTTACATACAGCATTAACTAGTTCCCAGTTGTTGAATGTCTTTGTTGTTGAAAGTTTTTCTCTTTGACTAACAGTGTCCTAATGATCTTCAAGGTGTACTTCCTGTTCTACTGGGAGTGGGAAGGGAGGGGCGCTGGAATTGGGAAACAAGTGAACAGAACGTGGGGGGCTTTAGTGTTGCTACTGCTGCTTGATTGCCTGAGTGCTTGTTTGCAACAGTGTGCTACATATTGCTGAGATTCTTAGAGACGGGGACATTTCAGGGCCAGACAGCAGTCTGCAGCTCCCCCAAGTGACCCCTCCAGGGGTCCTCAGAACCAAACTGCTTTCCTCAGTCTATTGATTTAAATGTTAAACTCATCCCAAAACACCCTTGTAGAAACATCCAGAATAATGTGTGACCAAATATCTGGGCAGCCTGTGGCCTAGTTAAATTGACACATAAAATTAACCATTGTAGTTTGATAGATCATTTCAAGGATTTTAGCTTTTGCTTGGAAGGGAACGGGAAGTCAGTCAATGGAGGGTTTTGAGCTAGGAGTGACATGATCTGAATTAGGTTTTCAAAGGATCGTAATGGTGGCTGTTTTGAGAATTCTGCTGTAGGAAGGCAAGGGTGAAGGCAGGGTTCATTTAGGGGCTGTTGCAGTAATCCAGGCATGATGATGGCCTGGACTAGCTTAGTAATGTGGACTTGGTAAGAAGTGGTCTGCCTCTGGATACATTTTAAAGAAAAAGCTGCCAGGATTTGCCAGCAGATTAGTTGTGGATTTAGAAAGAAAGGACGAAATATAAACATGCCTCCAAGAGTTTTGGCCTGAGTACCTGGAAGGATGGGATTACTCCTCACTGACAGGGCAGACTGTGGGAGGGCAAATTGGGTGCGAGGGAAGAGCAGGTTTTGTCTGTGTTTATCTTGGGATACTATTAGATACCTACATGGGGAGGTCAAGTAGGCTGTTTGATCTGTGAGTTTAGAGCTCAGAGGACAGGTGTGGACCAGGGAGAGAAATCTGGGAAGTATGACCCTGTAGAGGAGGCCGTGAAATTAGGTGACTTTTTTCTTTTATAGGTTTATTTATTTATTTTGAGAAAGACAGAGAGTGCACCCAAGCACGGGAGGGGCACAGAGAGAAAGAGAGAGAGAGAGAGAAAGAGAGAATCCCAAGCAGGCTCTGTGCTATCAGAGCCTGATGCGGAGCTCGATCCACGAACCGTGACATTATGACCTGCGCTGAAATCAAGATTTGGACACTTAACTGACTGAGCTACCCAGGTGCCCTGAGGTGGGATTATTTTAGACAGGAACGTAGATCATGAAGAGAAGGGGTTTGGTGGCTATGGCCTTGATGCTTGACTTTCAAGATTTATGGGTCAAGGCAGTGAGGAGAAACCAGCAAAGGAGACTGAGACTAAGTGGCCAGAAAACCAGGAGGGCGTGGAGTCCAGGAAACCAAGCAAAGTGTTTAAAAAAAATTTTTTTTAATGCTTACTTATTTTTGAGACAGAGAGAGACAGAGTGTGAACTGGGGAGGGGCAGAGAGAGAGGGAGATGCAGAATCTGAAGCAGGCTCCAGGCTCTGAGCTGTTAGCACAGAGCCCGACATGGGACTAGAACTCATGAACCAAGAGATCATGACCTGAGCTGAAGTCAGATGCTTAACCAACTGAGCACCCAGGCGCCCCAACAGAGCAAAGTATTTTAAAGAGGAGGGAGTCATTGGCTATGCTGAACATGGCTGGTAAGTCCAGGGAGAGAAGGTCTGAGAATATTCACTGCATTTAACGACCTGATTTATCCATCACTTAATGTCTTCGTAGAAAGGAAAGCACAAGGGCTTTGGGGTTCAAATCCCTGTCGCGTCACTCTAGCTTTGTCAGCTTGGGTCCTCTGAGAAGCAGATGCCAGGACAGAATCAGATGTGCAAGAGGTTTATGGGAGGAAATGCCTGTGAGAGAGACTGAGCACAGGTCTACCGCCAGTGAAGAAAGGAAGAGAGGAGGATTGGGTGGGAGAAGACTCACACAGCACCCCTGAGAAAGTCACCTAGGCTGAAGGGGCATTCCTGAGCAGGTTGCCTATTAAAGGAGTCCCTCTGTCACGTGGTCATTGCCTAGCAGCAGTCTGGAGAATGTGCGCATTGCTCAATTGTTGGAAGCTTCAGCCTCCTTATCTGTAAAATGGGAATGATTTTTATGGTTGTGGGGAGTAATGGGATATTATATGGGTTGCTCTTAGTGTGGGGCTTGGCATGTCATACGTACTTAATCAGTTTTAATTGCTGTATCTTACACTATTTGACTTTATCTAATTCTCTTGGTTAAGAGTTCTTGGAAGCCGTCTTTTTCTGATTATTTGGAAGTAAAACCAGTGATACTTGACTTCTGTTTACTGACTGCTCTTTTAGTCCTTAACTCTCACCCTCTTCCTCACCAACTTCTACCCCCAATGCCATGTTCATTTTTTTCTATCCTCCATTTTTAGGGATGGGAGGAGTGGAGTCATTATGTTGTAATTATCTTGGAATTTCAGTTACTCGGGAACACTGTAGTTTGATTGTTAACGAGCATCCAGTTTGTTCTTTGAATGTGAATTGTGGCGAATACAACCTCCTAGGACGTCTATCCCAAATAAGAAAGTCTGATGACCAGTCCTGCCTATGGTGTGGGATATGCTTTGTGTTTCTGGTGAGCAGAGGGACCTTGGCTCTTGTCACCCTCAGCCCACTGAGCTGCTCCACAGGGCCTCCCAACAGCCAGACAGTTGCCATTGTTGGCTTCCGCTTTTCCTTCGGGCATCGTCAGGGGTGATAGACCTTATGCCCAGGCTAGGCCCCTTCCCCCAGATTTGTTCTGAGGTGACAGCACGGAGGAGAAGTCTACTCAGGATCAGACCTGGCTATTTTACCAGACACTAGTAAAAAGCCCTGAGTTACAGTTCTCCTAGCCCGAATTTCCTTTCCCAGGTAGTTTTCCCCCACCATATCCTGACATATGGTTTCTCATGAACAATGGCCAGGTTTTTCCAGGGAAAGCAAGCCAGGTAAGGCAGGGTGGTCCCCAGGCTGAGTTAACCACGGGCGGGGAGCTGTAGTGCAGCCTGGGAGAGCCAGCAGTGAAAGCTGGGGGAACCAAGCTTATAGTCAGAAGAACTGTGAAAAGAAAACCAATAAAAAGAGTTCTGTGAGCTTACGCTAGTTATTTCAGTTCCCTGAGTCTCAGTGTCCTCATCTGTAGAATAGGATAATAGCCGTATTTACTTTTATGAAAATTTATTGGGAGAAACTGCTGAGATGGATAAAGGGGAGGGGGAGCAGCACTAGAGGGGAGAGCCTTTGGACCATGGATGCAGGCCTGACACCCGTGAAGAGAGGAAAGAAAGTCAGCGAGGGTGAATGTTAGTTTTTAAGTTGTCGCTATCAAGGTAGCTGCTGTTAAGGAACCTTCCGTGTTACCTGTTACAGGGAGCCCTATCATCACTGCCATTCCCCAGGTGAAGAAACATGTGCCACCTTCATTATGTTTTCCATCCAGGAGACAAGCCCTGTTCAGTGACAAGAACCAAGTAGGCACGTGACCTTGCTTAACTGCTTTATTGAGATATAATTCACCCATTTAAAGTGTACAATTCAGTGGTTTTTGGTATATTCAGAGAGTTGTACAACATTCACCACAATCAATTTTAGGACATTTTACATCAAAAAGAGACTTTGTACCCGCTAGCAGTCACTCCCAGCTTTACCCAATCCCCTCGCCCCACTTGGGATTGCTGTAGGCAACCATTAATCTGCTTTCTGTCTATAGATTTCCCTGTTCTGAGCATTTCATAAAAAAATGGAATTACACATTATGTGGTGTTTGGTGACTGGCTCTTTTCACTTAGCGTAATGTTTTCAGGGTTCATCCATGTTCTAGCATGTATAAGTACTTCATTCTTTTTAGTGCCAAATAATATTCCATTGTGTGGACATTTTATTTATCCATTCGTAAGTTGATGAACTTTTGAGCTGTTATGAATAATGTGCTGCCGTGAGCATCATTGCACAAACTTTTGTATAAACATACTTTCAGTTCTCTTGAGTGTATACGTAAGAGTGGAGTTGCTGGGTCATATGACAGCTCTGTTTAACTTTTTGAGGATCTGCCAAACTTCTCCACAGGGGCTGCACATGTTACATTCCCACCAGTAATGTGTGAGGGCTCCGGTTTCTCCATCTCCTTGCCAACACTTGTTGTTTTAGTTCATTTTTATTATTATTACCACCATCCCGATGGGTATGAAGTGGTATCTCATTGTAGTTTTGATTTGTATTTCCGTAATGACTGCTGGTGTTGAGTGTCTTTTCATGTGCTTGTTTGGCATTTCTGTATCTTTAGAAAAATGTCTGCTGAAGTTCTCTACCTGTCTTTAAGTTGAGTGGTTTGTCCTTTTATTGGGTTGTAAGAGTTCTTTATATATTCTGGATACTAGACTTTTAGGTGTATGATTTTCATCTCCCTTTGTTTCTTTTTTTTTTTAGAAAGAGAGTGAGTGTGAGTGGGGGAAAGGGTGAGAGGGAGAGAGAGAGAGTCATAAGCAGGCTCTACACTCAGCGTGGAGCCCAATGCGGGGCTCGATCCCACGATCCTGGCATCATGGCTTGAGCTGATATCAAGAGTTGGATGTTAAACCGACTGAGCCACCCAGGCACCCCTCATCTCTCTTAATCGCAAAAATGGTACCCATTTATTGTAAAAACTCAAATCCTACAGAAAAATAAAACATTCTCTTGTGGTCCCCCAAATGTTCTTCCATAAAGTAACTATTGGTAAGTTTAATGTATATCCTTCCAAATTATAAAAGAGGTGTATACCCACCTACACACATACACACACACACACACACACACACACACACACACACACACACGTATTTAAGTTAACATAAATGAAATTGAGTATTTGCTTTTTTCACGGTGATCTCACTGTTGCAGAGAAATACCCTTTTGAGATGGGTGTGATACAGATGTAATCCTGGGGCATCAGAAAGTTTAATTCGTTCGGGATCACAGATTAGTAAGTGGAGGAGTCATTATTCAGATCGAATCTGTCTGCTTCCAAAGCCCATGTTCTCGCCACACTGTCGTCTTGCTTGTCAGGCTGCCGGCGTGGAACCTGTCTTCCTGCTCTGTGGCCTCCTTGTCTAGCTGCCATATCGCCTAGTGGCTCTTGTACCGGAGAAGTGTGTATGATGGGTACATTCCAGGAAATACCCTTTTCTTACACAACCCACACACGTACGGACCTTTAGCAGTCTTGAAAGGGAAAAAAAGGTGAGAGAAGAATGCCTAATGACCTCATTTGGGCTGGGGCGGCCACAGACTGCGTTTGAGCAGCTACAGCTGCTTTTCCTTCCCCTTTCTTCCCACCGCCTGCTTGCCATCGCTGCTTTCTCAGGGCCACTCATTGTGCTGGATGAGTTCCATCCGGCACATTGTTTCTCTGTGCCTTCCAGTCCTGCAGGGGCCTCCGTGCGGTGTTAGGGTGCCCGCCTTCTCCTCTGTGGTGTTGCTTCCTACCCGGCCTGCAGCTTGTTAGGCTCGCCTCCTGCTATTTCGGGATCCACGTGTGTGAAACGGGCCTCGCTCCCAGCACATAAGTTCTGGTTGAAACACATAAGAAAGTGCAATCCGGAATTGAGTGGAGCATGGACTGAGGAGAAAGTGCCACCAACACCTGTGTAAAAGCTGCACCCCAAAGGACAGGCTCCTCTTCTCCCTGCCCCTCCTCTGTCCTCTCCCCTTCATGTCCTGCCCCTGTTATAGAACATGGCAATTGACTGCTGAGGTCCGATCACTTTTCCATTGCAGTCCTCTCTGGATTCCCTTTCTCCTTTCTTCCCGCTGCACTTGGACTTATAGGGGAGCTGGAGCAATAGTAATGAACTGTATATGTAAGCAGGCCTTAACGTAAGAGCAGTGCTGTTCCGATCACTTCCACCAGTAAGAATAGCTGCTTCGATTTGTCTGGCACCAACAAAGAATGCAAGGGCCATCTGCACTGGACTCGGATCCCAGGTCTACCAGGAACTTGCTGAGTGGCCTTGGGCAGGTTACTTGATCTGGCTGAGCCTCCCTTTTCTTATCTGTGAAATGCAGGTAGTAGTGCCAGTGTGTCATAAGAGCGTTGTGAGGATTTATGGAGCTAATGCATGGAGAGTGTATCAGCTCAGAGGCTGGCACAGGGAAAGAGCTCTGCAAATGTTAGTTATCATTATTTTTACTGAAGGGGAGCAGGTACCATCCGAGTCATGTCTAGGCGAACGCAAGGGTGATAATAATAAGGTTCTTCCTTATCTCACTATCGTGCTTTATTTTCGTTATAGCTCTTCTGTTTCATTTTATGGATTTATTATTTCTCTCTCTCCTTCACTAGAATGTGGACAGGAAGAGCTCTGTCAGCTGTATCCCTAGCCCCGAAACAGGGCTTAGTGCGTAGTAAGTATGCAACAATGCCATCAGTGTTTATGGAATAATGGGATTAAATGAATATGAGCACTTGCTGTATGCCCACTGCTATTCCAGATGCTACTCGTATCAGCTAATATATTCCTAACAGTCTTTTGAGGTAGGTATATTATTATGCCTCTTTTACAGATGAAGAACCTGAGTCATAGGGGAATGGAGCTCTTTGGGCCCAGTGTCACACAGTAAGTGGAAAAGCAGGCAGTCTTTCTCTGAGCCAGGGCTTGACCCCCTGTGCTGTGCACTCGCTCAGTAGGAGACATCACCATTATTTTTATCACTGATATTATCAATAGCTTTTAAGTAGTTAATACCTACACGGTCAGCATTCTTTAACCATCCTCTCTCATTTGCTCCTAACACTCACTGTGGAAGAAAGGTAACATTTTTATTACTCCCCCTTCATGTGACAGTTGAGGAAATAAGAACAGATAGTGTTTATTGAGCACATCGCCGTGTACCAGCATGTTTATGAGCTCTTCTAATCCTCACAACAATCTCATTAAGTTAATGGTATTACACGCATTTGACAGACGGGAAAACTGAGGCAAAGAGGTAGAATGACTTGCCCCGGGCCGTGCAGCTAAGATGTGATGGATCTGAGCCTCAAACCCCAGCAGTCAGGCTTTAGGGACTGCTCTCCTGTGTGCCCACTGGGCATCTTCTCAATTCAGAGAGGGCAAGTTATGTGTACACAGTTACCCAGCTTGTAAGTGGCGGGGCTGGGATTGGAAATCAAGTCTGCCTTTACCACCAGACCCGTGTTCTTTCTCTACCTGCGTGTAACTTGGGTTTCCATCCTGCTGGGGTGACAGGAAGAAGTCAGCGGACTTAATCACGGTCACTCTGCTGAGAATGTGGAGATGTGGCCCCCGACCTCACCTCCTTTCTCTTTCCATCCTGCTGGGCTGTATTTCAGCACAGTATGTCTGGGTCAGCCAGGCCTTTAAGAGGCTCGGGACGGTCGTCAGAAAGCAGGTGGCCAGTTGTGTCCCCAGAGAGAACTGAAGTTACCACTGGTGGTAGAAGTCCCTCCAAAGTGCGCGTACGATTTTCTTTGGGCTAAAAGGACACCTGATGTCCTTAGGAGACATCAGTGTATATGAAACAGGCTGGTGAGCTGGCAGTGGCGGGGGTGAGGCAAGAGGGGATGGGGAAGTTGTATACCTAGAAGCATAGGAAGTCTGGCTGGGCTACACAAACAAAAACATTTCCTTCAGGGCCAGTGGCCCCAAGGCATCGGGCAGCGCCCACCCGCAAACAATAAAGTCGGGCGTGTGTCCGCAGCTGATTGCGGGCTGATGCCCCTACTTGGGGGGAGGGGGCTCCCAGAAGCCGGTGAGCCGGTGGTGAGGTTTCTCTCGGTGGAGCTGTCAGAGATGTGTTTTGATGGGCTGTTCCTTGGATGTGCAGCTTCCTTCCCCCTCAGCCCGACCCCCACAGCTGCTGGAGCCCAACTCACACCTCCCACCGCCTGCTCTCCTCTGTTCCCATTCTTTCCCTCTCCGCTTAAGCTGCTAAATCCTTTTGACGGTTTTCTCCCTCACGATTCATGTCCTGTTAGTATCCCCAAGCCCT
The DNA here is from genome assembly GCF_007474595.2 of Lynx canadensis. Taxonomy (NCBI): domain Eukaryota; kingdom Metazoa; phylum Chordata; class Mammalia; order Carnivora; family Felidae; genus Lynx; species Lynx canadensis. The sequence continues at coordinate 81,236,017 of NC_044315.2, forward strand.
GGAGAGCCTGTGGTAAGAGTAAGAATGCAGCCACCCCGCAGTGAGTGCCCATGGTGCACCCGCTGGCCGTGCGCCAGGCCCTTGCCACCACCATTTCATTTAATCCTTGCTTCTGCCCCCGTAGTAACATTCTTCCTCCCGCTTCACACGCGGAGAGCCAGTTTGGAGATGTTGAACAGCATGCTGACAGTTCTGAGGCCGACAAGCAGCAGAGTGAGGATTCCAATTCGAGGTCTTCTTGGCTTTAAAGCATGTTTTCCCCACCTTTTAAAGACCCCTGTAAGTAACCAGTGATCCTTGTGAAGTCTAGTGTCTGACATATCATAACTGGGTTTTACTGTAACTGCCCACGCTGAGCACAGCTTCCTCCAATACACACCTGGTGGATAGCTTTGTACATGTGTCCAGTTCTCGCTGAAACAATAGGAAGTATCATTTCAATCCGGGTGATTCTCTGCTGTGTGAGTTACCATCAGGGCATGCCCTGTGCTTATTGTTCATGCTCAAGGAATTTTGCAGGAAGGCCCCCATCCAGGATGTTACTGGAAGACCTGCCTGGTGGAGTATGTACAAACAAAGTGTGACCCTGCCAGCTCAGCCAAAACCCCTGCCTTATGTGGGGAGGCTCTCTGACCCTAGCGGAAAAGGCTGCTGTCTTCATCATCCAGCCAAGAAGCTGTTCCAGGGTGGGTCCACCGCTTTCCATCTGCCTGCCTACAGACTCCTGGGTAGACTTCTGCCATGTGCTTAGATCTTGTTTGTACATCACTATCTACACAAAATACAAATCTGGTCACGTTTCCTGGGCCTCACTCAGGCTCCTGGAACTCCACATTGTTCTTAGAATAATCTGCTAGGACTCTTTTAAACTTTTTTATTGTAGTAAGATATACATCCAAATTTACCATTTCTGGGGCACCTGGGTAGCTCAGTAGTCAAGTGTCCGACTTCGGCTCAGGCTGTGATCTCACCGTTGATGAGTTTGAGCCCCGCGTCAGGCTCTGTGCTGACAGCTCGGAGCCTGGAGCCTGCTTCGGATTCTGTGTCTCCCTCCCTCTGCCCCTCCCCCTCTCACACTCTGTCTCTCTGTCTCTGTCTCTCTCTCTCTCTCTCAAAAATAAACATTAAAAAAATTATTTTTTTTTCTTTTTCTTTTTTTTCTTTTTCTTTTTTTTATTTTTATTTTTTTAACGTTTATTTATTTTTGAGACAGAGAGAGACAGAGCATGAACGGGGGAGGGGCAGAGACAGAGGGAGACACAGAGTCGGAAGCAGGCTCCAGGCTCTGAGCCATCAGCCCAGAGCCCGACGCAGGGCTCGAACTCACAGACTGTGAGATCGTGACCTGAGCTGAAGTCGGACGCTTAACCGACTGAGCCACCCAGGCGCCCCTAAAAAAATTATTTTTAATTTACCATTATTTAAAAATGTATAGTTCAGTGGTATTAAGTACATTTACATTGTTGTACAGTCTCCAGAACTCTTTATCGTTTGGCAAAACTAAAAGTCTATACCCATTAAACAGTAACTTCCCATTTCCCGATCCCCCGGTTAGCCCCCGGTAACGGCTCTTCTCCTTTGTGTTTCTATAAATTTGACAATCTCGGTACCTCGTATTAAGTGGAATCATGCAGTATTTGTCCTTCTGAGTCTGGGTTATCTCACTCAGGGTAATGTTTTCAGGGTTTATGCATGCTATCCATGTGTCAGAATTTCCTTTTTGAGGCTGAATGCAATTGCACCGTGTGCATGTACCATTTGTGTGTCTCTTTACTTGTGGGTGGACCTACCGGGCTTCCATGTGACATTGAAGGGCCTGCATGCATACCCTTGGGCTTGCCAGGCTTGCCAGCCTCCTTTGGAACAGTCTTCTCTTCTTTCTGTTCTCAGCCTCACAGCCGTTTTCAGCCCCTCAGAGAGCAGTACCCACCTTCCTACCTGGAAAGCTGCCTTAACTTTACACCGACCATTCCCTCTGGTGGGAACGATCTCCCCCAGCCCCTCCACTCTTGCACCTCTTAATTTAAATGTCACTCGTCTTGAATGTCCCCACATTTTGCTCCTGGAATCCCACAAGAGACCTCGGTCAGACTCCCTTCCCCCACTAATTATTTTCATAGAACTCTACATGTCTTTATTGTGCTTATTACAACTGTAACATATTGATTAATTGTGCGTGTATGTGTGTGTAATGACTGCCTTCCTTGCCAGACGGCAAACTCGTGTGTTTAATGCTGTATCCCTCGGGGCTGGCATTGGGGCTGGCACACAATACGTGCCCAGTAAATAGCTGTAGAATGAAACCGTAAACTAAATGAATTAGCACTGAAAAGAGAAAAGTTCAGGGCTACATGCTGGGAGCATGTGGATTTTAAAATGCATGTGAGACGTTAAATTACTGATAGAATCTCAAAAAGCCATCTTGCTGAAGCATAGATTGTTTGCCCTGTCATTTCTCCGTTGATAAAAACTTCCAAGAACAAATGCATCATTATTTGAAGATGCCTCGGTGAATGCCAACACATAAACCACAGCAGCAAAGGCAGCTGACATTCTCTGAGTGTTTATTCTCTACCAGGCTTTGTACTGTGTGCTTTCCACGTATTCTCTCATAGAATCCTCACAAGAACCCTGAAAGGTAGATGCTTGGGTTTTTTGTTTGCTTGATTTTAATTTCTATTTCCAAATGAGAAGACCAAGGTCCAGAGAGTTTAAATAACTTGCATGAGGTCCCTCAGCCAGTTAGTGGCAGGCCCAAAGTGGAGGGGAGGCAGGGCGGACTCAGTCCTGGGCCTGGCACAGAGCGCCACCCCTCCCCGACGGCCCTTCCCCTCATTAACTGGAATAGCTCTCTTGTTATCTGTTTTATAAATTTATAAGTGGAGCCTCTGCCTTGGTTTTCTCTGAAGCCAGAGTTTTGTGGCTAAAGAGGAATGTGAAAACTCTAGGCCTGCAGGACAGATTTGACCTTTGCAGCCTCCTGCCTTCCTGCCATTAGACTCCCACCATGCTTCTGCCTGAAATGCAGTGGACCGAAATGCTTCCAAGGCATTTTCCAAGTCTCGAGGCAGAGTTGTACTTTTTTGCCTGGTGCTCCTGCGGAAGGTCCACCCCTCTGTCCTAGTGCCACTCACGCCCTTTCTAAGTAGTGGCTGACGAGTTTGTCTCCGCCACTGGACTGAGCCTCTGGGGAAGTTGGACCAGGCCTGCCTTCTCTCTGGAGCTCCTCGGCCTGGCCCGGGAGCTGGCACAAGACTCAGGGGCCTCAGCCAGTGCTTGATGAATGAATGCACGCCAAGTGCAGAGCGGGTGCTCAGAACCAACCGGCTGAGTGCAGAAGCCTGGAGGACAAACCAGCGTGTGCCGGGAGAACCCCCTGAACGCGAGATGGAGATGATCAGATGTATTAATCACTGGTTTGGAAAGGAGTTAAAATATTTCCATAATATGGTATGTTTCTTTTCTAAAACAGATGTGCCCTCGTTGTTTCATGAGGAAGTAATTAAGTGTATTTGATTAAAACATTCATAAACGCTATCATTTATTCAAAGCTACTATGTGCTGCTGTCTTTATTGGTACTTTATATATGTATTATGTCTGGTTCTTCCCATCACCCTGTAAGGTGTTTTTATTATCTTCATTTTACAGGTGAGGAATCTGAGGCTCTGAGAGATTAAGTAGCTTGCCCAAGGATACTTAGCTTCTGAGTGATAGGCATGGGAATGAAACACGTCTGGCTGACTTCAAAACCAGTGGGTTTCCATCACCCCAGCTGCTTCTGAACTTGTATTTGAGATACCTTTCGAGCCAACACCCCGAACCAGCATGCATATTCCCTTCTTCCTCTCCACCCTCCCTGTGCCCGCCACCACCCCCACTTCTTAACCCTCTCACAGCACCCCCTCTCCATTTCTTTAGATTATTGCCTCTGTGCTTGCATCCTGAAACTGAAACATTTTTGTCATTGTCAGTAATTGGGTACTATTATGTATGGAAACTGTTTGCTGTTAACAGTCTACTGTGGTCACATTTACATTAATACAAAATAATATGTTTGTATTAAGGCCAAATTACACTTAACTACAATTTTGTTTTCTTTATATAGCCTTTTACTCCTAAGACATCTTTGAGTCCCAATTTATATTTTTTAAAAATACATATGGTTTTTTTCTTCACATAAAATGTAAATGTAACAATGTGGTGAAAAGAAGTTGGTTAGATAAAAAATTTTTTATTAAAGATTGCCTAAGCAGTGGGATACTTATTTCAAATTATATATGAAATAGAAGATTGAAATACCTCTGCTCAGAGAAGTTTAAGACGTTTCTTAACAGACTCAGATTCATTTATTTTCTGCCCCTCCTAGTATTTCAGCGGGATTAAGTTTTTTGAATCACTGGATCAAGTTTTAATTTTCCTTTTCCTTCCTTATACTGACATATGCTTTGGCAGAACAAAAAAGAGACCTAAACATGTCAGCATGATTTTTGTTCAATGAATTAAAAACCATAAAAGTAACAAGATCTGATCCAAATCCCTAAACTCCTGACATGGTGGTTTTGTCCTTTTCAGTCCCAAGATTCGTATTACTGACTTTGAAAAGCTTTCTGCCTGGAAGCAGAAGTGATGGCAGCAATGCATAATTTATCTGAAATAGATTACAAGGGGTAGGCAGCACGGAGTAGTGGAAAGCACACAGGGCAGAGAGATCTGGATTTGAATCCCAGTCCCGTCACTCAGGCTCATGGGTAAGTCACTCCACACCTGTGCGCCTCAATTTCCTCACTGGAAGATGGGGGGAGTCTAGCTGGAAGAGTTGTTGCGAGGGTCTTTGAGGTAATGTGCTTAAAGTACTCACCTGGCATAGATGGGCTTAATAATGGCAGTAATCAGGATCATTTCTACTTTGAGAATACCTTCAAATAGCTGAATCCAGAAGAATTGATTTATAATGCATCTGTCCGCTTTGTCTTCAGAGCTCATCTTTTCTCAAAATTCTTTAATTTTTTTTTTCCCTCATCCTGTCAGGGAAAAAAAAATAGCAGGTAGATGCCACTAAATCTTTAACACCTGCTTGTCAGTGTTTCACATGGAACATAGACCCAGAACTTGGGATCGTCCTCACCAAGCAAGAACCACACTGATGGGAGGGTCAGGAACCGTATGCCAGTGATGTCCATTTCAGGACCCAGGGGGGCAGAGGAATTTTGTCATATTGAGACTATTGGCTTTTGAGACAGGTCAGCCTGGGTTTGGCCCAAACTTCTTGGGCCTCATTCTCTTCATCTGTAAAGTGGTGCTCATGATCTTTCAAGACCCTCCATGGTATGGGTTTCCAGCCTCTTGTCACTCTCTTGTTGTCTGTGTCCAGTAATTCCTCAAATGAAACCTGGTCTTTGCAGCTGAAAGCCTTTATATGTGCTCTTTTCTTCCTCCTGGAAATCCATCCCTTGCCACGCCAGCACGGACAACCGGCACTCATTCTTCAGAACCTAGTTGTGTATTAGTCAGGACAGGACGGGCTATGCTGTAGTAACAGACCATCTCCAAATCTCCATGGCTTTTCACAGAAATCTGTTTCTTGCTCATGCTGCCTGGTGGGTGCTGTTTATCATAGTCACTCTGGGACCCAAGCTGATGGAAGCTCCGTCTCCACTTGTATTGCAGCCAACAGACACAAATATGGTGGAGCACACACTGGCTCTTAAAGCTTCTGCCCTGAGGTGCGTCATTTCTGCTCATGTTTCATTGACCAGAGCAGTTGTGGAGCCGCACCAGACTTTAGAGATACAGGAAAAATGCTTTCCTACTGGAAGGAATAAGAAGCAGAACACTAGTGAGCAGACCCAAAGACTGCCGCACTTAGGTATTATTTCTTCAGGAGAGTCTTCCCTCGCTTGCTGCCTGCCCCAACTTGGACGGTTCCTGGCGAGTTAGCTGAGCTGCTCTTGTGCTCCTGTGGCACCTTGTACTTCTCCGCTTCCCTTACCACAGCACTTCCCACACTCCCATGGTAAATGTCTGGCTGAGGTCCCTACTAACAGAACAAAGGTCTGTTAGTGTTGACCACAAGTCTGTTACTGTTCACATGCCCGGCACTGCTTTTGTAGGTAAGTAGGCACTCAGCTGTATACGTGACCAAGAAACAAAGGCAGAGCAAACGTGTTGGGTTACTTTGCTGGGTTGTTGTGATGAGTCCATGTAACATAAGAATAATAATAAGTGCCTCATACAGTTGTAAGGTTCAGCCTTTCCCAGGGGTTTGTAGTAGGCCTTCAATGTGCTCATTGGCGTTGTTAGGAGGAGGAAGGGAATAGTGAAAATAAGTGGCATTGAGCACTTACATGTGTCAGACACTCTCATGACGTCTCTGTGGAAGTTTCCTGGTGTGGTGGTTGGGACTCGTGTTCTGTCTTGGTCAGTTTTGCAGTGACGCACAAGTAATTTGCTAAAATAATAAGATTCTGAAGATTGCTACTTGTTTCGGGTGATTTAGAGATTTGACGATGGCACGTTTCTATAGCATCATCACTCATTTGTGTTGCATCTTTAGTGGGTGAGAAAGGGGTAGAGGTAGAGCTAATAGTGACGTCCTTTTATTGAGTACTTAAAATGGGCCAGGGCCAGTGCTAAACAGTTTATGTGCACCATCTCATATAATCTTCACAGCATCCCCATTATACAGGTGGGAACTCTGAGGAGAGGAAGTCAGTTATGCATGGTCAGGTGGCATGGTTAGGACACCCTGGCTTGAGCTTTTAAGCAGTACTCTTCGTAGCTCTCCTCACCTGACTCACCAGGAACTTTACTTGACCCTGAGCACACCCCTGGGCACGTTTCAGGAACATAAAGGTCATCACCAAAGGAGAGCAAAGCTACGAACCGTGGAGCTACTGGACAGAGTCATGTTAAATTCTTGGCTAACAGATACTGTAGAGGATGATTTTGCTGAAATGTTCTTCTTTTTTTTTTAAATCAGAGTGACCAGGGAGCACAGGGAAATGCTGGTGAAACTGGCGAAACAGAACACCAACAAGGCCAAGGATTCTTTACGGAAAGTTCGTACCAACGCAATGAATAAGCTAAAGAAATCAAAAGACAAGGTCTCCGAGGACACCATTAGGCTCATAGAGAAACAGGTAACTGCCGCCAACAGATGTAGTAGTTACGTCTCTGACGCAGGGAACCACTTGTTTGTGTCTGAAGAGAGAAAAACTAAAACAATACCCCTGATTCTTCCATTGCTGTGATCAGGACTGATAGAGTCTCTGTTCTGGGCTTAGCCCTGGGGATATGGAAGAAGGGAGGGTGCTGTTGATGCTTTGCTAGGTCCCAGGCTCCACGCCGAACCCTTCATTTCTCCCCGTTGCTACAGAGCTGTGAAGTGGGTCGTGGGGAAACTGAGGTTTGGAGAAGGTAAATAACTTGCTCAAAGCCACACTGCTGGTAAGTGGTCCCAGTGGATCCCAACACAGGCAGACTAACTTAAGAGCCTGTTTGCTAATACTGTCGTGTGGTTGGTTGGGTGCTGACACAGAAGGACTTAACGGTGTTCTTCCTATGCTGAGTAGCGGCACTTGAACAGACCGCAGTAAAACATTGAGAGACTGGAGGAAGGTAGAATAACAACGCAAAGGTATGCTGTGTAAAAGAACGTTGTGCGGGTGGGTGACTGGTGTGAACAGTGGCTGGGACTTCGGAATGGGTAGAAAGGACACAGTGGCCAGTTCATGGAAGGGCTTGGAGGCCACGCTGAGCAGGTTGAACTTTAGCATGTCCAGAGACTCCCACACGGGCTGTGCCACTTTATCAGTTGTCTGATAAATGCTGCCTAACAGACCACCTCAAAACTCGGCGATTTACAATATCGGGCATTATTTCTTAGTCTCGTATCTGCTCAGCTGGGGGGTCGTGGTTCTAGGCTGGGCTTAGTGGGCTTGGCTCCAGATGTTGGATTGGGTTCAACTCTGCTTTATGTGTCTCTCAGTCTTCTGGAGTCAACAGTCTTCTCAGGGCATCTTTGCAACAGCAGATGCCAAGAGCGTAAGCCCAACCACTCAAGTACATTTTAAGCACCTGTTCTTGGTCCATCCCATTGGCCAAGTGAATCACATGGGCCAAGCCCAGTATCACTGAGACAGGAAAATATGTATATTCATGGAACTGCAGGGGAGGGAGTGAATATTTATAGAATAGTAGTCTAATCCACCACAGCATCACAACCACTTGAGGAGCTTATAAAAATACAGGTTTCTGGGGCCCTGCTCTCAGAGATTGAGTCAGTGAGTCTGGGGTGGGGCCTAGGGATCTGCATTAAAAAAAAAAATTTTTAATGTTTATTTTTGAGACAGAGTGAGTGGGGGAGGGGCAGAGAGAGAGGGAGACACAGACTCCGAAGCAGCCTCCAGGCTCTGACCTGTCAGCACAGAGCCCGACGCAGGGCTCAAACTCACAGACTGTGAGATCATGACTTGAGCTGGAGTCAGATGCTTAACTGACTGAGCCACCCAGACGCCCCATGGGATCTGCATTTTTAAATGCTCCTCCCGTGATTCTGATATAGTAACTCCCTGGCAAGATTTTTTCTTTTTTGCAGACCGTGGGGAGGTCATATCTGTGCTTATGAAAGATGACTATGGTGGCTGTGTAGAAGACAGATTGTAGGGGGCACGACTGGAGGCAGGGAAGCCAGGGGGGCTGTTACAGAAATCCAGCCAGGAAATGGTGGTCTGAACCTGAACCGGAACCGGTGGAATTAAGATAGGAAGATGAATTTACTAGTATTTAGGAGATAGAATAATGTTTAGCATAGTATAATGGGCTTGCTTAAAGTCTCTGCATCCACCATAGAATCATTATTTTAGGATGATTGAATGTGAGTGTGGGCAGGATGGGGAGTAAGGAGAGAAGAGGTTGGAAGCAAGGAATGCTGTTAGGGGGCATCTGGAGGAGGCCATAAATTAACCAATTGCTCTCCTCCTGGACCAGCGGTTAGAATGCCAGTTGTAGGCCGGCCTTAACCACCACCAAAGAAAAAGCTGGGCCTGGGCTCTGCTCCTGCATTTTCTGATATTCAGTATGGTTACCTAGGAATGTATATTTTTAAAAAGCTGCCCAGGTAATTCTGCAAAAGCAGACACAGAAGGTGATTAATTACCTAGAAGCCTTACGGCGTACCCCTGTGATGATACCAGAGTTAGATCAAGGGAGTTCTGCACTTGATGTCCTGTGACCCTGGGGACATTTCTTGACTCCTTGTAGTCCGTTTGTTCTGTAAAAAGGGATTTGTAATTCCTGCCTTAAAGGGTTGCCCTGGAGATGTTAGAAGCACCTTTAGAATATCCAACTCCTGGACTCTCAGAGCTCTCTTCTCACCTTCTTTGTGCCCTCTTCTTCTCTTTTTTCCCTGTACCAGCTAAAAGAGGCTCCTGGGTTAGGCTAGCCTTTCTGAGCACCCATCCTGCCTTGCAGGAGTCTGTCCCTGGCCCCACCTGGGCCAGCTCCTTGTCCATCCCCAGGAGAGTCTGTCTCTACAGTCAACACTAGACCTGAAAAGACCTGCTTCTTAGTGGTAGGCCTGTGGACCTCGGGAGCCTGCCAGGCACTCCTCCCTCAACAAGACTGGCCCTGTGCCTCAGGGACCAGAGCCTGTGTTCCCTGCAATGGGAAGAATGATCAGATAAGCAATACTCTTGATAAAACCCACTTGACAAAGTGGCTAGAAGCCTTCACACCAGCACCTGGCTTTTCACCTTCCTATTTAGACTAGATTTTTTTCTTCAATACTTACAACTGTTTACTATTCTTATTTTTCAAAATGAAGATAACTTTATTAGTTTTCTGATGCTAAGCTTATACATGTTTAATGTAATTTATTTTTTTAAAAATAAGAAGATAGTAATTGGAATCTCATCCCCCAGAGATGACCATTGTTAACATTCTAGTGCAGACCTTCAAGTTATCTCTGGAAAGGTATAACGTCATATTACAAGAGAAAGGATCACCGTGTATATACATAATATATCCAGTGCAAGAACCTTTATTATTTAAGATATTATCATTTAAATGTGAGTTCTTATCATTAGATTAATAGTTTATTGTCATATGGTTAAAAGTTTGAGTAAGAAAATCTTCAGGAGACAGGCTGGTGCACACTTTGTTTTATTCTTTTTCTCTGACAGAAGGCACTAATCTGGAGTTTTGGGTGTGTGTTTTTTGTTTTGGTTTTTTGAATAAGTGAGACAAGCTGATTGTTATTTTATCAAAGTTTGTAAAAATGTATTTGTTTACTTCGTTCTTGATTATTAAAGTGTAATGTATGCTCACTGTAGAAAATGTAGAGTTCAGAAGACTATTTTAAAACATGGGGGAAAAATCCACACCATAAACCCACATTGCAGAGACAACTGCTCTTAACATTTTGGAGTATTTCTGCTTTCCCTCTTTTTTGTTTTTTTTTTTTTTAACTACACAGTTTTTAACATGGCTGAGAATGTAGTATTCATACAGTTTTGTACTCAGCTTTTTATATTTTCTGTTTAGCATTAAAACCATTAGCATTTTCTCATGTCTTAAACAGCCATTTCTGATGGTTATGAAATAGTCTGTCTTGTGGTTTATACCATAATTCACTTTCATAAGCCTCTTGTTGGACATTTAGTTTGTTTAAACTTTTTTGTTATAAATAAGGTTGCAGTGAATATTTTTATACATAAATCTTTGTAGAGATGATTTCCCTAGGATAGAGTCCCAAGTGTGGAATTATTGCACAATAGGAATGCATATTTTTAAGATTCTTACTGCCTAAATCACTCGCAAGGTTTTTAGAATATGTATATTTTTAAAAATTTGTTGCCTTTTCTAATGCCTAACATCTGAACCCAGAATTTTTAGTGTGAGCTTGAAATGCTGCTTATCTTGGAAGTATTGCTTTTGTTTCTACACTCCACAGAAAAGATTAAGTTATTCTTTGTATAAATCTATACAACCTTTCTAAAATAATATAGCAATATATACCAAAATCCATACATTTCTGATTCAGTGGCTTAGGAATTTATCCAAAATAAAATTGTTGAGAATCTTACCTACAGAGGTATCTGTTGGAAATTGGAAACTGTCTAAATTTCTGACAGTGGGAAAATAAATTGTGTTACATCCACTTACTGGAATCTCTGTATAGAGACAGTTATAAAAAATATTTTGCAGATATGGTAAGTTTCTTTTGGAATTTATTTATTTAATATTTATTTTTGAGAGAGAGAAAGAGAGAGAGTGTGTCAGGGTGCGAGCAGGGAGGGGCAGAGAGAGAGGGAGACACAGAATCCGAAGCAGGCTCCAGGCTCTGAGCTGTCAGCCCAGAACCCGACACGAGGCTCGAACTCACAAACTGCGAGATCATGACCTGAGCCAAAGTCGGGCGCTTAACCAATTGAGTCACCCAGGAGCCCTGGAATTTATTCTTTTAAGGTAGGTTACATAACAATATTATAATATGACTCCATTTTTATAACAGAACCTTTCATGTACATAAAAGGATTGGCAGCTTAGGGGTGCCTGGCTGGTTCAGTCAGTAGAGCATGTGGCTGTTGATCTTGGGCTTGTGAGTTTGAGCCCCACATTGGGTGTAGAGATCACTTAAAAATAAAATCTTAAAAAAAAGGGTGGCATCTTATCCACTAGAGAATGTTGTTCATCATTTCAGGCAATGGGATTATGAGCAATTTCAATATTATTCTTTGTGGGACATTTTTTTGTATGTTCCAAAATTCTTTTGAGGTCAGATTTTTAAAAACTATGTTATAAAACTCTTCCTTCTTTGGTGTATAAAAATGGAAGGATTTGGTTGTGGGTTCTATCCCTAGAGTCCCTTCTGACCCCCACCCCCACCCCCACCCTCCCAGTCCTCAGCCCAGGCCAGCTCTGCTGAAGAAGGACAGGGGCCTGCCCTCCCGGGACTCTGACATCCGCCAGCCTGCTCTCTCACCTTTGCGTCAGTAAATGGGCCTGCCGAGCACGAAAGCACTTGGCAGAAACCACCAGTACATCTGGCCAAGATCTTTCACTGCCGTCTTTTTCTGAGGAGCTTGCTGCTCTGAGTGAGGCTGGGTGCTGGGGGCTGAAGGAGGGCAGGGCTCCTAGCGGACAGGACAGGCACGCAGGCAGGGGGCTGGACCAGGTGAGGCCCTGGGTGTTCCGACAGGCCTCGAGAAGGCTGACTTTACCCAGCCCGCCCCGGTGCGCCTTGTGCTCCCGCCATCCCCTTTCCTGTCTCTGCCTTCCCCTCTCCTGCACTAGAAGGGAGCAGATGTGGTGGCGGTAGGGTGATGGTGATGTGATCTCTATGAGGCAGTGTATTAAAACGGAAAGGACTCTTGCTCTGCCGGCAGTCAGGCCTGACTGACTCCCATCCCAGCTCTTTTACTTCTCAGCTGCTCAGGTTAGCGAACGGCTTCACCTTTCTGAGCTTCTATAAAGTGGGAGTAGTGGGTCTTATCTCCCAGGACTGGCGAGAAGACCAAAGGACATATATTAAACGCGGCTGGTGGGGTTGCTGGTCCTCGCTAAGCGTCCGCTATATTTGCCCGTCCCTTTCCTTTCCCCACCCTTTGAATGTAGAACTGGGATCGGCTGTTGGAGTGACCCTCACCCAGTTCCACTGGTGCCGGAGGGGTGGGGGGACTCCCCAGGGGAGTCGCGGCACCAAACTGGCAGTTGGGGTGGGTGAGTTCCTCACTCAGTCTCACCACTGACTTTCTGATGTGACCTTGGGCAGGAGAGTTAACATTTTGTGCCTTGGTTTACCTCTGTACAGTGGGGATAATACCTGACCCACCTGCCTTACAGAGGTTATGTGTGGTTGTTGGATTTGAATGAAATAACAGAGGACAAAGCCCCTTTGCATACTAAAGAACTGCTGTGCAACCGGCAGGTGAACTAATGAAATATTCACAATGTTTTAAAGGGAGATAATAACAGCATTTCATATGTTTTGAGGATCATGTGAAATATGCACAGGAAGTTTTTAGCCCAGTGTCTGACATGTAGTGATACTCAGTAAGAGGGAGCTGCTGGTGGCAGTGGGGTCATTGTTGGTGATCATTATCTTAAGTCTGACGAAGACAGACAAGATGAACTTGCAGCCTGACTGTCCCCAGGGGCACTTTGTGCCTACAATTTGGTAGAAAGTTAGTAAATATTTCCATGAATCGATTAACTTGAAGTCAGGAAATGATAAACTCAGAGTAACACAAGCCGATTTGCATAGCATATAAGCCGTTTACGCTGTGCCTGCATATCGATGAACGCGCTTAGCCCGTCACAACCACTCTGAGGAAGGGCCCAGCGTCCCCATTTGAGAGATGAGGAAAGCGAGGCTCAGTGACTTGCACATTGTTATCCCACCGAGAATGTAATCCAGCACCCACATTATCGCACTGTTACCCTAGGTATTCTTCCTCCCCCTGGTCCCCACTCTTGAACCCAAACTGCCCTCCACGCCATTTTCCCAGAGGAGCGTTGTGATGCTGGCTCCTGCCTTCCCAGGCTGCCGGCCTCCAGGCGCTGGAGTGCTGCGGGCACCATGCCACGCGTCGTGCAAGGTGGCCGCCCCGGGGGCGGGGGGGGGGGGCAGCGGGCAGAGCATCTAAAGAGTATGTGGCTGAGTGAGGAGGGCCCAAGCGGCCGTTTGGAGCCCAGCCGAGTGCCCGGCAGCCCCTGAAACGGTGCTTTCCCAGCTACAAACAAGCAGCTGTTGCTATGGTGAGAGCCTGGTTGTCTCCCTGCCCGGGGCCAGTTGCTCCAAATCCTTTTTAGTTTCTTCCCTTTCCACAGTGCATTTAGTTCCCAGTTCCTGGCCAAGGCCTGTGGTCTGCAAATAAAGATGTCAAACAGCTGCTGTGCCACTGAGCACACACATCCTGGGCCCCGTGCTGCCCCCTTCAAGGCTTCCTGCCTCGGGTCCCTTTTAGACGTGGGAGGGAAGCTGCCGCACTTACTAAGTTGTTTTGTGTTTCTCGTACTTATACCCTCACCGCGAGAAATAGACAGTCTTTGCCATTTTTAATGGCTGTATGTACTCATATGCTTCCCTGTTCTATCACTTTAGATTTTCTGACTTTTTGTTATTAAAAATAAAGCCTATATATATATATATATATATATATATATATAAAATATGTATTTGCATATAGAACGTTAGAAATTTTTTTCAGATTCCATTCATGTGGTAATTTCCCAGTGGAGAGATTTGGGGGGTGAAAAAATGTTACGGACATTTGCATCCACTTGAATTCTTTTCACTGATGTACGAGCTTATCCATTTTACCATAGCTTTCTGGAGTCGAATATTGTAATTAAAAACGACAACATCAGATTTTGTTAACTACAATAACTGAATTATATCTTATTTCCATTTGCATTTCTTCCGTGTCTGATGAATTTCCCAGGTTTGTTAACCAGATTTACTTCATCTTTTCTCAGGACTTCTTTTTTCTGCTTAAACTATTGGGATCTTAATATTCTTATCAATTAGTATGGGATTTAGATAGCAGAGTGTCTGAGGTGTAGGAAATTCTAGAGGGTCATTAAGTGACAGAGAAAGCTGGCTTCTCTGTATTCTATAATAATATTTAAGAATTTTGGGCTGTGAAATCAGACTACTCAGGATTCAATTTTGTCATTGCTAACTGAGCTGTGTATCCTGAACAAGTGATTCACTGCCCCAGTTTCCTCATCTGTGAAATGGGGATAATAATTGTATCTATTTCATGGGGCTGCTGTTAGGAATCAGCATGGTGCCTGAATAGTGTGAGGCTTTTGTCACCGTTACCGTTTCCCAGATCACTTCCTCATAGCTTTGGAATGTCTGTCCCCCTCTCCTTCGCCAGCCTCAGTTATCGGGCTGTCTCATTTTGTGTCCCTGCAGATCAGCCAAATGGCCGATGATACGGCAGCAGAGCTGGACAGGCATCTGGCAGCGAAGACCAAAGAACTCCTCGGATGAAAGCCCACCAGGGGCAGCAGTACTCCAGAGCCTGGTTTCTGCTGGAGCCCGTGGGTGGCACATTGGCACCCCTCTTCCCCGTCTACACCGAAGGCTGCCGTCTTGCAGTTGTCAGTGTTTGTGAGGCTCAGCCTTCCAGGCCTTCTGGTGGGGCACCCAGACTTGTTCCTTCTCTTCTTCCTGCTCCCTGTCCACCCCATTCTGCCCTGGCCCTCTGCCATGGGTGGCCCTCAGAGAGTATCTGTTGCTGACAGATGGCCTCTACTTCAGGCATTTGCCCTGATCGTGACATTGCCAAGCAACTAGGACTATTGACAGGCTTAGCCCGTCTGTTTCTCATCTTGGGAGCCTCCTTCTCAATTAGTCAGGCCCTGTCCCCAACTTTGAACTCTGGGCTGGTGTGGGCCTTCACCTGTGACTGGATCCCTTCGCCAGAGGCCCGTTCTTACGTAACAGTAAAATCAAAATAAATTGTAAAGAATAACAACCACAAAGGAACGGGTAGAGTCAATCCGGATTAATGTTCCCTAAGGACCTTTACGGAAAGCCACCAGAACAATACTTTTGCCTCTGAGTCATCTTCACACATGCTTTTTTCTCTGCCTCGACCGTTCCTCCGCTGCTGACCTACCTGGCCAGTCCTGTTCATCCTTCACGTCCCTGCTTGGGTACCACTTGCTCCGGGAAGTCCTCCTCATTCCCCCAACCTAGGGCTCCTATTATTGGCTCTCAGGACTGTCTACTGCTTTGAATTGAACCTTTTTGATACTTAGTCTCTAGATCTTCATTTTCCTCAGATCTTGGCATAATGTCTGGAACATAGTAGGCATCGAGATGTGTTGTGAATGAATTGCACAGAGTAGTCGCTCAACAAATACTGGCTTCTTTTCCCGTCCTTCCAATCATAACACCATCATTCTGTCATTTTCCACTCTTGCCTTGCCTTTGTCCTCAGCATTTACTTGGTGATGAGATACCTTTCCCCCAGGGCCCGCCTGTTGTTGACAGACAAGTGGTTTGTTGTGGCTCATCTTTGGGTGCTGGGTTGTTAGGTTTTTTCTCCAGTAAACAATCGATTGATTCTCCATAATAATTAATCTTCCTTCCTTCCTTCTTCTTCCCTTTCCCTTCCCTTCCTTTCCTTTCTTGCTTTCCTTTCTCTCATTCATAATATAGCCGTCATGAGTTAGATGCAGTTCTAGGCAATATCTTTAATCTTCATGGTACACTTGTGAGATGTGTATTCTCTCCACTTTTCAAATAGAAAAACTGAGAATGGGGACTTGAGAGTATTGGGTAACTTGCCCAAAGTAATAAGCCTAGCAAGTGATAGAAGGTTCCATTCTTCACTGTCAGTCTCATTTTACCAAGAGGGAGGAGCTCAAAAGAGGTCAAGTTTCTTGCCGGGGGTTGTTACACAGCTAGCAAGTGGCAGAGCTGGGATTCAAACTGAGGCCTGATCTAAAGCTTGTGCTCTGCCCACGCATCCTGCAGCCTTCATAAACATTTATTGAGCACACTGTGTATCAGGTGCTGTGCTACATGCTGGGAATGCAAAAATGGGTAAGGTGTGACCTCTGTCTTTGAGGGGTGCACGGCACACTGGACTGTCTCAGGTGGAAGGTAGGAAGTCCATTCCAGTTTTGTCTGCCTTTCGAGTGGCCCCCCTTGGGCAGCAGCCAGGCCTGGCCGCACTCCTTCGAAGCAGCACCCAGCTTCCCTTTGCTGTCTGACTCCTCTCATATTCTATCCCTTGCGGGAAGTCTGCTCTTCTCCCGCTGCTTGTACTAGTGGAGCACACTGTGCACAGCCAGTGGGGGTTCAAGGTCAGAATCAGGTCAAAAATGAAAGAAGCAAACACAGTCTCCTGCCCCGCTTACCTGTCCTCGGTCCAACCCCTCTCGCCAGCCCTGAGTGGCCATCACACGATCGGAAGTCAGCTGAGGGAAGAACAGGGATGGAAATAGCAATCGAGGAGCCTTTTTTGGGGTAAGCCACATGGCGGGGGCATTGCAGCAGCCTTTCGTGAGTGGCCGAAAGCCCCCACTCCTAGCAAATGTGCTTCTCAAAGATGCAGGATTTTTTAATAAACAGAGGAAATGATAAATTATGTTGTAACTCCACTCCAAAGGCATTTGGTTCTTAACAGCCAAATCCTCTGTAGTCTTTAAATAAACAAAAACTTATTTGGTGAACAGACAGGGTTGTGGGGGGAGGTTGGAAAATGAAAGATTTTCTGTACTTGGGTCCCACATGTCAACAATTTCTCTCCTGTGTGTATGTTGGCCAAAGCTGTATATCATGATAAATGAATAAAGGAAAACCTCCAGCCCAGGGCAGTCAGACGGCTCAGCAAATGGCTTTCAGCTGATTGCTCTATTTTAGCTGACATTTATCAAAGAGTTTCTCTGTTCCTCTGTGTCAGGGCTGCAATGGTGGCAGGGACGAGAACGGGACTACCTGTTTGGATCCGCTGAGTAATGAGTAATGCTGGAGCAGTGCTTTCTCCCTCTCCCCTTCCTTGAGCCTCTTTCTCTCAAAAGGAAAAGCTGGGTATGGAAATCCCTTCCCTTGCCAGAAGAATTAACCACCTCCTCTGTTCAGTTAAACTGCTTCCCAAGCCCATGAAAATGACAGGCCAAAGAGAAATTGAGAACTTTTGTCCTATTTATTTATTTTTTTCTTTTTTGCATGTGTGTGTGTGTGTGTTGGAAATTACAAAAGAAACTGGGATGTAAAAAGTTAAAAGAGAAACTTCTTGTAAGTTCCTAATCTCACTCCCCTTTGACAATTAGATGTATATCCTTCCGGATCTTTCTCTATACGTACATAATTTTTTAACTTATTTTGAGAGAGAGAGAGCGCATGCACAAGCTGGGGAGGGGCAGAGAGGGAGAGAGAGAGCATCCTAAGCAGGCATTGTGCTGTCAGCACAGCGTCCAACACAGGGCTCAATCCCATGAACCGTGAGACCATGACCTGAGCTGAAATGAAGAGTTGGACGCTTAAACAACTGAGCCACCCAGGCACCCCCATACATAATTTTTAAAAAAGCAGGAAAGGGAACTATTCTGTTCAGACTCTGAAGCTTGCCTTTTTTTTTTTTTTTAGACTCAACAACACATCATGGCCATCTTTTCATAGGTGAACATAGAGATAGAGTTCACTCCTTTTTCGTTGCAATGCAGTATTCCATAATACAGGTATACCTGAACTGACTTCACTGTTACCCCCATGATATTTAAAAAAATCATTTCAAATGCATTGGACGGTGTTTCTATTTAAAGGTGATTTGCCGTGGGGGGGGGGGGCCTGGGTGGCTCAGTCGGTAAAGCATCCAACTTCAGCTCAGCTCATGATCTCGCAGTCTGTGAGTTCGAGCCCCACATCGGGCTCTGTGCTGATAGCTCAGAGCCTGGAGCCTGTTTCAGATTCTATGTCTCCCTCTCGCTCTGACCCTCCCCCGTTCATGCTCTGTCTCTCTCTGTCTCAAAAATAAATAAACGTTAAAAAAAATTTAAGATGATTTTTATTTGTTTTTTGAGGAAAAACAACCCCCATTCTAAGTTTATCTGTTTTGGTGAGTTTTACCTACCCTTCCTCAACCTCAGACTAACATTTATTGAATGCCTATTGTAGACGAGGTACCATGCTGGACACTTTACATGTGTTACTACATTTAAACTTCTGAACAATGCTAGCTGGTATATTATCTCTGTTTACGTAGGTCAAAACTAAGGTTCAGAATGGGCATTTAATTTGTCCAAGGTCACACAGCTCGCAAGTGCCAGAGTGAAGTCTGAAACTCAGATATGACTTTGAAGTAGGTTCTTAATCCGTGCACTTCAGTTCATAAGTCTTCACCAAACACTTATTCGAAATTCACTCAGCACTGCTCTAGGCCCCAGAGGTGATAGAAGAGAAGCAGAAAACTCACTTTCATGAAAACAATTAGCTATTTCTAAGAAAGGCCCACGTTTAAAGCTGTACAGGACGTGGCACGTGGTAAACACTGAAGGGTTGGTAGCTCTAGGGGAGGCAGTAAAGATTTATATTTACATAATTCTACCTCACCTGTTTGGCAGAGTCCTCTAGAACTTGGAAGAGAAGCAGTGAATGAGCGGAAAGACCACCAGCCGTGAATAATGGTAATAATGACGGTCATAGTATTGGTGGCACCAGTAACTGATACTGGCTGATACTTTTAGTTCTTTTTTTTTTTTTTTATTAAAAATTTTTTTTTTTTAGGGGCGCCTGGGTGGCGCAGTCGGTTAAGCGTCCGACTTCAGCCAGGTCACGATCTCGCGGTCCGTGAGTTCGAGCCCCGCGTCAGGCTCTGGGCTGATGGCTCAGAGCCTGGAGCCTGTTTCCGATTCTGTGTCTCCCTCTCTCTCTGCCCCTCCCCCGTTCATGCTCTGTCTCTCTCTGTCCCAAAAATAAATAAAAAACGTTGAAAAAAAATTTTTTTTTACATTTATTTATTTTAAAGAAACAGAGTGAGACAAAGCGTGAGCGGGGGAGGGGCAGAGAGAGAAGGAGACACAGAATCCAAAGCAGGCTCCAGGCTCTGAGCAAGTGGTCAGCACAGAGCCTGATGCGGGGCTCAAACCCACAAACTGTGAGACTGTGACCTGAGCCGAAGTCGGACGCTCAACCGACTGAGCCACCCAGGCGCCCCGATACTTTTAGTTTTCAAAGTGCTTCTATATCCTTTAACCCCACTGAAACCACTGAGTGAAGCTTTGCAGTTTCTTTTGCTCTAATATGTGGTCAGTTTCCGCGATGTGCATTAAAAGGAAGTGTCTCTGTTTGGGGGGTACAAAGTTTGATACGGACACAAGAAATGCAGTTCATAGATTATACTGTTTAGGTTTTCTGTATTATTTTTTTGGCCTTTTGATGCGTCTGGGACTGAAAGTCGTGTGTTTCAGTCTCCCGTTGTTAGCATTTGTATTTCTTCTCGCAGTTCCCATAATTTCTGTGCTGTCTGAATGCCCAGATGGCCTGGCTCTTCTGTCATCTTCATGTATCATTCATTCAGTGCTTGGGAGTCTGAGTTCTGTCTTGTCCTCTATCAAGATCACAGCCCCTGCTTGCTTTTTGTTTATGTTTGCTTGCTGTGTCTTTCCTATTCCTTTATTTGTAGTCTTTCCAAATCACTGTTTTAGATTTAGATTTCTTAGAGTTGGGTTTTGTTCTATGAAGCATTCTGAAACTGCTTTTAAAAATTATCCTCATTTTTAATTGATAAGATACCCATAACATAAAATTTGCCACCTTAACCATTTTTGAGTATACAGTTCAGTAGTAGCATGTACATTCACATCGTTGTGCGGTGTGGAGATCTCCAGAACCCTCTTCAACTTGCAGGACTGAAGCTCTCTACCCATTAAACAACTCGCTCTCCAGCCCCTGACAACCACTGTTCTACTTTCTGTCTCTACGAATTTGACTACACTGAGTACCTGATAAAGTGAAATCCTACGGTATTTGACCTTTTGTGTCTGGCTTATTTCACTCAGCACAATGTCCTCAAGGTTCATCCACATTGTAGCAGCTGTCAGAATTTCCTTTCTTTTTCAGGCTGAATAGTGTTCCATTGTATATATAGTAAAAACCTAGGATTGTGAGCAACCTGTTCTGTGAGTGTTCCACAAGACGAGCAAACATTTCTAATAAATTTTAACTTGATAAACGAGCGATGTCTTGTAATACGAGTGGTACGCAATGCTGAATGTCACATGATCACAACTGAGCCAAGGGTTCTTGAAATTCGCTTTTCTCTACAAGTGCTTTGGAATATAAGCATGTTTCTGGAACAAATTATGCTTGCAGACCAAGGTTTTATATACAGTAAACCCTTGATCTACAAGCATAAAAGAAACTCCTTTTCTTTCAGTAGGGGACCTTAACTCATTCACACTTACTGATAATACTGAAATGTTCAGTAGAACCCTACACTTGCCCTTTGTTTGCATGCAGTATTAACACTGGGTGATTTGGTGTCTAAACCCTTGGCAGATTAGGGTCTGGGTGTTAGGTTGGGGAGAAGGGTTGCTTCTGCAGAGAGGAGGCTCACTGCTTGTCGAATGAACAAATAAATGACTATCCCTGTCTCCTATATTCCTTTGTTCTGGTCTTTGTTTTAATTCATCACGTGCTGTTGGGTTAACTCACCCTGAGACGTAGCCTTCATTACACCACACCTCTGCTCCACACCCGTCAACGGCGCCCTGTTGCCTGCTGAATTGTGTACAGACTTCACCCGGGCAAGCAGTAACTTCTGCCGTCTAAACCTCTGTATCTCTGCAGTGGTGATGCACCTCTCACAGCCACCCTAAGGCAACTGGTGCTTAAGCTCAGTGGAATTATTACCTTTTCTTAATTTTTGTGCCGCTTTCTTCCTCCGCCATGTCTTGTCTTAGGCTGTTTGCCTGCTATGCGCACCCTTAGGTCACTGCCCCACCCAACAGGCACATTTTGTCCAGCCTTCACAGCTCTTGGTCCCACATCCTTGCACCAACTCATTCATTTCTCTATCTTGATGTTTCTCCTGATCCCTAAATGTGTGTATGCCTGTTGACCTGCGTATGCCTCAAACACCACAGACTCAACCGGCCCCATCTGGAATACGTGTCCCCGCCAGACCCACTCACTGTCCTGTGTTGTCTCTCGGAAATGCCTTCGCTATCCCTCCAGGTGCCAAGCCAAGACATTGGGAGCCACCTGTGCCTCCTTCTCCCTCACACTCTCATCCAAGAAGTCACCAAGTCCCATCAGTTCTGTCTTCAAACTGCACATCGCCGAGTGGTGCGTACTGGGAACAGAAGTGTCAAATGTTTCAGGCTGGCCTTGCCTGTGTCTCTGGCCTTCCTCAGAGGCAGAACACCACCAGCCCTAGATAAGCCTTGTGTGAATCCCTGGGAAGAAAGTTCCTTGCTCTTTTAACTCTTTGCATTCCCTGACTAGCACAGAGCTTGGCTCGGAGCAGCTGTTAAGGAGATGTTTGTCCAATTGTAATGGGCCTGCCTGGCCTTGAATACAAATGAAGTCAATTTCCATCAGTAACCCAAAGTTTCTCTAATTACTCTCACCTGCTTGCTCAGACCTCCAACCTCATCTGCTGAGTCGGTCTCCAGAGTTTCTGGGCATCTAGAGGCTGCCTCCCATGGTGTCCACGGTCACTGGTGTCTACCCTGTGCCTCTCCTGCCCAGGCTCCCCCTCGCCGGCCTCTGCAGCCATCAAAGCCACTTGGAGCTTCGCCTTTGCTCCTGTTGGCAGTGTGGGTGTCTGGGACCAGAGTGCCGGTTCCTGGGCTTGGGGTGCCCGAGCCAGCTAGGTGGGGTCCTCTTCAGAGGCAGGGGAAGGTCTTCCCAGTCCCAGCCCCCCGTGGCCCCTGCAAAGCAGCCTTGCTGGGGTTTAAAGCCCTCAGGCCTCCCACCACTGTGGCTCCTTCTCAGGCCGGTAGAACCCCTGACGTGTGGCTCACAGCTGGTGGCTGGGTGCACGTGCCTTCTCTCCCTAACAGGCTCTAGCCTCAGCCCATGTTGCCCCCTCTTTGCAATAAGAATAATAGTGGCTAACAAGTCCTGGGACTCTGCTATGTGTGAGGCGACCCTAGAAGGCTAGTTATTATTTTGCCCATTTTACAAATGAGGAAAGCGAAGCACAGAGGAGGTGAAATTGTTCAGAGGCCCCCAAGACCAAAGGAAGGCATGAAGTGCAGGGGGCCTGGTGTCTGACCCCCAGCCGGGCAGCTTCAGTAACTTATTTCAGGGAAGAGACCAGAGGGGCTAGAGTGGCCAAGGAGTCCTGTCCCAGCTTTCCCCTTTGTGCCCGCGGTAAGGGTGTCTCCACTTCCCCAGGGGGCGCAAGGAGGGGCTTGCTCAAGCAAGATCCGTGGTTTCCAACGGGTCTGGGCCCCCAAAATATCTTCACCCATTTGAGGCAGAATAAGTAAAATAAAGGCAATGTTGGGGCGCCTGGGTGGCGCAGTCAGTTAAGGGTCCGACTTCAGCTCAGGTCACGATATCGCGGTCCGTGAGTTCGAGCCCCGCGTCGGGCTCTGGGCTGATGGCTCAGAGCCTGGAGCCTGCTTCCGATTCTGTGTCTCCCTCTCTGTCTGCCCCTCCCCCATTCATGCTCTGTCTCTCTCTGTCTCAAAAATAAATAAACGTTAAAAAAAAATTTTAAAAAAGAGGCAATGTTGCAAATGTTTACGTAAAATTAATTCCTTTGGACTATTGCATATTGTTAGATCTTGCTCTTCCTACTTCTGCTTTCGGTGTTAAAATGCTCTATTATGGAAGGATAAGAAGTTGGTGAGTCTTTAAAAAAAATTCCCATTTAGAAAGAATAACAGTCACCTTCTGCTGATCCCCTCCATTTTATTATTTTTAACTTTACAGATGCATGAATCCCAAAGTCTGGTAGCTGTGGGACCTCACGCCTACTGCCGCCACTGACCTCCTGAGGCTGTCATCCAAGGGAAGCTGGAGCTGTAACCAGGGAGCGAGGCAACAGAGGGAAGCGGTTTGACCTGTGTGGGTGTCAGGGACCCAGTGGGTGAGCAAGAGATGGGGCAGGGGTTAGAAACAGGACAATAGTCAATCAGGAGGGTTCAGAGACCCACAAGGAGGAGGGACGGATAGGGAGAGGTGAGTCAGAGAGAGGAGAGGGAGACAGAGACAGAGGCAATGAAGAGACAGAGACACGACATGAAGGCCAGAGGGAGGGAGAAAGAGGCAGAATCAGAGAGACAAAGACACACACACACACGCACGCGTGCACACGTGCACATACACATACAGGCACAGAGTCCGCAGGTAGTGACAGAGAGGTGGAGATAGTCAGAAAGAAACAGAGGGTGAGAGTGAGACTGTCATCCCAAAGAGATATTCTGAGACACCTAGAAGGAGAGACACTGAGATAGAGACAGAGACACAGAGGGAGATAAATACACGCGAAGAGAGAACACGACAGAAATCCAGGGGGAGAAACACAGAGGCAGTTAAGACAGGAAGAAAGGAAGGAAAGAGAGAAAAGAAAGAGAAAGAACAGAACAGAAAACCAGGAGGAGACACATGTAACCAGAGCTGGAGACCGAGTGAGGCAGAGGGAGGCGTGGGGGGAGAGCGAGCTATTGAGCTGGTGGCCGCACAGCCCCCCAGACGGCCGGCCAGCCCCGTGTGTGCAGGGTGTGGGTGGAGGAAGAGACTGCACCAGCCCGGGCCAGGGCTGCAGGGACCAGATAAGGACGCCTGCCAAAGGAAAGCGGGGAAGGAAAGACGTTTACAAATCCCCCCCGGGGGGAGAAAGCCAGGGAGGCTGCCCCAGGCCTAGAGAACAATGGGTACTTGACTTCAGTGGGTCATTAATGAGACAATTAATGGAAAGAGTAACAGAGGCCTCCCCAGGGAGGACTCAGAGGGTGGATGAGTGGAATTATTGTGGAGGGCGGTTCTAAGGTCGGGGGGTGGGGGGTCTGTCCCCACACTCCCAGATGTCCAGCATGCCAGTGGCAGATTCCTGGTCTGGGGCTTGGGGCCTCCCTCAGCTCTCCACGCATGCCCTGTGCTCCCTCCACCCTGGACCCTTGCCAGCCCCCCTTTCCTATTCCCGTGCCTTTGCTGCTGCCGCTTCCTCTACCTGGAATGTCATCCCTTGATTATCTCCATCTATGGAAACCCTGCCCACTCCAGGGGTAAATAAGCGTGGCACATCCATAGATGCCCTGCTGAGGCAGAGCCACATGTTTGAATAAGAAGAGAGCCCCAGAAACATAATGGGCCGTGGAAAAAGCAGGCAGAGTCAGAGATACGGTGTGACGCCCCTTACGTAAACTAGGAGGGCACAAAATAATTTTTTAAAATTATTCCTGGTTCCATTTTGCATTATACATTCATTTTTTTAAGGGAGGGTTGTGAAGAGATTCTTAACCAAATTCATAATGGTGATTGCCACTGGGGATTGGGGGAAAAGCTTACAGGTACCCGAAAGACATCTCATATATGTGGATAGAAATGAAAACTTGACCAAGTGTTAAAATTTGGGGTTGTGAAAATAGGAGTGGTTGTTCCTTTGTTCTCTGGTTTTGTCTTAAAATTTTTTTTCCAGAGAGAGACATCTTAGCTCTCCCCTAGACCCAGCTGAAGGCCATTCCTGCAGGAAGCCTTCCAGGAATCCATCCACCAATCAGATGTGGTCTCCCTTTTCCCTGGCATCAGTCTCTGAAGGCTCAAAGCGCTTTCCTTCTTGTGTTTCCCTTTGTGATGTTCATAGACTGTCTTCCCCACTGGACAGGAGCCCCTGGAGGACAGGGACTTCCAGCACCAGGCCGGCTCAGAGCCCGTGCCCAGGGGTGTCTGTGAGACTGAACCTAGCTCTCCCATCCACCACCGTGGGAGGCAAACCACCAAGGCTCTGATGACATCTTAGATCCAATACCCACAAATCAATTTTGGGGAGAGAGGGGTGGGCTCCTGAAATTCAAAGCATTCCTTCTAGAATGGGGATCTGGGGAGGGGGCAGCTGCTACCCAGAAATGTTTAGGAGGTCTTGTTTGCTGTGACCAGAAAATAACCTGGTCCTAGTTAACTAGTGTCTGTAGCACCGTGGCTAAGAAAACCCAACGTGGTCCCAGCTAGTTCCCCCTCCCTAGTGAGGTAGAGAGGCATTTAGCTCCTCCCACTCAAATCTACCTGTTAAAAGAATCCCTATTCCACTGGCCCCCAGTGAATGCCAGTTGCTGGTAAAATGGAGCCGTTGTAGAGGTGGAAGGAGGGAGAAGGACCAAGTGCTTGCCCACCCATCCAGGCAGGCGTGGCCCGACCCTAACAGCAGAGCCCATCTCCTGAGCACTTCGAACTCCAGGCTCTGCCCTGAGATACAGTATCTAATCTGATTCTCACAGAGCGCCTGCTCCTCCAAGTTGGACTCAGAAAGTCTAAAGGACTTTCTCGATGGCCCTTAAATGGTGAAACTGGGACTCTAGTCTGACCTGGTTGGTAGGTGGAGGGGATGTCTCTGGTGTGGGCGGTGGGGCTGCATAGCTCTCCTTACTTCTAGGCCACTCCCCCCGCCCCGCCCTTTCTGTTTGTTTTTGAAGGTAGTTTCTTGGAATCTGTTGTACAGGGGTCTAGGGTGGCCAGAAGCCCTGGAGGACACTAGTGTGCCAGTGCCCTTACCCCCACAGGAAGGAGTCAATAGCTGGGAGGAGACTGAGGCACAGAGAGGGAAGAATGCATCTCTTAACCGCAGAACACATGAGTGGTAGCGCTGGGACTTGAACTCGGATTTCCTGACTGCCTCTGGCTCCCCTGGCTGTCCGTGTAGCAGGGCAGACCTCTCCACAGGATTTTCAGTCTGCTGGGCTTTGTGGTATCATAATGTCGTCGTGGGACATAAGACTACAGAGTTTGGGGAGCAGGGAGAGAACTTAGAGATTGTCTCCTTCGGCTCCCTGTTTGCAGTGATGGGGAATTTAAGCCCCAAAGAAGGCAAATGACTCACAAGGCCTTTTTGATGTCAGGAAGTCCAGGCCAAAAAAAGCAGCCTCATGATCCACAGAATCTCTTGGATTCTCAGAAGCTATTGACTCCAACTTTAGAACGCATTTTCATAATAGGGGACTTGGGGGGCGCCTGGGTGGCTCAGTCAGGTAAGCGTCCGACTTCAGCTCAGGTCGTGATCTCACGGTTCGTGTGTTCAAGCCCCGCATCGGGCTCTGTACTGACAGCTCGAAGCCTGGAGCCTGCTTCGGATTCTGTGTCTCCCTCTCTCTCTGCCTCTCCCCTGCTCATGCGCTCTCTCTCTTTCAAAAATAAATAAACGTTAAAAAAAAAAAGAAAAGGAAATAGTAGGTAACTTGGTAGGCAAACCCAGAGCAGATTGGAAATTATAAATTAGAATGTGGGGAAAGGCAGCTTACACTCAGATGTCTGCTGAATGCTGAATGCCTGCCTGCCTGCCTGCATGGATGAATGAAGGAATGAATGAATGAATGGCTGCCCTCACCTGGTTTCCCTTCCTCTGCTCCATCTCTTGCTGTCAGATGAATCGTCTTAAAATAGCCTTTGTCATGACTTGGACTTGCTCAAAAGCCCCTGAGATCTCTTCATTCCCTCCCTGAAGAGCATCCCAACCGGTCTCTATTCCTCCATAACGGCCCCTCTGACCCGTCCTCTATATGGTGACAAAATGCAAATCAGGCTGGTCCTCTTCAGAGGCTCCAGGTCACCTCCAGGAAAAAGCCCCACATTCTTACCACAAGGTCTTAACTGCAAGGTTTGACTTGGACCGTCCTTTCAACCGCATCTCACGCAAGGCTGTCCCTTGCTCTGGTTCCAGGAGGCTCTGGCTCTTTCTCAGGTCCCCATAGATGCGGTCATTTCAGGGACTGTATGTGCCATTCCCTCCTCCTGGGGCACTCCAGACCACCCCCCCCCCCCCCCCGCCTGGCTGGCTTCTATCCACCCTTTAGCTCTCGACCTAATCTCACTGCTTTTTGGCAGCGTTCCCTGACCTCCCCAGCTTGGGTCCATACCCTCCGCCTGCTGTTCCTGCAGTCACTGGACTGAATGGGATACCACAGTATCCCATTTGGTTATATGTAAACGTCTTCAGTGTCCGCCTCCTGCCCAGACTGTGAGCTCCGAGGGGGCAGGGGCTGTGTTGTTCATCAAGGTACTGTGCACCCAACAAGTATTTGCTGAATGATTGAGTCAATATGTTTGGCTGCCCACCGAAATTGATTTATTCATGCCACATTTATTGAGCATCTACTAAGTGTCAAGCCTGGTTCTCCACAATCCACAGTGGTAAACAAACTACCGTAGAGTCCCTGCCCTCATGGAGCTCACAGTCTGCTTGGAAGAGGCAGACATTAAAACGATGAAGAAATAACACAATGCCAGGCATAGCTAACTGCTATGAAGGAAAACAAAGCAGGGGTAAGGGTGGAGCACTGTGTGTGTGTGTGTGTGTGTGTGTGTGTGTGTGTGTTTGGTGGGAGTTGCCAGTGTAGACAGAGCAGTCAGGGAATGCCTCTTGGAGGAGGTGGCATTTCAGAGATGAACCAGGGCTCCTGAGAAATACAGCCTCTCTCCCCTACTTGGGCTGGCTGGACCCCAGGTGTGTCCAGGTGTGACAGTCCCAGATATGCAAACCCTCCGTGCCTCCCAGGGCAGGAGCCAGGAACCCAGATGGGGCCTTTGGTGAGGCTTCTGAAGCGGGTGTGAAAGCCCAAAGCCGCTCTCCACAACAGCCGTGATTGGGCTCTTTCTGCGTGGCGATTGCTTTGTGCACAGAGGACTCGGCTGATTGTGGCCGGTCGATTGGCACCCACAGACCACGGCCGCCAGGGTTTACCTCGCACCCCCAGCGCCGCGGCGGGCCGTGTGCAGCGCGCCAGCCCAATCTCGCCTCCTATATTCAGAGTTGATTAGACGCTATTTCTGCCTGGATTTTCAGAAGGCTCAAGAGCTTTTTTAATCACTACAGTGGCTCATTACGGTTTTGCAGTGACACTCATGTCCTTCAGTTCTCTTCTCAGATTAGATTCTATAGTCAGATGAATATTGGATGATTTCATTACATACAAATGCAATCAACAGTTTTGCATAAATTTCTTCTCTTTTCTTGAGTTTCAATTGACCCCAGCACCCGTGGTGGCAGGCACGATCCACATGCAAATGAGCTGGGTTTGCAGCCGGAGAGGGGCCGGGAGGAGGCGGGCACTTGCACCAGCCCAGGGAGGGAGCAGGCCTTGATTGCTCAGGCTTTGGGAGAGGGGCCCTGGCAGAGGGGGGTGCCGCCCAGGGGGCAGCTTCTATGGCTGAGGCAGGGCATCTCCGTTCAGGATGGTGTTCCTGCAGGTGAACTAGACGCAGGGATGCTCAGGGTCAGGCAGGCTTTCTGGGCAGGGAATGGAATGTGGAGTGACAACCCCCGCAGCTAGGCCCAGAGCAGTGTCTTGGGACCGTGGCTCCTTAACAACTGGTGTGGATGTATTTCAAGATTTCAACAACTGGTAGGGCTTTAGCAGAGCATTTGTGCTGAATGTTAGCTCAATAGCAAATGCTATTGTTTTATTGTTATTATTATTATTATTATTGCCCTCATAGTCATCATCGTGGGCTTGAACTATGTATGGCCAGCAGGACTCAAAAGCCAGCCAAGGCAGGTAGGAAAGTTGGGAGGCTGGGCAGCTGCCCTTCACCATTTTCTCGATTTCTTGCCTTCTTTTTTGGGTGGAGAGGCGGTATGTTCTCAGAATTGGGCCTCAGAAAGCTCCTGATCCTTCCTTTATATGGTGACAGAATCCTTTCTACCACATTCCTGTGAACAGGTATAGAAGCTCTTGCTTGTTCTCCCCTGGGGATGAGGAGCTCCCTCCCTGAAGAGAGCCTCTTCCTGCTTTCTCAGCTCCTTGCTGACCAGGTGCTGTCCATGAGCATGAACCTTCCCATCCCTGACCCTGTGATCTGGGCCCAGAGCCCACCTCTGCTCCCTTGTGTCACTCCCTGAGGCCAGCATTTGGGACCGTGCTATGCTGAGTCACCTTTCCTAGGGCTGGTCTTCTCAATTCCTGCAGCTTTTCCCAGGAGGTAGCCTCCAGCCTCACATCTGGGTCTGTCTTCAATACCAGGCACGAGGCTGGAGGGTATGGGGGAAGTAAGCTGTGTGTGGTCACGGGACCCAGGGCTGACAGCTATGCACCTCACGGTGGGGGGCGGTGTGGGGGGGTGGAAAGGATCCCGATGGAGACATTAGACCTGAGGGGCTGTAGGACAGGGGTCTGTGCAGCCCAAACCTCGTTTCCTTCAAGCGGTTCTTTACTAAAGCTCCCCATGTAAACAGAGTGGAGATCAGGGACCCAGACAGAGACACATGGATGCACAAGTAGTCAGGGACCCATCGGGGATGTGACTCAAGCTCCAGTCATCATCATGGACACAGCCGAAGCCCGAGGTGAACAGCCACAGCCATGGGTATGAAGAGACACAGCTGTGCTGCCGCCAGCCCAGGCTCAGGCCCCTGCCCATCACTGACCTCAGCTCTAGACTGGGGTCATAGACGTCCAGGAATCTGAACGGAAGCAGGGGTACCTGGTATTGCTCCCATGCTGCTGGTGGGACCACTGAGGTCCAGAGAGGGAAAGGTGGGACTGAGAGCCACGCAGCATGGATGCTGGGGCCTCCTGGTGCAGGCCCTGAGGACCATTCTGCTTTCTGCCTCCTCGCAGCCTCCCCAGGCTCCTCTCCCTGCTTACATCTCTGTGCTTTTCCGTCCCCCGTCTCTCCCGCCTCTATCCCTGAGTCTGTCTGTCTCTGTCCCTTCCTCTCCTTTCTCTCTCTCTCTCTCTCTGCACCTTGCTCTCCCCCTTCCCTCTCCCCATCTCTCCGTGACTGACTGCCAGTTCTCTCTGCCAGCTCACTTTTACCCCCAGCTGCCTGAGGTACCAGAGCTGGCCTCTGTCTGGGATTGGTAGATCTGAGACCACAGGGCTGCCTCACTTAGAGCTGTGGCCCCTGGAAGGAGGAGCTGGGGCTGGGGGTGGGCTTCTGAACTTTCTGGAGCCTTCCTGCCGTGGCCATTCCTTTTCCTGTTCTGCTCAAGGAGAGCAGGAAAGCAGCCACCACAGACCTATTCTCACACTGGCCTGGAAAAGCGGGGCTGGGAGGTGGGCGGGGTGGAAGAGGATTCCCATTGACTCCTCATGCGGACTGGGATGATCCCCACAAGATCTGGTCGTGGGGCTGGGTCCAGACCTGCTGCCGTGTGTGGCAGGCTCCCCACACAGAAGCTCCCCTCCTGCTCATCTCCCTGTAGAAGCTGTTCCCTGAAACCCAATCAAAATCTGGTCCCCACCCCCTTCCCACCTCCTCTGCTTTCCCTACTCAGCTCTCACTCACCCCAGCACATGCAGGCCAGAGAGGAAAGAGCTGGGCTTCAGAGGCTGGCAGGTCTTTGCCACATGCTAGCTGGGTCATCTCAGGAAAGTGACAGAACCTCTCTGAGCCCAGTTTCCTCCTCTGCAAAATGCAGTTAACACTCCTTCCCTTGCAAGGCTGGCATGGGCACCGAGTAAGTTACATGAAAGTACCCGGTGCAGACTGGGCATGAAGTAGACATCCAGTAAAGCATTTGTTGTGAATGAATGAATGCGTGAATAGCGAATGAACAGTAGAATTTAGACATGCACAAGTGGGGCACGGAGAAGGATCGCCTGGTGTCAGGAATGGCACAAGCAAGGGCATGGAGAGGAAAGAGGGAGCCATGAGTGCTTAGTACAAAGACGAGATTCAGAATCCCAAAGGGAAGTCTTAGCAGATGAGGTGAGAGAGCCTGGCAGGCTCAGGGCTGGGTATTTTTTTGTTGTTGTTGTTTTGTTTTAATTGAATATCCCTTGTAGCAGGGAAAGTAGTGATCAAAGGACAGGAACTTACTGAGTGTCAACCATGCACAGGCAGCTAAGGAGTAGTTGTAGCAGCAGCTCCCAGGAGGAGAGGCCCCGGACTGAAGCATTTACAAGCATGATCTCATTTCACCTTACAACGACCCTGTAAGAGAGGTGCCATTATTATTATTATTCCCACATTGCAGATGAGAAAATGGAGATCTGGAGAAGTGAAATGAGTGTCCGAAGTCAGATTCAGCCAAGACTTGAGCCCTGGTCTAGTCTGGCTCCAAAGCTGATTGTCAGTCCTCTTCCAAAGGGAGGATCTGTCCCCGCTCCCCCCATCTCTGGGCAGGTGAGTCCCTGTGAATAAATAACTTAAAATACTTGGTTAGTGAAGGAGAGTAGAGAGGGCATGGTCGGAAGACCCAAATATCAAGAATGTAGAAGCTTTGCTCAGATGGATCAGGGAAGGCTTCCTGGAGGGGGCTGGACACAGAGGCAGAGAGCAGGCAGAGGAGGCAGAAGTGAGCCCTGCGGGGGATGGTGGTGGGGTGGGGGCTGTCACCCAGAATGACACTGGGGCGCCGTGGCTTTGCTGCCAGACAGCCTGGGCTAGGGCTCTTGACCTGGATCAGCTTTTTATTGGGGTCCCTCTCCTCAGTCCTACCTGGCCCACCTGTGCTTCCTTCTTGCCTTCTAAGAGTGGGAAGGACAGGTTTCTGGTGACTGCAGACCTGAGCCCCATTCCCACCTGTTATTCTTTTGCTGCGGGACTTTGACCAAGATGATTTCCTCTTCCCATCCTTACCTTCCCCACCTGCAAAATGGGACTGATAACTCTCACAAGCTGGCTGAGCGGAAAGTCAGAGGCCAGCAGAACTAGCACAGGGTGACGGTCAGAGCAAGTGCTGAGCAGTGTTGGCTCCCTCTCCCTTCCCGGGACCCCTTTATCTCTCAAGACAGGTTCAGACCCCTGTTTCAGAGCACAAACAGCCGACAAACAGGATGTGTGCTGCTGCGGTCAGACTGCAAAACCAGGCTGCCTGACTCCATCTTGCTGTGTGATCTCGAGCAAATCACTTAGCCTAACTCTACGGTTTTCTCACCTGTGAAATGAGGATTCAGAGTCCCTTATCTAAAAGCTGTGAAGTCACATGGTTTCAGAGCTTGCCTGAGTTTAAAGTCTAATAGAGAATGTGGGGTCTGGGGCATGTCTTATAATCAGACTCGTTCATTTTTTTTTTTTTCCAACAAAACATGAATGTTCACACCAGGCAGTGAAATGAAGAACAAAAATAGCTTCTGCTTGGTTCAAGTCCCTTTTGGCACAAACCTACATGACACCTTCTGGCCACTGAAGCTTTGAGGATTCCAGTATTGTGGAGACAGGATGGTAGGCCTGGGGTATCTACCTCATCATGGGACTGCCATGTGGATAAAATGGGTTTCTACACACAGGTCACTCAGAACCACACAGCGAGTACTTAAAGCGTGTGCACGTGCTATTCGAGAGGTCCCTCTGAAGCCCTCCCATGGCTCCCACGGCTCCAGGGTGAAGCACCAGCAATTCCAAGCAAGACCCTTTATGACTGGAGCCCTGGTGACCTGCATCCTCGGTCTTACCTCTGCCCTGCACACCCGAAACTTGAACTTCATTGTCTTTTTCCAGTTTCTGAGACACGCCAGGTGCTCTCTCTGCAGGCTCTTACACTCGCTGTGCTTTCTGCTTGAAATGCCTCCATCCCTAACTACCTCCCTCCTTTTTTTTAAAGTTTATTTGTTTAAGTAATCTCTACACCCAACGTGGGGCATGAACCCATGACCCTCAGATCGAGAGTCTCGTGCTCTTTTGACTGAGCCAGCCAGCTCCCCCTAAACTTTTATTTAAGTTTTATTTATTTATCTTTTAGTAAATCTCTACACCCAACATGGGGCTCGAACTCATGACCCCAAGGTCGAGAGTCTCATGCTCCTCGCCCCAGCCCAACCCCCTTTCTTAACTCCCGTTTCCTCCTGTAGGTCTCCAGCCCTCTTCTGAGCATAAACCAAGCACTAGGAAAACTGCTGGGCTTCCCCTCTAGACTGTGATGTCTGGGAAAGCCGTGGCCACATGCACATTCTTTTCTGGCGTACTGTCATTATTGGAATGAATGAACATCCTCACCCGTCAATGGCTTTGCCATTAGCTCAGGGATTGAACACATTTGTTGAATGAATAAGTGAAACAAGGAAGACCACTCTCCCATTTGCACCCCAGGAAAAGATTCTTAGACTGCCCTCCCCTCCCTCTTTCTTCAAATTCCTTAAGTGAGTTTTTGAAAAGGGACCTAGTCCAGTCAGGGAGCCAGTAGGGGGACTTCTGGGATTGGGATAGCAGGGCCTGGGGGAGGTGGCTTCAGTCTATTAGGCAGAAACTACTTGTCCTGGGTTGGTAGAGGCCTCTGGAGTCTGGGGAACAGAGCGTGGAGCGAAGGAGGCCTCCAGCACTCCGGAGCAATTGCTATAAAATAAACTCCATAATCAGGTAAATGCATTCGTGCGGGGGGATGGTTCCCGTGCAGCTGCGGACGTCCAGGCCGGAGGGGACCTGTCTAATCTCAAAGTAATGAAAACGTGGGTCCAATTACGATGGAGGGCCGAGGCTTGGGCCATGGCCGGAGTTTGGGAGCTGGGCCTCTGGCAGCGGAATTAGAACATTTAAGCTGTCAGGCTGAATCCGGGAGAGGCCTGATTACCTGGTCCGCGAAGGGGCCGCTTTGGTTTGGTGTCGACTATAATTTCCTGGCCGCCAGCCGTGAAGCCATGGGCCACCTTCTCTCCCCTGCTATGGGGGTCCAGGCCTTGTCTTTCTGACCTCCACCCACCCCCAGGCTGGCCCAGAGGGGTTGACCTGGGCCTCCCAAGCTGCGCACGTGGGGCAGAAAGGGAAACAGGTACCTGAGTGACACAGTCTGGTTATGTGTAACACGGGTTAAGGAAAGTGTGTACAGCGGCCGTATGCGAATGACACATACATAGGTACACGTGGTACGGGTATACTGAGTGTCTGTAGATGATGTAAGACATGTCTACGTGGATTGTATGCAGCTGGTTTAGCGATGAGGTGTGCGAGTAAGTCGTGTACTTGGGCTGTATGTACAGGATATGGGCATGTGAGCGTGTACACAGGTTGTATGCGGTGTGTGTTCACAGTTGTGCGTGCCGGTCTGTAAGTGCCATGAGAGCAGGGAGCAAGTCTGTCATGCTAACTGCTATACCCCCAGCACCTAGATGGGTGCCTGGCTTGGTGGGCAGGTATTGATTATATGAATGTTGAATCAAGTCATATCTATATAGTGGATGCATGTATTAAAGGAAGGAGCATGTGGAGTCTGCATGGGTATGTTGTGCATGTGTGTGTGCGTGTGTGTGTGTGTGTTACCTGTCTCTCTTGTATAACATGGAAGCATGAGCAATGGAATTGCGTCAAAGGCCTGAACTGTGTGGTCACACAGACCTGTGCTCGAGTCTTGCCTCCTCCACTTGTAGATTGTGTGACCTCGGGCAAGTCACTTAACTTCTCTCAGCCTGACTGTACTCATCTATAAGATGGATAATAGTAGTCACAGGTAACATTTGTTGAGCACTTACTATGTGCCTGGTATTGTGCTCTATATGCTTCTCAACAATTATTATCTTACTGACTTTTCACAGTAACCCTTGAAGTAAGGACGACTATTGCCTGCCCCCCATTTTCAGATGAGGAAACTGAAGCTCACAGAGGTTAGACAGTGGGGAAGCCAGGACTCAACCCAGGCATTCTGATCGCAGTGTGAGCTTTTAACTGCTAGGCTAAACGGATAGTACCTGTTGCAGAGAGTTGCCTGAAGGATTGAATAAGATAATCCGAGCGCCTATGCCTATGTCTGGCACATAGTAAGTACTCTGTAAATGTTATTGTTATTATTTGTACATGGTACATGTAGATGGGATGTATCAAGTAGGTACAAGGGAATATGCAGGAGGTGTGCACGTAGTATAGCTGTACGAGAGAGGCATGTGTAGGTGTGTTTGTGGGTGTGTAGAGTGTAGGAACACATCTACTCAAGATTTATGGTACATATACTTGGGTATATGCACATAATGAACACAAGACATGTAAATAAATGTATTATGATGCACGATATTGACAAGTGTTTTATGAAATTAGAAAAAACATATACTCGAGGTATGTGATATGTATGACCCGACATAGGGTATGACCCTATGTATGTGATATGTATGACCCTACATATGTATGACCCTATGTATGACCCTACATAGGGCTCTTCACATTGGGGTGCTCTGTGAATTGAAAAATATATGTAAATGAGGGTGATGACAGGTATCCGAGGTGCAGGCCTGGCCATACATGGGCACATGTGCACACAGCATAGCACATTCGTGTCTGTATAGATGTGGTACATATACTAGATATAGATATACATGCAGTGGATATATATACGGTACATACACAACACATTGCATGTGGTCTGGCAGGTGCACATGTATGTGAAGGGCTTATGCATGGGGTGTATACAGGCACATTGATGTAAACAGTGTATATGTTTGTGTAATACACATATTTGTGTAATGCATATACATCCTTTTGAGATATATATGTTTGTGATTTATGTCCTGTGTGTCTTTACTCAAATGTCACTTCAGTTAAAATATCCATAACCACTTTTATTTGAATTTTTATTTAAATTCTAGTTAACATACAGCACAATATTGGTTTCAAGAGTAGAATTCAGTGGTTCATCACTTACATACAAACCCCCAGCGCTTATCATCACTAGGGCCCTCCTTAATACCTGTCACCTTTCTAGCCCATCCCCACCCACCTCCCTCCATCAACCCTCAGTTTGTTCTCTATTGTTAAGAGTCTCTTAAGGCTTGTTTCCCTCCCTCTCTTCTCCCCCTCCTGTATGTTCATCTGTTTTGTTCCTTAAATTCCACAGGTGAGTGGAATCATACGGTGTTTGTCTTTCTCTGACTTTTCTCGCTTAGCATAATACACTCTAGCTCCATCCACGTCATTGCAAATGGCCAGATTTCATTCTTTTTGATGGCTGAGTAATATTCCATTCCATATTCCATTCCATCTTTATTCATAATTCATTATTCATTTATTGTTTGATGGACATTTGGGCTCTTTCCACAGTTTGGCTGTTGTTGATAATGCTGCTGTAAACATTGGGGCACATATACCCCTTTGAATCTGTATTTTTGTATCCTTTGGGTAAATACCTAGTAGTGCAATTGCTACATCTACGGTAGTTCTTCTATTTTTAACTTTCTGAGGAATCTCCATACTGTTTTCCAGAGTGGCTGCACCAGTTTGCATTCCCACCAACGGTGCAGGACGGTTGCCCTTTCTCAGCATCCTCCCCAACGCAGTTGTTTCCTGTGTTGTTAATTTTAGCCATTCTGGCAGGTGTGAGGTGGTATCTCATCGTCATAACCGCCTTATTTAAAATAGACCTAATTTCCCATACCAGTCAGTACCTTCTTTATTTTGTCTAAAAAAGTATCACTTTTAAATATAGTGTGTGATTCGGGAATTTATGGTGTTTTCTCCCTCACTAGACCATAAAGCGTCAGGAGACCAAGGGCTTTTTTTTCAGTTCTGTTGACTGCTGAATCCCCAGTGCCTCGCGCAGGGCGCGGCAGGTTGGAGATGTCCAACCACGAATGAATCAACAAGTGGACGTCTGCGCGCCTGCAGTGCGGCCGGGTGGGAGCCGGTGGGGCCGTGCGCGGGGTGGAGCTGAGACCTAGGCGCAGAGCACAGCCTGGCGATCGCGACCTAGGGGAGGGCCACCAACCTCAGGCCTGCGTGCGCACGCACACGCCGGCTGAAGCTGTGCGCTCGCGCTCGGTGCACGTGGTGCACGTGTAATTGACGGACGCACACCAGCTGCCGCTGGGCCAGCGCCCGCTCACCTCCGGCCCTGCCTGTGGCTCTGCCCGTCCCCTGCCGTCTCCTGGGGCGCGACCCCGTGTACCGGCGCGGTGGGCCCAGGCTCCGGCCCATTTCCCGGCGGCCGCAGGGCGGGGAGCGGGAGCTGGGCTGCGGCGGGGCCGGGCGGCAGGAAGCGGCGCATTGTTCGCGGGCCGCAGCCCCGGGCAGGGAGTTCCCGGCCCCGCACGGACATAAAAGGAGAGAGCAGCGCCCGCGGAACGGCCGGCCGGCCAGCGGCCCCGCGCTCTGCTGACCCCGGCATCCGCTCCGGGCCCTCAGCCCGGGAGAGAGGAACGCGCCCCGCCCTTGCGGCTGGCCAGCCCGGGTTCGAATCCCGGCTCGCCGCCTCCCGAGCCTGCCTTTCCTCCGGGTACATTAAACGGAGCCGCTGGAAGCCCACCTCCGTCCCCGCCTCATTCAGTTTGCTTGCCCCGCTAAAAACCCAACCTTGTGCCGCAGTCCCTCGAGAAGAAAAGGTACATTAGTGAAACCCAGGTTGCAGGGGGGAATGCTTTACCTAATAAAGGAAACTTGCCGGTGTAGCTTGGGCGACACCCCTTTTGCACATGGGTCTGCCCAGGCTTGGAGCCCCAAGGAGACCCTCTTCCGGGTGGAACTTTGCAGGCACCAGTGTGGGTGGGGGAAACTGAGGGAAGAGGGAAGCCGTGCTCAGGGTCATCAACCACCAAAACCGTATCAAGCAGACTTTACAAATCCAGTCTTTCTCTCTGTGCTTAGAAGTATGGCCATTTTTGTGGTTGTTCACTATAAAAGTGATCCAGTGAACACCGCTCCTGGGTGTATCTTTTTGAACCGGCTTTATGCTTGTTATTCGTTTGACCCTCACATCCCCTCTGAAGGGGGGGCATGAGTTAACTGAGGCCCAGAGGTACAAGTACCTTGCCCAAGCAAGTTGGGGAAGGTTGGAGATGGGGGTGGGGTGCCCCTGGCCTGTTTTATCTGTTAATCCCAGCAACTCTGGCACCATAATTTTGGGTGGGGATGTATTTGCAGGAGGGTTAAGATCTAATCAGGGCAGGAAAAAGTAAGGGATTAGCAACCCCACCCCATTCCAGCCCACCCCAGCCCAGCCCACAGCCCTGAGCTTCGCCCTCCAGACTTGGACTGTGCTCTTGCCTCATTGGGAAGGAAAAGGTGGAATTGTCACCATTTCCATAGAAGCCCAGAGAGGTTAAGTGACTTGCACCAGGTCACACAGCAAATGGCTAGGAAGCCGAGGCCGTCCACCACAGCCAGACCTCTCCTTCCAGGGAGAACCCCCTCCCTGAATCCTGACATTTTGGGGACCTGTCTTGGGGTGCACCACTGGGCCAGGAGATTCTGATTACCAAGAAACGGCCTTCCCTCCACCCCTGCCCCCGCCCGGCCCTGGAACCCTACACCAGGGGTAATTGACATCAGATGCGGCTGTGACCCAAGGAATGCTCCCTAGGAACCTGGAAGCATTTATTGTCTGGAAGAGAATCCAGGGCCCTCTCTAGGCTGCCCTCCCTCCCTGGCTGTCTCCTCCCCAGGCGGCCAAAGGTGGATAGGGGCCCTGAGGAGCCTCTGGTGCTGCCCCGGGGTGAGTGCAGCCGGCCTTGATGAATACAACTGCTGAAAGCACCTTCCTGGCTTTCTCCTTCCTGGGGATACAGTTACAGGGGGCCAGACTTCCTGCCCAGCCCGCCCAGCTTCACCACGCGGATCTGCAGGCTCTCCGGGCAGGCAGCTCCGCCCCCCACCCCCAGCTGGGATGCTGGCGGGCCCCCTCTCATTCAGAGTGCAGCTCAAATGTCACCTCCTCAGGGAGGCCCTCCCTGACCACCCTATATGAGCCAGCCCACCTACTGGCAGATTCTCCCTCCCACTCTGTTTAATTTTCTTTGTATCATTTAATCTCTAGCTGGTTGCTTCATCTGTTTTCTTATAATAATGATTATGTCCTGCACACAGACCCCTGCCTCCCAGAATGTGAACTGTGTGAGGGCAGGGACTTTGTCTTGTCCACTGCTGTATCCCAGGGCCTGGAACCATGCTCGGCACATAGTAAATGTTCAGTAAATACCTACTGAATGAACAAAGCAAGAATAAACCCCTGCCTTAAGCCTCTGAATTTATAACTTGACCTTGAATCTCTGCTCTGAGCTGAGATTTATCATCCCTGATCTCCACCCTCTGGTTTGTCTGGGATTCTCCACACTGATTCCACTCTGGTATAAAACTCCAGTTTCTGGGGCACCTGGGTGGCTCAGTCAGTTAAGTGTCTGACTCTTGACTTCAGCTCAGGTCGTGATCTCGCTGTTCGTGAGTTCAAGACCTGCATTGGGCTCTGCACTGACAGTGTGGAGCCTGCTTGGGATTCTCTCTTTCCCTCTCTCTCTGGTCCTGCCCTGGGCTCTCTCTCTCTCAAGATAAATAAACTTGAAACATTTTTTTTTTAACTCCAATTTCTGATGCTCACTCTCCTGCCTGGATTTTATTGTTTCAGGCTCTCATCTGGGAGCTCAGGACTGACCTCTGAGCTCACTTCTTTGATCTTCTCCCCTGGCTCTGTGATGTGACTTTGGGCAGGTCCCTTGCCCTTCCTGAGCCAGCAAACGTCTTTAAACCGAAGCTTATATGGGAAGCCCAGTATATGAGACCGAGGAAAAGTTCACAAGGTAGGAAGGGGGCCTGAGCCCTGAGTACCTTGTCTTTCCATGTCCCCAACACACCTTTGCAGATCCCTAGAGCTTTGGAGAACATGGTTTGAAAACCCCAGATTCGATGATTTCTCAGTCTCTCTTGGGTCTGTAATTCTACAGTGCAATTACTTACATGTCTAGTCTTAAGCGCTCGCTTGGTCATTCATGTACTGGTCCATCAAACATTCATGGGCCACAGTTGTGTGCTAACCTGCCCTAATCCCTGTTCTCCAATGTCTTGTGTCCAGTTTCTGGTCTCCTTTCCTCATTCAGTAAGCAGTCCGGGAGCACAGCTCACGTGCCAGGGTCGTGAAATCTCAGAGAACTTGGGCAGGGCTGCCGCTGACTGGTATTACACCGTTGTGTGACTGAAGGAAAAGGCACCCCCTTTTGGGCAGATGCGGCCTTACGGGACGCAAGTTAAC
This sequence comes from Lynx canadensis, assembly GCF_007474595.2. Taxonomy (NCBI): domain Eukaryota; kingdom Metazoa; phylum Chordata; class Mammalia; order Carnivora; family Felidae; genus Lynx; species Lynx canadensis. Next base: position 81,276,520 of record NC_044315.2, read on the forward strand.
CAGCAGACAGTGCCCTTGAATGAAGAAAAAGGTGACTATGTTTCTGGCAGACGGAACCCCACATTTGGGTGCAGGCTGATTAGGTCCCAGGCCCCTTGCGTAGTGCATAAACTTCACTGGTGGCTCCACGGGTGTGCGATCTGTGTTTGGTTTAATGATCTAGTAACATCGTCTTTAAATTTTAAGTAATTTTTGAACGGGGTGGGGGCTGCACATTCTCATTTTGCAGCGGACCCCGCAAATTACGCAGCTAGTCCCGACTGGATACAAAGTCCTGGTTAGATAATAGCAGCCCCCATTACACCAGGGGGAAAGCAAAGCCCCAGTAAAGAGGAACTGCCTGCCAGTGTGGCCTGGTGGAGCTTGGCAGGGCTTGGGTGCCCAGAGGCTAGTCTGCCCGCTCCCAGCCGGGTGAGGCTGGACATACTCTGCGGTGGGGAAACCGGGCATGGTCCCCACCCAGGGGTGGTCAGGAGCAGGGGGAGAGATGTGCGTGAGCGTACTTAGAGCACGAGATCTTCAGAGCAAGAGGAAGTGCTCTTGGCTTGTTGGAAGTGCTTCGCCACAGCAAGGGCTTGGCGACTGAGGTGTGGGCAGTGTAGAGGATGGAGTGACTTTTTCCAGCGGGGGCTTTGGAGAAGCCTTCTCAGAGGAGGTGACAAGGGACCTGACAGTGAGGGATAAGAGGACTTGAATTAGGAGGGGAGGGGAGGGGCATTCCCAAGGGCAAGTCCAGCCTGGGCTGAAAGAGTGGAAGGGTGTGGTCTGGGTGGGAGAAGACACAGGAGAGGTAGGGGGTGAAAGGCCTTGAACGTCAGGGTGAGGGTCTGGACTGCATCCTCTGTGTGGGCTTAGGAGGGTCCTGCACCCCAACTAGAGCAGATCAGTATGAATCTATTCTCTATGTCATACATGGGCACTTGGGATTTTGTAAAAAAAATAAACAAAGATGTCGCCTGTAAGAATATGTTTGAAAGTCATAGTAATGGGGGGTGGAAAGCCAGAGAAGCAGTTCAAAGTCCCTCTGCCAGCTTCTGGCTCCCATGCAGGGCTGTACTCTTTGCAGGAGAGAAGCTGAGAGGGGCAGTGATGGCTCTGGATCACAGGCAGTATGTAGAACCCAGGACTCCTGCCTCCTAGATTGGGGGTCTTTGGATGCTGCGCCTGCAGGAACTCACATTTACAGGCCCCTGGGTGAAGCCGTTGGTCCACTTTCCCAGGTCTCCCCTCTGTCTGCAGCTCCAGCGCAGAGATGCTCCTTTTTCTTCCTCCTTCAGGGACTTTTCTCGGAAAAGGAGGCCTATGCTGCCACCTGGTGGCAACTGTGAGGTAGGTGAGGTGCAGCTTCCCTGCTCTGAAGCTTGCGGACCGTCCTGGTCTAGACAAAGGGCCCTGTGCCCTGGGGTGGGGCAGCCCTGGCTTTCAGGACTCTGGGACCATTAATGGTGGTATAGCCCACCCTGTATCTGTTCTTTGTCTGTCTCACCCCATCTCAACGACTTGGCACCCTAACTGATCTTGAAGCCTGGGTGTTACCCTTGGCTCCGCCCACTGGCTTATTCCCTAAATCCAGTCTGTCTCCAAGTCCTGTCAAATCTGCCTTTGAGGGCACCTGGGTGGCTCAGTTGGGTTAAGCATCTGACTTCGACTTAGGTCATGATCTCGCTATTTGTGAGTTTGAGCCCTGGCTCGGGCTCTCTGCTGTGAGCATGGAGCCTGCTTCAGATCCTCTGTTCCCCTCTTTCTCTGTCCCTCCCCTGCTCATGTGTGCACGCTTTCTCTCTCTTTTTCTCTCTCTCTCTCTCTCAAAAATAAATAAACATTACCAAAAGTCTGCCTTTTAGGTAGACCTGGAACGTGTCCATTGCTCTCTATCCCTAAGACCAAGGCTCGGGTCCAGCCACCATTGTCCCTCCGCCCCACCCCACCCGGTCTGCTGCAGTAGCCACATTTGGTCTCCCCACCTGTTCTCTGTGCTGCATCCAGAGGGACCTTCCCGAAACCCGCAGCCACTCATGTCACTCCCTGCTCAAAACCACCAATCGCTTCCCATTCGTCTCAGTACGAAACTCAGCTTCTCCACCGGGAAACCCATCTGGGAACCCTCCCCTGCAACACCCCAGCCCCACGTCTCACGGGCACCCTTCGGCCTCTCCTAGTCGACAGTACGGGACAGTGGTTGCAGGCTTAGACTCCGGTGCCTGACTGCCTGCTTTTGTCATTTGCCCACCGTGCACGCTCAGTCAGGTTACTTGCCTCAGTTTCCCAATCTGTAAACCAGGACTGATGGTAACGGTACCTACTTCAGGGTACTGAATGATCATGGGATCACGTGGGGCCAATGACAAGGTTGGAGAGCACAGTCTGTGCATGAGACTGCCCTCACTTCTGACACTACCTGTGAGTTTGGGGGGCCCCCCAACCCACCCTCAGGTCCGGCCACCTGCTAAAAGGCTCACAGAACCCCCTGAAAGCTCTTATACCTGTAGTGAAACGATACAGATTAGGATCTGCCCAAGGGGGAGATGCGGTAGGGCAGAGTCACGTAGGTCACATGGTCAGTGGTGGTGGCTGAGGCAAGACGACCCCGGAGAGACTCGCACTTGCAGCCATGTTGTCAGGGAATGTGTGCAGCCTGCCCAGCCCTGAGGGGACACTGGGCAGAGGAGGGTCCTGGAGGCAGCAGCAGAGACACCAGGGAGGCAGATTTCAGTTCCACGTGTCCAAGGACCTTCCAAGAATGAAGGCTACCTGGTGGGGGCAGTGATCTGCTGCGGGGATGGGGACCCAGCCTGTTGGGAGGCCCAGGCGGGGCTGGGGGGGGGGAAGCAGGGGCAGGTCCCCCTCCCTGCCTACCCCAGCTCTGCAGGGCCCAGATGGCAGTGGGGAGAGAGGGGCCGGGGAAGGAAAGTGGAAGGAAAAGCCAGCCTAGGCGGAGTTCAAGCCTAGGAGGAGTGAAGGAGGGCCCTGCCTTCCAGAAGCCTCTGCAGGGAGCTTGGATTCAAGCCTAGCTGTGTGTTCTGAGGAACAGGGAAGTCCCAGGATTCACATGGGGAGCCAGGGTTCACATGGGGAGCAAACTACTTGAATTTGCTCTCTTGGGCAGATGGGGCACACTCCAGGCCCAAAAAGAACCCCACCCTGAGAGCCTGCTGGGGAAGGTCTAAGGGCCAGGAGCCCTGGATTCTGGCTCCTTCTCCTGCTATCTGTCCTTGGGCAGATCTCCTTCCCTCTCTGGACCACAGTCTCCTGATCTGTTCAGTGGAGGTTTGGGCCCAAGGATCGGAGTCCCCTTCTACAGAGAGACAGGCATCGGGGGCTTGGAGAGAGTGTGGGAGGGCACTGGAGGTCGGGCCAGGACTGGTCGTAGCAGTATCTGTCCACAGCCTAGGAACCAGTCCTGCCCACCCCCTCCCCAAGTTCTACTCTGCCCACCACACTGACCACAGTGTCCTCTTCTCCTTTTCTATTTTCAGACCTCCTAGGGTTCTGAGGAAGCCTGGCCGGCGCCAGTCCAGGAACTCTGAGCTGCTGAGGGAGGCAGCCCCAGAGCGGTTAGATGTGCAGGGAGTCACGGGCTTAGGAGGAGGGAGTGGGGGCCTCCCTTCTGGTCTGGACAAGGGGCCTTTCTCAGGCTTGGCTCTGGCCTGGACCCCCAGGATGCTCTGGTTCCTGCTGGAGCCTGGACTGGTCAGGAGGCTGATGCATGTGGGGCTGGGCGGAATGCATTCTTTCGGGCCCAGCCCAAAGGCTCACCTTGATCGAGACCCCGACAGTCTTGGGGCTGTGCCTGGCTGGGCAGAGAGCCTGCAGCCAAGGTCTCGTGGCTGGAATCTGGCTTCAGTCTGGCTAAAACCCGAGCCCTGTCCCTCACTGCAACAGGCTATGTTGTAGGAGGGTCAAACCCCAGCTTCCTTCTTTCCCCAGGACCTTTGAGGGCCTCCCACTAATGCTCTCAGAATTGTCAGGAAGGCTTGGGGTCAGTGATGAATGATCCTCATCAAAAGGGCACCCAGAATGCTTCTTGTATCTTTTCTTCCCCACCCCCTTCCCCCCAGAGAATACATGTCACTATGAGACAGACAGACAGACAGACAGACAGGAAGGCACTGCTCTGAGATGGTGTGGCAAGGCAGATAGTTCCCTTGTTTGTGGAGATGGCTTCTGGTCTTATTGTCATTCCATCTACCAGCCAGATGGTCTGGTACCCAGACCTTCCTACTCTGGGTGCAGAGTCTGGAGTCTCTGGCTGATAGGGTCTCTTTCTTGCCCCACTAACTCTACATGAGCTTTGGCAAGACCCTTGCAGTCTCTGGGGCTCAGTTTCCCCATCCATGAAACAAGAAGATTGACTGGAACTCCCTCCTAGTTCTGTGTGTACGATTGCGATTTTCTGACCAGGGAAGCAGTTTTAGCTCCGGGTTCAGCAGCTTCTGCCTGGGATGGCCTGCTGTTGCCTTGGTAGGGAGCAGGTGGAGAGAACAAAGGCATCTGTGCTCAGGAGAAATAGCTTCCCAGCCAAAGCGTGGAACATGAAGCAGATTGTGCCAGAAATAGAGACAGAGATGAAGAGGGACAGAGTCAGCAAGAGGGAGTTAGCAGCAAGAGAGATACTGAAAGAGGAAGAGAGTGTTGGAGACAGAGATGAAGAGATAGGGCCACCCACAGAGGCAGAGATATCACAGGGGGACAGAGAGAGTGAGAAACAAAGATACACAGATGCAGAGACCAAGACTGAGAGGTACAGGCAGGAACAGGGCAGCCATAAAGGATTGGATGGGCAGGAAAGCCAGTGACAGAGTTTTCTGCTCCTTGAGGGGCATGTCTAGCCAGATCCTGTTGTTGCCCACACTGTGCCCAGGTCTGGTGGTCACTCTTCTGCCTGTGATATTTCCTCTGGGACTGGAACCCTGTGGCCTCCCAGTTTAAGTGTCCTCTAGACATCATGCCCCTGGAGGTAGTGTGTCTAAAGATGAGAGCCCACATGGGCTTAGGATGTCTGATGCTACATGGTCTCAGGGCTTCATTAAAGGGTAGGGACAAATGGCAGGGTATCAGAGATGGATGAAGGTTATTACCTGTAGGAGGATGTGGTTAGGGTTGGGAGAAGAGAGCAGGAAGATGGAAAGTCCAAAGAAAAATCTCCCCATCTTTCTTTAAATGAGGCATTAACTTTGTGTCTGACTAGTTAGGGACTGATAGGAAATCTGGTAGGTGGGGGGGGGGGCGGTGGTGGTGAGGGTTGGAATGTAGGTATTAAGGGTTGGAAAGAAGGAGGAGATACAAAAGGAGAAAAACTGAGCTGGGCAGGATGGGTTTAGCTGAGTTGAATCATGTTTAGTTGGGTCAAGCATGGTTGGTTTGGTTTGGGTGGAGCGGAGTTGTGTTATGTCATGTGGGGGTAGGTGAGGTAAACAGAATTCAGTTTGGTTGGATTGAATGGAAGTTGGGTTTGGGTCTGAGTGGAGCAGAGTTGAGATGGTTTGCTTTGAACTGAACTTAGTAGATAGAGTTAAGCTGAGTTGGGTTGTGCTGAGTGGAGTTGAGTTTGACTGAATCGGGATAGGATGGATTTGGTGGGGTAAGTGGAAGTAAGTTGAGTTGGGTTGACTTGAGTTGAATTTAGGAGAATTGTAGTGGGTTGCGTTGAGTTGAGTTAGGTTGGGTTGGTCTGAATAAAAAAGTTAAAAGGCTCCAAGTAGTTTGGAGTAAGGAGGATGCAGTGTAATCCAAATCATGTTGCCAGGCAAGGAGGATGAAGTGAAATGCCAAGGACAGGTCTGGTGAGGGGAGATAAGCCAGGCTGAGATCTAAGCAGATCTGTGAGTTGGAGGTGGTTTGGCATATAAATGATCTCAGTGTCTCTCCATCCTTTACCTCTCTGTACCTCCACTGTGTAGAGAAAGGCTCACTAAGGCTGTGATTTGCATCCTGCCATCAGAAGAAGGGAATATCAAAATCTCATTGAATGTGTGCAGGTGTGTGTGCGTGTGTGCGTGTGTGTGTGTGTGTGTGTGTGTGTGTGTTGAGAACATTTAAGATCTCTGTTAGCAACTTTCAAGTATACAGTACAGTGTTATTAGCCATAGTTACCACAATGTACATTAGATCTTCAGAACTTATTCATCTTATGACTGGAAGTTTCTACACTTTGACCATCACCATTTCCTCCACTTGCCAGCCTCTGGCAACCGCCAATCTACTTTCTGTTTCTGTGAGTTTGGTTTTTTTAGATTCTACATGTAAGTGAGATCAGACAGCATTTGTCTTTCTCTGCCTGACTTTACTTCACGTAGCATAATGTCTTCAAGTTTGTTGTTGCAAATGGTGAGAGTTCCTTCCTTTTTTACAGCTGACTAATATTCCATTGTGTGTACATGCCCCAAAGAATATTAACTCCTGCAGAGAAGGAGTTCTTTTTGTGTGAAACCCTGGCAAGATTTTTTTAAAGGAGAATGAAGGGGGAGAGCAAAGGCCAGAAGGTTATCCCTGTTAGTCTCTCTTTTTTTAAATGTTTTTATTTATTTTTGAGAGGGAGAGAGAGAGAGGCAGAGAGAGAGGGAGGCAGAGGATTCAAAGTGGGCTCTGTGCTGATAGCAGGGAGCCCGATGTGGGGCTTGAACTCATGAAATGTGAGATCATGACCTGAGCCGAAACCAAGAGTCGGACGCTTAACTGACTGAGCCACCCAGGCATCTCCTTCCCTGTTAGTCTCTTAACCCAGCTCTTGGGTGGCAGCCTTTCAGGAAAAGGAAATGTAGCATTTATTGAACACCTACTATACACTAAGTATGTTTGCATCCATCAGCCTTTTAAACCATCACAAAATCCCTCTTTTTCTAGTGGAGAAATTGTGACCCAAGGAACTTAAGCAACATGGTCAATGTTGACCAAGGTCAAGAGCCAGTGTGATGCAGACCCAGGTGGGTGTGTGTCTAAAGTCCACATCTTTTCCTTTCTGCCAAGAGAGCAGGAGGACATCTAAAACGCATCAACAGGCAAAGGAGGTGAGAGGATGTGAGGAGCTAGAGTGGGTGGGGGTATTGGGAGGGTGAGGAGGAGGGAAGCTGAGGGACAGGGCACCCAGAGATGCCCTGTTAATCAGGGCCTGGTCATGGTACCTCAGCTAGGCAGCAGGGCCAGGTGCTGGTTTATGGACCTTAGCATTTGGGAATTGAGATCCTCCTAAGGATCTAGGCACGTGGGCCCTGCAAGGAGATTCTCATGGCTCCTTCCTTACCCTCTGTCTTCCGTTCCTCTGAGGCTCACCCCACCCCCTCCCCGTCTGAGAGCTCCGTGAGACCAGGAGGCTCCAGCAGCCCACCCGGAGGTTGGCCCAGATGTCATCTCGTGATTATTTGTAGGATGGGTGGTGTGGAACTGAAAGAAATCACAGAGCAGTGAGGCCACTCCTGTGCTCTGGCTGCGAGATGCCCCGAGGAAAGAGCCCATTCCTGTCCCCAAGGTGGCCTGGGGGAGGGGAGCAGGCCTGGGGACTCTGGGGCGCTCCTTTCTGGCTGTGGGCAGGCAGCTGACCAGTCCTCACTCACCACCCAGTTCTTTCATGTGGTCCTGTGGTCCTGGCCGCGTGGCTGGGCCTCTTCCCTCCCAAACCCTTGAGTCACACACACACACACACACACACACACACACACACACACACAGAGCACTGGACAGCCCAGTGAGAGCCTAGGTTGGATGGAAGGGAGATAGGTCCTTCATGGTTGTGGGGTCAGGACAACCGCTCCCTTTCCCGGTGTTCTGAGAGGTTGGAATCCCTGCAGCTCCTTCATTCACTCATTCATTTATTCCTGGCTTAAAAATGGGTATTTGCATGGGATGCAAAATGCAGAGAAGCCAGAGTCTGATATTTCGGAGTTGCAACTGAACAACCAGTAGACCTTAGCCAGGTCATCTCAACTCCATGAGCCTGGGCTTCCTCGTCTGTAAAATGTGCATAATGTTCCCTCCAGGGTACTGGAGGCGGTCCAAGGAGGTGACAAACTCATAGTGTTTGTTAACTGTAAACTCCTGAACGCATGTGTGTGTGTGTGCGCGTGTGTGTGTGTGCGCGTGCGCGTAAATGATAGTCATTCACTTATTAATTTTTTGGCTCATTTATTTAAGAAACATGGGGTGCCTGGGTGGCTCTGTCGGTTAGGCATCCAACTTCGGTTCAGGTCATGATCTTGCGGTTGGTGAGTTCGAGCCCCACATGGGGCTCTGCGCTGACAGGTCAGAGCCTGGAGCCTGCTTCTAATTCTGTGTCTGCCTCTCTCTCTGCCCCTCCCCTGCTCGTTCTCTCTCTCTCTCTCTCTCTCAAAAATAAACACTAAAAAAAGAGAGAAAGAAACACTGATACACTGCTTAGTAAGCATCAAACAATGTGCCAAGCACTTTATAAGCATTAACTCATTCAATCCTCAACAACCGTATGACGATGGTACTAATATTTTCCCCATTTTGCAGAGGAGGGAATTGAGGCACAGAGGAGTTAAGTAATTTGCTCAATGCCATATAGCTAATAAGTGGTAGAGCTGGGATTCACACATAGTCCTGCTTGACTCCAGACTATTTGACTATTTCATTCATTCATTCATTCGTCAAACATTTATTAAGTGCTTTCTCTGTGTCAGAGAAAGTCTAAGTCCACAGAAAGGAGCCAGACTTGGTCATTGTGGTATTGTGGTTCCCTTGCAGAGCCAGTGATAGCCTCCTAGAGGGGAAAGAGTTGGAAATGCATGGGCAATGTTTGGTTGTTGCCATTACTGGGCTTAATATTAGCCAGCTAAACTTCCTGCCCTTTGTGGGGCAATCCTACACAGAATGTCAATAGTGCCCCGCTAGAAAGCATTCAAGAAAACAGCACAGGTTTTGGATTCATTCCAGACCTGGATTGACTCCCAGCCCTGCCATTCCAATACTTGTGATTTGGACAAGGTTGCCTCACCTCTCTGAGCCTCAGCTTCTGCCTCTGAAAAGTATGATTGGAGAGATGATGTCTGTCAAGTGCCCAGCAATGTCTGGCATGCCTTGAAATTGTTCAGCAAACATGAGCATTCTTTCCTGCGCAAGCAAATACCAGGAAGTACAGAGAAGCAGCAGCTTTGGACACCAGCATCCCTCCATACCCTTCTCCCTCTCTCTTGGGGAGGCCCTGAATCGCACAGGTAGGAGTACGCTCACCCATCCATGTAGCTCTTTCCTTTTCTCTCCATCCAGGCTCAAGCCAAAGGCAGGAAAGCCTCCCTTCCCACCAGCCCCGAGGCTTCAGGCAAAGGCCACTCACCTCTCTGAGCGCTGGTTTCCTTGTCGGTCAAATGGAGAAATAGAGCGCAGCTCCTTTTGCCCCCTTGCCCTGCACTCCTTCTCTCTCCTTTTGATAACAGCATCCAGTTTTCTTTGGGGGAACATCTCTCTCCCATTCTTCGTTCACATGGGTACACGGTCTGGGACTCTAGGACTGAGAATCAAGATGTTCCATCTTCCTGGTCAAAACATTTAGTTTAGGGATGGGTGCATGAGCTAAGCTAGAGCAATCAGAAGTGTCCAAAAAAGAAGCATTCTCCTTTCATGTGGGATTGGGGCACTAGGACAGTGTAAGTCTGGCTAGAGGAGCCTGAGTGCTTGGGGAGCACCTGCCAGACAGTGATGCCAACAAGAGGGGAGAAAAGGATGAGCGAGACAGAGAGACAGAGACAGAGAGAACCTGACACCTGTATGCAGCCATACCTGGCCCCAAATTTTCAGCTTGGGAGCCAACACTTCCCTTCCTTTTGCCGAAAGCAGTTGGAATTGGGTATCTGGCATTTGTAATGAAACTAATCCTGACTTATTCAGGGCTAAAAACGTTTTTTGTCAAGAGACTGCTGTGTGGCTCAAAAGAGATGATGATGTCAGTGAAAATGTTTTCTTACACTGTGTGCGACTCCATGACGGTAAGTTATTAACGAGGTGCTAAAGCAGGAGCCCGCGTTCCCTGCCAGTGATGAGTCAGCCCACTTCTCGCTGAAAGGCTCAGGAAAATGCACTTTTAAGGCTCTTGCCTGAGAACTGAAGGCTTGTTTAGAAGTGCGCCTTCTTGCCCACTAAATGTTCAGTCTCATCAAAGGATGAGATGTCCTTGTGTTGGGGGCACAACTGTTACGAATGTGACTTGTTCCAAGGCTGGTCATTTTACAAGAGGCTATAGGGCACAGAGAAGAGGTACCTGGCCTGTTTGGGGCAAGTCCCTCTTTTGCTCTGGGTCTCTGAGTCTGTCACCTGAGGGGGGTGAGTGGTTTGGACCTTGTCTTAGGCAGCTCCTGGCTCTGACCTTCTGCAGACCTGCAATTCTCAGACCCTAGCCTGGGACAAAAAAGGCCTGTTCATTGCTGAATTCTGCAGCATGTACTTGTTAGATTCTCCAGAGAAGTCCACATCAGAAACCATAGCCCACACCGGAAAGAGACCCTTCAGAGTCTGGCAGACATTGGAGGTTGACAGGACCGACCTCCATTTCCAACACCCAGTCCTTCCTGCCTAATCAAAAACTCAATTTCCCATTCTCCTTCGCAGCCAAGCGAGGTCATGTGACACAGTTGTGGGGAAAGATTAGTGGAACTCGGCTGGGGCTGCCTTTCCCCTTTCTACCCTCTTCCTGCCTGGAAGGAGGCCTGAGGACACAGCCCATTCTGGGATGACACAGCAGAGCTGAAAGATGGGGAGAGCCTGGAGCCTGATGGTGTTACAGAGCGGCCACCGAGGCCTGGCGTCTCACCTCTGGACTGCTGGTTGTTGAGAAGAATCCCCCCCTTTTCCCCTCCAGCTTCCATGTTTGTCATATTGTGGCCAGACGCACTCCAGGGGCACGAGGCTAGCACTTGACTGCAGCCATTCTCTCTTAAATTCTTTTTGGCGTCTAGAGCAAGTGCTTTCACCTCTGGGGCCACGCCGACCGACTTGGATTGGTTATATAATTATTAATTACAATAATTACCAATAATGATCATTTTCTGAGTGCCTCCTGAGTGCCAGGAATTTTGCTAAGTCGTCCCATCCTCACAGGGGTCCCAGGAAATACATATTATTATTGTTCTTATTTTCAGATGAGGAAGCGGTCTCAGAGCCGAGATACGACAGGCCCCCAGGCATACGGCAAGAGTATCATAGCTGGGCTCCGAATCCAGTTCTGACTGACTTCAAAAGCTCTGCCCCCTCCGCCCCCTCCCTCCTCCCCTCTTCAGCACATGTAATTCGGTAGGCTTATTTAGCAAGTCGGGAAACTGAGGTCCAAGAAGGTGAGTGAGTCCAAGGTCACATGGTGAGTCCAGGAGGTTGTGTCACTAGAAACCAGATCTTCTGGGTTTCCCTATCAGGGAAATTGAGTTTTTGATTAGGCAGGAAGGACTGGGTGTTGGAAATGGAGATCTTTCTAGGGCAGCTGCTGCCTGGTGAATGATAAATCTGAAGGCCAGGCTAAGGTCTGGGGCCGTGGGAGCTATTGAGTTTTTTAGGCAGAGTTAGGAGGGTGTTTCACATACCAAAGGAGGACTATGAAAACAGCTCAACAGTTCAACCGGTGGAGGGGGAGAGGTATGCAGAAACCGACACTTTACAGCCCCAGCAACCTCCAGAGTAGCTGCTGTCTCTTTGCAAGATGATGGTTCCTTCCCCAGCCTGGTTCCTCCTGCTCTTCCTCCCCAGGCGGCTGGGCCCCCAGATCTCAGGAGCTGATGTCTGATGCTGTGCAGATTACGTTGTTGGTGGGGGCGGGCTGGGGAGGATGCCCGTGGTGTGACCACCGGGCCATCCTGTGCTGATCTGATGGCGTCAGCTGCCTAATGCTGAGGTCTGTAGGACAGGGGACCCTGCAGTGGAAACTCCCCAGATGAGCTTGGAGACTCTCCACTCACCACCAATCTCCTGCTTGTTTATCTGTCTTCTTGGCCTGCCTCCGCCAGGATCTGAGTGTTTGTTTTAAAGATTCAGGGTTCAGGATCCAAGAGAGCCAGGGATGGAGCAGACAGTTAGGCTTGCAGACGTCAACATCAAAGAGGCCAGAGCTCCAAGCCCAGCTCTACCACCTACCAGCCTGTGGCCTTTAGCAAGTCATTTTTACTGTTTACAAAAATGGAGAAAACCTGTCTCATGGAGCTGTTCTGAGTTACAGAATCGGTGGTGCACCTGAACCCTCGGCATAATGTCTGCCACACAGCAGGTGTTCCTGCGGGGGTTGTAACTCCTCCCCCCCCCCATCCTCCTCTTTACTGCAAGATCTAGGGAATTCTTTTTTTTAAAAAAAATTTAATGTTTATTTTATTATTTTTGAGAGAGAGAGCGCATGAGCAGAGGGGCAGAGAGTGAGAAGGAGACACAGAATCCCAAGCAGGCTCCAGGTGCTGAGCTGTCACCCCGACGCGGGGCTCGAACTCGGGAACGGTGAGATCATGACCTGAGCCGAAGTCCGACACCCAAGTGACTGAGCCACCCAGGTGTCCCAAGATCTAGGGAATTCTTTGAGTCTCAGTTTCCTCTTTTCATAATGGAGCTGTTGTGAGGATTGCAGTGGGAAAGGGGTGTAAACAGCCGACCATCACCCATCGTGCATCTCCACTTTCTCTTCATGAACTCCAAACACCAGCTGGCTGTGCTGGGCCTTAGGTGTGCAGTACCTGGTATCCAGAACAAAGGCACTGGACCTTGAAATCTAACCTTTACTAGTTGTACAACCTTGTGTAAGTCATTTCAGCTCTCCAGGCCCCACTTTCTTTTCTCTGTAAAACGGAGGTGATAATATAAGGCTGTTGAGAAAATCACATGTGATAGTGCCTGCAAAACACATAGCACTCTGCCTGCCACGTAGTAGGTACTCAAGAAATAGCAGCGATTTTTATTATTGTCGCCAATGCCCAACGCTGGCCTGGCACTGGTAACGTAGGTTCAAAGGAGGAAGAGAAGTTTGCAGGAAACCCTCCCGCTCAGGTAAGGAACAGCAGGGAAAGCAAGCAAAGTATTTACATTGAGCTCCTCCTGGAGGCTGGACAAGTTCACACAGACCATCTTCTTTTGTCTCACGGTAACTCTTGCAAGAGTAGAATTATTAACCCCATTTTACAGATGGGGAAGCTGAGGCCCAAGAGGGGCAGTTGGTTGCCCAAGGTTGAGTTTAGAGCTGATGAGGAGTTTGGGTGAGGGTGGGGGAGATGGGATTTAAGGAGATGCTGGGTTGATTCCAGAGCTTTCCTGCCTGTCTGCAAAGCTGCCTCCAGAGGTGGGGCTGGGTGCGGCCGGGTCCCTGTGTGATTCAGGTAAGAGTCAACTCTGGATTTCCAAATAGTGGGTGGGGCCTAACAGGGGTGAGACCTCTCCAGGGGCATTGAAATCTAGGCCCTGGTGTGGGTCTCTGGTAGGGTTGCCAGGAGCCAGAGGTAGGGGTGTGTGTGCAGAGAGGGAGAAACCCTGCCGCGGGTTGCCGGTGGGGTACAGGGTAGAGTGGAGTCCTTGCTGCTGCAGCCAGGAGGGGCTCAGGGCCCGGGGTGGACTTGTAAGTGTTGCAGTTGCTGGCCAATGGGCCCAGCTGGGGAAGACAGGGAAACTGAGGTAGGGCACTTACTCTTCTGGTGGTCGTCACAGCAGATAGATGGGTTGGCAGTCACCTGATGAAGCCGGCCTTGGACCCGCACTCACTTGTAGAAGGTCCATATTTTCTCATTCATTCAATCACTCCTACTTTATGCAATGAAACAACATTTGCAGGCATCTTTTATACGCCAGATCTCGTGCTCGGCCCTGGGGATATGACAGTGACCACAGTCTTCTGACACAACACGGTCCAGTGTGCTGGGAAGTCCGCAGTAAGCAGACAAGGCACAGGAATGTCCTCAAAGGGCAGAAAGAGGAGGAGGTGTGCCAGGGAACATTGGAGTTGGGCTTTGCCCAAGGAGTGGAAACTCACTCTCCTGAGGACTAGGAAAACTCCCTAGATGGGGAGGTCACAGGCTTTGGAGTAGAGGCACAGGGAAAGGTGACACTGTGCGGTGGACTTTCTCAGGGCTGGCGCCAGGGCTAGCCCGGACCTCTCCCCTGTATATCCAGCTGCGGGCTGGAACTTGCTGCCGAAATGGACTAAACACGACGAGTCCAAATTCAAGTGCCATCTCCCCCAGCTTGCCCCCCTCCCTGATTCCTTCCCTGGGTATTCTTGCCAGCATCAAGCCAGAAACCCTCCTCGGCACCTGTCTTTCTTTCAAGCCCCAGTGCCAACCAGTGAGCACACCCTGGCACTTCTGACACCACTGCTCTCACCTGCCCCTCCTCCAACTGGCCATCTCAGTGCGATCCTGTCCCCAGAGGACTGTCTACCATCTCACCTCTGTCATCTCCTTCATTGCATCCATCTTGGTATCTCCAGCCCTGGTCACAGAGTCTGGCCACAGTGAGGGCCCTGTCACTCCATGCCAGACCTGTTCTCAGAGACCATCTGATTTGACCTTTATATTGTTCAGATGGGGAACCGGCTGCCCAGAGAGGTGCAGAGATTTGTCTCAGTCAGTCCCCAGGAGAACTGAGACTTGAACTCAGTTCTCCTGATTCCTAGCCTGAGGCTCTTTCTCCCAAGGCCAAGGCCACCCAAGTGTTCATCCCTTTGAGCACGGTGGGTGGCGTCAGAGTAAGGAGTCAGCAGAAGGTCCAGGCGGTAACTTGCTGGGCCCACAGCCTCAAGGGAGGGTGGACCCTGCTAGTAGAAATGGGCCTCATTCAAGCTCTTCTCTGCTTTCTTCATCGCCAGAAAGTCCCCTTTTCTTTGGGTACCTGGACCCCCGATCTCTATGCTGAGCCCATTCCTTTTACTGATTATCCATGACTTATGGCTCCTCGCCCCTGTCTGAGTAGTCACCAGGGGGCCCTGGATCTGGGGTCGAGGATGGAGATGCGTGTGGGGGGGAGCTGCAGCCTGTCCCAGCACCCCAGGGCCCTCTATCTGCCCCACTCCCTCCTCGAGTCTGCCCTGGCTTGCTCTGTCTCCCTGGGGCAGCTGGCTTTTGTCCCAGTGGAGCATGGGAACAGCTCGGGTGGGGACATAGGAGGGGCTTCCCAGCAGGTCTCCCCTCCCCCACCTGGCATGGTTCCCACCCTGCACCTTGAGGATGCCTGGGCACCTCCTTCAGCTTCCCTGCTGTGGAGCCCACGGGATGGCTCAGCGTGCTGGGGAAACCAAAGGAGAAAGTCTTTGGGTGCGGGGACCAGGAGACTCTGTGTGACCTAGTGCCCGTCCCTTCCCCCTGCTAGGATCTGTCGCCCCAGCTATAAAACCGAGGAGCTGGATCTTGGTGTTCCGGAAAGTCGGCAGGTAGATGTGAGTCTGGCTAGAGTGCCAGCCCTGGCCAGCCACGAAATTGGAGCTGGGAGATCTCCGAAAACCATGCCTCCTGATACCCGAGGCTTGCATCAACAGATTTGTGTGCCTCTCGAGGCATCTTACATCAGTCCTCCGGGAGGGTTCTTATGATTATCCCCGTTTCAGAGATGGGAATACTGAAGACCAGAAAGGGTAAATACTGGGTCCAAAGTGACACAGCTAGTAAGCTGTAGAGTCTGGATTTGAGCTCAGGTCTCCTGGACTCGGAGCCTGTGGTTCTCATTTCTGGCAGCAGAGGTTCAGGCCGACCCGGGGCCTCAGAGGGCAGAGCCTTCCTGTGCTCCCTGTTGGGTCTGAGGGTAGTGGGTTGCCCATCCAGGAAACCATGTGCAGCCCAGCCTGGACTGCTCCTTGGAGCCCCCTTTCCTCTCTGGGGGTCAAGGTGTGTGGTTCAGGCCGGCGCCTCTGGCCTGGCATTCTCCCGGCTCTGCCCTGAAGCCTCGGGTGACCTCAGCATTGCACATAATCTCTGGGCCTCAGTTTCCTATCTGCCAAACGGATACCGTTCTGGTGCCACCGGGCTTCAAAGGCTCACATGCCTCACGGGTCTCAGGTGAAAAACTGCTTTGGTTGCAATCAGAATAATTAATAAAATGTTTTGGCTAGGGCGGGAGCAGAGGAAGTAAGTGGGCGGCGGCGCTGCCGAGGTGACAGCTGGCTGGAGAGGTGGAGCCAGGGAATGGGTGGGGAGGGGGAGGGCCGGGCTGGCCAGAGCTCGGGGCAGAGACGCACCCCAGGAGCTGGCCGTCTACATCCCGCAAGCACCAGCCGCGCTGCCGAGCTATGAGCCGTGAGTCCGACCCCGGTGTCCCCAGGAATCCATGCCTTTGCCTTGGCGGAGCCTTGAATGCCAGACTCAGCCCTAATGTCTCTCACTCTGCAGGGAGGAGTCGTTTGCTCCGGTTCCCGCTGCTCCTGCTGCTGCTGCTGCTGCAGCCGCCCCAGGTCCTGCCCGCGGATTCCCGGGCCCCCGCGCCGGGTAGGCGCCCCCCCCCCCACCCCGGGGAGCCTCCAGTCCTGAGCCCCGGCCTGGCCCCTCCCCCTGCTCTCCCTTCGGGCAAACCCAGCTTCCCCTTTCTGCTCTCGGTGCCTGGAATGGGGGAGGGCCCTGAGTCGGCGGGAGAGGGGTTCTCTGGAGACCCCCGGGGGTGTGTGGCCTTGGATAGGGCTCTACAGGGGTTTTCTTTGCGGGGGAGGGGGGTGGAGAGGACAGACTGGGATCTCACGGCGGCTTTGGGAGAACGGACAGCCCCTCTCCAGCCCCCTCACCTTTTCTGGGCCCCCAGCTGTCCAGGCTGCCTTTTTCTCCAACAACCCCGTTGTTTCCTGCGGGGGTTGAGGCTGGGGGGTCTCTTTCTGAGGAAGCAGCAGGCACCTGTCCAGCCTCTTACTTTCTGGGAACCCATGGGGATTCTCAGCCCGGGGATAGAAGGTCTCCCTTGGTGAGGGTCCGGGTACAGCAGCCGTTCTGGGAAGACCCGGGGAGGGGGGCGGTGGAAACACATTTATGTACAGAGCTGGGTTGCCTCCCCGAGGTTTACATCCTCACCCAATGGGTAGGTGAGTTAGGCGCAGGTAGGTGCCGTAATTCTCTCTAGCTCGCTCAGCACATGGTGGTCTAAGGGTTTGAACTTGAATCTGTCTTGCCCTAGGCACTTTGCAAACTCTTTCCACAGACAGTCCCCCTCCTCCCTCAACCCCCCACCACTGCCCTCCTTGGTTTTATCCCCCAGAAGATGATGGGGAAAGTCAGATCCTGTAAAATTCCACCACTCCTGCACCCCCCTCCCCATGAGTGTATCAGGTTCCAAGTGGAGGAATTCAGCTCCACCCTTAGCCAGCCTCTCTCCCCCAGCTTACTGCTTGCGTGTGTGCGCGTGTGCAAGGCCTGGACGTAGCTTCCTTCACCATCTAGCTGTATGATCCATCCCTCTCTGGGTCTCCATTTCCCATCTGTAAAATGGGGGCAAGAGAGGATGCGGGTGGGGAAAGGGGCTGAGCTCTCTGTTGCGATGCTCTGGCGATTTGGTGCTCAGAGGAGAGAAGAAAGATGTCTATGTGGACTGCGAATCAGACCAGGTTTCCTAGAGAGAGAGAGGGTTTGAGTGGGTGGCATTTGGGGAACCCAGGAAGAGGATGGGGGGTGCTCCAGAGACTGGGTATGAGCAAAGGCCCAGTTAGTGGGAAGAAGAAGACTCCTGTGGCCGGCACTTTACAGTTTCCGAGGCCCAGCTATGGGCTTCCATTTCTTGGTGCTCACAACAGCCCTGCCAGGGAGACTTGTCAGACCCATTTTGCAGAAGGGAGCTCTGTGGCCCAGAGGGGAGAGCCCATCTGTCTGAGACCCCAGCAGCAGAGCCAGGGCCGCCCAGGCCGCCCCAGTGACCCGACTCCTCAGCCCGTGGATCAGCACAGCACTTCCTCTGAGGCCCCATCCAAGGGGATGGGGATACGGAGGGCTGGCCTGCCCGTCCTCCTGTGTGTTCGCTAACACCCAGTGAACCACGGTCTGTGCCGTTTTGCTTTTGTCTTTTCTACTTATCTTTATATCGGAAGTGTTTAAATGGAATTATTCTTTTCACTCCACAAACACTCCCAAGGGCTCGCTTTAAGCTAGTTTTTGGCTGGAGCTGGAGGCACGGGGCCGGGAGGGGCCCGCCATCTCATACGGGACAGAAACGCCAACAGACTGCCATCCAAAGGGGTCAGGGCCATGGCTGAGGGCCACACAGGGGTGTGTGAGGCTCAGGGTGGGGAGAAGTTCCCTCTCAAGTGTGAGGAACCGAGGGAGACGTCCTGGAGGTGGTGACGTTTGGCCTGGACCCTGAAGGAGGTGGTGAGTGCTGGTAAGTGCTCTGAGGCTTTACTGTGAGACCCTGTAAGGTCTTTCTGATAGAAGCAATGGCAGAGATGGAGTCTAAAGGTCTGGACCTCGGGAGGCAGGCAGGAGCATAGGGAGCCGTAGGACAAGAGGCAGGTGCTGGCTGGCAATGTGGGTGAGGTGCCAGGACTCGGGCCTGAGGGTAATTGGGTTGCATAGGTGACTTGGGGTTGAGACTGGAGGCCAGGAAACCTTTAAGAGGCTGCTGCAAGGGTCAAGGACAGAGCGATGACAAGCTGGGTGCAGCAGTACTTTGTGCTTCCAGTCTGTGAGTGAACTGAGGTCCACGATGTCTGGGCATCTGCTCCGGGAAGCCAGAGCCTGTGCCTCAGAGGTACAGCAAAGGCCGACCCCCGGCAGAGGAGGGCTGCAGACTCAGCTGAGGGCAGGTGACAGGGGACATTGTTGCTTTGGCTTCTCCGTGTGGGGGAGGAGATAGGCTTGGAGGGCAAGGCCATGCCACGGGAGTCTTAATGCTCAAACTTATCCCCTCTAGCCCCTGGACTTGACTCAGTGCCTTCTCCTTGGCTAGGGACACGGCGTGACCTGGCAATCGGAGCTCTGTGCTAGGCAGAGGGGCCTGAGGCCAGTTAGCCCTGGCCCATGGGGAGGGGAACCCAGCCTGTGCCAAGGCCTCCCTGCTGCCTGCCGTCTCCTATCTGCAGCGCCAGCCGGGTCTGTGGGCCATGAGGGGGCTTCCTCTCCAGTTGGCTCTTCCAGCTGTGGGCCCAGCTGTTGGGGCCTGGTGTGGGGGTGCCCGGCCCCTGACTGTTGGCCTGGCTGAGTGTAGGGGCTGGGGCCCAGGTCTGGCTAGTCAGGGCCTTTTTTTTCCTCTTTGGTTGCCAAGCTCCTGGAGCTTCTCTAAATATTATTCTTAAGAGATTTCAGTTCAGTCCCATTAAGGGTCCCTCTTGCTGCCTGGTGTCTGTGCATCCTGGAGGACTTGGTGTTTCTTCATTGTGCCCGGGGCTCTGACTCCTGGGCTGGGGGACATTTCCTTGCCTTAATCCTCAGAAAGTTCTGGAGCCGAGCAGTTCTGGATACTTCTCATTTGTGGGAATGTGTGCGGTGTGAGCATACTGATCAACCCCACCTCCGGGGTGGCTTGAAGACTCAGTGAGAGCAAGTTGCAAGGTTCTCTGCTCTGGGCCAGGGGATTCATACTGATGCAGATAATAAAGAAGGGGAGGCTGCAAAGGAGGCCTCCTCAGAGCCCGCCTGTCCCGTCCCCCTTCTGGGAGACACAGGAAAAATGAGGCCCAGAGAGTGGAAGGGACTTGCCCAAAGACACACGACCAGTAAAGAGCAGCCGCTTTCCCGCTCTCTTGATACATTTCCCCCAGCACCTACCTGGCACTTGGCCCTGTGCTGGGAACTTGGTAGATTCGGTGCCTGCACCTCTCCAGTTCTCTTTCTGGATGGCTTATTATGCAGGGTGTCCTCCACTGAGCACAGAACTGGGCCGGCATGAAAGCATGCCAGACTTCAGTTAGACTGAAGGGAGGCCTTTCTTTGTGAGTAGTTCCCAGAGTTCTTGTGGCAGGGGATGGTGATCCCTCTGAGGTCATTCCCAGCTTGTGGATCTAAGTGCCTCTCCTACCCCATCCTTTTCCCAGATCCAGGCCTGGAAACCTCCAGGGAGAGAAAGGGAGGGAAAGAGAGGGAATCCAAGTCTTAGCTCTGGAACTTCAAAGCAGTGGGGCTTGGGCCAGTCTCCTGATGCTGAGCCTGGAATTCTTCCTCTGTGCCCTGCAGGGCGTCTCCCCACCCTCCTGGGAGTGCCAGGCGGATAGAAAGAATGGGGGCACGCAAGGCTGTGGAGTGGTCAGTCGCTAGAGCCCCGGATTTCCCGGCGACCGTGACAGTCCAGCGTGGTCAGGCGCATCCCGGGGAGGAGACACTCAGACTCCGCTCTGCTCACCCGGACACCCTGGGGCCCCAGAGGCAGCTGTTTTCCTCACTGGGGAGAACTTTTCCTTCCAGGGGCAGCTGGTGTTTATGGAAAGATCGTGGAGGAGGAGGGAGGGAAGGTTGGATGGTGGGTCTGGGAGGGAGGAGCCTCTGCGTGGACATAGCCTCTCTTGGCAGGAGAGGGGTGCGGGCAGGAGCTGGGGCAGAACTCTAGGGCAGGAAGCAGGAAGCCTCCAGGCTAGCCTTCTGAGCCAGCAGCCAGGGCTGGGAAGATGAGGGATATCTTTGGCCAAGCTCGGGGTAGCCATTCTCCTGGCTTCATTTTATTGACTCCGCAAACATCTGTTGAGTTCTGGCCACCACATCTGGATCCCTTGGGTGGCTGGATCTCTCCAGGACTTGGGTTGAGCCCCAGTGTGTGCATGGCCTGTGTTAGGGAGGAGAAAGTGGGGAAAGTATTGCCCCTTCCCCTGGGGGCTCATGGTGGAGAAGAGCAGGTTGAGTGGGAACACAGAGTGGAGTGAAGGACGTTCATGGGAGGTTTCCTGAGGAGGCAAGGCATGAGCTCTTTGGGAGGGTCAGATGGCCCTGGAGGGGATTGTTAGGGAAGAACAGTGGTCTGGGCAAAAGGAAGGAGAGCTTTTGACTTTGGGGCTAAGGGATGGGGCTGCCACAGAATGAGCTAGAAGGCCCTCTTGAGGTTCTTTTGAAAGCCCTACAGTGGTTAGGGTGGGGAAACTGAGCCAAGTGAAGGGCTGGGCCTTAGCTCCTATGCCTGCTTAGCAGTAGGACTGATGTCCATCTGGGTTAAAGGGCCCTGTGTGCCCAGGGTTGGGGGCTGGGCAGTGGGGAGCTACAGGGGGTCCTGGGCAGGTGTATTAAGCAGGTAGGTAGAGTGTCCTGAGCAGGAGGGATCAGTGAGGAGAGTTCCAGAGCCCTGAGCCCGCTGGGGTGAGTAATCCCAGTGGGAGTAATCCCCCCCCCCCCCCCCCGCCCCTTGGCATTTCTGGGCACATGGCTGTGGGAAGGGAGGCTGCGTCCTGCCTGCTGGGTCTGCCTGTATCAGCTTGATAAGGCCATTTCATCCAGCCCTCTTCCTGTAGGCCCCTCCCTTCTGCACTCCCTGCGGGGGCCACAGAGATGCCATTGTGGGGCTGTGGGGAGTTGCCAGGGCTTAAGCAAAACTATTTGCATGATTCCTGTGATTCTCTTTTTGCTTGCCTGAGTGTATGTGTGTAGGGGGGTGTGGGGGCACTGCTGCTGGGGCCCTCTCCTGGGTCAGGGCCATGAAGACCCTATTCTCTAGGCCCCATGCTGCCAAGTGAAGAGGCTAAGAGTGGAGGGGTTGGTCCTTGCCCAGGGCCATGCCCTCTAACCACAACACCCTTCAGCCACCTCTTGCTACCCTCTTGGCCCTCAATAATCCGTTGTACAAAGAATAGGAGTTCCCTATAACGTTGGCTCTGAGCCTAGATAAGGAAGTGTGTTTGCAGAAGGGAGTCTGGTGTTTTCTGTGTGAGGCTGGCGAAGCAGCCCCTGCCAGGATCCAGGAGACCTGGGTCTGCAGGAGGTCCTGCTCCGTTCTGTGTCCTTGGCCAAGCCTCCGCCTCCCCCTGGGCCTCAGTTTCCTTTGCTGAGCTGTGATGAACACTGAATGAGCTCTGAGAAGTCTACCTCTGCTGTTGAAGAATCACTAAAGCAGTGCAGATTTGAGCAAAGGGGCTGTGGTCAGCAAGACCTGGGTTAGACATAAGGAGAGATTCCTGGTGGGGACTTCTCCAAGAGGCAGGAGGGCTGATGCCAGAGCTCCACTCACCCCCTCAGGAGGGTTTTCCAACTATATCTCCCCTGTCCCTTGGTGCCTGACCATCCTCAAGATCCTTGAGCACAGAGTATGCTCCGACATAGGCCAAGGCTGGGCCTATCAGGAATGGGGGCTGAGATCCCCTCAAACCCACACTTTGTCCACAGGGTTCTGGGAAACTTCTTTCCTTGGACTTGAATGTCAAGTCTTGGGTGGGGGTGGTATGGTGTAAATGAAGGTTGGTTTTGTCTGGTGTGACTTGCTGGGTGACCTGTGTGGGGTTTGCCTTGTCTGGCCTCAGTTTCCCCATCTGCAAGCGGGCATTATGATTCCTGCTCTTCCCCCACTTCTACAAAAATAGAGGGATGGTGGACAATCTCATCTTCCCAGCGTCCAGGTACCTAGAGTTTGTGGGCTGGTCTGAGAGGACCCCCCCCATCCTTATCCCTTTCCTGAACTTCACAAACCCAGCCCTTGGTGCTGGGCTCTGACTGGGCAAGAAGTGAATGCTCTAGAAGCCTGTGGTTGTTGTGTCTTATCAGTTGTTTCCTAACCTTTGGTGTCACAATTTGGTGTTTGAACTCTCCCCCTGCCCTATTTTGATGGCATCAGGGAAGAGGCAGGGACTTCCCTTTGGGGCCCATGTGGACTAGGCTAGAGACCAAAGCAGGGTCTGAACAGGGCAGGGCCTGGGGCTTCCAGCCATAACTTTGGGAGCAGAGAGGACCCTTAGGTGAACACTGAAGTCCAGAAAGGGCCACCAAGTGAGTTAGGACAGACCTGTGACTTGAGTCCATATGTCTGGCCCCATACTTCCCCATCGGGGAAAGGACAGGGGTTGAGAGGTCATCCTCGAGTCACCTCTGATCTCTGCTTCTCCCCTGCAGTGAATCCATGCTGTTACTACCCATGCCAACACCAGGGGATCTGTGTCCGCTTCGGCCTTGACCGCTACCAGTGTGACTGCACCCGCACGGGATATTCTGGCCCCAACTGCACCATCCGTGAGCCGGGCCTCCTGACTCCACTCCTGTCCTGGGCTCCCTTGCTCCCTTGGGCTTGTCCTGAGACCCCCAGTTCCTGCCTTTGTCTCTGGCCTTAGCCCAGTTCTCCTTCCTTGCCTGGCTTTGACCTTTGACACTCTCCCTGACCCGGCTGAAGCAGAGCTCTCCCTCCTGGCATACCTCATGCCCTCGCCCTGTCCCCTGCCCTCTCACATCTGCTTCTGGCTCTGTCATGTGTCATCTCTTCCAAGGTTCCATCCTTACTCTGCCCTGTACGTTCTGACCGGTTCTGTCCTGGCTTCATTCCCGGTTCCTGTCTTCCACTTGGGCCACTTCTGGTCCTACTAGGAGGCCCGACTGTGTGGCTCCCATTGTCCCTGCAGCCGAGCTATGGACCTGGCTCCGGAATTCACTGCGACCCAGCCCCGCTTTCCTCCACTTCCTGCTGACACATGGGCGCTGGTTCTGGGAGTTTGTCAATGCCAGTTTCATCCGAGACATGCTCATGCGCCTGGTACTCACAGGTGGGTGGAGGGTAGCATCCCCCCCACCCCCGTTCTGGGGAGCAGGAAGTCCTTCCAGCTCTTGGAATTCTTGGCATCTGATAAGGGCAGTGGGTTGGGAGACTATGATGCCGGGTTAAACAAGTCCAACCCAAGAGGAGGCAGGGAGGGGGGTGTAACTGGGGATGGGAACCCCCTTGTCACCATATTCTCCCTCTGCAGTGCGTTCCAACCTTATCCCCAGCCCTCCCACCTACAACATAGCATATGACTACATCAGCTGGGAGTCCTTCTCCAACGTGAGCTATTATACTCGTATTCTGCCCTCCGTGCCCCAAGACTGCCCCACGCCCATGGGAACCAAAGGTAATGGAGATGGGGTTGGAAGTCACAGGAGATGCCCTGTTCTCTTTGGGGAAAAACAGGTGAAAAAGCAATTATTGACCCATTTCCCAGATGGGTGGTCAAAGGCAAGACATACGACAAATCAGAACCATGGACAAGGACAGGGCTGGGGAATGAGGGTAGGAAGGGGTGGTGGAGACTCTTGCCTGTGGTCACCTAAGAAGTCAGTGGCAGAGTCAGACTAGTGCTTCCATATTTCCAGGGTGCCTCTTTGCTTGAACCTTGTCTACTGAATTGGTGGGATCTTGCTGAAATGGGGGTGACTTAAGAGTTGAAATGTAGGAAGGAAGGAATACTGTGCTATTTGTTGGGTGCTGACTCCATGTTTGGTTCTTAACTGATGTAAATAGTTTACCATGCTTCATCAGTGTAGGTTGCACGTAAAGTCAGAGTTTTTTCTTTAGTTTCCCAAGACCCCACTTGTTCGCATTGGCAGGGATCTTCCTCCTAAGTCCTTCTTTCCACTCCACTCCTGACTGCCTGAAAACCCAGGGGTTTACTCAGTTCAGAGCCATGAATTCTGCTTCAAATACAGAGGGGACATGAGAGGCATTGGTCCACTGCTGCCATCACTTCCATCCCTGTCCACATGGTGACACTGTTGAACGCTGGGTCCTGTGCAGCCCTGTGGTTGTGGGCTTTTGTGGGCTCAGCACCTTGCATAGGTATTGATGTCCTAATTTGGGTCTCAGGGCACTACTCTGATGGTTTGCACTAACATGTTTAGCTCCTATGTCTAAAGCATGACTATTCTGCCAGATAGCTGGGTCTTACAGAGTCTCTGGATTCTGCCAGCACTTTGCTGGAACCAGCCCCTTTTCAATGTTAATCCAAGGGGTGAGTCCAGGTTATAGGGTGCAGACCACTCCTTCCAACTTCCCTTTTGGTGAGTTTCCTTTGGGGTGCTTGATCTCCTTGCCTGATAGAGGAAACCAATCGACCATCTCAATCCAGAGAGGTTCTCTTGATCTTGAACCTTCAACACTGAGCCTTGCTTGAGGTACTATGAAAGGGTGCCTTTACCAAAACACAAAAATTCAGTTACTCTTTTCTGTATGGGCATTGGGTACCAACGCATCTGACATTGACATAATTAAGGAAGGCTCTTAATACTTATTCTCATGACGACAGACACCTGCTTTGAGAAGACCTGTTGTCTTTACCCCAGACAGAAAGACTGGCATATTTAAAATAGGTTGGCAAACTCCAGCCCACAGCCTAAATCCAGTCCACTTCCTGTTTTGGGAATAAAGTTTTATTAGAACTTCGTCACGCTGATTTGCTTAGGTACCATCTGTGACTGTTTTCCCCACTACAAGAGCAAAGCAGAGTGGATGGTGACATAGCTTTTTCAGGCAAAACCTGAAAGAAAGATCGACTATCTGGCTTCTTACAGAAAAAGCTTGAAGTTCTCTGATCCTTGATTTACAAGATCCCATCTCACCGGTTCTCAGTCATGCTTACATTATCTCATGTACTCCTCAAACTACTGCATAAAATAGGTATTTTACAGATGCCCTATTTTACAGATGAAGGCATCGAGGCTCAGAGAGGTAAAATGACTTATCTATGTTCACACAGTCAGCAAATGGCGTACCCAGATTCAAACATAGGCTACCTTGCTCCAGGGCCAGGGAGTCCAAGATCTTTTTTTTTTTTTTTCTTTATTTATGTTTTATTTACGTTTCTTTCTTCTTTCTTTTTGGTTAACTTTTTTCAGAGTTACAAACACACACAAAAGTTGGGAAGAAAGTATAATAAACTCTTATGTAGTCATTTCTCTGTTTCAATACATAGCCATAATTTGCCAATCTTATATCATCTATCCCCCTTGCCTTATTTTTAATGAAGTATTTTAGAGCAAATTCCAAATATCATGCCATTTCACCCATAAATACTTCTAGGGTAGAAAAGGTGCAAGGGGCCATCTGGTAGGAGGAAGGCTGATCTGGGCTTCCTGTGTGGACCAGTTTGGTCCAGTGAGCCCAGAAGGCTGTGGGGCAGGGAGATTGAGACATCAGACAGCTACTGCCCTGCCCTACCTCCCTAACCAGGGAAGAAGCAGTTGCCAGATGCCCAGATTCTGGGCCATCGCTTCCTGCTCAGGAGGAAGTTCATACCTGACCCCCAAGGAACCAACCTCATGTTCGCCTTCTTTGCACAACACTTCACCCACCAGTTCTTCAAAACTTCTGGCAAGATGGGTCCTGGCTTCACCAAGGCCTTGGGACACGGGGTGAGTACCTAGGAGGAGCTCAGGACTTCTCTGGGCCTAACTTAGCACATGTAGGTCACCATCGCTGAGGTGGCACCCCAGTCCGCTGACCGGACCCTCTTTCTGTCCTCAGGTAGATCTCGGCCACATTTATGGGGACAACCTGGAACGTCAGTATCAGCTGCGGCTCTTTAAGGATGGGAAACTCAAATACCAGGTAGCACTGTGGTTGCAGATGGGGCAGTGGGAAAGGCCTCCCGTGGCCTTCCCTGGCAGAGGCCACTGGGGGACCTGAGTGGCGTCTTACAAGGACCAGCTGCAGGAGCTGGAGACGTGTGTGAGGAGGAGAGACAATGAACCCTGGGGGAAGGTGCCGGGCAAGGGAAGCACACTAGGAGCAGACACAGCCTCTCATGTTCTCCTGGGGGGTGGACTTTGGGGTGTCCATCTCCTAGAAGATGAACATTTCCAGTCTGCATATGTACTTGTAATTTTTCCACCATATCATTTGAACACTATGGTGTGCCTGGCACAGACAGTGGAGCAGTGACCAGGATAGTTAATGGGCCCTGACCTTCAGGAACCCACAGCCCATCAGGGCTGCACCCACACACTAGGATGCCAGATCCACGACTTTCTGTTTGCACTAACACTGTCCACCAGAAATGCAATGTGACCAACACATGTCATTACAGTTTCTCTGGTGGCCACATTAAAAAAGGTAAAAAGAAACAGGTGAAATTGACTTTCATACAATATTTTATTTAACCCTCTATGTATAGCCAGAATATTATCATTTCAATGTGTAATTGATACAGAAATTATTTTTTATACAGAAATTATGAATAAGATAGCTCACATTCTTTTTTTTCATGTTAAATCTTTGAAATGTGATCTGTATTTTATATTCATCGCACATTTCACTTGGGATGCCAAATTTTCATTGGGGATAATCTGATCTGTACTTAGATTTCATAAAGTTACAGCTGAAAAGTAGGTTCACGTGCTCACGTTGTTCTGAGCATACTTAAAGGTTTTCCAATTGCTGAAGTGTCAGTAAATCTGAATTAAAGTTAAAGATTCAGTTCTTCATTCATGCCAGCCACATGTCTAGTGCTCAACAGCTACACATGACTCCTGGCTACCGTATTGGACCACACAAATCTAGACAAACCCAAACCCAAACCCAAAGTTCACTGCTGAATCTTTAAGGCTAAGAACAATATTTGGCATGTAGTAGGCCCTCGGTGTATATTTATTGAATGATTGAAAAGGCTGCCATATAATCAATTACACTTGTGATCACCCGCTAGGAAAAAGCTCTGTGAGTGTTCAGAGGGCGGGGCAGGCTTCCCTGGGAAGTTCAGATACACCAAGAGCTGCAGGGATGATGAGTTCAGGAAGCCAAGACGGGAAAAGGGCTTTCCAGCTAGCAGTGCCTGGACTTAGAGAGGAGAAGCAGCTGGTGTGGCTCGGAGGAGTGAGGGAAGGGAAGTGTGGCTGGCTGGACACCCAAATGATGGCAGGCGAGGGTGGAGTTGCCTGTGGGGCCGCGTTTAGGATCTCTGATTTCTGCCAAGAGCAGAGAGAGAACTTGGAAGGGTGTGAAGCCAGGGCATGATACTAGATTTGGGTTTTGTTTGTTTTTTAAAGGATTACTCTGGCTGTGGTACTGGGAATGGACTGTCTAGGACAAGTGTCAGTGTAGGGAGACATTGATGAGAGGGGTCAGCATGGAGGATGAGAGTGGGTTAGAAGCAGGTGGTGGCAGTGGGGATAGAGAGAAAGGGACCCGTTCTAAGAAAGATTTAGGAACTAGAATCAGCTAGAACCATCAGCCTGGGTTACAGAAGATGGGCAGTTGCCCTGAGTGATATGGGCAGCTGTCAGAAGGGAGGGTGTCGGCTCTGGCAGGTGCAGGCACCTGCCCTGTCCCCAGGTTGCCAGGCGGCCCCATCCCGCAGGTGCTGCACGGAGAGATGTACCCGCCATCGGTGGAGGAGGCGCCGGTGTTGATGCACTACCCACGAAACATTCCACCCCAGAGCCAGATGGCTGTGGGTCAGGAGGTGTTTGGGCTGCTTCCCGGGCTCATGCTCTATGCCACGCTCTGGCTGCGTGAGCACAACCGCGTGTGTGACCTGCTGAAGGCTGAGCACCCCACCTGGGGTGATGAGCAACTCTTCCAGACGGCCCGCCTCATCCTTATCGGTGAGGACTCCAGACCAGCCCTGTCCTGGAAGGTCATGTCCTCCATCCTGAAAAGCAGGGTGTGTGTGGGGGGGGAGGGGGGTTTGGGGAGAGAGAGTTGAGATTAGGACCCCACCTCCTCTGCTTACCAGCTATAATACCTGGAGCAGTCCCCTTCCCCTATGTGAGCCTCAGTTTCCAAATCTGGACACTGGAGGTAATGATAGTTGTAAGGATTTGTAGAGATGATGAAAAGCACTTAGCACATAGTAGGCCTTTGGAAAATGGATGGCTGTGATGGTCAATTATGGTGACTTACAGCAGATTTGATTAACTACCCCCA